>NC_059439.1:6348719-7548719 GCF_021028975.2 Sphaerodactylus townsendi | reverse complement strand
GTTGAATGTGACGGAGGGCAGAGTGAAATGTGTGGGGATGAAGTGGATGTGTATGAGAGTATGTGTGTTGTGTGGTAGTAGTGGGTGAGGCACAGAGTGAAAGTTACCTGCATGTGTGTGTAGGGGGGAACCCCACCTGACGTCTCACACGGCAAAGTGTGTATGTGTTTCACTTCCACTCGTATTACCTAACAGTATTACCTATTTACTGTTTTCACTGCTCATCTCTGCCCATCTGCGCGGACATTCTAAGGGCATCCCAAGCCCTCAGGCCACAGACAGACAGGCTGCACGAACATTCTAAGGGTGACAGTTAAACACAAACAGCTTCATGGCCTGGTGCGCCAGGAAAAAGACGTTTTATCTGGCTCAGGTATGGACTTTTGGCGATTTGAAGGTCCGATTACCTGCCTACAACAGGGAGGGACGTCATGAGAAAATTTGGGGGTGATCCGTCCAGCTGTTTCAGCATTAGGGCAAGACCAACAAACAAATGGTTAGCTTTTTATATAGAGAGATGATTATCATCATCATCATCATCATCATCATCATCAATCAATCAATCAATCAATCAATCAATCAATCAATCAATCAATCAAGTATGCTGCCCCATCCCCGGAGGGCTCTGGGTGGTTTACAACATAATCACCATAAAATACAAATAATGTACCAAAGTCTCTAGTGTTCAATATACACTTAAACAATTACAAATAAGCTTTTATATTGTGTAACATAAACAATATCTACACAGACTTGTTATTGTGTGATAATTTACACAAAGAAACATGAACCAAATAGTCGTTCTGCAAAGGACTCACAACAACAGATCAACATTAAACAATATGCGCATGGGCTGTCATTCCCCAGTTGTTGAATGACTTTGTGAAACCTTCACAGTGGCCCGTTGTCTTGTAATGTTCCAAAAAATCCTTTTCCAAACAGGCTACCAAAAACCCTTAAGGTTCTTTTTTTTTTGCTTTGCTATATAAGAACTGGCTCTCCAGGATAGAGACTCCGGCCTGTTACTCTGGTCTGGCCTCAATACTCTCTATTGAAAGCCTTTTGTTGTTGTGAGCCCTTTGCAGAGGGACTATTTGGTTTATGTTTCTTTGTGTAAATTATCATGTGGTAATAAGCCTGGGTAGATATTGCCTGCCTGGAGGTTGGCAAGCTAACTTCATTGCAATTGACATTTTTGCAGATCCTCTTTGCCACCCCTCCAGAATGTCATGGCAATCTATGACGGAGTGAGGGAGGGGTGTAAGACTTTAGAGAAGAGCATTGTCAATATTTTCATTTCCCTTTTTTCCTGCTCTGGAGGGCAGAAGTTGCTAACAGTATGCTCCAAAGCTCTCCTCTGCACTGCCGTCCCCTCCTTGGGGATGGTTCCACTCACAGATACATGATACCATCTATAAAGGTCTTCATTTCCTTTCTTCTTTTATGTGCCCTTTAATTCCACATTCCCCGGGGGGGAAAAGAACCATTTGAAAACAAATATATTGTTTTAAAGAAAACAGATCAAAAGCTATCCACCAAACTACTCCACACCCTAGCACAGAGGTGTCCAACTCTGACGCTTCAGATATTCATGGACTACAATTCCAATCAGCCCCTGCAGGCATGGCAATTGGCCATGTCTGCAGGGGCTGATGGGAATTGTAGTCCATAAACATCTGAAGCGCCAGAGTTGGACACCCCTGCCCTAGCACAAGAGGAGTCCCCATTTGTTAAAACAGTTCTTAAAATTCACAGGTTTTGGCTTTGTAGGTTTTTAATTGGGGGGGGGAGGGACTGTTTAAAGGCAAGTTGGAGCAGGAATATGTACCCCAACAGAACAGAAGGGGCTCAGGGATGCTGCCTTAACGCCCCCATCACTCTCCAAACTACACTGTGGTTGCAGAACATACAAATGGCCATGGTTGGTGCGCTGCAAAACTTCTTGCTACACTCTTAAAATATAAAGAAGTTAATATGACGACACCCCAAGCTTGGGGGCCCGCCAGGAACAGTTAAAATACCGGAATGGTTTGCTGGCCTAGTTCCTCCATGATTAATCCACACACCAGGTTGGGTGTAAAGGACAGAGTACAGCTGATAGAGGAACGGACTCCTACGGCCTTTAAAAAAAAAGAGCCCTGGAATCTAGAAACCTATAAAGGTATGAACTGCCAAATCAAATCTATTTTAAAGAATTTAGTTCGCTCCAAACCACAGAACTCCAAAAAGGACACTTTAAAAAAAGATGCAAGTTTCTAGTCCTCACTGCATAAGGATCTCTGAAAGAACAGGAAGGCATTGTCTGTACAAAGTCCAGGATGTTTCAATTGTTGCCTGCGACAACAGGGGAGGAGGCAGTCTGCAGGGGGGGGGGGGGGCGGCTCTGACGGGCACCATGGCAGCAGGCCAACCCAGGAGTCGGCCTGCTGCTGCAGTGCCTGTCCAAGCCCCCTCAAGATCCGCCCCCCGAGTGTGGGGAGGGTGCAGGAGGGTGCCCAGAGCAGGTGTTGTCACCAGGCGCCATTCCCCCCCATACGCCTCTGCTTGCCCCTCCCATCACCTGAAAGTGGCTGGGGGAACCTGGCAACCTTAAACTTGCCTGTCCTTTCTGTTCCTTACATTGAAAACTTTCAACACTCTGCTTCCTTCAAGGCAGCCCCAGACCTTGATTTGAACACACAGCTTTCTCCTCTGTAGTCTGGATGTCAAAAACCAAAAACAACATTTGATGGCACAGTAAGCACTTGAGATATAAAAAGCAGTAAATTACTCCTTGTTGCTCTGAACCTCTCCCACTTCCTACAGTAGGACAGGATGCAATTCTGAGTTTCTGCATTGAAGGCTGTCCCTGCCCAAAACAAACACAGCGTGCTCATGAAACATTTCTTTTCTGTGTCATTTTTTTAAAAGTTTCTAGCCCTCATGGTGGCATGTAAGGTGAAGCAGACATTCCAACTGGCTGTATAACTCTTCTCCCAACACCTCTCCTCTAACCAGAAAGCTGGTTACACCCCTAAGACCAACATTTACCTCACATGCCACACAAATTTTGTCACCCTTATGTCCTCAGTGAACACCATGAAGTTTGAGGAAGAAACGGGCTGGAATACACATACAGTGGGCCCATGGAAGGGACAGAGAACAAAGGCTAGGCCCGGCTCCCGAGTGCACGTCCCCTGCGTATTGACACAGCCTTCTTTTTCAAAAGTTACCATGTTCACCAGGAAAAAAACAAAGCAGAACAACAGCCGACGTGTCTGCCATGTAAAGCTCATCACTGTCCCCTTCAAACTTGCTCTTCTGAAGTTAAGGTCACAGCCCTAATAACGAACAATAATAATGAGTAAGCCGTATCCAGCCACTCCATGCCTGAACATTAGTTTTCCCACACTGTTCTCAATATCTACAGCCGTTTCTACTCCACTGGTGCAAGACCTAAGTAGAACGGGCTGCCAGGCTCTCCCTGACCCCTGCAGGGTGATGGTGGCATGGGCAGGGTTGCCAGACCCAGGTTGGAAACAAGATTTGAAATCTCCAGATTTCAAAATGGAGCCTGGGGAGGATGGGGACCTCAGTGAGGTGCAAGGCCATAGAATCCACCCTCCTAAGCATCCATTTTCTCCAAGGGAATAGATCTCTGTAGTCTGTAGATGACCTGTAGTTCTGGGGGATCCCCAGGTCCCACCTGGGCATGTAGATGCATAGACATGTTGGAGTAAGGAGAAACAGAATGAAACCATTCCTCTTCTGTAAGCACAGTTCTGCTGAGGAAACAGAGGATTTTGCCCCCTCTGGCCCACTTACTAACATGAGTGGGCTATTCCTCTGCACGGATCCTATGACCCCAGAAATGATCCTTCAGCGGGTTGGAAGGGGGTGCAGGAACAGACAGCTATGTTGAGAAACATCCATGCCAGTGGCGTAGCGCCCAGGGGATGGGGTGTCTTCCACCGGGTGCATGCTGGTGCAGGGGTGTGGCGGGGGCATTCCGGGGCGTGGCAGGAGCGCAGGGCACACACGTGCCCTGGGCGCAGTTCCCCCTCGCTATGGCTCTGATCCATGCACTTATGTTTGGATGAATACCAAGCAACATGTTTATTTCAGCAAATTTCTAGTGCTTAAATATACACAATCAGAAGTAAAGCATGGCTTAGGAATGCTACAGATTATGAGAAACTTGTGGAGAATTGAGGGTGAAGCTTGGTGGGACCTGAGGAGAGGAGAGAACTCAATGGAGTATAATGCTATAGAGCCTTCAAAGCAGTCATTCCCCGCCCCCCCACCCCAGGGGAATTGATCTCTGTAAACTGGAAACCAGTTGTAATTCTAGGAGATCCTGGAGTCTGGCAACTTTACCACAGAATTAGGTGACTTAAATTTTTGTCAAAAGATCCCCCCAAACTAGAACAGCACACACAATGTGCAGAGAGCTGGGCTAGAACCTTTCACCCTAATACACATGTTTTTAAACTGCAGGGAGTTTTTACTTGAAGAACCATTTTAAATGCAAATCTCCCCCCCCCCACCACACCCACACGTCTGAATTGATATAGCCTATGCTACCACCCACCCTACTCCATCATGTTCATCCGCTCTGCATGTGAGGCCAGGCCAGGAGCAGCAAACCTTTTTAGAAACTCAAGTCCCCACGCAGGAGATAACAAGGCGATTACACCTGGTTCTACGCTACAACATCTGTTTCCACACAGAATGCCCCTAATAAGGCTAGACAGGCAGACAATCAAAAGGTGAGAATCTCAAAACAGAACTTCCGAGATTTCATACATCCACCTACATTGCACCAGGGTACAGGACAATCCACTGTGTGACTCAAAAGTCAAGCCATCACGTTAGGCTACAGGGCACTGATGACCACCATCACTGTCCCCTGCAAACCACGGTTACCTGGCCAAACTTGCTCTTCCAGATAATAATGAACAAAGTAATAACTAACATAATAATGAACAAATATTATGGGTGGGCAGTTATCCTGCCACTCCACGCTCAGAATACTAGGGTTTTCCCAAACTTCTCTGAATTTCCACAGCCATTTCCACGCCACTATTTCAGAAAACATGTAGATAGAATTGCCAGGTCCCACTCTGGCCACCAGAGGGAGGTGGGGATAGGGTTACCAACTCCAGGTTGGGAAATTCCTGGAGATTTGGGAATGAAGCCTGGGGAGGACAGAGACCTCAGTAGGGTACATGGCCATGGTGTTCACCTTCTGAAGCATCCATTTTTTCCAGGAGAGCTGATCTCTGGAGATGAACTGTGATTCCAGGGAATCCCCAGGTCCCACCTGGAAGCTGGTATACCTACACCAAACACATCAGGTGCTTCTTGGCCCAGATTGCTCAAGTAAAGCCCCACACTGCTGTGGGAAGCCCTGAAACACACATATCTTCTCTCTCTGTGCACTTAGGGTTACCTCAAGCTCCCTGAGGCACCCCTCCGGCTCTGCTAAGAGAGGCCAGGTTTGGGGGCTCCTCTCCCCCCTCCCCATCCCACTCTCAGCCTGTTGAAAAGGCAGCCCCTTTCCTACAAAATGCAACTTGTTCGCTAACAAGTTCTTGGAATCTCCTTGAGAGCAAACCGGCGTTCTGGAGTTGGTGCCAGGGAAGTGCGCATTCATGCCAAACAGAGGCCAGACAGACATTTTATCAGCGCAATGGAGGCAGCCACGAGGCAGGCTTCTGGACCCACCTGGGCATGCAGGTAGTTACACTCCGACAATAGGAGGAAAATGGCATGGTGCCCACCTAATTTCCTTTGCACTGAGTCACAAGGGTTACCCAGGGAAAGCCAGACGACCTCATCGTGACTTCCTTAGTTGATAACACAGTCCACGCAACCACCAGTGCTTTGTCCTTTCCACAGCTGCAACGCCAACCCCCCGCCCTCTAATAAAAGATTATCGCAGGTGAACATTTATCCTTCTGTTGCACAAAGAAAGAACTGGAGTTCTTCTGCCACCTACTCGAACCCTGTGGGCAAAGCACAGGCAACTGGAAATTGTTCATATTCCAGCTTAAAACTGACCAAAAGCCTTCCTGGGTGCAAGTCCTGAAGCTCAGAGCTAAGAACCTGCAATGGAATTATAAGAGAATTCCTCTGAGCATGCACAACATGAACTGCCCTCTCGGCTAGTAACCTACAACCCAGGAACATGCTTTTAGGCTTCGAGATCAGAAACACCTTCCACCATTAAATTCTACTAACACCCTCCATCACTAAATTTCAGATTGTTAGCTTCTTAGGAGAACATACACGCCTATCTAGTCTTCCATAAGTGGATTCTGCACAGCATATTTACAATGAGTTGCAATAATTATACATTAATTCATTTTCCATTAATAAAAAGGGAAAATGAGTTCATTTATTAACGATTGCAACTCATTATAAATATGCTGCTCAGAAGTAGCCATAGTTTGGAGCTGCCACATCCTTTAACAGCATTTTTGTAGTCTGCTGTTAGCTTGGCTACTGTTTTATCAGACTTGTTTTAAACTTCTTGAAGTTCATGCAATTTTTATGCTTCGGTTGGGGTTCTGATTCTGGGTTTAATTAGTAACTTTTATGGCATTCTACGTTTTATTTTGTAAGCTGCCTCGGGTAGGTTCCCTGGAGAAGCAGCAAATACATTTCCTAAAGAAATAATGCACACTGATGGTCATAATTGCTTCATGTAAGTGGCTTGCTCCAGTCATAATAGCAGAAAACAAGGTAACCCACATGCACACACAGAAAAATACACCTTTGTTAATCCTAATATAAAGAGAGCTGACATGCCCCAGTCAGTTCAATATGCGGAGTACAGTTAAGGGCCAGTTAAAAGAAAAAGATGCCCAGGAAAGTAGGCCTACTCAAGTCCCCCGGGGAGTTCAGAAAATTCCTGGAAGAAGAATTGGGGGGAGGGAGGAAGCAGATTTCCAAGTCTGGTCCCCCCCCCCCCGCCAACACACAGACACACAATGTACCCAACTTGCAACTATGATAGAACATATGTTTTCGTAACCGGCTTGAATCACGTGCATCTCTTCTCAGAATTTCAACAATTCTTTAATGCGTTATTTATCAAGAATCATCTCGGGATTTAAAATTCCAGAACCTGTTTTGCACTTATGATCACATGAAGCTGCCTCGTACCTAGTCAGATTGTTGGTCTATCAAGATCCGTGGGGCCTACTCTGACTGGCCGAAGGACTCCGGAAGACACTTTCGCATCACCTGCGACCTTTAAGGCCAGGGACCTCCTGCATATGCAAAAAGTCCACAATTGAGCTGCAACTCCTCCATAAATGGAGCTGCCATACTGAGCAAAACCTTTGTTCCTTCACAGTCAGTATTGTCTGCTCTGACCGCAACAGCCAGGGACGTAGATATAGATTTTTAATAGGGGGAGTTTAGGGGGTGGGGCCATGCCCCCACCTGCCCCTAGGGGTGTGGCCACACCTCCCCAAGTCCCACCCCCGGCCTCAGTGCTTATAAAGGCAGCTCTCTGAGGCCAGGGACGGCAGACTCCCCTGCCCTGCCCTCCCCCACCGCCCCACCAGCTGGGCTACCACTGGAGCCAGCAGCCCCTTCTAGCCCTGGCAGCTAGGGAAAATGGGGCCGCTGTGATGCTGGAATCCACCCCCAAAAGCATCACTTTCAATGCTGTTTAAAGTAGGGAGCCCAGATTATCCTTTTAAATCCATCTTAAAGGGAGAATCTGGGGTCACTAGTTAAAACAACATTGAAAGTGATGCTGTTTTTCAATGTTTAAAGTAGGGACCTCAAATTCTCCCTTTAAATCCAAGCCAAAAGTGTAGCCCGCATCTTCTATTAGCTCCCATTGGAAACAATGGGGGCACCCCCTTTGGGAGTCCATAACTTTGGACCCCCTAAACCAAACCTCACCAAACCTGGGTAGTATCATCTGGAGAATCTCCCAAAAAAATCCCTTAAAATGTGGTGCTGTTAGCTTAAAAGGTGCGCCCCCTACACTCCAAAAACTGAAAACACACCAAAAAAACCACAAATGGGGGGCAGAGTTTCGGACATGTAATGGGGGGGGTTGAACCCAAGGAAACCCCCCCCCCTTACCTACATCCTTGGCAACAGCTCTCCTCTGTCTCAGGTCTTTGATATCACCTGCTAAATAATCCTTTTATCTGGAGATACTGAGGATAGAACCTGAGACCTTCTTCACCCAAGGCAGATGATATATCACAGAGCCACCACACCCCCTCCCCAATGCTTGTTAAATGCAACCCTACAAAAAGTGAGAGTACCTCAAAACAAAAAGCTGGGGACTCTACAGGGGCACCTTGGTACAGCCCAAATGCCCTGGGTTGGCGGAGGGGCCGGGGCGACTGTCTCCTCCCCACCCCAGGGAGCTCCCTACGCATGCCTTTTTGCCTGTGCTTTTGCCATAGATGAGAGACACAGAATGTAGGTCACATTTTTCTTGGCTGCAGGGAAAATTCCTTTGATGGATTTATAAACTAGCAAGAGAACAAATCTGCTGGGGGGGTGGGTGGGGGGGTGGGGAGAGAAAGAAAACCGGGGAAGGGTGCAAAGCAAATTAAAGCTTTGCCTGTTTATCTAAGAGATGGAAGGGTGATGCAATCCCTAAATTCTCCTTAAAAAGGACTGGTCTATGGCAACCCTAATAGGAATTTCACTTCCACCTCTCTCTGTGTGTCTAACAGTGCAATTCTAAAGGAAGTTACTCCAGTCTCAGCCCATTTATTTCAATAGCCTGAGACTGGAGTAGCTCTGCACAGGATTGCACTAATAGGGTGTCTTTAAGGCTGTGCAAACTGGGGTCTCAGAAGAGGAAACGCTGTGATATTTTCCATGAACACTATAAATACGATATTTCTTATTAAATATTTGAAGTTCCAAAACTCATAATTTGGAAGAGAAGTTGGGGCGGATGGTTGGGGAAGACGTTACGTGAATTTTGGAAGCAAAATCTGGAAGAGGAGAACCACTAAGGCAAAGGGGGGGGGCATCAAATTCATTTGTTATGAGGGCTAGTTATGACATAATGTGGCTTGGTTGGACTGTGCCTGGGGGGAGGGGCGGGTAGCTGCCTTGGCTGGTGAACCCACAGTCCGGCGGCGGGGGGGGTGTGTGTGTGATGGCCTGCAGCAATGTTACCAGCCCAGTTACTAGGCGGGGGACTGCCTAGACTGGTAAACTAGCAGCAGGCTCAACAGGCCAGATTGGGAATCGGAGGGGGGGGGGGCTTGTGGGTCTGATCAGCTCTCTCAAGGGACCAAATCCAGTCCCCGGGCCACATGTTAGACACCCTGATCTAAGGCCAGGCCTCCAACACCGTTTCTGGTGCCTGCTGGGGTTTTTTAGAAAGTGCTGGACCAAGTATGGTTTTTGCCCAGCATCGCTTCTAATTCTTCTCGTTCGTCCTTTAAAATCTGATTGGCGGTGCAGATTTCCAAAAAGGAAGGTGGCTGCCCTCCCAGCATTTGGCTCTTCGCCAGGTCCAATCCCCCCAGGTCCTGTTTCCCAGGTCCAACCCCCCCATTACATGTCTAAAGCTCCACTCCTGTTTGTGTTTTTTTTGTATTTTTAATGGGGTTTTTTCAGTTTTGGGCCTGCAGGCGGCGCAGTTTTTAGGCTAGCACAGGGGTAGGGAACCTGCGGCTCTCCAGATGTTCAGTTGGCCATGCTGATAGAGGCTGATGGGAATTGTAGTTCCTGAACATCTGGAGAGCCGCAGGTTCCCTACCCCTGGGCTAGCAGCACCAAACGTTCAGGGATTTTTTGGGAGACTCTCCTGATGATACCACCCAGGTTTGGTGAAGTTTGGTTCAGGGGGTCCAAAGTTATGGACTCCCAATGGGAGCTAATGGAGATGGGGACTACACATTTGAGGGTCCATAACTTTGGATCCCCTGAACCAAACTTTACCAAACATGGGTGGTATTATCAGGAGAGTCTCCTAAAAATACCTGGAAAGTTTGGTGCTGCTAGTTTAACAATTGCACCCCTGACAGCAGGCACCCCCCAAATGTCCCCAGATTCTCCTTTTAAATCCACCCCCTTCGGCATGGATTTAAAGGGAGAATCTGAGGTCCCCAGTTTAAACATTGAAAGTGATGTTGTTTGGGGGTGGATTCCAGCATCACAGTGGCCGCCCATTGGGGGCGCACGCAAAACCCAGATTTTGCACCAGGCTCCATTTTTCGTAGCTAGGTCTCTGCCCGGAAGGGAGGGCAGAAGGGGCTGCCAGCTGGGAGCCCAGCTGGTGGGGGGGCGGGGCAGAAGGGGCAGGGGAGTCTGCCATCCCTGGCCTTGGAGAGCTGCTTTTATAAACACTGAGGTCGGGGGCGGGGCTTGGGGAGGCGTGGCCACACCCCCAGGGTTGGGTGATGGCATGGGCCTGCCCCCCCGAACCAACCCCATAAAAAATCTATATCTACGTCCCTGGACTGAATGTAAGCTGTCTATGTAAGAAAATATTTTAAAGAATATGTCCAGTTTGAAAGGCATCCAATTAAACAGAGCTTTTGACTGACCATGTAGAAGTAGTTATGATTAGTTATGCATGACCGTATTCATTTACATTTTGTAATTGGCTCCTCCTCCTTCAGAAGCCATTTTGTGGTTGTGCCCACACCCCATTTCCAAATTCCACAAATTCCACACTGAAAAAGAAAAAGAGTTTGGATTTATACATCTCTTCTCAACCATCAGGAGTCTCAAAGCGGCTTAGAAACTCCTTCTCTTCCTCTACCCCAAAAGACGCAACAAACACCTTGTGAGGCAGGTGGGGCTGAGAGAGTTCTGACTAGCCCAGCAGGCTTCATGTGTAAGAGTGAGGAAAAAACTGGTTCTCTAGATTAGAGTCCACTGCTCCTAACTACTCTACCACGCTGGTTCAAAAAGGTTGGAGACCCCTCCGCTACAGCATCTTGGCTTAAAGATCCAAGCATAAGTCTTGACTAAAAACTATGCAGGATTTGGTCCCACCCGCTCTTCCCATCAACCAGGTTTCAAAGGCCAGCTCAACCTTGCCTCAGAGGCTGGCCCCCATCCCATTTTCCTCTCTCATTCTGTATTAGATCCACCCATTCTGGACGGGTGAAATGCCAAATGAAATACATTTTAAATGAAGTTTAATTTCTTCCTCATTCAATAGACAGTGAGCAGAGAAAGAGGGATACAGATTCAAGGCACACAGGTCTTCTCCAAACTTGACAAATGTTTTACCCAGTCAACATACCAGGCTTGGGGGAGGGGCGGGGAACCCCCAGACAGCTTCATAATAGAACAGTTGCATTTACAGAGTTCCTTTCAACACTTCCAGGAGCTTGGTCAGCGTTCTTTTCAAGCGCTCCAAAAGGAACGTTAAATATTATTGTTCCCAAGCTCGTCTCAGGTCAACTGAAAAATGGGCTCCATTTTTAAGCAGGAGGCCAGCAACCATCAGTTATTCCAGCATAAACTTTTGTATACCTTTGACCGAAGAATGGTATACTCCTCCTATCTGGGATGGTCGTCCTCTTCCACTGAGCGCGCAGCTTCAGGAGGGACGCACATGGAGCAGTGAGGGAGGTTGGGGACACCCACCTAGACAGCCAGATCAGCCAAATCAACCCTGGCGATCAATGGGGTGACAGATGTCGCAGCCAGATCGTCCTCACATCCATAAACATTTGTGAGTCAGGGCTCAGGTCATCAGATGCATGATGCACTATGGTTGTACACTCCGCTACATCTAATGAAGTGAGCCCTACCCCATGAAGGCTTAAACTGGAATAGATTTTGTGAGTTTTTAAGGTGCAAACTGAACTCCAGTTAAATTTTTGCTGCCAGTTAAATATAATTTCCAGTTAAATTTTTCCTGGGAGAAGGAGGAGGAGGAAGAGTTGGATTTATATCCCCCCCCCCTTCTATCCTGTAGGAGATTCAAAGGGGCTGACAATCTCCTTTCCCTTCCTCTTGTGAGGTAGGTGGGGCTGAGAGAGCCCAGAAGAACTGTGACTAGCCCAAGGTCACCCAGTGCACAGGATAAACTGAATTCCCCAGATAAGCTTCCACAGCTCAAGCAGCAAAGCAGGGAATCAAACCCGGTTCCTCCAGACTAGAGTACACCTGACCATAAGCAAGCCCTTCCTGGTACATGCCAATCCCAAACCTTTTAACTGTGCCCCTGCCCTTTGCTAAAGCCCCTGTCACATATTTATCTGAACTGATGCTCTTGACTGGCAGAGTTCTTGGGAAGGAGTAACAGGCATTCTGCGTGTGATCCCTAGAATCGTGCCCCAAAACCTCCTAGCAGAAGCACACCAAAGGAAATTGTGCAACAGAATTCCCAATATAAGTTGGAAAACAGCCACGTTTGAGGAACAGAGGCAAAAAGCAACAACGGATTTTAGGCCTTTTCAATATGATGTTTGGGGGATTCAACCAAGCAGCAGGAATGCATGCTACCCACAAAGCTCCTGATATGCGTGGCTGTTATGTTGTCTGGTCTTCGTGTATTTTCTGATTTTTGGTATATCTATGCTCTGAAAAGTATACTATTCTGTTTGTGTACACCAAAACCAGAAATATATGCACATTTCCCTATTCAAATAAGATGGAGGTTGCACATACTAGAACTGTGGATAGTGCATGTTCTGGTACGTGTGAGTGGATCCTCCAGGAATGTAACGTTTCAAACATGGAACACCCAGCACATGTCTGGTTTGACACATGGGAATATAAAGCTACTTTACCGAGCCAGACCACTGGATCTATCTTGCTCTGCCCTGTCTCAGCTTTGGACAGCAATGGCACCTGGATCCTTATCTGAAATCTCCAGACATTAAACTAAGGAGCTTCTGTGGGAGAAGCACAGAACGTTTGTCACTTCTCTGTCTCCCAGCTCAGCCACCTGGGACTGTGGAGATTCTGAAGTCTGAATCAGGGATCCTTTGAAGAAAAAACATGCGCTTTTCCCCTTCTAGGTCAAAACTGTAAGGACTGAATAATATAAGGGCATCAGATTTCATATGCAGAATTCATCTGACACAGAATTTAGAAGCGTGATAACTGTCTGATTTTTAAAGAGTTTTTTAAAAAGCAAGTTCTTGGCCCTTAAAAGCTGAGAGTGGGTGGGTGTCTGAACAACACATGGGTAATTCCTGGCAGAAATTTAGAAGCCAGCGGCTGGCTGAAACCGGGCTTCCACCACTATTCATATAAGGTGATACTAGGTTCAGAGGGTCGCAGTTTTGATTGGCAGCAGGCCAGCTAGATTTGAGTCCAGAAACCCCTTTAAGACCAACAAGATATCTGGAGTATGTTTTTGAGTCAAGGCTTCAGGCATCACATTCAGCCGCGTGGAGTGGAAAATCCACCTGGTATCTCCAGAAGGGAGCTTTGATTTACAAAAGCTAATCCCCCAAAATTCATGTTGCTCTCTCAGGTGCTACAATGAAAGGTGTGTGTTCTGTTTGACTGCCCTCCCTGTTTTTAGCAGAAGCCGTCTGAACTATGCAAAAAAACCTCAAACAAATGCACATGCATCCATTTCGCTTGCATTGATCTGTTCATGTCAGAGAATTCCATTTCCTATAATGAAGGGATTTGAGTTGTCGTGGTACAGAGCTTCAGAGAGCTGCTACGCAGGGTTGTCCCAAGGAGACATCTTGCTATTGACAGTGCGCATGACCAAGGAGGTCAAGAATTTCTAAGGAAGAGCTCAGGGAGTGTATATTGGGGGAGGGAAGTCCATCCAGCTCTCTAGAACAATACCAGATAAAGTGTAAGATCCTTCAGCTTGCCTGCCGGTAAGGTCATGGGCCCAAGGAAAACAAACAATGCTATCAAAGGCACAACAACAATCCTTCGATCAAGGACAGCTGAGTGCCACAGGGCAGATTTGACGGGTAATGGCTGCTACCAGATGGACCAAGCAGGGCCTACACTGGCCATTCTGCCCAGGTTGGAAGTGCAACTGAGCGTGATAACCAGGAATGAAGAGTTTTGGCTCTTCTGGACCTCTGGATCCCTGCCATGCTTTGGAACAATCCAGCACACAGCAATGTAACCCTGCTCTGTATTGATGTGCGTGGGGGGGCGGGGGGGGGATTTGATGTGGTGGGATCTGATAGGAAGCGACAGGATCACTCTCTCACCAGCTACTGAAGCGTCTTAACTTGAAACATTCAGAATGTTCAGCACGGGCAAATGGCAGGAGGGCCACGCTGGCAGAGTACCCCCAGTAGCCCTTATGTGCATACAGATGGGCCCCCCAGTCACTATATTCCCACACTGGGAAATGCTTCGTCTGTTGAATTTCTTGATCATGAACTGGTAAAAGCCCAGCAGCTGTATGGAGGAGAGGAAGACTTGTGGTATCCCTGTATGCATACACACACAAATCCTAGCCCATTAATGGGTGAGAAACAAGAGAAGAGCTGCAAATACCTCCATAAGCAAAGAGAAACAGAACCAACGGAGGAAAAGGAAGCCAAAAATCCCTAGATTTTACCACCACTCTGCTTGAGGAGGGGATTGTCACCAGCAGAGACTTTACATTCCCAGACTTGGGGCTTTTGAAAGGAAAAAAAATACTGGAACTGCACAGTAATGTTAGATTCTATTTCAGGGCATAACACTCATTGCCACAACACATCTGCACATTTTCCTTGTGAGCTCACACATTTTGAGTCACATTCCATAATGTTTTGAAGTCTACACAGAGAAGAAGGAAATATCCAGTGCTGGGAATTTGACAACAGTAATTAAGAAGACTGGAATGTTTGAAATGTGCAAATATTCCTCTGGGATTGCACCTTTTTAGTTTCCTTTTAGTTTTGTGTCTTTAAGACCCATGCCCATACTTGCAGTGTTAGAAAGCAGGTGTCTGAACTGGGAGCAAGTGGTTACAGCACCAACAGTCCCATAGATCTAATTCCCACTCTGGAAGGGCAGGGGTTGATAGAGACCAAAAGGAGACAGGTGAGAGGTGGGCCGAGGCCTGTAATGTGGATGTAAAACAGAGGAGGAGGAGGAGGAGAAGGAGAAGAGTTGGATTTATATCCTCCCCAAAGGGGGTTACAAACTCCTTCCCCCCCCCCCACAACAAACACCCTTTGAGGTAGGTGGGGCTGAGAGAGTTCAGAAGAATTCAGAAGCCCAAGGTCACCCAGCTGGCGTGTGTTGGAGTGCACAGGCTAATCTAAATTCCCCAGATAAGCCTCCATAGCTCAAACGGCAGAGAAGGGAATCAAACCCGGTTCCTCCAGATTAGAGCGCACCTGCTCTTAACCACTACGCCACAGCTGCTCTTGGATGGTGAGTCCTCAATATTCATTTGACCTTGAAAGGCTGATGTAGTCTGTGAAGAAGAAAATTTTCCAGCTCTCTCCTTAAGAGCACCTTGATTATTCTTCAGTGGGGTAGAGATAGGAATGAGAATCTGATCTCTAGCACAAAGACACAACAGCCACAGCCACAGCAGAGAAGTAATGGGTGGCCCAGGATGACATCTGACAGTTAACTTCTTCAGCACTCCCTGCCACTCTCCACTTTAATCTGCTTGAGCTATTTTACTTTATATTAGATGAATGAAACATTATCTTACAGTTTTCTGAATTGTTGATGTTTGTCAAAGGGGAGCAGTTGTATACATATTTTATCACCTTACAGCAAACGTGCCAAAATAGGACACAACTAAACACTGACGGCTGGTGTAGTATAGTGGTCACAGACTAGGACCAGGGAGATTCAGGTCCCTGCTCACCATGAGGCACATTAGTTGACCTTGGGCTAGACATTCTGTCTCTGTCTCTCACAAACACTAGCACACACACCCCACACACACACTCACTCCACTTTTGCACATGCTATATAATGCACTTTCCAGCCACTTACAATGCACTTTGAAACAATGCACTTTGTGAAATAGCAAAACCCACCTCAAACAATCACTAAAGTGCACTGAAAGTTGATTAAAGGTGCATTATGCAGTCTCTGTGAAAGTTCTCAGTCAAACCAACCTCACAAGGTTGTTGTGAAAGTAAAATGGAAGATGGGAGAACCATAAGGACTGCCCTGAGCTCCATGGAAAAAATGGCAGGAGGAACTTGAAATGTAATTATAATGGATAATAAAAATATTGCAATTTTGCCAGGTGAGTCCAAAATGAACTTGTAGCCAGCCGGTCCAACACATTTGTGGGATACAAGATGAGGAAGCCTCAAGAAAAATAGCTGTGTTGCCCAAGAGAACTAGCTCCTTGCGGCCTCCAGTAAAGAAAGTGAGGCTACCCTACTGGTCTATTCTCAGCTGAGAGGCAGTGGCTTCACCTAAGAGCTGCTCTCCTGATCCCAGGCAGCCTTTAAAACAACGGTTCTCAACCTGTGGGTCGCGACCCCTTTGGTGGTCAAGCAACCCTTTCCCAGGGGTCGCTTAAGACTCTCTGCATCAGTGTTCTCCATCTGTAAAATTGATAAATGTTAGGGTTGGGGGTCACCACAACATGAGGAACTGTATTAAAGGGTCGCGGCATTAGTAAGGTTGAGAACCACTGATTTAAAAGCAGGTCCTTCATCTGCTAACACAGCAACCCTTTTGAACATCTACAGATGTTTTATCAGCCCCTAGGCCAGTAGGCCTTGACAACATCCCTTGTCTTGGTAGAGCAGTTGTGCAAACACCCCAGCTCTACGATTGCCCTAGATTGTGCAAGGCAGCAAACCCTATATTTACATTTATTTACTGCAGTTATACCCTACCTTTTCCCTCAATGGGAACCCAAAATGAACAATATTGTTCTCTTCTTCAATTTTCTCCCTCTGTGCAGTAAATTACGCTGACGGAGTGTGCCTGGCATAAGGTCACCCAGCAAGCTCCCATGGCAGAGTGGGTATTGGAAAGTGCATCTCCCGGACCTTAATCTGATATTAACTACCACACAACATTGAGGCCGATTATACACTGGTGCTCTGTCCCGCAGCAAGGGTCCAAGGCTTCCTTCACGACAGAGTATTTACTGCAGATGGACTCACACTTATGGCCCTGCAGGTCCTGGAAGCCTCGCAGTTCCTGAGAGCGGGCAAACTCCAACGGTGTGAAGAATATCAATATAAACTGAAGAATATTGATATAAAATGTAAAGGCTTTTTTTAAAAGCCAGCAATCTTGCGATAAACAGGGAGTGGCTCAGAAGAGCCCAAGCAGTGCAGCAGGCAGTGGGACACTTCCTTGTGTGTAAACAGGGAAACCTGTGAGGAAACCCACTGTGGAGTGAAGAGCATCAACAAAATGCCTCATGCATAATGGACCTGATTTTCACAAAATTGTCAGTGGCCGATTACCCACGGGGGTGCCTCTAAGATGGGCAGATGTGAGCAGGAAGGGGACTGCAGTGAGATACAATACCATAGAGCAGGGGTGTCAATCGTGGGGCCTGGGGGCCACATCCCGGCCCTTGAGGGGGTTTATCAGGTCCGCCAGCCAGTTGAGGCAACTCACCTCACTTCTGATCTGGCTAGACCAGGAGCGAGGAGGGGGCAGGGACCGCCTCAGATGGCTTGTTGGCCTGATCAGCCCCTCAAGGCAGACACCCCACCCCACTGCATTCTTGCCTGTCTAAGCACACCTCCCCAGTGCCATTTGGGGTCCAGCTGAGGCAGCCACCCTTCCCTGCATCCACACACACACACACACCCCGGCCGACCTGGCCTGACCAAATCACATTTGTGTAACAAATGAGTTTGACACCCCTTCCACGGAATCTACCTATGTGTTGTCACCTAAATCTCCACTGTGTATTCTCAATACATGAAAGACACATGGGGTGCAGCAGCCATGCAGCAACTTTTATCTTTTTAAAAAATATATCAAGTTTCTAGCCCTTAAGATGTAGTACTGCATTGTATTGTCGAAGGCTTTCATGGCTGGAATCACTGGGGTGTACAGCTGTATGACTGTGTTCTAGTAGCATTGTCTCCTGACATTTCACGTGCATCTGTGGTCGATTCCCCACTGAGGATTAGATGAGTGCTCGTTACACAAAACATCCAGGTTTCCAACAGAACTCCCCACTGAACCAGCGCCGAACACGCTTTCATCCCATTTCTGGCATCCCTCCCCACGCACGTGTTATTTTAGAACCTGGAAGAAAGTAGACCTTTTCAAAAAACGCATGGGCAATCTGGAGCGGTGGGGAAGTTGTGGGGGTGAATCTAAATTCTTTTTCCCGCCGCTGATAGTGACGTGGAGCCTCCCATCCAATGAGAACGAAGTGGGCTGTGCATGATGCGGCAGAGTCTTTTTTTTTAAATTTTGAGGACTGGAGATCCATGTGGATACGAAGCAACATGGGGCTGGTTTTGACTGATTGGCTGAGTAGAAGGCAATATAAAGCAGTGCTACACGTCGTATCCACGTGGACCGAAGGTTAAAAATAAAAAAATCCCGCCCCAACACAACGCAGCAGCCAATCAAGATAGCCCCTGAGCGGATCACGTGTTCAATCCGCCTCAGTGGGAAATCCTTCGTTGCTGCTGTGTTTCTGGGAACAAGGATAGTTTGTGGGACAGAAGCTGCAGTGGCGATGCTGAAACCATACCCCAAAGGTCCCGGTTTTTCCCAAACCGGTTAGTATCTACATTCATTTTTCTGGTGGGGAATTGACCTGTGGCTGGCATCTGATTTATACTCCACTTGCTTTACTACCATCAGATCCTCTGGAGATGCCGGCCACAGATGCAGGCAAAACATCAGGAGAAACACAGCCATACAGCCTGGAAACCACACAACACCCTACAGTACTACATTGTTTGAAAGCACAGAGGTAATGGGTGGGTGAGATCTCAGAAGCCAGGAGGAACTGCCAATTAAGTTATCCAGTCTTTTATGTAATACAAATTAGTCCCTTCTCTCCCCGCATCCCACTCCCCAGGTGGGAAATAGATGGTGCAAAATAAAAATATCCACAACATAATGACGGAATTCCACTTGTGTGCCAAAAACTGGATTTCCTTAGTGTAGAATATTGAATCATGCTAGCATTAGTATTCGTTTTTGGGTTCTTGTTTGCTGCCAGGACACAGGCAACCCAGAAGGATTTCCAAGACAAGAGACATTCAAGAGGTGGTTTGTCACTGTCACTTCTGCATCACGACTCTGGTATTCCCGGGAGGTCTCCCATCCAAACACTTGACAGGGTCAAGGTGGAGTGTGTGACTGGCCCAAGGTCACCCAGCAAGTTTTTATGGCAGAGTTCAAACCTGGCTTTCCCAGATCCTCGTGCACCACACCACACCAGCTCTCGTATCTATATTGAGCGTTTTATCTGCCTTCTGTAAAATTCTTTGGGGCAGCTCCCACACACACACACGCACGCACACACGCACGCACGCACACACTGTTACCCCCTGTTGATCCTGTGCAAGTCAATGTTCACTGGCAGGACTGAGATTATCACCTTTCCCATGAGAAGACTTCAGACCTCTGGAGTGGGAGCCAGATACCGCCACCTCTCCATAGCCCCACTTTAATCCATTAGCCCACCCCACCCCCACCCATTTGCAACGTGCTTCTATAACTGTACAAATAACCCCACACTTGTTCAACTCCGGCCCCCTGCTCCGAACCCTCCACTCCAATTCCTCCCACCCATCTGAGCAAACACTCAAGGCTGGGTAAATACGAAAAAAGCCCCCTCCTTTCTTTGTTCTCCCCTCAGCCACCTGGCTACCCCACCCTGGGCACACCTCTCTCCCTTGCAAAGGCCCCCCAGCCTCCCCCCACCCCAGCCCCTAGCAATCTGCCTGCTTCAGCAGTAGTCGCCCGGGGCGGTTGAAGGTGGGGGGAGAGGTACATCCGGCTTAGTCGGTTTCTGGCATGACCCAGCCCTAGACAGATATGGGGA
Organism: Sphaerodactylus townsendi; assembly: GCF_021028975.2. Classification (NCBI taxonomy): domain Eukaryota; kingdom Metazoa; phylum Chordata; class Lepidosauria; order Squamata; family Sphaerodactylidae; genus Sphaerodactylus; species Sphaerodactylus townsendi. The sequence continues at coordinate 7,528,834 of NC_059439.1, read as the reverse complement.
GAAAGCGGGGGGGGGGCAGGGGGGGAAGAGTCCATGTTAACCCTCGGAGTGCTGCTTTATTCTTACAACCCTTCCCGTGGAAAGGAATAGACTCTAGAGTCTTAGGGGCTATTTGGAACTTATATTTGAAAGCAGTGGGGTGGGTGAAAGGCAGAAGGAGGCCGCAGAATACAAACCAAGATCTATAGGATATGCAACCCATTTGGGGGGGGGGGTGGATAGGGGAGAAGAGCTACTCAGATGCCATAGCAGCAGCACAGAAACTAGGCTAGGAAGGCAGAGAGAGCTGTCTGCTACCAGTTCAAATCTCACTTGACAGCCACCAGGACAGAGAGTTCCACTTCTTTGCTAGGGATAATTAATACTGACCATTCATTACTGGATTGTGGCAAGGAGATCCATAGGGCCATCTACTCGATGTGTTTTGCACCCTCACCAATACTGGTTCTGGGATCATGAGAGGGAGGACAGGAAGAGATGAATAAATTCTCGGCTTGAGCCTTTTCTTACAAGCACTGCTCCACTGGGGTCAGGCAGGATTTTTTTTCTCCAGGCTCAATTGGCCAAGGACAGTGGAGGTTTTTTTTGTTTTTGTTTTGACTTCCTCAGGACATAGAGCAGGGGTCATTGATGGGAGTGGGGGAAGTAATTGCAGATTTCCCACACTCTGCAGGGGGTTGGACTAGATGACCCTCGAGGTCCCTTCCAGCTGTATATTTCTATAAACACACTAAGCACAACAACTCCCTTTTTTATATATCCACAAGCTTCAACCTTATTCATAAGGAAGGATCCACTATCTCCTCACCTCCTTCTTGGAGGAAATTTTGTTGTACTGGAATGGCAAAGGTAGCATGTTTTTTCTTTGAATTGATTGGAACAAAAGTGCAGGGATTCCTTCATTTTTGCTTCCAGGGGTTGGGAACAACTCTTGCAGCTGACATGGAGAGAGGGGCTATAAGAATTGCCCCAAAGTTCCCAGATGTGTACTATTTCTGAGGCTAGGATGGGGGTACCTTTTTATTTTTATACCTTCTTACACGACTGCCCTCGCCCGTCACAGTCCCCTGCCACTAGCTCTCAAAAACGAGCAGTCCTATCATGCACATCCCTTCTCTCGTTTCAACGCGCCATTAAAAACGCTATTTCTTTTCCTACACAGGCCCCACCAAGCCTTTTCTCCCCCCTCCACCCCCCTCCCAGGCCAGCCCAGGAACCTATACCGTGATGTGTAAATATGCAGAAGAGCTGAGCTGAGCGTTTACTCCATATGAGATTGGCATACGCCTGCCATTGCCAAGTATAGAGACTGGCAGTGTGCCAAGGACGTACACAGAATCCATGTCCTTCACAGGGGCATGGGAGGGGGGAGGGATTCTTTGGAGCATGTGGTTTGGACATTGGGTACTCACTTTCTCCCAGAGAGATGCCAAGCACGGAGCATGCACCGTCGCGACCTCCAAGCTTCTGCCCCCTAAGTTAGACCCATGCATTTTTTTCAGTTTCAGCCTCTGCTGAAACACAGACAGGAGCTCTTATCTGCTGTGATTTGGAGACAAGGATAAGTCAAAGGGTGGCGTGCAGGGGAAACCGAATTCCAGCAACACTGACACTCAGGCTCCATATTCACACATGCAAGAAGATGTGTGCAGAACAGCCTCCAACACAGGCAAAAAATAAGAAGAGTTTTGGATTTATACCCCACTTGTCTCAACCGTACGGACTCTCAAAGCAGCTTACAAACTCCTTCCCTTCTTCTCCCCACAACAGATACCTTGTGAGGTAGGTGGGGCTGAGAGAGAACTGTGACCAGCCCAAGGTCACTCAACTGGCTCCATGTGTAGGAGCAGGGAAACAAATCCAGGTAGGAGTCCACCACTTATGTGGAGGACTGGGGAACCAAACCCGGTTCTCCAGATTAGAATCTACCACTCTTAACCACTACACACAGAGCCCTGTCTCCTGAAAGACAACCTCTCTTGTTTCCCCCACCCTTTGGTTTTGGACAGCAGGGGGGATGAGGAGATAGTGTAATTCCCTTCCAGTCCCAGCACTCTGCCCTGTTTCTATTACATTTTTATTCTACCCATCTCCCAAAGAGCTCAAGATGGCATGAGAGCATCTGGCCCATGGTCACCCGACACGCTTCATGGCAGCGTGGAGATCTGAACCCAGATCTCCACGATCCATCACTTTAACCCATATGCCACAGTGGCACTGGCTACCCTGTACATAGCAACATTCAATTGGGGGCTTAACTATTTGCTTCATTTATATATTTCCTTTTTCTCCAGTAGGAATCCAAAGCAATTTATATTGTTCTGTGCTTCTCCCATTTTATTCAGTGGATGGCACAAGATCTAGTATTATAGGAGAGGGATAGCATGCAAGGATAAGTGCCATGTTCTACATCTGGGTAACAAAAAGGAGGAACACACATACGGGATGGATCATACACTACTGAGTAGTAGAGTGTGTGTGAACAAGATCTTGGGGTTTGAGTGGACAGTAAGTTAAATATGAGCATCTAGTGTGATACAGCAACAAAAAAGGCTAACACGATCTTGGGGTGTATCAACAAAGGCATAACATCCAAATTGCAAGATGTCATAGTCCCATTATACAATGCATTGGTCAGGCCTCACCTGGAATACTGTGTACCATTCTGGACACCACTTCAAAAAGGATGTGGACAAAGTGGAGCAGGTGCTTTGGAGAGCAAGGAAGATGACTGGGTCCAGGAGACCAAGCCCTATGACAGTGATGGCGAACCTTTTCAAGACCGAGTGCCCAAATTGCAACCCAAAACCCACTTATTTATCACAAAGTACCAACACAGTAATTTAACCTGAATACTGAGGTTTTTGTTTAGAAAAAACGGTTTTATCCAAGGCGCGTGTTACTCAGGAGTAAGCTGGGTGGTAGTCGATGGCTTTGCTTTAAAGCAACAGTGCAACTCTTCCAACGGGTGAATCACAACCCTAGGAGGGTTTACTCAGAAGCAAGCCCCATTGCCAGCAACCGAACTTACTCCCAGGTAAAGGATCGCACTTTAGTTCTTCGCATGAAATTCAGTGCGGTTTAAGAGCGCTCAACAGGGTTACTTACACTGCTTCCCCAAAAGTAGGTCTTAGGTTTGATGCTAATAATCGAGCCCAGCAGCCCAGGCCAGCCTAGATGTGTGGGGGTGGGAGACTCTGTTTGCACGTGCCCATAGAGAGGGCTCTGAGTGCCACCTCTGGCACCCATGCCATAGGTTCGCCATCATTGCCCTATGAGGAAAGGCTGAGTGAGTTGGGAAGAAGAGGAGATTGAGGGAGAACAGGATTGCTTTCTTTAAGTATCTGAAGGGCTGTCACTTAGACAAGGGCAGGGAGCTGTTCCTATTGGCAGCAGTGGATAGGACTCATGATCATTAATATAAATTACTGGTGGAAAATTTTCAACTGGATATTGGGGGGGGGGGGAATGCACAGTAAGAACTGCGCAACAGTTGAATCCGCTGCCTAGTGAGGTTGTGAGCTCCCCCTTACTGGAAGTCTAAGGAGAGGCTGGACAAACTTTTGTTCTAAGCTGATCCTGCATTGAGCAGGGGGTTGGACTAGATGGCCTAGAATGGCCCCTTCTGACTTATGATTCTATGATTCCATCTGCTTTCTTCAAACTATGCATAAATGTATAAACCTGCTTCACGCATTCCTTCCTCAGCTGCCTTGTCACTAACCTAAAACTCTCCTTTCTTAGTAGAGGATGCTCTATCAATAATTTTCTATGTCCTTTCATAAGTCTTCTCCAGTTCTACAACATCCTTTTTGAGATACGATGACTTGAACTACGTGCAGAATTCCGAATGCACCCACACCACAGATGCATACCAGGGCATTACGATATTGGATATTTTGCTTGGAATCCATTTCATAGTAGCCTCTAGAAGATAATTTGTCTTTCCCTTTTGCCGCGCACCAACTTGACATTTTCATGCAGTGATGCGTCATTTGCCTTTCCACTGTTGCTATACACAGAGTTGAAATTTTCAACCAGTTATCTGCCATAACTCCAAGATCTCTTTCCTGTTTAGTCACCATTTGCTCAGACTCCACCCGGGCGTAAGGGAAGTTCTCATTTTCTGCCCCAGCGTGAACCTTATTTGCCATGTGGTCAGCACCTCACCTAGGACCAGTTCCAGAGTCTGACCAACTGCTCCTAGGTACAATAACTTATGGTATCTAGGCATGCTGTCTCCTCCTCATGTCCTGAACACGGCATTTACCCAGTCAATGGGAGCGTAGTTAGAAGTCACCTATTATTACACAATGGGCAGCCCAATCCAGAGCCCCAGTGGCAGGACGCAGCACTGCTTTGGTGCCACCCTGCCATCTCCAAAAGGGCTTCTCAGCACTGTGGGGAGGCAGAAAACAGAAAATGCCCCCCCACCAAAAAGCTCTTCATTGGGCTCTATGGACCTAGGAGGCCACCTCAACAGGGTGGCGTAAGCCCCAGTGCTGGCATTCCTGCACGAAAAGCCAACTAGTGTTGATTCCAACCCCAGCCATGCCTCTGAAGCGCTCCCAATATGCCAGTGGAGGCACAGGAATGCTGACATGGCACTTTGCACTGTTTCTGGCCACTATAAAGGGCTGCTGCAGCTGCCCGCTAATGGATTGGCTCCTCCACCAGGGTAAGAGCCCCAGGGAGGGTAAATCTGCCAGTGCAGCCCTGTGCCACCTCCATAGGCAGATTCAGCCACTCCCTCTGGATTGGAGTGTTAGAATCATGAAGTCGGAAGGGACCATACAGGCCATCAATACAGGATCAGTGTAAGAAGCACATTTCAAGATCACCCTCAGAAGGCTGGACTGCTTGTTTCCATGCATGGCAATCCCATGGGGGATGTCTGTTATTTTGATGCTTCCCAGTTTATTAGCTCCTAAACCCCTTTTCAGAAATATTACCAGCCTACCTTCAATACACCCTTTGCTGTCCTTCCTGTACAGCTTATATTCAGGAATGCCAGTGGCATTCCCTGCTCCCACCAGGTTTCTGACACATTTACTATATTTATTTTTCACTCCACCCCAGGCATTCCAACTTCCAAAACTTAGCTCACAAACTTTCACCATTTGCAGGCAAATACCTATGATCCGTTCCCATCTCCAGGAACTCATCCCATGCATACATGGCCCTGTGGTCTTCTTTCACATCTGTCATCTTGACAAACTTTCATTATTTTCTAGCCCATCACCATGGAAGATTACCTCCCCTTAAGGAGGTGCTCTCCACATGCTCTCCAGCTGCTATATGTTCCACCACAGTTGTTAATTTGAAGAACTATTCCACAGCCTAGTATGACATTAAATGATAAGAAGAAGAAGGAAGAAGAAGAAGGAAGAAGGAAGAAGGAAGAAGGAAGAAGAAAGAAGAAAAAAGAAAGGAGAAAGGAGAAGAAGAAGGAGAAGAAGGAGAAGGAGGAGAAGGAGAAGGAGGAGAAGAAGGAGAAGGAGGAGGAGGAGGAGGAGGAGGAGGAGGAGGAGGAGGAGGAGGAGGAGGAGAAGAAGAAGAAGAAGAAGAAGAAGAAGAAGAAGAAGAAGAAGAAGAAGAAGAAGAGCAGCAGCAGCAGCAGCAGCTTGGATTTATATTCCTCCTTTCTCTTCTGCAAGGAGACTCAAAGGGGCTGACAATCTTCTTTCCCTCCCTCCACCACAACAAACACCCTGTGAGGTGGGTGGGGTTCAAAGAACTCTGAAGAACTGTGACTAGCCCAAGGTCACCCAGCTGGCATGTGTTGGAGTGCACAAGCTATTCTGGTTCCTCAGATAAGCCTCCACAGCTCAAGCGGCAGAGCGGGGAATCAAACCCGGTTCTCCAGATTAGAAGGCACCTGCTCTTAACCACTACGCAAGAAGAGTTGGGCAGGTTTATACCCACTTTTTCTCTATCTTAAGGAGTCTTGAAGCTGCATAAAATCATCTTTCCTTCCCCTCTCCACAACAAACACCTTGAGAGATAGGTGAGCCTGAGAGAATTCTGAGAGAACTGTGATTAGTCCAAGGTCGCCCAGCAGACGACATGTACAGGAGCAGGGAATCAAAACCGATTCTCCAGATTAGAGTCTGCTGACCTAAATCACTGGCTAAACCACGCTGGCTCTCATTCGGATTCCATTTCAGGTTGTTTGCAGAAATGTGACTTTCCCAAAGTATTTTCCAGTGCCTACAAATCCAGGCCGTTTGTCTCTGCACCAGATGTACACCATCCACACATTTGCAACCTATGAATAATCTCCATCTATCTCACTGGCCTGTAGGACGGGAACAGTCAACAGTTCTGACAATGCTACCTTGGAATTTCTAAATTATAACCTACTGCCCAACAACCTCAATTTTCCCAATCAGAGAAGGATTTCCCAATAACATTGGGGCCATTGTTCACCACTGCTGCTGGGTGCTTCCCCCACGCTATTTATCAGACTAGCCATGCAGCGTATATCACCCTTATCTCCCAGCAGCCAAGTCAAAATTTCCATCTCTCCACATTCCTAAGGATTGAGTCTCCTGCTACCAAGAGATCGAACCCTCCAATCCCAAGGGGAATCCTTGACACAAGGGGATATCGGTTTACCATCTGAGGAACAGGTTCACTTCATGGGATAATTCCCCCCACTCCTCAGCCCAATGCCCCCTTAGCCTAAAACCCGCATTCTCCCTGACTGCAGAAGAACTGGCACCATTCAAGAAGGACATTGCTGGCAAGTCCCTGGAAATGCTGTCTATGTTTATCTTTGACTCCTGAGGTTGTTCAAGCTGACAAGTTTAGCCGCTAAGATACAAATTTACTCCCAGGGATCCATAACAGTTAGTTATCCCTTCCACATTGCTGGGGTTAGAGGCATGGCATCCCCCACGATCTGGAAATCCACACACACACACAAACACACACACACAAATTGGCCTTCCCTTCATACCAGAGAATAAATCTCATTTTCTCTTTTATTTCAACTTTAAGAAAGAAATTGCATACATGTATGACATTAAAAGATAAAATATGGTGATATTATATAGTACCACACATGTATTTTATGCATTTCTGAGTTTCTAAACTTTTTCTGTGTTGTCTGCTGGCCCATGCATGTCGTCTGCAGCTTCCCCAAAACTCCCCCAAATTCCCATTTAATTTCTTACGCCAACCCGCAATATATCAAAACTGCAATGGGGAAAGCCATGAACGTAGAAGGGTTAACTGCACTCCATTACACCAAGTATACGGCCAGAACTTCCCTTCGTGAATGTTTTTGGTTTTTTTACACAGTTTTAACTTGAAATTGATTATTTGAAATTATGCCGCTATATCCAGCAACGAGCAGAACAGTTTTCTAGCGCTCAGAATTCCCATTTCCATTGTTGAGCTCTTGTGGTTGCTTTATTGGTTGGCTCACACAGTTGCCTGATTTCCTTACCCTTTATCAGATGTTTTGTCTCTGAGGAACTTCCTCACTATGCTTCTCCGGGGTCACACATCAGCCCTAAATACATACAGCGAGGGCAAAAAGGCCCACCCTCTCATTACAGCCAAAGCAGTCTGGGGCTCTGCAGTTAGAAAGCTCATAAAAACAGTTCACACAACTCATCGTCAAGTCTGTATTCTTAAGGAAGATAAAATCCTGCATCAATACTGGGCAGCGCTAGCCAGCTACAAATCAGAGGGCCACAAGTCTTGATTCCAGCTCTGCCATGGGCTTACTGGGTGGCCCAATGGAAGCCACGCTCTCTTCATCCCCAGCCCTTGCAGGTTAATACATCTCATGTCTTTCACTCACAGGCATTCTTGTAGAGATTACAAACAAGGTAACATAAGAGCATACTATGAACCCTCCCCAAAGTGCTATATAAACATGTATTATTAGTATTAGTGAATTTTTGCATAATTTATTCAGCACCAGCCAGTCATGGGAACAAGCAAGCTGCTAAGGAGGGCTCATGAGGGCCAGTGTGGTGTTGTGGTTAAGATGAAGGGACTGTAATCTAGAGAACAGGGTTCAAATTCCCCACTCCTCCACATGAAGCCTGCTGGGTGGCCTTGGGCACAGTTCCCTCACAGCTCTCTCAGTCCACACAAAGGCAGACAATGGCAAACACCCTTGGAGCACCTCTTGCCTTGAAAACCCTACAGGGCGTCCGTGAGTCGTCACTTCACACACAAGGAGGACTAAACCATGGTATCTTCTGAGATCTTAACAGATACTCTCAGCAGCAGGGTATTCTGACAAGCCACTTTGCGCAAGTCTTATTGTTTTCCTAATCCACAAAACCATAGGAACTGGGTTTACACAGGGCCAAGACTTTCAAAGCCCAAACCATCTAAAATGGTCTGCTATCGCAACGCAGGCTACTCTCTTCACATACCTCTTTGGCTTGCAAGTTAGAAACAGACAACCCTATCAAGCCATCTCGGTGACCTATCAGGGCAGAACAGCAGGGTAAAAGTCTTGTTAATAAATAAATATCATTGGATCTGTAACCATTAGGAAACTTAGCTCCCCAAGGGAGAAATACAGATTACTCAGATGCTGAATTCTACACACAGTATAATGTTTTTTCTGCACCTAGGAAGCACCTTTTATACCCCAACTATCCCAAAGCAAGAAGAATCACACAGCCCAGATGAGATCAGGTAAGGCTAACTGGCAGAGCCGGAGGGGGGAAAAATGGTGCCCCCGCACCCCCCCCCCCCACTTACCTGCAGGGAGTTGGGCACCTGGGCCTCCTGGGATGTGTAGTTCCCCCCAGGCAGCTTTTTCCAGCCAGCTGCAAGCTAAACTAAGGTAAGCCAAGGGGGAGCGGTGGGGGAGGAAAGGGGCAATTTTCTGCCCCCCACATGACCCACTGGCATGCGCCCGGTGCACAACACGGCCCCCAGTCCCCTTATAGCTACGTCACTGCTATCAGGTAATCTACAAAAGACAACAGACATTAGGTAATCTACAAAAGATCATCCACATTAGAAGACATATTTTTAAATGAGGAGCAAAATTTGGATTTAAAATAGCCACCCTCAAGGTTGCGTAAAGCCGCCTGCGGCACTCATAAAATATCAGAACAGAAACTTGTGCTTACAAAACCAACCTCATCCATTTTCATAAAACCCACTTCCCATTTTAAAAACCACCCCTCTTATCCACAATTTATCAGGTGAATATTTCGCTGAGTGGTGGAACTGAATCCAGATCTCTTTTTTATGCAGTCCATGTAGTTGAATTGGCTGAGCTTGCTGCAGACACTGTGTGGGTGTTAAGTGCCATGAAGTAGCTTCCAGCTCGTGGTGACCCGGTGAATCCATGTCCTCCAAACTGCCCTCTTGTGAACAGCCCTGCTCAAGTTTTGCAAACTCGGGGCTGTGGCTGCCTTTATAGAGTCAATCCATGTCATCTTGGTCTTTCCCTTTTCCTGCTGCCTTCAACCATTCCTAGCATTATTGTCTTTTCCAGTGACTCTTGTCTTCTCATTGGGTGACCAACATATGACAGCCTCAGTTTAGTCATGATGCAGAAAGAGCCAGGTTCAAATCCACCTCTCAATTATTAGGTGAACTCTGGACCACTCATTTGGTCTCTCAGTCTAACCTACCTCACAGGGCAGTTGCAAGGATAGAACGGAAGAGAGGAGAATAGCAAGTGTGACTCTGAACTCCTTGGAGGAAGAGCAGGATAAAAATTTGATGCCTTGTCTAAATTACATCTGGAAATGAGAGGGAAGGCAAGTGAGGTAGTTGGGGGGGGGGGGCTAGAAACCTAGGTGCTATTTCCTGTGGGGAGGGGGACAGGCATTGCTTTTGCATGGAGTGGGCACAGAATCCAAGATTTTTAGCAGGTATTCCCTTCTCCCTTCTCCTTACCCAGCAGTTTTTACTGCTGCAAACCTCTTCCCTCTTCTGCAATAACCAGAGAAGAACAGGTGGGTGGAGGAAGCTGCTTACGGGGATTGGCAGGAAGGGGGGGGGGCGCATAAAGTGACAGGGTGTACTCTCGGAAGTCCCTGCATGCAGCAACACCCCAACCCACACAAGGGTAAAGACAGATGGAGGCTCTCTGCCCATCTCATTACCACCTGCACCACCTGATCAACAAGGACAAATTAGAAGGAATTAGCAGGGTTTAGTAAATCCTGTGCCGACAATAAGGGGTAATTAACCACCCATGGCCAGGCTAATGGGGGGGCAGGGGGCATATACAGATCCATGTCACGCAAACCTCCTTACATGCACAACTATCACGTACAACCTGACATATCCCACCCCTTGGAACAGTACATGCCCTCTATACAAATCTTCGCGCCAGGCAGAACTTCCATTAGGCTAAAGATGGTTCCCAGTTCCCTGTTTGCTGCTCCTGGTAATTTTAGATTTAAGAAATAAAATTTTAGAAATAAAATTCGGAGCACCCAAAATCATAAACCCCCAAACTCTGGAGACAATGCTCTACAAATTACAACACAGTAGCTCTTGGTTCAAAGACTGCTCTCTTTTGTTTTTGGTGCAAAGTGCTTGATGCAGGGTGTCCTCATGAATTCCACTGATTTGCTAAGATCTGAACATTAAAGAAACTGCAGAACCCCAAAATAAACATCTCCTCCCCCCACCCCCAGTGAGCTGCATACCGCTAGATTTTTGGAGACTGCCATGAAAGATGATACCTGTTAGTGCCAGGCACAGAGCCCGGCTTTTGTGCAGAATGCTCCAAAGTAACGTGCACCCAGGCACCCTCTATAGCAGTTGGCAGCCTGTCCTCACCATAACAGCCCTGTGAAGCAGGCCTGTGGCACATGCAACTGGGCCAAGGTCAATCAGCAAGCTTTCATAGTACAGTGAAGATTCGAACCTGGGTCTCCCAGATCCTTGTTCAAATTCTAACTACTACACCATGTTCATTGTCTTGGGGGGAGGGGGGTTAGCAGAACAATCACATTTGAGGCTCCAAGGCTTCACAGGGATGAGGGGAGAAGGGAACAAAAGAAAAGGACATCCTTCGCTGCTGAGCATCCCAGTTTTAGGCCTCTTGACTGACTTCTGGTCCTTTTGCAAGGGGTGAGTGTATTTCACAAAGCTAGGATGGAGTCCTCTTTTGAGCCCAAACAAGGCATCAAAATGCCCCCAAAGGGAGAAGGATCCTTCTCGCTCAGCCTTCCATGAGAAACTCTGCCTACCTTAGTCCTCAAATAGGGATGCCAGCCTCCAGGTGGGACCTGGGGATCCCCTGGAATTATAGCTCACCTCCAGACTAGAGAGGAGTTGCTCTGGAGAAAATGGGTGCTTTGGAGGGTGGACTCGATGGCCTTGTTGTGTCCCACTGAGGTCCCTGGCCTCCCCAGACTCAGTCCCTAAATCTCCAGGAGTTTCCAAACCCTCATAGCAATCCTACCTGCCACTTTTGGCCAGTGGCCAGGGGAACCTGACAATCCTATAGACAAGAGTCACACCTCACTCCTAAGTCAGCCTTTGCTCCTGGCTGGAGGCTGTCCCTAGACAGGCCTTCATCCCTCCCCTCACCTGAGCCAACACCCAAACCTCTCTCGCCATCTCTGCCCCCTCCCCACACAACATGGATCCCACTCTTGGGCCCTCAGTGCAGCTGGCACAGGCCCTGACCCCCCCGCCCCCCGCCTTTCCCCATGACAGAGGTTAAGCAAGAAAGCCTATCAGCAGAGTGCAAAGTGTACAATGATTAGAGCTGGGCAGGTGGAAGAGGGAGTTGTTGGGAATGTTTGCACTGAAGAAAAACTGGAGAGAAAGCGTACACCCCCCCACCCTGGCCTCCAGCTCTTCCACCAAGGGGTGGCAGGCAGCCAGGTTCAGGGAGCTCCCTGTTCCATATCGGAAGATGTTTAATTAAGTCTAAGTGCTCATGGGGGGGGGGGGGCTGGCAATGAGGAGAAAAGGGCGGTCAATGCAGCACAATCCGCGCCACCACAGCCTTCCCGCATCAACCTGAGCCAAGGCTGGCTGGTACCCTGTCCTGCACACTCTGGCTGCGTTCACATCTACGCCCGGCCCAAGGGGTGAGCTGGGCCCCATAGCCACCAAGGGAAGGAAGTGCTTAAGGGGTTAATTGCCATCCGTTTGCCTACTCAAGGGCACACTTTTGATAAAAATATTTGCAGGCTGGATGAACGTGCAAAATTCACAGCTTTGTTGGATAAAAAAGGATCCATTGAATACTTACTGTGAAGGGTCTTTCTACTGTAGGTAAGGGGGACATCTTAGATGGGTGTCTTCTCCACCAATAGCAAGGAGGCAGGAAGTCGTCATAACTTAACCGTGTCACTTCCCGTCTGGAGTTCCGAGGCCATTTTCAATCAGTATCCTTTTGACCTAGTAGTGTTTCTCCTTCTTTTGGAAGTGACCGGCCACAACTTTCACACATAACGAAACGTTTAACATAACACTAACACATGAGGCTCCAACGGAGACCCAACAACCATACAATCCCTGGAGGCTGTCATCGGGTTAAAATGAGGACCAGGGAGGGTCAAGATGTCCCCCTTACCTACAGTAGAAAGACCCTTCACAGTAAGTATTCAATAGATCCTTCTACTGTAGGTGGGGGACATCTTAGATGGGACCTCCCCGAGCAGTGTCCCCAACTAGGGTGGGTCTCATTATTCCCCAATGATATTCTCCAACACCCTCCGGCCGAATGCCGTTTCGGTAGCGGCGAGGGAGTTCAGTTTGTAATGTCTGATAAATGAGGAGATGGATGACCATGTGGCTGCCCTACAGATGTCTTCGACTGAGACCTGACTGCGAAAAGCAGCATTGGTAGCTGCGCTCCTGATGGAATGTGCCGTGATGCCCGTTGGTACAGGGAGGGCAGCCGCCTTGTAAGCCTCGATGATTGTGGCTTTGAGCGTGGTGCTTATAGCAGCTGTTGACATAGGCGCCCCTATATTGGGAGGGGAGACGTTGATGAATAGGTTTTCCGATCTGCGAAGTGGTTCTGTTCTTATTATGAAAGCTTTTAATGATCTGCAAACGTCTAATGTATGCCATTCCCTCTCTTTGGGATGGGATGGGTTAGGCATGAAGTTTGGAACTACAATTTCCTGTTTAAGGTGAAATTTAGAGCATACCTTGGGGACGAAGGTAGGGTCTAGACGTAGTATGTCTTTGTAGAAAATGCATAGTTTAGCATTAACAGCAAGGCCCTTAATTCTGAAACTCTGCGTGCCGATGTAATGGCTATGAGAAATAAGGTTCTCATTCTTACCCATTTTAGCGGGACAGTCTGAATGGGTTCGAAGGGATGTTTGGTGAGTGCCGTAAGCACCGCATGTAGTCGCCAAGAGGGAAAGCAATGTATTACTGGTGGTTGTGAGAGTTTCACGCCTCTTAGAAAGGTAATTACATCTGGATGACTAGCAATAGTGGTGCCCTCTGCCAGGTGGCAGACCGTGGACAGCGCCGAAATCTGTCTCCTCAGTGTTGCACATCTGAATCCGCGGTCAAATCCTTGTTGTAGAAATTCCAAGATGCTACGAACGGAGGGAAGTTCCGGGTCCAGGTCCCGACCCTGGCACCAGCGTACAAAGGTCCTCCACGAAGCGTTATATATGTTGACCGTAGATCGTTTTCGTGCAGCCAGAATGGTATTAGTTACCTTATTGGAATAGCCTCTCTGTCTCAGTTTTCTCCGTTCACAAGCCACGCGGTCAGCCTGAACCAGCCGGGGTTGGAATGGAAGATTGGGCCCTGGGACAGCATTTCCGGAATTGCCGGAAGGATGAGAGGTTGTTTGACGGACATTTCTAGAATTGAGGAGTACCACGGTCTCCTGGGCCATTTTGGTGCTATCAAGATAACTTGTGCTCTTTCTGATCGGATTTTCCTCAGGAGGCGTGGTATCAATGGGATCAGTGGGAATGCGTAAAGGAGTTCTCGGGGCCACGGAGCTAGCAATGCGTCCACGTGTGTTGCCCGTGGGTGGCGGAACCTGGACATGAATCGAGGTGTCTGCACATTTTCTGCTGTCGCAAACAGGTCCATTTGTGGTTCCCCGAAGTGATGACAGATCATCTGGAAGATTTTCGTGTTCACGCACCACTCGTTTTCTTGTACTTGTTGCCGGCTTAGCCAGTCCGCTTGGTCGTTGTGTTTTCCGCGAATGTACTCCGCTTCGATTGACAACAGATGTCTCTCTGACCAATTGAGAACCTTGAGGGCTTCTTTGTACACCCTCGGGGATCTCAATCCCCCTGATTGTTTATGTACATCTTGGTGGTAACATTGTCCGTTCTTATGATTATGTGTAGTGCCCTGATGTCGTTGTGAAAATGCTGGAGGGCTAGGAACACTGCCCTTGTCTCCAATAGATTGATAGGAAGCGAGGTTTCGCGGCTTGACCATTTGCCTTGGACGAATTTTTGGTTTAGGGTTGCCCCCCACCCCAACAAGCTCGAGTCCGTGAAGATCTGTGGCCTGGAGTTGTGAAGGTAGCACCTGCCCCGTTTGAGGTTGCTCTTGGAGAGCCACCATGTTAGGCTGTGACGTACTAGTGGGGTCAGGAGTAATCTTTTGTCTCTTTTTAAGATGATGTCTAATTGGAAAGGTCTTAGAAACAGTTGGAGCGGTCTGGCATGAAGCCGCGCCCATTGGTTCAGGTCTATTACTGAAATGAATAAGCCCAATAGGCTTGCTAATTGTAGCAGGGACAGATGTGGCGAGGTTAGAATTGCTGCAGTCCCTTTTTGGATCTTGTTGATCTTGTCCATTGGAATAAAGAGGGCGTTCCTGGTGGTATCTATGATTGCCCCCAGGTGTTCCAGTCGTTGGGCTGGGATGAGGGAGCTTTTTTGCATGTTCACCAGAAAGCCGTAGTCCTGTAGTGTTTGTTGGACTTTTGCTATGTCCCTCAGACCTGCCTGCCTGGCTGAGGACCTCACCAGCAGGTCGTCTAAGTAGGGATGAATGTGTATCCCCTGTTCCCTGAGTTGTATGATAGGGCCCAAGAGTACCTTTGAGAAGGTTCTTGGAGCAGTGGCCAGCCCGAACGGTAACGCTCGGAATTGGAAGTGTGCCTCTCCTACTGTGAATCTGAGGAATTTTTTGTGAGCAGAACCGATGGGGATGTGTAGGTACGCCTCTTGGAGGTCCAGGGAGGTGAGGAATTCCCTGTGTCTCAAGGCTAGTGTGATGGATCGTAAGGATTCCATTTTGAATTTTGGTAGCCGGATAAATTTGTTGACATAGCGGAGATTCAACACTGCTCTGCAGTCCCCGTTTCGCTTGGGGACTGTAAA
Organism: Sphaerodactylus townsendi; assembly: GCF_021028975.2. Lineage (NCBI taxonomy): Eukaryota > Metazoa > Chordata > Lepidosauria > Squamata > Sphaerodactylidae > Sphaerodactylus > Sphaerodactylus townsendi. The sequence goes on along the minus strand of NC_059439.1, from coordinate 7,513,550 downwards.
GAAGTGTGAATGGGTTCCTGAGCACCTCTCCTGTGGAGGGACAGGTTCTACCGCTCGAATTTGCATCAGGTGAGAGACTGCAGCTATGCACCTTTGTGCCTTTTCCAGGTTTGTGGGAAAAGGTGAGGGGACAAAAAGTCGTCTGGGCATTGTTGTGAACTCTATTACATAGCCCGACGTAATGACTTCTTTTGTCCAGATGTCTATATGTTGTTCCTGCCATGCCGTGTTGAAATGGGCCAGGAATCCCCCCACCGGCAGTTCGTGATAGTCATTGTTTGTTTTTGTCAGTTTTGAAACCTTTTCCTTGTTTCTGGAAGGGTCGAAAGGAATTTTTACTCCGAAAGGAGTTCTGGTTCTGCCAAGAAGAGCGATTGGACTCTCTGTTGAATCTGGGCAATGTTTTATGGGCCAGGAATCCCCCCACCGGCAGTTCGTGATAGTCATTGTTTGTTTTTGTCAGTTTTGAAACCTTTTCCTTGTTTCTGGAAGGGTCTGAATGTGGGGCGGTTCTGAATGTTCTGAATGTTCTGAATGTGGGGCGGTTGCCCCCCTGGAAGCTTTGTGGCCTGTCCTGTCTTACAGTTTTTGGCATGGCCTTCTTCTGATCCTTTGTTTGAATTAGTACCTGTTCCAGGTCTTTACCGAAGACTTGTTCTCCGTAATAAGAATAAGCTGCCACTGCGTTTTTTGATTGCATGTCCGCTTGCCACGGTCTAATCCCAGAATTGCGTCTGGCCACCATATTGGAAGCCATAGTTCTAGCCACCATGGCAATGGCATCCAGCGTTGCGTCTGCTATAAAAGCATTAGCAATGAGCACCCGTTCTATCACCTCTCTAAGGGCAGTGCTCTCTGCTGGAATCATATCTAAAATTCTTTTTAACCAAACCATGGCGGCCCTGGCTACTGTGGAAGAGGGCGTGAGCACTTTGACTGCTGCTGCCAGCCAATCGTGGGACCTACGCAATGCTGCTTCGGTTCTTCTATCTAACGGATCCTTTATATTGCTCTCTCCCTCCTTAGCTACTAAGGCTCCTGAGTGCAGGACCGACACTGGGGCATCAATAGCTGGAACCTTCAACATGGTGTGGAATTGTTGAGGTAAAAGGTATGTTTTTTTATAAGCTGGTGGAAGCCCTTTGTGGCTGGTGGGGTTAAGCCATTCTTTTTGTATGCGTTTTACAAAGTACTCTGGTACTGGGAAGAATTTTTGCCCTTCAGCATCTTGGGGAAAGTAATCAGCTTTTCCCTTGGGATAACCCTTGATAGTTTTGGCAGAGCTGTTGGTTTTATCTTGTGAAGGTGGCTCTTCAGCGTCTGCCTGGTCGTGGAGTTCCAGCGCCGAGATGGTTTTATTAATTAGCAGCTGGATGTCCTCTTGCTTAAAGAACTGGGGAGACTGGTCAACTTTCTCTGTGGTAGGTTCCTCAGTATCCGAGAACCTGGCCCCTTCTTCCAGGTCCTCCCCTTCTAAATCCTCCTCTTCTTACTCCTGCAAGGCGAGGGGGTCGCGGTATCTAGCGACAGCAGCTACTCCTGAGCAGCTAGGTTGCGCTCTGGGGGGTTGTACTAGCGGGCCACTGGACATGGCTCTTTGTTCCCTCGCATCTAACACTTTCTCGATTTCAGCCCTGAGCAATTGCGCAAAAGCCGCTGGCGGCGCGTTTTGCCAGACCGAGAGATCATAGGGGGCGTGATTATCTTGGCCGTCCGAGTCGCTCCCCTCCCCACTGCTTCCCCGGGGCCCCTGTACTTGCCCTGGGTTGATGGACGCTTCTTCCACCGCCTCCGTGGTGGGGTTAGCCAGTGGGTTGACACAGCACTCCAATTCCCTATTAGGGTAGGAGGAACTGGTCGGGGAGCCGCCGGTCCCGGCTGCGCCCTGGGAAGGCGCTGGGCTCCCAGGCAGCACTTTCGCTTTCGTCTTCTTGGACGCCGGAGGAGCCTCCGCGCGTCCTGCTGCCTCGTCCTTTCTTCGTGTCTTTGCCGGTTTCTCCGGCTGAAGCTCTGTGGGGGCTTGTTTGCGGCCCCCTTTCTTTGCTCTGGTTTCCTCCGCGGCTGATCTGGCGAACTCCTGGCGTGGCGGGGTAAAGGAGCCCGACGCCATGTTGGATTGTAAAAAAGGCGGGAAGGTGAGCTTTTTCCTCGCGGCCATTTTTTGTCCTCTCCCTCCTTGTCTAACTGGTCGGGGAGAGTAGTGAAGGGTTGCCCCGAGCCCGGGGCAAGGCACTTCGTCTAAAATCAAACACACTGAGAGTTCTCCCAAGAGCCTCACACACACACATGCACTCCCTGCTAGGCAGGAAAAAATACTGATTGAAAATGGCCTCGGAACTCCAGACGGGAAGTGACACGGTTAAGTTATGACGACTTCCTACCTCCTTGCTATTGGTGGAGAAGACACCCATCTAAGATGTCCCCCACCTACAGTAGAAAGAACTCTTCTCGTTTCCAGATTCTTATGAGGGGGACTAAATCTCACAGTTTGATCTGAGGGGAGGAATCCACCCTTCCTTTTGCATGGTGGCGATTTGACACTGGGGCACGATCCACTCTCCTACACATGCCTTACTGACATGAGTGGCAACTACTCAAAAGCATCTGTCCAGAAGGGCCTTCTAGTTGGTTGTTTTGTACCCCTAAATTACACTGGTTTGTGACCCATCAGGCCACCTCCAATGACAGCCAGCATCTGTCTGGCCATAAGAAGAGCTATGCTGGATCAGACTTGTGGTTCATCTAGTCCAGCATCTTGTTTCACACAGCAGCCAAAACAGCTGCTATGGAGGACCAACAAATGGAATAAAGAGGCCGAGGCCTTCCCTTCATGCTACCTGTCACATGGCAAAATTCATGTGGTGGTCATAAGCTAACAACAACAAATGTTGTTGTTGTTGTTGTTGTTGTTGTTGTTGTTGACAAAAACAACAAACATGTTTTATCACAACTGCCAGATTACTGGTTTGTGTTGGCCTTCTTTTCCACTTTGAGTTCCACCCTGGAATTTAGGAAGACACGACATATCAGCGTGAAATGTTTGCAGAGCCAAGTAGAGCAGCTTTCTGCATTTGGCAGACAGTGATTTTATTGATGTTAAGTTGTTGTAAGTACTGTCCCAGGGATAACGATGATGATGATGATGATGATGATGATGATGATGATGATGATGATGATGGTGGTGGTGGTGGTGGTGGTGGTGGTGGTGGTGGTGATGGTGATGATGATGATGATGATGATGATGATGATGATTTTGCCACATGGTCGCTCCTCAGAACAGAAGCACGCACAGGGAGGTAGACTAGGTACTGAGAGAAAGAGAGAGAGCCTGACTCAAGGTCACTCAGAGACCTTCATAATAAGGTAGAGATCCAAAACTCTAACCACTGCATCACACTATCTGGGGTGGACTTTTTGCCCCAATCACAATCCAGGCTCGAATTCTGAAGTTCAGCAGAAGGAGGCCCAGACCTGTTTTGGAAACAGCAGGAAGCAGGCATGCTATATTGTGGGGACAATTCTGGCTTTTGTGCAAATGCTCATTTTCATAAACTTCATACTGCTCGAGTGTCCTTTGGACAAGTAAAATGAATGGTAGCCACATCCACGGATGTCCCCAGCTTGCCTTCAGCCCTACCACTTAGGCCCAAAGGTCTCCAGTGTGGTTAGGAGTCAGAGATTTCATGGCCTCTTCACCATGATGAAATTTCAGAACTTTCCTAGAATTTTTCATAAAGATATGACATTCTGTGCAACACAGAATCCATTCTAGAATTCTTCTAGAGCAGAACACTTTAATTCCACATTCCTCAGAACAAAAACCAGCACACCTGTTCACCTCTATTCTCTGAACTGTCTCTAGTCACAAGAAAATTGATGTTTCCCAGGTAGGCAGGGGTTGCGGGGAGTCATGCTGATCCAAAGCAAAACCCAAGAACAAAAGTCATACGTGTCTGCCCTTAAAGACAACTCAGAAATTCTGCTTAGCAATTGGCCAGCAGAGTTTTGTACCCTCAAGCAGAATCCTCATATCACTCCAATTCAGCAGGCGCTCCATCGATTATCAGAGTTTTGTACCCTCAAGCAGAATCCTCATATCACTCCAATTCAGCAGGCGCTCCATCGATTACCCATCAGCTACTGGGTCCAGTTCAAAGTTCTAGGGAGCACCTATGAAGCCCGTGACCGCAATGGACCCATGTACCTGCAGGACTGCTTCTGCCACAATAGGTAGGCTTATCTGAGCAGAGCTGGGTTCTGAAGGTGCCACTATGCAAAAAGGTAAAATCAGTGGGCAACCACACTCAACCACACGTTCTCTTTGATGGCTCCCTCATTATGGAGCAGCTTGCCTGAGGCTATTTGGAATGCCCCACCCCCCACCCCCCAATGTGCAAAACAGAATAGTTGGGAGGCATTCTTAATGGATTAGCAAAGGAAGTGACTTCCAGAAGGGATAACCATTTCCTACATTGATTGTTCCACTGCCTTAGACAACAATTCTTCAATTCCCAGTCCCACTGCAATATTTTGGTTTATTAACAATCTTGGCTGTTAGATTGAATTGATGAACATAAGGGATTGTTTTGATGTTTATGCTCATTTCCCAATTCTTCAAGCCCAACCTCACTGTTTTACTAAGAATCTTTGCTGTTAGAATGAATCATTTTATCATATTCCTCACTTCACTCGCTGACTGACTGAATAGTATTGTCAAAGGCTTTCACGTCTGGAATCAACTGGGTATTGTGGGTTTTCCGGGCTGTTTAGCTGTGGTCTGGTAGTTTTTGCTTCCCCCCCCCCCCCCACCCCGCCCCCCCCCCACCCCCCCCCCCCCCCACCCCCCCCCCCCCCCACCCCCCCCCCCCCCCACCCCCCCCCCCCCCCACCCCCCCCCCCCCCCACCCCCCCCCCCCCCCACCCCCCCCCCCCCCCACCCCCCCCCCCCCCCACCCCCCCCCCCCCCCACCCCCCCCCCCCCCCACCCCCCCCCCCCCCCACCCCCCCCCCCCCCCACCCCCCCCCCCCCCCACCCCCCCCCCCCCCCACCCCCCCCCCCCCCCACCCCCCCCCCCCCCCACCCCCCCCCCCCCCCACCCCCCCCCCCCCCCACCCCCCCCCCCCCCCACCCCCCCCCCCCCCCACCCCCCCCCCCCCCCACCCCCCCCCCCCCCCACCCCCCCCCCCCCCCACCCCCCCCCCCCCCCACCCCCCCCCCCCCCCACCCCCCCCCCCCCCCACCCCCCCCCCCCCCCACCCCCCCCCCCCCCCACCCCCCCCCCCCCCCACCCCCCCCCCCCCCCACCCCCCCCCCCCCCCACCCCCCCCCCCCCCCACCCCCCCCCCCCCCCACCCCCCCCCCCCCCCACCCCCCCCCCCCCCCACCCCCCCCCCCCCCCACCCCCCCCCCCCCCCACCCCCCCCCCCCCCCACCCCCCCCCCCCCCCACCCCCCCCCCCCCCCACCCCCCCCCCCCCCCACCCCCCCCCCCCCCCACCCCCCCCCCCCCCCACCCCCCCCCCCCCCCACCCCCCCCCCCCCCCACCCCCCCCCCCCCCCACCCCCCCCCCCCCCCACCCCCCCCCCCCCCCACCCCCCCCCCCCCCCACCCCCCCCCCCCCCCACCCCCCCCCCCCCCCACCCCCCCCCCCCCCCACCCCCCCCCCCCCCCACCCCCCCCCCCCCCCACCCCCCCCCCCCCCCACCCCCCCCCCCCCCCACCCCCCCCCCCCCCCACCCCCCCCCCCCCCCACCCCCCCCCCCCCCCACCCCCCCCCCCCCCCACCCCCCCCCCCCCCCACCCCCCCCCCCCCCCACCCCCCCCCCCCCCCACCCCCCCCCCCCCCCACCCCCCCCCCCCCCCACCCCCCCCCCCCCCCACCCCCCCCCCCCCCCACCCCCCCCCCCCCCCACCCCCCCCCCCCCCCACCCCCCCCCCCCCCCACCCCCCCCCCCCCCCACCCCCCCCCCCCCCCACCCCCCCCCCCCCCCACCCCCCCCCCCCCCCACCCCCCCCCCCCCCCACCCCCCCCCCCCCCCACCCCCCCCCCCCCCCACCCCCCCCCCCCCCCACCCCCCCCCCCCCCCACCCCCCCCCCCCCCCACCCCCCCCCCCCCCCACCCCCCCCCCCCCCCACCCCCCCCCCCCCCCACCCCCCCCCCCCCCCACCCCCCCCCCCCCCCACCCCCCCCCCCCCCCACCCCCCCCCCCCCCCACCCCCCCCCCCCCCCACCCCCCCCCCCCCCCACCCCCCCCCCCCCCCACCCCCCCCCCCCCCCACCCCCCCCCCCCCCCACCCCCCCCCCCCCCCACCCCCCCCCCCCCCCACCCCCCCCCCCCCCCACCCCCCCCCCCCCCCACCCCCCCCCCCCCCCACCCCCCCCCCCCCCCACCCCCCCCCCCCCCCACCCCCCCCCCCCCCCACCCCCCCCCCCCCCCACCCCCCCCCCCCCCCACCCCCCCCCCCCCCCACCCCCCCCCCCCCCCACCCCCCCCCCCCCCCACCCCCCCCCCCCCCCACCCCCCCCCCCCCCCACCCCCCCCCCCCCCCACCCCCCCCCCCCCCCACCCCCCCCCCCCCCCACCCCCCCCCCCCCCCACCCCCCCCCCCCCCCACCCCCCCCCCCCCCCACCCCCCCCCCCCCCCACCCCCCCCCCCCCCCACCCCCCCCCCCCCCCACCCCCCCCCCCCCCCACCCCCCCCCCCCCCCACCCCCCCCCCCCCCCACCCCCCCCCCCCCCCACCCCCCCCCCCCCCCACCCCCCCCCCCCCCCACCCCCCCCCCCCCCCACCCCCCCCCCCCCCCACCCCCCCCCCCCCCCACCCCCCCCCCCCCCCACCCCCCCCCCCCCCCACCCCCCCCCCCCCCCACCCCCCCCCCCCCCCACCCCCCCCCCCCCCCACCCCCCCCCCCCCCCACCCCCCCCCCCCCCCACCCCCCCCCCCCCCCACCCCCCCCCCCCCCCACCCCCCCCCCCCCCCACCCCCCCCCCCCCCCACCCCCCCCCCCCCCCACCCCCCCCCCCCCCCACCCCCCCCCCCCCCCACCCCCCCCCCCCCCCACCCCCCCCCCCCCCCACCCCCCCCCCCCCCCACCCCCCCCCCCCCCCACCCCCCCCCCCCCCCACCCCCCCCCCCCCCCACCCCCCCCCCCCCCCACCCCCCCCCCCCCCCACCCCCCCCCCCCCCCACCCCCCCCCCCCCCCACCCCCCCCCCCCCCCACCCCCCCCCCCCCCCACCCCCCCCCCCCCCCACCCCCCCCCCCCCCCACCCCCCCCCCCCCCCACCCCCCCCCCCCCCCACCCCCCCCCCCCCCCACCCCCCCCCCCCCCCACCCCCCCCCCCCCCCACCCCCCCCCCCCCCCACCCCCCCCCCCCCCCACCCCCCCCCCCCCCCACCCCCCCCCCCCCCCACCCCCCCCCCCCCCCACCCCCCCCCCCCCCCACCCCCCCCCCCCCCCACCCCCCCCCCCCCCCACCCCCCCCCCCCCCCACCCCCCCCCCCCCCCACCCCCCCCCCCCCCCACCCCCCCCCCCCCCCACCCCCCCCCCCCCCCACCCCCCCCCCCCCCCACCCCCCCCCCCCCCCACCCCCCCCCCCCCCCACCCCCCCCCCCCCCCACCCCCCCCCCCCCCCACCCCCCCCCCCCCCCACCCCCCCCCCCCCCCACCCCCCCCCCCCCCCACCCCCCCCCCCCCCCACCCCCCCCCCCCCCCACCCCCCCCCCCCCCCACCCCCCCCCCCCCCCACCCCCCCCCCCCCCCACCCCCCCCCCCCCCCACCCCCCCCCCCCCCCACCCCCCCCCCCCCCCACCCCCCCCCCCCCCCACCCCCCCCCCCCCCCACCCCCCCCCCCCCCCACCCCCCCCCCCCCCCACCCCCCCCCCCCCCCACCCCCCCCCCCCCCCACCCCCCCCCCCCCCCACCCCCCCCCCCCCCCACCCCCCCCCCCCCCCACCCCCCCCCCCCCCCACCCCCCCCCCCCCCCACCCCCCCCCCCCCCCACCCCCCCCCCCCCCCACCCCCCCCCCCCCCCACCCCCCCCCCCCCCCACCCCCCCCCCCCCCCACCCCCCCCCCCCCCCACCCCCCCCCCCCCCCACCCCCCCCCCCCCCCACCCCCCCCCCCCCCCACCCCCCCCCCCCCCCACCCCCCCCCCCCCCCACCCCCCCCCCCCCCCACCCCCCCCCCCCCCCACCCCCCCCCCCCCCCACCCCCCCCCCCCCCCACCCCCCCCCCCCCCCACCCCCCCCCCCCCCCACCCCCCCCCCCCCCCACCCCCCCCCCCCCCCACCCCCCCCCCCCCCCACCCCCCCCCCCCCCCACCCCCCCCCCCCCCCACCCCCCCCCCCCCCCACCCCCCCCCCCCCCCACCCCCCCCCCCCCCCACCCCCCCCCCCCCCCACCCCCCCCCCCCCCCACCCCCCCCCCCCCCCACCCCCCCCCCCCCCCACCCCCCCCCCCCCCCACCCCCCCCCCCCCCCACCCCCCCCCCCCCCCACCCCCCCCCCCCCCCACCCCCCCCCCCCCCCACCCCCCCCCCCCCCCACCCCCCCCCCCCCCCACCCCCCCCCCCCCCCACCCCCCCCCCCCCCCACCCCCCCCCCCCCCCACCCCCCCCCCCCCCCACCCCCCCCCCCCCCCACCCCCCCCCCCCCCCACCCCCCCCCCCCCCCACCCCCCCCCCCCCCCACCCCCCCCCCCCCCCACCCCCCCCCCCCCCCACCCCCCCCCCCCCCCACCCCCCCCCCCCCCCACCCCCCCCCCCCCCCACCCCCCCCCCCCCCCACCCCCCCCCCCCCCCACCCCCCCCCCCCCCCACCCCCCCCCCCCCCCACCCCCCCCCCCCCCCACCCCCCCCCCCCCCCACCCCCCCCCCCCCCCACCCCCCCCCCCCCCCACCCCCCCCCCCCCCCACCCCCCCCCCCCCCCACCCCCCCCCCCCCCCACCCCCCCCCCCCCCCACCCCCCCCCCCCCCCACCCCCCCCCCCCCCCACCCCCCCCCCCCCCCACCCCCCCCCCCCCCCACCCCCCCCCCCCCCCACCCCCCCCCCCCCCCACCCCCCCCCCCCCCCACCCCCCCCCCCCCCCACCCCCCCCCCCCCCCACCCCCCCCCCCCCCCACCCCCCCCCCCCCCCACCCCCCCCCCCCCCCACCCCCCCCCCCCCCCACCCCCCCCCCCCCCCACCCCCCCCCCCCCCCACCCCCCCCCCCCCCCACCCCCCCCCCCCCCCACCCCCCCCCCCCCCCACCCCCCCCCCCCCCCACCCCCCCCCCCCCCCACCCCCCCCCCCCCCCACCCCCCCCCCCCCCCACCCCCCCCCCCCCCCACCCCCCCCCCCCCCCACCCCCCCCCCCCCCCACCCCCCCCCCCCCCCACCCCCCCCCCCCCCCACCCCCCCCCCCCCCCACCCCCCCCCCCCCCCACCCCCCCCCCCCCCCACCCCCCCCCCCCCCCACCCCCCCCCCCCCCCACCCCCCCCCCCCCCCACCCCCCCCCCCCCCCACCCCCCCCCCCCCCCACCCCCCCCCCCCCCCACCCCCCCCCCCCCCCACCCCCCCCCCCCCCCACCCCCCCCCCCCCCCACCCCCCCCCCCCCCCACCCCCCCCCCCCCCCACCCCCCCCCCCCCCCACCCCCCCCCCCCCCCACCCCCCCCCCCCCCCACCCCCCCCCCCCCCCACCCCCCCCCCCCCCCACCCCCCCCCCCCCCCACCCCCCCCCCCCCCCACCCCCCCCCCCCCCCACCCCCCCCCCCCCCCACCCCCCCCCCCCCCCACCCCCCCCCCCCCCCACCCCCCCCCCCCCCCACCCCCCCCCCCCCCCACCCCCCCCCCCCCCCACCCCCCCCCCCCCCCACCCCCCCCCCCCCCCACCCCCCCCCCCCCCCACCCCCCCCCCCCCCCACCCCCCCCCCCCCCCACCCCCCCCCCCCCCCACCCCCCCCCCCCCCCACCCCCCCCCCCCCCCACCCCCCCCCCCCCCCACCCCCCCCCCCCCCCACCCCCCCCCCCCCCCACCCCCCCCCCCCCCCACCCCCCCCCCCCCCCACCCCCCCCCCCCCCCACCCCCCCCCCCCCCCACCCCCCCCCCCCCCCACCCCCCCCCCCCCCCACCCCCCCCCCCCCCCACCCCCCCCCCCCCCCACCCCCCCCCCCCCCCACCCCCCCCCCCCCCCACCCCCCCCCCCCCCCACCCCCCCCCCCCCCCACCCCCCCCCCCCCCCACCCCCCCCCCCCCCCACCCCCCCCCCCCCCCACCCCCCCCCCCCCCCACCCCCCCCCCCCCCCACCCCCCCCCCCCCCCACCCCCCCCCCCCCCCACCCCCCCCCCCCCCCACCCCCCCCCCCCCCCACCCCCCCCCCCCCCCACCCCCCCCCCCCCCCACCCCCCCCCCCCCCCACCCCCCCCCCCCCCCACCCCCCCCCCCCCCCACCCCCCCCCCCCCCCACCCCCCCCCCCCCCCACCCCCCCCCCCCCCCACCCCCCCCCCCCCCCACCCCCCCCCCCCCCCACCCCCCCCCCCCCCCACCCCCCCCCCCCCCCACCCCCCCCCCCCCCCACCCCCCCCCCCCCCCACCCCCCCCCCCCCCCACCCCCCCCCCCCCCCACCCCCCCCCCCCCCCACCCCCCCCCCCCCCCACCCCCCCCCCCCCCCACCCCCCCCCCCCCCCACCCCCCCCCCCCCCCACCCCCCCCCCCCCCCACCCCCCCCCCCCCCCACCCCCCCCCCCCCCCACCCCCCCCCCCCCCCACCCCCCCCCCCCCCCACCCCCCCCCCCCCCCACCCCCCCCCCCCCCCACCCCCCCCCCCCCCCACCCCCCCCCCCCCCCACCCCCCCCCCCCCCCACCCCCCCCCCCCCCCACCCCCCCCCCCCCCCACCCCCCCCCCCCCCCACCCCCCCCCCCCCCCACCCCCCCCCCCCCCCACCCCCCCCCCCCCCCACCCCCCCCCCCCCCCACCCCCCCCCCCCCCCACCCCCCCCCCCCCCCACCCCCCCCCCCCCCCACCCCCCCCCCCCCCCACCCCCCCCCCCCCCCACCCCCCCCCCCCCCCACCCCCCCCCCCCCCCACCCCCCCCCCCCCCCACCCCCCCCCCCCCCCACCCCCCCCCCCCCCCACCCCCCCCCCCCCCCACCCCCCCCCCCCCCCACCCCCCCCCCCCCCCACCCCCCCCCCCCCCCACCCCCCCCCCCCCCCACCCCCCCCCCCCCCCACCCCCCCCCCCCCCCACCCCCCCCCCCCCCCACCCCCCCCCCCCCCCACCCCCCCCCCCCCCCACCCCCCCCCCCCCCCACCCCCCCCCCCCCCCACCCCCCCCCCCCCCCACCCCCCCCCCCCCCCACCCCCCCCCCCCCCCACCCCCCCCCCCCCCCACCCCCCCCCCCCCCCACCCCCCCCCCCCCCCACCCCCCCCCCCCCCCACCCCCCCCCCCCCCCACCCCCCCCCCCCCCCACCCCCCCCCCCCCCCACCCCCCCCCCCCCCCACCCCCCCCCCCCCCCACCCCCCCCCCCCCCCACCCCCCCCCCCCCCCACCCCCCCCCCCCCCCACCCCCCCCCCCCCCCACCCCCCCCCCCCCCCACCCCCCCCCCCCCCCACCCCCCCCCCCCCCCACCCCCCCCCCCCCCCACCCCCCCCCCCCCCCACCCCCCCCCCCCCCCACCCCCCCCCCCCCCCACCCCCCCCCCCCCCCACCCCCCCCCCCCCCCACCCCCCCCCCCCCCCACCCCCCCCCCCCCCCACCCCCCCCCCCCCCCACCCCCCCCCCCCCCCACCCCCCCCCCCCCCCACCCCCCCCCCCCCCCACCCCCCCCCCCCCCCACCCCCCCCCCCCCCCACCCCCCCCCCCCCCCACCCCCCCCCCCCCCCACCCCCCCCCCCCCCCACCCCCCCCCCCCCCCACCCCCCCCCCCCCCCACCCCCCCCCCCCCCCACCCCCCCCCCCCCCCACCCCCCCCCCCCCCCACCCCCCCCCCCCCCCACCCCCCCCCCCCCCCACCCCCCCCCCCCCCCACCCCCCCCCCCCCCCACCCCCCCCCCCCCCCACCCCCCCCCCCCCCCACCCCCCCCCCCCCCCACCCCCCCCCCCCCCCACCCCCCCCCCCCCCCACCCCCCCCCCCCCCCACCCCCCCCCCCCCCCACCCCCCCCCCCCCCCACCCCCCCCCCCCCCCACCCCCCCCCCCCCCCACCCCCCCCCCCCCCCACCCCCCCCCCCCCCCACCCCCCCCCCCCCCCACCCCCCCCCCCCCCCACCCCCCCCCCCCCCCACCCCCCCCCCCCCCCACCCCCCCCCCCCCCCACCCCCCCCCCCCCCCACCCCCCCCCCCCCCCACCCCCCCCCCCCCCCACCCCCCCCCCCCCCCACCCCCCCCCCCCCCCACCCCCCCCCCCCCCCACCCCCCCCCCCCCCCACCCCCCCCCCCCCCCACCCCCCCCCCCCCCCACCCCCCCCCCCCCCCACCCCCCCCCCCCCCCACCCCCCCCCCCCCCCACCCCCCCCCCCCCCCACCCCCCCCCCCCCCCACCCCCCCCCCCCCCCACCCCCCCCCCCCCCCACCCCCCCCCCCCCCCACCCCCCCCCCCCCCCACCCCCCCCCCCCCCCACCCCCCCCCCCCCCCACCCCCCCCCCCCCCCACCCCCCCCCCCCCCCACCCCCCCCCCCCCCCACCCCCCCCCCCCCCCACCCCCCCCCCCCCCCACCCCCCCCCCCCCCCACCCCCCCCCCCCCCCACCCCCCCCCCCCCCCACCCCCCCCCCCCCCCACCCCCCCCCCCCCCCACCCCCCCCCCCCCCCACCCCCCCCCCCCCCCACCCCCCCCCCCCCCCACCCCCCCCCCCCCCCACCCCCCCCCCCCCCCACCCCCCCCCCCCCCCACCCCCCCCCCCCCCCACCCCCCCCCCCCCCCACCCCCCCCCCCCCCCACCCCCCCCCCCCCCCACCCCCCCCCCCCCCCACCCCCCCCCCCCCCCACCCCCCCCCCCCCCCACCCCCCCCCCCCCCCACCCCCCCCCCCCCCCACCCCCCCCCCCCCCCACCCCCCCCCCCCCCCACCCCCCCCCCCCCCCACCCCCCCCCCCCCCCACCCCCCCCCCCCCCCACCCCCCCCCCCCCCCACCCCCCCCCCCCCCCACCCCCCCCCCCCCCCACCCCCCCCCCCCCCCACCCCCCCCCCCCCCCACCCCCCCCCCCCCCCACCCCCCCCCCCCCCCACCCCCCCCCCCCCCCACCCCCCCCCCCCCCCACCCCCCCCCCCCCCCACCCCCCCCCCCCCCCACCCCCCCCCCCCCCCACCCCCCCCCCCCCCCACCCCCCCCCCCCCCCACCCCCCCCCCCCCCCACCCCCCCCCCCCCCCACCCCCCCCCCCCCCCACCCCCCCCCCCCCCCACCCCCCCCCCCCCCCACCCCCCCCCCCCCCCACCCCCCCCCCCCCCCACCCCCCCCCCCCCCCACCCCCCCCCCCCCCCACCCCCCCCCCCCCCCACCCCCCCCCCCCCCCACCCCCCCCCCCCCCCACCCCCCCCCCCCCCCACCCCCCCCCCCCCCCACCCCCCCCCCCCCCCACCCCCCCCCCCCCCCACCCCCCCCCCCCCCCACCCCCCCCCCCCCCCACCCCCCCCCCCCCCCACCCCCCCCCCCCCCCACCCCCCCCCCCCCCCACCCCCCCCCCCCCCCACCCCCCCCCCCCCCCACCCCCCCCCCCCCCCACCCCCCCCCCCCCCCACCCCCCCCCCCCCCCACCCCCCCCCCCCCCCACCCCCCCCCCCCCCCACCCCCCCCCCCCCCCACCCCCCCCCCCCCCCACCCCCCCCCCCCCCCACCCCCCCCCCCCCCCACCCCCCCCCCCCCCCACCCCCCCCCCCCCCCACCCCCCCCCCCCCCCACCCCCCCCCCCCCCCACCCCCCCCCCCCCCCACCCCCCCCCCCCCCCACCCCCCCCCCCCCCCACCCCCCCCCCCCCCCACCCCCCCCCCCCCCCACCCCCCCCCCCCCCCACCCCCCCCCCCCCCCACCCCCCCCCCCCCCCACCCCCCCCCCCCCCCACCCCCCCCCCCCCCCACCCCCCCCCCCCCCCACCCCCCCCCCCCCCCACCCCCCCCCCCCCCCACCCCCCCCCCCCCCCACCCCCCCCCCCCCCCACCCCCCCCCCCCCCCACCCCCCCCCCCCCCCACCCCCCCCCCCCCCCACCCCCCCCCCCCCCCACCCCCCCCCCCCCCCACCCCCCCCCCCCCCCACCCCCCCCCCCCCCCACCCCCCCCCCCCCCCACCCCCCCCCCCCCCCACCCCCCCCCCCCCCCACCCCCCCCCCCCCCCACCCCCCCCCCCCCCCACCCCCCCCCCCCCCCACCCCCCCCCCCCCCCACCCCCCCCCCCCCCCACCCCCCCCCCCCCCCACCCCCCCCCCCCCCCACCCCCCCCCCCCCCCACCCCCCCCCCCCCCCACCCCCCCCCCCCCCCACCCCCCCCCCCCCCCACCCCCCCCCCCCCCCACCCCCCCCCCCCCCCACCCCCCCCCCCCCCCACCCCCCCCCCCCCCCACCCCCCCCCCCCCCCACCCCCCCCCCCCCCCACCCCCCCCCCCCCCCACCCCCCCCCCCCCCCACCCCCCCCCCCCCCCACCCCCCCCCCCCCCCACCCCCCCCCCCCCCCACCCCCCCCCCCCCCCACCCCCCCCCCCCCCCACCCCCCCCCCCCCCCACCCCCCCCCCCCCCCACCCCCCCCCCCCCCCACCCCCCCCCCCCCCCACCCCCCCCCCCCCCCACCCCCCCCCCCCCCCAAGGAACTACAATTCCCATCAGCCTCTGTCAGCATGGCCAATTGGCCATGCTGGTAGGGGCTGATGGGAATTGTAGTTCCTGAACATCTGGAGAGCCGCAGGTTCCCTACCCCTGGGCTAGTGTGTCAGACTAGGATGTGAGACACTCAGGTTCAAATCCCCACTCTGCTATGGAATCTTGCTAGGTGACCTTGGGTCAGTCACATGCTGTCCAGCTAACCTACGTCACAGGATTGTTGTAAGGACAAAGTGGGAAAGAAAACAATGTTGTAAACTATTTTCAGTCCCCACCAAGAAGAACAGTGGGGTATAAATGTAAACAAGCAAATAAATAGAAATACACAGTCAACATCTGGTATAGTCTCACATTTGAGCCTTGAGATGCATAATTTGATTTAGGCCTGAACTGATCAAACTTGAGGTAGATGAGACCACTTGTGAAGACTCCTCAAGAGGTGGATCGTCTGCAACCTCAGAAAACAGCAGAGAAATCTACTCTATTAGTAAGCTATATCTCTGGGTGCCATTTTACCAACTGAAACAGCTGGATCGAAGAGTCTCTGCAAAGTTCACAGCAATTAGTGCTCAGGTGCAGGAACAGACATGCATGTTACAAAGCAAGGCAAACATGCAACATCACAGCACCCCTCGCAAATCCCAGAAACTGCATTCCATAACTTTATGTAACAGGGGAAAGGAAAGTTGGCCTCGTATCATAAGCAGATGTACATATGTATAGCGTAGCTTTGTAGCACACGATCGATCACTTATTCCCAGGTGTTACCTGCTTTTTTAAAAAAACCATCACCACACAAAAAGGCTAAAACATTTTTTAAAAGTGGCATCCAAACTCAAACATAGAGGTCAGAGAACAGAGGTTGGCTACTGTACACCCAGTCAGTAAATCAAAGTTGACTTTGGTCCAGAGATATGCAAGAAGAACATGTGTGGGTACAAGATCTTAGTGGCAAGGTGAACAGGGAGGACGGAAGACATGAGGACTCATTTTAACAGGCTGGTACAAACATGACACATTGAGGTATTCATATTTGGCAGACACCTCATATCAGGTTAGAGCAGTGGTGGCAAACCTATGGCACTCCAGATGTCCGTGGACTACAATTCCCATCAGCCCCCTGGCCATGCTGGCAGGGGCTGATGGGAATTGTAGTCCATGGACATCTGAAGTGCCATAGGTTCGCCACCACAGGGTTAGAGCCCGAGGGCAGAAGAAACGCTAAGTCGAAGATCAGGATTTCCTTGCACAGCACATCTTTTGTAAGCCCTAACACAGGGGTCTGCAACCTGCGGCTCTCCAGATGTTCATGGACTACAATCCCCATCAGGCCATGCTGGCAGGGACTGATGGGATTTGTAGTCCATGAACATCTGGAGAGCCGCAGGTTGCAGACCTTTGACCTAACACCAGACTCACCAACCTTGTGGGCACTACTGGAATTGCAGGAGAGGGTAGTGGGCCCCACCAGTGCCAAAACTGACTCTTTGCCCCTCTTGTAATTGGAGACACAGGGGACTGGATATGGGATTTTTCACATACGAAGCAGATGCTTTACCATGAGACCGCGGCTCCTCTGCAACAGTTATTAGCCCTGGCAGCAAACTGCAGCCCCATGGTCAAAAGCAGTATACTTTTGAAAATTGGGGTCCCACAGTGAGGAAGAACAAATACCTTCAGAATAATTGGAAAAATGACTCTTTGGTCTGATACAGTGACCTCACAAATACAGTTTGGGGTGTGAACGAAAAGCTGGGTCCAACATTGTATGCTGCTTCTTTGGGGGAAAAGTCAGTAACAGCATCCTTATCAAACCACGGTACGGCTGCCACGTCCCCCTTGGCCACCAATATCGGGGTGGGGAGCAGGGTTGCCAGAGCCTGGGGAGGGGAGGGACCTCAGCGGGGGCAAGTGACACAGACTCCACCCTCCAAACCGTTTTCTCAACAGATCTCTGTAGCATGGAAATGAACTGTAATTCCAGCGGCTCCCCAAATCCCACCTGGAGGCTGGCATCCCCAAAACATGGCCTCTTTTGCCCACCTACTCCAGTTTCTAGTAAACATGTTTCAGGGAAGACAATGAACAAACCAAAGTTCCTTAAAGATCCTCTCTAGCAGAGACAAAACCTGGGTTTAATTTCTCAGGTTCCCAGTCTCAAGCTTGAACATCAGAGCCCTCTGCAAGGAAAGCTAATTCTCTCTCTCTCTCTCTCTCTCTCTCTCTCTCTCTCTCTCTCTCTCTCTCACACACACACACACACACACACACACACACACACACACACACACACACACACACACACAGAGTATGTGCCTGTTATGGGCTTTTTTGTCATGGTTTCTTGCAAAGGAAGGCTTTCTGTCCACGCCTAGAGATTCTGTTGTTATTTACAGAAAAAGAAAGGACCTCTCTCTTCTGCACTTTCTGGGGTGGCACCAAGCTCCAGGGCTAGGCCTTGGGGAGTGCTTCCCCTGGTCCAAACTCAGCCCCAAATTAAACAGAAAACAGACACCACAGGAGACAAACTCCCTCCCTTTGCAGGCGCTCCAAGGCCCCTCCCCGCCTGACATGCAAGCGTCTGGCTGGCTCCCAGTTCCCACCATCCTTGCACCCAGCAAGGATTTTTCCTGCTGACTCAGGAGTTTCGCAGCTGCAAAACAAGCCCCGGCCGAAGTCCAGGGCTGAGAGAGAGCCGGGCTGCACCTGGACGCAAACCGGAGGCCGGAGAAGACATGTACAGTTGGGGGGGGGGGGGAGGACCCCAACGTGATATTGCAGCAAAGCCTAAAAAGCACAACCACACACACACAAAGGCAGCAAAGCAGAGGGTGGGTGGGGATGTTTGCGTGCCGAACGGAAGGAGGGGGCCAACCACTGAAAGAATGCATATGCCGACAATAAATCTTGAGATTATAAACAGCAGCTCAGGGGAGGGGGATGACTATGAGCCACAACCAAGAGTTGCTGGTAGGGATCAGATAGGCGGGAAAGGTGGGGAGGGATCATCTGCCAAAGGATCCCCACCCCCCACCCCCGGCCTTGGCAGGAAAGGAGAAAAGCGGGAAAGGATAACCACACTAAACAAAGTGATTTCATGCTTCACTCTGGCTGCAGAGGACTCAGTATACTTTCCAATTTTAAAAATAAAACTCAAGTTTCTAGTCCTTAATGTAATGCAAGATGGCTTTCAACTTGTGTGGCAATCAATGGCTGGTGATGTGTCTGGAACCAGAGGTGGTGCTCAGTTGGCTACCCAGGGCTGGGTGAATGGGGGACAATGTTATATCGGTTGGTTGACTGACTGATTGATTGGACTTCTATGCCGCTCTCTCCTGTGGTGACAGGCTCAGAGTGGCTAAAAGCAGTACATCCAAAATCAATATAACTCTAGGATTTTTGTCCAAAGTCTTTGGACTTCAGCATTAAGGCCCTTCCATCTCACTTCTGGAAATGTAAAAATTAAGTGGAGGATCCTGCCTTACAATCTGCGCAGCGTAAACAGTAATGTCCTCTTTTACAATCTCACATGTTGCTCCCATTTACAATTTCACCAACACGTGCTTCCTTGTGGTTGTGCTGACCAGGGTGATACAGTGGTGAGCATGTTAGACTGGGTCCTGGGAGACCAAGGCTCTAATCCCCACTCTGCTATGGAAGCTTGTAGGTGACCTTGTCACATGTTGGAAGCTTGTAGGTGACCTAGTCACATGTTCTTAGCCCAAGGGTGGCCAACCTATAGCACTTCAGATGTTCATGGACTACAATTCCCACCAGCCCAATTGGCCATGCTGGCAGAAGCTGATGGGAATTGTAGTCCATGAGCATCTGGAGCACCATAGGTTGGCCATCCCTGTCTTAGCCTAACCAACCTCACAGGGTTGTTGTGAGAATAAAATAAAATGGAGAAGAGAACTATGTAAACTGCTCTCCATTTTGGGGAGTAAGGCAGGGTATGGATTAGAAAGAAAGAAAGAAAGAAAGAAAGAAAGAAAGAAAGAAAGAAAGAAAGAAAGAAAGAAAGAAAGAAAGAAAGAAAGAAAGAAAGAAAGAAAGAAAGAAAGAAAGAAAGAAAGAAAGAAAGAAAGAAAGAAATGCTTCATTGTGGTCCATGCAATTCAAAAAGTCTTCTTGGTTGGTGCTATGTAGCTAAACTAAAAAGTAAAACTGGTAGACCTATTCAGCATGGCAAGAAAATGTCGTAACAAGGATGCAGCATTGTTCACGCAGCCTCCCAGTAACAATCTGCCCATTGACCTTTTTAAGATGGGCCTCGGTCCCTATCTGTAAGATGCCAGCCACTGTGATGACATCTTGGAAGCCCGCATACTGCCAGGACCCCTGAGGGTCATGGAACATCTCCACAGGAGCAGACCAGGAAGTGAAAACAGCCCTTGAGCGAATCAAGCTGTGCGGCTCCTGCTGAGCTACAAGACCGCACGGCAGGGCCCCTTGGCTCAGTGGGGCCAGCAACGGGCATCCGCCCACCCACTGCTTCAATCCCCAAACTGGAAGAATTGCAGGAGTCAGTTGGTGAGCCGTCACCAGTCAGCGTGAATGATCAGGGGTCCAGGCCAAGTCGTCTCGGAGGCTCAGGCAGACTTGCTGGGGATTGGCTTTGGCTGCTCCTGTCCACCAGTGACGTAGGTAGATTTTTTATGAGAGGTTCGGGGGGGGGGCATGCCCCCCACCTGCCCCTGGGGGGTGGCCACGCCTTCCTCAAGCCCCGCCCCTGGCCTCAGTGCTTATAAAAGCAGCTCTCCGAGGCCAGGGACAGCAGACACTCCTCCCCCCCATCGGCTGGACTTCCAGCCGGCAGCCGGCAGTTCCTTCTGCCCTTCCCTCCGGGCAGAGGCGCAACTAGAAAAAATGGCGCCTGGTGCAAAATCTGAGTTTTGCGGTGGGGGGGGGGGCATGGCCGGCTGCTGTGATGCTGGAATCCACCCCCAAACAGCATCACTTTAAATGGTGTTTAAACTTGGGAGCCCAGATTCTCCTTTTAAATCCACCTTAAAGGGAGAATCTGGGGTCCCCAGTTAAAACAACATCAAAAGTGATGCTGTTTGGGGATGGATTATCCCCCACCCTGAAACAGCATCACTTTCAATGTTTAAACTGTGGACCTCAGATTCTCCCCTAAATCCATGCAGAAGGGGGTGGATTTAAAAGGAGAATCTGGGGAAATTTGTGGGGCGCCCGCTGTCACGGGTGTAACTGTTAAGCTAGCAGCATCAAACTTTCAGGGTATCTTTAGGAGACTCTCCTGATTATACCACCCAGGTTTAGTGAAATTTGGTTCAGGGGATCCAAAGTTATGGACCCTCAAAGGTGTAGCCCCCGTTTTTTTATTAGCTCCCATTGGAAACAATGGGGAATGGGGGAACCCCCTTTCGGAGTCCATAACCTTGGACCCCCTGAACCAAACCTCGCCAAATCTGGGTGGTATCATCAGAAGAGTCTCCAAAAAAATCCCTGAAATGTTGGTGCTGCTAGCCTAAAACCTGCACCCCCTGCAAGCCAAAAACTAAAAAAAACCCCACAAACGGCGCGGAGCTTCGGACATGTAAAGGGAGGGTTGAACCTGAGGAAGAAAAACCCTTAATTACGTCCTTGCAAGCAGCTTTTGAGGTCAGTGATTCGCTGGGAAATTTCCCTGCAAGTTAAATGGCTGGTCTACCCCTGCATCTCTGTGCGTGGGACATACACAAAGACGCAAGACCTCTACTGGGATACCAGGGTTGCCAGCTCTGGGTTGGGAAATACCTGGAGATTTTGGGGTTGGAATCTTAGGAGGGCAGGGTTTGTGGAAGGGAAGGCCTTCAACGGGGTATAATGCCATAGTAATACCCTCCAAAGCAGCCATTTTCTCCACTGGATAGCCGCTGTTGCCTGAAGATCCATTGTACTGTTGGCCGCAACCTTTAGGCTATCCAGTATCAAGAGGTTTTGGGGGGGATGCTGGAGCTGGGCATGAACAGAACATATGGGAGAAACTAAAAGAGGTGAGCTCAGTAGCTGCTGGGGGGTGTGGGGGTGTGCTTAATGCTAGCCCTGACCCTACTGCCCTCTGGCATTGTGAATCAATCCTACATGCAACAGCTTTTTACCTTAGATTCTTTTTCTTGGCCGTGATTCTTTTTAAATGCTTTTTCTTGGCCACGCTGGTGTGCCACAGAATTCCAGGAACCCGGACAGATGGATGAAGCAGTTGGCAGAAGTAAAGAGGTAGGAAGGGTGGCTGGAAACTACAACCAACTCAGAATGAGGCTGCTCAATTACTGCCAGTAGCTGACTGAGGGGAACACCTCTCACACGTTTTGAAACATCGATGCCAGATGCCAGTTTGTTGCCGGGCCCAATTCAAGGTGTTGGTTATTACCAGTAGTAGGATTCAAATATTTTAACAACCGGTTCCGGTGGTGGGATTCAAGTCATTTAACAACTGTTTGTTGACAAGCACCATTTTAACAACCGGTTCTGCCGAGGTGGGGCGAACCGGCTGAATCCCACCTCTGGTTATTACCTTTAAAGCACTTCCACAGCTGTGGAACCACATATCTGAAAGACAGTCTCCCCTCACAATCCCCACAAACTGACTGTGCCTGGTTGCCCACCTGCTAGACCTGCTAGAGGCTGGTCCTTCTCTGTAGCAGCTTCCATTTTGTGAAGAAGGTTTCCTGAGAAACTGGGGAGAGGGATCAACTTTAGAAGATTTTAAGGCTGTTTGATGCACGAGGCCTTTAACTTGCAGATATGCTTGGACTGGTGTGAGTGTGTGTGTGCGCGCGCATGCGGTTTATGCTTGGCTGGGGTGTGTGTGTGTATGTGCGTGCACACGCATGTGGTTTTGCTGTATGTTTTTAATCCTGACATTACAAACCACCTTGAGCCACATGGAAAAGATGGGACACAACAAATAACGACATTTGCTTAAGCATTCCGAGTCCCCTCCAACTAACACCCTGAAGTCGGGTTCACCAGCTCTGGGTTGAGAAATACCTGGAGATTTTAGGGTGGAGCCTCAGTTGGGGGACGGGACTTCAATGGGGTATAATTTCATACAGTTCACCTTCCAAAGCAGTCATTTTCTTCAGGTGAACTGATTTCTGTTGCCTGGAGATCAGCAGTCATCCCAGGAGATTTCCAGCCAAAACCTGGAGATTGGCACCCCTCCATGAAGGCACTACCACCCTGAGTGCTGCTTTTGGAATTCGCTTTGATGATCCACACGGCACAAGGCAGGATCACTACACAATCTGCTCCTCTGAGTGGACTGCCTTGCTGTCAGTCATGGCTCCGCCTTACTAAAGGCTTTTTCCAGTTACCATACAGATGAATTTAAGATAACCAGATCCCTGCCATCTCTGCTGCCGATCACCATAACTATTCACACAAACACACACACTCAAAATTAAAAGTCAATTAAGTCCATAAAACACAATTGCCTCTGCTTATCCCCCAAAATCTTGGCTCGATAGCCCATTCATCCAATAATCCAATTCAAACTGTCTTTTATAGGTTTTGCACAGAAACATTTGCAGCGTCTGTGTGCTTTTTTTTTTTAGAAAAGGAAAACTTGGGATACCCATTCATTTACAAGATGATGCCCAGGAAACTGTTAGGTTTGACATTCTGCAAAGCAGACCAGCGAACCACACATAAAACCTTCCCGCAAAGGGCAATGTGTAAAACCTACAGCAACAGACGCTTCCCTCCACTGCAGCCATTTCTGCAACTTCTCCCAGCTTAGAGGCCTAAAGTGGATCAGGCAGGTAAGATGCTTTGCAGGAAGGCAGCTCACTCAAGCAATTAGAGGGAAGCAATCAAACAGACCAAATGACGGGCCCAAGACTGGCTGAGGGGATAACCAGCCAGGGCAGCAAATGTCTGAGACAGGTTTAGGGGAGTTACGGTAAATCATAAAAAGGAACACGCAACCTCACTGCAATTCTGTATTCGTAGAAGATTCTGTATCGCTAGGCTCAATGATAAACACAGCCGTAACACTGGGTGCTATACTGTGATTTTGCACAACAGGAGAATGAGAATCTGGCTGCAGAATTAATCTCTCAAAAAGCAAGTTGCTAGCCCTTATGATTGAAAAGAAATGCTTAAATTCCAGTGGGGGTTGTGAGTTAATCTCTAGCAAACAAAAGAACAGAGCATCCTAGCATATTTATTGTGCATAAATTTGTTGCAATGGCTGTTGCATCAGAAGCACACAGGTAGAAACCTGAAAGCATACACGGGCAAGGCCGACTAAAATCTCAGAAGCCCCAAAAGCATTTAAAAGAAGATTTCCAGAGACTACTAGGGCATCCGTGTCCCTTCCCCTAATTAGCAAAATCAGAATAAATTTTGCGAACAGAAGAGACATTTTTGCCAATTTGCACAACTTACGCAAGGAGCAACATTAATTTGCGATTTGGATTGCACAATGCAAAAAACTGGTGTTTTTTGCGGGGGGAAGTGTAAAATGCACAGAGCACACAGAGTTCCATCAGTCATTCAAGACCAATGCTGACAAACCAGAAAATACATCAGGAGTGAGATAACAAGTCCGAGTGAAACAGCTGAGAGTCCTGTGACAATTTAAAGAGAGAGATAGAAGCAAGAGTAAGCCACACACCCCTAGCAGAGACAACAGGAAACAGAGGAAACAAGTATTTTCATCCAGAGACTTAAGCACAAAACAATCTAAGCCTCATGAGCAAAAATGCTCTCCTGGATTGTGGGATGAGCTCTCTGAGCGAACAGCCTCTGCTGCCAGACGAACAAGATGGCAAAGGCTATTGCAGCATCAATCCCGGGAGGACACGCGGAAGGAAGCTGGCATGCGAGCGCAGAATAATGTAGAAGAAGATGTGGCTGATGATCCTCAAGTTAAATAACTGGAAAGCTCAGAAGAAGTGCGACCGGCTGCCAGTTTCAACGGCAGCAATAAGCAATGTGTTTAATTCAGATTTAAGAAGAACATGACAGAAAAAAATTCAGGGCGCTTCGTCTCCCTCAGCGAGGTGTTCCCGGGCCTTTGTGAGGCCAGGCCCCCCACAGTTAGGGATCCAGCTAGGAGTGCATATTCAGGAGGGGGTGCCAATCGCCTCTTGTGCCAGTGATGCCCAGGAGCAAGCCAAGACTCAGGGGTGAACTGGCACCAACTCTTAGGTGGGTTTGCTAATGAATCGGCCTCAAGAATAATCTCCCTGTCAGAGTCTGTGAAAAGCTGCCTCTGGGGAAACTGGGAATCTCCTCCCGCAGCCGTTTCTCCTGTTGAGGGCATTTTTCGAATATAGGATGCACACAGGGGCTGAATCAATCGTGATGGGTCTCTTTCACATTCCTTCAATCAGCTGAGGAACTGCAATACCCCTCGTCCGTCTGTCCGTCCTCCCCAGTTGAAGCAGTCAGTTTGAAACAGCATTGGTATTCAGGCTGACAGGGAACACCCATCTGGCACAAGAGAGGAGAGAGCCGGAGCTTGCGCCGGGGTGGGGGACTGGGGGGTGGGAGAGACAGCAGCAGCGTTAAGTGACCCGCGAGAGGATTCAGCCCTGCTTAGGTTTAATCTGGAGAAGACTTTGCGGCGGGTAGGGATGGCGCAAGCTGATTACCAAAACCCCAAAATCCTCAACATCTGGCAAGGGGAGGGCAGGCAGCAGGGCCAAAATGACTAGCATTTAGCATGTGTCTGTGTGATCCTGCAGATGTGTTGGTGGGCAGACAGAAGCGTGCGGAGAAAAAGAAAACTTGCATATGCTAAATTTAAAGACTTCCTTCTCAGGCTGCTGTGGGTTTTCTGGGCTTCCTTCTCACTTCCACCAAAAACAGTTGGTTTGCACCCAAAAAAAAATCAGCCCAAATCTTAACATAAAATAGAAAGAAGTCAGACCGAAAGCCGAAATGCAAATCCATCAGTTAGGAGTAGCAGCGTTACCAATGTTTCCTGTGATTTTTCTCTTCCCTGACTGAACCGCGCTGTTAAGATACAGCAGTGATTTCCAAACATTTCTGGGCTGCTGTCCCCTTGGCCTACCGGGTCACATCCCTAGTGCCCTCCTAGCGCTCCCCCCAATCCCTAGTGCCCCCCTAGGGATCCCCCCTCCCAGTCAAGGGCTACACCACAAGGAGGATACTGCTGCAAAAAAAAAAAAGCATGCCTTGCAAAGAAGGGCCATGGGGTTCTTTGCCTTGGCTCCCTCCCCAACTTTGGACAACACAGCAAGGAGAGCGCTTTAAAGCTCACTGGTCACCACACAGCAAGGACAAAGGAGCAAGACTTTTTTCCTGCCAGCTGGCCCAGGAATCCAGGTGTTGTCCCCCTACTGCCCCAAAATTCTGTGCAGCTCCCTACCACCCCAAAACTCCTCACTACCTCCTAGGGGGCAGTACTACGCACTTTGGGAATCCCTCAATGATAGTGCAGCTCAGTGGAGCAAGGAGAAAAGTATTTTAAAGGGACAGGGTAGGGCATATCCATTTGAAAATGGAGATTAAATGCAGAAAAACAGGGCGGGGGGGGGGCGGGGGGAGGGGAGTCTTCCAAAGTACAGAGGAAAGCCCAGGGATGCCATGACGGGATCTCGGAATCAACACAGTATCTCATATACATTCCTCTTTAATCCTACTTTTCATGCCCAGAAAAATTCCTCATGCTGAAGCACCCACATTAAGGTGATTTTCCCTTCACTTTGGCATAAACTTTAAAACCATAAAACAAACAGATGAAATGGGAACAAGCCACAAAAATGCTCACAATAATGAGCTCACATGGACAGCGTAGTGGTTAGATTGGGAGACCCAGATTCAAATCCTTGCTTTGCTGTGGCAGCTCACGTGGTAACTTTGGGCAATCACACATTCTCAGCCTAACTTACCGAATACAGTTGTTGTTAGGATCAAATAGAGTTGGGGAGAACGATGTAAGACATGCTGGGTTTGATGTGTTTGGGGCTGTGTAAGGATGGGTGGAGGAAGGGGAAAGTGAGGATGGGGTATGAGTCTGAAATTGTGTGCATTGAGGAATGCTGCTGTAAATTTCGTTGTGCATGCACAATGACAATAAAATGCTTATGCTTATGCTGGGGAGAAAAATGAGATAGAAATAGGGTTGCCAGGTCCTCCCAGCCATCCGTGGGTGATGGTTGGGGGAAAGGTTCCCAGATCCAGGTTGGGAAACTCCTAGAAATTTAGGGATGAAACCTGGTAAGCACAGGGACCTCCATTTGGTACAATTCCCTACAGCCCACTCTCTAAAACATCTGTTCTCTCCATGGGAACTGATCTCTGTAGTCTGGAGAAGACCTGTAATTCCAAAGGATCCCCAGGCTCCACTTGGAAGATGGCATCCCTAGCAAGTAAATAGCTAAATAAACATATTTATATTTAAAAGGGCACATTCTCTAATCCATGTGCACTGCAAACTGTCTTCTTGGATGTTTTTTTAAAAGAAAGTTTTATTTATTTTGCACATATAGACAACATCTACAGAAAGAAAAAAGGCCCATATCGGTCTCCCCCCTCCCCACAGTAATAATAATAAAAGAAAAAAAACATACATACACACCTACACACCTACACACACACACCTACACACACACACACACACACACACACACACACACACACACACACACACACACACACACACATCAGTTTCCCTGCAGGAAATATCGATCAATCAATCATATTCTTTATATACTTTAGTCCAATACGCTGCTTTCATTTAAATCTCGAATCCTGCCATTATTTCTCTAGCTCAGGGGTAGGGAACCTGCGGCTCTCCAGATGTTCAGGAATTACAATTCCCATCAGCCTCAGGTAGGGGCTGATGGGAATTGTAGGGGTTCCTCAGCCTCAGGTAGGGGCTGATGGGAATTGTAGTTCCTGAACATCTGGAGAGCCGCAGGTTCCCTACCCCTGCTCTAGCTCGTCTGCAATTACTGACAGCCTTATTGAGGAAGCCCTAATAAAACTTCAGGGTAATTCCAGAATTCCCTAGAACACCACCAGAAAATTACTGCCTTACAACATGCTAGAATTGACACAAAGGTAAGCAGGTCTTCAAGAAATTTCAAGGGCTTTACAGGCTAGAATCCACGCTTTGAATTGTACCACCATTAAGAACAAGCACGATGCGCTTTCTGAGTCCCGTTCCAATCTGTAATCTGTCCACTGTATTCTGAGCCAGCTAAAATTCCAAACAACTCTTTGCAGGCAGCCCGAACAGGACATGTTTTTAGTAACCTGATAGAGAAATTACTGAAGCCCGCATGACAGGGGCCGATACCTTGCACATGTCGAAAGTGCATGGCGTGGTCCTCTCTGCTGAGGCACCCGCTTGTGGACTAGCAAGACACATCGACATGTATGTGAACAGAAAAGTACCGGCAGGTGCATCGCTACACAAGTCAGCTTGTCTGAAAAACAGATACTGAAGGGCAGAATGCTTGAATTCCAAAACCATTTTGGATCTGGAGTATTACTGCAAAACAAGATGCAAGTAAAAGTCACTCCGTCAGGCCAACGACGAGTGGGGTCTTTCATTACATTTTAATGTCTTCCAAGAAACTGCAAGTGGCAATTTAAACTCCTCATGTCTCTGGGAGAGACATATTCATTCCACAGAGAGGAACTCCCTGGGCAGCTTCTTAGCTGAGTTGCTAACCCAGGAAACCCAACACCCTAGCCAACACAAAACACACACTGCCTTCAATTACATGCAAATTGGAGAGCTCTCTCACAGGCGAATATATTCAATCAATCATTAATCAAGCAACCAACTGCCCTGAGCTGGGGAATAGCCCCTACTGTCTAGTGCGGTAGAATGGTTAAAGAAGGGGTGTCCGACTGGTACCCAAGATATTCATGGACTATGATTCCCATCAGCCCCTGCCAGCATGGCCAATTGGCCATACTGGAAGGGACTGATGGGAATCGTAGCCCATGAACATCTGGGGTACCAGAGTTGGACATCCCTGGGTTAAAGCATCTCTTTAGGATCAGAGAAATCAGGTTGGAACCTCTACTCTGTCATGCAGGCTGGCTGGGTGACAAACACAGGGAGGGATGCCAGCCTTCAGGGGGGACCTGGGGATCCCCCAGAATTATAGCTCATCTCCAGATTATAGAGATCAGTTTCCCTGCAGAAAATGGATGCTTGAGAGGGTGGGTTTTATGGCCTTGTACACTGAGGTCCTTGTCAGGCTCTATTCCAAAGTCTCCAAACATTTCCCAGCCTGGATCTGGCAGCCGTGTCTCCCCACCTCCACAGTGGCCAGGAGGACTTCACTCTGCTCACAAGGTTGTTGTGATGATAATATAGGGGAAAGGCTAATGATGTAAGTTGCTTTGGGCTCCCACTGGAGAGAAAGGGAGGTATAAATCAAGTAAGTAATAATAATAATAAAAGAAGAAGCTAAGTTTGGATTTATATCCCCCCTTTCTCTTCTGTAAGGAGACTCAAGGGGGCTGACAATCTCCTTTCCCTCCCCCTCCCCCCACAACAAACATCCTGGGAGGTGGGTGGGGCTGAGAGAGCTCCAAAGAACTGTGACTAGCCCCAAGGTCACCCAGCTGGCATGTGTTTGAGTGCACAAGTTCCACAGGTCAAGCGGCAGAACGAGGAATCAAACCTGGTTCTCCAGATTAGAATACACCTGCTTTTAACCACTATACCACGCTGGTTCTCAAATAAATACTGATACAAATGTGCACCATAAAATGGCATCTATAATCAAGCATTAGTCTTCCCAGCAATAAGAAGAAAATCACATCCTTTACTAAAGGAAGCCAAATGAGAGTTTAACAAAGAAAGTTGATGACCCAGGGCTTACAGCTTACAGAGTGACACCCTCCATGGGACAGAGAGTGGGCCAGAAGGTCTGAGCAGGTCCTCTAAATCAATCAAACGCTCTTCTGCAATGCAAACCAACGAACACACACCTTTTTCATCTTTACACCATCAACAAAACTTTCACTTCTTTTTTAGGTAACAACGTGCCCCTGGTGTCCGATAACTGATGAATCTTCTTTCCCCCCTGAAATGATTTTATTTTTCACACCCATAAAGGTTGACTTCCAGTGCTTCCTGAAAGGAGTGTGTGGCCGTGGTCTACCAGAAAGGAGAGGCTCAGAGGGAGGGGAGGGAGGGGTGGCATGCAAGGGAGGGGAGGGAGAGGTAGGGGACCTGGCATCTGGACATGGCCCACCCACCCTAGTGGAGGGAGAGGGAGGTGAGGGAGGTGGAGGGGGGGCATGCAAGGGAGGGGAGGGAGGGGGTCAATGCCTTAGACATGGCTCTGATTTGCAGAATGCAAACTCACTGATATATACAGAGACATAACGGGCAGCGTATTTCTCCTGCCTCCTCTGCACTGGGCCTATGGGACAATCTAATTTCAATCAAAGAAGAGGACAAAGTGGATTTATCCCTCACCAGTGGAGAATAAAGGGAAGGACGCAAGATCACCACCAGCAAGCTATCATGGGGAAACATGAGGCCTCCTCCTCTGTGGGAGAGGGCTGTTGGCTCAGAAGAGCTTGTCATTACTGAATGAGCATTCTAATTGTTTAATGCGCTCCCTTGCAGCATGCTGAGGTGCTCCAGCACGACACTGCGAGATTGATTGCTTCAGGAACGGTCACTCTGCAAGGGTGCCGCAGATTGCCAACACAGCATTCTCGCTGCAAATTCTACATCCTGTGATTCCTCACGCAGTCCTGTGATTCTAAACTACCTTCGCTGCTGTGAGTTCTCCAGCAAGGACTGCAGCTAGGGACCCAGCCGAGGACTTGGACGGCACTGAAACGACGTTCCCAAGACTTTGTGGGAGCCACTGAAAACATGGACTCTGGTACCTCGCCAGTTTAAAATGGCAGTGGTAGACATCAAGCATGTCACAGTCTGGGTGAGTTGTAGGTCAACGCGGTGGTGCTTTCCACCAACACTGATGGGGAGTGTCTCTTTCGCACAGTGTCTGTGACTTCCATTCGCCAATTTTCTGGACACATAAACACATGCAAAGGACATCAGGTCAGCACACTCAGTTGGGAATTTTCCCCGGCAGGTTTGAATGGATGGCAGCCAGCATCACAGATGCAAATGTGCATTTCATCTGGACATTTGAAGGGAGGACACTTTGAATGCTGGAAGCCCTAGGGTCAACTGTTGGCATCTCCCACTCCAAGGAAAGGGCCTCAGATCTGTTTGGGACATCCCATAGAGCAGGGGCTTCAGCCAGCAGGGGCTGATGGGAATTGTAGTCCATGAAAATCTGAAGTGCCACAGTTGGACATCCCTGCTATAGAGCAAAGAGACAAAGAGGTGTGCCCGCAACAGA
Organism: Sphaerodactylus townsendi; assembly: GCF_021028975.2. NCBI lineage: Eukaryota > Metazoa > Chordata > Lepidosauria > Squamata > Sphaerodactylidae > Sphaerodactylus > Sphaerodactylus townsendi. The sequence goes on along the minus strand of NC_059439.1, from coordinate 7,483,405 downwards.
CTAAAAGGGGGGGGGATTATCTTGTTCAGCAACTCCGTACATTAATAGTGCTCCCCAAATGGTGGGGAAGACACAGTGTATGTAGGTCCTTTCCTCACAAACCTTTTAAAATGTTTTGAGGCAGGAAATAAAACATTTCCTCCATGGAATTCCGCACTGTTTTTCCCCCTACGCAGCAGTGGCGTAGGAGGTTAAGAGCTCGTGTATCTAATCTGGAGGAACCAGGTTTGATTACCCGCTCTGCCGCCTGAGCTGTGGAGGCTTATCTGGGGAATTCAGATTAGCCTGTGCACTCCCACACACGCCAGCTGGGTGACCTTGGGCTAGTCACAGCTTCTCAAGCTCTCTCAGCCCCACCCACCTCACAGGGTGTTTGTTGTGAGGGGGGAAGGGCAAGGAGATTGTGAGCCCCTTTGAGTCTCCTGCAGGAGAGAAAGGGGGGATATAAATCCAAACTCTTCTTATGTTCTGAAAACATTTTCAATTAATTCCTTTTAAAACAAATCTTTGGTTTGAAACGTTTTCAAAATCCTCCACTTTGCTGTGCGATCTAGTAACTACATTTTCCACGCCCCTATGCTGTACCTGAATCTTCTCCTCGGCGCCATTTTATCATGTTGCTGAGCTCACTCCATTCCTGCTTGCCTCTTTATTTTCATCATTTCTGTTTGCTTTTTGGAGGGGGGAGGGGAATCTTTGAAGCGTCATTACACGACATATAGAGAACAGTCCATTGATTACTTACCGTGAAGTAAAGTTTTACTGAACGTCGGAAGGACATCTTGATGGGTGGTTTCCAAACCATTCTCAGGGAGGCAGGATGTAGAATTTCATCACTTCCTGTGAACTGCTTGGTCACCCATCTAGATCCCAGTAGACGTCTGTCAAGAGCAGTGAGAGCCATATTGCCCTAACTTGTATCAGGAAGCGACAGAATATCAGGACAAACTTATAACAGGTCAAACTTGACAACCATGAAGAACTGGCTAAGGTAACAACACGGTACTGAAAACCATTATCGGGGACTAATGCTGATCCAGGGAGGGCCAATATGTCCTTCTGACGTCCAGTAGAAGGCCCCTTCACAGTAAGTAACCAATGGACCGTTCTACTGGAGGAGGAAGGACATCTTGATGGGAACTCCCAGAGCAGTCCCAAAAACGGGTGGGTCAGATCATTCCCCGATAATGTGTTCCAACACTCGTCTGCCAAAAGTGGCTTCAGAGGCTGCTAAGGAGTGTAGTTTGTAGTGTCTGACAAAGGTGGAAACTGAAGACCAAGTGGCAGCCCTACAAATGTCTATCAAGGGTACTTGTTTCCTAAAGGCTGCATTGGTGGCTGCACCACGCGTAGAGTGAGCTGTGATCCCCTGAGGCAGGGGATGGTTGGACACTTTATAGGCTTCGATGATGCATGCCTTGATGGTTCTGCTGATGGCTGCTTTGGTCATGCGGCCCCCCAGGTTGGGGAGGAGACACATTGATAAAGAGGCTATGGGATGTACGAATAGATTCAGTTCTGATAATGAATGCTTTTAGTGCTCTTCGGACATCCAAGTTATGCCACTCCCTCTCTGTAGGATGCGAAGGCGCCGCACAGAAAGATGGTATTACAACCTGCTGAGATAGATGAAATTTTGAATTGACTTTTGGTACGAAGGTAGGGTCGGCCTGAGGACCATGCGATCTTTATGAAAAATGCAAAACTTGGATTCTACTGACAGAGCATGGATTTCGGAAACTCTCCTAGCTGATGTAATAGTTAATAGAAACAATGCCTTCATGCGTAGCCACTTTAGGTGAATCGTCTGGACAGGCTCGAATGGCGATTTGGTGAGAGCCGACAGTACTAAGTGCAGGCGCCATGTGGGGAATCAGTGAATCACCGGTGGCTGGATCTGTTTAACCCCTGTAAGGAATCTAACAACATCAGGGTGCCTGGAGATAGAAAAGCCTTGAATAGCTGGCAGAACCGTGTTGAGGGCCACAATCTGACGTTTTAGGGTAGAACTATGTAGACCCTGATTGAATCCTTCTTGGAGAAAAAGCAGTATCTGCGGTAGGGTAGGAGAAAGAGGTGTAACCGACTTCCTTCTGCACCATCTCACGAAGGCTTTCCACGACGAGTTGTAGATGTTATTGGTGGAAGGACATCATGAAGCTAGTAGTGTGTTGGTGACTTGCTCAGAATAGTCTTTACGTCTTAGGAAGTTCCTTTCAAGCGCCACACGGTCAGTTTGAACCACTGCGGGTTCACATGGACGACGGGACCTTGTGTCAACATGTCTGGTGGTGTTGGGAGTGGAAGTCCCGGGGAGACCGCCATCTCCAGAATTGATGACAGCCAAGATCGACGAGGCCAGTAGGGAGCTACGAGTATCACCTCGTCTTGTTCTGCTGATATCTTCCTCAACACCTTGGGAATGATAGGAAGAGAAGGTGTATAACAGAGTTTTTGGCCATGATGTTACTAAGGCGTCCACTTCTGCAGCCCTTGGGTGAAAAAAACGAGACATGAATTTTGGTAGTTGATGATTTTTTGCTGACGCGAACAGATCCATCTTGGGGTAACCCAACTCCCTCGCAATCATCTGGAAAATCGTTGGCTTCAACATCCATTCTGATTCCGTGATTGACTGTCTGCTGAGCCAGTTGGCAGTGGTATTCAGCTGGCCCCTGATGTGCTCTGCTGATAGAGAAAGAAGATGGGTTTCGGCCCAAGAGAGGATCAGCGTGACTTCCCTGTGCATCTGTGAGGACCTGGATCCCCCTTGGTTGTTCAGATATGCATTGGCGGTGGTGTTGTCCGTGTGGACAAGAACATGCATCCCCTGAAGCGCCGATTGGAAATGCTGTAGTGCGTTGAAGATGGATCTTGTCTCCAGAATGTTGATGGGCAAGGATGTTTCCTCCTTGGTCCAGAGACCCTGGACGAACAGATCTCCCAGAGTTGCCCCTCAGCCTCAGAGACTGGCGTTGGTGATTAGCTGGTTCCTTTCCAGATGATATACTTTTCCCTTTGATAGATTGTGTTTGTAGGTCCACCACTTGAGATCCTTGCGAAGACATAGTGGTAGAGGCACTACACGGTCCTGTTTCAGAAATATTTGAAGCTGGAAGGAACGTAGGAAGATTTGCAGAGGTCTGGCGTGGAACCTGCCCCACTGTAGCATATCGAACACCAACACCATCAGTCCCATCAGGCTCGCCAGCAGGAGAAGAGATGCAGACAGCTTGGAGACGATGAGAGATACCGTCAGTTAGAAACAACGTATCTTGTCCCGGGGAATGAATAGGGAGTTCTTGGTGGTGTCGATGAGTGCCCCCAAGTGTTCCATTGTTTGCGATGGAAGGAGAGAGCTCTTGTCTAGATTCACGATGAAACCATGGTCCTGAAGGATCTTCTGAGCCTTCTTGACATCCATGACCTCCTGTTGAGCTGACCCCGATCGGACAAGGATGTCGTCCAGATAGGGATAAGAATGAACTCTTTGTTCCCGGAGCAAGGTCACAAGAGGATCTTCAAAAAGACTTGTGGGGCTGTGGCTAGGCCAAACAGAAGCGTTATAAATTGGAAATGTTCGTGGCCTATCGCAAAGTGTAGATACTTCCTGTGCAAAGGGTGAATCGGAACGTGGAGGTATGCCTCCTTCAGATCTAAGGAGGTCATAAAGTCACCTGGACAAAGATTTTCCACTATGGAGCAGAGGGTTTCCATTCTGAAACAATGTAGTTGGAGATGTTGATTGACAAACTTCGGATTGAGTATTGCTCGCCAGTCCCCATTGTGCTTTGGCACAGTAAAAAAGTGAGAGAAGACCCCCGAGGACCTCTCCGATTCTGGCACTGGTTCTATTGCCCGAATGTTGACCAGATGTAGAATGGCACGCCGAGTGCCTTGTGCCTTGTCTATGTTGCGTTGATCGGGAATGCACCGAAAACGTTGCGGGGGCAGGCGAGCAAACTCGATTGAGTAACCTGACTGAATGACCTCCTGAGACCACCGATCCACATGGCTGCCTTCCCATTGGTGTTTGAAATGTTGAAGGCTGCCACCTACCGGAATGAGTTGCGCCTCAGGGTAGTCCCAAAGTGGTATAGTTCTCCCTGGCTCCATTTTGTCCTAATGATCACCCGATGAGGAAGGTCATAGTAAGGAGCGTGGGTACAACAAGTTCCCCCAGTAAGATTCCAAGGCTGGGTCTCTCGGATTCTCATCCAGCATTCTAATCCCTATATACCATGTTGTGGAGATAGGCTACACAACTCCTTGGATACAGAAAAGCAAGATATAGATAAATAAAAGTAACATAAACCTATCAGACCAATTGCGTGTCCCCATGGGTTTTAATTTTCAAGTACAGCTTTGGTTAATGGTTTGCTGGTTGGACTGTTCTGCATCTTTAAGTTCGGATCCTTTTATTTTTGAAGGGGTCCTGCCACCATGGATATGGGTGATTCTGCATAGGCCAAACAGACTGGGTTCAGGGGGAAGTTCCCACAGAACTCGCCCCCGAAATGCTTCTGACCCGTTCTATTTCCCTGAACCTGGGTTTTCTTTAACCGGGTTTCAAACACTTCCTGTTTGCCTTTGCAAGCTATGGCAAGCAGGAAGCATTCAATTCCCACCCCCTTCCGTCCACCATTATGGTGGATTTCCCAGGCAGCCGCTATTAGAGTGGATTCTCTAACAGGCAGCCACCATGTTGTCCCAGTAAGTGTGGGGGGGATTCTTAGTTGTGGGCATTCTCAGCTGCATGGTTCACATGGAAACACAGCATTTCCTGTGTGAACCATGCTGCCTCCTGCTGTCAGGATCCCAGTGAGCCCAGCTGGGCCCTGCACCCACTGTGCAAACAGCGGCACAGGCAACAGAAGCAGGTTACGTGATCCCTTTTGCCTGCGCAAAATCAATCTGTGTCTGCCTAAACCGATGAGGACAACAAACTTATGAAAGGGATATAAATCTAATAAAATAAAAATAAATACAAAATAATGAGAGATTGCAAGGTTCTAGGAAATAACGGCAGGGAGACAATGTGGCCTACTGCTTAAGAGCGCTGGAGTAGGGTTTGATTCCCCTACTTTTCTGTATGAAGTCTGCTGGGTGTCCTTGGGCCAGTCACAGTTCTCTCAGAACTCTCTCCGTTCACATAGAAGACAATGGCAAACCACCTCTGAATGCCTCTTGCCTTGAAAACCCCAAAGGGTTACCATAGGAAATCTGTGACCGACCCACGGTGCTGGTATGCATGCTCTTATCTTGACTGAGAGGGGTGCAGCTCAGTGGAAGAGTGTCTGCTTGGTGCGCAGAAGGTCCTAGGCTCAAGCTCCAGCATCCGCCAACAAACAGATCTGGGAGCCGGTGATGTGGAAGACCTCTGCCTGAGACCCAGGAGAGTCCTTGCCAGTCCAAGTAGACAATGCTGGCTTTGATGGACAAGGTGGTCTGATTCTCTATAAAGCAGCTTCACGCTTTTCATTTAGCACCTTGACGAAGGGGAAACTTTGCCTGAAGGCAAACATATATATGATCCATAACAAAGGATGGTATAAATTTGAAGAGTACAGGCATGGAAGCATGCACGCAAACGAACGTGCAAATCACCACATGTCTGTTCCCCCAGGCGTGTGGCTCCCCTGCAGGGGATCTATCTTGGGCCCCCCTCCATTACCCAACCGAACTGGAATCCAAAGTATTTTGGGACAGCAGCTGTTGAGACTGCCAGCAGCTTGCTTCGGATGGTGGGGGGGATGCCACAAGGATGACATAAGCAAAGGGAAACGGACGGGTCCCTGGACTGGAAGAGATACTGAGTCACTGACAGGGCCTGTCCCCACAACAAAACCATGGCCCGGGGTTACCCAACTGAACCACGTCAGGTCTTGACAAGCAGGGCCCGAGAACACTGAGGCGCCAGGGAGGTCACGCCAGATGTGTGTCCAAGTACACCTCTCCCTGCAAAACATGCTCCGTCCACATGGCGACGGGCTATTGTGAAAGCAACTTCCTTGCAAGAGGCAAAGAGAGATTCTACACAGACAGCAACGGTGGCGGCGGCGGCAGGAAAGGAGGTTTGCCTGGACGTCCCTCGGTTTCCAACATCAAGCGAGAAGGGAACTCCCTCCTTTCTGGCAGGCCACAAGGATTGATCGGGAAAACAGCTGACCTATATCTGGAGGTCGTGAACTGCCAGGGACAGGGCTCAGAGCCTGGAGGGTACAAATTGATTCTCGTAAGGGCAGCAACCCAGCTCTGCAGAATCGAGCGAGTGTATGAAAAGCATGAAAAAGAGGGGAAAGGACAGATTCCCAAAACAAGCTGAACATGATTCTAAATGTGGACTTTATCCAGGGTGTGGTATTTACTACACCGTGGACTACTAAAAAAAAAATGATTACATAAAGAGCAGAAAACTCCAGCTTTTTTCAGATTCTGTTGGATTTACTTTTCTGCCTGATGAAGACTGTGCCAAACTCTAACACAAACGTACTCCTACATAGAAAGCACTCAAATAATATGTCCCCCACATTTTGCACATTGGAAACAGCATGACAACGACTCTCTCTGTGCCACACTGAGTCTCATGGGCACGTGTGCACACACACACACGCATACATACACACGCACAGTCATCAAGATTTTGGCCAGCTCAACAACTGCGACAAGTAATGATGCTGTTATACCAGCACTGCCTACCTCAAACGCAAGAAAATTGAGTCCAGCATAAATATGCATATATATCTGCATCTTGACCTATCTATCGGCCCGGGGCTCCCTGATCTGGGTTTTTAAAAAACGTACTAGGCGCATCTGTTCACACTTTTCAAATCCACTGCAGGAAACACTGGTGTAATGTTCTTGTTTCCACAAAATGTACAGGAGAGGGCTGTGGTCCAGCAGCAGAACTTCTGCTGCCAGTCAGAGTAGTCAATACTGGCTTGGACAAATGGATTGACGGACTCAGCAGAAGGCAGCTTCATGCGTTCACTCCCCCCCCCCACTCCGCTGCAAAAAAAGTTCTACTTTTATTTCTTTCTCTTGCTTGCTCTGTTCACCTCGGCAAGCAAAGTCCCACCCTACCACACACCCAGAAAAACAGGAAAAATAGCTTTTCTACAAAAGTTGTGGCTCGTTCTGTCTCCCCCACCCCACCAGCCCCACCCTTTCTCTCTCTCCCCCACCACAGCTTGCAACAATTCCTCAGTGCCCTGTGCAGTCAAGAGGGGGAAGGCTGTACAAGTCAGCTCTCCTGAGAAATCTCAAGGTTGATTTTCTTGTTTAAAAACACCATGGGAAAGGTTGAGATTCTGGGGCAAACAATCCACCTCATTGGGCAATTCAAGATATATGTACATCAGAGACTGAACAAGAGCCCAGAACCTAGGGCAACCATTACTGGGGGGCAGGGGGGGGGGATCAAGGGTGCCCTGAAATCAGACTGAATGTAATTCACCGAAACTTAAACGAAAGAGCCTTTGAATGAACAGTAAAAAAGAATTAAAATACTCTGTTCCATACCTGTGAGGAACAAACACCAATACCTGGATGACAGCAGGATGATAGGGGGTGCTTGAACAGGAAAAAACACATTTATGCTGGATATGACTGGGGTGGAGTTTTGAGTCTTAGGAAGGCAATTGGAAAGCTCAACAACCAGGGTCAGGATAAGCTGGGAGAAAGCATTTCTGGCCTGCATCAAAAGCACTGCTGTGGCATCTGAGTTCTACTTGCAGGTAGGGGTGTAAAGGCTGCAAAGAGAGCAATAAAAAATCTGAGGGAAAAACACCCCCCCCCCCCGACTTTATCCAAAGTCCTATTTTTCCATTTTTCCAATGAAAAAGATGAAAAATTTGGAGGAGCATTTTAAAAAAATCCTATTTTATTTTACAATGAGTAAAATTCTTCTTGGGATCTTTTATGCCATTAAATCAGTACAAGAAGTTTAGCTTCGATAGGAAAGTAAGTATTGGATATGTTCAATTTGTTTCAAAATCCCAATTTTTTCTGCATAAATGGGGATGAGGGCTCCCTACTTGGCTTCAAGATTTCCAGCCATTTTGCATCTCTTCTTGCAAAATCATAAATAGGTGAAGGAGAAGGGCTACACCACAGAGGCAGAATACGACGTTTGCCTGCAGAACATCCCAAGTTTGATTTTTACCTTCTCCTGTTTAAAAAGTCGCAGGTACCAAGGTAACCTTTGCCTACCAAGCTTAATTACATCCACAATTGTTGGATGTAATTTAATGTTGTAGCAATTTAATTTAATGTTGTAAAAATCATTCATTACTGATACATCTTTGCCCACATCTGGAAAACTAAATAAGCAACAATGTGTGGATGCACATCTAGAGATTCCCTATCAGTCAGAACAGGACTAGTCTGCTTCAATAGAAGACATCTTTCTATACTCACGCAACCTCCTTAAAACAGCACAGTTCTAATTTGGATGATTTTAAAATAATCCCTCTTGTCAGCCACCAGATAATCTACCATTGAAGCTTCAAATCAAGCAACCAGAAGCAACGTTCAGTTCTTCAGGGAGCAGCAGTGGTGTAGTGGTTAAGAGCAGGTGCACTCTAATCTGGAGAACAGAGTTTGATTCCCCCGCTCTGCCACTTGAGCTGCGGAGGCTTATCTGGGGAACTAGATTAGCCTGTGCATTTGTCAGCTGGGTGACCTTGAGCTAGTCACAGTTCTTTGACACTCTCTCAACCCCACCTACCTCACAGGGTGTTTGTTGTGAGGGGGGAAGGGAAAGGAGATTGTAAGCCCCTTTGAGTCTCCTTACAGGAGAGAAAGGGGGGATATAAATCCAAACTCCTCTTCCTCCTCGCCAAAGTGGTAAACCTGCATAAGGACAATATCACGGCAGCATTCAAAGGGAAGAGAATCATGGGAAAGACTTCTCCTTCTTATGAGAAATTTCCCTACATGGAAAACCAACACATCAGTGACATCCCGGTCTTCTTCCTAAAATGCTAGCTTTTCATGTGCAGGGTGTATTTTTTTTATGAAGAAACGTTAAATTTCTTGAGCCCCCCACCCCCACTTCAATAAGAATGAGGTCAAATAACAATATAGTTTTTGTCGAAAGTTTTCATGGCCAGACTCAATGGGCTGTTGTGGGTTTTCCACGCTGTGTGACCGTGGTCTGGTAGTTTTTGCTTCCAACGTTTTGCCTGCATATGGGCGAAACAGTAAGGAGCAAGAACTACCAGAGCCTGGCCACACAGCCCAGTAAACCCACAACAGCCAATAACATTGGTTGCTTCCACAAAGCAAGGATTCTCTCTCTGGCATTTGCACTGGCAATGGAGAGTCTACGTGGGAAAACTCTGTGCGCTTTTCTCTATTACTGACTATTTTTTCTTCATTTCCTGCCACTGGGCCACTGAAGGTCTTTTTATTTCAATTATTAATTGTAAAAGAATGACAGCAATTACTAGGTTGTTGTTTTTTAAAGTCCTGTGATAACAGGGCAGGGAAAACAGCAGTTGTGAGAGGCTAACACAGGAGTGTTCAACTCTGGTGCCCCAGATGTTCATGGACTACGATTCCCATCAGCCTCTGCCAGCAAGGTTCAGCAAGGTCAGTTGGCCATGCTGGCAGGGACTGATTGGAATCTTAGTCCATGAACATCTGGGGTGCCAGAGTTGGACACCCCTGGGCTAACAGAAGGACCATGGTACCAATGTGGATGGGGCCCTCAAAACTACACACCTTCCTGTCCAGACGGCATGCTATATTCTATCTCAGATAAAGATGTCAATATGGTTAGTTGAGGTGCAGTGGTTGAGAAAATTGTATGCTTTCACATTAAAATATAGCCCTAAATGAATATGAGATTCATCATTCATTTTTACACACTGCCTTTATTCTGTGTATTATTGAACATGGTATTTTGATATAAGCACATTGAATGAAATATACTTTTACTTTCAAATGGGGGGGGGGGGAGAGGACAAAGCTAGGCAGGAACTAGGACCCAGGCCTACAACAAAGTCCAGCATGTTGAGTTCCATGGCAGAGGAATATACAATCTACGAAAATCTTTTTGGGAGACAAAGTACAGCATACTTAGACTGCAGTCTTTCAGAAAAGATATCGAAGAGATAGAAAAAGTGCAGAGAAGGGCAACCAGGATGATTGAGGATAATTGAGGGACTGGAGCACTTTCCTTATGAGGAGAGGCTGCAGCATTTGGGACTCTTTAGTTTGGAGAGGAGACATCTGAGGGGGGAATATGATAGAAGGTTATAAAATTATGCATGGGGTAGAAAATGTCGACAAGAGAGAAATTTTTCTCTCTTTCTCACAATACTAGAACCAGGGGGCATACATTGAAAATGTTGGGGGAAGAATTAGGACTAATAAAAGGAAACACTTCTTCACGCAACGTGTGATTGGTGTTTGGAATATGCTGCCACACGAGGTGGTGATGGCCACTAACCTGGATAGCTTTAAAAAGGGCTTGGACAGATTTATGGAGGAGAAGTCAATCTATGGCTACCAATCTTGATCTTCCTTGATCTGAGTTTACAAATGCCTTAGCAGACCAGGTGCTCGGGAGCAGCAGCAGCAGCAGCAGCAGCAGGCCATTGCTTTCAAATCCTGCATGTGAGCTCCCAAAGGCATCTGGTGGGCCACTGCAAATAGTAGGGTGCTGGACTAGATGGACTCTGGTCTGATCCAGCAGGCTAGTTCTTATGTTCTTATAGTAGCAAACCAGGTTTGAGAAACTGCATAGGAATGACAGGGAAAACCTAGAAATTGGACAACTGTAAGACAATGTTGCATGGACGTTTGCCAAAAGAGCTCTGAAATTTGTAAAAATAAACAAATAAAGCAAGGAAAAAAACTTCCCAGAATAAGCAGCTGCAGTGCTGAGAACCCAGCTGAGAACCAGAAGACCCTGAGTGCCAATCGAACCTTTGCCATGAACTCAAAACTCAACTCAGATGTCATGAAAAAACTGGACTTTGCTTATGACGAGGATGCTGCACAGAACAACTGACGAAAGGTGGCTACAACTCTGCCAGTGCATTGCAGGGGCCTCCTGATGGGTGGCGTAAACTGCTTTTCATTTCCTTGTTTCCCAGTAAATTGAATACTTAATGAGCAATTAAGTGGTGAAGGGTCCCACTTCACTCGGGAAGGAAAAAAAAGCTGCAGCTCATTTAAACATCTACGTTGGGATATCAGAGCAATCCAGAGTTTGGTATGGATTTTAGACTTCAGTCTTGCAGTGACATGTGAGGGACGAGATTGAGGAAAAGAGCATTCAGGTCAATCCAACAGGGTTGGGCACCCCTGCTTGTGTCCGTTAAATTCTGCTCGCACCTCATACCTGCAATATGGAAACAACATGCTGTTATTGCACCCGTGAATAGGTTTGAACACTCTTATCGCCCTGTACATAAATATTATTATTAAAAAGAAGAGAACCTACCAGGACTCATGACGGAAGGAAAAATCCACTCTCCTAACCGGGTCTGTTTTTGCTCCCTCGATTCAGCTTTCAATTCCTCCTTTTACTCACTGGTTTTCCTGCCCCCATCCTTGTTCTCTACACCCTTCCACCCTCACCTCCTCTGGGCACAACCTTGCCAAGTCCCCTCTTGTCACCGGCAGGAGACGGTAGGTACAGTTGCCAGAGTCAGGTCAGCAAACTCTCGGAGATTTGGGGATGGGGCCTGGGGAGGACAGGGACCTCAGTGGGATACAATGTCACAGAGTCCCCCTCCAATGCAGCCATTTTCTCCAGGAGAAACTGATCTCTGTAGTCTGACGGGAGCTATAATCTCAGGGGATTTCCAAGTACCACCAGGAGGCCAGCACCCCTATCTGAGCACCATTTTGGTTTGCCACAGAAACTCTAGGAATATTTTTTCCAATGTCGGCACATGCTCGAACATAGCTTTATTTCCCTATTTCCTTTCCCCTTAGTGTGGGAGGAGGGGCAAAACAGTCCCTTCTCCATTTTATTCCACAACAACCCTGTGAGGTAGGTTAGACTGAGAGTGTATGATCCTTGACAGTCACCCAGCAAGCTTCTGTGGAGATTCTAACCTGGGTATCCCAGATCTTAGCTTGATTCTGCAACCACTACGGCATGCTGGCTTTGAATCGTATTGGAGAATTTTAAAAAATATCCTTGGGGTTTTGTTTTAACAATTTGGAGTTTTGTGCAAATTTTGGGTGGAACTGTGATTGGTAGCTGCGGTGCAACCAGTTTTGTGAACAGTGTTGGGAAACTGAGGCCAGTGAACGTCAATCTTCAGAACAACACAGACAGCCGCCCTTTCCTATACGGAGCTGTTTTCAGCAGCTCCTGTGTGACTTCTCGAATCCCTCTCAAGAGTTGCGAAGGGACCACAAAACCGCATTAGGCAACCTTGAGCAAAAAGGTAGAGCTTCGTGAATTCTGTTTCATCTGGATGCCGGGAGGGAACGTGGGGCTAGTAATTTTACAGTGGTGGTCCAGGAACAGAAAGACCATGAGAAATTGTAAGGTATGTTTAAATGGAAAGATACATGCTTTATTAGATAATCTTAATTAGAAACAACAACACAATAAGTGTACCAGGACCTTAAACCTATCAGCCAGAGCACCAAAATACAGTTTATTTCTCACTGAGCAATTGCAGAGAATATTCTGTACACTTTTCTTTACATCTCTAAGTAAAAGCTGTAGAAACTTGACTTTTACAATGAAAGCTGAATATAGAGGGAATTAACTTGGAATATCCCCGGAAAAGCTGGAACCTTGTAAAAATCACCTACAGACCAGGCAGTAAGACATTATTAAAAATAATAGGTCAAGAGAGTTTAAAAGAGGGCCTTGGAACTAGTCTTGTGGATTCCTTGTTGCAGCTGAAGGTGGGAAACTGGTCCCCAGTTTCTCCACCCTTCAGGGATGTTGCAAAGTCCTCTGTCAGCCCCAGACGGGAAGCATGGGTTGCTGAGGCGGCCAGATAGGGAACTTGCGCTCGACTCAAGGGGGCCTCCCAGCCTTCCGAGAAGCACTGGGGTGGGTACGCAAGGTCAGCCTCTGTGACACAAGAGGGCCCCTTGGCGTTGCACAATTCCAAGCCCTTCCTCTGGTCCCATGTCTGCCATCTCCTCCCCCTTTTCCCTCTCCCGTCAGGTGGGGCCTGTTACAGATTCTTTGCAAACAACAATCTGGTAAGAAATAGGAATTGCATTCAAATATCAACCATTCTATTAATATATTTTAATTTGTTTTAATTTGAAGTTTGCTGCTTTTGTAAAACTGGTTGTACAGTCAATGGCTGTAATAAACACCTGAATCTGTTACAAAAAAAAGATGCAGCAATCAACCTCCTTCTTGAACAGATAGCAAGTTGAGATCACACAGACAAATGTACTCAGCAAACCAAAAAAATTGTTTCATTCCCCGGAGGCAGAAATCTAGCATATCAAGGCTCAAGCCTGTCCCTTCCCATGGAATGTTTTGTTTTTGTTTTAAATGGAGGAGCAGCCAATTAATTAAGCCCATTTGAATAGCCAAAACAATATGTTCACCATTTCATCTGCTACTAAGGGTCTCAAGCATTGGAACCTATTTTGCACAGTTTAACGCAAACTATTCCCTTTGTATCAAGCAACTGAAATGACTGTTCCATCTGAAATTATTACTTCTAACCTGTGTGGAATCATGGGGGGGGGGGGGATTCCTCCCATTCTCTATGAGGCCTCACCATCTGATAAGGTTTCTAAGGCAACATAAAATGGCGTTTGAACACTCGGAAGATTCCCATCTCTTGCAAAAGGCAAGAAGGGGCTATCAATCAACTAAAGTGTATGGACATGCCCCAGGGGTCTCCAACATGGTGCCTCGGGGCATCATGGCTCCTGCCAACACCTTTCCTGGCGCCGGCCAAGTGTTTTTAGAAAGTGGGTGGGGTCGGGTGGGCTCCTGTCCAATAGGGCTTCTGATTACCCACTGAAGATCTGTGCAGATTAAAACAACATTTCAATGACACAGTTGGTTCTAATCTCTTTAACTCTCTGGACCTCCTCTGCATGTGACCATGTTGTGACCTCCTATAGTGGCCATTTTGTGGTTGCAGCCCCCACCTTTTGCCATTCTACTTTTTAGGGTTTTCCGCCTCCTAATAAGGTCACAAGGGATTTTTCTACATACTTAGGCCTATCCAAAGACCTGCAAATCTCTCTCTAACCTTTCAACATGGCCCTGTTGTGCTAATTTTGTTATCTCCCTGGGGGCAGGACTTTCCTACTCAATCTAGTGATACTGAGCATTTATTTTATTCATTCTCATCTCTTCTATTTTTACCTCACAACAACCCTGTGAGGTAGATTAGACTCAAAATGTGTAATTGGCCGGAGGTCAGCCAGAAAGTTTCCATGACACACTGGAGATTTGAACCTGAGTCACCCTAGTCAAAACCCCTGACCGCTACATTATATTACATGTAATGCTTTCGGAGTGTCTATTTACATGTAAGCTAGACCACTACTATTAGGTACATATTTCAACTGGAAGACCTTGGAGTGAGAGAGTAAGTACCTAAAGCCACTAAGTTCAAGGGACACAAACAAATCGTGGCTCAAGTGAGGTATGCTGACAACTCGCCACGCTGTCTCTAATATTATTCCCATGTAAAGACAAGACACTGAGGCAAAGTTGAAAGAATGATTAGCTTGGGCATTGTGGAAGTAACACAACAAACTTTCCAGTCACAGTCTCTGCACTGTTGTACTGAAACTGGGGAATTAATACCCATAACTGACACTCTGGTAGCATTGTAACCAGAAAACAAGGAGTAGAAGGATAGACGACATAGAATAGGGGTCTGCAACCTGCGGCTCTCCAGATGTTCATGAACTACAATTCCCATCAGCCCCTGCCAGCATGGCCAATTGGCCATACTGGCAGGGGCTGATGGGAATTGTAGTTCATGAACATCTGGAGAGCCGCAGGTTACAATTCCCATCAGCCCCTGTCAGTATGGTCAATTGGTTCATAAACATCTGGAGAGCCGCAGGTTGCAGACTCCTGACATAGAAGAATAAGCAATTGGGAGCAGGGGAAGGGGGAGGGGAAGAGACTTGCCAGTGGGTCCCAAATTAACTACTACACTGTCTCACAAAAAAGATATAAGTGGAACTGTGAATTTATCCACCACTACTTCCTCCTCCAACCCTCCCTCCACCCCAAAGAACAAGCCAGGCCCAGAGGGACAGCCACGGAAAGCTGCCCACTGCCCCACCAGGCCTAGCAACAGCCCTCCCAAGCCCCTTCCAAGCCAGGCCTACCTCCCCGCAACTCCCCGCAACTCATCCACTTGCTCACAGTCCTTTGGGACTATTTTTCTACTGCAGAAGCACGTACTTCTGCCACACCACTACTGACCGCATTTTAATCTTTTTGTCAGACAGAGTATAGGTTGTATACAGGGAGCTCATGACTCCAAATGGTTGAAGACGACAACCTCCATCTTCCCAAGCCTAGCCAGAATCCTTCATTATAATCCTTTCATTATAAACATATAGTGCTGCTTTACACCTGAGTTAGACCATTAATAGTTTACCACAGTTCCAAGGTCTTTCCACTGGGCTACCAGAGGCCCATTACAATTATTACACCATTCAAAAAGGCTACACTGCTAAAATCTGGGTTCATGGCCACTTCCAAGGAAGGATTCCTCTGTCTGTCCATGGGGAGGACAACTTTGATTCTAGAAGAGGCTTGGTGGCAAAGACTTGTAAATTCATACTGCTAATGTGGAGTTAAATTTGGAATCAGAAGAGAACTGGAGGCCCCTTGGTTGTCTTCAGGTCCAATCGTGGACCATTTCGGTCTGCTCTCCCAGGCTGATGTTGACAGAGAACTTGCAGCTGTGAAACCTACCACTTGTCCTCTTGATCTGTGCCCCTCGTGGCTGGTGAAAGCCAGTTGCGAAGGGGGTACGGAGCTCCCTGTTGGATATTGTCATTGGCTCCCTTGAACAGGAAGTCTTCCCAGGGAAGCTTAAAGAGGCAGTGGTACGTCCACTTAAAGAAGCCATCTTTGAAACCTATGGATCCAGCCAAGTACCACCCAGTTTCGAAACTATTGTTTCTGAGACACGTAGTTGAGAGAGCAGTTGTGGAACAGCTGCTGGTATTTCTGGAGGATGAAGTGATCCTGGACCCCTTCTAGTCCGGCTTCCATCCTGGCCATAGGACAGAGATTGTGCTGGTCACTATTACAGATGAGCTCCGGCTCCAGCTGGATCAGTGCTATTAGATCTCATCACATTTGACATGGTTGATCACAACCTCTTGACCCACTGCCTCGCTGATGCTGGGATTCAGGGCACACACAGCCTTGAAATGGTTGGTCTTGTTTCTCCAGGACCGGGGTCAGCAGGTAACATTTGTGGAGAGGATGTCCCAATGAAACCCATTACTCTGTGGGTCCTGCATGGGGCCATCCCCTCCCCAATTTTGTTTAACATCTCTATGCACCGCCCTAGCCCAGCTAATTTGGATCTTTGGGCTGGGCTGTCATCAATATGTGGATGTCACTAGCTTTTTCTGTTGATGGAGGGCCAGCCGGCTGCTGCTGTCTAGATACTGCCACAGTGTCCGGAGGCTGTGGCTGGATGGTTCAAAATGAGCAGGCGGAAACTTAATCCATCAAAGACGGAGATCCTGGAGGGCACCGGTGAAGGGTTTCACCTGCCACAATTTGATGGGGTGGCCCCAACACCTGCCTCCTCCATCAAAAGCCTGAGTGAGACTTGGGAGTTCTATTTATCTATGGAGGCCCAGGTCACACATAGAGCCAAAGTGGTCCTTTTTCACGTTTGACAGGTTAGACAGCTGGCCCCCTACCTGTCTCATGAGGACTTGACCACAGTGATTCATGCAACAGTCACCACAAGGCTGACTTACTGTAACTCACTCTACATAGGCCTACCCTGCCCTTGAGACTAGAGGCAGAGCTACCAGGGGACAGGGGGTGTGCGCTGCACCGGGCGAGCACCTGGGGGGTGGAAAATCATGCCCTCCCACCCCACCCTCCCATGTATCTTAGTTCAGCCTGAAAGTGGAGGCTGGAAAAATGGCCTGGTGGGAACTACATTTCCCAGGAAACATTGTGAGCCCCAAGGTCTCCTGGAAAGTATAGTTCCCACCAGGCCATTTTCAGCCTCAAGTGAACAGGCCACTTTTTCCAGCCTCCACTTTCAAGCTGAACTAAGGTAAGTGTGGTGGGGGGCAGGGCGCTACGGCGGGGGGGGAGTGTGAACGGGGTGCAGAATGGTCCAGCTACACCTCTGCTTGAGATTGATCCGAAAGTTAAAACTGATTCAGAATGTTGCAGTGCAGCTCCTCATCTGGGCAATCGTGAGAGAGCACATAACACCTGTATTGCACCAGCGGCACTGGTTACCCGTGGCATTCCGGACCATTTTCAAGGTTTCAGTTTTGACCTTTTGCACAATTTAGATTTTTCTTCCGAATCATAATTTTGGAGCTAATATTAAACTGCATTTTTCCTTGTTATATCAAAATACACATTTAACATGAGTGATCCTCTAGTTAGAACCTGGGAACTTCCCCATGCAATACAGAAGTTTTATATCACAGCTAAGATCCCGCACTTCAAATTGAACTGGTATCAGGAGTACCCCGTTGGACCACCACATGTGATTGAATGGCTCTAGGGCATAGGTGTCAAACTCGTGGCCCTCCAGATGTTATGGACTACAGTTCCCATCATCCCCTGCCAGCTTCATGCTGCCAGGGGATGATGAAAACTATTGTCCACAACATCTGGAGGGCCACGAGTTTGACACCTGTGCTCTAGGGTTTGCAGACCGGGTCACGAGTTTTAATCCCGTTCTTTTCATTTAAAAACACTAGCCACACATTTCAAGGATGTAGGAAAGGGGGGGGGGTTCTCGGGTTCAACCCCCCCATTGCATGTCTGAAGCTCCGCCTCCGTTTGTGGTTTTTTTGTATTTTAAAGTGTTTTTTGTTTTTGGCCTGCAGAGGGCGCAGTTTTTAGGCTAGCAACACCAAAATTTCAGGCTATCATCAGATGACACTCCTGATGATACCAGCCAAGTTTGGAGAGGTTTGATTCAGGGGGTCCAAAGTTATGGACCCCAAAGGGGGTGCCCCCATCCCCCAATGTTTCCAATGGGAGCTAATAGTAGATGGGGCTACCCTTTGGAGGGTCCATATCTTTGGACCCCCTGAATCAAACTTCACTAAGCCTAGGTGGTATCATCAGGATAGTCTCCTACTGATACCACCCAGGTTTGGTGAAGGTTGATTCAAACTTATGGACTCCCAAAGGGGGTGCCCCATCCCCCACTGTTTCCAATGGGAGCTAATAGAAGATGGGGGCTACATCTTTGAAGGTCCACAACTTTGGACCGCCTGAACCAAACTTCACAAAACCTGGGTGGTATCATCAGGAGAGTCTCCTAAAGATACCCGGAAAGTTTGGTGCTGCTAGCTTAACAATTGCACCCCTGACAGCAGGCACCCTCCAAATTTCCTCAGATTCTCCTTTTAAAGCCACCCCCTTCGGCATGGATTTAAAGGGAGAATCTGAGGTCCCCAGATTAAACACTGAAAGTGATTCTGTTTCAGGATGGGGGATAATCCACCCAGTGGTGGGATTCAAATAATTTAACAACCGGTTCTGCCGAAGTGGTGCAAACCTGCTGAACCTCACCACTGAATCCACCCCAAAACAGCATCACTTTCAATGTTGTTTTGACTGGGGACCCCAGATTCATCCTTTAAAATGGATTTAAAAGGAGAATCTGGGCTCCCTAATTTAAACACCATCTAAAGTGATGCTGTTTTGGGGTGGATTCCAGCATCACAGCAGCCGCCCATGGGGGGGGACCTCAGATTCTGCACCAGGCTCCATTTTCCCTAGCTACCCCTCTGCCTCAAGGGGAGGGAGAAGGGACTGCTGGCTACTAGCCTGGAGCCCAGCCGATAGGGGGGAGCGGGGTGAGGCGCGCGGGGGGGGGGGGGCAGGGGGGTTTGCTGTCCCTGGCCTCAGTGAGCTGTTTTTATAAGCACTGAGGCCAGGGGCGGGGCTTGGGGAGGTGTGGCCATGGCCCCAGGGGCAGGTGTGGGTGTGGCCTCACCTCCAACCCCCCCCATAAAAAATCTATACCTATGTCACTGCCTCACTTGATCTGTTTTTTAAATCCTTTCTGGTAAAAAATTGATCAGTTTCTCTTTAATTGTACACTTCAATTAGTAATTGCTTCTATTGTCACTTCTGGTGCTTTCCGACAACTTGCAGGGAAAATGTTAGAGGCTTCGTTGTGGCTGCTTTGAAGCTCATAAGGTAACCTTAGCAACCTTGAAGCCTCTTAAGATGACTCTCACATTTGCACTCTCTCGCACAGCCTACCTCACAGGGTTAGCGTAGAGACAAAACGGAGAAGAGAAGGTTAGGCACACAGCTCTTGGAAGAAAGACAGGATTAAAATGAGGAGCATTTTTAAAAATCAATAATATGAAATACAACATTGTGATGAATCCACCTTGGTACCTGGAAAGGTGACCGATAAAATATGGTAACTCAAATGAATACTATATTAATGCAGGATTTCCAAGGCAGAAGGTGTCCAATTTACAGACCAGCTGGATCCTTGCCTCGTTTCAGATATGAAGCAACATCCCAATCTCTCTGCCAACAGAAGAACACCCTCCCCGCCCACCCACCCCCCTCGCGACAGAGAGAGAAGGTCATTTCAGCTTGATCCGAAGCCCCAGCAACACAACCAGCTACTGTTTCCTGATATACACACAGGGGCTCCAAAGAGAAAGGGGTGGTGGGAGGAGGGGGGGGGGAGAGGAAGACATATAAAGAAAAAGGGGTCAGCCCTTCTCCACCCACCCACTCAGAGCCGCCCCCCCTTCTCTACCACCCCGGCAGGCAGCCACGAAAGCAGGATTCGGCTTTCATTTGGCAGGAAGGCAGCGGCAGCCCTTCGCTTAATGCTTTCCGACAACTGGCAGGGGAAATTCAAATAGAGAGTGGAAGGGGGAGGGGGGGGGAGAAACAGAGGGAATTGGATCCTAGATCAGAGAGAGAGAATATGAAGACATTGATCCCACAGGCAACATACTTATTAATTAGGCCCTTTTGAAAATATCGGAACTGTATTGGAATCCCTTTTTTCAAAAAGCCCAGCTAACTAAATTCTCTAAGACGCAACGTGATTTCTAGGTTTTGCCAACTGGGAATCCTGAGCAACTCTGCAAACAAATCGCTTCTGTGGCTTTAAGAGTGCAGAAACAAGCAAGTAAAAAGGCCGGCATGAAAATAGCCCTTGCTGCTTTGCTAATATTCACAAATACCGAAGCAGGGAGCACTTATAAAGTTGGCAACCAACCTGCAAAAAGAACACGGCACGTACTACTGGCTCAAACGGTGTTGTGCAGAATGTTGGCGAAGGGTCTCCCCTGCTTTAAGAATCCCTTCCAAAACGGGCTGTGTCATCATCTTGACTGGACCAAATGGAGTACTATGCAATGGTGCTCCTCCCACTCGGGCATCATCACAATTTCTCCCATTCGTGATTTAAGTCAAGGAAAACTACTGATACACTCACCAATGGGCCAAAAGTCAAAATTTGAAGGGACCAACCCACCCAACACAAGTCTACACAACAAAGGTGAGAGAAACTGGTTTCCCTATATCAGGGGTGTCCAACTCTGGTGCCCCAGATGTTCATGGACTACGATTCCCATCAGCCCCCACCAGCATGGACACCCCTGCCCTATACAGAGACAAATAGGCAAGATAAAGATGTCCACTTGCACACCTGCCAGGTAAGGGAAAGACTGACTTTTTAAAAAACTAGGTCAATAAACACAGATGACGACTGCCTTGTCCTGAATGGATAAAGGTACATACAGGGCAGTCAGAATATTTTATTTTATTTATTTAGGGAATGTAGATTCCACATCTCTGAAGCCTTGCTCAAGAATACAGCAATTCAAGGCATGGTAAAATTAACCAAGGTAATGAATGCTGATTTTAAAACTGCATCTCAGTTCTCTCGTACCACACAGAATTTCCTACAGCTTGGCCACTATCCACCCTTGCTTCTCCTCCTTGCCTCCCCCAGTCCCTGTTCTCAGATTACAGGCTTCCAGTTCCATGCATTGTGCCCAGGTATGGGCTGGAAAGATAGGATGGTTTCAATTAGAGGCCTGCAGGCCACAGATGAACAGATAAGCAAGCTGGCTACAAGACAGAATTCTTGCCACCTTCTTACAATGAATGGTCTACTTAAGGAAGTCTTCTGGCTCTCTCTCATGAGCTGGTCACTCAGTAGTTTATGACACCCTTCCTACACAGCCTCAGTTAAGAAGAAGAGTTTGGATTTATATCCCCCTTTCTCCCCTGTAGGAGACTCAAAGGGGCTTTCAATCTCCTTTCCCCTCCCCCCCACAACAAAAACCCTCTGAGGTGGGTGGGGCTGAGAGAGCTCTGAAGAACTGTGACTAGCCCAAGGTCACCCAGCTGGCATGTGTGGGAGTGCACAAGCTAATCTAGTTCACCAGATAAGCCTCCACAGCTCAAGTGGCAGAGCAGGGAATCAAACCCGGTTCCCCAGATTAAAGTGCATCTGCTCTTAACCACTACGCCACGCTGGATGCATTCAAAGGCCAGCAGAACCACAAAGCGAAACAAGTCAGAAAACCTGACCAGCAGCAGGTGGATAGGTGAGAAGGTAAAGAGACAGTAAAGGATTTGCAGGTTGGGCAAACTAAAAAAAGCTCTCACATGCATCCTAAAAACCTTGCATTTCTTCCCCATGACTTCCTGGCTTCCCAAATTTTCAGTGGAATCTGCAGACGTATTTTCTATTTTCCAAGTGGGTCTTAAAGATAAACAGAAATCTATTTTTATACAGGGCCATCTGCGGAGATGGCACTTTTCAGAATAAGGCAAGCAAAAAAAGAGAAGAGAATGAAAACAAATGTCTCTGCCCTGAGGAGTATACAATCCCCCACACGCCATACATGACTGGCTTAAGGATGCCAACCTCCAGGTGGGACCTTGAGATCCTCTGGAATTACAGCACATATCTACAGAGACCAATTCCCCTAGAGCAGGGGAATCCCATCAGCCCCTGCCAGCATTGGCCATGCTGGCAGGGGCTAATGGGATTTGTAGTCCATGAACATCTGGAGAGCCGCAGGTTGCAGACCCCTGCCCTAGAGGCATTGTACCTCTACTGTGGTCCTCCCCAGGCTCCATCCCCAAATATCCAGCAGTTTCCCAACCAAGAAGCCAGGGTGGTGTACTGGTTAAGAGCAGCATACTCTAATCTGGGGAACTGGGTTTGATTCCCCCACTCCTCCACACGAGTGGCAGACTCTCAGCTGGTGAATTAGATTTGTTTCCCCCACTCCTACACATGAAGCCTGCTGGGTGACCTTGGCCTAGTCACAGTTCTCTCAGAACTCTCTCTGCCCCACTAACCTCACAAGGTGTTTGTTGTGAGGAGGGGAAGGAATCTGTAAGCTGCCTTGAGTCTCCTTACAGGAGAGAAAGGGGGGATATAAATCCAAACTCTTTTTCTTCTTAACCGTAGACTGCCTGGACATCTTGAACTCCACAGCACAGGATCAGCCCAGGACTTCTTTCATGCATCCCAAACCTCTCTGTGGCTGATCCAGTGTTGCATTCCCAGTAAGAGCTATTCCACTCCTGGAACGTGGAGCAGAGAACCAGTTCTAAATGGCAACCCTCTCAACCTGGCCATTTTTCTGCTAAAAAAACACCATCACTTGCTTTCAATGCTATCTCTGCTTACCTTCTCAAATATCCATCTGATGGGGGGGGGGGGAGGTTTGACTTTCAGCATCCTCAGCTATTTTTCATTTTTAAAGACAAGTCTAACACATATGCATAAAATGGAATTGCTCCTAAGGTCACCGAGCCCACGAAGCTGGTGATTCCCAAATTGTGGGTTGTGACTCTCTCTCACACACAACTGGGTTGTGAAATTCAAATTCTAGGAGGAAACAGCCATTCAAATTCTGGGTGGGCCCCCTTCATCTAGGGGTAAAAAGCAGGCCTCTTTCATCCAACACAGTCATTCATTCCCAGGGGTTCAAGTTGCTCCTACACCGTGGGAAACCCCACCTTAAACTCCACTGCTGGCTCCTAGGCTTGCCAATTCTGGGTTGGGAAATACCTGGAGATTGCGGGGGGGGGGGGGGGCGGGAGACAGCAGGGTTTGGGCAGGTAATTTTAGTGGGGTATAATGCCACAGAGTCCACCTTCCAAATTGGCCCTTTTCTCCATGTGAACTGATACCTATCACCTGGAGATCAGTTGTGGAAGAAGAGTTTGGATTTACACCCCACTTTTCTCAGCCATAAGGAGTCTCAAAGCGGCTTGCAAATGCTTTCCCTTCCTCTTCCTCAACAGACACCTTATGAGGTTAGGTGGGGCTAAGAGAGTTCTGAAGTACTGTGACTAGCCCAAGATCACCCAGAAGGCTTTGTGTGGAGGAGTGGGGGGGGGGGAATCCCCAGTTCTCCAGATCAGAGCCTACCACTCATGTGGAGGAGTGAAGAATCAAACCTGGTTCTCCAGATTTTACCTATCTTAAAACAGTACACCTCGCTGACTCTCTGTAATAGTGGGAGATAGGCGGTTGCCTACCCTACTGGCTCTCCATGTATCTTCTATCATCTTCAAGATGTGCTCTTAATTTCAAAATGACCCAGTCTACAAAATTTTAGGCACCTGCTGAAGCACTAACAGCCAATTTGTGGATGCTTAGAAACCAGGTGCCGGGAATTTTGCTTCTCCTCCCCATGCCTGGCTTAACCATCCAAAATCAAGTTGGGTTGGTGAAGGAGCTGGCCACTGGCAGGAATAATTCAGGACAGTGGTTCTCAACTGATGGTATTTGTACCACTGGTGGTATGCAAAAGGTGGCACTGAGGGTTTCATAACAATTCCTCAGAATTCATTCCCCCTCAATCCATATGTCCACCTGCAAGTCAGACATGACGGTTCTTGCCAACCCAGCATGGCCACAGATTATCCATCTGTGACCTTCTGGCATGCTAGTGGTCACCTTGGACACTCTGGGCTTTGCCTGATGACCATTCCATCTGCCTGCCAGCCAGTGTCTTTGATGCGCTGCTTCTTACTGACCCTCTCTGCCAGGGACTATCCATCTGTGACTTCTGGCATGCTAGTAGTAACAACGGATGCCTGCAAAAATGTAAATTCCTTCTCTGACGAAGTGGCCCTTCCATATCCATCATGGTGGGATCCAAGATAAGCCCTAAAATACAAGAAGTTGAGAATCGCTGGTGGGAGGGACTCAGGCACTAGAACGGCAGAACTATAATGTGGGAAGACTTTAAGGGCTAGAGGTAGGGTATCCAGCCTCCAAGTGGCCGGTGGAGGCCTCCTGGGATTATAACAACTCTAGGCCCCAGACCTGGAGAAAATGGCTGCTTTGGAAGACGGACTCTATGGCGTTACATCCCATTGAAGTCCTCCTCTCTCCAAACCCTGCCCTCTTCCTGCTCCCTCCCTCAAATCTTCAGTTCTTTCCCAACCCAGAGATGGCACCTCTATCCGGACTTCATTTTATCCTCATCAATACCCAATGAGGTGGGCTATGGTGAATTATAGCAAATGCAACAGCAATCCATGCAAAGTGCACACTTTATTTTTCTTTATAGATGCATCCAGTATTTCCCATCGTGGAGCTGGCAACTCTATGGTGGCCCCAAACCAGCAACTTTGAGGGGGAGCCCTTTTCTCCTTCCAGTCCCCCAGATGCCCATTTTGGAGAAGATGACTGAAAACGTGGCTCTCTTTGCCCCATCACCTTTTCCTGACCCACAGAAGGCACAGTCTCTGAGGCACCCTGATGTCAAGGAAGGGTGGGGCTCGCCTTCCCTCCTTCCTCCTCCTCCCCACCCACCCACCCACCCACCCCGCTCCCATCCAAACAGGCACCTACAAGGAGAATGTTAATAAAGGAAGTGCAGGAGCTCTCTCTGGGAAATTTCAAACAACATTTCTAAATTTGGAGAGAGAGGCGGGAACTGAGAGACGGCACGGCATGCTCACAAACACACCTCTTTGCACTGCAGCTGCAGCTTCAGCGGGACTCAGCCGACCAGCATAAAACCTCACATGCTGGCCAAGTCGGTGTGAAGCAGTGGAAACAATATTCCGCCCCAGCTCCCAAAGTATTAAAAAAAACTTTGCCCATGCATAGAAGCAGGATGGCAAAGAGTGGGCAGTGAGGTGGCTGCTGCTGCAGTGTGGTGTAGTGATTAAGAGCAGGTGGATTCTAATCTGGAGAACCGGGTTTGATTCCCCACTCCTCCACCTGAGTGGCGGAGGCTTATCTGGTAAACCAGACGTGTTTCCGCACTCCTACATTCCTGCTGGTTGACCTTGGGCTAGTCTCAGTTCTTTGGAACTCTCTCATCCCCACCTATCTCACAAGGTGCCTGTTGTGGGGAGAAGAAGGGAAAGGAGCTTGTAAGCCACCTTGAGTCTCCTTACAGGAGAGAAAGGTGGAGTATAAATCCAAACTCCTCTTCTTCTCTTCTAAAGCTTCCACAACTAAATGTTGCAGGCCACCACCCACCTACAGTTGTCAAGTGGTGGCCTCCAAGTGGTACAAACATAATGAAAGTGGGGGTAGGTTGCCCCAAAGGTTAACAATCCAAGCAAACACCTGTACAGCTAATGGTATCATTGTACCAGTGTCTCTAATATTCAGTAACCTTAAACAATTATAAACAATTATAATTCAATAACTTAAACAATTGTAAATAAGCTTTCACACTATGTTAAAATTACGGCTGTTTAACCTCCAGGCTGTGGCTGGAGATCTCCTAGAATTATAACTGGTCTCTAGGTGAAACAGACGAGTTCACCTGGAGAAAATGGTGGCTTTGGAAGACAAACTCCACTGAAGTCCCGCCCTTCCCCAAACCCTGCTCTCCTCAGGCTCCACCCCCAAATCTCCAGGTATTTCCCGAGGGGGAGCTGGCAACCCTACATCCACACCCAAAACAGGGGTTCACACAAACAAAGCCTTTCGCATCAGCACAGTCTAGCTGCCCATGCCCAAACATTCTTCATAGTGACTCCCACCTGGTGGAGCGGCCTGACCGAGAAAATTCCCCCCCCCCCCCCAATCATCATTCCACAGATGGATGGAATCGTCCAGAAAGACATTTTTTTACAATATGGCACAAGGCTGTGGTTAACATCGGTGAAATTTTAGGCAACTTCCATAGCTTTGTTCTTTGCACTGTGTTTACAGCATTTGTTCTCCGGTTTTGCAGTTCTGCACTGTTGCATTATTAGTTTGCATTACCCTGCTAGAATTTATGTTTTTAGCACATTGCTCTCTGTAAGCCAGTTTTACTCGCTCTTGGAGGGACTGCCTGTTTTGTTCTTACTGCATTGTTTTTAAATTCTATCATCCACCCCACCCCCCCGCCCGAGTCTTTGCAAGAAAGCTGAACTACAAACAGGTTGATAGAGAGCTCAATTGGCTGATCCTGAAGTCGAAAGAGCCACCCTGCTCCAGATGAAAGAGACAGATCTGCAAATTCAAACTCTGCCTTAGCTATAGACTCCTTTCACAACACTGTCACACAGCAGCCTTGAGCCATTCGCTGTTTTATCTGTAAAATGGGGATAACAATGATTTTCACAGACATGAAGCAGTGTAAGTAGGGAAAAATTAATTCTTGCAGATATTACTAGGCTTGGAGTGCCTCCCCTTTTCCTCAAAGATACTTCATGTATTATATAACAAAGAAAAGTATCTCTGAGCATTCACAGAGTGCTTTTGGTTCCAGCAACTGCGGTCTGCCTTTAGACATTGAGAATGAAGAAGCTGGGATCCTTTTTAAGGCGACTGGCAGGAGTCCCGATACAAAGTCGAGTTCTGGCATCTCTCTTATGAACAATTAAGTACCGCTTCCTCATCTCTTGCCAGCGCCGTCGAACCGTAATCTGGATATTTTTCAAAAATGTCCAAGCTTACAGCCGAATTCCTGTACCAGTGTTAAACTTCAGGCTGTTTTTCTGTCTCTGCCTACATGCACTTATTTTCAATACAATTGCTGAGAAGATAAAAACAGAGAAATATGTGCTGTAAAAAAGCTTCCCACTCACCAGCCAATGAAGATTCAGCGTACTAAAAGAGAACAGCTCTGCGAAGAAGTAATAGCAGAGGATCCCAGATGCTTTCAAGTAGGTAAATGAAGTCACCAGGTAGGGAAATCAACCCCACCACCACTACAATGCAGTGTGGGTTTGTGGGAAATTCCGTCCCAAAGCCAAATATGGTGACTGGTCGGATCCAGAGGACAAGCAAAGTCTGTCTGTTAATTCTATCAAGGATTTCCAGCAATGATGCGCATTGAAAACATACCAAAATGCATTCTTGTACTGCTCATATGCCAGTCAAAGCTGTGCCTCAGTTTCACTGGTTGTAGAAGAACAGGTGCCCCAAGGGACTGCTCAAGAGAAAAAAAGTGTGCAAGAGCCCATGCACTCCAGTGGCTTACCAGAGGGAAGCCCTTGATGTTAAAAGTGGAACAGATGGAAGGTGGGTAAAATGCATATCCTTTTCTCTATCCCGTAGGCATATTTTAGGCAATGACCTTTGCATCCCTTTCCGGATCGGGTGGATCTTTTACGGCCCAACACCAAAGGCTGCTTCAGAGGTAACCCCACACCAGCACCCCCCAACTTTCTTCCCTCCATCGAAAAAAAATCTCATGCCAGCGGTGCCCGATTGTTCTCTCTCTTTCAGTCAGACTTGAATCAACCATTTATATCAAAACGCCAGTGAAAGAGAGACTCTCATTTCTCCCATGTGCGTTTCAGCTGACATCTCTCCACCCCACCCCCCTTTTCCTGCTCACATGCCAGCCCGGCCTGCTCATGCCAGTCGGGGTGAACTCTGCCCCACTTCCCGAGAGAGAGAGAGAAGAGAGAGAGAGAGAGAGAATATGAGAGAGAGAGAGAATATGAGAGAGAGAGAGAGAGAGAGAATATGAGAGAGAGGTCTCCCTTTGGTAATGGACAAGGGCTGAACATAACAGACAAGCAGCTCACAGGACTGTACGGCTACTCGTCTATGTCTGGTAGAGCTGCTAGCACCAAACAGAGATGAGTAGCCGGCCAGTCCTGCGAGCTGCTTGAATAAATGCTCAACCACAGCAACGGGGAAGGGCACAGTGCCAAGCTTGCGTCTGAGCAACTGGCTCTCCCCACATCAGCTCTTCCTGTGGTTTCTTGACTGCGAGGTTTGCCCTTTCCCGACACCTCCAAAGGTGCTTTCTGAAAGGGGTGGCCAGCAGATATTGTACTCACTGCACCTCGACGAAGACAACAGCAGAAAGACAGGGGCTGCCTTTGGGGGAAACTGAGGCAGCAAACAGAGGAAAGGCGCAGCTTTGACTTGAAAACATTTCAGCTGAATGAAAGTCGGACAGCAGACGTCCTAAAAAGACCTCTTAAGACAGAGCCATTAGCCTAAATTTCATTTGTGCCATTAACTCACCAGAGGGCCGCCGTTTCTCAGCATAAACCTCCTCCCTCTGTCTGCTTGACAGCACCAATCTACGGCCCCTTCTGCACATGCTGGGATCCTTTCTTTTGTTTCAATTGTTTGAAAGTGGATTTTGCTATTCCACACAGCTTCAAAGTGCATTGAAAATGAATTATTCTGCATGTGCAGAAGGCGTCCACCTTATAGGGTTTGACACCTGGTGAGATAACACCGAGGCAATGTTTCCGACAATGCAAAGTGTCATCTCAACACAAAGTTCTGTTATTAACAATTCACTCTCCCTTCATCAATGCAACACACTCCAAGAGGGTTGTCAGTCTCTCTACAATCACCCAATTTTTTCCGGGGTTTCTGAAGCAGGCCTCGAACAGAACAACTCTGAGCAGGCATTAGATACCTCTCCATTTAAAAACCATTCCCTCCCTCCTGTGTTAGGCATCATTCTGGCCTGGCAGAGTTCCTGTACTCTGGTGTTGCATGAACATCCCTGAAAATGCCATTGTAGTGTAGCAAACCTACAGCAGAGCATATCTCGGCACTCCCAAAACTCCAAAGACATCAGAAATTTAGGGAAACAAAAACCAGGTTCCTCCTACCAAGAAAACTAAATAATTTTAGAGGTTTCTGGGGTTTCAGCCAGACCGTGCAAGAAGTTGTTTTGTTTGTGGTAATTTGAATTTGGTCAGCTTTGGAAAACTTCTCCAGTCAAAGGATCTGCCCAAAGATCCTTCATCTTTGCAGAGAACCCCCCACACTGCGGCCTCTTATTTGGAATATGCATGGCCTAGATTACAGGTCTGGGAGGGGGTGCTAATTTCTGATGGGTGAAGGGCCTTCCCTACCTTCCCAAGACACCCCCTGCTAGTCCCCCCCTCCACACTACAATTCCAAAGCTCAAACAGCTCCACTGTGTAAACGTCATTCCCTGCAATGATTGGTTCAGAGAGGGACAGGTTGCTGTGCTCAGACGCTCCAGATCAAGGTTCAAATCCCTACTCAGCCATGTCACTCCCTTCAGGTAGCTCAGCCTGGCCAACTTCACCAAGCTGCCACCACCACGCCAGCTTCTGTGGGACCAAAGTATGGGCTACATTCATACCTGCACTTTTATGAGCAAATGTCCACCCCACACACCTTTACTGGGCCCACTCATAAAAGTGTGCAAATGCTACATCTCTATATGCATTGTAAAGTTGTGGGAAGCTTGAACACCTTGGTCAGTCAACTCCTCCCACAAAACTGCACCAAGGGCAAAGGCATGCACAACATGCTGTGAACAACCGTGACTGAATGTTTGCACACATCTACGTGCACTGCACGTCAAAATCAACAGAGGCAAATGCAAGCAACACTCCCACTCAACACCAGCATGCACACTTAGGAGAACACTTTGAATCCAGGCGTGTGAACAACCTTGTTAGATCAACAAGGCTCATGATAATAATTATGATGACAATGAAGTTGATGATGGTATCATGGTACAAACCAGCAGTTGTGGTCCCAGGGGACGGCACTTGAACTATCTACATGTTGCTAAAATCTCCACCAGTCAATTATAAAAGGTCACATAGCTTGAATCTGCACATATACTACGCTGACATGTTGCAACATTCTAGGTTCTTTGGAAGAGCCTGATGCTTGCTGGCAGGGGCTGATGGGAATTGTAGTCCATGAACATTGGGACAGAACAGAGCATCCATCCCAGCTCCAAGGAAGGTCTCCCTTGGGCTGTCCCAGGCAAAGGTCAGACCAGGTGAGACATGAGGTCATTGTGCTGGTCACCTTGCGAGCGACAGAGAGCAGAGAACGTCTTACCCAGGCTCCTGCCAAGACCAAGCAGGCCGGTAACTCAGCCAAACTGAATCCAACCAGCCATGTGGGACGCACAGGACAACCCTTACAGATGGGGAAACTTGCTCCATCATCACAAAGGTACCAGGTAAAGCCCAGGAGTCCGTGTGTTTGTTGCTAGGATTTCTGACTCGCAACCAAAATCCCACTCCTAAGACAAGAGACAGACTCATCCCTACACTGGCACCTGAAGCCCGAACTGAGATGTTCAAAATGCTGCTCAGGCCCAACCTCAGCCAATGCTCTGCGAAGCAAACCAGCAGTCAGCCTCCTAAAACTGCCCCACAAATAAGGAGGCGCTGGATCCCATGGACTCATGCCATTGGTGGAGGCACTTTTCTCTAGCAGAAGGAGGATCCCCGAACAGAGGGCAACCCAAGACCCTCACCATCACACCCTCCAGCTAATCCCTTGCCTAATTACCAAGATCCACGCAAAGTGTTCCCTTAGAGAACCCACGTCTTCAGGGCCAGGAACCCATTTTTCAACTCCGGGGGTGGCAGCTCCAAACAAGTATTCCCTGCACCGTTGTAAAACCACAACTGATTTTCATAAATCCAGAACCTGAGGTGTGTGGAGGGCTTGTGAATGTCTGAAGGCGGTCTGAAAAGCCCCTCTCATTCTGACAACAAACATCAAAAAGCCAGAATCCTCCTAAATAACTTCCTAAATAGCTAAAGGGCCAACATTTTCTCCTTGCTGCAGCAAAGCCTCTGTGGCTTTCGCAGGAAGCTGATTTTGCCCCTTCACAGCAGGTGCTTTTTGGACCTCTGGGGAGGGAGTTTCTTAGTGTGGAAAGAAAAGGCCGCACACGGCAGGTAACAGAGCCACTCACCCTGCAAAGCCAACCTAGCACTGCAAAGGATTCTCAGCCTCCCTCGTCCCATCTAAGTGTGCATCTGAATCCTGTTTGCATGATATAAAAAACAAACAGGGGGCATCTCTTTTTAAAAACCCCTGTAAACCTGTGTAAATACTGAGTTGCATTACAGAAACACACCAAAAAAGGTGAGATTTTGGTGTCATGGCTGAAAATGCCCCACCACTAATTATATCCTGCTGTTGCAACAGGAAAAAGAATTCCTGGGGCTGATTCCCAGCTTTGACCTCTGACCCTGGACCAGCTGCATTCTTGGCCTGCGCTAACCTCAAGACTCACTTATGGACGCTGCAACCTGCTTTTCTGCGGACAAGGCTGAGATCTGGCTCCTGGCCGTGAACTCTGCCCTGGACGGGGCACGGCATTTCAGTTCCTCGCCCCGACACTTGTGACTTCCTTCGACCCCTCCTAGCTATAGACGGAGAGAAAAAGACAGAGAACAGGAACCCGCACACTTTTCCTCCACTGGCAGTAAAAGGTGACCTCCTACCCCCCACCCCCCACCCCAAATCCAGAGCAAAAGTCAGCTCCTTTTCCAGAGAAGGTATAGCCACAATTAATATTGCATGCCGAACAACCCGGGAGAAGCAGCCAAGGAATGGCAGAGGGAGATGTGCGGGTGGGGGTGGGGCAGGGTAGGGTAGGGTAGGGGGGGCAATCACACATGTCAAGGGGGAGAGCTGTCTGAACTGATCTACACAGGAATAAAATAGAAGATCGGGACTCAGACTTTGCCTGAGACAGACTCATTTCTCCACCTAACCGAGCAGGTTTCCCCTCGGGCACGCTTGCCCCAACCTGCCACTTTCCTAGTCAAGGACAGACCCCCACCCAACATGTCTTTTCAGGGTAAGGGGGTCAAAGCACACCCCCTCCCCAGCTTGACCCTTCACCTTTCCCTGACCCACACAATGGACATCCTGAAGGGGCAGGGCACTCCTTCCTTGCCTCCCCCGCCTTAAAAGGCTCCACCAAGAAACAATTTTTAAAAGGGAGTGGGAAGAAAAAGCTTTCAGCGCAAAAGTTAAAATAAAATAAATGCAAACAACATTTGCAAGATTGGAGAAAGGGGTGGGGACCGAAAGATAGCCCCTCCTTGTGCTGCGATGGCGGGATTTGCACGGCTTTCCCCCTCGGGCCAGAAGCGAGCAAGAACTCGCAGGCTGGTGGGGCTGGGCAACTAGGTGGGGGTGGGGGGCGCTATCCACGGCCAAAGCCCCCCCCCCCCATTTCATCCAATAAAAAAATCTCCCAGAGTGCCAACGGTTAGAGGAATTTCCAGGGTCTGGCAAAGCTTGGGATTTCTAACCCCCAGGATCCATTAGCCAGCCAGGATTAAAGACCCCCCAACGTCCCACCTCGGGGCCAGCTGTCACCGTGACAGCCAAAGGAGCGTCGACGTCGCCCCTCGCGACCCCCCCTTCCCGCAAGGCCGGGATCCCTACGGCGGGGGTCCCTTTTCAACTGGAAAGTAATCCCTTTCCGCCCCCCCCATCCAGTCAGGAGGGGGAACCCATCACTCAACCCCCAGCCCCTCCCCTCCGGAAAAAAATGCAAAGTTAAATCCAGCTCGACCGGAAAATGGGCCTTGCCGCCAGCGTGCAAAGACGACGACGCAGTCCCCCCTGCAACCCCCCCCCCAGGCTTGTGATCCGCCAGCCACATGCCAAACGTCCTTATTTTTTAGGAAAATATTTACCCATATTTCCCCCCCTCCCCATAGAAAAAAAAAACACTCTCCCTATTCCAAACTCTGTCCCCCTCCCCGGAGCGAATGTCAAAACTAGTTTCCTCGCTGCGGAGGGGGAAACTTTTGCAATCGATTTTATTTTATTTTATTGCAAACAGAAAGAATTCAAAATAAACAGCTGACCTATTTGCAGCAGATTTTTTTTTTTTGCAAAAGGAAAGAATTAAAAACAAGAAGCTACAAATTTAAAAAAAACTGCAGACCCGGTTGGACGAGAAGCCCCAGTATGGTTCGTGGCAAAGGCAGGATTTGTGCAAGGAAAGGGGGGGGGGAAATAAGGCGGGGGGGGATGCTATTTAAATCCCATCGGAAGAGCTTCCGCGGCCAGTTGCAAACAGAGCAAACCCTAATTCCTGGAGTAAAATAGAAATACGTTTGCAAAAAAGGGAAGGGGGGAGTCCCCTTGAATTTGCTCTCCCTTGGTTTTTTTCAAGGGGGGAGAGAAGGTTTGCAATATATTCTCCCATGGGCACCCTGCTCTAGAGGAGCGCCGTAAACAAACCAACAGTAAATACGCACGCACACCCCCGCGCAAAGGAAGAGTATCTCGAACTACGGGGCGGTCTCCCTCCCCCTCTGACTCGCGCCCCTCCTTAAAGCTCTCTCTCTCTCCATGGCTGAGAGGGAGACATTTACCCATGCACACTATATGTCTATATGTGCGTATGTACACACATATATATAATATGCATGGCTAAATGTCTCCCTCCCAGCCATGGAGAGGCATTTACCCATGCACATTACATACATACATATATATGCGTGCGTGTGTGTATGTGTGTCTTAATGCCACGGGATTGGGGGGGGGGGGTTAAGGAGCCACAGATGCGCTCCGGGAGAATCCCCAGGCTGCAATCCCCACCCCGGGGAGACGTGGGGGGGGGGGGGCTTCCCGGCCCCTCCGGCTGGGCGCTGCGCCCATGCAACGTCGGCAGTGACAGGCACAGCTGCGCCGGGACGGGGCGCGCAGGGTGGAGACAGCTGGAGGGCGACATGTTGGGGGGCCCCTACCTTCTGCTGGGGCGGCTTCTCCGCCTGGGTGTCCCGCTGGCCGCCTCTCCCGGTAGGCTCGGCTCCGTCGTCGTCGTCCTCCGCCTCCCCGCTTCTTCGCAAGCAGGAAGCTGGCGCCGTGCCCCCCTCCCCTTCCCTCGGTTTCCCCTCCCCGCCGGAGTTTCCCCGCGCGCGTCTTGGGTGCAGCCCTGGGGCCGTGCGCGCCTGGGAGAAGGAGGCTTGGAGAGGACCCGGGCTCGGGCGGCAGCGGCGGCGGCTCTCCTCCGCTGGCTCGGCGCGTTGGTGTCGCTGGAGCTGGGGAAATGGACTCGCGAGGAGCCGAAGGAAAGGAGGCCGGCCTGGCTCCTCCTTCGCCGCCGCCTCCCTTCCTCCAGCCGGCGCGGCCGCCTTGGCGAACGCCTGCACCCTGCAGGCCGAGGGCGCGCGGTGCCGGAGCGCACGGGCCAAACTAACCCGTGCGCTCCGACACAGCGCGCCCTCGGCCTGCAGGGTGCAGGCGTTCGCAAGGCTGGGGTAGGGTTAGGGACCCGCACCGGGCTGAGGTAGGGTTAGGGACCCGCACCTAGCTCTCGCCTCGTGCTCTCCCGTGTCCCCGCACGCTGCAGTGCGCTGCGCAAAAGCCTCCCCGACTCTCACCCAAGCCGTGGCGCTTCTTGCCCCCAGGCAAGCGTCGGAGAGGCTACTCTCCAGAGCCTTGGATAATTGACTCGGCTGCCTTGGATAATTGACTCGACACAGCTGCGTGGTGGTTAAGAGCAGGGGGATTCTCATCTGGAGAACCGAGTTTGATTCCCCACTCCTCCCCTTGAGTGGCGGAGGCTTATCTGATGAACTAGATTTTTTTTTGTACTCCTGCGTTCCTGCTGGGTGACCTTGGGCTAGTCACAGTTCTTACCAGACTCTCTCAGCTCTACCTACTTCACAAGGTGTCTGTTGTGGGGAGAGGAAGGGAAAGGAGCTTGTAAGCCACCTTGAGTCTCCTTACAGGAGAGAAAGGTGGATATAAATCCAAACTCTTCTTTAAACTTTCTTTAGTTCTATCAGGCGTTTCTCCCCAAAGTGGGAGCCTTGAGAGGTCTTCACTCCTCCATTATATCATCACAACAACCTTGTGAGGTAGGTTAGACTGAGAGTGTGTGGTTGGCCTGACATCATCACCCAGTGAGCTTCCGTGGCCAAGTGGAGTCTGGACTGTCCTAGTCTGACACTTTGGCCACACTTGCTGTCATGCTGATGCAGGTTCAAATCCCCACTCTGCCATAAAGCTTACTGTAGGGTCTTGGGCCTATCCGTTCCTTTGAACCTGGGCCACTTTACAGGGCTGTTAGGATAAGCTAAGGGAGAGGAGGTCAACCCATGCTCCTTAGTGGATGTGTGGGATAATATCATTTTCTTCTGGGTTACCCCTATGCGAATCTTGTTTGGTGGGCTACACTGAAAGAGATCGACTGGCCAAAAGTCTACCCAGTAGCTTTGATGGCAAGTGCCAATTTGAATCCAAAGCTCTTCAGTCTTCCGGAAGAGGCAGTGGGGTGACAACTGGTGGTATCAGGTTTTGTTTCTTCCAGTAGAGTTCCAGCAGTCATGCAGTAAACAGGAATGCCACTGGTGATGCTTTACTGCTAATCATTGTTCAGCTGTTTTCCAGCTTTAATTTGTGTGTTTTGAAAACTGCCACCTTGAGCCAAGAGGCAAGATGGGATATAAATATATTTGTTAATACACTAATTAAATGCTACCTTTCTTTCTGTCTGCCAAACAAAACATCCAGGACTTATTTCTCAGACATCATCCTGCTTCTTACCCCAGGTATGGAATTATTTAGTGGCTGCAAAAAGGTATTTGTCTTAGGTTGACATAGCAAAATAAAAGAACTGGACTTTTGTCTCAAGAGGAGACATTCTGCTGTTGCATTCACCTCTATACATCAGACCTTCCTGATTCTTAAGCTGAACTATGACATGCAGAACAGCTTCTGAGGCCTAGCAGTGATTTGAAGTGGAATTCTGTGTCCAGGAAGAGGACATGATGCATTAGAGGGGAGAAGAAGAAACTCTGGATGTTTTCATATGGCCCTGCAAAGTCCAGTGTGGTGCAGTGGTTACAATGTTAGACTAGGATCTGAGACCCAGATTCAAATCCCTCTTTTGCCATGAAAGCTTCTTGGGTGACTTTGGATCAGTTCCATGGTCTCAGCCAGATCTACCTTGCAGGATTGTTGTGAGGGTAGAACAGAGGGGAGGAGAACAGTGTTGTAAACTACTTTGGGTCCCCACTTTGTGGATAACGGCAGGGTGTAAATAAATAAATAGTCTTCCAAAGCTATTTACTTGGCAATTGCCTTTAATGGGACCAATGGAACTTGCTCCCATGTAAACATTAACAATGTTTGTACAAGCACACAGTTAGCCCCAGAAAAAATTAAAAGGCACTTTTGCAGCGCAGCCTTCATTATACTTAAATCCTTCTAAATTAATTGATTTCTATGGATTTAGAAGGTATAACTCTGTTTAGGATTGCACCATGTGAAAGCACCCTCTAACTAAGACATCTTGGTCATGACAAAGTTACCTGGAAAGAGTGCAGCAATACATCCATTGGCATAAACTGAACGAAAAATGTAGAAAACAGTAATATGGGAGAATATAAACAGTTAATCTACATCATGGGGTCTTGCAGGATTTAACCAGGGGTGCTAGGAATGTAGAAACCTTTGTGCAGTTGTTGGGTTTTTTACATGGCTACTGGCTGCATTCGATAATGACAGTAGTATGGGATAGAATAATAAAGTTAGTAAAAAGAAATAGCAGGAAACACTACATGGTTGGAACTTTGAGTACAGTGACTCCAAAACTGTGTGCTGCAAGAAGAATTATTTGTGTTTTATCAGAAATAAATTAGTCAAATAACAAAAGGCTCCTCAGAGCTCAAAGTATGTTCAAAAGGAGGCTGCCTACTCTTCAAGATTTACTACACCAGCCTTGCTGTGTTTCCCATGATCTTCACTGCATGCAGTGTAATAATTCTGCTGATTCAGCCACAATGGATCTCTCACGTGCTCCTGATGCATACATGTAGCAACCTTACCATGCTCAGCAGAGGCTTCTCCCTGCGTCTCTGTGTGAGTTACTGTTCTGTACAGGCTCCCACTCAGTGTGGTGACATACAGAAACGCTAAGGACCATCTGTCCTGAAGGTGGATCATTTGTATACTTATAATCTCTAAAATGAGTGTTTTGGGTGCAGAACAAATTATACTGTATAAGGCTTGCAGCCTTTATGTGAGACAGCTTTTTGCAGTGTGATCTTTATGCAGTGTAATTTGTTCTAGTGCTGTACTATTATTGAGTGCACTGACCCATGAACTGTTGTTTGACATGGTGGATTCACTTACTGGGGCAACGGCCACAGTGCTGGGACCTTTCGTGTGCTTTCTAGGTGGCTTTATGTGAATCAGCTCTTTGTGCTGGATGCCAGCCACAGATGTGGGTGAAACATGAGAAGCTAAAACCACCAGACCACGGTCACACAGCCCGGAGAACCCACAACAGCCAGCTGATTCTGGCTGTGGAAGCCTTCAACATTACATAAAATTATTTATTTGACACTCTTATTTGCCACCTTAACTCCTCAGACTCAAGGCAGATAACGATATAACATCAGGTTGCAAGGACACAAAAGGTAACAAAAGGTATTAATAGGACACAAAAGGTAACAAAAGGTATTAATAAGATTTTTATTGCACAGATTTTTTTAAAAACCCTGGGTTAAAACCCCCACACACAGATAAAATGCAGTCAGATTTACTGAAATGGTTCCCCTCTACCAAATGCTCTCTAGAATAAAACACGCTTGCATGCTTTCCTAAATGTAGGCCATTCCAAAGACTGGATCCACCACAGAAAACTTCCCAGGCCTGGTTTGTGCTGTATGGATATGCTTTTGGAAAGTCACCACAAGGAGAAGGCTGTATGAAGAACAGAACAGGTGTGTGGGAATATATTGGCAACTGTAGTTCACTTAAAAAAAAATTCTCTGTTATCAAAAGCTTCAGAAATATTCCTTTACTGATTTTTCTGGACTGACCCAGTAACTGAGAAGGATTTAGAAGTATACCACCCCTGGTAAAGCTAGAAATAGCAACTATGTGGGGAAGATGAAAGATGTCACGGACAGCGATGAAAATGTCATAGATGGGATGACATTAATCAACCTTGTAAGAAATGGAAAGAAGGCTTCTAATAGCTGTTTCTCAATGTCTGCAGTAAAGCGGACTGGTGATCAGGGAACATCTCTCGATTGCCTTTCCCCACAGTTCCACAAGCACCCTCTAGAGTTTAGCCAAAAGTTAATCGTCATATTTCTTTGAGAGAAATTATGCGCAGAGTTGCTGCCTGTTTGTGTACTACACCACAACAATGGTGTCATTTGCATGGTTATTTGGCAAGCTGAATGTTAATGAAAACAATACAACTTGAAGGGTTATAAATATACATAAAGTGTTATGAACACTTAAAATGTTCTGTAGGAAAAAAAGAAAACAGTGCACAGGGCCAGCTGGGAGGTGCAGAGAGAGAGAGTGATTTTTGCAATTCAGTGGCCATCACTCTCCCCAGCATTATTTGCCGAGGACAACCTTTTCCACACATTTCTGATTTTCCTTGCTTCTGCATTTGTGGTCTGAGGAAGCTCCACCCATCTGCTAGAGAGTCTAGAAGCAAATATGCCAGATTTTAGGACATATTCTAGATCAGAGGTGTCCAACTCTGGTGCTTCAGAAGTTCATGGACTACAATTCCCATCAGCCCTGTTGGCCATGCTGGCAGGGGCTGATGGGAATTGTAGTCCAAGAACATCTGAAGCGCCAGAGTAGGACA
Source organism: Sphaerodactylus townsendi (assembly GCF_021028975.2). Lineage (NCBI taxonomy): Eukaryota > Metazoa > Chordata > Lepidosauria > Squamata > Sphaerodactylidae > Sphaerodactylus > Sphaerodactylus townsendi. Next base: position 7,444,414 of record NC_059439.1, on the reverse strand, counting down.
CCCCTGTTCTAGATCAACAGGTATCAACCTTTAGGTAAGGGGGGCTCTTGGCTTCAACCCCCCGCATTACATGTCCGAAGCTCTGCCCTCCATTTGTGGGTTTTTTGTCTTTTAAGGCAGGGGGTGCAGGTTTTAGGCTAGCAGCACCAGAATTTCAGGGATTTTTTGGGAGACTCTCCTGATGATTCTACCCAGGTTTGGTGAGGTTTGGTTTAGGGGGTCCAAAGTTATGGACTCCCAAAGTGGGTGCCGCCATCCCCCATTGTTTCCAATGGGAGCTTCCAATAGAAGATGGGGGCTACATTTTGAGGGTCCATAACTTTGGACACCCAGAACCAAACCTCACCAAACCTGGGTGGTATCATTAGGAGAGTCTCCTAAAGATACCTTGAAAGTTTGGTGCTGCTAGCTTAACAATTGCGCCCCTTTCAGCAAGCACCCCCCCCCCAATTTCCCCAGATTCTCCTTTTAAATCCACCCCACTCGCCATGGATTTAAAGGAAGAATCTGAGGTCCCCAGTTTAAACATTGAAAGTGATGCTGTTTCAGGGTGGGGGAGAATACATCCCCAAACAGCATCACTTTCAATGTTGTTTTAACTGGGGACCCCAGATTCTTCCTTTAAGGTAGATTTAAAAGGAGAATTTGGGCTCTCTAGTTTAAATACCACTGAAGTGATGCTGTTTGGGGGTGAATTTCAGCATCACAGTGGTGCCCTTGTGTGTGGGGGAGGAGGGGGGCGGCAGCGCAAAACTCAGACAGCTGCATTTATAAGCACTGAGACGGGGGGTGGGGCTTGGTTGGCATGGCCATGCCCCCGAGGCAGGTGGGGGCATGCCCCCGCCCCCAACCCCCCCTAAAAAATCTATACTTACATCCCTGCTTTGAGGACTCAGGAGCCATTTTAAAAAGTTCCCAGATGGCAAAAGGTCACAAGCATCCCAGCCACATAAATGGAAGAGGCGAAGTCAGAGTTATTTATTTATTTATTAAATTTATAGACCCCCCTTCCCCGAAGGCCTCAGGGCTGCGAACAACAAAAATAGAATAACATAAGATAATGACCTCGCCAGTGACACAGATGGGAGAGTGGACAGCGGACCGTTCCTTGCCACCCTATATAGGCTTGTGACCCATCTGAGGGTCCTGACCCATAGGGCTGAAGATCACTGGTATGGATAGAGTAGCTAACTCCCAGGGAAACCTCTGGAGCTTTGAGAGTTCACAGTTTGCAATGGAAGCAGCCTTTGCCCAGTTTAATGCTATAAAGAGCCCACCCTTCAAAACAGCCATTTTCTCCAGAGGAACTGATGTCTGTAATGCAGAGGTCAGATTTTATTTCAGGAGGTTTCACCTTGGGTTTGGCAGTCTTGGTTACAGGGTGCAAAGTGGTCCGCTGAGACAGTATCTCTCATCAGGAGAACCACTTCATTCAGAGGGTATACGTTTTGCTCTTTAGTATTGCAGCCAGAAACCAGTCCAGTAGCACCTTAGAGACCAACAAGAGTTTTGGGATATGAGCTTTTGAGAGTCAGCGCTAACATGCTGCAGGCAGGGCAGGGCGTGGTCAGGTCCAGTCTTGCTGGACAGAACAGGCGGCAGATAAGAGTATACTCAGAAGACAGTCCAATGGGTCAAGGCAGGCGAAGGCCATAGTCACGGATCAGTTCAACAGGTCACAGCACAGGAAATCAGACAGACAGGCTGGGAATCAGCATTAAACCAGGCACACAGAGGCAACAGGAAACAACTTGTTGCACCCAGGCAGAAGCAAGCTCACCTCAAGGCTTATATAGAGAGCCTTGTCCAAGGGGTTGGGATTCTGCAAGGAGTTAATCCTCATCAGATGCAGACGCTTCTATCTTCCCATATCTTGCTGCAATACGAGCACTCCTCCTTTGCTTCTGCAGCAGCTGCCTCTGCTTCTGCCTCCTAGGCACAGCTGACGCATTTATTGGGTTCCCCAGGAGGATCTGCAGGCTCCTCCACCTGAACGTCATCAGGCAAGGAGTTGGCTCTGCTGCCTGATCTTCCTCAGGAACAGCCAACTCTGGCTGGTCCGTGTTACTAGATTCTGCCTCAGAGTCCTCTGTATTCTGGTAAGTACTCGTGACATCTCCCTTTGTCACAGTTTTGACTGTCAGAGGGTCATATCCTGAAAATCTTGTTGGTCTCTATGAGGGTTACCAGGTCGCCCCCCTCCCCCCCCACAGCCACTAGTTGCCCGATGCAGGCTGGGAAACACCTGGAGTTGGGGGATGGAGCCTGGGAGGACAGGGACATCAGTGGGGTACAAGGCCATACAGTCCACCCTCCAAAGCACCCATTTTCTCCAGGAGAACTCATTTCTATAGTCTGGAGATGGTGTAGTGATTAAGAACAGTGGACTGTAATCTAGAGAAGTGAGTTTGATTCCCCACTCCTCCACATGAGTGGCAGACTTTTTTCTGGTGAACTAAATTTGTTTCCCCACTCCTCCACATGAAGCCTACTCGGTGACCTTGGCCTAGTCACAATTCTCTCAGAACTTTCTCAACCCCATCTACCCCTCATCTTTATCTAAGACATTTAATAGCATTTAAGAGCATTTAAGAGCACAAGGTCTCTGTTGTGGGGAAAGGAATTGAAAGGAGTTTGTAGGCCTTCTTGAATTTCCTTAAGGGGGGGGGGTATAAATCCAAATACTACTACTACTACTACTACTACTACTACTACTAGAACAATTCTGGGGGATTCCCAGGTCCCACCTGGAGACTGCCAACCCTACTCTCTCTGGTGCTCCTGAACTCCAATCTAGTTGTTCTGTAGACAAGTTTCTTCTGTCCAAATAAATTACTCAGGTTGTTTGTGCACGTGAAGAGGTTTTCCCATTTTGATCTTCTTATCCCTGTGAAAGAAAAAGGAACCCTGATCTTTGCTCTCACAACCACTGTTCCCACCTCTCACTTCCAGCAAGGTGGTGGTGGTTGTTTTTCCTGTTTTTTCTTTTATATTGGTAGTTTGTATGTCAATAAAGTTAGTAAATACTTACTACTCTGATCCCCCCCCCCAAAAAAAGTAAATGCCCACTGGCAGTGGTGGGGAGGAATGGGGGGGGGGATTGCCAGGTGGTAGGGGGCAGGTGTGAGAATCTGGACCTTCCCCTCCACACTTTCTCCAATACCGGATCTGATCTTTTTGGAAGGAGGACAACAAAGTTTTATTTGTGTTGATTTAGACACTGATTAGACTTGGTTGTTTTAGTAAAAATTTCCTTCCTTAGTCATCAGTCATATGATGTTTTAGAGCGCCTGGGTGGGATATCATTATTCATAGTTTTTGATGTGTATGAATTTCAGTGATTGAATATGTTAAGTTGCTAATGGTCCTGAGCCAGTCCCAGTTGGCAGGGGATGGGATAGAAGTCTGAAAATTAATAAGCATGCATTGACCATTTCAAAGCGACTTCATTGGCTGCCAGTCTGTTTCTGAGTTCAGTTCAAGGTGCTGGTTATAACCTTCAAAGCTGAGACCCGTATATTTTGAAGTAGTGTCTGCTTCCATATGCCCCTGTGCACTAAATAAGTCTTTAGTCAGCCATCTGTTGGCTAACCCACCACTTAAGGTGCCCCTTTTGGTATCAACCAGAGGGTGGGCTATTTTCATTTGTGGCTCTGGTTCTGTGAAATGGGCTCACTGAAGAGATGAAAAAGCCCCTGCCTGTGGAGTTCTTGGGGCGTGCTGCATTATCTTTGGTTTTAGCTGAGGATGCTTTAATTATCATTGTAAACCCCCTTGAGGAAAGGCGGGATAGAAATATTTTAATAAATAAATAAATGCTCTGCTGGTGGCTTTTCCACGCCTCCCTGCCTTCTTTCACCCAGGCAGGAACAGTTCAGCTGACATTTGGGGGGGATGAGGGAGGCTCCTTTTTAAAACAGTTTTTATACTTTTGATCTGTTGTTCCTGCAATAGATCGTTAAAACGGCCCTTAAAAAACAACCCAAAAGGCGAACAACTTCCTGATCTAGAAGCAGGGGTCAGGCAAAATGGCAGTTAGGCTCAGGTGAAGCAGCGGAGGGCACCTCTTTGTGTGTAAATGAGGAAACACTGGGAGACCCCACTGTGAAGCACAAAGCCATGCCACAGACTGTAAGTGCACAAAGGACCTGAGTGTGTAAAGTACATTCAAGCTGCAGTCAACTTGTGGTGACACCACAGGGTTTTCAAGGCAAGTGAGAAGCAGAGGTGGTTTGCCATTGCTTTTTTCTGCAGGGTCTTCCCTGGTGGTCTCCCATCCAAGTACCAACCCTCCTTTACTTCCAACTTATAGTGACCCCAACAAGGGCCTTTCAAGGCAAGTGATTATGCAGAGGTGGTTTGCCATTGCCTTCCTCTACAGAGCCTTCCCTGGTGGTCTCCCATGCAAGTATTAAGCCTGCTTAGCTCCCAAGGTCTGAGGAGATGGGGCTCTACTATACCACACCCAGTGGTGGGATTCAGCAGGTTTGCACCACTTTGGCGGAACCGGTGGTTAAAATGGTGCTTGTAAACAACCAGTTGTTAAATTATTTGAATCCCACCACTGAGGCCACATCATATCTTTCTTGTGCATAGTTGCCCGTTTTAAAAAGCTGAAACCTTGCTTTCTAAACCCCCCAAAAGTCTGGTTGTGGTAAAGGAAAGATCTGATATATTTTTATCCCACTCCCATCAAGCCCACAGTAGGACTGCCAGCTCCAAGTTGGGAAATTCCCTGAAGATTTTGGGGATGGAGCCCGAGGAGGGGAGAGTTCGGGTAGGGGAGGGTCCTCAGCAGGATATAATGCCATAGACCAGGGGTGGCCAAATCTTGCGCTTCAGATGTTCGTGGACTACAATTCCCATCAGCCCCTGCTGGTGTGGCCAATTATATCAGCAGGGGCTGATGGGAATTGTAGTCCATGAACATTTGAAGTGCCAGAGTTGGCCACCCCTGCCATAGACTCTACCCTCCAAAGCAGCCAATTTCTTGTGGTGAATTGATCTCTACTGCCTGGAGATCAGTTGTAATCCCAGGAGATCTTCAGTCACTACCTGTAGGTTGGGCACCCTAGGTCACAGCCACCCAGTGAACTTCATAGTTGAGCGGGGATTTGAACTTGGGTCTCCCAGTCCATGACTGACTCTCTAACCATTTCCCACACTGTCTTTCCTTTGGTCTACACATGCTCATCAAAGGAGTGTCTTCTATTCTTCATCAGCAGTAGATCCTTTCTGTGATCTGTATTTAATTACATCAGGGTATTCCCCTCACATACACATTTCTACTATGTTTAGTACTTGAGACAGTTTTCCCGAGAGCAATCTCAATAAACATGAGAGAATTTAAAAAAAATAACCAAAGGTTGGCATTTTCAGGAATCAAACAACAGTGTGACAATCTCTGAATAGGACAGAGCTGATATGGCTACATAATTTATTTAGATGCATGTTCCTAGTTCTCAACAGGTTACTACTGGTATAGATCCATATTTCCACAGCCCCCTTCTGCTCAGAAACCACACAGTGCAATTCCAACCTTAAAATGTTCCAAAGGCAGTTGAACTCATTCATCAGTTAAAAAAAAGAAACAGACTAGTCTAGAAGTCAGAGGTACAAACCTACAGAGCGCGTGTGTAAGCAGATTCACATAAAAAATGGATGCACAAAGGCACACAGTGCATTGCACACGGACTGTGTGAAGCCATTTGCTTACAGCAAGGAAATGCACAGCTAGTATGAACACATGAGCCCAGCGAAGCAGGGGGTGTGCACAAACGTCCTTGAAGCAGGTGGGTGCAGCCACAAGATTCGCTGATCCGTGCTCAGAAAAGAGCATGCAAATGCATTGGAGCTTCCAGCGATGTCTCTGCCTGCACAGCCGGGTGGACGGCTGCGCATACATCAGTAGTGTAGAAAAACATGTGCCAGCAGCGAAGCTAGGATTAGGAACCAGCCGAGCTCTTTGAGGCTTCGCCGGGGAATATGTGTTTCAGAAGGGGGGGGGGGGTGGAACAATCTTCCAGTTTGGTAGAGACAGAAATGTTGCAAAGCCCACTTAATTTCCCTAACTGCCAGGAATTCACATGTGAATTGTCAGTATGTCTGGTTGTGATCTCACCAAGGCATCTATATCTCTCTCCCCCAAATGCAGCCCTACACAAGGTTTCAGAGCAGGTAGATACGTCAAGTTTTGTGCAGGCAGTTTGTACTTTCCTCCCAAGAATGCAGAGGATTTCGGAGCATGTGTTGGAAAATCCATTTCCTCCGGAGCAATCCTTAGTTCTGGCAGTGAAAATTGTTGCAGTTCAAATCTTTCCCTCTGGTCCTGTGCCCAGTTGCTTTCCATCTCATTCATGTGGCTGTTCAGTGGGAAATGAACGGCATTTGGCACGTCCTCTGGGGTACTTTTTTTAATGTCACACCATATTGTTTTCTGTTTGCAGGGTTCTCTGTGATCCTAGCCTGATTGTATTGCTTATTGGATTTTTATTTGCTGTCTGACCAGTTTGTTCCATATTTTGCAATTGGCCTGGAGTTTCAGTGAGAAAGGAAGACTGTAAAGTAAATGAATAATATGATCGTTTTTTCTGTGTTTGACTTCAGACCATGGTCTAGGACAGGGGTAAGGAACCTGCGGCTCTCCAGATGTTCAGGAACTACAATTCCCATCAGCCTCTGTCAGCATGGCCAATTGGCCATGCTGAGGTAAGGGAACTGATGCATTCCAGCTATCAAAACAACATAGTCCCAGGTTCCCTAGAGTGACTTCTTGCTATGTAACCTATAGGAAGAAGTACAACTATTGACAACAAGAAGTACAATTGTTATGAATCTGATTTTATTTATTTATTTAGGCTGCCTCTCCTGATAGGTCCCCCAGAAAGCATTACGTTCTGCTAATAATAGTGGTCCCTGGCCGCAAAAGTGTCCAGTTGTCCTTAACCAGGGCCAGGTGGAATGCCCTGTCGAATGAGACCAGGGCCCTGAGGGATTTATCCTTCTTCCACAGGGCTTGCAAGAGAGAGCTGCTCCACCAGGCCTGGACAGTAACTGGATTATGTCCTTGATTGGCCTCCCTTTGCTCTTCTCCCCCCACACTCCTTTTTCTGTTTTTTTCTGTCATAAAATTGGGGGAATGTTGTATTGCTCCACCCTGATTGTTTTATATCATTTCACACAGATTATACCAAATTTTACTTGAGACATCACGATTTATTCAAATTTTATTGTGTATTGTACATTTATATGATGTAAGCTGTTGTAGTGGGGGAGGGTGGGATATTGTTTAAAGAATTAATAAATAGGCACTAAGTCAGGGTTCCCGACCTTCTTGCGCCTGTGGGCACCATTGTCATTTCCACACAGCATAACAATAACAAGTGACATCCATTATTTTTGAATCCGGGTCTATTTTATTCCATTTTTGTCCTTCACACAGATGCCTGTTTTCCATTAAGGAAATAATCCGTTTTCTTTCTGCCCCTTTGCACAACACCCCCCCCTTTTTTTGCAATGCAAACACACAGGCGCAAACATCCCATTTTTAGGCCTTTGAAGTTGCATCCTGGCACCTTTGCATGGCTTCCTGTTCTCCATCCAGGAGATCAAAGACCAAAGATGCTTTTCACAGCCATGTGTGATTTCACTTTGCTCTAGTGATAGCATCATTCCATGACAAAAATAATAAAATCTGTCCAAAAAGGGAGCAAAGCAGTATGTCCCATCCACATCCAAAGTTGTGCATCTGCCTAGCTATGTGCTCTGAGCACCCAAAAAAGAAAAGGAAATGGGGCCATTGCTCACAACTGCCCAGTTTGTTGTGAATCTGTTGCTGTACACATTTGGGTGAAATGGTGCTCACAGTCACTGCCAAGGGGAGAAAATGTGTTTGGGAAACGTTTCTGAAATGGCAGGCCGGTTGGCAGCTCAGCAGAAACTAAAGTGACATAACACAAGACAGGAGAATAGGCTGCAGGGCAGGAAAAATAAAGCAGTTGGGCACCTGTGCTGTTCCCACGGAAGCAGGTTCAGCCCAGGATTTTTTAAAAAGATAATGATTTTTGCATTTTTTTTTAAAAAAAAACAACCCAGGTTTGTAGGGGTGAGCCCCGCAAACCCAGCAGAACCTCAGAAAGAGCACATGGAATGCCTGTGCCATCTGTGTCCTTCTGGGCGCACACGCTCCCCCATCCCCCACACCCCTGTGAGTCACAGGTCATGAACTACCTGACTCACGGTCACCAGGTGTCCCAGACAAAGGGACAAAGGGGCGCTTGCCCCCAGGTATGGATTAGACCCAGATGCGAGCGTTTCCTCCCGCACGTAGGCAACCCCATGATGTCATGTATCATATGATGTTCTCCCGCTCTCCCGCCCCCCGGTACGCCCCCATTGCCGCCCCTATTGTAAACCCTAATAAAAGGTGCCAGGGCCCAGCACACAGCAGAGCTGCCGGATCCAAGGACCGCGCTTCCTGCTGCTGACTCTCTCCACCGGATGATATCACCGCGTCTCGCCTCTTCCTTGCGACCCCTGCGGGCCGGACTTCATGGCTGGTGCGAGAGAAACCCGGGAATCTCCCAACCTCCACCCGCTTACCGTCGCCTGGAATAGGCCCCCCTCGGTGCAATCCGTGCGTCCGCTGGATCTGCTCGTGTCCTGCGGACCAGCTGTTCCTAGGACCCCTCTCTGCGTCCGACCTAACCACTGGTGAGAATATGGGGAGCTTGCCAAAAGCACTGCTTATGACGAAGCTTCGTCCGCGAAGCCTGAAAATCTGATGAAAAGCGCCAGAATTTGTCCCAGTAAAGAAAGAGGGATCTGCGCCAAATTGGTTAGCGGGAAATTGATAGGCAATGTCCCACTTGGTACCCAGAAAGGGACATTGAATCTTAAGTGAACTGGGAAAGCATTGGAAGCACTCTGCGCGAAAAGCCCCTTAATGGCGCGCCGATGCCACTGCTTCGCCTGACGTGGAGGCAATAGCTTTATTAAATACCACCACTCAGTCTGCAGGTCTGTGGCCTCTCTTCCATAGATGTCCCTCGCTTTCGACCCTTCACCTACAATTTCACCCCCGGAATATTCTCTCTCCAGCTGCAAGCCTGACGCTCTGTCGCTTCTCTGGTTTCAAAACGCTTGCTACTCAGTTCTGCCTCATTCTCCAAACTCTCCCGCTTCAGCACCCTTAGCGGTTACGACCCATACTATCTCCTCCTCTGCGCTCCGCCTTCTGCTCCGCTCCCCCCTCCACTTCTGAAGTTAATCACCGCATCCCTCCGTCCAGGCGCCACATAATGGCACTGCATTTCAAAACTCTGGCAGAGCGCATGTAACTACGATCTGCTGGAAGAAAGAACGCTGAAGCGGGAAGACGTATGCCAACCTCACTGCAGCTCTGTGCCCTTACGTCCACTTCACTGGGATCATGATGATGGCAATGGCGTGCATTCAGCCCTGGATCGTCAGAGTATCGCTTCCGCATAGGCTATAAATGCTCTCTCACCGAACTCTGGTAAAAGCAATACGGGACGTGGGGGATTACAAGCTCCCTACCATGAGAGGCATGCTGGAAGGCGGTCATGCGGAATCACCTAATGGTTCCGGAGGACTGGAAGACAACCTTCCACATGCTCTTGAACCCTGCGCAGTATGTAGTCTGGGAAAGTGAGTTCCGCCAGCAGTGCATAAGCAAAGGAGCAGTCTCCGGTGGCACCTATACCGGAGAGCAGCTCTACGGCTGCGGAAACTTCACCAATCCCAACACGCAGATCGTCCTACCAGAGGCCACCCTTACGGTTGCCTCTGATTGCGCTTACAGAGCGTTCCTGAAGGTACCTAATACCGGACGACCATCCCAGAGCTTCTCCAATATTCGGCAGAAGCCCCAGGAGCCTTATGCTGAATTCCTGAACAGGCTCCAGAAAGCCCTGAGGAGAAAAGTCGATAACGACGTGGCCCAAACCGAACTCCTCATGCTCCTCGCTAAGGAGAACGCCTCTGCCAAGTGCCGCCAGGAGTATTGATCCGCGAGGCTTAGGACAGAACTCCCTGAATCTGGCTTCGACATGCTCCAAAGCTTGCCAGGGATATCAGTTCTCTCCCATACTATCAGGCCAATAATCTTTCCCTAGTCCGCAGCACTCTCCCTCCACCCAGAGGACAACCCCCAGGCAAGTGCTTCAACTGCGGCAAGCAGGGACACTTCCGGAAGGATTGTAGGTCGCCCGGCGGGGGGGCCTACAACCCCGACGGAGGAGGGTCCACCTCCAGAAGGCAAGGACCCCCAGGAAAGCCCAAGACCAAATTCCCTTTGTGCCAGAAAGGCTTTCACTGGAAGAGTGAATGCAGGTCGGGAAACTCGCACCTGGGCCTCTCCCCGGCCCAGGAGCAAAGAGGGGAGTACTGAAACGGCTGCAAAAGCCGAAGCCGGCATCGCAAAAACCCGAACCACGATCCTCTAATGGTATCTCTCTCACTTGTACCCAACCTCTTTCTCTCAAATTCCCCCACGAGATCCTCGTCGCTCCGACTCAGTACAACGATCCCATTCCCTCAGAAGCCATCGGATTGGTCTTGCCTAAGGCCTCCGCCGCTGAGCAGGGGTTGTTTGTTATTCCAGGGGTCATTGACTCCACACACCAGGGAGCCATTCACATCCAGGTGTGGACAAACATCCCGCAGGAACTGCCCAGCGGAATCAGCTGCCCCCAGCTGATCCTCTTGCCCCAATGCTAGCATGCCTGCTGCCGATTCAATAAAGGCCAAGTGAGCCCAGGTAACCATCATCCGCGGCGCAGCCGGCCTTTCCACCGGGTAGCAGCCCGGTGGAGACTTCATGTGTTAGCTCCCCGGTCCATATTTGGAGCTCACTCATAGAGGGGTGTCCATTCAAGGGTGTGGACAGTGGACACAGGCCCCGGCGTGAATACCGATCATCAAGAGCAGCCGAAGTGGCTCTGATCAGTGGCCAACGGCGAGGGCTTCGTCCGGCGCGGCAGATTCTGGGGGGTGGGGAAGCAGACCGTGGAGATCGAAGCATCCGCCCACTCACGGGATCAGGGCAGCCCGGGGCTTGAGCGGCAGCCCACAGTCCGCCCCATTTTTCTGTGGATGAGTCCACTGTTAACTTGTGGGGAAGGGATTTTATAGACAGCTGTGGCTCTAAGGCGACCTTAGTTTTGGGATGGGATAAGCCCACTCCCACCTCAGCCTTCCTTCCTCTCACGCATGTGGGATCACCGAGACCCGCGTTTGGGTGGAGCAATGGCCGCTGCCCAGGGGAAAGCTGGCTGCCATGCACCAGCTCGTAGGAGAACAGCTAGCAGCCGGCCACATTGAGATCTCCCCTCCCCATGGAATACACCTGTATTTGTGATCAAGAAAAAGAGTGGTCGATGGCGGCTGCTCCAGGACTTGAGAGCAGTAAATGCGTGCATCCAGCCCATGGGCCCTCTTCAGTACGATCCTCCCAACCCTGATTGCGTTCCCTCTCTACATCAGAGCTCCTGCTCTGAAGTCTTTCCCTTTTCTCTCTCCTTCTAATTTTCAACCAGCAAAGGTGGGAGGGCCAGCTGCCTGGCTAGCCCTCCCTGGGTTAAAATCTGGGCCCGTCTTGGTACCGCAGCACTTCCAAGACAGGCCCCAGGTTAAAAAAGGGCTGCCGCCATTATGCCCCTAATAACCAACCTGTTTGGGTTTTGGCTGCCCAGCACCTGGCAACTGTATCAATACCATGTTCAAGGCCAGGCGCTTAGCTGAAACCGCCCCTTAAGGAGTGGTTTCGGCGGGCAACATTGCTCAACTGCGATTCCAACATCTGAGCACCACCTTTAGATCAGCCTCTGCGGTCATGGTAAGTACACCTACCCTACGATGAAACTTCTTCCTGCCTTTTGTTCTAAGAACTGACCCCCATCTATGTAACTGCCTTTCTTTACAAATGCGTTTTCTACTGTACAAATGCCTTCAAAGTCCATTGTTCTGCAGAAATTAAGTATGCATACCCACAATCCCTTAAGGGTCCGCCTGCCCTCTCAGGAGGCTCGGACCATCGCCCTGGCGCATCCTTATGACGTTTCTGAAGCCAACTCTCCATAGGAGTTGCTTGCCCTTTGCCCTTCCTGTCTCAACCTCGCGCTCCAGGCGCTCAAAATCGCCAAGCGATCGTTGAACGAGCCAACCGCACCTTCAAGGAAATTTTAGCCAAACAAACTAAAGAAAGGGGAGTAGGTGGCCCCCCCAACTTAGGTCTCATCCAGCAGACCATATCCAAAGTACTATTCACTATCAATCATTTAAACTTGCTCGCCCTACCTTCTGGGCAACAAGTCACCCCTGTGGAGAGGCACTTCAGGCAATCAGAGCCTCTCCCCCATGCCCAGGTCTACTACCGCCAGCTCCCAGACCGAGCCTGGCGAGGCCCGGCCCCTCTCATAACCTGGGGAAGGGGGTATGCTTCAGTCCTTCTCCCTACAGGTCCCCTGTGGATTCCAGCTCGCCATGTCCTGCCAGCCCATGGAGTGGCATCAGAGAGAAACCAACCCCATCCCGGAGATGGATCGGATCTCCCTGGAGGACCCTGCCCCGCAGCCTCGACGGAGCCGCCACCAGCGCCAGAACGGTCCGAAGACCCAGATGACCTGGGGGGACGTCAAGGCGACAACCAGCCAAGCTCGGGAGCTGCTGCGACAGCGAGGCTGCCCCGAGACCCCCGAGGATCTCTGTGTTGCCATCTTTGCGGTTATTACTGCAAATTCCGCAGTCACATTCATCTGCTTGCTTTGCTGCCTCCTGCCGGTGACAATCGGTCACCCCCTATTGGATCTTAATCAAGCCAACATCTGGGAGTGGTTTGCTGCCGCTGCCAACGTCTCGTCCTTCTGCTTGGGCCAGTATCTGGGGGTGGGAAGTTTGCTGAGTTCCTGCCTGCTTCCTGTCTGCAAAGCCCCCGGAGACTTCCTAGAGGAGTCTGGCCTGAGCCCCTTCATGAATGCCTCCTCCATCAGGTATTCTATGAGTGCTGATTGGGGGCCCGTCGTTTGGACCCTCCCCGCAGGCACTCTCTCCCTCATCACCAAGACTGTCGCCAACCACGAGTCCAATACTTGTGCCCGCATCATCGACGTGGCGGGAGCACAAGCCAGCCCGAGCCCTCTCACCGGCTCGGCCAGTTGGAACTGCACACACACGGAGGACATTCCCCCCGTGTATGGGAACATCCTGCTCCCTAAAGGTTGGTTCTGGACTTGCGGGGAAAGAACCTTCAACTACATCCCCGCCCATCTTTCTGCCGGGACTCTGTGCTGTCTTAGCCGCCTCACCATCGTTCTACCTCAGGCTCCATCCCGGGAGCCCAGGCGCCGCCGTCGCTCCACCCTCCCTCTCGACCCAGCTTGCCGGAGCGACGCGGTTGCCCTCTCCGAAGCGGAGTACGTCTCCCTCGCGACTTCCCTTGTGGGAGTCCCCGGACTTGCTTCCTACAACGCTAAGACTATCGGCCGTTTGGCCTGCGCCCTTGCGAAGTCCATTAACTCCACCTCAATTGCTCTGGATGCTCTGGCCTCCGAGCAACAGGAACTTCGTCAAGCGACTCTAGATAATCGTGCCACTATAGATTACTTGTTGTTATTGCATCACCAAGGTTTTGAGAATGTAAATAATATGTGCTGTTTTAACCTTTCCGATAATTCCCATTTGATTCATATGAAAGTGCATGAGTTGCAAGAAATCGTGTCTAATCTGAAATGTGTTGCCCCATTGGTGTGTCAGCCCCATTGGTGGTCAGCTATTTGGAGCTGGCTGCCAGGGAGATGGTTGAGTACTATCGTACAACTCTTCATTGGTCTTATTGTATGCCTTGTTGGATCTTGCTTTGTTGTTGGATCTTGCTTTGTTCAATGTATATCTAACTTTGCTTGTAATGTATGTAAGAAACCCTTTGACTTTCCCCTGTGTAGAAACCAGGTTCTCATGTTGCACAAACAGCTCAACCAGCTTGAGCGAGTTCCTGAGGAGGTAAACGTTCCCCTAAATTGTCCCAGCTAATTCAGTCCCCATTCTAAAACGTTAGAAATGGGGAGATGTAGGGGTGAGCCCCGCAAACCCAGCAGAACCTCAGAAAGAGCGCATGGAATGCCTGTGCCATCTGTGTCCTTCTGGGCGCACATGCTCCCCCATCCCCCAGACCCCCGTGAGTCACAGGTCATGAACTACCTGACTCACGGTCACCAGGTGTCCCAGACAAAGGGACAAAGGGGTGCTTGCCCCCAGGTATGGATTAGACCCAAACGCGAGCGTTTCCTCCCGCACGTAGGCAACCCCATGATGTCATGTATCATATGATGTTCTCCCGCTCTCCCGCCTCCCGGTACGCCCCCATTGCCGCCCCTATTGTAAACCCTAATAAAAGGTGCCAGGGCCCAGCACACAGCAGAGCTGCCGGATCCAAGGACCGCGCTTCCTGCTGCTGGCTCTCTCCACCGGATGATATCACCACGTCTCGCCTCTTCCTTGCGACCCCTGCGGGCCGACTTCACAGGTTGAGGGAAATAATGTGGGTCAATTCTGCTTTGAGAAAGAGACTCATGTGAAGTTCTTGCCCAAACTGGGATATTTCCCTTTGTCAACCCATTATATTTGTACCGTGCACTGCAGAATTGGTCTTTGAAATGCTGATATGGCATGGTGAGCACAGCCACAAAATGGCTGCCCTAGGAGGTGGAGCCAGCTACAAAATGGTTTCCCTGACTTACTTTCAGTCACACAGTGAAGATTCTTGTGTTGTGGTGGCAGCTGCTGCCAAAGCAACGTTGCCCAGCCAATCAAATCTCCAGTGGCCAATCAGCCGCCATGCTGGACTTGCCCACTTACCCACTTTTTAAAAACACATGGCAGACATCAAAAAATGTGTCCACGGTGCCCACAGGCACAGCACTGGGGACTCCTGCACTTACCTACTCCTACACTGGGGACTCCTACACTTGGCTTGGGACAATCTCAATGTTGTTTTATAGGTCCTTTGCCCTGCACTCCAAAATGATGTTTGGGGCACATTTTTCTCCTACCGTGATATGTACTTTCAATACAGTTGCTTCTGCTATGGCTTCCTTTGCTGTTTCCTAGAGGGAATAGTCCAGCGAGCATCATGATCAAGAAAACTTCTTGTCAAATTGTCTTCAGGTTTGTTTTGCAAAGGAGGAGGAGGTAGACTCCACCCACCCTCTCTGTGTTGCCTCTGACTTCTGGTAAGTAGATTGTCACTTCCACTGCAAACAGCCGGGGGATGATCATGTTATGGAGCTAATCTGGGGCAGGGAGGTTCGGATGCCTTTGACGCTAGCAAGCACCTATGTCATCCCGAAACTGGGGCCAATTTTGAAAGCCCTCACTTTATTCCCTGATGAGTTAAGCTTGCCACAAATAGACATATGTTTTTATTACAGATTTATTCACCACATTTGTTCCCCAATTGGGACTCAGAGTTGCTCACAGCATTCTCCCCTTCTCCATTTTATCCTCACAAAACAACCCTGTGAGGTAGGTTAGGCTTGCCTGCTCCAGGTTGGGAAATACCTGGAGATTTGTGGGTGGATCCTAGGAAGGGGAGGGACCACAGCAGGATATAATGCTGTAGAATCCACCTTATAAAGTGGCCATTTTATCCAAGGGAAGCACGGATTTAAAAGAATAAAAGGAAAGGCTGCATATATTCTGTCCTTTTAAAATGCAATTCAAAATAAAATGTAGGCATCAATGAAATTGTAATTATGATAATCTCTACAAATTAGACAAACAAAGCCTGATCACTGGAAATTCTACTGCCCTAAGAGAAAGGAACATGCTATTCACACCTTCGATAAATAGAGTTGCCTGCTCTGGGTTGGGATATACAGCTATCCCTTCCACATTGCTGGGGTTAGCAACACAGCACCTCTCATGATCTGGAAACACGCATAAAAATGTTGGGTCTTCCCATCATACCACAGAATAGATCTGAATTTTTCTTATTTTACCTTTTAAAAAGAAATTGTGTACATTTTTTGTTTTAAAATATAAACTACATTGATATTATAAAATACTGTACATATATTTTATTAATTTCATAGACTTCTAGAATAGAATCATAGAATCATAGAGTTGGAAGAGACCACAAGGGTCATCCAGTCCAACCCCCTGCTACGCAGGAATGCACAATCAAAGCACTCTTGACAGGTGGCCATCCAGCCTCAGTTTAAAAACCTCCAAAGGAGACTCCACCACACTCCGAGGCAGTGCATTCCACTGTCAAATAGCCCTTATTGTCAGGAAGTTCTTCCTAATGCTTAGGTGGAATCTCTTTTCCTATACATTCATTACCCCTTGTAGTTTCTGGAGCAGCAGAGAACAAGTTTGCTCCATCTTCAGTATTACAGCCCTTCAAATGTTTAAACATGGCTATCATGTCACCCCTTAACCTCCTCTTCTCCAGACTAAACATATGTAGCTCCCTAAGCCATTCCTTATAGGGCATGGAATCCAGACCTTTAACTATTTTGGTAGTCCTCCTCTGGACCCGTTCCAGCTTGTCAATATCCTTCTTGAACTGAGTTGCCCAGAACTGGACTCAGCATTCTAGGTGAGGTCTGACCAATGCAGAATAGAGTGGTACCGCTATGTCCCTCAATCTAGACTCTATACCCCTTATTGATGCAGCCCAGAATCACGTTGGCTTTCTTGGCTGCCTCATCACGCTGCTGCCTCATGTTCAGTTTGGAGTCTACTAACTCCCCTTTCACATGTAATGTTGTCAAGCCAGATGCCCCTCATTCTATATCTGTACATTTCATTTTTTCTGTAGTATCTTACATTTCTCCCTGTTGAAAATCATCTTGTTAGTTTTGGCCCAGCTCTCTAATCCATTCAGGTCATTTTGAATTCTGACCCTGTCCTCTGGGATATTAGCTACCCCTCCTAATTGGTGTCATCTGCAAATCTGATTAGCATGCCCTGTATTTCATCACCCAAGTCATTGATAAAAATATTGAATAGCACTGGGACCAAGGCAAGAAACCTGTGGCCACCCCAGTAGTCACTTCTCTCCAGGATGAAAATCAGCCATTGGTGAGCACCCAATAGCTTCGCCTAGTCCATGCTTTACTAGCTTACTTACAAGAATATCACAGGGAACCTTGTCAAAGGCTTTAATGAATCAAGGTATGCTACATCCCTTCATCTCCCAAGCATTCCCTTCACCTACCAAACTTGTCACTTTATCGAAAGAGAAGAGAGAGAGTAGTCTGGCATGACTTGGTTTTGAGAAACCCATGTTGACTTTTAATGACTTTTAATGTCATTTTATTCAGAACCAGGACAAAAAAAATAATTATTACAAGACTAACCAGCAAAGCAGCGGATGATTCCTAGTCCTTAGGCAGCATCTAGTGGCACTTGTGACCTTTCCATGACCAAGAAAGAGACCTTGGTGCAACACAAAGTGTGTGTGTGGCGGGGGGGGGGGGGGAAGGGGCAGGTTGCAGTTCCACAACAACATGTGGGCAGTTAACAAAACTCAAGTCATGAAAAAAAGGTGTATTACATTGGCTTGAATACAACTATCTTTGGCATTACTGCTGTCCAGTTCCCTGTTCTGAGGGTTTTCTTTGCAGGCTTCTAAAGGTCATGGACTAACAGCTCAGTCCAGAGGGGGGTGGGCTAAATTGCTTGTTGGATGTGGTGCAGGGCTGCGCAGGTGTGTTTGCACCCTCAGCCACTTAAGGGGCACCCCCTTAGAGCAGCAGTGGCGTAGTGGTTAAGAGCAGGTGCACTCTAATCTGGAGGAACTGGGTTTGATTCTCCGCTCTGCCGCCTGAGCTGTGGAGGCTTATCTGGGGAATTCAGATTAGCCTGTGTGCTCCAACACATGCCAGCTAGGTGACCTTGGGCTGCTCACAGTTCTTCTGAGCTCTCTCAGCCCCACCCACCTCACAGGGTGTTTGTTTGGGGGGGAAGGGAAAGGAAATTGTCAGCCCCTTTGAGGTCTATTCCCCACTCACGATTAGATGCGTGCTTGTCACTCCAAATATCGAGGTTTCCAGCAGAACTCCCCACTGCAGCAGTGCCGAAAATGCTTTCATCCAGTTTCCAGCGCCCCCCAACAGAGGCGTACCTAGGCAAACTGGAGCCCTGGGCAAAACCTGTTTGATGCCCCCCCATTGGTAGCCACCCTCCCGCATCGTGACCAAGCAATGATTTTTTCCACCAGGTTGTTTCAAAGTCACCATCACATTATAGAACATCCCCCAACTCACAAATCTGAACACAGCTATGGGCCATGCCACACAGCAGAAATAATTTTTGGAAAACATTTTCAAAATGCTTTCAAAATTTTTTATTACTGCTATGAAAACATTTTATGGTGTTGTATCCAGTCCCCCCAATTGGGGGAAACAGCATCACTTTCAATATTATTCAAACTGGGGACCCCAGATTCTCCCTTTAAGGTGGATTTAAAAGGAGAATCTGGGCTCCCTCGTTTAAACAAGTGATGCTGGAATCCACCCCCAAACAGCATCATTTTCAATGGTGTTTAAACTAAGGAGCCCAGATTCTCCTTTTAAATCCACCTTAAAGGGAGAATCTGGGGTCCCCAGTTTAAACAACATTGAAAGTGATGCTATTTTGGGGTGGATTCTCCCCCACCCTGAAACAGCATCCCTTTCAATGTTAAAACTGGGGACTTCAGATTCTCCCTTTAATTCCATGCTGAAGGGGGTGGATTTAATAACAACAACAACAACAACAACAACCTTTATTAGGCTTTGAGAGAATAAAACAAAGAAAGAAAACAAGCATTGGCAGGAAGGAAGTGGATTTAAAAAGAGAATGGGGAAATTTAAGGGGTGCCTTTTGTCATGGGTGCAATTATTAAGATAGCAGCACCAAAACTTCAGAGTATCTTCATGAGACTCTACTGATGATACCACCCAGGTTTGGTGAAGTTTGGTTCAGGGGGTCCAAAGTTATGGACTCTCAAAGGTGAAGCTCCCATCTCCTATTAGCTCCCATTGGAAACAATGGGGGATGGGGGCACTTCCTTCAGGAGTCCATAACTTTGGACTCCCTAAACCAAACCTCACCAAACCTGGGTCATATCATCAGGAGAGTCTCCCAAAAAATCCCTGAAATTTTGGTGCTGCTAGCCTAAAATCTGCACCCCCTGCAGGCCAGAAACAGAAAAAACACTGAAAATACAAAATCCCCCCAAACGAACCTGCAATTTTGTCGCCCACCACAAAGTGGCGCCCTGGGCAGCTGCCCACTTTGCCCAATGGGAGGAAAGCCTCTGCCCCCCACCCAGCATGCTTTTTTTTAGAACCTGGAAGAAAGTGGACCTTTAAAAAAAACACGTGGTCAATCTGGAGCAGTGGGGAAGTTGGAGAGGTGAATCCAGATTCAAACTACCCACCCTTGTGAGTGACGTGGAGCTTCCCATCCAATCAGGATGCAGTGGGCTGTGCGTGATGCACGTGCAGCCTTTTTTTAAAAAAAATTGCTGATCAGAGATCCACATGGATACAAAGCTACATATGGCCAGTTTTGACTGATTGATACAAATACAAAGCTGTGCTACACGTCGTATCCATGTATATCTGAGTACATGGAGATGCACAGAAACAGGGCTTTGCTTTAATCACCCATTTTTTCGTCTCCGCGTAGAGCTGTTCTGCGCATGCTCGCGCAGATGTAAATCCATCAGTTTGGAGAAAAAAAATTCCCGCCCCAGCACAACGCAGCAGCCAATCAGGAGACCCCCTGAGCGGATCGCGCGTTTGATCCGCCGACAGTGGGGACTCCTGCGTGGCTGCGGCATTTCTGGGAACAAAGGGGCAGAAGCTGCAGTGGGAACCATGAAACCATGCTCAAAAGGTCCCGAATCTAACCAAACTGGTTTGAATCTACTTTCATTTTTGAAGTGGGGAATCGAGAAAAAGGGGGGATATAAATCCCACTCTTCTTCTTCTTTTGGGCAAAAGTGCCGGTAACCAGGCACCCCAGGGCTCCACCGTGGCAAAACCTAGAATGCACTGCCATGGAGCAATGCTGGTATCTAGTTGGATTCTGGCACTGGATGGAGGGCAGCCCAGGGTGTTCCCAAAAATATTCCCACCTGGACTTTATGGCTGGGAACGCCGTGGTGGGGGCTTTGGACAAAAAGGCATAAAGAAGGGGCTTAGCCCTGTGGAGAGCTTTTAGGTGGCTGGGTTTTGTTTGTTCGTTGTCTCCCTGTGCTGCCTGACAGTCCTCTGTGGGTGGCACAGTGGCACTGTATTGGCGCCATCCCTGGATGCCAGGGCCTTCTGGACTGGGTTGTTCGCAGTAAAGTGTGAGCAGAAATACAAGGAAAACAGGTGCTTTTGTTATTGACAGTGCTTGGGCAGTTGTTTTTGTAATACCGTAATAGCCTTTGGCCATTTACAATAAATGTCACCTACCTACTACAAGGAAAACTGCGTCAGTCGCATGCCCCAAACTTGCATTATGATCACACACTGCTGGGCAGTTCCAAGTTTTCCTTTTAAAAAACCCTGCCCAAAACTATTAACGTTTTGGCTCCACTGTGATCCCACTTTGCACAGAAAGTGGTTAGGGTCACGACACAGCAGGGGGGATCTCTGTCTCGCTTATTGTCAAGGATGTTCTGGGCACTAACCAGTAGGCCCTTGTCAGACTTGTGGAACTGCATTCCAGAGAAACTCCAAAATAAAGCAGCTCTGTTTATAGATATCTTAACTGGAGGGGCAGGATAAAAGAAAGAAAGAAAGAAAGAAAGAAAGAAAGAAAGAAAGAAAGAAAGAAAGAAAGAAAGAAAGAAAGAAAGAAAGAAAGAAAGAAAGAAAGAAAGAAAGACGCCACAAGCAGATACCTACCATGAGCCAGCTGGCTAGAACCACAGTTTTATTGTTAATATTGTGGATTTTCCTCTAAACAGCAAACTGAATAACGTGGATCCCAAAGCTGTAGCTTTTTAGTTCAATCTGTTTCCCACCTCATCTGAGCAGTAAAACTTGGGCCAATTTTGCCCACCGAAATTGCTCCTCTGTTGACATGGGAAATGCCCCGATGCAATTGAGAGTTTTCACTGCCCCCGGTGCAGCAGTGTGGCTGCCACATTTCTGCCCTGGAGCCTCCCTGCAGCATTGGCTTTGCTCCGCATATTTCCTGAACCGCAAAGGTTGAGGTTCTTTTGAAATGCCTCTGTTGCTCCAGAGGCTTCCACCGTCATGCAAAACTCCTCTGTAGCAGAACTGGGGCCAGTATTGTGCCTTGCTGCCCTGGCTCACCCCACCAATGGACAGGCGCTGGGAATTGGTGCTCCCCCCTGCAGTGAAAAAAAGGAGGGAGAAACCTTGGGCAGAAAAGTGGCGTGTGCAGGCACCGCGAATGGGAGGGCGGCGATTCTCTCGCACATGCAAGGATTTTAGATTTAGATTTTAGATGGGGGGTGGGGTGGAGGACGGCGATTCTCAGAGCCTGTTTTGTGTTCAGAGTCATTTAAAACGAAAATAGTGAAAATGAGTGGGGGGAATGGGGCAAGATTCAGCCAATCCGAATGCAGGAAACGGAGGCTGCCCGCGCATGTGTGAAAGAGACAGTGGAAGAGCTTGCGGTGCTTAAGTGGTGTTTATGGGAAAGCCCCGGGCTTGTGGAGAACCATTCGGGGCTTCCGTCAATGGCCCTGACTCGAATGAAGGAAAGAGCTAGGCTGCAGTGGGGAACTACAAGCAGGGTGAGAAGCCCCTTAGCAGGTACGCTCCCCAGATAAGCCACGGAGCAATTTCGACGTGCAAAATCATCCTTACAGACTTATGCTTGGGGGTGGGGGACTGGATGGCTTTGGAATCAAAGTTGAATTGGCCATGGTGGATTCTGCCGTTGTCAGAGGATAGCTGTTACACCTAGAAGCCACATTGCTCTGCAGTGAACACCTGGACTTCTAACCTCACGTTTTGTAAGCATTGACTGTGTTGTGAAGGAAAAGTCATTCTGTGCGTGCACAAATAAACTCTGTCCTTTATTATTTCACAATTCCTAGGGGCTAAACCTGGGGATTGTAAACACACTCTGGGACTGAGCAGTGGCTGAAATAAAGCCCCACTGCTTCCTTCAGAGCTGGGAGCTCTTCAGTTGAGATCAATGACCAGTTTTACGTGTTGAAGAAAGCTGCCAACCAAAATTTCACCGTCGCCCTGCTGGAACTTTATCCTTTGGGACAGTTGCCAGAACAGGAAGGTGTTAAGCAAAGAGAAGAAATAAAGAGACATTATTGTTCTTCTTGTTGACCTTCCCCTGCTTCTTTCCCCAAAATGTAGAGTTGTTTCTTTTTTAATTGTAGTGTTCTGAGAAGGGAACACCGCTCATGCTCAGAAGAACTCTTTCCTTGTAGATTTCATTTTAGGAGCATTTTTCTATTGCTGGGGTATTTCTCTCCATTTCCTAGACACTTTCCCCATAGGTCTCCGTCATTTTCCTTGCATCAGTGTGCTGTGGCTGGCATTCCTCCTCTCTCACATCATTAGAAAATTTGGGATTTAAAAATATCAGCATAGTGTTATAATTTCATAATGATCTATTTACTGGCTCCTCTGAAATCCCAGTTTTGAAACAGTGTAGTGTTATAGTTAAGAGCAGCAGACTTTAATCTGGTTAACCGGGTTCAAGGCCTCATTCTTCCACATGAAGCCTGTTAAGTGACCTTGGGTTAGTCACAGTTCTCTCAGAACTCTCTCTGCCCACACAGAGGCAGGCAACGGCAAACCACCTCTGAAAGTCCCTCGCCTTGAAAACCCTGCAGGGTCGCTGTAGGTCAGCTGTGATTTGACGGCCCTTTTCACCACTACCAGCTCTTTCCCATGTGGATGAATATGGGGGAAAGGTACATCTGCAGACCAAAAGGAGCTAGAGGTACAGATGCCAACCTCCAGGTGGGACCTGGAGTCCACCCAGAATTATAGCTCACTTCCAAGTGGCAGAGATCAGTTCCGCTGGAGAAAATGGCTGCTTTGGAAGGTAACCTTGTACACCAGTGAGATCCCTGACTTCCCCATATTCCACCCCAGGAGTCTCCAGGAGTTTCTCAACCTGAAGTTGGCAACCCTACCCCCACAGCTGCTTATGGAAGGCTGATCATGAAGGATACTTCTCCCTTAGGAGGCATTTTGAGGCTTTATTTGGGCTCAAAGGAGGGCTCCATCCTGGCTTTGGTTATTTCCGCACAGCCAAAGTAAAATGTCTTTAGGATGTTTTAGAAACCGTTTTGTGGAGAAGTTTGCAAGCTCCCCCCCCCCGCAACATCTTTAGAATGTTTTATTTATCTCAACCTGGGTTTTTCAAAAATCATTATACTAGTGATCTCCCCCCCCACCCCACCCCAACCCGGGTAGAAGACATTTCCTTCCTGCTAAGAGAAAAAACAGTTAGCCCAAACCTCTTACTTTCATCTTGCCATTCATACCCTCCATTTTGCGTGCTGTAGCAGATTCTCCATGAAGATTCTCCATGGAGATTTCCTCTGCTTGCAGCTCTTCCATACACAATTTCTGTGTAAAAAGTAGATGATTAAAGTTCAATTTTTTCTGACGATCCCTCGCACCTGTCATTTTTCCTTTTTTGTTGTTGTCAGGGGTATGTTTGCGAAGTTACGACATCATGATTAGAGAAGCTGCAGTATGTGCATATTTGTGTCATTGAAGCTCCACAGACATAACAAAAAGCAAAAACGACATGTGTGCAGGATCGCCAGGCAAAACAAACTTTATTCATCTACTTTTTACATGCAAATCACACATGGATGAGCTGCAAGCAGAGGAAACCTCTGTGGAAAACCTTTGTTACCGCGCTGCTCAGGATAACACTTTCCGTCCCAGAGGTATCCCGCTCTCGGCAGCGCCCAGGAACCCAAGCAAGACCCGACAAGGCTCGGATAAATAAAAGAGATTTATTGAGATGCTGACCTAAGTGTCAGCACCTCCCTTCCGCACAAACACTGCGCTGCCTAGCAGCCTTGCAACCCCTTAAGTACACTTTCTCCCGTCGGGGGCCCGGGAGAACCAAAGACAGCCCACCACCATTCATTAACAAAATTCAAAACAACCAATCATTCATTTGCAACATGCAGGAACCAATCAGTGTCCGATAGGCATCCCCTTCTCAAGTTTCGCGCCAGAGCAGGGCGAGGCGATGATGTGTCCACTGACGGGGGACACACAAAGGTTTTCTCCAGGTGTCCGGGGTCAGGAAGCAAAGAGCGATGACGTGAGTCCCCTTATCTGCCTGCTGACGGGATTAGGCAGGGCAAGGCGCTTCGACCGAGGTTTTCCCTTTGTCCGCGTGCATCAGGAGACTTTTACACGTGAATGGGAAGGGTCCGGGTGGGGCAGAGATGGCTCTCTGCCTTGGGCCAAGGAGGTTCCATACAATCACAAATACAGGGAAACTTACAAATCCTATTTCTACCTAATACAAACCAGTTTCTACCTAGATAAATACAAAACGGAATAAATCCTCCAATCGTTTTAATTCAGACATAGTCCAGGAGCGGGATTCTCTCCTGGCTCCGCTATCATTTCCCCCCTTTCTGGGCTTTCATGCCATGGCCATCATGGCATGGATGCCCAGACAATTGCACAACCGGAGAATTCGGGGAGGGGGCCCTGGAAGCACCGGGTAATCCAGAGACGCGAGGAGCATAAGAAGACCTGCGCAGACAGTGGGGAGTATCGGGACCTTCTAAGAACACATCATACACATACAAAACAGAGCATCACAGTACACCTATAAACCAGGGAGATCATACACGTAAACCCAACTAAAGAAGGGACAAAGGGGTAGTCCAGGCACTTTCTGAAACGTCCCGAATCGGCAGGCGGAGGCGCATGGAGGTATTCCCGGCAACCGGAGAGACCTGAAGGGCTGAGTTGAAACAACACGAAAGGCAGAAACGTCGGGTCTAGGATGGAAGTCTTGATGTGAGGACCAGTAGAAACGAGGGTCCGTTTCGGAACACAGCCGGGCCTCGCGCAAGAGACGGTTGGTGATCACAGTTCGGCATCGAAACCCAAACACGCACATACACACGCTCCAGTCCAGGGAATCCAGCTTGCGCTCTATAGAATCCTTGGCATCTCCGGGGCAACGCTGGGTATCGGGTCACCGTGACACGGAAACGCCAGTGGAGGCTGCACCCCTTCGATACTTCTGACGCCGGGGTGGCTGTCAACTGGCATGGCACCGCTTCTTCACATCTTGGCAACGGCAGGTCAATGGCATCTTTCGGGCCAGGCTCCTCATCACCAGAGGCGAAGCCGCATCTATCCCAGGTCGCGATCTTCTTGGAGACATCCCAGCGCAGCGGGCATGAACGCAAAACGCGGCTTGTCCAGATCTGTTGCTGTCAAAACTTTAGACCGAGCCCCAGTACGCCGGGCCGCCAAAAAGTCCATAATTTTATGAGGGGTGTAAAGTGCCTGGAGACCTCCCATGTTACTTGCTAAACAATCTTTGCATAGGAAAAACACTTTAAACATTCGGTGAGAAACATACAGTATATGGGTAAGCCGGCAAGCAAGCCGGTGAAGAGGGGAGGTGTCAGAACGGGGCAGAAAATCTTCAGGGCAAAAGAGCAAACCTAGCGTAGGCGAGCAGCGTCAATAGCGTAGCGTAAGCAGGCTCCGCGGTGTCTGGGCCCGCCTACTGACCAAGGGCTGGGCTGTAGGAATCATGGGTATGAATAGCTAATTACAGACAAAAAGATGAATCCAAACCAGGTTTTCTCCGTACCCAGACCATGTCCCGTCGGGAGAATGGCATGGGCCATGTGGGTGTCCAATAGCAGTACCGTGACCGGTTTCTAATTGTGATGTGATGGTGTCCCCCGTGTCTGTGAATATGCTTGCGGGAGGAGGCGAAGACTCGGAGTTCCCAAGCTAGCCATATGCAGACTTCTTGGGAACCGCCACCGCCCTGCGCGCTGCCCCCGCACAGCACATTGCACAGTAGGACTGGTTTTTAACTGTAAATATGTTGATATGTAAATAGGCCAACTGTACATAGTTTTAGGGAGTGACCCCGCTAAGGTCCTCCCGCCTTTGGTTGTGAAAAGACAGAATGAAAACCAGAGAAAAACTCCCCCACCAGGCATTGGTCTGAACCAAAACGGGCCAACCCAACCCACCAGTGTGTTCCCCTTCCTTTTCATGAATGGTGCTGTCATGGTGGAAAGGGGCCAACCTGAAGACAGGGCTTGTAGAACTGAGCCAAAACAGAGTAGCCAGAAACAGAACGGAGAGCCCTGGGCGCCCATGTGGCAAAATGGGTCCAGTGCTGGCACAGCTGTTCTAAGCATTGCTCTAAGCATTGCAAACAGAAGGATACACCCAAGCGAAAGAAGCAGCAGAACCGTGAACTCCCTCCCCCCTTTCATCCTAGTGATACCCTGAAACCAGCCCCTCCTTCCCCTTATACGGCTTTTGGCAGCAGTTGTGGCAATATTCCTAGCGCTTTGTGGACATGCAAAGCTCCGTTCCGATCTGTTGCCTAACTGGGCGCTTGGGAAGGGAGGCTTCACTCTATGGCAAAGAGCCGAGGTGCCGGGTTTGACGAGTCCGAGCACGAAGTCAGCCTTAAAGCCTCCCAGCGGGGGACTCACAGCCACCAGTCCCTTGTCTAAAGAATTGGCTGGAGTCTCAAAACTGAAATTCTGCGTGTGCTCTGAGGCTGTAGCTGCCTCTAAAAGGCCAAAAAAGGAAAAACTAGCTGGTTGAAAACTGACTGGTTGGATCTGAGACATTGCATCCATTTTGCGTGGTCTGGATTCTCTCACCCCCCCTTTGGAGGCAATTGTCTCAGAAACAACACTAGAGCCCAGACCCACCCGAACCAAGACGTGTAAAAGTCCAAAAGCCAGGGGGCCCCAAAAAGGTAGGGAGACGAAGGGGCACGAGGGAGGCACAAAGGAAGCGGAGAGCCAGGCCACCCACCCTCATGCGCCAGACCAGAGAGGGCGGCAACCCGACCCAAACAGTGAGGGCGAAAAAGGAAACCCGTCGCCGGGCCGCCAGGAAAACAGGGCTCGAAAAGCGCTTCCAGAACGAGGGCAGCAGGGACCGGGCAACAGGGGCCGCTAAGCTTCCCACACTAAAAACCACCCCTCAGCTGTCCGCAGCTCACACCAAAACGGGGCTCGGGAACACAGGGCAGAGCGGGGAGGCTCGGCGGCCCCAGATGTGAAGGCAGAGAGGGGGCCGGTGGTAACAGGGGAGACCGGGCCAGCCCAAGGCAGCGGGAGGGACAGGGCTGCGGTCAAAACGGGCCGGGGATCCCACACACACACAGCCGCCACCGTCCTACACGCAGTAAGCACAATAGCGGGCGACTCATCGCCTTTGCAGCGGACGGAGCGGGGCGCAAGAAGGGGAGGGATGTAATATCATTCCCGAACTCAAAGGGCGAAGCGAGGTCAGGCCGCAAGTTCCCGCCGCACCGCTTGAGTCGAGGAACGCAGTCCGCTGCCGCTGAGTAGGCACTCGACAGACGCTGGCAGGGGCACATCGGGACTGGGGAGCCGGGTCTGAAGTCCGGCGACTGGATTCCGTGATAGGGGCTATCAGAGCAGGGCAACGAGGGTCGACGGTCCCTCCAATCCAGTTCCAAAACCAACAAGCAGCCAGAGCGGAGAATGAAAGGGAAGCGTTCAATTTCGAGAGCAAGTCGCTGCCCAAGAGCCGGTGACCGGCAATCCTCCATGTTAAGGAAGGAATGCTCGACCTCCACCGGGCCGACAGAGATGGGGGTTGGAGCGAGGCGGGGAACAAGCCGCAGCTCGCCACTAGCACCCATGACACGCACCTCCTCCCCCGTGTGTGGGAACGGGACGATAGAGTTCAGAACAGAGTAGGAGGCCCCCGTATCAACCAACATGGGAATAGAGAGGCCCCCCACCAAGACAGGAAAAATCGGGTCGGAGGGAGATAGGGGAAGCGAGGTCATCGGGGTGCCACAAGGCAATCGCCCTCCGGCCCATGGGCCGCAGAGGTGTCTAGCACCAACTCCGACACAGGCATCGAGTCTGCGGCCAGGTCTACCAGGGCGGATGAATCATCCGCGGGAACAGGGGGAGAAACAGGCTCAGGAAGAAAATCTTGCATAGGTTCAGAGGCACCGGAGGAGGACCAGGCAACCTGTGTAGAGGCATCAAACACGGGGGCTAATTCCAGGGACGGCGGGGAACACCCCGGGTGGGAGAGAGGTGCGTCGGAAACCGAAGCGGCCTCCGCGACTGGTGAGGGCTGAGAGATCCCAACAACCACCTCAGAGGCTCCAGGAGCCGGAACAGGGACTTCAGGGACAGGCTGGCGATCACCTCCAGCGCCGGGCTGGGTAAAGATTTGCGTGAGGCGGCAAGACTCTGCTTGAGCCGCCCGTTGCTGGTCTCTAGTAGGGGAACGCTCAAGGCGTGCGGGAGCTCTTTCAACCCGAAAAGGGGGAGAGCCGGCAGTTCGAGCCCAAAGATCCCAGAGCCTGCCTGTTGCTCCGGTCTCCAGGTCGGGGCACCCACTCCAAAACGGGGGTTCCCGTGCCTGGGAAAGGGACCCGGGCTGTCCTAGCGGAGGTTTGGGGGAGACTGCAACGAGGGTTCGAAGTAAGGAGACTGGGGCCGGAAACCGGAGCTGAGGGTTGCCGGTAACTATTGCCACGTGGCTGGGGTTGACGACCCTCCGATGCCAACCTGGCAGCACACTCTCGGCGCCAGTGGCCATGTTGGCGGCAATAGCTACACTGGTCTCTATCCAAGGGGGCATTGCGTGAAGCCGGTGGTGGGCTGCGGGAGAGCCCCTGGTAACCCGAGCTCCCACCAAAATCCCGGTTCCCACCCGCGGTGGCCCGTAAGGCTCCCATTACTTCCTGCAATGAATTCTGAATCTGCTCTAAGGCCGGGGTCGCTGGAGCACACGGGGGAGTCCTCGGGACATTCCCATAAGATGATTCAAAACCGGGGTCTCGGTTAGTGCTCACTGCCGCCTGTAAGGCCCCCACCAGCTGGCGGTGGCGGGTCTCCTTCGCCTTCTCCTTCGCATCCTGTGCCATCTCTTCTCGCTCAAAATATACAGTATTGGCCGTTTTTAGGAGATCAGCCGGATCCTTAAGGGTATTATCCGGGATCCGATTCAACTTCTTTCTAATATCCGGGGCACTCCCTCCGATGAAAACACTATTGATGAGGGGGCGATAGACTGGGTCAGCGGGATCCACCCGTGTCCATTTACGACACTCAGAACGAATGCGTTCCATAAAGGCGGCGGGTGACTCATCCTTATTCTGAGCTAGCTGGTGGAGTTTGGACAGATCATGGCGGCGTGGGGCGCCATTTCGGAGACCCGAAATTATAAAGCACCGATAGTTCCCCAATTTATCCCGGTCTGCCTCTCTGTTCACATCCCACCCTGGGTCTAACTCGGGGAACACCTCAGCCAACGTGGCGGGGTGCGCTCCTTCCTGATGGTCATCTACATATTGGGTGGCTTCGATTCTGGCTGCCTGCATAACCAAAACCCTCTCCTCCCCGGTCAAAAGGAGTCGTAGCAGTTGTTGAATATCCGCAAAAGTGGGCAAGTGAGTCGCAAAAATGGATTCTACCAGTTGGGTCATAGCTAAGGGATCAGCGGTGTATGGGAGCGACCTCTCCTTCCAATTATACAGGTCCGAGGCAGTAAAGGGGACATGGACGTAAAGGGAGCGGGGCTCGCCGGTTGGGGTCATTCCCATCTGAGTACGTATGGGAAACAAACCCGCTGACGCCGCCTGCACCTTTGATTTAACCCCCACCTGGAGACGGTCGGGAGGGGCATGCTCCCTAGCCGGGTAGCGGCTGCCATTCTCTGAGCTCGTAGACGGCGTGGACGGGAAAGACGGGGTCTCGACCATCTCAGTGGGAGAGGGGAGGCACCTGACCGGGTGGGGAAGACCAGGCTGGAGACAGACAGGGGGAGCGCCTGAGGGCAGACTGCATGCTATGAACTGGGGAGGCCACGCCGCCCAGCATCTGAGCCAAATGCGGTGTGCTGGGGGTCCCGTGGGGAGGAAGTCCCGGAGGAGCCTGGAATTCCGACTTGGGGATGAGGGGCCTGACCCCTCTGGGGAAGGCTGAGTCGCTGTGAGCTGTGGGAGCCAAAGAGGAGGGGCCATCCCTCATCTGAGGAGTGGCGGAGGGCACCACCCTCGGAGGCGCTGGGCTATCAGCCGCATTCGAGGGAACGGCGGCCTGCTGTCCAAATGCTGGAGGGCTTCCGTTTCTAGCTACACTCGGTGGGGGTTGAGGCCATGCTTGAGCTACTGGGAAATCTAATAGATCATCTGGGGGAGGAGGCAGGATATCCATGTGGGCGGCCCCTAAAACTACTGACTCCCGGTGGACGCCTGGCTCCACCACTAACATAATCTTGGTTCCCTGAACACAGGCATAACTCTTGGGGTTTCTGTAAACCTCCATAAAGGTCCTCTCCAGTGTCTTAGCCTGTTTCTTTAACCCAGTACTCCTCAGGACCTGATACAAATTCTGGAGGACTGGCCAGCTAAACGAGCCCGTTACTGCCCAAGAGCCGGCGGACAAATTGTAATTGGTCCATTCGCCCCTGCACCACGACTCCAACTTTCTCTTAGACACCGGGGGCTTGCGGCTGAGCTTATCCCAGTTATACAGGACGCAAGCCAACGGGGTGGATTCCGAGAGACTTGGGGCTTCCATCCTTAGACCCACAGGCTCCCATTTCTAACCAACTCTGCTCGCTAATCTCTGACCTGGGCTTCTGTTCCCGTCCTTCCCGGACCAATAACCCGTTTGCCAAATTCCTGGGCCTAAGGACACGCTGGGTTTAAACCTGGCCTGGGTTCTTTCTTGTCCTTCCCGGACTAACCCCTTAACGCCGAGGCCCTCCGTTCCTTCTTTATGGCTCCCACGGAAAATTCTCTCTCTCTCTCTCTCTGGGATCTCCCGTCCCCTTTTCCCTTCGCAGGTCTGTCTCACCTGTCCTGCAGAGGGCGTCCACAACCTCCGACCAAACGAGACCTCCGATCTCCGAATCACTGCAACCACTGCCGTTCTTCGGAACTGCACTCCGCCAGTCGGGTCGGTTCCTCGAGAGCAATACCGGTTCTCCCGTAGGTTCAGAAAATCCCGGACGAGCCCCCAACTGTTACCGCGCTGCTCAGGATAACACTTTCCGTCCCAGAGGTATCCCGCCTCGGCAGCTCTAGGAACCCAAGCAAGACCCGACAAGGCTCGGATAAATAAAGAGATTTATTGAGATGCTGGACCTAAGTGTCAGCACCTCCTTCCTCAAGACAAACACTGCGCTGCCTAGCAGCCTTGCAACCCCTTAAGTACACTTTCTCCCGTCGGGGGCCCGGGAGAACCAAAGACAGCCCACCACCATTCATTAACAAAATTCAAAACAACCAATCATTCATTTGCAACATGCAGGAACCAATCAGTGTCCGATAGGCATCCCCTTCTCAAGTTTCGCGCCAGAGCAGGGCGAGGTGATGACGTGTCCACTGACGGGGACACACAAAGGTTTTCTCCAGGTGTCTGGGGTCAGGAAGCAAAGAGCGATGACGTGAGTCCCCTTATCTGCCTGCTGACGGGATTAGGCAGGGCAAGGCGCTTCAACCCAGGTTTTCCCTTTGTCCGCGTGCATCAGGAGACTTTTACACGTGAATGGGAAGGGTCCGGGTGGGGCAGAGATGGCTCTCTGCCTTGGGCCAAGGAGGTTCCATACAATCACAAATACAGGGAAACTTACAAATCCTATTTCTACCTAATACAAACCAGTTTCTACCTAAATAAATACAAAACGGAATAAATCCTCCAATCGTTTTAATTCAGACATAGTCCAGGAGCGGGATTCTCTCCTGGCTCCGCTATCACCTTCACCAAATGGCGTAGGCAGAAGAATCGACGCCGACCCGACGACGCTGGGACCGTCCACACCGATGGTCCTGGAAACAGCCGGGCAGCCGGCGCCACAGAGTGCCGGCGCCCGGCCAACCCGGCATGTCCCTGGGGCTCCGGTGCGTCGCCGAGGCCTGGGGACACGCCCCCCTGGCCCTGCGCGCCTGCTCCAGCGGCTTCTAGGCGGTGTTTCCCCAAAAAGAGCGCTTCCAAGCGCTCTGGGGAAACGCCGGCCTCGCGACGGGCGGGCGGCGCAAGGGCGGCGCGGCTGCGATGCAGCTGCGCCCCCTGTGTGAATGGCAGCCTGGAGACGGCGTTTTTACCGTCTCCAGGCCGCCATTAATTGCCCGTGCGGAAACGGCCTTTGTGAGGTACACTCAATCCCTTGCACATGGGCCAGGAGTAATTCTGGTGGCCTAAAACTGGGATGCTCAGCATGTAAGGATGTTGATTCTTTTCTTTTGTTCCCTTCTCCCCTCATCCCTGTGAAACCTTGGAGCCTTAAATGTGATTGTTCTGCTAACCCTCCTCCCCACAAGACAATAAACATGGTGTAATAGTTAGAATTTGAACAAGGATCTGGGAGACCCAGGTTCGAATCCTCACTGTGCTATGAAAGCTTGCGGATTACCTTAGACCAGTTACATGCGCCACAACCTAGCCTGTCTCACAGGGCTGTTATGGCAGAGCCGTAGCAAGGGGGAACTGCGCCCGGGACATGTGTGTGTCCTATGCCCCTGCTCACTATGCCATGCCATGCCACGCCCAGCCCACGCTCTGCACCGGCGCACACCCGGTACAAGATGCCCCTGTCCCCTGGATGCTACACCACTGTGTCATGGTGAGGACAACCTTGAGGAGAGGCGAACTGTATTGTGAGGAGAAGCAGCAGGAGAGGAGTAGTAGTTTGGATTTATACCCCACCTTTCTCTCCTGTAAGGAGACTCAATGTGGCTTACAAGCTCCTTTCCCTTCCTCTCCCTACCACAGACACCTTGTGAGGTAGGTAGGTGGGGCTGAGAGAGTCCAGAGAGAACTGTGACTAGCCCAAGGTCATCCAGCAGGAATGCAGGAGTGCGGAAACACATTTGGTTCACCAGATAAGCCTCCTCCACTCAGGTGGAAAGTGGGGAATCAAACCCGGTTCTCCAGATTAGAATCCACCTGCTCTTAACCACTACACCACGCTGGTTTAGTTCACCACTGGGGAGAAAAGGAGAATGGATCTCTGTAGTGTAGCCTGGAGATGAGCTGTGATTCTGTGTGATCCCCAGATCCCACTTGGCGGTATCCTTAGTGGAAACAGCCTTGGAAATGTCTGTTAGGAGATAGCGTTGACATTTATTTCTGTGTGTGGACAAGAACTGAAGCCCCTGAGGTTCTGCAGACAGAGAAGCCTCCCAAACAGGCCACTCTCTCTCTCTTGCTTCGCGCCCCTCCCCATCCATCTGCCAAATCCTTTTCACCCAGAGAAATGCTTGGGGGAGGGAGTAATATTCCTGGGGCCTTGGAGTTCAAGCTAGCTCTGCTGTCTGGGGATGGGGATGAGCTGCGAGCCAGCGTGGCATGGATGCTGCTCAGGGGCGGAGGGGGGGGGGTGAGGGAGTGGACGGGGAAGATTCTTCATGTCTGTGACGTTGCTCCCATACAGTACACTTTATCCTCTGCAAATAAGCAATGTCTGGCCTGCCCCTTCCCCAAGAGCCAGCACCGTCTGGCCCTGATAAGCCCCCAGTCAGGCTGAGATCATCTTCGCACATGTACACAACCCCCCCCCCACACACACACACAACACACATATTACCCTCATAATTCAGAATCAGCTAGTGTCACCTGCAACTTTTTAAATGATGGGTTGTCTCTTGGCAGAGAATCTGACTCTGGAGGGGGAAAGCCTTTAACTGCAAACTGCCCTTGGAGGGTTGGGTAGGGATATTTGGGGGTGGGGCACTGGGGCCTGGAGAAGGGGGAGTTGGGGAAGGGATGGACCTCAGCAGGTTATAATGCCACACTGTCAATCCTCCAAAGCATCCTTTTTCTCCAGGGGAACTGATCTCTGTTGACTGGAGATGACTAAGGGCTGCCAAATCTAGGTTGGGAAATACTTGTAGATTTTGGGGGTGGAGCCAAGGGAAGGCGGGGTTTGGGGAGCAGAAGGACTTCAGTGGGATATTATGTCATAGACTTGTGGGATAGAGTTGCCAGCTCCAGGTTGGGAAATACCTGAATATTTGGGGGATGGAACCTGAGGAGGATGGGGTTTCGGGAGGTGAGGAACTTCAGTCGGGTATAATACCACACAGTTCGCCTTCCAAAGCAGCCATTTTCTGCCGCCTGGAGATCAGTTGTAATAGTGGGGGATCTCCAGCCACCACCTGGAGGTTGGCATCTCTAAGAGCCTATCTTCCAAAGCAGCCATTTTCTCCAGACAAACTGATCTCTGAAACCTGGAGATCATTTGTAATTCTGAGAGATCGCCAGACATCACCTGGAGATTGGCAACCCTATCAGATCCCTTGTAAATCCTGGGAGATCTCCAGGCCCCATCTGGATTTTAGCAACACTGTTGAAGAGAAGGGCTGAGATTTCCTTCACACCCACCTGCAAAGATTTAAAAACATCTCCCCCCCCCCTCCAGTCAGGTAATGCAGAGTTGCAGAATAAAGGGTGGCGCTTAAAGTTTAGGTTCTTGGGGAACCTCCCCTGTGTTTCCCCAACTTATCTAATACTAGGCATCACTTCCCTTCTTAAACGGGATACAGAGAACCCGGGGGGGGGGGGGGTCCTAGCATGCATACTTTTTGGCTATAAGCCAGAGGAGTTCATCTCTTCCCAAGAGAATGTAGGAATCCTGGATCTTTGCCAGTGCTCTCTCCCACCCACCCCCACCTAATGTAAACTGGATTCCTTCTAAAGTTGGAAATGGAATCTGTCCATCTTGGCTGCTAATCGTGGGTAACTCCGCCCTCAAGGGTACTGGTCTGGTCCCCTGCTCATCTAAACCCACCAAGCTCATTGCCTTTTAAAATCGAAGGATGGGAATAACCCCAGTGCCCCCCCTTCCCTTCCCCCTCAAGTTCTTGTTCTGATTCGGGCAATGTATAACTGAGACATCTGGGCTTCTGAATTACTCACTCCATTCCCTGCTCCCCAAAAATGCTGCGTGTGTGTCCGTGAAGTGCTGTCACTTCCGACATGTCCTTCAAAATATCCTGTCGATAACAGCTTTGCTCAGGGCTTTGCTCAGGGCCGCAGCTTCCTTTTATCAAGCCAGTCCACCTGAACTTGGGTTGTCGTCTTTTCCTGCTGCCTTCAACTTTCCTAGTGTTATTGTCTTTTCCAGTGACTCAGGTCTTCTTATAATGCAGTGATGGCGAACCTTTTTGAGACTGAGGGCCCAAATTGCAACCCAAACCCCACTTATTTATCACAAAATGCCAACCTGGCAATTTAACCTGAATGCTGAGGTTTAGTTTAGAACAAACCAGTTGGCTCCCTCTTCCTCCGCCCCACCAGCTTGAGCAGAGGCCAGCCTGCTCTAGCCACCAGCAAGTCCCATGCCCACCGCTCTGTGTCTCTCCAGCATCTCAGCCTCCTCTGCGGCCCCATCCCCCAGGCAGCAGCCACCCGGAGCACAGGCACCAGGCCCACCAGCCGAGTCCTCCCTGCTCACCGCGGTGTGCGCACATCGTGCTCAGTGGCCCAGGCCAGCCTAGATGTGTGTGTGTGTGTGTGGGGGGTGATTTTCCGCTCCCCACATGACAAACTCTGTGTGTGTGCCCACAGAGAAAGCTCCAAGTGCCACCTCTGGCACCCGTGCCATAGGTTCGCCATCACAGTTATAATGTGACCAAAATATAACAGCCTCAGTTTAATCATTTTAGCTTCTAGGGACTGTTCAGGCTTGATTCGATGTAGAACCCCAGGGTAGCCACACACTTAAATGTCTTGTTGAAGGCTTTCATGGCCGGATTCAACTGGTTTTGGAGTTTCAGCAAAGGTTGTCTAGATAGATCTTTGACGTAATTTTCTATCTGTGTCTGTGGCTGGCATCTTCTGAAGTGTATCTCAGAGAGAACAAACTTCTCTCTGGGGTACACCTCTGAAGATCCCAGCCACAGATGCAGGCGAAACGTTAGGAACAAGATCTACCAGACCACGGCCGCACAGCCCGGAAAACCCTCAACAACCCACACTTAAAAATGACATTTCCTTCCAGAGTCCCTTGAGTGTTTTGGCCGACAGAAGTTCACAGGTATAGCAGCCCCACATTATATCTCCCAGCTCAGGAAAACGTATATTTGCTGAATTTCTGCCTGCAATCCAGTTGCTAAAGACATTGCATTGTGAAGGGGGGAGACCCTGCAGAGAACCCCAGGTTGGGCAATCAACTCCTCTCAGTCATACTAAAAAAATAAAACAATTCCCCTCTCTCAGAGTTGGTTGTGGACCCCAGACATCCAGTCTGAGATATTTTTTCCCACTGTAACCCACTTGACATCTCCTCTGTGTCTGTGGTCTACAGATTCCAGGATGTTGCACAATTTGTTAAGAAACTGCCGCTGGGGATGTGCGCTGGGAACACAGTTTAGTTTGGGGAAGAGGGGAGGCGAGGGGATTGTTTACCCTTGAACTTCTGTAGCTTTGCAATGCAGAAACAGAGCGAACAGCCTATATATTAGATTAGAGGCCCCCAAACTCCTCAAAAGACTTCCACAGGCACCCGGGTGCTGGGACTGAACGTGATTATTTTTCTTCAAATGAGCTGTGGATTAGCTTATTCCATTTCCTGGGAAACAGCCAGAACAAGTGCTCCTGCTTCAGGCAGTTCAACCACATCACTGTGTAGCATGGGCAATAGGCATTGGGGCCAAGTAGATCCTTGTTCAAATGTTACAGTGAGTGGACATACAACTTGCAGGTTTTGTAAGAAAATTCATGCTCAGCGAAAGAAATGAAATTGGATACCGGTACATGGACTAGGGTTACCAGCTCCAGCTTGGGAAATACCTGGAGACTTGGAGGTAGAGTCTTGGAAGGGACTTCATAGGGTATAAAGCCACAGAATACACCTCCCAAAGGGGCCGTTTTTTTCCAGGAGAACTGATCTCTGTTAGGGGCGAGCACAATTTTCTTTAAATTTGGTAAATTTCAGATTTGAGTTTTAAAAATCTGGAAATTTCGGGTTTGAGTTTTAAAAATCGGAAATTTTTGGTAAAGCCGAATAAAGCTGATGCCCACTGGCTTTATTGGGTTTTTAAAACATTTTTAAAAACCCAAACCAAAATTTACTGGTTCTCCCTGATGCGGCTTCTCAAGTCCACGGGAAGCCGCAGTGGGGAGAACTTAAACTGAATGCTGAGGTTTGCCAGTTCCCAAGTCCTCAAGGATGGTAGAAGCAGCAGCAGCAGCAGCAATAGGAGATGTACTTATGGGAGATGGAAGGTAGGGTTGACCGTTCCAGGCTGGGAAATTCCTGTAGATTTGAAGGTGGAGCCCGGGGAGGACAAGGACCTCAATGGGGCACAACGCTGTAGAGCCCACACTCTGAAGCAGGGGTGGCCAACCTACGGTGCTTCAGATGTTCATGGACTACAATTCCCATCAGCCCCTGCCAGCATGGCCAATTGAAATTGTGATGGGAATTGTAGTCCATGAACATCTGGAGCACCAAGGATTGGCCACCCCTGCTCTAAAGCATCCCTTCTTTCCAGGGGAAATGATCTCAATTGGGTTGCCAATTGTCCATGCTGGCAGGGGCTGATAGGAATCGTAGTCCATGAACATCTGGAGTGTCATAGGTTGAACACCCCTGCTCTAAAGCATCCCTTCTTTCCAGGGGAAATGATCTCTATACTCCTTCTTGTAACACAAAACAGGAGGACAAAGTCTGTTTTTTAAAAACTCAAGCAATCCAGTTTACATGCTTCTAACCTCCACCCCCAAGAGGCCAAAAGGCCATCGTACTATTATACGTGGGAAAGGCAAAGATGCTTGGGTGCCTTATTTTAGCCGTCGTGAATAAATATAATCCTCCAGAAAGATCTGAAATGAGGACCCCACCCCTTTCCACATCTCTCAGATCCCCAGGAGATCCCAGGCCTAGTGAATAGCAAACGATGAGAATTAGCCAGCTTTTGTTAAAGCCGACTCTCCTGCAATTATCAACCTCTTTGCCCCCTCCAAACAAAAGCCTGCCTGGTATTTACCATTTCTCCTACAAATACACCAGTCTTTAATTTCAAGACTGCATGACTGCAACAGTTATTGTAGTAGTGCACTGCCGACCCAGCAGTGCCGTAGTAGAACGTTGGGACGCCAACGACTCCGCGTCTTGCTGTCGATCGCGACCCCCCCCACTCCTCATCCCCATGAGTCACGGTCATGAACTGTCTGGCTCAATCGACCGGCTTAGGACAATGGTCTTGCCCTCAGGTGAGGATTAGGCCCAGACGCTGCGACGCTTCCTCTCCTCAAGACGTGACAGATGAGATCATGCATCACATGATGATCCTCTCGGTTCCCGTGAACTCCCCGTCCTCCCTCCTGCCACTTCCAATAGGATAACAATAGTGCCAGAACCGCAGACGGAGACTCGCTTAGGACGGACTCTCCGGGTCTCCCCGCTGCTGGCGATCTCCACCAGATGCTATCTCCGCTCGCTCGTTTTACGCTGACCGCGGGTCGACTACAAGCTGGTGTCAAACCCGAATCTCGACCTCCACCCTGCTCACCGCCGCTTCGGGGAAGGTCAGCGATATCTAAGTCCGCTGATCGGGCGCGACTTAGGACCACTGTTGCATCCTTCCGGATCGGCGATCCAGAGACACGCTGCCCTAGACACTCTCTCGTCCGGACGAACACCGGTGAGTATGGGAGCTGGCAAAGCAGGCTGACAAGCACGCGGTCGAATCCGAAAGCGCTAACGAAAATGCTGCAGGGTCCTCAGAAGAGAAGGAGCTGCTGAAATTGGTTGAGGAGGATTAGAAGCTCAGTGTCCATGGTAACGCAGAGGGGGGGACATTGAATCTTAAGGATCAGAAAAACATCGGCTTAATTCTTCGCGACAGAGCCTCGCCGGTGTCGCTGCTACTGACGGAGACAATGTTTGTCGCCATCAGCCTGCAGACTCCATGGCCCTTGCCAGTCACTTCGACCTTTCACCTTCACCTCAACCCCGAATTTTCTCTATCCACTAAATTGACGCCTCGTCCTCCTTCTGCCCCTCGCCCTTCACCCAATTCAACTTCCTCATCGCCCGGCCAGCCTCCCCTGTCTCATTTTCCTCGAAGTCACTGCACTGGGGCCATGCATCGGCTGGTTTCTGGGAAATCCTTTAAAAGAACGTGATAGCCAATGCATCTGCAGAAGAAAGAAAACCTCGACGGAAGACGCCATATTCTGCATTGTGCCCCATCCACTTCACAGATACTGAGGGGAGTGATGGCGCCATCCGCTGGTTGTCGAAAATCGCCTCTAAGCTATAACATCCTTACCGAAATTCGCTAGTGTTAAATGCGGACGTGAGGGGAGTCACTTCAGCCCCTACGCGAGAGGCATGCTGGAAGCCATCGCAAAGGAACCACCTAATGGTTCCAGATGACTGGAAGACACCTTCGCATGCCCTGAGCCCTGCCATAATTTGTGGTCTGGGAAAGTGAGTTCACCAGCAATGCTTCAACAGAGCACCTGGCGGCGCCTTTACACCGCCAGCTTCGATGCTTTTGCGGCTAATCCTAACGACAGATTAACGGCCTGAGGCCACTCCTTACGGTCGCCTTCTGAGGCGCCTTTATAAGCATTTGTCAAAGTCCCCAATGCCGCCAGCCAACTCCAGAGTTTCTCCCTCCATCCGCAAACCCCAAGAGCCCTATGCCTAATTTGTGAACAGGCTCCAGGAAGCGCCAAGAGGCAGGTGACAGCGCAGGAGGCCCAAAACGAAGCCCCTCATGCCTAAAAGAGAACGCTCCACGGAGGCCGCAGAGCAATCACGGCTCAAGTAAAAAATCCGAACTGGCCGACATGTTTAAGGCTTGCCAGGACATCGGGTCCTCCGCCCACTGCCAGCTCTCACAAGAAAGCACTTCCACCGGGTGGGAGACAGTCTCAGGATGACTCTGCTTTAATCCGCGCAGACCCGACACTTCCGGCGAGGTGTAGGCAGGCCCGCGGGGGGCCTACAACCCCGAGCGCGGAGGAGGGTCCTCCCCCCAGGAGGAGAAGGCCACCTAAAACCCGGTGCCCACGCCGCTAAGCAGAAGGGCTTCCATTGGAGAAACGACTGCCCGCCGGGAAACTCCCGCCCCGCTGGCTTTCCAGCCCAGGACCAAGGAGGAGAGTACTAGAGCAGACCCAAACGCCAAGGCTCCCTACCAAACCACTCCCTCTCGTGGCATCTCGCCAAGATGCACCCAGCCCATCTCCCTTTAAGTTCCCCCCACGAGGTTCTTGTCACCCCAACCCAGTATGACGAGCCTATCCCTACCGGGACACTGGGCTAGTGTTGCCAAAGGCCTCTGCCGGCTGAACAGGGATCGCCTCCATCGCCCCTCGAGGATCGACTCCACGCACTAAGGACTCCATCCACCTCCAGGTCTGACAAACATCCCACAGGAGGCTGCCCGCTGAGCCGCTGGCCAGTTGATTCTTCTTGCCCCATGCTGCCCGGGCTAAGCCGACTCCAATAAAGGCTGGGCTTATATTCTGGCAGCCGACATGGCGCGAGTTTCACCACCGCTGCGAGCGGTGGAGACGCTTATCGGGAGCTCCTGCCCATATCTGGAGTTCGCCATAGAAGGATGTGGAAAGTTCAAGGGCCTGGTGGACACCGGCTGATGTTACTGTCATCAGAGCAGCCGAGTGGCCCGCACCAGTATCGCATCGTAGGCTTGCCTCCGCGACATCTGGGGTGGCATAAACCGACGGAGTATCCGCCTTCCGCCACGGTCAACAGCGCCCAGGACTCGCCGAAATGCAGCTCAGTCCGCCCATCATTTTGACATCCATGTCAATCTCTTGGGAAGTGGACCTCATGAGTTGTGGGTCAAAACGACTCTGGTTTGGGACGGTAGAGTCAGCCACAGGTCGCTATCTCAATCTGCCCTCCGGAATTATTTTCTTTCACTTCCGCGAGGAAATCTGTTTCCTCCCTCCTCTTCCTTCCGTTTTTTTCACCAGTAAAGGCTGGAGGGCCACCTGGCTGACTGGCCCCTCGGATAAAAATCTGGGCCCGCTCTGGATACCGTGAGCAATTCGCGTCAGACAGGCCCAGTTAAAAAAGGGCTGCCGCCATTATGCCTTAATACCCACAAGGTTGCTGCAAACACAGATCCTTCCTCAAGATGGTGGGTGGTGTTTGCCACGCCGCCGTAAGCCGCCTCTTTAAGGATGGGTTCATGGCTGCAACCGGATAATTCGGACACAAAATTTAGCACCATCCAGCAGCTCTTATTAGCCACTGTCACGGTAAGTGCAACCCTTTGCAAAGAAACCCCCCCTTTCCTTTTTTTTTTTTTTCCTTTGTAAAAGCGAATTTTGCCTCTCTAATTGCCGGATACTTCATCCTCGATGCACCTTATCCCCAAAAGGTGCTTCCAAAGCCCCTTTGTGTTAAGTTGATTAAGCATGCATACCACAACTCTTAGGACCCGCTTCTGTTCCTTCCTTCGCTCGACCTCGCCTTTGACGATTCTGATGACGCCTGAAGCCAATTCCCACCAGGTCGCCTACCTCCTGCCCTCCCTGTCAAACAACTAAAGAAAGAGGAGGTAGGCGACCCTGGTGGGTTGCATTAAAAGCAACCTTCACAGGCTGCAAAACAAGCCTTCTTCCTTCCCATATTAAATCTAAACATCTAACCGATCCCAATCTCCCCGCCATCACGAACTGAGCCTGGAGCGGGACTACCAGAATCAACCTGGGAAAGGGGTGTGTTTCAGTCCTCTTCCTACAGGTTCCCGTGGACTCGATTCGCCATGACAGGCCAACCCATGGAATGGCTTCAGAGAAACCAACTTCATCCCGGAGATGGAACGCGATTCCTAGAGAGGATCCCAACAGCCATCCTTAACAACATAAACGCCGGGCCGCCAATGCCCAAAGACCCGAATGACCTGGGGAGACGCCACATGCACTCACCAGCCAGGCCTCTAGCCGCTGCTGCGCCAGCAAGACCACCAGACACCCGGAGAACCCCAGCCGCCTTCTTTGCTATCATCACCACCAACTCAGCTACCACCATCCTTGCCTGCTCTTGCTGCCTCCTGCCGATGGCGACGCTTTCACCCTGGCGAAGCCACCAGACCAACATCTGGAGCAGTTTACGTCGCTGCCAACGCCTTCATCTTTCTGCTCGCCAGTATCAGGAGTCGAGCCTGCTGTTCCTTGCCTGCTCCCCGCCTGCAAAGCACTGAGACTTCCTAGTGAGTTCGCTGAGCCCTTCATGAATGCCTCTATCCATCAGATACTCTATGAGCTCGACTGGGGACTCCGGGCTGCCCAAACCCTCCCGCTGGCGCTTCTCCCCTTTGTCACTCAAGACTGTCGCTAACTGACTTGTGCTCCAACACCTGCGCCGCGATCACCCCGGGCGCAGCCGGTCGGGAACCGGTTCGGCCCATTCAAGGCTGCCGCCAGTTGGAACTGCACACACATGGAGGACATTCCCCGCGTTCGAAAACATCCTGCTCCCCAGGCTGGTTCTGACCTGCGGGAGAGGACTTTAACTACATTCCCGCCGACTTCTGCCGAACTCTTGCTGCCTCAGTCGCCAACAACAATTGTCCTACCCCAGGTTTCCACCCCCCGGGAGCTCGACGCCGCCGCCGGCCGCCCGCCTGCCTTTCGACTTCTCCTGTCGGGATATTTTGGCCGCTGTCGCCTCTTCTGAAGCCGGAGTTCGTAGTTTCTCGCGAATCTCCTAGTGGGTCTCGACTCGCTTCCCTACAATGCTAAGACTATTGGTCGCTGGCCTGCCTCTATAAGTCCATCAATCCTCTACCTCCACCGGGGCTTCTGATGCCCTGGCCTCCTCGAGCAGCAGGACTGGGCTAAGCTGCACTTCTAGACAATCGTGCCGCTTATTGATTACTTGTTGTTGTTACACCACCAAGGTTGTGAGAATGTACATAATATGTGTTGTTTTAATCTTTCTGATAATTCCCAGTTGATTCACATGAAAGCGGAGCTTGCAAGAAGTTTTGTATCTTAATCTGAAGTATGATGTTTTGCCCCATTGGTGGTCAGCCGCCCTCTGAGCTGGCTGCCGGGAGGATGGTTGAGTGCTATTGTACAGCCCTGCATTGGCTTAATTGTGTGCCCATTATCGGATCTTGCTTCGCCTGGCGTGTCTAATATTGCCTGTAACGCGGTGTAAGAAGCCTCGACTTCCTTTACCCCGCTAAAATCCAAGTTCTAATGTTACACAAGCAGCTGGTCAACTTGACCAACGCTGGAGGAGACAAGCGCCCCTTTAAATCGCCTTTAGCGCTTTCGCCCCCCCCCCCCGCTTAAAATGTAAAAGGAGGATAGGTGTGCACTGTCAATTCAGCAGTGCCGTAGAATCTGACGCTTAACGACCTGGCGGCCTTGCCGGTCATGACGCGACTCCCCACTTCTCATCCCCCCCTGGCGAGTCACGGGTCATGAACTGTCTGGCCTAATCATCCGGGCGCAGGGACAATGGTCTTGCCCCCAGGTGAGGATTAGGCTCAGACGCTGCGACGCCCTTCTCCTCGCGACGAAGCTGTAGATGAGATCATGCATCATTGATGATCTCCCACTTCAGCTTCCGAACTCGGTCTCTACACCCAATAGGATAACAATAAAAGGTGCCAGGAACCGGCAGACGGGAGACTCGCTAGGAACACGGACCTCCGGTCTCCCGCTGCTGGCGATCTCCACCAGATGTTATCTCCGCGTCTCGTCTCGTTCTTACGCTGACCGCGTGGGTCGACTACAGTTATAATCCAATTTCAAGTCTTCATGACCGCAACAGTTATAAAGTGGGGTTGTGGGGTGGGGGGGGGAGTTCCTATTCATTTTGGAATAATACAAAATTTTCCACAAGCTCATGCCAGAAGAACCTGGTTGCAACACCATGCTACCCCCACATCAGAAATCCTTATAGGTGTTGTAGGAAATTCAGGTTGCCAACTTTTCGTTTGTCGTTTGTGGCTGTGCTTTGTTTCAGTAGTTGGCGTTGCTACCTTGAGCATTCAATCACAGTTTTATCTCCATGCTTTCCCCTACAATGGCCAAAGATTCCAGTTGTTAAAAAGGAATTTGACATACTTTTTTTCTTGGTCAGTTGGCAGTTCTCTTCCTGTCCTTCTTTCAGATGCAGAAAGGAAATGTGTGGACTTTGGCAAAGATTGCAGCTATATAAATGAGGGTGGGATACTGCTTGTTTTAATATTGGTCCCCCACCCATCCTTCCATACAAGGGCTGGTCTTAAACTTCATAGCCAGATCTTTC
Organism: Sphaerodactylus townsendi; assembly: GCF_021028975.2. Classification (NCBI taxonomy): domain Eukaryota; kingdom Metazoa; phylum Chordata; class Lepidosauria; order Squamata; family Sphaerodactylidae; genus Sphaerodactylus; species Sphaerodactylus townsendi. Next base: position 7,399,952 of record NC_059439.1, on the reverse strand, counting down.
TTTTTTTTAATTTTAAAAAAGATGAGTGTTTATGTCAACCCAGCATAGAAGTTTCCCCCATAATGTGGGATGGGGGAGGCTGAAGGTTACTCAGTAATGAGAAAAGGACTAGAGAGGCTTTAATATTATCCATTCATATTTTCCAAGGCTGAATGATAACAGAGTCTGGGACAGCTGTTATTCCATTAACACCCTAGTCAAGCAGATTGGTCATTTGGTTGTCAACATTTTCTCCAGTCCATGCTCCTATGCCCTGGGTAATGTTTTGGCATGTAGGCATTGGCAGGAGGGGTTTCCATGGATGCCAGGATTGTGACGTGGAGGCAGGGAATGGCAAAACCCTCTGTATGTCTTTTGCCTTGAAAACCCCACAGGGCCACCATATGTCTGCTGTGGCTTGATGCTAAACAAACAAATAAAATGCTTTACAGTTGTCTGGGCCAAAGACCAGAGATTCAGCCAAGTGGGCACAGATAAAATGGAAGAGTGCTTTTGAAAACACCCAGAGGACTTGCTGGGGAAAATGAAAACACCCCAGTTCTGAGAATATGACATCCAAGCAGGGTCTGCTGCCTCTTCTTTTATAACTTCCAGCTGTTTTCATAAGCTGTTACCATGCAGATGATTTGACCCAAGTTCAATGCTTCGAGGAAGCAGGGTTTCCACCCCACCCCTGCTTTGCCACAGCATCATGTTGCCTCTGTGCTGGGGCTGCTAAACTCCAGTGGTGGCTGCAGATCTCTTGGGATTACAACTGATCTCCGGGTAACGTAGAACAGATCCCCTGGAGAAAATGGCTGCTTTGGAAGGTGGAGTGTATAGCACTTCACCCCACTGAAGTACCTCCCTTCCCCAAGCCCCACCCTCTTCAGTCTCCACCCCCAAACGCTCCAGGTATTTCCCAACCTGGATCCTGCAGCCCTGTTCTGTGCCCCACCTGGGTTTTCCTTAAGGTTGCTAGGTACCCCCCACTGGGGGCCTGGGGGGTAGGGTTGCCAGATCCAGGCTGGGAAACTCCTGGAAGTTTGGGGAGGGGAGCTTAGGGAGGGAGGGAGGGAGGGGAGGGACTTCACTGGGGCACACCATAGAGCCCACTCTCCAAAGCATCATTTTTCCCCAGGGAAACTGATCTCTGTAGCCTGGAGAGGAGCTGTAATTCTGTGGGATCCTCGGATCCCACCTGGGGGCTGCCATTCCTAGTTTTCCATGGCTGATTCCGCATGGGCCAAAAACAGCAGTGTGAAAACGGTGTAAAAGGGTTTAAAACGGTGTAAAAGGGTTTATACTGTTTTCACACCGTTTTCACACTGCTGTTTTTGGCCCGTGCGGAATCAGCCCATGACTTTTTTTGCAGTTGTTCTCAAAATTCCTTTATTGTGATGTTTTGGAATGATCACAGCAAAGCTGGGCTGGTTGCTGTCTGGCTGGAAAGGACTAGTTTTTCCCATTCCCACACACAGAGGTCGATCATTCTAGGATTGAACTGGGACCATAAATTACAGTACCTAGTTGATCCCAGAGTCACTCCCCACGGGAGCCAAAGTCTTGTGTTGGAACTGTACTCAGACGGCGGGATCACCTTGGTGCCTCTTCTGCTCCTCGTTCCTGATTGGCTGTTGTTTCACAGTGGGAACGTGAACGTACGTTCCTTTTTGTTTGTTTGTTTGTTTGTTTGTTTGTTTGTTTGTTTGTTTGTTTGTTTGACGCTACGGCTACATAGCAAAGTGGGAAAAATGTTGCAACTTCGTAGCTAGAAGCAGCGCATAAACGTGTGCCGTTTAGTTGCAAGGCTGTGGCTTCGCATGTAAGAAGAAAAAAATAAAAAGGTGTGTTTCTGGCCATCATGAGTTTCCTGTTCTGCTCATGCCCAAGACACTGAGCCATGATTGACTGACAGCACTAACGGGAGAATCACGGCGGGTTAGGATCCCCCACGATACCAGGTTCATCCTCCCTGGTGGGTTTTAAAAAATAATGGGAAGAAGGGGCAGAGCTGGAACAGACACGAGTTTGAGACAGGAGCCATGAGGAACAGCACATTGTTAAGGGTTTTGAGTGAACTTTTTATGCGTGAGATGGGTTTTAGCAATGCAAAACAATCGGCCTAGAGAACTTATGAAATGTGCACAGAGGTCTAGAATAAACCAATTTTCAGGTTGTTCCTCTTTCAGTGAAGCTGTTTTCATAGCAGACCCATTAGGGAATGGACAATGTTATCCGTTCTGGTGATATATGAGCAGGTGTATAAGAAGTGGAGGTGGAGGCAGGAGTGCACTGGATTTATACCCTGCCTTTCTCTCCTGTAAAATGGACTCATAGGAAGTGAGCAAACTCTCTTTCTCTCCATTACTGTGAAATGCCACAGCTACCTTGCATAGAAAGTGCCGGTTGAGAGAGTTCTGAGAGAATGACTAATCCAAGGTTACCCAGCAGACTTCATGTGGAGGAGTGGGGAAACAAATCCAGTTCAGCAGATAAGAGTCCACTGCTCATGTGGAAGAATGGGGAATCCAACCCGGTTCTCCAGATTAGAGTCAACCGCTCTTAACCAGTACACCATCCCGGCTACCAACCTAATGTTCTCCTGGAATTACAACTGATCTCCACCTTGCAGAGGATGGGTCCCCTGGAGGAAATGGCTGCTTTGGCAGATGGCATCACATCCTTACTGGACCCCTCCCCTCCCCCAACTCTGCCTTCATACACTGCCCCCCCCCCAAATGTCCCCAAAGTGCCAGGAATTTCCCAACCTAACTTGGAGTTGGGAGGCAATCCTACCCCCAAGGCATCCATGTCACCCTGGGGAGACATCCCAGTCAACCCATCAAAGGGCACAAAGTCAACTCTGGGCAAAACTGCAGACATTTGGGATTAGGGTTACCAAGCTCAAAGATGGTCCTGGGGCTCAGTTCCTCTAGAGGAAATGGCAGCCTTGGAGAAGAGAGTGTGTGGTATACCATAGAGGTCGATTCCCCACTCACTTTTAGAATGCAGATAGAACCAGGTTTGAAAAGGATCGGCACCTTTTCATCCCGGTTTCATGCTCCCCACTGCAGCTTGTTCCCCACAAATGAGCCTCAGGCAGCAGAAAGGCAGGATTCCCCACGTACGGGTGTTCAGCTCAGGGGCTATCTGTAAAGGTTTCAATAGTGTTGATTCTCAGCACAGCCGCTTGGCTTTGAGTAGATTCCAGGGCTCGGGCGATGGGCCAGAATCGGCTGCGATTTCTCTGGTAGAGACCTTATCTCACAGAGAGAGATGATACGCCGCTCCTACGCGAGAATGGGACTGGGGAAACCGGGAGGGGGATGGGAAGGAGAAAGTTATAACCTGTGGGTCTGGCGGGAAGACTTCATTCCTGCCACGCCGTGTACGTGAGCTTTCTAAGATGTCTGAATAAACGGTCTTTCAACCAACAAAGCCTTTTATTTCTGCTCTATGGAATTCCTTACATTGTGGCAGGAATCATAATCCTCATTAACTTCTACAAATCAGTGGGCCTCTGGTGTTCCAGCATGCAGAGGTTGAATATTCCTGGAAACTTATGAAGGCCTCGCATTCCCCCATAGAGGGTCTTCCGAGCCTTCCCTTCCTGACTTGGAGAAACCAGCTGGGGAACGGGTCTCGCTGGTAACTCTCTCCCGTCCCCGCCTCGACACGAAGTCTTCCCTTACTTCGTTGGGATGAGGGACGCTGAAGCGATCATGCGGGAGTGGTACGCGAGACGCTTGGGGCGCTGTCTATGGATCGTGCGCCTGTGGATCGGATCTCTACCCGTTTGCGTGTGGATTACAAACTTCAGATGCAATTCTGTCTCGGAGGAGATGGGTCCTGACGCACTTTTCATGCGGCAACCCAGGAACTGGCCAGGAACGAATTCCTGGACTCAGCTTCGATGATGCTCCTGGCGAATTCACAGCGGCATAGCAATCGAGCCCGCCCTAAAACTGTAGTTAACACCGGGACTTTGTCGAGATCGGGATCGATGATTGGTAGGAGGCTCCGTGTCGACACCCAATCTGGCCCTTCAGATCCCGAACGTAGGGTACGCTTGATACACAAGAGATACTACCGCGGGGCCGTCGGTGGGCTTGAGGTGCTGTTTTCCCATGAGGTGAATCCGAGGAAAGTTCGCCTCCCCATCCGGATTTGTTTCCCCTCCGGCCCAAAGAAAACTGGAACGAGGCAGCGCCCGACTGCGCAGATGCCTAAGAAGCGTGCGTCTGTGAACGCCTGGAAGCTATGGGAGGAGGAACGAGTGCTTTAAAAGGAGCATGAAAACTCCTGCAAAGAGACCGCAACAACAGCAAAAGACGCCCAACTTGAATTAGACCGGAAGCCAAAGACGCGCTGTAACGGTAACAGGCGTAGCATTTATCGATCCACAATAAGGTCCTGGAGCACTTTAGGATGGACCTGGAACGTTAACGCCAAGGTGTTAAGGCTATCCGGACGCGAAGGTGAATTGATCGCAGCTATTCAACGTGGGACGTAACTTGACAAACTGGAGCGGGAGAAGGTGAAGTTTTGCACGCCGCGATCAAGATGCCTTGACTCGCAAAGAGAGGGGAGTTAGCTGCCCAGAACAGGAGCTGAAGAAGCGCAGCGGGCCAGGATGACCCGAGTTGGCGCCTATACTGTTACCCGAGCGCCCGCATGACCACTGCCCGCCCTATCGGGGCGACGCTTCTGGGTCCCGCTACTCGCATTCCTGTTATTCGCTAACGGGGACCAGCGGGCGCTTCAGGCCCCGTGTTTCCCCGGATTCCAGCTCCTCCTGCTCCACCGCTTCCAGTTCCAGTAAACCGCGAGCCCCAGTGGGTTCCAAGGGTCGGCGGAGAGAGGATAATACAGGCCTCCCATCCTCGCCCGCTGGATGGGGACCGCCTCTAAACTCCCCTACTTCATCTTGCAAATCGATGCACATATGGAGGAGTATGATGACTTATATCGATCTGAACGTGAAAAAACATCGGGTCTGGTCCTGGATGGGGTGGTTGCTGACTGGTTTGTGACCCTTTTTGAGCTGCAGGCGGATGATACTCGCATTGCGGGCGCATTTCTTCAAGCCCCAGAGCCCGCGCCTAAGATCCAGACGCGGAAAATGAAGCCATCCGCACTATGTAATCGATTCAACAGGGCAACCGTTCTTCTGCCGAATTTGCTCGTGAGTTCCGGGCAGCGGTTGCCTGACTTCCTCCGGAGTGGGCTCTGAACGCGATGAAATGTGAATACTTCTCCGATGCTATCATCGCACGTGAAACTTGGTGAAATGGTGTTTCTCATCCAGCATCCCGCCGCGACTACTTCCGCTGAGAGTGGATCGGGATTTGGGAACGCAAGTAGCTGCTCATTTGGACTACGCTCAGTTGGGGGGGCTACGAATTACCAAACCCGCTACTTAATACCACCTCTACAACTCGCATATGCTTTCAAGCTTCCAGCCATCTCTACCCAAACCACCTCTGAAACCTTCGCCGACGCTTAGGATTTCGTGCCTTTATTAAGTGGGGACCAGGCCATCTGGCTGCTAAACGCACCGCCAAAACAGCTTTTCCAATCGCATCGACCTTACGCACCACCTCTGCCAAGCCACCACGGAGTTGATCCGGCCCTCCTCCAACGGGCTCGTCTAATGTTACCGAGGGTGGCCCACCGAGGAGGGGGAAGTGGCAGTTTGCACTCATCGAAAGCGCCCACGGCGGATGTGGATCCTACTCCAGATGCGGTGAGTGAAGGTGCTTACCCATTACTGTTCAAGCCGATTCATGGCCAACCGCCTGCACAAAAGCATACACGTATTTTAGCCTCAGCCCTCTGACTGAGATTCTGGTTGTCTTGCATTGCTTAATGCGGCCCTAAGTGGCTGAAGAGCTCGCTTGGTGATCCGAGGGTTCCTCTAGCAAAGCTTCCCCCATACCACCGGCTACCTACTAAATGGACCAGGCAGCCCACTCGGAGCCGAGAGTCTGCCTCGATCTGCCAAAACACAACCTGTCATCCTTCAAGGCAAGCTTGACCATTTACTGGGAGAAGATTAGTTTCATACGTACTCCAAAGTAGCCAAACATTCCACGTCCTGGGCATGCCATGGTTATTGCTACATGAACCAAATAAATATTATTTGGAAAGGAACGGATTCTAGAATTCACTGATCCCCCTTGTGGAGAGCATATGAATGGGTCGGAGGAGAACTCCCCATCCAATGACATAAATCCCTTTGGTTTCTTTCCTTAGCGATTGCACATCCCAAATGGCTCAACTCCACAGGCATCCCTCTCCAGCTTACTTCAGACTTAGTTGTAGAGTGTTTCAAGAACAGGAATGTTGACCAAATGCCTCCACTTAGAGACACTGACTGTAAAATCATATTACAGCCTGAGGCTCAACTTTACCCAAGGGTAGAATTTATCGCGCCAGAGAGCCCTTAACGAGGAGAGCAACTCCGTGCCTTCTTAGATAAAAGGAAACCTTGCTTTCATGGAGTTCATACCACGGCTGCTACCAAACATAATGATGCCGCTCCTGTCCTATTTGTAAAGAAGAAGGACGGGTCTTTAAGACTTTGTATCGACACCGAGGATTAAATGCTGTTTCCATGTCCAATAAATACCCCTTGCCCATGTCAGGGACCTTTTAGATGCATTAGGCGGGGACGGATTTTCACTAAGTTAGATTTGAGAGAAGCATACTTTGCAGAGTCAGAATTGCAGAAGACTCTGAACATTTGGCAGCATTTAACACTAAATTCGGACAATATGAATGCCCAATTGTACCATTTTGGGTTGGCTGGGGCACGCAGCGCATTCATGGCCCTCATCGTGAAGTTTTACATGATTTGTATTATACGCAAGGAGTGGTTGTGTACTTAGATGATGTTTACAGTTACTCACAAACCCATTAGAGAGGAGCATGAGGGCTTGGTTCGGGAAGTATTACAATGCTTTATCGACCAACTCCCTCTTCGTAAAACTGTCTAAGTGCTGCTTTTCATCAACCCTCCATAGACTGTTTGGGCTACAGGATCTCATCCAGAAGGTTTAAAAATGGATCCTGCAAAGGTTAAAACAGTCAAAAGCAATGGCCGACCCCCACCAGCAGGAAAGAGCTTCCTACAATCTTTCCCTAGGGTTTGCTAATTTTTAAAGTGACTTTATACCCCGTTTTGCTGAATTGACCCTTCCACTCCACAGACCCTGTACGCACTAAAATTAAAGACTCACAAGCTGCCAAGCCCGGGGCTCCCCTCCCATGGTCTCAAGAATGTCAAACAGCCTTCCAACTTTTGAAATCGGCTTTCCTTTCGGAGCCTGTCTTAAAACACCCCGTAGACCTTCCCGCCAGTGTGGTTCCGCGTGGATGCTTCGGACAAAGGCGGCAGAAGCAGCCCTGTGCAGAAGAAATAAAAATGGTAGGCTGGAAATTTCCGTGTGCTTATTTATCCAAAAAATTCTCCGGCGCAGAACTCAGCTGGACCGTAGGGGATAAAGAGACTGCTGCCATCAAGGCAGCGCTTTCCACTTGGCGTCACTGCTGGCTTGAGGGGGCTAAACACCCCTTCCAGGTTTGAATGGGATCACAAGAACTTGGCTGCTCTCTCTACCCCCCCCTCAAGATCTCTGCAAAACTAACTACGTTGGGCCGATTTCTTTTCCCGTTTTTTCCTTCACTGTCCATTTTTTCCCCGGAAAAACCAACAAACTGGCTGATCGCTGTCAGCGCCTTCCCGAGGGGGGGTGAGTGAGTGGAAGACTGCCTTACAAGGTCCAGCGCACTGTCCTCTCCCACTCCCAACTGGGGTTGGCCCGTCTTTCTGATCCCAGACATCCGCTCCTCTCCTCAGCGCCCGTTCCCAGCCTTGTCTCCCCTTCCTGCGGGGAGACTTTCGAGGAGGCAGGATGTCATGAGCTGCCCGGCGGAGGAAGGCGACTCCCAGCTAACTTAGTGAATGGTGTTTGGAGGCGAGGAAATTGTTGAGTGCGATGCCTCCCAGCAACGCAAACGGGTTCTCGAAGAAGCCTGCCATGATGCCATCTCAGCTGGACATTTTGGCTTTCTCGAGATACTGCACTTAGCCCGCCGTCGATTCTGGTGGTGGCGCCATACCTACAAAAGACATTGGGAGGCTTATATCAAGAGGGGTGCTCTGTTTGTCTGCGAGGAGCCAAATCCATCCGGAAAGCCCATGGACTGTTAAAACCTCTCCCGGGTTGCCTCAGCCCCCTGGGGAAGTTATCTCCAATGGATTTTTTTTAATGCGGATTTACCCGAGGAGAGCCAAGGGAAACACCGTCCTGTGGGTGGCGGGGGACCTGGTTTCCAACCAAGCCCATTTCATCCCCCGCACCTCCATTCCTTCGCTCCTAAATTAGGCAGCGGCTGTTCATTCAACATATATACCGTCTACACTCCTCCCCACTCAAGGTGGTGATTGCGACCCAGCGAACTAATTCATTTCAAAATTTTGGAAAGCTTTCCTGGGTTTGTTGGGGGGGCTACCCGGCAGTTGCCGCCCCCTACTGCGTTCAAAGTGGCGGTGAGTCAGAAAGGAACGAACAGAACTCTTGAGGAACAGTATTGACTACGTTATTACACCAACTATCGCAAGACAACAGTCGCGATTTAATTCCGTTCTTGGAATATGCCTACTAACTTTAATGCGTTCCGCCTTCATGGCAGTACGTAAAAAAACCCCTTTGAAATTGTGTACTGGCCGCTCCTTCCACCGTTGCCCCCAACGCTACCCGAATGCATCCCTCAGAATTCCAACGTTGGATTTCATCTCTGGCTGAGGTGGAAAAGCGGTTCAGACTGCCTTGCAACAAGCTAAAAGATTCCCAAAAGTTCCAGAAGCGGATAAACCTTGTCGGTCCTGACTTCCCTTTCGCGTGTTGGGGCTTGGGTCTACTTATCTACTAAAAAATCTCAGGAGGCGTGCATAAATTTTCAAAACTGGGCGCAACCGCCGTGGGACCACCCCAAATTACGAAGGTGATTAATGATGTTACTGCCCGGTTAGATCTGCCTAATTCTTTAAGTAATGTCCATCCTGTCTTTCATTCCAGTTTGCTCAAAGGAGGCTCCGGCTTCCGATGCACAACGCGACCCTCGGGAGATACCCCGCCCGACTATAATTGATGGCCACAAGCATTGTTACCACATGAAATTAGCGCCATCCCTGGACTCGTTTTAATCGCAAACGCTTGCAATACTTGGTTTCCTGGGTGGGGTATTCCTCTGGTTATAATCAATGGGTGTATTCAGAAAATATTAACGCCCCCTCCCTTATTTCTACTTTCCATCGAGCCTTCCCACACAAACCAGGGGGGGAGAAGTGTTTCTTAGGGGAAGCAGAGTGTAAAGGTTTCAATAGTGTTGATTCTCAGCACAGCCGCTTGGCCTTGAGTAGATTCCAGGGCTCGGGCGATGGGCCAGAATCGGCTGCGATTTCTCTGGTAGAGACCTTATCTCACAGAGAGAGATGAGCATGCCATTCCCATGAGAATGGGACTGGGGAAACCGGGAGGGGGATGGGAAGGAGAAAGTTATAACCTGTGGGTCTGGCGGGAAGACTTCATTCCTGCCACGCCGTGTACGTGAGCTTTCTAAGATGTCTGAATAAACGGTCTTTCAACCAACAAAGCCTTTTATTTCTGCTCTATGGAATTCCTTACACTATCCTGATTGGCTGCTGCTGCTGCTGCTGCTGCTGCTGCTGCTGCTGCTGCTGCTGGGCGGGAATTTTTCTGAGCAAGGATCCTCCATGGCAAAGCCAGCTGAAGTTCTGGACAGTTCCTCCCTTGCATGTCAAGGGGGCCGGCTTTTGAGGGGCCTGATAGTCAAAGGAAGCCTCAAGGCTACAAGCTGTTCTGTTCCGAGATAGCAATCGAGTCCCGTCTGGGCGTTCACGTGAAGCAAAAAGTGCTTCAGCTTAGCTTCAACCCTTGGAAGAGTTCGGATGAGCGGCCCCGCCTGCCTGGGTGCCGCGGATAGAGCTTCTGGCAAGAGGGGGTGGGGAGACATCAGGTGGGATATCAGCCAAAGACTTGGAGCCGCCACCGCCTCCTCCAAGGTCTTCCCTCCTGGATGCCTCCTTTGAGGTTTGCTGCTGTTATATATTTCTTTACACTAAACCGTTCCACATTGCTTCGAATCCATGTCGATCTCACCAGGGGGATTTTTTTTTTTAGGGCTGTGCGTGATGCGTCCTGATTGGATGGGAGGCTCCACGTCACTCACAATGGCGGGTAGTTCGAATTTGGATTCACCCCCCTACTTCCCCACTGCCCCAGATTGACTGTGTGTTTTTTAAAAAGGTCTACTTCCTTCCAGGTTTTAATATAACGCGCGCTGAGGGGAGTGGGGGAGTGACAGAAACAAGGTCAATGCGCATTCGGCACTGGTGTAGTGGGGAGTTCTGCAGGAAACCTGGATATTTGAAGTGCCGAGCACATATTTAATAGTGAGTGGGGAATCAGCCAGAGACTAGGAGAAATGGAAGTCCCATCCCCACTGAGTTCCCTCCTCTCCCCAATCTCCTTTTCCCAGGCACTGCCACCAAAATTCCAGGATTTCCCAAGCGGGAGTTGGGATGCATGAATGGACAGGGAGTGGCACTGGGCGGCCTTTGGAGGGCACATGGATAGAAGCCAGCTGCAAGGAGAGAGAGCAGAGACCCCTTCACAAAGAGAAACTGAAAAGAGAGAGAGGGAGGGAGGGAGTTCATGCTGCTGCATCTTTAATGGCAGTCTGACACAGAGACATTAAGCAGGTGAAAGTATTCTGGGTAGGGCTGCTGCCCAGACAGTATTTTATTCTCTTGGCCAGTTACCAGAATTGGAAAAAGCAAACGCTTTACATTTTTTTAAAAATCCAGCCAAGCCTTTTAGTGCATACTGATGTGCTCTGCTAGCAAATGCTTATGTATTACATGAGGACGGTGACTGCATTTATGGCGTGGTGCAGGTACACACCCTCCCTGTAAAGGCCTGATAGTGTTGCTAGATCCTTGCTGAGGGTAGGGGTGCCCCACCCCCAATGGGCACTTCTTGTCACCACTCAGCTGGTCTATAGGGGTTCCAAAACTGGAGGGGGGAGGACATCACCAGTGTCCTGGCAGAGTGATGTCACATCCTGTGTCCGGTAGCGCTGTCAGTGCATCACCAGGGATGGCAGAGATGCTCTGGCATTTGGGCAAAATATACTAGAACACCCAGAAAGCAATAGTAGCTGTCACTGACAACATCTGTGCATTGCTGGCAAGGGCCCCTGACCATCTGGTAAGTTTCCCCAGCCCACACCAATTGCCAGGGTTTCTTGGTAATCCTATGCTACGACCTGTGAATGATGCAAGCAAATACAGGCATTCTGAACCAGCCACCCATAGCAGGGAAATTGCCTTTAGAGTGATGATTTCTCATGTCTCTATGGTCTTTACCACAGAGATTCGGGGGATTCCTAGAGCTTCACCCAGAAGTGATATCACATATGCCCCAAACTCCTCCTTAAAATCTCCCAGCATTTGCCAAGCAGTGCCTATAACCCCAACCCAAGGTCAGGAGCTATAGAACTGAACTGCTACCACACAGTTGATTCCCCACAGTCAATTAATCACGTGATACTCACGTGTAATAACCAGGTTTTAGCAAGAATTCTCCACTGCCTGATTGCTGAACATGGATTCATCCCGGTTCTGGCACTCCCTCTCCCCCTGATCACATGTTTTTTCAGAACCTGCATGTATGTGCACCTTTTTAAAAAACACGCGCCAAATCCAGATCAGTGGGGAGGATCAGGGTTTCAATCTAGATTTAATTTCCTGCCGTTGGCAGTGACTGAGAGCCTTCCAGCCAATCAGAGCACAGTGGGCTGTGTGCAATTTGTTTTTTGGTTTCGCGCCGGCGGAGGCTATGTGGAAACATGGCTGAGTGGAACGCAATTCCTGTGCCAACTGTTAACTAAAATTACACTTTTGTGCCAGCTCAGCTGTGTGGGAAAAGAGCACCGAAGTCGCACATAAACATAGCTTAGTGTGAAAAACAGCTACCATCTATCTACACATGCGTGTGGTGACATAGCTCCGGAAAAAAAAGTTAAAAACAAAAATTCCTGCCCCAACACAGTGCAACAGTCAATCAAAAGAGGAAGAAAGAGCTGTTGAGCAGATCGTGCGTTTGATCGTGCAATCGTGGAGATTGCTGCACTGTTTGAAAGTGTGATAGACATGGATGTCCTGGTCACACACACGCTGGAGTGGGGAGAGTGAAACCTCGATGAAAAGATGTCGATTCTTTTGAAACCTGGTTGGATCTCCACCAGAGGGCCTTAAAAAAAAGGTGATAGCTAGATTGCCGCAGCATCGCAACGTTATAATGTTGTACAACAATGTTCCCAATATATAGTCCTTTTGAGAGCCAGTGTGGCATAGTGGTTAAAGCGTAGTGGTTAAGGTGTCAGCCTAGGATATGGGAAAACCAGACTCAAATCCAATGGAAACTTGCTGGGTGACCTTGGACCGCTCATACCTTCTTACCCTTGACCCTGGCAAGTATTTGGATGGGAGACTTCCAAGGAATACCAAGGGCATGACTCAGAGGCAGGCAATGGCAAACCACCTCTGAATGTCTTTCACCTTGAAAACTTTATGGATGTAAATAAATCAGCCGTGATTTAACAGCCAAAAGAAAAAAAAAAGGCCAGTTGCAGAGCCACAAGGGGAAATGTGCAGCCAGAACCTTTCTCTGTATAACTCCAATACAAAAAGGGCTGGAGACTTACTCCCTGCCCGCCTCCCCCCCCAATGAAAACCATGAACGAGAATATTGTGGCAAATGATTTTATTTATTTATTTATTGAGATTTATTCTCCACCCTTTACCAGAGTCTCAGGATGGGTTACAATAAAAACCATAATACCAGAGTCTCAGGATGGGTTACAATAAAAACCTTTCCAACACAATAATAAAATCCCTCTAAAATACAATCCTAAAACCATAAAGCATTATAAAAACTCCCACCCCAATGATGTATTGTTATTATACCATAAGAATCTATTGCCCAGATCCCAATAATGCTTCTCTTCATGCACAAGTGTAGAGGTTAGAGTGTTTGACTGAGGTGGATTCTGCAAGCATATGTATAATGGGTTGCGGTTACAAAGGAACCCATTTTCCTTTTCCCCATTTGCATGTGTGTCCTTCACCCATTCAGGTAGCGACTGGGGCCCATGCAAACAATCTGGTTTGCTTTTGCACTTCGCACGGAGGCACTTTTCTCTTTCTCTTTATTTCCTGGCGTGTAGCTTTGCAGGCATACAGAAAGGAACCCCTGCAGCTATGCAATTGTCCCACAATCTGATTGGCTGCACCTGCATAGCTGCGCATGTGCAACACAAAAAAATTAAAAGGAAAAGGGACCCCCTTGCAATGGAAGGGCAATATTGGACGTGTTGCTATAGATCAGGGGTAGGGACCTAAACGTCTGAGCTCTCAGGAACTGGTCCGCATCAGCCATCTCCCTCTGTCAAGCCAATTGGTGGCCATGCTGGCTGAGGAAAACTGATAGAATGCTGAGGCTCCTGAATTCCTACTATAGATCTATGTGGCAATCATACTTGCTGCCGTGTGGAAGAAACAGGCTTGGGAGACTTTGTACACCACTGGGCACTCAGAGAATCTGACCAGAACACGCTGGGTGACCTGCACAGAATGGCAGGAGGGCAATTCTCCCTGTCAGTGGATGGTGCAGAACCTAAAGTGAACGGGTGGGAGGGCGGGAAATAAAACCTCTCCTGCCTGTTGTGTTCGTGTGGGAGCACCTCTAGTTTGGGGTTGTGCAAAAAAGATTGCTGGTTTAGCAATTTTATAAAATTCTGGGTTGAGTGGAATGAAATGGGGCAAACTTGTCCAAAGGCCCCCCCCCCCCCCCTGGTTATATAATGTCCTACACCCATTATATTTGGCCTGTGTGGAATCCACCTGAGATGTGGGAGGCCCAAATTTGAATTCTAATTCTGCCATGGAAGCTTGCTGGGTGACCTTGGGCCAGTTACAAACTGCCCTTATAGGGTCTTTGTAAGGATGAAACAAAGGAGAAGATAAAGGAGTGATTCACTTTGGGACACAACTGGAGAGGGAGGTAAGGTATAAATGAAGTAAATATACTTCTAATTGAACGATGTACAGATAACATTAAAAGGCTCCCCCCCCCCCCTTCACCACTTCCATCTATGGATCTCAGAGGCCACATTAAACATAGTAGGAGAATGGTCTCAAATAAGATAGGGATTTCTTCTGAGATTTCACAGATTAAAATAGGCACCTGCTTCTAACACCTTAATCCTCACATCAAACTATCATTGCTGAAGAGTCTACTCATACTTCTACACATTACACTCAGTTACCTTGCAGATGACACTAATTTAAAAAGGCAGTAATATATTTGTGCTTTGGGTTGAAGCTAATGCTAGAAAAATATAATTGTCCCGCAACAGTTTAAATCATGGTGCACAAAAATGGCAGACTTTGCTGAGTAAGGCAGATACCTTACTGCTCATGCAGGTGAAGTTTCAAGCGTTCACACAAGAGGCAAACTTCCACCCCCTACTGTTGGATTTTGTGAAAGGACAAAATGAAAGCTTATGAAAGGGGTTTTGGAGTGAATATTCCAAGGGGAGAAATTGGACTCAGGACTGGCTGGATGTGTGTATTTACTTGACTGTTTCTTGCTGGGGCATTTTTCAGTAACTCCTGGGGTTGCTAGCTCTGTAGAGAATGCGGCCGGGAGGCTGCTTACTGGGGCAGCCAGTCAAGAACATATAACACCGGTTCTTAAGGAACTACACTGGTTTCTGGTCAAGTTCCAGGTCATTTTCAAAGTACTGGTGTTAACCTTTAAGTCCATAAGGGGTATTGGACTTGCATATCTTCGGGACCGCATCTCCCTGTATTGTCCTACAAGGTCCCTCTGAAGAACGAAAAACCTTCTATCGATCCCCGGAGCCAGAGCTTTTACGACCCTGGCTCCGGCCTGGTGGAACAGGTTTCCAAGCGATGTTAGGGACCTGTGGGAATTGTGGCGGATCCGCAGGGCCTGCAAGACATGCCTGTTCCACCAGGCCTTTCCCTCTATCCAGCCAGATTGAGGTTCATAGATCATTTATTTTGACTTCTGGGGGGGAGGGGGGGAAGGAGGGGGGAAGTAGATGGAAGCTGCCGAGCCCTGCCCCCAGCCTCCGTGCAGGCCAGCAGGGTCTGGGGAGGGCAAAGGTCAGCCTGCATGGAGGCCAGGGACAGTGATTGGCGCAGACAGGCAGTCCAGGCAGGCGCCATGGCCACCTGCCCCCAAGCCCTGATCCCTATCTCCCTGCCAGCCAGCTCCTGAGTGACCCCATGTCCCTATAGGCCAGGGTTTCCCAACCTTTTCAACATTGTGGTACCCTTGACCTCGCTCTTCATATCTCAGGGTACCCTTGAGGTTCGTTTGATTTTTTTGGCATTTTTTAGGGTTTTTTCTGTTTTTAGTCTGTAGGGGGCACATTATTAAGCTAACGGCACCAAAATTTCAGGGTATCTTCAGGAGACTCTCCTGATGATGCCACCCAGGTTTGGTGAGGTTTGGTGTAGGGGGTCCAAATTATGGTATCATCAAGAGTCTCCTGAAGATACCCTGAAAGTTTGGTGGCTCTATCTTGAAAAATGTGCACCCCACAAACACCCCAGAAATACCCCATTGGCTGCAATGGAGCCACTTCAGAGCAGAGAATCTGCCAGGCTCTTTCAACAAGTTCTATAGTGGGGAAAAATAATTGTTTTTTCCCACCATGGACCTCAATGGGACTTGCTGCTATGCCCAGCTGGCTCTGTGATGGAGATTTTATTGAGGGCTCTGGTGGGGTTTTTGTTCTGGGTAGGGCACCAAATTTCCCACAGGGATGCTGATGAGTCTCCTAAAAAGAACCAGTCAACTTTGCTGATGTTTGGATGGCTGGGCACTCATTCTGTGGACATCAGCTTCACCTTCAATTGGGTACCCTCAGCATTTGCCCCTTCCATGCAAACTTCAAAAAAGTTTGCTGGTTCCTTTCAGGAGACAGTCACCAGCAGCCCTGTGGAAAATTTGGTGCCCCCACCCTGAGCAAGACCCCCAGTACAGCCCCTCCCACTGAAATCTCTACCACAGAGCCAGCTGGGCATGACAGCAAGCATCACCCCATCCCACACCTCCCACTGGTTGTTGTGTTTTTTTTTGCACCACTGCGGCACCACAGAGTGTGGGATGCATGATTGTTGTGTTCAGATATGTAGCTATGGGCTCGGGCTGTGGTGTGATGGTGATTTTGGGGTGACCAAGTGGAAAAATCGGGAGGATCCATGATGATCTGTGCATTTTTACCACATGAGTGATTGTTGTGGGCACTGGGAGGGGAAAGTGGGGGGTGGCAACCTGCGACACCGGGAGAAGAAGGTGGGGGTAGTGACAAGCAGGGGAAGGGGGGGAAGCAGTGTTGACTGCCCAGGGTACCACGGAACTCTGGTTGGGAATCACTGCTATAGGCCATACACCTCTGCCCTGAGGGGAAAGGGCGGGATACAAATCTCATAAAACACACACACACACACACACACACACACACACACACACTACATACATGGAGATTTTGGGGGCATAGCCTGAGAAGGGTGTAGTTTGGGGAGGGGATGGATTTCAGTGGGGTATAATGCCATGATGGAATCCATCTTCCAAAGCAATTGTTTTCTCCAAGTGAACTGATCTCTATCACTTGGAGATCAGTTCAAATCCCAAGAGATCTCCAACTACTACCTGGAAGTTGGGAGCCCTTCCTTACTTCACAGCTGCTGTTAGACCAGCTACATAACCAAGTTAAAGGCTTCTTTTTAGGGACCAAAACACATTGGGAAATTCAATTGTAGATCTTTACTGTGATGCATATGTTGCCCTTAAAAAAGTAAAGAAAAAGAGAAAATAAAATTAATTATTCTTGGTCTCTTGCATGTGTGACAAAGTGGCAGGACACTTCAGGTATGAACCTGCAAATGGGGCTTTTTTTAGCTGTGCGTTTAGCTTTTTTTTTTTAGATTGGCACTTTTAATGGAATTTTAATGTGTTTTATATTTATTGTTTTACTGTTTCAAACCCTGCGACTGCAGGTAGTTTTATTGCATTTTATATTATTGTAGTTATCCACTTGTATTAGCAGAATGATCAATATTTCAAACCAGTAAATAAGGGACTAAAAATGGAAATGCTTTGCTGTGTTTTTGCTCTATGTTTTGGCTGAATAATGCTGGCTTGTGAAGAATGTGAAAGCTGACACGGGATCTTGGCCAGCCCGTTTTCCCTCCGTTCCCAGAAAACAAGGCCTGCCGAGCGTTCCCCTCCCCCTATTTAGAAGCAATAATTAAAAAGTGGAGCAGTGCGGGGTCTCCGCAAGGTCAAAGCATCCCTGGAAGACAAAATTGCCAAGCGGCTTCTGAGCAGTAACCTCATTGGCGGGGGCACAGCAGCATCTTCCTGGAACCGATCTGCAGTCGTCCTGACAGGTGGAGCCACGTAGCCCAGTGCCACATCCAGGGAGGGGGCAAATCAAGCTGGGGCTTCCACGGAGTGACGCCCTGTCAGATTTCATTGTCCCAGTTTTCCTTGAACCTCCCCTATGCTCCCTCCTGAATTTCCGGCCTATAACTTTCCTTACGCAAATAGAGGATCAGACATAACAACAACAGAAGGGAGCAGTTTAAGAAATGCTGGGGGAATGTAGTGACAGTCTTGAGCTCTGCTCAGTAGGTGTGGAGGAACAGGCTAGGATAATAAAACAGCCCCGGAGCAAGCTGAGCCCAGTGAAGGCACTGGTTCTGATGGCGCTGCAGGAGTTGTAGGTCATGGGCCTGTGCCACAGGAAATGTGGAAATGGGTATAGGCTTGCCCAATACCCAATGTTAAACTTGCCGTTTGCCCATTTGCAGCAGGTAAACCCCAGTCCCGAGCCTCCCTCCCCTGATCTCAAGAATTGTAGTAGAAACGGTTAGAAAACAGTCTCCATAGTAACCCTGTAGGAATTTCCCACAGTCATTATGGGTCTTTGCCATAGAAATTAGGGGAAATTCCTAGAGTCACCCAGAAGTGATGTCACCTTCCACCCTCCCCAAAGACTGCCCTCAAAATTTCCTGGTATTTGCTGAGACAGAGTTCACAGCCTCAGGCACTGTGGTGGCACAAGCATGACAAGGGCTGCTTAATTTAACTGTATCGAGCCAGTAGTGGTCCTCTGGCCAGGACTGCAGTCCGCCAGGAACTTTTCTGGTAAGTTAAAGAGCCAATCCAGACAGAGCACATGCCTTTCCTCCCAGGGTAGTTCCTGAGGCTCACAAGACATTCCCAGGATAAGCAAAGATCCACCGGCCCAACAGTGCATAAATCTCTGTGTTCCCTTCATGCATCTGACGGAGAGAATTTTGTCCCATGATTTGCCACAATAAATTAATTAGTCTAGACGGTGCTGCTAGACTAGCCCTCTGAAATCTGTTCCAACCATTCCACTGTTCAAATACCCAACAAGGTCAACACAGAAGTCTTGCTTGGACTTCTTTCCTCTTAAGGGGCCCCATGGAGATTATCCAGTCTAGGGCCTAAGAAATCCTGCAGCTGGCTCAGCTAGCTTCCATATGTTGTGGAACACCAAAAGCATCCAATCCTAAACCAGGGTAGCCAGCTCCAGATTGGGAAATACCTGGAGATTTGTGGTGTGTGTGGGGAGCCTGAAAAGGGTGGGAACTGGGGAGGGGCGGGATTTTAATGGGGTATAATGCAATAGGGCCCACCATCCAAAGCGGGCTTTTTCTCCAGGTGAACTGATCTCTGTTGCCTGAAGATCAGTGGTAATCCCAGGAAGACTCCAGCCAGCACCTGAAGGATGGCAACTAGGGATGCCAGCCTCCAGGTGGGACCTGGAGATCCCTAAAATTACATCCTATCTCCAGACTACAGAGATCAGTTGTCCTGGAGGGAATGCCCGCTTTGGAGGGTGGACCGTGGCACTGTGCCTCACTGGGGTTGCTGTCTTTCTCAGCCTCCATCCCCAATTCTCCCAACCTAGCTGTGGAAATTATACCCTCCCCTCCCCCATAATACCACCAACCCTGGTGGCCAGGGGGGACCTGGCAACCCTACTGAAAATCCTTATCCTAAACAGAATTACATTCTTTGCTGTCCTTTGAAGTCACTGGGTTTAGAAGGATGGAAATCTGCTTGGGATGGCGCTGTGTGTAGCCTTCCCAGTTGATTATTACCTTTCATCTATGGGAAGGGCTTTTTCTTTTTAGTGGGAACGGGTTTTCTGCATTAGTTCTGAAAGTTTCATAAATCTAAGGGGCCAGGTTTGGGGATTTTTTTTTGTTTAAACCTCAATTAAATTTAATTACACTTATACCTTAATTACACTTGTTTCCTCAAAACAGCTCAGAGCAGCTCACAGTTAGCTAGATTCAGCAGTCAAACAATGCTGTGTGTGTTGAGACCATTAAATAGCCTCTGGGGAGGAGACTGGCTGCACCCCACCCAGGGCAAAGAATGGCCCTTTTCCCCAGAGAAAGCCGTGCTGTGACACTCCCCTCCTGCAGTGCTTCTCAATCCCCCTTCCTTCACTGGTCTGTGGGCATAGAAAAGAGCAGAGAGGATGGACAAAGGTCATTTTGGGAGGGAATCAAACTTACAGGTAGCTTTAGGGTTATCAGGTCTGGGTTGGGAAATACCTGGAGATTTTGGGGGTGGAGCCTGAGGAAGGTGGAGTCTGGGATGGGGCGGGACCTCAGCAGGTTATAATACTGTAAAGTCCAGTCTCCAAAGCAGCCCTTTTCTTCAGGACAACTGATCTTGGTTGACTGGAGACCAGTCAATAGCGGGAGATCTCCAGGCGCCATCTGGCGCTTGCAACCTTAGGTAGCCTGTTGATTGTCATAACCCATCCGGAGGAGAGGGGAACATTCCTATCAGAGGTCACTCCCTACCTTAGCCTTTGCTGGCTAACCTTTGGGCACCAAAATGACAACCTCTCATCTAAGCAGACCTATGGTTTTGTCTCAATAACCAGGAAAGCAGGAGACAGGAGCCCAACATAAAGAACAAAATGGAGAACAAAGGTGAAGGATGCACAACTGGATTTTCTTCAAGCATAGCTAATTTCTTTCTAAAAGAAAAAAATTCACGCAGGCTATGATAAAATGAACTGGCTGTTTGACAGTGGAATGCACTACCTCAGAGTGTGGTGGAATCTCCTTCTTTGGAGGTTTTTAAAGAGAGGCTCGATGGCCATCTATCAGGAGAGCCTTGAGTGTGTGTTTCAGCATTGCAGGGAGTTGGACTTGATGGCCCTTGTGGTCTCCTCCAACTCTATGATTCTATCCCACCTTTGCTGTTTAAATCAAACTCACATCCTCCACTTCATGTGCTTGGGAAGATACGTGTTTCAAAAGATGGGGACTCTGTGGCCATTTCTGCTTCTGGAGTGAGATCCTTCAGTCAGAGGCCAGGTGATGGGCTGAGAGACACTCAGAATAGGGTTGTCAACCTTCAGATAGTGACTGGGGATTTACAGCTGGGCTCCAGATACCAGAGATCCATTCCCCTGGAGAAAACAGCTACTTTGGAACGTGGACAGTATGAGATTGAACCCCACAATCTTCCCCAGGCTCCACCCCCAGATTTCCTAGTATTTCCCATCACAGTCCTGGCAACTTAAACTCAGAGATCTGGTTATCTAAATGTTTGAAGATCTGGTTCTGGGATCTTTAAAATTGTACAGATATGCAAATTGTACATGCATCCACAGGGCAGATTTGTCACTTAAACATTTGAAATTATCCCTCCAACCCTTCTGTGCCAAAACAATGTGAAATCTGCCGTAGGGCGGGTGGGTGGATGGGTGGGTGGGGCTTGATTTAACCTTATCTTACACAATTCAATTCCAAGCTTATCCCCTTCATACCATCTACAGAACTATTTCTTTTTACCCAATATGGATTTGACTGGGAAAGAATAGGAAGGCCACATCGATGTTTCCAAAATGTATTTGCGCACTGATGAGGACTAGAAACTTTCATCCTAACAAAATTGCGCACAGTTTGTCTTATTTTGTCCTTTGAACACACACACACACACACACACACACACACACACACACACACACACACACACACACACACACACACACACACACACACACACACACATATATTTGTCAGGCTTGGTGTACTAAATACATCCATCCCCAATGTCAAAACTCTGTATTGTTTTTCCCTCGGCTGGCACAGCTGTGGCGGCAGCTGCTGCTGCTGCTGCTCTTGCCTCCTGCATCCGCAAAGGAAGGAAGGACGCAGCGACCTTCACAGCCAGCTGTGTATCCAGCGCCAGGGGCAGGCGGCCCCAATCTGCAACCCAAACAATCATCATCAAGAGCCTTGCAGGGACAAATCAGGACTAGGTTAGCTGCTGGCTGGAAGAGATTGCAAGGGGGTGGGAGCAACACTGTCTGGGATATTATGGGGGATTGATTACTAGTAAACACCCCCTCTCCATACCAAAGCAACACATTCCTATACAAGACCAATCGCTCAGAAAGAGACAAACAGGGACACTCTGCCACGCAAAGCTGAAATTGGTTCCCAGCTCCATATTTGCAGTTTTTGTTCCTTGTTCATGAATCCAACCTCACAGATGGATTCTACTCAAAAGCTCTGCAGCCAGTAAAACCTTTGGCCCATCCCAAATCATATACCCTGCAGGCTCAGGTGGCTGCATTCTGCAAACAAACCTATGTTATTCATCTGACCAAAGTTTGGTTTCAGCATAATTTGTGGTTAGTTCTATGAATAAGGAATCGGGAATCAGTTTCACGCTCATCACTGTCCCCATGTTAATTTCTTTGCTTTGCCTGTATCTGAGAGCAAAAGGGGTGGGCTGCCCATAAGTCACCTTTAACCTTGCTGTCCTCCCACTCCACCAGTTGCCAACCTCCAGGTGGACCCTAGGCATGCCAGTCTTCAGATAGGATTTGGGGATTACTGGTATTACAGCTCACCTCCAGACTTCAGAGATTAGTTCCCCTGGAGAAAATGGCTGCTTTGGGAGATTGACTCTGGCATTTACCCTCTCTGAGGTTCTGTCTTGCCCAGCCTCCAGCCTCAAATCTCCAAGAGTTTCCCATCCTGGATCTTCCCACCCTACCCCAGTATCTCTCCAGTGGCCAGGGAGGGCCTGACAATACCATCCTGAAAAAAACAGTTCTGCTGGAGGAAATGGCAGCTTTGGAGGGCAGAATCTCTGGCCACACATCCCTACTTCTTCTCCTCTCCAAACTCTTCTCTGTCTTCTCAGGCAGCGCTCCCAAATCTACAGGAAGTTCCCTAGCAAGACTTGGTAACCCTTTTCACCAGTTTTACCCAAAATGGGTTAAAACCAGCCCTCCATCTTTGACACTAGGTGGTCAACTCAGCAAGAAGAAGGAGAAGGTCATTGTGGTTTCCTTCACATTGAGTGTACATTCCACTGGACTTGATTCTCAGTCAAAACCAATTTTCCCCCTATCTGAACCCACCGCACTCAGATCAGAGAATCCCCACAGTTTTGGAAAACTCTGAAAGTATGACTTTTTATCTCCATTCACAGGGAAAGAGAGGAAGATTATTATGCATTAAGGTTTCTTCAAGTTTTCTCACTCCTCCCTGCAGGTTTTCCCACTCTTTGAGTCAGCATTTCATTGGAAGGGCTTTCTTTTTATTATTATTGTAACACTGAAAGTCTATCACTGGAGCAATTGACCTTTGAAAGTGACATGAAATTGACAAGTCCTTGCAAAATAATCTAGATCAAAGATGGCACACAAAAAAACTGTGGCAGGCAACCTCCCCAAATGGACATTGCATGGAAAGAACAAGAAAGCGGCAGGTAGGCAAAATGGTGGCTAGCTCAGCTAGGGGAACATCACAGGAGGAGAATCCCTGTGTAAATAAATAAACAAAAAGTAACAAAAACCCACTGCAAACCAAACAGCCGTGGAGTAAGTAGTACATGGATAAATGGCTGGAGAGTTGTTTGTTACACCTTGCTTTTCTTTACTGAAAGGAGTCTCAAAGTGGCTTACTATCTTCTTACCTCCCCCCACCTCCACAACAGACACCTTGTGAGGTAGGTGGGGCTGAGAGAATTCTGAGGGAACTGTGACCCAAGATCACCCAGCAGGCTTCATGTGGAAGAGCGGAGAATCTAATCTGGTTCTCCAGGTTAGAGTCCAGATTACAGTCTGCAAATTAGAGAAGGTCAGGTATCCACTTTGGGTTCCCATGATAAGCAAGCCCTCTCTCCCTCCCTCCCCACAAATACCCACACAAATGTAGGGAGAGGCTGTTTGGTCAAGTAGTTGATCATTCATAAAGAAGCATGGCAGAAGCATGTTCTTGGGTGGCTGAACTGCAGCAGTGGACACATGAAGCTGCATTATGCAGGCACCATTTAGATTTTACAGGGACTGCATCCACACCCTGCATGTAGAAAAGCACCTCTGTTTGTAAGCAATGCCAAACGTACATTCACTTTACAAATGAAACTGGCACCTGAATAAAGACGGGGATAAATCCCACGCTGAGCTCCATCTCGGACAGTTTCAACTCAAAAAAATAAGACCAGAAGAAGACAAGCTTTCTTCCTCTGCCCCCCCCCCCGCCCCCGCCACCATGGTTCTGAGCTGAATCGAGCTTCCCCTTGTTTTTGAAGTGAGGTTCCTGCAGCTGTTCTGTGACTGTTGAGAAAGGGAGTTGGGTCCAGAGAATCCAGACCCAACTCTTTACAAACAGGTACATCTGCTTTGACTCTTCGTCAAGCCCTTTTGGCTTCTCAAAGTCAGGATACTCTGCACTGGCTGGTAGCAGCTCTCTCGAGTCCTAAGTCTTTTCCTCCTGTTCTCCCTGGGTCTATATGACCAGATGTGCAACTAAAGGTCTCTGCTGGGAAATTCATTCCCCGGCACGCACAGGCCCCATTCAGATCAGGAACACAGAGAGACCACACAAAGGCCTTCCACAGATCCTCATGATCGGACATGCAGCTTGTCTTCCGTGCTGGGAAAAGATGCTGAAGCTTTCCTCTCACTCCCTTGCCCTTTCCCCACACCGAAACAACCCTGGGGGATCTGCTACTGGGGAAATGGATGCGTAGTCCATCAGTGGTTTCCCTAACAGGGCATACACAGGTTCCCAAGGAAATTTCACTTATGCATCACAAGTTCTATGCTAGGGAAGGGTACTCAGCCCCTCTTTGCCCTACTAGGGAAACTAATTGGCTACAAATGCATTCACAATTGCATGCTGGATCATGGGTACCCGGAGAAGACTTGAGGAAAATGACATGCGTAGTAAGGATATCCAGTGAGGGGGTCTTTCAATTGCAAATGCTGTGGGTTGCAGCTGGGAGTTTCTGCATGCAACGTGGATGCTCTGCTACTAATCCATAGTAGCTCCTTAATTTAAATTCCCTTACACTGTCAGACTGTTGGCCTGTCAAGCAGTGGCCCTCTAAAGTCAAGGTCTGTCCTATCTCCTGCTACCTGATCCTTCTAATGGAAAATGGCGGGACTGAACTTGGGACCTTCTGTATGCAAAGCACGTGCTCTGGCACTGAGCCACAGGCCCTCCTTAATACAGTTCCTCCTCCCCTGCATAACTGCAGATCTATTCAAAAAGGGGCAAAGCTGCCCTGCCTGCTGCTGCAGGGCTTCTGGGAAATCTATCTCATTTTCCCTTCCGTTCATCCACCTCCCACCTTGGCCAGTCCCCATTCTTGGCTCCTGTCTAATAAAATGAGGGGTATCAGCCCTCAAGGTCCTGGGTGGGGTCTCTTTAACTCGCATTCTTGCTCATGTTAGATTTCTCCCACCCCCTTTACCTGCTCAGGTAAGGCCTCTGGAATTCCTGGCTGGCATTCAATCCGCTCACCTGGAGCAGAACTTGTGTTTTCCCAGGCTCTTCTGTGAATGGGTGGGGTATATCATTGCCAGTTTTGCTCCCGGCAAGCTTCCTGTGCTCCTCCAGCCCCTGCATCACAACCAGAAATTCAACTGCTGCACTGATTTGTCTCCTTTTCACCCCGCTTTTCAGCCAAAATTGGTTTGCAGTAGTAAAAATATCAATTACAGCCTCATTAAGCGGGCTTAGAGATGAGGCTCCCATTAAGGTCACTGTCTGTGCACGATGAGGGGAGTGCCTGGCTCCTGCCCCTTCCTTCTTATGTCAGCAGCCTAAAGCTGTAAGCAAGCCTTGATTTCTTTAGCAAGCAGACTTCTGGACCCTCCCCCTTTCCTCTCACAGATCTTCAAGGTGGTCCGC
The DNA here is from genome assembly GCF_021028975.2 of Sphaerodactylus townsendi. Taxonomy (NCBI): domain Eukaryota; kingdom Metazoa; phylum Chordata; class Lepidosauria; order Squamata; family Sphaerodactylidae; genus Sphaerodactylus; species Sphaerodactylus townsendi. The sequence goes on along the minus strand of NC_059439.1, from coordinate 7,374,562 downwards.
GGCAAGTTAAAACACACAGACTTAAGTTACTAAACCAGCACACAACAACAGAAAGCCACCTACCTAAAGAGCAGGTGACACTGAGCCTCAATAAGTACTGGCCAAGGAGTGTGGTGTTTAAGAGCAGTGGACTCTAATCTGGAAAACTGGGTTCGATTCCGCACTCCACCACGTGAGTGGTGGACTCTTTATCTAGTTTGTTTCCTGCTCCTCCATATGAAGCCTGCTGGGTGATCTTGGACTAGTCACAGTTTTCTCAGAACTCTCTCGGCCCCACCTACCTCACAAGGTGTTGAAAGAGGAAAGGAAAGGAGTCTGTAAGCTGCCTTCAGTCTCCTTATAGGAAAGAAAAGCAGAGTATAAATCCAAACTTTTCTTCTTTCAATGTCCATCTGATTTTAAAGCCTTTCAATGTCCATCTGATTTTAAAGCCTTCCGCAAAAGCAAGTTATTTTGTTCAAACTGAAAGACTGCAAGGGTGGCAGAAACTTTGCCTCCAGAAGGAGGGAGACACACAGCCTGTGGCCGTTTACACACTTGTGGTCTCCTTTGCATTCAGCATATGTTCTCTTCGGGTTGGATTCTGAATTACACACATTTCTCCTGTCCTCAAACCAGTGACGTAGGTATAGATTTTTTATGGGGTGGGTTTGGGGGTGGACCCATGCCCCCACCTGCCCCTGGGGGCATGGCCACACTTTCCCAAACCCCGCCCCAGCCTCAGTGCTTACAAAAGCAGCTCTCCGAGGCTAGGGACAGCAGATTCCCCTGCCCTCCCCTCCCCTCCAAGCAGAGACATAGCTAGGGAAAATGGAGCCTGGTGCAAAATCTGAGTTTTGCGGGGGTACCACCCCCCCCCCCATGGGTGGCTGCTGTGATGCTGGAATCCACCCCCAAACAGCATCACTTTCAATGTCTTTAAACTAGGGAGCCCAGATTCTCCTATTAAATCCGCCTTAAAGGGAGAATCTGGGGTCCCCAGTTAAAACAACATTGAAAGTGATGCTGTTTTGGGGTGGATTTTTCCCCACCCTGAAACAACATTACTTTCAATGTTTAAACTGGGGACCTCAGATTCTCCCTTTAAATCCATGCCAAAGGAGGTAGATTTAAAAGGAGAATCTGGGGAAATTTGGGGGGGGGGTGCCTGCTGTCCAAGGTTAAGGACCCTCGAAGGTGTAGCCCCCATCTTCCATTAGCTCCCATTGAAAACAATGGGGGATGGGGCACCTCTTTTGGGAGTCCATAACTTTGGACCCCCTGAACCAAACCTCACCAAACCTGGTTGGTATCATCAGGAGACTCTCCTGAAAAATCCCTGAAATTTTGGTGCAGATAGCCTAAAACCTGCGCCCACTGCAGGCCAAAAACTAAAAAAAACACTTAAAATACAAAAAAAACCACAAACGAGGGCAGAGCTTCGGACATGTATTGCAGGGGTTGAACCCGGGAACCCGGTTACCTACGTCCTTGCCTCAAACTTACCACACTTTAGATCAGACTCTGCATGGTTTCTGAAACTGATTGAAGTGTGACTTTTTGTTTCCTTCCGCAGGGAGAGCAAAGGGAATCAGCAATTCAGCATGCATGCAGCTCCCTGTGGGTTTTTCCGCTCCTTCCCAACCACAAAGCAGACGTTCTATTCTGGTTGGCATTTCAGGAGAAGTTTACCTGCAATACAATACTATCAACCACATTTTTGCATAACAAGTTCCACCCAAACCTTACTGATTGGTTCCCCACCCTGGGACATGGACAATATATACCCCAACCATTCCCTTCTCTCTGGACGCAGTGTGTAACAGCCCAGAAAACCCACCACTACCAGTTGAATCTGGCAGTGAAAGCCTTTGACAATACATAAACACAGTGTTTGTTTTATTCTAGCCAACCTCTCTTTCCCAGTATATTCTCCCCTGCAATTGAGATTCATCTCTGTGTGTGGCTCTCTCTCCTAAGGTAGCCAGTTTATGGCTGGCCCGCAATCCCCAAGGTTGGGGACCACGATGCTGCCACCTTGTCCTGGATAAAAACCTGGATCAATCTTGCTGACTACAAAACATTAAATATTGAAAGTTATAACAACCAAGCTGGATGGCACAATTATTTGTGGCCTAAAGTGGAAGGGGAAAAAGTGGGGAATAAACTATTCCAAAATCATTTAATTAGGAAAGCATTATTGAAAATACGGTTTAAATACAAAGATATTTTTATATGAAGATACCCAACCGGATTTCCAGAATGGAAGGACTACAAATAAGAGTTCGAAATTACTGCAGAAACTGGTTAACATATAAAGAAATAACCATGTTATATAATGGTAGACAAAAAACAGAAGCAGAATTAATTAGACCAAATATGATAAAATGGGCAGAAAACATAAATAAAAAGATAACTTTAGAAAAGTGGGAAAAATATTGGAGAAGCATCTATAAATGCACCCCAAATTCAGACTACGGAACATAGTTCAAAAATTTTCTATAGATCATATATTACCCCAATGATACTGCAGAAAATAAATAAGGGAAACTCACCAAAATGCTGGAAGTGTGACCAAGAAATAGGTACATTCTTCCACTCCTGGTGGACCTGCCCTAAAATTAAAAAATACTGGGCGATGATACACAACGAGATAGGGAAAATAATAAAAAAGGAAATTAAAAAATAGCCTTTGACTTACCTTTTAGGACCAACTTTCTCAGGAACAACCGTAGGGAAGGCAGATTTACATGTTTTGTCCCACTTAATTTTAGCAGCACGACTTGTTCTTGCTAAATTGTGGAAGACAGACCAGATACCAACATTGGAAGAATGGAAAATAAAAGTGCAACAGATGTTTGTTATGGATAAAAGCTCTTACCAAATAAAAGAGATCCCAGCGGAAATCTATGAAGAAGACTGGTGACCATGGACTCATCTAGAGAAAGAATTAAATGTCAATTTTTTTCCAGTTGAATACTAAGATAATATTATAGGTAAGCGAAATTAGAACAACTTAGAGAATACATGTAATCAACAATAAGTTTAATTATGTAACATTGTTCTACTTTCACTGTAAAGCAATTGGTAGGCAGTTATATGTTAATATATCAGAAATTGTTATAGCACAGAGGAGAAGTCTCTTATTTTAATTATCAGTATTTTTTTTATACGTATGTTTTTGTTTTTCTTCTTCTTCCCCTCCCTCTCTTCCTTTTTTCTTTTTTTCTTTTCCTCTCTTTTTCTGACAATTTAGTAAATGCCTAAGAAACCAAAGGGCGACCCTTCAGGGTTTCACTTCATTACTTATACTATACAAGACTGAGATATAGATTACTACAACACTAGATTTGTTTGTTCAATGTACAACAAGGGCATGCCTGTTCATACCCTACTATGTTTTAAGTGTGTTTATCTTCTAATGTTTGTCTGTGTTTTTCTCTTATTTTAAACAATAAAGACATTACATTAAAAAAAAGGTTTGGGACCCTTGCAGTATCGTATTGTATCTTTAATTTATATACCGCCCTCCCCCGAAAGGCTCAGGGTGGTACACAACAACATAAACCACAACAAAAGCATAACCCCATATAACGACAAGCAATAAGCATGGCAGCAGTAACACAGTATCAATAACATAAAATAAATAAGCATCACATCATTAATATCATAAGCATAACATCATAAATATAACATAACATAATATCATAGCAGCAATAAACATGGCATTATAAACATATTATTAAACTATAAACCATATTCATAACCTACCTACAAGTCAATAATAAACCGAGATGGCGACTTTCTCTATCTGTAGCATAAACTACAGAACACATGATCTAAGGACTAACCCCCAACATTCTACAGCTGCATTAGTGTGAAAAGCCTAACGTAGTGAATAATTTAAAATACATTATCCTATCTCTAAGCTAAAGCCAACAATCTACTAAATGTAACACAAGATCAATAAAATTTACAACAATACAAAACACACTACCTGGTAGTAAGACTCTGTAACACTCTGCACATGGTCAGAGGCACTTTCTTCACTAAACATCTGAAGTGAACCTCTACTCAACCACAACCTTAGCCTATTTAACTATTTAACATTTTTTTGGATTAGCAGGGGGTGGGGGTGGTGGTGGTGGGTGGTGGTAGCGTATTGGTCTCAGGCAAAGACTTTTTCCTGTCCTGAGACCTGAAATCCCTTGAAACTGGAGATGGTGGAGATTAAAACAGGGACGTGCACTATACAGCTCAATCACTCTGAACTATGGTCGATTCCTCACTTCAAAAATGAAAGTAGATACAAACTGGTTTGGTAAGATTTGGGACCTTTTGAGCACGGTTTCATGGTCCCCATTGCAGCTTCTGCCCCCTCATTCCCAGAAACGCAGCAGCCACGCAGGAGTCCCCACTGTTGGGGGGTCAAACGCGCGATCCGCTCAGGGGCTCTCCTGATTGGCAGCTGCGTTGTGCTGGGGCGGGAATTTTTTAAAAATTTTCAAACTGACAGATCCACGTCTCTGCAAGCATGCGCAGAACAACCCTATACGGGAACAAAGAAACGTTTTTGTGCTGCTTTGTTCCCCCCTATCCACGTGGATACAATGTTTAGCGTTTCATTGTATTGCCTTTTGCTCAGTGAAACATTCAGAACTAGCCCCACATTGCCTCGTATTCATGTCAATCTTGGGCACGGGAAATGAAAAAGGGATGCGCGAGCATGTGCAGAGCAACTCTACAGGAAAATGGGCGATTAAGGGCAAATCCCATTTCCGTGCTGCTTTGTCCCCTCATGTACATGTGGATACGACGTTTAGCCCTACTTTGTATTGCCTTTTACTCAGTGAAACATTCAAACTGGCCCCACGTTGTTTCATATAGACGTGGATCTTAGCTCTGTGGAAAAAAAATTTAAGGGCTGCGCGCTTTGTGCACAGCCCACTGTGCCTGATTGGATGGGAGGCTCCACGTCACTTGCAAGGGCGGGTTGTTCGAATCTGCATTCACCCCCCCAACTTCCCCACTGCTTCAGATAGCATGCGCATTTTTTTGAAAAGGTCTATGTTCTTCCAGGTTTTGAAATAACACGTGCTGTGTGTGGGGGGGGAGGGGGGGGACTGACAGAAATGGGATGAATGCGCGTTCGGCGCTGGTGCAGTGGGGAGTTCTGTTGGAAACCTGGATATTTGGAGTGACAAGCATGCATCTAATCGTGAGTGGGGAATCGACCTATGGCTCTTCTTCATGTGTAAAATTATAAATATATAAAAAATATGTATTTATATTTATTACTAATTAAAACCATCATGTAGGGGTTGGGGTTAATTGTTATATTTTATTTATGATGTTTTATTGTGTTTTAAAAATGTTTTTAACCTGTGTAAGCTGCCTAGAGATGCAGGTATGAGGCGGAGTATACATTTTAATAAATAATCTTTATATATAAATGTTGTAATTAGCACCTCTTCATTTGTATTTTCTTCCTCTATAGGTTCTACAGCTATCAAACATGGCCCAGAAAACAGGTTCCGATTCATATGAAGCCTTGCTGTGCAAAAGCATCACAGACAAGAACATCTTTTGTTAATTGTGTATTATTTGCAGTGATGCAAATTCTTGCCCGATTCTCCAGTCTCATCCAGTGATATCACTACACACACAAACATAAACACACACAATGTTTGTGATATCTTCTAAAATTCTTGTGACAATGTTTGTCCCAATGTTTTTATGTTTAGAACAGAAGCCCTGTTTCTGGAGCTAAAATAGACAATGCAAGGGGAGCTGGTTCCCCTACAGAATCACTGTGGATATCAATACCAGGTGTGAAGGACAGTTTAATATTAGGAATATATTATCGTTCCCCTGACCAAAGTGCACAAGAGGATTCTGAGATGGAAAAAGAAATTAGAGAGGCCAACAAAAACAAAAATGTAGTGGTAATGGGTGATTTTAACTATCCCCATATAAACTGGAAAAATGCATGTTCAGGTCATAGTAAGGAGAGAGCATTCCTGGATATGCTAAATGACTGTGGCTTAGAGCAGATGGTTGTGGAACCAACCAGGGGAGAGGTGATCCTAGATCTAATTCTATGTGGGACCCAGGACCTGGTGCAGGAAGTCAGTGTTGTTGAGCCGATAGGGAACAGCGACCACAATGCTGTCAGATTCAGTATCTCAGCATGCGAACAAGTGGCAACTACTAGTGTAGTTACATTCGCCTTCAGAAAGGGAAATTTCTCAAAGATGAGGGGGGGATAGTGTAGGGAAGCTGAAAGGGAAAATCAAGAGAGTCAAAACTGTCCAGGATGCTTGGAGGTTATTTAAAAACACAGTAATAAAAGCTCAGCTGGAATGTGTTCCACAGGTTAGAAAAGGCAGCACCCAGTCCAAAAGAAAGCCACCATGGTTAACAAGAGAGGTTGAGGAAATTATCAGAAAAAAGAAAATGTCTTTTAGAAAATGGAAGTCCAGTTTGGCTGATGAAGAATATGAGAGGGAACACAAATGGTGGCAAAAGAGAAGCAAGTTAGCTGTGGCAAAAAAGGATTATGAGGAACGCATGGCCTTGAACATCAAGACCAGCAACAAACAGTTCTTCAAGTACATCAAAAGCAGGAAGCCAGCTAGGGAAGTGGTAGGCCCGTTAGATGACAAAGGAACAAAGGGTGTGCTAAAAGATGGCAGGGAGATTGCAGAGAAGCTGAATGAATTCTTTGCATCTATCTTCACCCAAGAGGAGGTGAGGAACATTCCTGCACCTGAACCAAGCTTCTTAGGAGGCGAATCCGAGGAACTAGCAAAGATAATGGTAGACAAGGAAGAAGTTCTGGCAGCCATTGATAAACTAAATGTTACCAAATCCCCTGGCCCAGATTGCATTCACCCAAGAGTTCTTAAAGAGCTCAAACATGAAATTGCTGATCTTCTCACTTTAATATGCAACTTATCCCTGAAATCAGGCTCCATCCCTGAAGACTGGAAGATGGCCAATGTCACACCAATCTTTAAGAAAGGATCTAGGAGGGACCCGGGAAATTACAGGCCAGTCAGTTTGACATCTGTTCCTGGTAAATTAGTAGAATCTATCATTAAAGATAAAATTATAAAACATGTAGAAAAGCAAGACCTGCTGAGGAAGAGTCAGCATGGCTTTTGCAGAGGCAAATCCTGTCTTACAAACTTACTAGAGTTCTTTGAGGGTGTAAACAGGCATGTGGACAGGGGTGAACTGGTGGACATTGTCTACTTGGATTTCCAAAAGGCTTTTGACAAAGTTCCTTACCAGAGACTGTTGAGAAAACTCAGCAATGAAGGAATAAGAGGGGAAGTCCTCCTATGGATTAAAAACTGGTTGAGAAACAGGAAACAAAGAGTGGGTGTAAATGGGAAGTTCTCACAATGGAGAGATGTAGGGAGTGGTGTCCCCCAAGGATCCGTTTTGGGACCAGTGCTCTTTAACCTATTCATAAATGACCTGGAAGTAGGGGTGGGTAGCGTGGTGGCCAAGTTTGCAGATGATACCAAACTATGTAGGGTGGCGAGAACCACAAAGGATTGCGAAGAGCTCCAAGCGGACCTTGATAAATTAGGTGAGTGGGCTCAGAAATGGCAAATGCAGTTCAATGTAGCAAAATGTAAAGTGATGCACATAGGGGCAAAAAATCCAAACTTCACATACACGCTACAGGAGTCAGTGCTATCAGTCACAGACCAGGAAAGGGATTTAGGCGTCTTAGTTGATAGTTCCATGGGAATGTCAACTCAATGCATGGCAGCTGTGAAAAAGGCAAACTCTATGCTGGGGATCATTAGAAAAGGAATTGATAATAAAACTGCAAAGATTGTCATGCCCTTATATAAAGCAGTGGTGCGACCGCACTTGGAGTACTGTGTCCAGTTCTGGTCGCCGCATCTCAAAAAGGATATTGAGGAGATAGAAAAAGTGCAGAGAAGGGCAACAAGGATGATTGAGGGACTGGAGCACCTTCCCTATGAGGAGAGGCTGCAGCGTTTGAGACTCTTTAGTTTGGAGAGGAGGCGGCTGAGGGGGGATATGATTGAAGTCTACAAAATTATGCATGGGGTAGAAAATGTTGACAGAGAGAAATTTTTCTCTCTTTCTCACAATACTAGAACCAGGGGGCATTCATTGAAAATGCTGGGGGGAAGAATTAGGACTAATAAAAGGAAACACTTCTTCACGCAACGTGTGATTGGTGTTTGGAATATGCTGCCACAGGAGGTGGTGATGACCACTAACCTGGATAGCTTTAAAAGGGGCTTGGACAGATTTATGGAGGAGAAGTCGATTTATGGCTACCAATCTTGATCCTCCTTGATCTGAGATTGCAAATGCCTTAACAGACCAGGTGATCGGGAGCAACAGCCACAGAAGGCCATTGCTTTCACATCCTGCATGTGAGCTCCCAAAGGCACCTGGTGGGCCACTGCGAGTAGCAGAGAGCTGGACTAGATGGACTTTGGTCTGATCCAGCTGGCTTGTTCTTATGTTCTTATGTTCTTATGGCGGCTCTCCTCTACTTCCATTATGACTTTTAAAATTTGAAAACCCACATCACAATGTGGCAGCCAAGCAAGCATTTTATACATTTCAAACTTTGCTATTGTGTGACTGAAATGAATAGAAGGAGGTTTATCATTCACCAGCTCTTTCAAATATGGTACTTGTAATATAGGTGACTCCTGGTGTGGGAAGGGGAAAGATGAAATATTTGGTAGGAAAATAATCAGAGGCTGGTTTTGCACACTGAAATTGCTCCACGGCTTATCCGGGGAGTGTACTTGCTGTGGGGCTTCTCACCCTGCTTGTAGTTCCCCACTGCTGCTGGGCCCTTTCCTTTCCTTTGTTCTGGTTCGATATGAAATTGACAAAGGTGATCCAGCGCACCCTGATTCTCTGTATCTCTGTCTGAACATTAAGATCTCTGCAAGTTCTATGTTAAATTGACAAGGCTGATCCAATTCACCCTGCTTCTTTGTTTCTCCGCCTCAATGTTTTACGACTAGTTCAATATGACAAAGAATTTTTAACAATCCTTTTGAAAATGGAGGGGGAGGGGAATGGCTGAAGGAGAGGTTGGGCAACTATGCAGGTCATGGATGAGAGCAAGGTGTTTGGTAGGGCGGAGAAATAAAGAATGTTTCAACAGGATTGCAAACTCAAGGGAAGCTGGCTTGGAAATGGAACAGAAAAACCTGCTGTGGTAAAAGTGCTCTGGAAAACATTGGCGGAAAAGTGGAGGGGAAACATTTCTAGAACCAGCTGCAGGCGGCGGGGGGGGAGTGGGATTCAAAGAAAAAAATGTAGAATTTGATGGCAAGATATGTTGCAAGCAACTTGTGCTGAAAAGGCCTTCGGGGTAAATAATTGTGTAATTTCCTAGGGGCTGCAAAGATTTGAGGATTGTGATCAGTTATGATTTATCAGTTTTGATTGATCTGTTTCAACTGATCAATCAAAACTGATCAGTTAAAAAATCAGTTAAAAAAACCCAGAGTAACCTTAGCTGCATCCACACTGCAAGGAATATGCTTTTTCATTGCTGCTGTGAATGCAGAGCTGCACTGACTGTGGAGCTTCCATTTTCTCTAGGGGAACTGATTAGTCTGGAGATGAGTTTTCTGCATGTTTCCCTCCATCAGTCACCCTTCCCCCTGCATTTCTCCCTTGCTGTTCCACCAGTGGGAATTTTGAGGGAGTTTATAAACTTGGTAGTTGCTATAGTGTTATAGCACTATATATTAACACTTTAAGGTTTTTGAAAGGCACAACTATGAAAGGTTCTTGCTGGCACAACTGAGAAAATGGTGGCTGCTAAGAGCTGAAATGGAAGCAGAGTTTTTTGTGGGGCAGAGGAGCTTTAGGAACCTTGCACCTTCCCATACTGATGGCCTGATAACGTGCTTGGATTGCACTCCTCCTGAAAGAGTGTACGAAAGTAGGTTTGGTGGGAAACTGCAGAGTGGGAAAGGGCTATTGGACACAATTTGAATATGATGATGCTCCAGAAACAGCACGAGTTTCATTGCAAAGCAGAGGAAAACCTCTGCATGAAAGCAGACCTTAATACTCCACACCACCTATTCAAATTAGTTAGCCTTGATCAAAATTTGCCTCTGCCAATTAATCCCCTAAAACCTAAACCTTAAAGCCCTTTAACTTTCCCCCTGTTCTGCTTCCACACATGGGAAATACAAGGCAATCTTTGCAAGGCAGAAGGTTAGAACTACAGGATACATCAAGGCAATTATCTGCTGTTCTTGAGTGCCACCACAACAGCAGGCCAAATGGGGATACTGCAGTAAGTCTTGTGGATTCAGTATCTTGAACTAAATGCTGTGGTTGCAGCAGTCTTTCATGTTTCCCAAGGAACCCATTAATCTTCACCTTGCACCAGAGGCGTAGCTAGGGAAAGAGGAGCCCAGGGCAAAATCTTCCGCCTGCCCCCCTGTATGGGTGGCCCACCACAACTAAAGGATTATTTTTTTGTTCCAGGTCATCGCAAAGTCATTATCACATTATAGAACATGCCCCAACTCACAAATCTGAACACACCCAGGGCTCCCTAGTTTAAACATTGAAAGTGATGCTTTTTTGGGGGGGGGATCTACCCTGAAACTGCATCACTTTTAATGTTGTTTAGACTAGAGTGCCCAGATTCTCCTTTTAAATCCACCTTAAAGGGAGACTCTGGGCTCCCTAGTTTAAACAACACTGAAAGTGATGCTGTTGGTAAGGGGGGGGGATCCACCCCAAAACAGCATCATTTTCAATGTTGTTTAAACTAGGGAGCCCAGATTCTCCTAGAGAATCCAAATTCTCCTTTTAAATCCACATTAAAGGGAGAATCTCTGGGCTCTCTAGTTTAAACAACATTGAAAGTGATGCTGTTTCAGGGAGGATCCCCCCCCCCCCAAACAGCATCATTTTCAATATTGTTTAGACAAGGGGGCCCAGATTCTCCCTTTAAATCCACCTTAAAGGGAGAATCTGGGCTCCCTATTTTAAACAACATTGAAAATGATGCAGTTTCTGGGTACACCCCCCCCCCTCCAACAGCATCACTTTCAGTGTTGGTTGTTGTGGGTTTTCTGGGCTGCATGACCGTGGTCTGGTAGATCTTGTTCCTAACGTTTCACCCGCATCTGTGGCTGGCATCTTCAGAGGTGTATCACAGAGAGAAGTCTGTTATACACTGTGTCCAGACTTCTCTTATAACAGACTTCTCTCTATGATACACCTCTGAAAATGCCAGTCACAGATGCAGGCGAAATGTTAGGAACAAGATCTACCAGACTATGGCCACACAACTGGAAAACCCACAACAACCAGTTGAATCCGGCTGTGAAAGCCTTTGACAATACTTTCAATGTTTTTTTAATCTAGGGAGCCCAGATTCTCCCTTTAAATCCAATCTGAAGTGGGGCGGGGGGGCAATGTTAGCAGTTCCAAAATTTCAGGCTACCTTCAGGAGACTCTCCTGATGATACCACCCAGGTTTGGTGAAGTTTGGTTCAGGGGATCCAAAGTTACAAACTGTCAAAAGGGTAGCCCCATCTACTGTTAGCTTGCATTGGAAACAATGGGGGATGGGGACACCCCCTTTAGGGGTCCATAACTTTGGATCCCCTGAACCAAACTCTCATCTGGTGAACTGGATTTGTTTCCCCACTCCTTCACATGAAGCCTGTTGGGTGACCTCGGGCTAGTAACAATTCTCTCAGAACTCTCTCAACCCTACCTGCCCCATAAGATATCTGTTGTCGAAAGAAGAAAAAGGAACTTGTAAACCACTCTGAGTCTCCTTACAGGAAGAAAGACCAAACTTTTCTTCTTAAAAGAATGCTAGCATACTCTATGAACCTTACCTTGTGCATGCTTACTCAGAAGTCAGGACATAAATACACTTTACTAGCAATATTGACATCCCAGTTATTAGTTTCAAGAAAACTCAAAAACAATTATGCATGACAAAAACTGGAACTCTGAAACCAATATAAATGATGCAAACTAACCCAATTTCATTTTTTAAAAAAATATAATTTATTCTGCTTTTTATAACTGTTTTGCAGAATGTATTTTTCTAGGGTTTATCTGTGGAAATGGGTCATTGGAGGTTTCATGGGATGGAAATAAATAACATCACCTGACAAGTAGAATGCTATTAATCCTGTATTAAAGGAACAGGACATTTTTCTCCATGCCTGTTGGCTGCCCCAGGCAAAGACCCTTGAGGGGCTTTCAAGGTGCATCCCTTTATGCAGCAAATCTTTAACTTCAGCGAATCACCAGGCATTGCTTAATGTAGATTTGAAAACATAAGAATTAGCAAATTTGAGGGCCTTTTTGTCCCCAAATGAAATGTAAGGTTCTCAAGAGCCTAAATTTCACATTCAGTACCATAATTGGTATTTCTCCATACTCCTACAGAATCACAAATTACACACAATATTGGGGGGGAAAATCTTGAAAAAAACATTTTAGATTGTTCTGCAATCCTTAATATAATCCTTTATAAAATCCTTCTGGCTGGTGGGATTTTGTTGAGAAATGTATAGATGTATATTTTTATTTTAGTATAGAAGCTTTATATTGTAAGCTGCCCTGAACAACCATGAGGCTGACAGTGGATATAAGCCCATTAAACAAACAAACAAATTTACATGATAGAAATGAAAACTGTCTAGCACATGATTCAGACCCACAGATGTACGAGATAATAATTCTGTATCATCCACATAAAGTAGAATTGCATCCATGATGAATAGATCCTGACAGTGCATTGTTGAAGGCTTTCATAGCCAGAAACAACTGGCAATTGTGGGTTTTCCAGACTGTGTGCCTGTGGTGTGGTAGTTTTTGCTCTTTACATTTTGTCCGCATCTAGGGCTGGCTTCTTCAGAGGCAAGTCACAGCAAGATACATTTCTTAGAGAACACCGTTACCTTTATACACAGAAATTAAGCGGGTGAAGTTTCTCTTGGCTCATAATGAAAACAGCCTCACTTGCTAAATTTCTGTATGCGAGGCTGCTGTTAAAAGCATAACAGAAAGGCTTGCGAAGGGAGGAGGGAAGAGGAAACAGTGTTAATCCAGCGCCTGACAAGTCAGAAGAACATGATAAGAACTGTCTGGCTGGATTACCAGAACAAGGTCCATCCACTGTGGCGTTTTGTTTCCCAGATGAACCAGCTGTGCCCAGAATCTCTTGGTTGTCTTTACAACTGTCCAGTCTCATAATTTGCCCTGTGCTGGCTTATTGTCACCCAGGAGGTTCAGCAGTCTGAAGAAACTCCCCAAAACCATGTGGTGGACACACAGAACAGATTTCCCTGGGATTGCTGGTTTAGAACACTTTAAAAAACTCACACATAAGTGAGACCTTTTTGGCATGCTGGAGTTACTCTTAATTTTCTTGGGAGTTGATTTGCAAGCACTGGAATCAGTTTGGGCAGGGCTCTTCCGCATGTCTGCCCTCCCTGTGCATCATCACAGTTGCAATGTCAGTTTTTCTCTTCCCTACGTAGCTTGTCATCATCGTTGTTGTCACTGGAGATGTCGATAGCCCTCCCCTAATTTTTTCCCAAAAAAGCCCCTAAAATATTGATGTAATGCTTATAAGCGCCAGCTTTTTAAAAAAACAAAAGCCTGTCTTTCCCCCTTCTCTTGCAGATATATTCCCTTTCCTGTATATCTCTACAAGGGAATGTTTTGGCTTTGGTGAGGGGGCATGCTGAGAATTCAGTGAACTTGCTTAAACTATCATTACATCATTGCAGTGTTATACTGAAATTTTAGGGTCTTTAAAAAACTGAAATAATTGTCGGGGGGGGGGGAGTGATTTAACAAGGATAACAGTCCAATCATTAAAAAGTGGCAGTGGGAGAGAAAGAAACCCAACAGAAACATTATGTACTAGGAAAACAACAAGTCAGAAATGGCTTCCCAAAAAAGATCCACATTCAAAACTGCTGGAAAAGGATGGGGGCAAAACAACAACAACCCCAAGTAAAAACTAAAGTTACGAAAATGTATGTAGAAAACAGGGGACACACTGATGCTGCATGGGGCCAGAACTAATGAAAAAACTCACGTGGAAAAATTGTGGGAGTAGCCCAAGATCACCTAGGTCGATTCCCCACTGGCAGGTTTGACCTAGGTTCAACCTAGGTTTGACTTAGGTATTCCCCACAGCTTCTGAGTTCGACACGGTTCCGTCCCAGCTTCACCCCCTCAAACTGTCAAATTCCGACTCCATCAGGGAGGTACAACTTTTTCAGCGAACCTAGGTTGAACTCAGGTCGAAGCCGGTAAAGTGGGGAATCATCGAGGAACTGTTCCCTCCGGTCAGCCAATCACAGTTCAGTGTTTTGGGCATGCTCAGAACGAAAGACTCGCGGCGGGGAAAAGTGTGCCCTTTAAAACAAATCCTTCTTGTATATGAGGAGATGGCCATACATATAAACAGCACACGTTTACACACTGCTTTTAGCTACATAGAGCACTGATTTGTGGCTATGTTGCCGTTATGTAAAAAAAATGGACGCACATTCCCGTTCCCATGATAACATGATAGCCAATCGGGAACAAAGAGCAGAAGAGGTGCTGAGGTGATCCCGCCCTCTGAGCTCAGCTCTGGTGGGATGAACTCGGCTGCTGTAGGGTGTAACAATGGAGTCGACCTACGTCAGTTCCTTTTCAGGGAACCGGGTTGAATCTAGTTGACTCTGCAGTGGGGAATCAACCCCAGTGAGTTTCATAGCAGAGTGGAACTTTGAAGCTGGTTTTGTGAGATCCGAGTCCAGCATTCCAATCACCACACCACTGTGGGGCGAATTTAAATAACTGGGCAAAGCAGCCGCTGGGAGGACTCCCTCCTCACTCTCAAGCACCTGGATCAAAAATGCACCTAACTGATGTGCAACTAACTGATCTGGAGCAATCAAAAGGCTTGGCTAGCACCTAGCAGTATGGGATACACCCACTTCTTCCTGTATCCATGTTGCTTGGAGCCTGTGGGTCTTCCTCTTTTCCTGCTGTCTTCCACTTTTCTGGGCATTATTGTTTTTTTTCCAGTGATTCTTCTCATAATATGACCAATAGCCTCAGTTTAGTCAATTCAATTCAATAAGCCTTTATTGGCATATACACGATAGTTCCAGTTAAAATATAGTTCCAGTTAAAATATAGTTCCAGTTAAAAAATACAGTTCCAGTTAAAAAGTGAATAGTAAAAAACTTCGTGTTTGTCATACATTCAGTTTACAAACTTCTGACAAAAACTTTGCCACTATAAGGCAACAATGAAAATCCTGACAATTTAAAAGTATAACTACTTTATCTGATTCAGTATAATCAATCATAGGGTCTATAGCTTGGGATAGCAGGCTGGATCGGAGTTCTTGGTATAATACGCAGTTCAGGAGAATGTGTGGGATGGAATCCAGCTGTCCGCCTCAGTTCAGTCATTTTAGTTTCTGGGGACAGTTCAGGCCTGATTTGATCTGGAGCCCAGTGATTTGTCTTTTTGGCCATAAAACTCTCCTTTTTTTTGAATCCATAAAACTCTCTTTCAACAACGCATTTCAAATGAATCAAGTTTCTTTCTGTCAGCTTTCTTTACTGTCCAATTTTCACACCCATGCATAGTAATGGGGAATACTAGGGTATGAATTACCTTGAACTTGGTTGCCATCTTTACCTGTAAAAACCTTTTCTAGCTCTTTCATGGTTGCCTTCCCAGTCTCAGCCACCTTCTGATTTCTTGGGTGCACTTTCCCTTTGGGTTGGCGATGGAACCAATAAATAGAAAATCCTGATCAATTTTAATCTCTTCATCTTCAGCCTTAAAATTGCATAATTTCCAGTAATAATTACTTTTGTTTTCTTGATGTTCAGCTAATGTTCAGATGTTGCTGTGGCACTTTCTGCTTCATCAAGAGTCATTTCCAGTCTTTATTCTTTTTTGCTGATAATGTGGTGCTATCAGCATATCTCAAATAGCTGCCCTCAGTCCTCTGGGAGATTTGGCGGGGTGAAAATGCAACAAAGAAATAAATAGTTAATGTTCCTGCCACCAATTTTCACTCCACCTTCCTCTCACTCTAATCCTGCATGTAGGTTAAGGAGATAGGGAAATAAATTACAACCTTGTCTGACCCCTTTGCCAATTGAAAACCATTCTTTTCCCCCACATTTGGTCCTAATAGCAGCTTCTTCTCCAGAGTACAGGTTGCATATCAAAACAACTAGATGCTGTGACCCACCCATTTCTTTTAAAACCAACCATAATGTTTCATGATCCGCACAGTCAAAAACTTTGATGTAATCTATGAAGCACAAGCTGTTTTCCTCCTGAAATTTGATCTCAAAAGAAAATTCTCTCATATGTCAATCTGCAATATGATCTCATTGCAAATTTGCAATAGGTTCTGTAGTGGATCTTCCTTTTCTGAATGCAGCTTGAACATCTGGAATTTCTCATTCCATATATGGTAACAGTATACAGACCCTCATACCTTTGGTCTGTCAAGGCCGTTATTGCTTTCAGTTCCACATTCTTCATATCATCTGCTACCTGATGATGCTGGGCATTGTCTGTCTGTCTGTCTGTCTGTCTGATTTTTAGCTGGCTGTCCCCTGCTACAACAGACTCAGAGCAGCTTACAACAACGTTTCTAATCAAACCAGTACAACCAATAAAACCAATATAACAATAAACCATAACACCCTAAAATGGTATCCAGTGAAGGATGGAACTACCTAGCCTAAGTACATTTTCCTTACACCTATAGTGAAAGCAAGGAAACCAAAGAAGGCAAACAGCAGAGAAGGAATGGAGGGGGAGAAGAGGGGGAGGGAAGAGAAGCCAGCTAAAATGGATTAAGAATTGTTGCTGATCTCAACCAAAGGCCTGGCGGGACAGTTCCATCTTGCAGAGCAGAGATAAATCCTGCAGCGCCCTGGTCCCACTAGACAAGAGCATTCCACCAGGCTGGTGGCAGAGCTGAAAAGGCTGTAGCTCTGGCTGAGGACAGCTGGATGTGCAAACAAGAATTTGCTTCCCCTGAGACACAGCCGCTTCCCTACAGCAACATAGGGGCCAGTTTTTTTTTACAAAAAGCTATGAAAAGTGTTATGCAGCAAGAGTGGCTCCTAACCCAGATTGTAACTTTCTTTCTTTTCTGCAATATATGATCCATTTTAAGAAGTTACACTGTTCTAAATCCATTGAAGTCAATGGGTCTAGTACAGCACAACTCTGTTTAGGAATGGCTTGTCAGGCGGTCAACTTTCCAAGACCATTCTTAATGTGCAACCAGACACAGAAGATTATTTTACTATTTTTTATTCAATTTAATACCCCGTCCTCTCCACCCAAAGATGCATTTGCAGGGGTGGTGTTTGTATGTTTAGTTTCAGAAGTACACAGGCACAGTTCAAACATTCATATTTGGAAAAAGTGGTGTTGCATCAGCTGATTTTGACTGAGAATGTCAACAGGAGTGAGTTGTGAAGGTACACCTCTAGACTCCCCAACTCTGATCAGATGTCCTTGCTTCTCCCAGCCCCCCACCCAAGACAGACACCCCCTCAAAATATGCCACGTGTGTTTTACAGCGCATGCTATGTGCATGAATGTCAGCCACCTCCCACGTCCCCCTGCAATGTCCAATTTGCCTAAAAAGAAGCGCTGCATTCCCCCCCCCCCCCACTTGGCTCCAGCCAGGAAGCTCAGCTGCAGGGCTTGGTAACAGGCTAATATTCAACAGGTGCAGTTTTCCCACCACAACTTCTCCAATGCAGCCACATCAGATTTTACCTGGCATAAAAAAAAAAAAAGATCCAAGGGATAAGTGAAAGAACCAAATCCACTTCATTTTACAGGAATTCTGGGATGGATGCGGACCCCTAACACAGGCGCCAAGCTGCAAGGAAACTACAACTCCCAGGAGCCCCCGCGACGGCAAGATTGGCCCCAGCCAATCTGGGCGAGAGTCTTTGTTAGGTGCCAACATGGCGGAGCTCAGGAAGTGAGGGAAGTGGGTCGCTTTAGGGCACTAAAGAGAGCTGGTAAGGGCATGGCTGGTTGAACGTCTTCCCTTTTGGGGATCCAAGAAAGGGATCCAGGAGTCCTGGCCTGGCCACCCCCGACCCCCTGCTTGCCCCACTGGGCCGCCCCTCTTTCCCCCCCAGCCCGTAGTCAGCCCCTCGCCGCCCCCCCCCCCCGCCTTTGTTCTGCTTCAGCCTGCGTTGGACTGACTAGTCTTGCATCGGTCAGTGATTTGTTTTGCTTTAGTGTTTGTGTGTGTGTGTGTGTGTGTTTTGCTTTTTGTTTTTTGCAATCCCTGGGGTCTCCCTGCCTGAGCATTGTAAAATTATGGAAGCAAAACGGTGCGCCTTCAGCAGGGCTTCAGCAGGGCTTTACAGTTGAAGCCTAACTCTTTTTTGCAAAGTGATCTTGAGTGTTTCCTTTGACTTAGAAGAAGAAGAAGAGTTTGGATTTATACCCCACCCTTCTCTCCTGTAAGGAGACTCAAAGCGGCTTACCAGCTCCTTTCCCTTCCTCTCCCCACAACAGACATCTTGTGAGGTAAGTGGGACTGAGAGAGTTCAGAGAGAACTATGACTAGCCCAAGGTCACCCAGCAGGAATGCAGGAGTGCAGAAACACGTCTGGTTCCCCAGATAAGCCTCAGCCGCTCAGGTGGAGAAGTGGGGAATCAAACCCGATTCTCCAGATTAGAATCCACCTGCTCTTAACCACTATACCACACTGTAGCTTTATACACCTATGTATATGTAAGTGCATGGATACTGTGAGTGGCAAGGTGTTTTTGTTTAAGTGTCAAGACACAGCTGACTTATGGCCATGATGGCAGGGGCTGATGGGATCTGGAGAGCCGCAGGTTGTAGACCCCTGCCATAGGGTTTTCAAAGCAAGGGACTTTGGGATGTGGTTTGCTGTTGCCTGCCTCCAGAGTAGCATGTGTGTAGATATAATTGTGTATCTTATCTATCTTCCTGCCCTTCTCTGTTTTATTCTTACAGTAGTGGCTCAGAGAAAGATTGACTCAAGGTCACCCTGTGAATGTATCGTGGTGTGGCAACTCAAACCTGACTTCTCCAACTCTAGTACTTTAACGACCAGACCACATTAGAATT
This sequence comes from Sphaerodactylus townsendi, assembly GCF_021028975.2. NCBI lineage: Eukaryota > Metazoa > Chordata > Lepidosauria > Squamata > Sphaerodactylidae > Sphaerodactylus > Sphaerodactylus townsendi. The sequence goes on along the minus strand of NC_059439.1, from coordinate 7,355,388 downwards.
TGGAAAAAAATTCCAGAAGAGTATCCTATACCCTATGTTAAGCATGGCCTGATTTATTGTATTTATTTGTACTTATATTTAGTGAGCACATTTCAAAATATCCCTTGTATAGCAAAAAAAAAAAAATCTGAACTGAGATGAATCAAGTGTGGTTTAAATGTTATATTCATGTATGTGTTGGTGTCTGTGAGGTGTAGTGGCTAAAAGGCTGGCCTAGGTTCTGTAAGACTCCGGATGAATCCTAACTCTGTCCTGGAAGCTTGCTGGGTGACTGTAGGCCAGTCATACATTCTCAACCTAGCCTACTTGTAGGGTTGTTTTGAAGATGAAATGGAGACAAGGAGAATGATGGAAGCTGCTTTGTGTCTCTGTTATGGAGGAAGGCATGGTATAAATAAATTAACTAAGGATTTGTCGTGTGGCTCTTTTTCCACCTTCTCTGAGGATGTGCAGCAGGCAGGACGGAATGCTGTGAAGGTGTGGTCAGATCTAGTTTTGCAGGACAGAATAGGCAGCAGACAAGAGTATAGTCAGAAGACAGTCCAGTGGGTCAAGGCAGGCGAAGGCCGTAGTCAGGGGTCAGTTCAACAGGTCACAGCACAGGAGAGATAGGCTGGGAATCAGCAGTAGACCAGGCACACGGAGGCAACAGGAAACACACTTGTTGCACCCAGGCAGAAGCAAGTTCACAGCAAGGCTTATGTAGAGAGCCTTGTCCAAGGGGTTGGGATTCTGCAAGGAGTTAATCCTCATCAGATGTAGACGCTTCTGTCTTCCCATATCTTGCTGCAATACGAGCACTCCTCCTTTGCTTCTGCAGCAGCTGCTTCTGCCTCCTGCGCACAACTGACTCATCACTGGGTTCCCTAGGAGGATCTGCAGACTCCTCCACCTGCACGTCATCAGTCAGGGAAGGGCTGGGAGTTGGCTTTGCTGCGTTAGGAGCAGCAAGCTCTGGCTGCACAGTGTTGCCAGGTTCTGCCTCAGAGTCCTCTGTATCTTGGTAAGTACCCAGGGTCTGGCTCGTGACAGAGGATTTGGGGATGAGCAAGAGGGGACACTATAGCAGTGAATGGCAATCAGGTAAAATTGCCTCTGTGTTTTCCATATGAGGCTTGTATCAGCAAAGAAGGGTGAAAGTTTACACCCCCCCCCCTCCCGCATTTCCCTTTTTGTTACTGTGGTGCATTTTCCACACAAAGCTCCCCCAATCTTTAGAATAGTTTTGGGACAAATGGCAGGGGGCTTGGGAAAGATCTGCTCTGCCCAGCTCCATTTGTGAACTCTTCCTCTGAATCAAAACTTTTATGTGGACATTTTTTTCTTAAAATAATATTTGTAAGAAAAATTAAATAAATTAGCATGTCCTCTCCTCACATTGTTTAACTTTCAAAAACCCCTCTCCCCACAAAGGTACAGAAAGGTATTGGCATTTTTTTCACACTGTGTATATATGCCATCAATGTGTTTGTACGCTGACTTTGATAGAATTTAATTCTGCTCCACGAAAGCCCCTGGGATACCTCATCCCTTGCATTTTTGTTAGTTCCATAGCAGGTTGATGATTATAGAGAGGAGACACAGAAGTAAGAATTTTAAATTTGGGTTTGATGTGACCTGCACAGGTGAATTCATAGCATGCTGTTGTATTTGGATTATGGATTTATTTTCACCCATCATTTTACAAATCAATGCAATATCCATGTACTCTTTCATATAATTGGTGGGTATAGTATCCTGTCTACGTTTTAACTCTAAAAATGTCTCTCTGTGTTAAGTGCCATAAAGTTGCTTCTGATGTTTGGTGACACTATGAATTAATGACCTCCAAAGCATCTTATCTTTGCCAGCTTTCCTCAAGTCTTGCAAACTGAGGGTCATGGCTTCTTGGACGGAGTCAATCCATCTCATGTTGGTTCTTTCTCTTTTCCTTCTGCTTTCCACTTTTCCTAGCATTATTGTTTTTTCCACTGACTCTTGTCTTCTCATAACACAACCAAAATATGGCAGCTTCTGTCTAGTCATTGTAACTTTTCAGAAGAATTCTGTCTATCTGTCTCTCTCTATCTAATATGTGTTTATGTATATGGGTGTGTGTGTGTATGTGTATGTACATTGGGAGTGGCAGAGTTTTTTAAAACTGTGAAGTCATAGCTGCAGGGATGTAGGTATAGATTTGTTATGGGGTGGGTTTGGGGGAGGGGCCACGCCCACACCCACCCCTGTGGGTGACCATGCTCTTCAAGCCCCACCCCCAGCCTCTGTGCTTATAAAAGCAGCTGTCCGAGGCCAGGGACGGCAGACTCCCCTGCCCCGCCCATCCCTTCCCCAACAGCTGGGCTGGCATCCGGCAGTCCCTTCTGCTCTCCCCTCTGGGCAGAGGTGTAGCTAGGGAAAATGGATCCTGGTGCAAAATCTGAGTTTTGCGGGGCCCCCCATGGGCGGCCACTGTGATGCTGGAATCCACCCCCAAACAGTATCATTTTCAGTGGTGTTTAAACTAGGGAGTCCAGATTCTCCTTTTAAATCCACCTTAAAGGGAGAATCTGGGGTTCCCAGTTAAAACAACATTGAAAGTGATGCTGTTTGGGGGTGGATTATCCCCCACCCTGAAACAGCATCACTTTCAATGTTTAAACTGGGGACCTCAGATTCTCCCTTTAAATCCATGCCGAAGGGGTGGATTTAAAAGGAGAATCGGGAAATTTGGGGAGTGCCCGCTGTCAGGGGTGCAGTTGTTAATCTAGCAGCACCAAACTTTCAGGGTATCTTTAGGAGACTCTCCTGATGATGCTACCCAGGTTTGGTGAATTTTGGTTCAGGGGGTCCAAAGTTATGTACCCTCAAATGTGTAGTCCCCATCTCCTATTAGCTCCCATTGGAAACGATGGGGTATGGGGAGTCCCCCCCCCCCCGAACCAAACCTCATCAAACCTGGGTGGAATCAGGACAGTCTCCCAACAAATCCCTGAAATTGTGGGGCTGCTAGCCTAAAAACTGCGCCCCCTGCAGGCCAAAAACTGGAAAAACACTTTAAAAATACAAAAAAACCACAAACGGGGGGGGTGTGGGGGGTGGAGCTTCGGACATGTCATGTGGGTTTTTTAAACCTGGGAACCCCCCCCCTCTTACCTGTGTCCTTGCTGACATGGTGACCGCATGGGATTTTCAAGGCAAGGATTTGTCTTTCTGTCTTCAGTGAAGGTGTCAAGCTGCAAAAATGTTATTAATTCATTGTCGATTTTATGAAACAATTTATCTTTAGACAGAAATAAAACCACTTGAAATTTTCCCACAGAATTCTTTTTGCCCCACATCTATGCATTGATTATAACCAGTGTGACACAGTAGTTTGAGTGGGGAGCACTGGGAGAACTCTAATCTGGAGAACTGGGTTTGATTCCCTACTTCTCTCCACATGAGCATCAGTCTCTAATCTGGAGAGCTGAATTTGTTTTCCCTCTCCTAGACATGAAGCCTTCTGGTTGACCTTGGGCTAATCACAGTTCTCTCAGAACTGTCCCAATCTGTTGTGAAGAAAGAAAGGCTTTTGTAAGCCGCTTTGAAACTCCTTATGGTTGAGAAAAGTGGGGTATAAATCCAAACTCTTCTCCTTCATCATCATCAAATATATGCACTCTTGAAAAACAGGCATCACTAACAGAGCCTGTGACTTGCTTGTCAAACACAATAGAGGCAATAGAAACTGTCACTTTATCCATCAGGGATAGAATCCCGTTTGGACTTGGCTCTCTCTCATGCTTAGTGTGTCAGAAATGGCTTCTTCAAGGAGGCAGCTTGCTGTTAGCCAAATGCTCCTGCAGGATGTGACAGATTGCAGGAGACGGGGAGGTGGGTTTCACCGAGGGGGAAATTATGGTCGTAAATCTCAATAAAGCAGCCAATTAAACTATAAACATTTCTGTCCTTTAAAAATTAACCAGCTCACAATCTACCTTGCCCACATACATTTTTTTCAGGTTATCAGCTTTGCTATAGGTCTTTCTGAAGGAAAAAAACAGTGTGTTAACATGATCTTGTTGGTCTTGTGCACTAAGAATTGGTGGTTATTCCATGGATTTTGGAGATCCGCATTTGTAATTGCTGTCAACCAAAAGAGCCACATTTACTTCTACCCCTGGCTTAAGGTCTGCCCTTTGGGGAGGCTGACAGCTTACTGTTCCTCTGGCAGCTGTTTCAAGATGAGAACCATCTTTGCAACAGCACAAGGGTCTTGCCCACTTTCCTGAAAAATGGGGCAGGTCACAGTGCCATATTGGAGAATGGTGCTGAAAAGAGCCACAGGTGGCATCTGACCTATTGATTATCACTGAATTAACAATAATATTGAATGCACATTGGATAATCAATTTTCTTCAGGCAGAGACCATTCTGGAATGGACTGGAAAACCTTAGCTAGTTTTCCAAGTCTTGGAAAAACATTTTAAACACTTACATCAGTATGTAAAAAGGAAATTAATCCTTTTAGTTTAGGGCTTTCCAGTGCTGAAGGGGGGGGGGGAACTGGCACCCGGGGCAAAATGGCACCCACCCACCCCCAGCGCACACCTGCCCCTCCCTCCACACGCCTCACTTACCTTTAAAAGTTAAAAGAGCAGCCTGCTCCGGGTCTGGGTGGCCGTCTGAGGTGAGGGGTGGGGTGTGGTGGGGGAATGGTTCTCTACCCCCCCCCCCCACGCCTGCACCTAGGGTCCTGCCTCCCCTTTAGTAGCTCCACCTATGACTCTTTCCATCCCTAGTTTTCCTCCCAAAGAAAGTACTCTTTTTTGCCTGTATGGTGCAGTGGTTAAAAGGATCAGACTAGGATCTGGAAGATCTCGGTGCGAAACCTCACGCTGCTGTTGAAGCTTGCTGGGTGATCTTGGGCCAATGACACACAGCTGAACCTACTTCACATGCAGAAATAGAGAGCGGAGAATGTTGTAAACCACTTCGGCTTTCCTGTAGGAAGAAAGGTAGAGTGTAAATAGACCTTCACTGAAAGAAGATAAGGATTTTGAAGCCATTTTCCCAGTGAAAAGCATTATCTGTTTGTTTATGAGAGTGCCATTGAGTTATTAGTGAGGGTTTTAATTGCATTATGTATAATTTTAAATAGTTTTTTTTTGTTGTAAGCTGCCCTGAGTCCGACCTAGTCAGGGAAGAGTGGGATAAACAAACAAACAAACGTTTCCTTTCTCTTCCTTCCAGGAAAGAAAAATGATGAAAGTGGTCAATCTTAAACAAGCCATCCTCCAGGCTTGGAAGGAGCGATGGAGTGATTATCAGTGGGCCATAAACATGAAGAAATTCTTCCCCAAGGGGACTACGTGGGACATCCTCAATTTAGCAGGTCAGGGTCATTGTTTGCGCTGTTGATGGATATTTACTGGCACGTTGTTCTCCAGGCTGTTGACCTGTCAAAATGGGAAAAGCTGCTGTTGGTAGTATATACATTAGTTCAGGGGTATCCAACATGGGCACCATGGTGCCCGGCAGTACATTCCCTGGTGCCAGGTTTGTTTAAAAAAAGAGGGGGGGGGGGGCTTTTGCCTAGCATGGTTTCTGATTGGTCTGATTGATTTGATTTCTGATAGCATGGTTTCTGATTGATTTGATTAGCGTTGCAGATTTTTAAAACTGTTGCTTTGGCACCTACTACTGTCATGGCACAAAGATCTTCCCAGCATAACTGAAGGTAAGCTGGGGTAACCATTTTACAGCTGGCTCCACCTCTTGCAGCAACCATTTTATGGCAGCCAGTCTGTTGATGTACCCACCATTCTGTGTCAGCATTCCAAAGGCGCCTGCAGGCTGAACAGGGTTGGGGACTTCTGCATGAGTGCTTGAAGACTACATGGTTGCTGGAATGGGCTACAAAAACATCCTTGGGATCTTTGTCTTATAGTTCCGTTAAATCCAGTGTAGCTTTTGCTGGAAGATCCATCAGGGGTTTGAAGCATTTAATATTAAAGAAAAGTCAAATGGTACCAGGCGTCGGAGTAAGATTATTCCACCTCATCCCCCCAAATCCTTTTATATTCAGTATCTTTTTAATCCTTCCTTTTGTGCAAAGAGTGGAAGGTACTTTAGGCTGGGGGAAAAATGACAGACTCAGGGTCACCAAGTGAGCTTAATGACAGAATGGGGGGTTGAACCTGGGTCTCTGACTTTGTCTGAAGTTCTGCTACTAGACTGCAGAATAAATCACTTGGTTTTGCTCATATGTGTTGACTGAGGCGCTTGGACCAGTGGGTGGCTGCGTATCGGAAAACAGAAAATAGTTCAGAGTGCAGAGTTACTCCCCTTTCTCTGATCTTAAGGGGCCTGAAAAATATTTTGGTGTTGCAGTGTCCTCTCTCCCTTTCTTTGACTTTTGCTACCTGCAGTAAAATATGAAATAGTGGATTTTCCTCAGTGTAAAATTGTTCACAAAAGAGGTTGGTAGTAATCCCTTGGGCTTTATGCTACAAAAGCTAAAGTAAAATAAAAAGAGAGGTATCATGTAAATTCATATTCTGGACATGTGTATTGTTTTACAGTCTGTGTTCTGAAAATTTGTAAGCTAGTAGATTGTTTGGAAAGCTGGATTGGAAACTTATGAATGAATACTCTGCACCTGTTTTCCTGCTCTGAGGTATTTACTCTAGTTATTAGATGCTAATTCTTCTTTTATATTTACGTACTCATTTTCTGTAGGAATGCGTAGGGAATTAGCCAGAAATTGTGAGAGAAGCATGCCTACGTAATTGGAAGATGATTGGCTGCAAACGTGAGCTGCACAGATGGTAGAGAAACTTCCTAGCTTGCCTCTAACTGACAACACCTTGGGAAGATGCACATGCTGGCCTGCCCCTCTCTATTTTCAGGTGGCAAAGAGGAATAGTAGATGAAACTGTGGAAATAGGCCTGCAGTGGGTTGTTAGTAAGGCTGTCAATAGATTTGAAGAGCCCTGGGTGATCCGCCAGATGACTAATGTGCTAATTAGTAGTTAAGCGTTAAGGAAATCTTCCTGTTCAAAAGTGGCATAATTGGTGTCTTTGTGAAAGCATTTGCCAATTAACAAAACCAATCACTCAAAAGTCATCCTGATAGTTTCCTTTTGGCTTCTTACCACGCGACCAAACCAAAATGATTTGAAGAAAGGCTAAAATTGACCCTTCCTCATTAAAATAGATTCCAGTCATTTTATCCATTTGAGGAGGTAATTAAACTTTATACTTTTTTGTCTTGAGTATGGCCGGGGGTGGGTGGAGAGTGGGGCAGCCTGTGCTTCTAGGACTGAGCTGAGACTGTTTTGGTTTGGAAGGCTTTGAATAGGCTGAGCCACAGGATTCTGGGATTCTGTTGTTGATTTTGCTGGTTCACTTCAAACTCCACACTTAAACCATGGTTTGTTCTCCTGACACTACAGTTGCTAACTCTGGTGTTTGGGGAGGGAGAGTTCAGCCAGGATGTGAGTCCATCCTATGAAGCAGCTATTTTTACCAGAGTGCTTGGTCCTTATCGACTGGAGATCAGTTGTAATTCTGGGAGAGTGCCACGGCCCTGCTGCTGTAGTGAGACAGTGGGTGATTCGCACAGGCCAGACAACGGGTTCAGACCCTTTTAAAAAGCACTATGGGGGAGAAGTTCCCACAGAATTTGCCCCCCTCCCAACTCTTCTAGCCCGTTATATTTGCCTGAATCTGGGTTAAATGAAAGTTGCTAAATTAGTGACTTTTCCCCTTCAACGTGGGTTTCAGACACTTCCCTCTTGCCTGTGTGAACTATGGCAAGCAGAAAGCATTTTATTCCCTCCCCTTCTGTCTGTCATCATGGTGGATTCGCCAGGCGGCCACCATTAGAATGAATTCTCTAATAGGGGGCCGCCATGTAGTGCTGGTACGTGGGTGGGTGATTCCCGACTGCGTGGTTCTCAGGGAAACACCGTGTTTCCTGTGTGAACTGTGCCGCCTCCTCCCACTGGGATCCTAGCAAATGGCGGCAGGAGTTCGTTTGACCTGTTCTTGTTCCTTGTGCAGAATCAGCCAATATGTTTCAGTCGGTGTTTATTTGGTACCACAGGGAGGCATACAGAGCTCTTAGGCATATTGAAGGCATGCCTACACTACATAACTAAACCAGTTTCAGACCTGTTAGTTACGTTCTCAAGTAAAAGACTGCAGGAGAACATTGGGTTTTGTAAAATGGTGTGGGTTCATTAACAGAGACTAGTATGGTCTTACATTACTATTACTTCTAGGATTTTCTGGCAAAGCGAACTTCATTTCAAACTGTTTTAACTGTTTTAACTTCCTGTGCATTTTAATCTCACCTTTCCTCCAAGGAGATCAGGGTGGTGTAGATTTTTTTCACCTGCAGTTTGATCTCACAACCATTTGAGGTAGGTTAGGCTGTGAGAGAGCAGCTGGTCCAATGTCACCTAGAGAGTATCTTGGCTGAGCTGGGATTAGTATCCAGATCTCACCCATCCTAATTCACCGCTTTCCATTATGCTAACACACGTGTGGATGCACCTGTTGATCACGTGAAAGCCACATAATGTTCTCTAGATTCTGAGAAATAGATGCTGTCCATAAATTGTTATACTTGCTGTCCAGAATTACAAGGTCTAGGGGACCTGTTCGTGCTTTCTTTGCTTTATACCTTGCCTGTTTATTCCTCTGCCCCGTATCCTCTGTGAAATAGGTTAGGCTGAGAATTTGTGACAGGCCCAAAGTTACCCAGCAAGCTTCCATGATGGAGTGAGGATTTGGTCACGGGTCTCCTTGAGGAATTGTGATTCTTGAAAATCTTTGTGGGTGATATTTATTTCATGCTTCCAGCAGGTCCAAAGGAACCTGTGGAAACATTAAACTGGTGCCTGAAGGCAGTTTTGGGAGTTTAGTCCTTGGAGGGCAGGTTTACCCAATGCTTCTCAATGGGAGGTGAAGCAATCTTCTGAGCGGCTAAGATTCTCTCATGTGTGTACATGTAGGTACAAAGATACCTCCTCGAATTTTTTTTTTAAAGGGAAAACTATATATTGCTGCAATCAGCAGGACGAGCTGAGTACAAGTATGTACATTTCAGGCTGAAAAGGTGCCCAGCAGGTCCTGAGGCAGCCTTCAGCAAATAGAGGCAGGGAGAATCCCTTCAGCACTACACAAAATGTCAGGCGCAAGCGGAGGATGAAACTGATCCAGAGAGCAAAATGGTTGGGTGGGAAAAATAAGATGCCTCCTGAGCTCTGCATTCCACAAAGCCAGGCAGGGGACGTCTTGCAGACACCTGAAGGAAAAAGGGTGTGCTTTGAAGCGTTTTTTTTAAAGACACCTGAAGGAAAAAAGATGTGAGGAATTCCTTCCTAAGCTGCCTTTTTAAAAGATCCTCAGGATGTCTTATTTGTCCAGAATGGACCTATATATCACTCCAGTCTGTTCCATCTACACTGGCTTTCAGTTTGTTCTTGGGCTTGGCTCAGTGTGGTGGTCTTAGCCTTTAAAGCCCTGTGGGGCTTGGGTCCTGTTTACCTTGAGAATTACCAACCCCCATATGAATTTATCTGACTGGTATGGTCAGCTTTGAGGGCCTTTTCATCTGAGGCAAGGAATGGCCTCCTCTGTCTTGGCATCAGAATTCATCTGTCCTCTGCCAGCAAATAAAAACGTTTGTTTCCTTTGGTAGTTCCTTTTCAACCCTCCTTCATGTTCAGTTGCTGTTTTTCTGTGCGTGTGTATGCGTGTGTGTTGTTTAAGTGGATTTTAATGTATTTTGAACTGATAGATTGGACGTAAATGCAGAAACCATTTTCTTTCTTTTTTGTGTTAAGTCAGTTCTGCAGGTTAGATCTTCCTGCAATTCGGCCAGGTGTGTTCTTTTTTCTAGTTAACTGGATGATCATATTTTAAAACCAAAATGGATCTTCTATGGTAACTTCAGTACTGTTTACGGCCTGGTGTAACCTGTGGAATTTTAAGCTTCCTTGGCATTTTTTCCTTTTTAAAGACTGTAAGTTTTTAAAGTAGGGGTCTGTTCTGTTTAATTTTGTAACACACAATGCAGATCACATATGGCATATAAACTGCAGATATCATTATTAATATCCGTGCATGACTGTTGGAGAGGGTTTTGTTTTTTGATTTTGCAGCTGATCTTTAGAGAAAGATTTTTGTTCTTCATTTAGACATGAAAACTTTGCTTGTGTAAATCTTGGTCAGAATATTGGGCTGGGACATTGAGCTCAGATCGCTACGCTGGAGAGCATAGTTAAGTAGTGAAGAGCAGGTGCACTCTAATCTGGAGAACCAGGTTTGATTCCCCGCTCTGCCACTTGAGCTGTGGAGGCTTATCTGGTGAACTAGATTAGCTTGTGCACTCCAGCACTGGGTGACCTTGGGCTAGTCACAGTTCTCTGGAGCTCTCTCAGCCCCACCCACCTCACAGGGTGTTCGTTGTGTAGGGGGAAAGGAAAAGGAGTTTGTAAGCCCCTTTGAGTCTCCTTACAGGAGAGAAAGGGGGGATATAAATCCAATTCCTCTTCTTCTCCTTCTACTCTACCATGGAAACTTGTTTGGTGATCTTGTGCCAATTACTCTTCTCAGCCTAACCTACTTCACAAGGCTATTGGGGTCAAAATAGGGGAAAGGAGAATGACAGACATTGTCCCATTTTCAAGCCTGGGTGGCACTTTGGTTGGGACGTTGATTCAGATCACCAGTCTTCCACGGAAGCCCCCCTGGATGATTGTGGGCTGGTCCTTTTCAGTCTCACCCACTTCATTGGGGGGTGGTGAGGAAAAAATGGAAGAAAAGAAGAACGATGACTGAAACTGCTTTTGGTTCCTATTTGGGTACAGACTTCCAAAGACAGAAATGAATTGCTTCGCCCTGACCATCGTGGAAGTAGGGCAGAATAAAAGCACACTACAAATTAAACATCCATTGGTGAGTGGAGGGCAGCCCAGATAATGAAGATGTAAAGGGCAGATGGTCCTTAGATCCTAAGGTTGCCATGGCGATCCCAAGCAGAGACACTGAGAAGAGTTGTGTTTGATGGATGGACCCAGTGGTTGCTTGGCCAACGTTAGAGTGTGCCATGGTCGTGGTTGCTAAGGGCAACCCCAGGATGCAGATAATAACTGCAAACCTCTTGGAGCAGTGGAATGAGAAGTGGAATTGTTGGGTACTAAGTACAGCAGGGTGGGGGGCAGCCCCCACCTGCTAACCCTGACCGGTGGTGGGGGTGGGGCGGTACTTAAAGGTGGGTACCTGGAAGAGAGAAGCCAGTTGTTGCTGGTAAGGGCAACCTCTAAATGGTTGCTTCCCCCCCTGAAGAACTATGAAGGTGTGTAATAGTTCAGATTATTGGTGGTGATCGTTGACTGCATTTATTTATAGAGATCTTACAGTTGCTTTTGTATTTAACTTGAAGGGATATAATAATACAACGTCAAAAATATTTCTTAAGTGTTTTATAAATAATGAGAGAGTTCACAATCTGTCTTTGGAAAAAGGGTTGTGGGGGTCTCTTTTTTTACCCTTGCAATCTGAAGAGGGGTATGTGTCTAAGAGAAAGGGAGACGTAACTCAGATGACTGCTACAAAGCAGGAGGCTGTCTTGGAGAATTCCCCTGCACTCATCTGTAGCTTTTCAAACGGTCAATTAAAAGCCTGGCTGCACAGAAAGGGTATGCGCTGCCCTTGCCAAATCCGGCAGAGTGGCAGTCTGCCACCAGGAAGTGCATGCCAGCTGTTGGCACATATTCTGTTGGGAGGTCTGTGTGCTGGTTTCCAAGCAGTCTTCCCTACTCTGGTTCTCCATTCCTCTGAGCGGGAGCAAGAGTGGAGCACACACTGTCAGTCAGCGAAGAGGATGTCGAGCAGAACATGTGGCACGTCCTGTTCCATCTAAGGCAACAGAGGTCATGCAAAGGTCATGTGCATCAATTGCCACAGATTCAGCTGATGGGGAGGGGGCTGTGGTGTCCATTTCCTACCCAGAATTCCTGATGAGCCAGCTCTACACACACACACACACCCCACACCCCCAAATCCTGAGTTCTCTTACGAGCTGGGAGAATCTGAAATGATAGGGCCTTGTATTAGGATGGCAATTCCTGGAAGTGTCCCAGATGTCATGCGCCGCCTTCACAAATCCTATGCTTGTCTTAATTCTTCACAAGAGTCCCTGCGTTGTCTCTTAGGCTCAATTCCCCCCACCCCCTTTCTTTTCTTTTTAATTGCAGAAGCCCTTCTTGAACAAGCCATGATCGGCCCGTCGCCAAACCCACTGCTTCTGTCTTACTTGAAATATGCCATCAGTTCACAGGTAACAATCCCGTTGCAGGCCATTCTGTTTTCGGAGGGTGTGAGCAGTTGCCAATCGACTGAGTGATGCCCAGCTATAAATACACACACTCAGACTTTAAAAATTGCGACAGAATCATGTAGCATTGCCAACCACCTGGTGTGGACTGCCAATCTCCTGCTGTTACAGTTGATCTCCAGACTTCAGAGATCAGTCCCCCTGAAGAAAAATGGTTGTTTTGTAGGGTGGGCTGTATGGCATTGAACCCCACCCAGATCCCTGCCTTCCCTAGACTCCACCCTAAAAATGACCAGGTATTTCCTGGCCCAGAACTGGCAGCCCTAACTCAATCAAGTGGCTGCATTTAAGTAACTTATGCCACAGTTTTTCTGGTCTCCCCTGAAGTTGTTAAGCAGCAGTGGCATAGTGGTTAAGAGCAGGTGCGCTCTAATCTGGAGAACTGGGTTTGATTCCCTGCTCTGCCACTTGAACTGTGGAGGCTTATTTGGAGTACTACATTAGCCTGTGCACTAGTCACAGCTCTATGGAGCTCTCAGTTCCACCCACCTCACAGGGTGTTTGTTGTGGGGGGAGGGGTAAGGGAAAGGAGATTGTAAGCCCCTTTGAGTCTCCTTGCAGAAGAGAATGGTGGGGGGATATAAATCCAAACTCTTCATCTTCTTAACTCTCTGAAAGGCTTGGCCAGTTTGCATTAGTTATTCAAACTGAATGAATTTCTGGGTTTTTCCCCCTTTGCATAAATTGCCAGTTTGTACTTTTTTTTTTGCATAATTTATTCTGAGTTTTTTAAATCACAGGGGAGGGTAAGAAATTGCAAATTGGAAACCTAAGCCACCTCTCTGGCTTCTATTATATCACAGCATCACCTCTGCATTTTCAAGCACATCATGGGAACCCTAAGTGCTAGACACTTTTTTTAAAGCAACAGCTGAATTCTGTGCCTGATATCGTACTCTACGTGTCTGTAGAAATGTGGCCAGTTGTACAGCCTACCATAGTTTGTGCTTTGTATTTTATTAAGGGGAATATTTTTACAGGGTGCTATTACCCTTGGTATAGGTTCATTAGAATTCAAAGGGTGCAATCCCGCTGAATAACACTGTGTAGATTGCTCCAAAACTGTATTCCTTTCCGATAATAATAATAACTGCTAAGCATCTGTGGCTATGAACGAGAATCTTGGGTTTCTTGTTCATTTTCTGACAAGCAGATGATGATGTTGAATTTTCTCTTCTGATGTTTTCTCTGAGCAAGGAGGACAAGTAGCTTCCCCCCCTCTTCCAGCACTGTGAGCAGAGCTGGGCCATGTGAGTGCCAGATTCTTGCGAGATCTTGCCATGGAGAGAAGCTTTTCAGTTGTTTTTTAAAGCTTCCCTTTTCTCCTTTTGCCGTGGCTTGCTGTAAAGTTGATGTGAAGCAAATATGCCCTCACCTAAAAATGTCTGTTTAAATTTGTGCCAGACCACTGCCCCACCAACAAGCTGCCGTTGCTATTAAGTGACCTTGTCGCCCCATTTGCAGCTGAAATGGCAGGGTGTGTGTGGTTTTTCTCCCTTGTTTAAATGTTAGTTTTGCTTAGTAACTTTCTCATGTTTTGTTTTTGTTTCCAGATGGTGTCGTATTCTACTGTTCTAATGGCCATTAGCAAGGTAGCATTTTAACATTTCTCTCTCTTCCTTAACCTAAACCTTTATCACTCTGTTCCCATTCATCCTACAATATCTCAAGCCAGGAGCTACCAAGATGGCACAAACTTCACTGCTGATGTAGAACCTAAACGTTTATATGAAACTGACAGAATCTCAAGTGTTGCTGAAACAATTCCAAGTTTCTAGCACTCATGAAATGACTTAATTGAGGCTATGATACTTTGGCCATGTCATAAGAAGACAAGAGTTACTGGACAAGACAGTAAGGATCCTCTGAAGATGCCAGCCACAGATGCAGGCGAAACGTCAGGAGAGAATGCTGCTAGAACACGGCCATACAGCCCGGAAACCACACAGCACCCAAAAGACAGTAAGGTTGGGAAAAGTTGAGGGCAGTGGGAAAAGCAGAAGATTTAACACAAGATAGATTGACTCTATCAAGGAAGCCATGACCCTCCGTCTGCAAGACTTGAGCAAGGCTTTTAATGATGGGACATTTTAGAGGGCATTAATTCATAGGGTCACCTTAGGTCAGAGGTGACTTGTCAGCATTTAACATACACATACAGCTCCTATGCAGAAGATAGGGGTGTGTGTGGGGTGGTGGAGGTTGGATCTGACCAGCTGTTCTGTTTGTGGAAGGATTAGGAATACCTTGTCTTGGCCACCAAAAAAAAAAAGCTATACCAGGGATCACAGACCCACATGGACAAAAGCCACACAGGACAGGCCTTTGGTACGTAGAGAAATCATGCAAAGCTTAAGCAGAAAAGCTAGGAGAATCCAACCTTATTTTTTTCTTGTTGGCTGAATATATAAGTTTTTGGCTGAAGAAGAAACTGAGGGTTTGTGAGTTGTGTTCTCCCAACTCATGTCTGCCTGCTCTTACCTATAGGGATGCCAGCATTGAAATAGGACTTGGGGATCCCCCAGAATTACAGTTCATCTCCAGATGACAGAAATCAGCTCCTCTGGAGAAAATAGATGCTGTGGAGAGTGGACCCTTTGGCACTGTACCCTGCTGAGGTTCCTGTCTTCCCCAGGGTCCATCCTCAAATCTCCAAGAGTTTCCTAACCTAGAGTGGGTACCCCTCCCCTTCCCCCCACACATCCCCAACTGGGGGCAGGGGGAGAAGGGGGGAGACCTGGCAACCCCACTTACAGACATATTGGTTTCCAGGGAGTGTTTTCACTTCTTTCCCAATATTTCAAAAAAAGAGTGAGCTCAAAAATCAAATTTAAAAGTAAAAATGGGAAGTGCTCAGTTTGTGTTATTTGTTTCAGATTTGAAATCTTTGTTCCTTTAACACAGTAAATGTGAAAATGGAGGCTTCTTCTGTTTCTTTGGGATTAGGAAAGAGTCTGTCTGGGCCAGTGCTCTGAATGGGCCCCAGAACTGAGATCCCTTACCTGTACATTCCAGGTCATGACCTTCAGCTTTCATATGTAAAAGCATCCTCTTCGTTGCCACTTATTGAATCCTAGTTACAAGCCTCAGGGACATGTGGAGATCAGTAAAAGACACAGCAACAAATACAGAACTGATTCTTTTATTTTGCCAGCCATCAAAGCAGTTGCAAATGGGTTTTTCGAAATGGGATTTTCGGAAATGGGATTTTCGAAAATCGGCCATGAAATTCTGTGTGCCGGATTGTCCACCGTGCCTCAATCCTTTACTTCCCCTCCCCTCCACTCTGCTACGTGAAAATGCAAACTCTGTCACAGAATGTTATTTATCAAGAGCTGGAGTAGTTCAGTGGTGGAACCTGAGGTCCAAAACCAGGCAAGCTGCAGTTTGTGCCAACTTAACCGTGCTGTGGGAGCAGGGTAGCGCTTTCGGCCATCTTCCCATGTTTTTCTCTTTCAAATGGCAGATGTTTCCTCAACATAGAAAATCTGGAAGAGTCTTTGGAAACTAGCTGTCTTCCCAATTTGTGGTTTTATGTACAGTGCAGGCTAATGTTTCTGTTTTACCTGAGGACTAAATAAATAACTGGAGGGGAATAAATAAAATAACTGGAGGGGATTTTCCAACGGCCAAAATCAGATGGAGTGACATTAAGACCTGCCTCTTCTATCAAGAGCCTGGGCGTGTTTCTGGAATTCTCCCTTTCTGCGGAGGCCCAGGTTGCACACAAGACCCAGGTGGCCTTATCCCATCTCCACCAGACTAGACAGTTGGCCACCTATTTGCCCTGCTTAGACTTAACCACAGTGATCTATGCAACGGTCACCACCAGTTAGTGGTTACTGTAACTTGCTTTGCGCTGACCTGTCCTTGAGACTGCTTTGGAAATTACAACTGGTCCAGAATGCAGTGGTGAGGGTTCTTACCGAGACACAGGTAAGAGTGCATATTCGACCTTCACACTGCTAAATGCACTGGCTACCAGTTGAATTTGGGTCATGTTCAAGGTTTTGGTGTTAACTTTTAAGGCCTTGTGTGGCCTGGGATCAACTCCCCATATTACCCCCAGAGGACACTTTGCTCTGCTGGCAGTAACCTTCTGGTAGTCCTGGGTCCCAAGAATGTCCAGTTGGCCTCAACCAGGATAAGGGCTTTTTGGCCCTGGTCTTGACCTAATGGAACTCTCTACCAGCTGAGACCTGGGACACTTGCTTCATTTCTGCAATGAAGCCTGTGGGCCTGTGGTTGAGGCAGCTACGGTCATTTTTTCTGCAATGAAGCTTCTGCTGGGCCTGTGGTTGAGGCAGCTACGGTCATTTTTTCCAACCGGGTGGCCTCCTGATCTGCCCCCTCCCTTTCTCTCCCCCCATTTTCTGTATGGGGTGGGGAATGTTGTTTAGTTCTTACTGGGGCCCATTAATTGACTTAATTTTTGCTGCCATTGTTGGTAGTATTGTTATTCAAGTCTTAATGATCACCCTATAATGACTGTTATTATTGTTGCTTATTTTGATATTGAGATGCTTGGGATTGTTTTAGCTGTGTATGTTAGCCGCTCCATGACCAACCATTGGCTGGGAAAGGGTAGGGTACCAAGTTTAATAAAATAAATAAATTTCTAAGCCCTCTACGATGTTTTTAGATCCAGTCCTGGAGATGCCTTATCGTGGGCCTTCTTACTGAATGTATGGATTAGCCCATGAGTCTGTAACCTGCAGCTCTCCAGATGTTCATGGACTACAAATCTCATCAGCCAGTTGGCCATGCTGGCAGGGGCTGATGGGATTTGTAGTCCACGAACATCTGGAGAGCCACAGGTTGCAGACCTCTGGATTAGCCTTTAGGCTGGTGATTATGACATTTCAGTCTAACCCAGGGGTAGGGAACCTGCGGCTCTCCAGA
Organism: Sphaerodactylus townsendi; assembly: GCF_021028975.2. Lineage (NCBI taxonomy): Eukaryota > Metazoa > Chordata > Lepidosauria > Squamata > Sphaerodactylidae > Sphaerodactylus > Sphaerodactylus townsendi. The sequence goes on along the minus strand of NC_059439.1, from coordinate 7,338,116 downwards.
TGTTCAGGAACTACAATTCCCATCAGCCCCTACCATCATGGCCAATTGGCCATGCTGACAGAGGCTGATGGGAATTGTAGTTCCTGAACATCTGGAGAGCCGCAGGTTCCCTACCCCTGGTCTAACCTATAGGGTTAGTTGAGTTAGCAGCTTAACCCATAGCAGGGTGACAGAGCTGAATATCTCTTGGAAATTAGCAGCTGTTATTTGGCATATTCAGCTTAGACAAGTGGTCGGGCATCCTCTTTGCATGCACAGTGTTCTAAATTCAGTCTCCAGTGTCTCCAGTTCTCAGGTAGCAGGCAGCATGAAATACCTGGGAGAGCCAATGCCTTTCAAAATGGTTAGTAGCGCTGACCTTGATAGATCAAGAGCCTGTCTCACTGTGAGGTAGCTTCATATAGTCAAGGTTAAAATTTCAGCTCAACCCTAGTCCGGGAGCTTCTTGGAACATTTGTTGCATGCTGATTTTGTCCCAGTTTCACTGTTAAGAATAGTTTTTCCTCCCTTTATATTCCAGAAATAGGCCATTCTTCTCCTTTAGTTTTGTCTGCTCCAAGGTGAACACAAACCATGCATAGCATTCAGCCATGGTTTGGAGCTGGTTTGCCAGCAAAGATTAAAATACCAGTTTTGCCTGGTTTTGCCTTCGGTGTAGCAGTGACAAAGAGAAGCGGAGGAGGAGAGGGAAGAAGTTAGGTGAAGGAGCACTCACAGTCTTCTAACCATGGTTAAGAGGTTTACAGTGCAGTCTTGTACAGTTATTGCAGTATAAAGCCATTGAGTAGCTCTGCACAGAATTGTGCTCTGGAAATTAATATAGATGTCCTGCACCATGGGGTGGATCCTGCCCCTGTTCTACCATATCCCTGAGCATTTAAGCTATTTCTCTTTTTGGATCATGATTCCTGCATATTAGACAGCTGGAGGAAGAGCCACTCAAATTGGAGGAAGGCTCTTTGGGGGGCAGTTGGATCCTTGTAGATTTGAATATGCGGGTTGCAATTGGAGCAGCCTTACTGACTGGCGATAATTGGCAAGCTGTCATTCGTTGGAGCCTGTTCCAAGAGGGAGAAAGATTTGTAATTCAGCCCGTATTGCGTTAGATATATGTGCAGCACAAGAAATGCGTGAAGTAGAAGTCTGTCCTCTGCATGTTGTGTTGATGTTGGTTTTTGGAGGTTTTATTGAGACCTGTTGTTTTCTTTCTTTGTTTTTGGGTTTTTCTACATTCAGTTTGATGACTTCTCCCGAGACCTCTGCATCCAGTCTTTGCTGGGAATCATGGACATGTTCTGTGACCGGTTAAGGTAGGGAATGGGTAAAACCTCATACTTCTGGTTGCACATTGCATAATTCAAGCCAGAGTGGGCAGAGACGGGCACATCCTGGGCATACAGTGGACTCTTTTGTGCCAGCCAGTTGCTAGGATTCTAGCAAATAATGCTACATTAAGTGGTCCTTAGCTGAATGTGGCAAGTTGGCACTACTTGTATCCTTATAAGCAAGAGAATGCCTTCAGAAACACTTAACACATTTAGGTACACGTTTGCTGTGAAATGAGACTGATGGTCCGCTTTTGCTTTGTGCTTCGTAAACCTCTTGGACCACAGGAGTTCTGCTAAAGGAACAAAACAACAAGCAGGTCAGATAAGAGTGAAATTACCCTTTGAACCATGGGCTGGATGAAACCATTTTTCTTGGCTCCTTTCTCCTCTATTGCAGACTCCTCCCCGCACATGGCTTTTGGCTATTAGGGATTCCCTTGATCCCCAGCATTGTGTTTTGGGTGGCTAAGGAGACCCCTGCTTCCCCTTTCCACCAACACTTAAGTTGGTCATGTTCAACTCCATAGCTGACTGTCAGAACTCTGATTGGTCTTGATCTTTTTGTGAGACAGGGATAGGTTTCTGGTCTGGAGCCCTAAAGTTTTTCGAATTCTGAATCAGTTAGTCAGGCAACAGGAAACCCAAGAAAAGCTGCTCCCCGGTCTGTGATAATTGGCTTTGTTTCCATTATATTTATCTGTTGCTTTTGCAATAGAGCCAAAATGAATGCAGACTCCAAAAATCCCACAATCCGTCTCTGCAGTCAAAAGAGCCAAATCGCCAGCCAAGTAGACTTTGTTGTGCTGGGTTATGTGCAGCAGTCATAATTCCTCTATTGTTACTTCACAACCATGAGAGCTAGAAACCTGCTCCTTTTGCTTAATGTACAAAATGAACAGATTGGAATTATCAAAAGGCCTGGCCAACACACTAGATGGCCTCTCCGGAGACATACCCTCTTGCATGTAACGCTCCTCTCTTGCTTTGTCATTTTGGTCTTGAATGAGTAAAATTGATCATGGATCTGACCTTTCTGAAAACCAAACAAACCAAAAAACAGCAACACCCGTGTGTTCTTAAAGCATTTTGGCTAGAGCTGACAGGTGAGTGTGATGGGAGGGAGAGAGAGAAGGAACTGTCTTCCTGTAAGAAAAATAGAAACAATGAATATTAACCTGTCACCAGAATGCTGATAAACAGCTGTTCTCGGCCAGCTACAAAGCCCTCTGCTTAATCCTCTCCTCGGTTAATTCGATCTTCTGGTTTTTAATTTGATCAAAGCCCTTCAGGTCTGGGATTATTTGTGCTGGCCGCAATAGCGTTCATCCTGTCGAGAGGGTCTCTTTCTCAATCCTTGGTCTTTTTTCTTTTTTGAGCCAGACCGTTTTAATCACAAGCTTGCTGTCTTTTCCTTCCCCCCCTCCCTTTTAAAATTTATGTAAACAAATACAAGAACTCTGGTGACTTGTACATAAGCCGTGCCACAGGGCACAAGCCGCAGATGCTCGATTATCTTCCACTTGTGGGTTTTGGAGTCCTTTGGCGGGCAGAAGAAATCTCTCAAGACCTGATCCCTACTTTGGATTGCTGTGAAATTGTACTGAGAGAAGGGAGGGTGGAGCTCCTTTCTAGCCCCTGGACTTTGGATGGCAGGGAGGGTTTCCTGCCCATGGAGGCTTCTCTGGACCTAACTCTATAGCACAGGGGTGGACAATGTGAGGCTTGGTATGTGTTTGGTTTGTGAGGCTGGTTCTCCACTTAGGCAACCCAGATGAGACCACTGCTGGGGCTAGCAATATTGGCAGAGTTGTCTGGTTTGGGTTGGGAAATACCCAGATAATGGGGTGGTGGGGGTGGTGGTGTGTGTGTGTGCGTGTGCGTGTGCGTGTGTGGAACCTGAGGATGCCAGAGTTTGGGGCAGGGAGGGACTTCAGTGGGGTATAATGCCATAGAGCTGGGGTTCCCATCATGGGGCCAGCAGGCGCAGCGATGGCCACCAACACCTTTCCTGGTGCTTGCCAGGCATTTTTAGAAAGTGGGTGGGGCCAAGTGGGACTCCAGCCTGGCGGAGCTTCTGATTAGCCACTGGAGATCTGATTAGCTGTGCAAATATTTTTAAATTTTGCTTTGGCTGTAGCTGCCACCATAACACAAGGATCTTCGCTGTGTGACTTAAAGTTGGCTGGAGCAGCCATTTTGTGACCGGCTAACTGTAGTGGGTTGCCATAAATTGGCTGCAACTGGACGGCACTTTACACACATACACCAAAATATGCCTCTGGTGGCGCCCACCACTCTGTCAAAATTCCAAAGATGCTCACAGGCTGAAAAAGGTTAGGAACCCCTGCCATAGAGTCCACCTTCAAAGTGGCCATTTTCACCAGGTGAACTGATCTCTGTCACCTGGAGATTACTTGTAATAGCAGGAGATTTTCAGCTGCCACCTAGAGGTCGGCAACCCTAAGCACAGAGACATCTGTAACTCTGGAAACCTTCGCATATTTGCACAGAAATTATTTATTGTTATTACAAAGTTCACCTAAACCCCACCTTTCTCACTGAGTTTGACAAGCGACTAAATCTGACAACAGAGACACCCAATAAGCGGAGCTATAGGACCAGGGTTACAGAACTGGAGAGCGATGCAAACCAAAAAGGCAATGAAAAATGTCTCGAGATGTGACAAACCATGATGAAGAAAGAGGTTTGCAAAGATAAGGAATGTGATAGTGACACAGAAGGTGATAATAAATATTGCAATAGACTACAATTCTGTCCTTAATGGAAGCAACCCCTTGAGCTGTTTCAGTCTATCTACTACAGCCCTAATTCCTTTGAAATTATGGGCACCTGAACATTTATTTTCTGCATATTCTGTAAAATGCTAGATACGTGGGTGTGGTTTTTGCCTTCCCAAGGATAGGCTCAGCCCCCTGTGCATTCTCACTTATAGGGAAAAGATGACACACAGGTGGAAGATGGACCCGAGGTATGCCACGGTTAACTTAGCAAAGAGACGGAAAACTCCCCACGGGTGCAGCAGGAAAACCCTTTTATTCCAATATGTTAATTACCCTTACGCGTTTCGCCTTGAGCTTCCTTGAGGGTCTGTGAAATATTAAAAGCATTAATGCTCCCACTGAACCAGCCCAGAGTAGCACAACAAGCTGGCTTGATGCCCCCCCCCCCCCCGATTCTTCTGCTTGTGTAAGGACCCCAACATGCATAGAAGTCTTCCAGCGATCTGTGCCATCATGCAGTTGAGTTAAGGAAGGGCGTCTCATGATTGGAGATGTCTGACTTTGCCTTCCGCTTTCTCTTTCCACAGTTGCCGCGGCAAGGCAGAGGAGTGCATCAGCCTGTGCCGAGCTCTCATGAGTTCCCTCAATTGGCTGCTGCGCTGTGCAGCCTTCTACTTGGAGAAGATGAAGGAGCCGCTGGAGCAGGGAGCGGCAGAGAGCCAGCTCGAGATGTGCCTGGAGCGGCTGGCAAAAGTCTTGGGCAGCACCAAGAACCGGGCTCTCATTCTCATAGCCAAGCTTGAAGAAACACGTACGTAGCCGTTGTGTATGTATGCTGGTGAGAGAAAGTGGGTGTATGTGGGAGAGTGAGAAATATGGAGCTGCAGATACTGGGGTGAACTTGGAGCTGGCGTGGCATTAAGAGCAGCAGACTCTTAAGCTGATGAACTGGATTACTTTCCCCACTCCTCCACATGAAGCCTGCTGGGTGACCTTGGGCTAGTCTTTCAGAACTCTCTCACAGTGTCTGTTGTGGGGAAGGGAAGAAGTTTGTGAGCCGCTCTGAGACTCCTTAAAGGTAGAGCAAAGCAGGGTATAAAAACCACCTCTTCTTCTTCCTCCTCTTCTTCTTCTACTTCACTCACCTGTTATGACTGGGAATTATTCCAGGAGGACAGTTCTGAACACAGCTCTCTTCGCTCTCTGGTTTCCTGTGCCCTTGACTTTTGTGTTCTCCTGTTGTGGGGTTGCACTTTCCCCCAGCAGGCAGGCCAGCTTGCTTGGTGTAGTGGTCAAGAGCAGATTCCCACTTCTCCACATGAGCAACAGAGTCTTATCTGGTGAACTGGGTTTGTTTTCCCACTCCTCCACATGAAGCCTGCTTGGTAACCTTGGGCCAGTCACAGTTCTCTCAGAACTCTCTCAGCCCCACCTACTTCACAAGGTGTCTGTTGTGGGGAGAGGAAGGGAAAGAAGCTTGTAAGCTACTTTGAGACTCCATACAGGAGTGAAAGGCGGGGTATAAATCCAACTCTTCTTCTCTCCTGCATCATGTTTCACACAGTGGCCAACCAGTTTCCCTGGAGGGTGAGACAAACAGGACATAATGTCTTTCTTTGATGTTGCCTTCTAGCTCTGTGTTTTAGAGGTTTAGAGGCTCTGAGCCTGGAGATTCCAGTTACTCAGTATAGCAAATAGTCACTGATGAGCCATGAATTTCACACTTTAATTACTCATTGAGAAAAGAAGTGTTTCCTTTTTTCCTGTCCTGGATCTATTACTTGCCAATTTCACTGGGTATGAGAATGATATCCACTTCCTGCAGCCTGTGCATAATTTTTATAAACCTCCATTGTGTCCCCATAAGCTGTTTTTCCCCCTAACCTGAAAAAAACTTGGATTTGTCTCCTAACATCTTCAGTTGGATTATGTCCTGTAGCAAGGCAGGGGAAGGTTACAACCCAGCGTTTACAGTCCTGCATTGGAGGGATCAGCAGCTATTTCAGGGACCTCTTCAGATACAAGTGAAGCCTGCTTTTGATTCAGACAGGTGTGGATGCCGTTGGAGGCAGGACCATGTCCCTCCTGGGTTCACATCTGGCCAAGTGCTGATGGTGGATCCAAGCAATAATTGACTGCTGGTCACTCGTCCTTTCTTCCCTCTTAGAGTTCATTCTGCTAAGCCTCAAAAACTATTTTCTAAATTTTAGTGAGTGTGACTGCATTATGAAAAGCTGAAGCCTAATGACCTGCAGGTGCTGCAGGAAGAAAAACTATCCACTGCTACATTTTTGGCTACCTGTTCTATTTATGTGTTTTTCTCCCATGTCTGAAAAACAAATCTTGCTGGTAACAGCTAGCAGTGGTGAATGAATTGTAAACAATTAACAAAGTTATCAAAGGCTTTCACGGCCAGATTCAACTGGTTCTAGTGGGTTTTCTGAGCTGAAGATGCCAGCCACAGATGCAGGTGAAACGTTAGAAACAAGATCCACCAGACCACGGCCACATAGCCCGGAAAGCCCACCAGAACCAATTAACAAAATTGCCAACCTCCCCCATAAAATCAGAAGTATGGAAGAAATCTATAAGCATACAGTAGGCGCTAGAGAGGATGCTGAGGAACCAGCAGATAAGTGATCTGAAAACCATGGGGAAGGGAGATGTTTCCACCTGGTGCCTAAAAGCCAATAAAATAGGTTCAAGGCAACATTTGAGGGGGAGGGACATTCTGCTAGTCTGGAACCACCACTGAGAAAACCTTGTTTCCAGTTGTCACTCACCTCCCTTTGCCCTGCAGGCAGAGGTGTACGGCCTATAGGGACATGGGGTCACCCATGTCCCCAGGTGCATGCCCCCAAGCCCTGTCTCCCTGCAGGCTGGCTTTGGAAAGCACAGAGACTGGAAAGCACAGAGACTGGGGCCGGGGGGGGGGAGGGGGCCAACATGGCCCTGCCCCTTTGCTGCCCCCTGCCTCCGTGCTTTCAAAAGCCGGCTTTCCAAAGCTTCAGCTTTCAAATGCTGGCCTGCATGGGGGGTGGAGCTCAGTGGCAAGGCCACGCCTCTAAGCACAGCAGGGGTGGGGAGGTGCCCGGAGAAGGAGTGGTCTCCGGGCGCCATTTCCCCCTGATATGCCCCTGCCTGCAGGGGCTCTGTTAGCATGGCTTATTTGCTTTTTTAGTTCACGTGTATCCTGCCTTTCTTCCCAATGGGGACACAGAGTGGTTTGCATTGTTTTCCTCTTCTTCTTTCTCCTCACATCAGCTCTGTGAGGCAGATTAGGCTGAGAGCACACAACTGGCTGAAGGTCACCCAGCAAGCTGCCACGGCAGGGAAGGAGTCACCCAGACTGTAGCCTGACATTCTTACCACTATACCTCCCTGGGTTTCCCTGGCTTGTGCTGATGGTCTTAATATAGGGTCAGTCTTGGTTGAAGTAAAGGAATGACCTAAAACTCAAATCACTGCCTTTCCTTGCTAGCTTCCTGGGGTGCCGTTGAACAGTCCGTGGCCAAAATGGGGGACAATGTGGGGCTTATTGGCAGCACCATGTTACAGAACCAGGCGGAGGTGTGCATCGGCCTTGTCAAGAGGTGAGTGAACAGCAGTTGCAAGAGGAGGAATGCAGAGTTCTCCCGGCAGAAGCCAATAAAACTAGACTCTCCTTGTTTTCTCTTCCTCCCTGCCCCGAACTTTCTGCACAGCATCCCCACCATGCTTTCAGTGCATTCGGAGCAGCTGAACAAAACGGGTTTCCCAACTGTCCATGCTGTGGTCCTGCTAGAGGGAACAATGAACTTAACAGGAGAGCCTCAGCCCCTGGTCGAGCAGCTGATGATGGTGAAAAGGATGCAGGTATGGCTGGACCAGACAAAATGATGTAGCGCCTCCCTGTGTTATTTACTCGCTTGAATTGTAGTCTACCTTTCTCACAGAGTTGTAGACTGCCTTTCTCAAGGCGGATTACACAGCTGATATTTTTGATAAGTGGAGATATCTAATTGCTTATGATTGATTCTGCCTCTTTTGGTTCCAATTTTGTGGTTGGCTGTGCTTCTTTCGGCAGCCATTTCATGCAGTGGCGTAGTGGTTAAGAGCAGGTGTACTCTAGTCTGGAGGAACCAGGTTTGATTCCTCGCTTTGCCGCTTGAGCTGTGGAGGCTTATCTGGGGAATTTAGATTAGCCTGTGCACTCCCACCAGCTGGGTGACCTTGGGCTAGTCACAGTTCTTCTGAGCTCTCTCAGCCTCACTCACCTCACAGGGTGTTGGGGGGCGGGTTTAGGGAAAGGAGATTGTTAGCCTCTTTCAGTCTCCTTACAGGAGAGAAAGGGGAAAAAAATCCAACTCTTCTTCTTGCGTCCATCTCCCCATATCACAGTACCAAAGGATCAATAAGATTGGTGACCCCTGCGATATATAGTGGTGTAGTCCACACTCCATTTTCTTTTATAAGCACCTTCCTGCGATCTTGTTTTACATAACATGCGGAATGCAAAAAGTGTGGGAACACCTCTCTCCCTCTGGCCTTGACACACAGCTCATTGCGTGGGAAAACTGCTCCACAGCAGTTGGAGGATATTTTGACTCCTGTTAACCAAGGAAGGAAGGTTAATACTTAGAGAACTAGCATGGCAGCTGATGAAGCGGTTTTTAGTCAATAGAAATCTTATGCTGGAATGAAATCTTTCAAAAGGCTCCTGTTTAATCTTAATGCAACAACCTTATCAGTGTCTGCTATGGAATTATTAGCACTGGTATTTACCCAAAAGAAAGATAACTCTGAACATACGGCTGTCTCCTCCCCACCGCTCGTACTCGAAAAGTTTATGATTACTACAGAAACTTACCACTTGTATGTGAACATAAGGTGACTCCCACTTTCCTTGACAGCACCTAGCAAGGAACCTAGTGTTGCTTTTGGGTAAATAAATGAAAAATCTGGGATGCTGTGTGCCATGGCGAAGTTGTTGAATTCCATTCCTGTGACTGGGGATGTTGGAAAAAGGAGTCACAGGAATGGAACCTGCGTATATACGCTTTCTACACGGGCCTAGAGCAAGGGTCCCCAGTGAGGCCCCTGTGGACACCACGATGCCCCCTGAGGCCTTTCTTGGCACCCGCCAACTGTTTTTAGAAAGTGGGTGGAGCCAAGTGGGGCTTTTGCCCAGGAAGGCTTCTGATTGGCCATTGGAGATTTGATTGGCCATGCAGACTTTTAAAAGGGTCGCTTTGGCAGCAGCTGCCAACGTAGCACAAGGGTCTTCACGTTGTGACTGAAGTGTCAAACTCTCCTTGCCCCTCCATTGTGTCCTTCTTGGCCTGTGTGGCCCTGGCATCCCTCCCTGCCCTCTGACCAGCCTCAGAGTGGGCGGAGAGATTGGGGTGAGGCTTCTTTGCTGCTCTTTCTTGCCCAGCGTCTGCCTTGCCTTTTCTGGAACGTTTTCTCGGCCTGCGAAGGTTCTCCCGCCTGCTCTCCGGCTGGCACTTTGCTTTGGGGTATTTATCCCCTTTCTCCACCAATCCCCTCGTGCCTTCCTTCTCCCACCCCTTCCTCCAGGTGTTTTTCATTCCTCCCTACTCTGTTAAGGAGCCACCTCCTCCTTGTTGCATAGGGCTCTCCCTTCTTGTGCCTGGCTAATGCACCATTGCCCTCGCCCTCAGGGTAAGGTTACCTGCAAGTAGGCCTTGCTTGCCTTCCCCCTCCCTTCCGCAGCCCACCTGAACTCCTGTAGGCATGGAGAGTGGGGTTTGCAGCCACAACATCCCTGGCCTCCCTCTGGAGCCTGGGGTCTCTCCTGGCGTCTCTGGCTTTGTCCTTTGTCCCAGGTCCCCCGCCTGCGGCCCTCTTTCAAACCAGGCAGTAGGGTTGGAGGCAGGGCTGCGCTTGGCTTCCTTGTCTCCCCTGACAGTGGCGAGGAAGTTCCCTACAAACCTGACATTTCTCCCTCGGGTGAGTCCTGGGTGGGCTGCGGGGTGAAGGAAGAGGAGCCGTCGGGGCAATTGGGGAGGAGCAGGAGATGGGCTGGCGAGGGGCCAAATCCCAACATCAAGTTAAGCGGCCTTCATGTGTCCAGCTCCACCATTTTGTGGCTGCGCCTGCCAGGCTGTGTCTGAATTCCTAATGTGCCTGCTGGCTGAAAAGGGTTGGAGACCCTGACCTAGAGGGCAAGCTCACAGCCAGACAATGGTGCATCTGCAAGGAGAGGGAGGCCCACATGTTTGTCCCCACTCTACCTTTGTGTGCATGGAAGCCAACGGGGCTACTTCTGAATCAGGACTGTCCAAATGGCAGAGGATTAAGATTGTTCTCTTCTAGCTCTCTTTTTCAGGGATGACTTGAGAGGGGAACATTTCAAGTGAATGGGAGGCTGTTCTTTTTTAATGAAAGATTTATAGCGGGTGGAGCAGGATAACTTTTAGACAGGGCCTTCCTAGGCAGACCCAAGCTGTGTGGCAAACAGGTTTTACCTGGCCTGACCACCCTGCCACTGATATCCACATTTCTCTGCTCTCTTTCCCCCCCTGTCAGCGGATACCGTCGCCTCTTTTCATCTTGGAAATCTGGAAAGCCTGCTTTGTGGGCTTGATCGAGTCTCCTGAAGGGACAGAAGAGCTGAAGTGGACAGCCTTCACCTTCCTCAAGGTAAGAGGGCTCCCTGTTGACCCTTCGTGGTCTTTATGCTGGGTCAGCTGGAGATGCTGAAGGGGGTTGTGGGAGGCTGTGAGGGCCGCAGGGCCTATGTGGGCCACCGTGTGAATTAAGTGGGGATCAGTGAACACACTACAATCCAGTAGAAATGGCACTGAAGAAGGCTCACAGCAATTGCTGTCTTCTTTCAGATGAAGTCTTGTTATAAGTATAATACATGTCCAAATCCATAAACAATACAATAGTACCACAAGATATCTAAAATACAGACCCTAATAACACTGATAAAAATCCTGTGTAATATAAAGGAAAGATCCTATGTAATACAGTGGAGAGCTTCCATTAAGCTAACTGGAACTTGGATGTGTACCAGTCTCGTACAAGCTTCAAGGCTAGTAGAACATAAATTCTATATGTCTGTGTTTCCAAAATGTACAAAAGTTTCTTAGAATGGCCTGTGGGTTGGGTGGGTGAAGTGAGGAAAAACCAAAGGGGTGAAATTCTTCTTGCACCAAGGAAAGGGGTCAGATTCGTCCCCTTTCTTTCCTCTTTCCACCCCACTGAACCACAGAGATTGTATTTCCATGATGATATTTTCCAGGGATTGGAAAGGACTGCAGGAACAAAGGGGTTCTTGAGAAAACATCCATACCTAGATGGTTGGGTACGGCCCACTCTGCCATAAACTTGGCTGTGCCAATTTCTAACCTTCCTAAATTGCAGCTCTCCCTTCCTCTTGGCCATCTATGCCCCATGTCTAGGCTCCCTGTGCCATGAGCTGCCACATACAATGATCCAAAGCACACACAGATCTTCCCAAGTTGCTCTCGCATTCTTTCTTTCTGGGCTGGCGTCCTTCATACGGCCCGAAGGAGTCTGCGTTCAGCCCTCTTAATTTTTGAGCATGTGCAAATGTAAGCATAAGCCAGATGGCCCTGTCTGTCTTCTCCTCGGTTTTCCTGATAAACATACTCTGGTGCAGCTGGATTCCCCAAAAGAGACTCAGCAAATTGCAACTTAGCATTCTTTGCCTGCTCAGTCAATCTCCATTCCTTCTTGAGTACATCATGTTACCTGCTGTCCACATGGAGAGGAATACATTAAGAGAAGAATGAGAGAGGCAGACAGTTTGTAATGCAGTAGAGCAAAGGAAAAAGGAACAGTCACTTTGCCTTGGGAACTTGCTGCTACGTGATAGTTTGACGGGCCTTCACTCTTTCATGTTGCAGCGAGTTCCAGAGGTTAAATCCATTCTTTCTATCTTTTCCCTTTTAGCTTTGTCCCTTTTAGCTTTGTGCCAAAAGGTGTTACTGCTTTCTCTCTTGAAACGCAGTAAATTTGGGTCATTCCATCCTTTCCACCCCCAAAATCCTTTCCACCCCCAAAATTGCATTTTTTTGTTGGGTGGGGTGTGTGTGTGTGTCTTCCCTTCAAAGTTGTTGCAGGAAGCTAAGCTGATGTTCAGTTTTGCTTTTTTATGATAGTCTGAATACTCCGTTCTGGGTACCCCATCTTGAGCCTTTCCTAAACTATTGGTTGAATTAGCTTGAAGTCATGGAATGTTCATAAATATTCTTTCAGGATGAGGAAAGTGCAGAGCAGTGTGCATGGGGAAGATTTTCATTGAAGCATAAGTACAGGACTGCAAGTGGTTTTGTGAATGGGAAGCAGGTTTTGAGGTCGAGTGAAGATGGCTGATGCAAGGGGCTGCTGCAGTCAGTGTGTACTGCCTGCGGAATAGGCAGAAAACTGAGCCAAGGAACACCAGGATAGAAGCCAGGGTGAAACCTCACACACCTGTAGGAAGAGCAAGGGTTAGAGACAATTACAAAAAAGGGAGGAAAAGCACACTTGTAGCAGGGAGAGAATTAAAAGGTGGTGGGGCTTTCATGGCTTCACATATGTGATGCCGGGGGCCAAGAGGAGATCCACAAGAGACGTCATTTGGTGGATTCATTTTTTTTTCTTTTCAGATTCCACAAGTACTGGTAAAACTGAAAAAATATATGCCAGGAGAAAAGGTGAGAATGTGCCAGAGGATGTGTTGATGTGTTTTTTTTTAATTAAAAAATGATATGCATTTTAAGCGTTCATATAGAGAAACAAGAACCAGAAGTAATTCATTATGCCTATTTATAACTAAGCGTTGGGACTAAGGGTATTATTATAGGACAAATTCCAACAGGTTAGGTGTGCCTTTAGCTACCAGCCATGATGGTGAAAAATAGAACTTTTATTACCATTCTTTACAACACCCCTCCCACCTTCTGATTAGGATAAAAGGACTCCATGACAGCCATTTCTGCCCATGCCTAACAAAGAGAACTTTGACTTTTAAAAGCCTATGTATCCTGAAATTGCTGTTGATCTGTGAAGCACTCTTGGCCCCAAATCTAACTGTTCTACTTCAGACCAGCATGGCTTCCCTCTGAAACGATCTTTCACACATTGAGCTCGTTCCCCTCTCTCATCATTATTCATAAGAACATAAGGAAGAGCCTGCTGGATCAGACCAGAGTCCATCTAGTCCAGCACTCTGCTCCTTGCAGTTGCCCACCAGGTGCCTTGGGGAGCTCACGTGCAGGATGTGAAAGCAATGGCCTTCTGCTGCTGCTGCTCCCGAGCACCTGATCTGCTAAGGCATTTGCAATCTCAGATTGAGGAGGATCAACATTGGTAGCCACAGATTGACTTCTCCTCCATAAATCTGTCCAAGCCCCTTTTAAAGCTATCCAGGTTAGTGGCCATCACCACCTCCTGTGGCAACATAATCCATGAAGTCTAGCATACATTGGGTGATTCTGCACAGGCCAAATCTCTTCAGACAATGTAAGAATCCCCGAAGTTCTTGCACTGTGGAAAAGTAGCGTTCTCAAAGTAAAAAATTCCTGCAAAAGCAGGAGAACATACATTTTATTCTCAAGTGTCACAGACCAGCTCATCTTGACTAGCAACGGAGGAGTGATGGCACTATTTGCAGAGTTGTTCAAAGGAACTGGATGGATGCAATTATAAGAAATTGTTAGAATCAAAGGAAAAGGGTCACTCCAGGAACTATGTTCTATGCAAAAGTCCTTATCAATGTACCCTTGGGGAACCAAAATGGAATTGAGCATGCTATACCCTTTTCAAGAAGAAAAAGTGAATTCAGTTTAAATCGGTGTAAGCCGTTTAGCGGAGCCATGTCCAGATTCAAGCAGGTGTTAAACAGTTTGATGCCTGCCGGGTTAATTACCCTATCTTTGGTACTCCTAGGTGGAGATAGACACCAAGGCAATAAGTCCAGATCAGCTTCTTCTGCTTCACAAATATCTAGCTCATATATACACCAGCTGTGAGAGAGCTAGGTGTTTCATTTTCAGGACAATTACATCAGCTGTGAGAGAGCTGGATGTTTTATATACTGATACTATTTACACAAGACTGATCGGGGTAGCCAGTGGCAGTGGCCCCCGGCTACTATCCGGACTATATTTAATTGGTTTATGTTTTTAGTTCCATCTATAAGAAACTCTTCCATCTATAAGCTCTTCTGTTTTGTACCTGACTGAAGCTAGCACAGGTGAGTGTGAGCCCAGCCCTGGATCCGCCGCCCCCATAATTCACAATACAACAGATACATCATAGGAGATTTTTTACCATCACCCCCACTGACCCCACTGGGAACCTAGATGGTAACAATACCCCTTTGAGGAATGCTCTCTCCTGTTTTTCTTACCTAGCACCTTCAATTTATATCTATATTTATTTATTTATTTTTTCTAAACCCGGTTGCTGTTGGTAACTTAAGGCTCTTAAGATATTTGTTAGAGGGTATAATTATTGATAGATTTGTTGAAGTTAGTATATAGATGTATTTTTGTGGATGTAGCTTTGGAACTGTATTAATATTTATTGCGGAGTAGTCCCCATTAGTATTTATTGGGGGTAGTTATTAATGTGGTACTGGAGCCAGTATTGGTAGCTAATCCTGGCATAAAGCCGGATTGATTGAAAATACTGGCTCAGTTAACCTACTCTGGGAATATTAAGCCAGGTTTTTTAGGAGGAGGGGAGGCTAGGTGGAGTCATGGGGCACAAATTCGAGGGGCTAAAGGGATCCCGGTGTTGATGGGGAGCCAAGGAGTAGATACTCACGGTAGGCGGTGGCCATATGATAGAAGACACCACGAGATGCAATTATGCACTCGTTTGCCTTCCTGACCTCCGCGACCCTATCCCGAGAAGCTTGATGGTGGATTTAGGTTCAGGGATACTCTGCTTCGTCTTTGGTGTTAATTAATGCCAGGTCCATTAATAGCGGCAGACCATGGTGCTCCGGGATTTTCACCGGGCCAACAAAATGGACCTGGCATGTATCAGCGAAACCTGGAGTGCGCGAAGGTGAGACCCATTAAAAGCCCTCGGCGAGAAAGCTGCGCCCGGGTTTCAGCGTGCCTTCACCGATCCACCTGCGAACCCAGGGCGAGAGGCATTGTTGCGGTATTGCTCATCCGTGATTCTAATATCTTCCCTTCAGGGGCAGCCCGTCCGGAGGATCACCCGGCATGGAGTGTAGTCGGCCTGGGTGGTTGTACCGAGGAGAGATTGGCGCCTGTTCTCCTGGTGTACCGGATTGCGCCCTGGCTTGCGCGGAGAGCGGCCTGCCGGCGGCTGCTGGAAGGTGAGTGGCCCGGACTGGGAAACGTTGCTTGATTTCCCCAGACTTATTGTATTGGGGGACTTCAGCCCATAGCCAAGCGCCGCCTCCTGTATAACTTTAACCAGCGAGACCCTGAAGTGTCATCCACTGGCGGCGCTAGGCCTCTCCGCTTGAGTAAATTCTGGCCCCACCCGCGAAGGGCTGGAGCTGCGGCTGGATTTGGTCTTGGAATTGAGGATGGAGCCACCTGGTCGTATCCTCTACTGATAGAGTACCGCCATGGTCGACCATTTTGCCCTGAAGACCGGATGGACTTGCCGCACCAACCCGTCTAGGCGGCCGGGCTGGTTATACCACGCCAGCGGAGGCTTATGGATCCACTTGGGTTTCCACAAGATGCTCTGCGGGACCCCGAACCCGCTTCGGCACACTTCGAGTGAGCAAGGTGGAGGGGACTGGAACTCCCGACTCTCCGATGCCATCGATGTTGTTGTTGCTCCCGGCGTCCTCCTACGTCCCCGCTCTCGACTACGCTCCATGAGTATACATGAGGAGCTGCGCCGCATGAAGCGGGGCTTAGGCGATCTAAGCGAGTGTGGAGGAAATCTACCAGCGGCCGAAGCTGCGCGGGCTTATCCTATAGGGCCTTATGAAAGCCTATGAGATGTAAGCGATAAAGGAGGCGAAGAGGACTTTCTTCTCCTCCTCCACACCAGCGTCCGCTAGCTCTCGTAGCTCAATTATTCCGTATAGATTCGATCACTGACCTCTCCCTATCGGAGAGATCTTCAAACCCCAATTGGATGAAATGCCAAGCTGCTTGAGGCATTTGCCACCAGCTTTTTCGCGGATAAAAGATCGCGTCGCTCCGCCATGACCGCTTCCATCCCGCGTGCAAAAAAAGCTACAATTAGCGAACTGGAGACTCCCGCTTACCCGTCTTCGAGTTCTTGTTTTGACCCAGATTTTCCCTGCTCTCTGAAGCCGCTGTCCGACAGTAGCCTTAGCTGCTGGTAGACCTACTACCTGTCCCTCTGGATCCGTGCCCGTCTTGGCAGCGAAACCTGCGGGCCGGGACTAAGACCCCATCTGTTGCCCAAGTACTTCATCAATGAGACGTTCTCTTGAGCAAAGGAACCTTCGGATGATAGGATTTAGAAGGAGGCGGTGGTCCACCCCACTCTTAAAAAAAGACCACCGTTCGATCCAGGAGATCTGGCCAATTACCGCCCGTCTTTCCGAATCTTTCGTTTCTGGGAGAAGGTAATTGCAGGAAGAATGGAATGTTGGAGCAGCTTCAAGGTTTTCCTGGATGACGCATCGGCTTTTCGACCCCTTCCAGTCCGGCTTCCGTGCTGGGCGCCCATGGGACGGAGACTGTTCCACCATCGTCGCGTCACAGACACACTCCATTATCCGAAACTTGACCAGAGTGCGGATCGGCGCTGCTGGTGTTGTTAGATCTCACCGCATGGCGTTTGATGTGAGTGATACGACCCGCGACCTTTTGGCCCACCGCCTGGCAGCCTCAGTCGCGGGGCACTGTCCTTCAGTGGATAACCTGCGTTTCTCGGGGCGGACTGCAGCAAAGTGAAGATCGCGGGGACCAGGCCTCCGGAGTACCCGCTGTCCGATGCGGTGTACCCCAGGGGGGCATTATTGTCCCCGGCTGTTATTTGCTTTATCCATATCGACCTCCTTGCTCAGCTGATGCGGGAGTTTTGGGCTGATTTGCCAACCATCAGTACGCTGATGACACACAGCTCATTCTGTTGATGGAGGGAGGAGCAGCGCCTGTGGCTCTCCAGCATTGTTTGGAGTTTAGCACGGTTGCTGGTTGGATACCGGCAGAGCAGGTTAAAGAGCTGAACCCCTCGAAGACGGAGATCCTCTGGCAGAATTGAGGGAGGAGGGACTTTCCAAGCCCGCCCGGTGTGGGAGGGTCACATGGCCTGGCGACCCCCTCCGTCCGCAGCCCTGGGGGGTCCACCTGGATTTGTCTCTCACAATGGAGAACCAGGTGGCCTATACAACCGGGCTGCGTAACGCTTCCACCTCGCCAGGCCCGGCGGCTGGCGCCCTTCCTCTCAAGGCCGGACCCATAGCCTCAGTGATCCATTACAGCGGTCATTTCAGACTTGACTATTGTAACTTCGCTCTCTGGCGGGCGCTTCCCCTTGCGCGTCTGATCCGGCGTTTTTAAAACTGGATTTCACCATGCACGCATGCCGCGTCTGCTTACAAATTGCACCGCCGGGAACATCCAGCCTGTGCTCGCGGCGAGCTGCATTGGCTTCCAGTAGAGTTCGGATCGGCATCTTCCAAAGATGTTAGTATTGACCTTTAAGGCCATTCACGGCCTGGGACCATCGTATCTTCGAGACCGCCATCACCCCATATGTCCCTAGGCGGCCTCTCCGATCAGTGGAGACCAACCTATTGAGTGAAGTCCCTGGCCCTACAGCGTCGCGGCTGGCTAGCCTCCACGGCGAGGCCAGGACTTTTACAGCCCTGGCCCGGCCTGGTGGAGCAGCTCTCCCTCCAGCTGTCCGGGCCCTGCGGGACCTTGTAAAGGAGTTCAGCGGGGCCTGTAATGAGACGGAGCTGTTCCAGCCGCGAATTTGGAGGACCCAGCCGCTAATAGTGCCCCGTCTGTGGCCCTTAACTTGCCGGGCCCACGAGCTCCATCACTGTGACTCGCCATGCCTCCCTTCATCGTGGGGAGGGAGGGATTTTATACTGTTGAAATGCTGGACGCCACCTTACATCTTGGATTTTAATTTAATTTAATCTATATCTAAACTTGGATCGCTGCTTTTAAATGTTATTAATTATACTATTTTTAAATGTTGTACACCGCCCAGAGCCCTCCGGGGATGGGGCGGTATAAAAATCTAATAAAATAAATAAATAAAATAAATAAATTGCTTCCTTTTCTGGCATTAAAACCACCCAGAGGCCCGTTGTTAAAGTAGTTTGCTGGAGAAGCTCCCACAGAACTCGTCCCCAAAACACTTCTGCCCAGTTATATTTGCCTGAACCCGGATTAAATGAAAGTCACTAAATCAGCAGTTTTTTCCCTTTAACTGAGGTTTCAAACACTTCCTTCTTGTCTGTGTGAACTGCAGCAAGCAGGAAGCATTCTATGCCCACCCCCTTCTGTCCACCATTATGGTGGATTCCCCAGGTGGCTGCCATTAGAGTGGATTCTGTAATAGGGTGTAGCCACATTGTGCTGATGGGTGGGATTCTCAAGGGGGCGGGGGTGTTCTTGGCTGCGCGATTTGCATTTCCAGTGCGAACTGTGCTGCCTCCTCCTCCTGGGATCCCAGTAATCCCAGCTGGCCCCTGCATCTACCATTGCAAATGGTGGCACAGTCAACCCGGGTTCATGTAACCCATTTGAGTTGCCTGTGCAGAATCAGCCAGTGTGCCACAAAAGGAAGAGTAGAAGCAAATAAGCAAATTTTTGCCTCCGGAGTTTACCAAGTGAGCCAGGTCTTCTACGGAAAGTAGAAGTATAAAAAAAGGTTACTGGTTTGTCAAGGAGTGAACTTCTTCTAGCCTCATTCACCACAGTCACTGAGAAATGCAGAGTGTGCAGAATTGAAAAGTAGCTAATTTGTTAAGTGGTTTTTTTGGGATGCAAGATTGTGGCCTGTTTTAAAAGCATTCTTCCCAATGTTTGGCAAATGCACATACAATCTGTGTACAATGTACACTTGATTATTGGTTATAAGTTCATTATGTTCTGTTTGACACATGTACAGCTGAATGTGAGGTACAAGCTCCACATGTATCCAAGTGCTGGTCCCTGTTTTTATTCATGAAATGAATACAATTTGGCTCTTGCTTTCAAAACAGACGTGCGTGTGAATAGGCAGGATGTATGTGTATTCACTGAAACATGTGAACAGGGCTGTAAAGTTGGAGGGAAGGGAAGTGTCCACTGTAGAATTCATATGTTCTTATGGTCTAGGGGTGGAAACATTTTTGTCGTTGTTGTAATAGCAGGATTTTACAGAAGACGTGAATTGCGCTTTTGAGTTCCTTCTGAAGCTGACGCCGCTGCTGGACAAGGCTGATCAACGCTGCAAGTAGGTCTCTCTTCCTGGTTGTGCCCAGATGCACCTTAGCAGGCCTGGGAAACCTCTAGCCACTGTTGTTGTATTTCAGGCTTGGACCTAACTTTGCAAACTTTTTATCCCCATTCTGTGTGTCCCAAGGGAAGGACTAAAATCTCAGGCAGGGGCCCAGAGCCAAGGACCGGACTGTTTTCTCATTGTCTGAATGTTGTGTTTGAGGGATATGTTGAATACTTGCAGCTTATGAAATTAATGTGCTACGTCCAAAACAATATAAGATTCACAAACACACGTGGCACATAGGCGCTGGCTCAAGCAATTTATATTACCTGTTAGTTTCTTGTAAAGTATGCCAAATAGTTGGCTATTAGACTTATCAAACTATTATATCTCATAACACATATATATCTCCACTTTAAATCCAATTCATGCAACAATTTATTACAAGACAACCTTCTCTCAAGTCCATAATAGTTTGATAAGTCTAATAGCCAACAATTTGGCATACTTTACAAGAAACTAACAGGTAATATAAATTGCTTGAGCCAGCACCTATGTGCCACACGTGTTTGTGAATACTTGCTGCTGCCTTTTACTTAATCAGAGCATTGGTCTGTCAAAGCTAGTATTATCTGCTCTGACTGGCAGCTGCAGTCCATGGTCTAAGGGTGAAATATTTCACAACTCCTCCCGACTGATCCTTTTTACTGGTGATGCCAGTGGACCGAACCTTGGGCAGTGTGCCCTTAAAGCAGATGCTGTGCCACTGTGCCAGGGCCCCTGACCACCCTGTTGACTTCGAGACTTGATGGCAGCCGATTACTTGAGGATGAAAATGGGGAGCAGTGGGTTGAGAGAAGGGGAAGGACAATACAACTGAAGACACTGTGGAGGGTACTGATGCTTAGTGGGAGCCAAAGGAACTAGAATGCAGGAAAGGGTATGTGTGTATTATATAATGCCTCTGGCAAATTAAAGCCTGATGACCAAGAATGTTGAGAAAAAGCTAATAAAAGAATGAATGGGCCACATACAATAGAATGAATGGGGTATTTGCAATAAATTAACACAAACTTCAGTACATTCCAAATTTGTTACATTCAGTATATTCTAAATAGTAAAAACAAGTGAGGGCCCGCAAAGAAGAATCCTATCTTCCCTCCATTGTGACTCCAGGACTCCCCCACCCCAGCTGTGTTCTCTTGCCTGCTCACCTGGAGCCTTTCAGGGTAGGAACAGCCCCCCCCCCCCCCCCCCGACCCACTCTCTTGCCATCTTGTCTGGACCTGCAGCACCTGCGCCTGAGTCCAGAATGGCTTCCAGCGACTGCAGCCTCCAGAGCTCCACCACAGCCAGCACCCCCTTTATCTCCCCAATATGCACAGACAACGCTCTTTTTAAAAATAGGAATTTTAACCCACCCACCCCCTGGTTTTTAAAAAATTTCTGCTGATCGAGAGGGTCCCACAAGTCTACAGAAAAATCTGTTGGGTAGAAATGTGCCCCCTATCTGCTGATTTAAGAATCTGCAGGCAGGGGCACTTGTGAGAATTAGATATGTAGATTTTAGAAGAGAAGAAGAGGAGGAGTTTGGATTTATATCCCCCCTTTCTCTCCTGTAAGGAGACTCAAAGGGGCTTACAGTCTCCTTTCCCTCCCCCCCCCCCCACAACAAACACCCTGTGGGGTGGGTCTGAGAGAGCTCGGAAGAACTGTGACTAGTCCAAGGTCACCCAGCTGGCGTATGTTAGAGTGCACAGGCTAATCTAGTTCACCAGATAAAGGATCCAAGTGGCAGAGCAGGGAATCAAACCTGGTTCTCCAGATTAGAGTGCACCTGCTCTTAACCACTATGCTACTGCTGCTCTCCATTAAAGCCATACACATGTTGGCCATTAGGCCTTTCTCAGTGGTACAGATTGTTAAAATACACACACTAAAGTAAACATGCCTCGAAATGTAACATTTTCTGACCAAGCTTTAGAACATACACAAGAAGTAGGGCCAGTTGATTGACCTTAGAATGGGTTAGGACCATAAAGAATCATTTTTCAGATTGTTGTTATGTTGGGAAGGTACCTTCTGGTCACAGCTAACTTGGGGTTTCTAAGGCAAGAGACTTGGAGAGTTGGTTTGCCAATGCCTGCCTCTACAAGGGCTGAAAGAGTTCTGAGAGAACTGTGACTGGTCCATGGTCACCCAGCAGGCTTCATGTGGAGGAGTGGGGAATTGAACCCGGTTCTCCAAATTAGAATCCACTGCTTTTAACCACTATACAATACTGTCTCTCTGGTCCAAATATCTCAGTAAGCAAGGTCACAATGAATTGTAGCTCTGTAATCTGTAAATCCACATTCTGATAAGCAAGATACAACAGGAAGATTAATTAATTTGTCATATGTAATCCATTAGTATTCGGTGGGTTTCTTGTCAACCTTGCTGGTTATCTGGTTTCTCTAGGTTGAACTTTTTTCTTCCCCTTTCTGTGTTGACATTTTCCACCACTAATTGAAGACAGGATGCGAATCGGAGGCTAAGAAAGGACTGAAGTTGGCTTGCTGAGGGAAGAGAGGGGGGAAGAGAGTGGTCTGTAGGAGAGGCAGGTCATTTCCTGTGAAGATTGTGACTGGGCAGGCATTCCCCATCCCTGATTTCCCCCTTATTCCAGGATGCTGTATTATATTTAATTATTTATGACCCATTTTTCTTCCTAGTCGGGCTCCAATGTGGCTTGCAGTTTTCAACAGTGCAGACTATCAGGAGAAGAGGAAAATATTTCTGAATACAGAGCAGGGCTCTGCCTGTCTCTCTCTCTCTCTTTCTCTCTCTCTCTCCCTTTGTGCTTAGTGGACCTTCCTTCCAGCACTTAGCTATGGCCCTCCGGCTTAGAGCCAGTGGACCTTTGGCTCACACCTCTGGGCATGCCTAGAATTAAAATTCCCGTTTTTAGAAGGGGGAGCAGGGAGAGAGTTTGGCATGAAGTCGCAACTGAACACGGCCATACAGCCCAGAAAATCCGCAATACCCCATATGAACTATAAATTGGTGAAACTGCAACTACAGTACGCTGTCTCCAGGAGAATACTCAGGATGAATTCCCTCCTGTCTGTACAAAAAAGTTTTCACAGGTCTTTCTGTGCCCATAGGAGTAAACGCAAGGCCAGCATCATTTGCTGGGAGCCACCACTGAGAAGGCTCTGCTGTGTCTCCTACCAGCCCAATCGCATAGCTCTTAAAGAAAGGATCACTTTGGCACATCTCAGTGGGTGTGGGTGTTTAAACTTGTCAAATGTGGTAGGAGGTTTAGTTTTGTTGTGGGGGTGGGGTTTACTTTCTGAGCCTTTGTGACTGAGCAGGGTTTGAAATCAGATCTTCTGGCAGAGGCAGCAGGTGTCACTCCATGTCGGCCCTCATTGGAAACCAAAGGTAGCAAAGCACCCTCTGTTCTCGAATGGGGATTGGTCAAGGCAAATTCTCGATGCCGTTCTTTCTCCAGCTGGTCCAGGATATCGCAGACATGTCCCCATCGGGAGGGGACCAAGAAGAACAGGAAGGCTTGAAAACAGTCTGTCCCAAGCTGGCTGGCTGTTGACATCGCAACTGGAACTGTTTGTTCTGCATAACAAAAGTCCCCAATGCGTGCGGCAGACTGTGCTGCTCTGGCAAACTGTATTTGAATCAGTTGGGTCCAATTTTCTTGTGCCCGGCTCATGAACGCTTTGTTCTACCCCAGTGATGTCAGCACAGGTGTTGGGTGGCTTTTCCCTTTGCTTGCTTAAGGAGCAGCAGTGGCGTAGTGGTTAAGAGCAGGTGCACTCCTGAAGATCCTAGGAGGAACCAGGGTTTGATTCACATCGGCTCTGCAAATGCTTGAGTGCTGTGGAGTCTTATCTGGGGAGGATTCAGATTATAGCCTGTGCCCTCCAACACATGCCAGCTGGGTGACCTTGGGCTAGTCACAGTTCATCGGAGCTCTCTCAGCCCCACCTACCTCACAGGGTGTTTGTTGTGAGGGGGGGAGGGAAAAAAGGACTTTGTAAGCCCCTTTGAGTCTCCTACAGGAGAGAAAGGGGGGATATAAATCCAACACTACTACTTCTTCTTAAGCCCCCTAACCAGAGCTGTGTGCACAAACTACACAGACAGGTTATCCGTGAAGGATCCCTGAGGGAGGAATGAGGTTTGTTATTCATTAGGCCTCCACACTTTTTTCTGCACAGGTGCTGAGGTTGTCAAGTGTAGGGCTGAGTATGCTAAGAATCGTGACCGTTGTTTTTGCGTGTGTTTTCATTTTAAAAGATGTCATCCCCGGATGCTTCGCAGATAACCTTGAAAATGTGCAGGCAGAAACCTGAAAGGGTCCAAAGTTCTTCCCCACCATGTCCAGCAGAAACAGAATATATTATGCAAAGCAGACAGATGGAAATGTGCAAACCTCAGCAATTCACGTGACTTGCATAGTTTGCAGGTCTGGGTGTAGCATGTGGATTGGGACATGGAGTTGACGTTCATGTTCATCAGCCTTGAAACTGCCTGGAGTGCCTTGGGCAAGAAGTCTCAGCCGAGCTTGTTTTACAGAGTGGCTAAAAAGGGTACAACCCCCTCCCCCCCCAATAATATAAGTCACCCTTAGAAGAAGGGCATATGTTAGTATTCCTCACTCCGCTGGTCATGGAGAGCCACATTCGTTAGCCCAGTTCCACAGGGCTTGTAAGTCTGAGATGCTTCGCCAAGCCTGTGACTGAGGCAACAATGGTTCCATTATGGCTGGCCTCCGTCCCCCTGCCTTGTTGAGATATTTGTTTACTTGGTTGGTTGCTCTGAGATCTAGTTGGGTGGGTTAGGCGTGATTTTGTCTTAGCCCCTCCTCCTGGGCAAATTCGACCAATAAGTATGATAAGTTGAAATAACAGGCCCCAAGGTGTATTTAGATTGATAGCATTTTATGGTCTTCTATCTCACCATATATAATTCTCTAAGCAGCCACCAATCGCTGCCTTCAGATGACAACCCCCACCTCAGAACTCAGCCCTGCATGCCCATTGGTGGAAGTGCTGTCCCCGGCATTCTGACCACTCCCTCACGCACCATCCTCCCACTAATGGGAGCAACAGTGGCATAGTGGTTAAGAGCAGGTGTATTCTAATCTGGAGGAACCGGCCACTTGGCCATGCTGGCAGGGGCTGATGGGAATTGTAGTCCATGAATATCTGGAGAGCCGCAGGTTGCAGACCCCTGATTTTAGAGCAAAATGAAACTGGAGTCCATTGGCTTAAAGGTGCAAGAGTCTTATCGGATCCATTGCCAGATTTTCCAGTAGAGCTTGTAATGTCTGAAGTGAACAGCACTCAGAGTTGGGTTAGTCGGGTACAAAATGTGTCTGGAATACAGTCCAATAGATCAGAAATGGTTACAATTTTTCCCTAATTAAAACTGCCTGAAGTGCTTCTGGAGGCCTGGCATGCATCCTTGAAGTTGGGACAGGTGCCCATTGTGGTGGCTGCTGAGACCAAATCTCTGGCTAGACAGGAAGCTTACAGTTTCTGTGTGTGAGTAAAGTGCAGTTAAGTTGCAGCAGGCTTAGGATTGTAGGATTTTCAAGGCCAGAAACTAACCGAGGTGATTTGCCATTGGCTTCCTCTGCATAACGATCCTGGAAGTCCTTGGTGGTCCTTGCATCAAACCCACTAATGAAAAAAAAAAATACAAGCACCTTACATATCCTGTACCTACTTGCTGTGTTTCATGGGGAATTCATGGTCTGTACCCACAAGACATTGGCTGCCTCCAAGCTGGGCAGTAATTCTACATTGTCCAGTTCTGCTAAAATACATGCCTGCCTTGAATCGTGCCGTAACCTATGGCTCAGAATGTGCACTGGAGCATACTGTAGCTCTTCCATGCCCAGTGCAGAAACACTCAAACTTTCACTAGTTTGGCTTCATGTAACACTTTGTGCCACCTGATGTGAGAACGTCCTTGCTGCTCAAAGATCTTTGCATTAATAATCCTGCAAGTACTGCAGTTGTGCTACAGTAATGCACTCCTGGACCAGGGAAGAGCAACATCTCTGTGGTAGAGCATGTCTTCAGTATGCAAAAGATTCCAGGTTCAGTCCCTGGCTTCTCCAGCTATAAAAGATCCAGGTTGTAGGTGATGTGAAGGCCCTTGACCTTGGGGAGCCCTTGGCCTTGGGGAGCCTCTCCTGGCAGTTGATTTCGCTAACCTGGATCTTGTGTTCAGGATGCCTCTTCAGTCACTTGTGCCGCTCCATTGTACTGATCCGTCTGCAGAACCATTCCAACAATTATTCCTAGAACATAAGAAAGAGCCTGCTGGATCAGACCAGAGTCAATCTAGTCCAGCACTCTGCTACTCGCAGTGGCCTTTGAGAGCTCACATGCAGGATGTGAAAGCAATGCCCTTCTGCTGCTGCTCCCGAGCACCTGGTCTGCTAAGGCATTTGCAGTCTCAGATCAAGGAGGATCAAGATTGGTCCAGCCCACAGGAATTTTTGCAGCAGTGTTTTTTTTTCCTCAGATGGTTTTACATCTCAGGACCAAAAATGATCAGAAGATGCCAAATTGTATTCTGCCAAAACGTTTGCAATGTAACTTGTTTTGAGTAGCATTGAATTCAGGGGCCCAGGCAGGACAGGACTTCAGGAGTCCATATCTGTTGGTAATGAGATGGCTTGGGCAGACACTCGCTGCTTCTTTCCTCCAGCTCCCCGTTGGAGATTCTTGCTTGCCTTGGCTGTACTGTTGGGTGTGCTGGCAGACCATCTGTTTAACAAACCTGAGTCCCATTGTGGTGATTTTGCTTCTGAGATCTGTGGTAAAACCAGAGGAACAACAGAGTCTGCCTGCTCAGACTCAAGGTGACTTCCAGCAGCAAGAACAGAGGGCAAGATCTCGTGCGTATGTTCTGCTAGTAGGGGACTTTCTTCCAGGAGAAGTCCCTTGATTGAAGACCCCTTTAATCAAGAATCTCTCCTTCATGTACTGCAGGGAAAGTCTTCAACTGGAAGAATGCCCCTCTGTGAGCAGAAAGGATTGGGATTCATGCCAACAACATTCAGTTAAAAAAGATTAGCCTGAGCCACCTAGAGCAGGAATACAGCTGCTGAGAGCTTGAGAACCAGCATGGGGTAGTGGTTAACAGCAGTGCACTCTATTCTGGCAAACCAAGTTTGATTGCTCACTCCTCCACATGAAGCCTGCTGGGTGACCTTGGGCCAGTCACGGTTCTCTCAGAACTCTCTCAGCCCCACCTGCCTCACAAGGTGTCTGTTGTGTGGGGAGGGGGTGGGAAAGGATTTTGTACTGTAAAGCTTGGTAGAAAAACCCACTTTTCTTCCTAGAACCCACTGAAATAAAAGTCTCTATGCACCTCCACTTTTTCTGGCTATACCAGTGGTAGGGAACCTGCGGCTCGAGAGCCGCATGCGGCTCTTCTGCCCTTGCACTGTGGCTCCACGAGCCGAGCCGCCGGCCCCATCCTTGCCTGCCCTGCAGACAGCAGGAAGTAGGTGCCTCAACTTCCGCGATGCGGCTGGAAGCTGCAGCCGAGACTTCCCTCTCTACGCCCGCCCCATTGGAGTAAGCAGGCGGGCATTTCCTCCCAGCTGAAGCGGCAAAGGAATAAGGCCGCCCGGCTTCATCGCTTGCCCGCCAAATTAAAAGCTTCTCAGAATGGAAATAACCAAAGTAAAAGGTTAAAAAAAACCCTATATATATAGTGTTATCTTTATTTTAAATGTCAAAAATTATTTGCGGCTCCAAGTGTTTTCTTTTCCCACGGAAAACGGGTCCAAATGGCTCTTTGAGTGTTAAAGGTTCCCTACCGCTGGGCTGTACTCTCCTTCTTTTAGAGCCGTGATTCCCACCATCTCCTCTTCTACTTGTTGTGTGTCCTTCAGCATTCATTGTAAAGCTCTGCTCTGTTCCTGTCCTTTACCACATTGTTTCTGACATTGGTACATGTATTTCCCCCTCCCCCCATTTTTGTGACTGTTTCAGCTGTGACTGCATCAACTTTCTTCTCCAGGAATGTAGCAAACAGGGCCTGCTCACTGAAGCCAACAGGGAGAACCTGGAAGCCAAACGGTAGGATTTGTTTTCAAAGCATATGGGGTTTGAGACCAGGGTAAAATGATCCAGGGTGGTTTGCAATGAGCAGAATTTGGGCTGCCATTGTCAGGCCTCCCTCTGCCCTGACCACACCATGGAGGAGGTGACGTTTGTCTGCCGAAGAATCATGGTCTGACACTCTATTATAGGGGTGGCCAACCTATGGTACTCATGGACTACAATTCCCATCATCCTGGCAGGGGCTGATGGGAATTGTAGTCCATGGACATCTGAAGCACCATAGGTTGGCCACCCAATTGGCCATGCTGGCAGGGGCTGATGGGAATTGTAGTCCATGGACATCTGGAGCACCATAGGTTGGCCACCCCTACTCTATTAGTTCCTGCATTAGCCATATTGCACCTCCCGCACTTTCTTTACATCCATAAGGACTGGAAACCGGCTTCCTTGAATTTGTTGAATTCTAAGAAGACAAAATGTTATTGTGATTTGCAGAACCATGCGGCCACCTGGTCCCCAGCGTTAGGATTGGCCAAGATTTCCAGGCCACTAAATTATTTGGATTAGATCCTGGATTTCCCATTTGCAAAGAGGCGGCTCTTTTTTTCTTGGAGGGTGGGTGTGTGTAGCCAATGGGTGACACAGCCAGAATGTTGTGTTTTTGTTATCAAGTTATGTATCCTTTTGCAAACCATGACCGGTTTTCTTCCCACTCTGCCCAGGACCGCCGACAGAGAACACGCGCCGTGCTTAAGCTCCGCCGAGAATGCCAACATTCAGCCCAACCCGAGCCTCATCCTGAGAGCGGAGCCCACAGTTACCAACATCCTAAAAGTGAGTGAGCCCTCTCCTGCTCTCCACTTTCCACATTGTGGCTGGCTCCACCTCCCATAGTGGCCATTTTGTGGTTGCATCTTGGGCTACCATTGTCAGGATTCCAAAGGTAATGCGCAGGTTTAAAGATTGGGGTCCCCTGCCAGAAGCAGGCAGGCCGAAGGAAATGGTTTTCCGATGCTGTGCCAAAAAAAGTGCTTTGGGAGGAAAGTCAGTTAAGCGAATGTGGCTTTCAGGAATAGGCAGCAAAGTCCTTGCTTTCTCAGTGGCCACAGTTGCATGTAGCTGGGGAGCTAGAAACCTCTTCCCCAAATCCAGTGATGGGATTCTAATCCCTCAACCACTGGTTCACACACACACATCCCTGCTGCACGTACCCCACCACGTGCCCCCTGCTGCCAACCTCTGCCACTGGCCTGCTTGGGGAGGAGGGCAGGTGCTAATCCAGGGCCACATGCCTCACTGGCTAGCTCGGCTTTTGGGAGAGACCTGCTGGCACCCGGCTGCTGCCAGGCGCCAGCAGGCCTCCCCCGAAGGATGCACAGCCTGGCAGGCACGCAGGTTGATCTGTGGCCGGCCAGGCCAACCAATCGGGCCGTGTTCCTCTGGACCAGTGGTGCGGCCCTGTTGCTCCCTCTCCCAGGGGAGGGGGAGTGAGGGGCTCAACAACCAATTCTCCCGAACCGGACCGGCTGAATCCCACCACTGCCCAAATCCCAGTGACTTCTGCCTCTGGTGTTCTGTGCAGTATTGCTGCTGGCCGATCAGGATTCATTCCAAGCTACATCTCTTTCCTTCCTCTGCTTTTATGTTACTTCTCTGCCGCTCTCCCCTTTCAGACGATGGATTCGGACCACTCAAAATCACCTGAAGGGCTGCTGGGAGTTTTGGGACACATGCTGTCAGGGAAGAGCTTGGATTTATTGCTGGCAGCAGCTGCAGCTACAGGAAAGCTGAAATCCTTCGCTCAGAAGTTTATCAAGTGAGTTTGTGTGGGCTATGCCCTTACTAAAATATGGGAGATGGAGTTCTTCCAAAGATTAGCAAAGAACCTCCAAAGCTACAGGCAGAGATGGGGGTACATATGAATCATTGCGGAGAGAGGCCAGAAGGCCCAGTTTTCCCCAGGGCAAAGTGCGCCTGTCTTAGAGCACAAATGAAATCAAGGTCAAAAAGCATACATGGTCTTCTGGAAGTGGGCGTGGACAGCTCCCATCAGTGGCTGAATCCCTGAATCAGGATGTATCTGTACATCTAAACCTTTTGAGGACCTTCTGCAGTGAGTCAACCAGCGGTCTCTTCCCAACCACCATTGTATGCACGACACAACCTGTTTGGTTCTCTGAACTGGCCCTTTGTCTTCCAGACACAATTCAACAGGGAGCCACCGTGCAAGGCTGGAATAAATGGACTCTATCATTAATCATTTAAGTGGCACTCTGATGAATAAAGGGTAGCGCTCTCTCTCTCTTTCCTTTTGCATTCTCTCCCCCCCCTATGGATTAGAGTTTCCACCACACAGATGGGGAAACTGAGGCAGGGAATTGTGATTGCAAGTTCCAGCAGGATATTAGGTTGGCGTCGGCCATTAGAGGAGCCCATGGCAACTCTGAGCAGCCATCTCCCAGCTACCTTACAGCAAAACCAAATCCTTGATGCAATGCCATTGCATTATCAGTGTCCCCTGGTGTCTCCCCCCCGTCCCCCACACCTCTGATGAAGACCAGCGGGAGCATCTTGCAAATATGCATCACCTTTATTTTGTTCTTTATTACCAGACTGGCAAGAGTCCCACCTGGTCCCCAGCATGGAATGACGTGGGGTGGGGTGGGGGGTGATTACAGTTCTAGGTTGGGAAACACCTTGAGATTTGGAGGCCAAACATCACCTCCTCCATGCTGTAGTCAGGGCTGAGGAAGGCCTGATTGTGGCCGCCCAAATTCTGCTTATTGCAAACCACCCTGGATAATTTTTCCCTTGTCTCAAACCCCACATGCCTTTGAAAACAAATCCTACCATTCTCAGTTTGTTCATTCACAGGGCACCTACATTATTTGTCCAGCATTCTAGAGTGTTCACAGCAATTCCAATCTACTTTTCAGGATTGTGGTTGCTTTGGACAGTCACACTCTATGTTGGCTGACGCTGAGATTTGGACTGGGGGATCTCATAAGAACATAAGAAAGAGCCTGCTGGATCAAACTTGAGTCCATCTGGCTGACAATCTGCTGGATCTGGGCATGGCTGGATCATGTTGAAGTTTGCTAGTTGAAGATTTGGGGCGGGGTGTGTAGCTTTGCATGGTTAGATCCCGGCTCACAATTCTTCTCAACATGTATCCATTTAAAGGAGCAGCTAAAGGGGAGAGTGCATCAGGTGGGCAGAAAAGGTTTTATTGCAAGGCCTGGGTTTGGGGGCGGGGGGGGGGGCGAAAGAATGTAGACAGGAATTAGGGTTTGCTTTCTTCAGAACAGAAGTTCACTAGCTCAGAGCAGCACCTGAATTCAAGACCTGGCTAGATTCAGCCTTAGTCAAAACCTTGCTTTTCGGTCTTTTTGGCAGGGGAGAATAATTCAGGCCTACCTGATGTTGCACTTTGCATGTTAAAAATCTTGCATTGATTTTTGAAAAAACACCCCTGGGAAACAATTCAGGGTATCTGGTTTGTTTTCTTGTGTCAAAAATAACTGCCTTTCTTTTTTCCCCCCCTTCTCATTTTAGGCTCAATGAATTTACCAAGCAGATAAACGCTGAAAGCTGTAAGTACGAGAGTTGCTGCCGCTTCCCTGGGACTCAGGGCATTCATGGGTTAAGTGGCAAGATATGAGGGGTGGGCAGAGCTGATAATAAGCCCCAGTGCCTGGCAGTGTAGTCAGTACCAGCCTGGCATTCCCAAGGCAACAAGGGTGGCATTGACTTACCACTGGGGTCTCTTTGTCATTTTTTTTTTCATCGCCCATTCTCCTCTGATTAATGCTTAATTTGTAGCATTGCGGTGGGGGAATTTCAGCCCCAGGAGGGAAAGGGTTTGTTTGCAGCTGTGGATTTTTCTCAGCGGTTTCCCAGCACCCAAATATAGCTGGCGTCCTTTGGATGGAGTGATGTTTGAATCCACACGTCTCTTCCCCCCCAACCCCAAGATAAGGATTCTGAATGCATTTGCATGTGATTAGACAAAGGCCTTCTGACCTTCCACTGGACAATTGGGAGAGGGGGCTCCCAGCCAGCTGGATTTTGTATGTGTCCATGTGTGGGTTGCTGATGTCTGTTTTTCTAGATGTGTGCTTTTAAAATGACTCACCTGTATTCATCCCTCGGACCTCCATACTAGATTGCAAAAAGCTGGCCAATGGGACCAAACAGGTTCTCCAGCCGGCCTCAAAGCCGGGCCTTTCAGGTTTTTGACATTGCCCTTCCCTTATTTGTGGCAATAATCGATACATAGGAAGTCGATGGGTACCAATCTGGTTAGTTTGTATGATTTATACTAACTAGAGGTTCTCAACACAATTGGAATCTCAAAAATACCCCAGATCTCTTAGAAAAATGGCTCCCCTCTGTCATTTTTAGAAGTGAAAAAAAGTATGAAGCAATCCATATAGCTGAAAGAAAAACCAAAATATAGTATTGTTGTGTTGCATATAGAGCATTTATTGTAGCAATCAAATGATACCGTGTACTGTTTGCATGGTTAAGAGTGGTGAACTCTAATCTGGAGGACTGGGTTTGATTTCCCACACCTCCTCATGAGCAGCAGACTCTTATCTGGTGAACTGGAATTGTTTATCCTCTCCTCCACATGTAGCCTGCTGGGTGACCTTGGGCCAGTCACAGTTTTCTCAGAACTCTCTCAGTCTGACTTAACTCACAAGATGACTGTTATCGGGAGAGGAAGGGAGAGGAGTTTGTAAGCCCTTTGAGACTCCTTACAGTTGATAAAAGCAAGGTATAAATCCAAACTGGTTTTCTTTGTCTTTATAATAAAATAAAAAAACTCATGGATTGGGTCCAGTTCAGCGTTTTCACACCTGAGAGGATTTTTGCCCGCTTTGTCAGTTACTCCCAGCTGTTGCAGAAAATGGGGAGCTAAAAAAATCATGCTCCTTGGTGTAAACCCTTGTGTCCAGAGTGTTAGATCCAGTCCTTTCACTTGTAAAATATTTTCTGTTCCAGTTGCCTGTCCTCTCCCTCTTTCTCCTGATTATAGGAACTAATTGGGTTTTCTCTTCCATTTGACCTTGGTTTCTCTCCTTACCTCTAGCAAAAGCCGCTTCGGTCAGAGCACTTCTCTTCGATATCTCCTTCCTCATGCTGTGCCATGTTGCCCAGACCTACGGTTCTGAGGTAGGGTCTTTGGAACTCCTGACCTTGGTGCTGACAGATGGGAATCCCAGGCATTTTCTCCCATTGCTTGGAGTGGAGCTGGAAAAGCATTTTCATGTGTATCTGCACTAGAATGGAATACTTTATGATCTAGCATAAAAGGGGTCAAGCTTGTGCAAAGATCTGGAATGGACACCTAAAGGTTTGGTGCTAGTGTTACATCAGAAGTGTGTGGGGGCAAATGCGCCTGGGCCCCGTCCCTTATGGCCCCGCCCCCACTCTTTGCCCCTCCCACGGGCCCCTGCCCCCCACTTAGTTCATCTGACTGCAAAGAGCAGCTGGCTGAAAAAGCAGCCCAGGCTTCTGCTGGTTATGGGGGTATGGGGGAAGGGGAGGGGTGTGGGAGCAATTTTTCAACCCTCATGTGACACCAATGGTGTCCGGGACAGGGTGCCTCCCCATGTCCCGTTGAAGCCACACAACTGTGTTATAGTCCTTTTTAAAAATGCCTGTCTCTCCCAGCCTTGCCCCAACCCTAATTTAATGTGTGGGTCTCAAACGCGTGAGGCCGATGCTCCTTTTCTTCACTCCACAAGGGTGGCACTGAAGGCAAAATGCCAGATTTCAAGAAGGTCCAGAACCCGTCACATTTAGCTAGTTCACTTACCTCTCCCAGATTCTAGATACATGGTAACTTGTTCAAGTTACACTCATTTTGATACTCAGAGGACATGTTCTCTACTTGCTCTGGGCCTTCTATCTAACAGTAATCTTCTTTCCTATTTGGATTCTCTTGGTAGTTTAAAATTTGTAGAATCTTTATACATTTTAGATTTAATTGCCCTTTTTCATTGGGTTTGCTGGCCTGTCTGCTACGGATCCCTTTTTTCAGAAAGGCTATGTCTCTGCCCCTTTTAGTCAGTGGATTCCTTGGTATGTATCCTTTTGCAATGCCCTTACATGTCCCAACTGAGGCTAAAATGGATTGTGCCACATGGTGCCCCGA
Source organism: Sphaerodactylus townsendi (assembly GCF_021028975.2). Taxonomy (NCBI): domain Eukaryota; kingdom Metazoa; phylum Chordata; class Lepidosauria; order Squamata; family Sphaerodactylidae; genus Sphaerodactylus; species Sphaerodactylus townsendi. The sequence goes on along the minus strand of NC_059439.1, from coordinate 7,304,413 downwards.
AACAGCTACAACCCGCTGTTCCCTTTGTAGGAGTTTTAATAGCGGGACGCCATCTTTATTTTAATTGATATAGAAATTGGATGCTGCTTTTAAATTGTTTTACTATTTATTGTCTTATCACTGTTGTAAACCGCCCTGAGCCCTTCGGGGGAGGGCGGTATAAAAGTAGAATAATAAAATAAAAATAAAAAATAAATTTTAATAAATGGTCCATGTTTTTTTGAGCAACTTCAGAGCAAAAGGGTGAGTTCCTCTTAGAGGACGCTGACCTTCAACGTTCTAATTTTGTCGCTCATTTTTAGAGGATTCAGAGAAGAATCAAAGGCAGGTGTTTTCACATAAGGGTTTTATTTAAGTTTTATGTTTTATTGTTCAAGACCTTTCTCTAAGAACAGCGGGTTTGAAAGAAAGGTCAGTATTTCAGTGGAGAGAGAAGGGTGCTCTGCTGTTGCTCAGAGATACCCATTTTTATTTTAACCTTAGCGCTGTGGTGTGACCTTAAGGGAAACTTATTTCAGGGACTGTTTTTACTGCCTGAGTGAAAATTAAACCTCACCCTGTTTTAGGCCTTGAACCTTAAGCCAATAAACGGACTGTGTAGTATTGATCAGTAGTGTTTATTGATGAGGCATCAAAGCACCAAAGCTTAGCAAAGCCAGTTCTAACAAACCTGGCCTTTTCTATTCCCTTTATTCCCAAAACGAGTCCCCCCTCCCCGTTTCCCAAGAAGTTGTGAAAAACAGTCCCTGGAGCTGAGGTGCCCCAAGGTCGTCAGCAGATAGTAGAGAGAGCCACCTGGCTTCCTGCTCCCACAAAACAACAGATACAGTTCCATTTCTCATAGGACCAGGGTGTCAGAGGAAAGCCTAGTTATCTACAAAGCATGTGAAGCCATAAAGTAAAGCTAAAGGAAAGAATGTCCCAGATAACAGTGGTAACATATAGCAGGCTGGTTACATATATCTTTTAGCAGCATTGTTTTGTAGCATGAAGCAGTTACAATTAAGAAGGAATGCAACTCAATTACATAGATATACAAACCCCCTGACATCCCGTTGCACCCCAAGCTTGTGGGAGAGCCCAAACTCCCTGGATTCAGGTCTCTCTGAGGGAGAAAGTGGTGAATTGAATGGCTCTGGCATAACATTAGCCTGTAAAAGGAAATCTGGGTTGGAATCTTAGCGAAGTAGCTAAGAACGTAAGCCCCTGTTATCTCAAGTCTGGATTACTTAGCTGTTCGCCAAATTGCTCACTAGAGGGCATGATTTTCGTGGCCTAAGGTTGAACAGTAAGTGACCCTCTTGATCTTTCAGGTGATCATTGGGGAAGCGGGTCCCCCCGGGGAGGTCCCTTTCTTCGAGACTTGGATGCAGACCTGCATGCCGGAAGAAGGAAAGATCCTCAACCCCGACCATCCCTGCTTCCGGCCAGATTCCACCAAGGTGGAATTGCTTGTCGCTTTGCTCAACAACTCCTCTGAGATGAAGCTGGCGTAAGTGGCTGCTCTGCTGCTCTGTCTGGAGCAGGGAATTAGTGTCTCAAGGAGGTCTGGGCTGGTGGTTGGCTGATGGTTGATCAGTGAAAGATGCAAGTTCTCCTTCACTGGCATGGCATGGAGCTGTTCACTGGGTTTTTTCGTGTTTAAAAGTTTTATTTGTACCTAGAAACGCTTTGACGATTAAAATAGGGTTTCGAAGATGTCAAATATAGATAAGTATATTTATCATAGGGTCTTCCAACTTCGTCTGCCTTGAGTATTAGTTGTAATAAGTTGTACCTGTTGGTCCTTAGTAACATAAACAGTTATATCTTTACAAACATCACATTTAAATTGATAAACATCATACTTTTCTAGTTCTTTAAAGGTCCATTATTCTTTAAAACCACTAGTTTTATGGCCGATTACGCACAAAGTCTTTGCTGTGGAGTGGTGGCCAGTGTTCGCCACAGCAAGATTTCTTGTATGGGTGCATTTTCTGGAGCCCCACTTTCGCTTTCCACTTTCTTCGCAACAGGCAAAACCACTTAGATCACGATTTAAATCTTGCTCTGCTTACTGCCAATGGGGATGGGGGGTGTCAAATGACCCTGGGTGCAACAGCAGAGGGCCAATATTGCACCCTCCTCCCCTGCGCCCACCTGGCTGGGAAGAGCTAGGTCGGCGTAGGGAAGCGCTAAAGGCAGAGCTGGCCTGCTGCCAGGAGCTGGCCTTCTGCAGCGGTGCCCATCCGATCTACCTCCTTCCCTCCCCAGGCTTCTGGGGGTGGCTTGGACAGGCACCGCAGTGGCAGGCCAGCTCCTGGGCCACCCGACATGGTGCCCTGCCGGCTTTGGCTCTCCTCAGGGCCTGGGGAGGGCAGGAGGCGGCTCATTCAAGCCGCCCCTGCCCAGAGCAGGTGTTGCCCTCCGATGTCACCCACCCACCCACCCCCCACCCCCCGGCAGGATGGTATGTATTTTGCATCCGTGACTATTTATCTTTGTTGTGAATAATCTGGCCAGCTTCTGGGGAAGGCAAGGAACCTGCCTCCCGATCACTGGAGATCTGACAAACCTCAAGAGCTTCCACCCAGCATTGCTGATATGCTTTGAGGACATGATGATATAAACTGGATGTGTGTGTAGGGTGGGGTATGAAAAGCGAGAGTCAAGGGACACTGAATTTGGCTTTGTACCAAGCTTTGTTCTTGCCAAATACATTCGGACAGGCTTGTTGCTTTGTTCCTGTGGGTTGCTGATTGCCCCTGATTTGGGTGGATGAAACTGCGTGAACGCTTTGCTGTGTTTCTGACTTCCCCACCTTTTTTTGTTTCTTGGCCTGCCCACGTCTACCTGCAGACAGATGAAATGGCAAGAGGCCTGCCTGAGCATCTCTGCTGCCATCCTGGAGATTCTGAACGCCTGGGAGAATGGTGTCCTCACCTTCGAATCAGTCCAGGTAATGCCACAGAGCATCTTTCTCTTGGAAATGATGATGATGATGATGCCTGCCACTCGGCCACTTGGATTGTGCAGCTGATGTGGGGCTGATATTTCATGCTTTTCAGACTAAAGGGGCTGAGTTTCATGTTTGAATAGTCCCCCCCCCCCTCCCAACAAGCAAACTTTCCCTGCACCCAAAATTCATGAAAAACTACATCCTAATTTGTCACAGTGGGTGAATACTGATCAGTAAGGAACACACACAGGCTCAACAGTATGACTAAAATAAATGAATACAATTTATTAAGCCCAGTGCAGTAAAAGAAAATGATCTGGCACAAAAACACAAAAGCCAATACATGATGCATCAGGCTGTGGAACTGTGCACAGACTTCTAATGCATTTTAGACAAAGCAGCTAGGATAAGATCACTAAGCAAATGAGCACCGGGGACAAAACATAATACATGAAGATGGATATGGCCCATTGGTAGTGAGAAGAAGTAATAGAAGCAAGTAGCAAAATGGTTCTGTAGCACTACGATGTCTAGTTTCAACTGTCCGAATCCCCTGTCAGCCCATCTAGTTAAAAGCTAAACAGAACTGAACCCTCTGAGTTGCCTTTCATCTCTGCAAAGAAAATTGGTAGCCATGCAAGTACTGACATATGGCGTCCCCGTGGGATTTTCAAGGCAGGAGATGTTCAGAGGTGGTTTGCCATTGCCATTGAATATGACCCTGGTATTCCTTGGAGGACTGTCATCCAGATACTGCCCATAGCCGCCATCTCCTCTTAGCCTCTGAGGCCAGATGAGATTGGGCAAAACTGGTCTGTCTAGGACAGAGTGTGCTGGTGTTTAGCAAAACTTAAATCCATGTCACGCCTTTTATAAAGATCAGTCAAAGTAACATGACATGTGAACTTCGGAAGCAGCTTGGAATTTTTAGGGATCAGGTTTAATATACCAAAAGAAATGGAAAAATCTGAAAAAAAGCTACTAGAACCTGGCCATACAGCCCGGAAACCACACAACCCATCATGTTGAGTACTCCTTGTCTAGAACCGGAGTGGCGATCTGTAAAATGTCTGACTCGCTCCAATTTAGTTTTGCTGCTCATAGCACGTCCCTTTGGTGTCAGGTGTTAAGCCGCCTCCTCCTTTCTCACCTGTCTTTCTCTCCTTGCATCCCAAGAAAATCACTGACAACATCAAGGGGAAGGTTTGCAGCATGGCTGTGTGTGCCGTGGCCTGGCTGGTGGCCCACATCCGCATGTTGGGCTTAGATGAGCGGGAGAAGTCGCTGCAGATGATCCGGCAGCTGGCCACGCCCCTCTTTGGGGAGAACACCCTACAGTTCTACAGTGAGCGGTGAGTGGGGCACAGCAGCTGCAGCAAAGGGGTTTGCAAGTGGAGCCTTGCTTCCGTCGGCAGTGGAGAGAGGCGTTCGAGGTCTGGGGCTGTTGGCACCGTGGGGGTAGTCAAGGGAGCATCGAGAAGTGGGCGAGACCGGAGAAGCCAACCCTGTATTGTGATGTATCCCAGTTCTGCTCTGTGCTGCCTTGTGGTTGCCTGTGCACGTGCTGCTCATGGGTGCGACAGTTGCATCAACGTGCAGCCTTTTTAAAAAGGGAAGGGGAAATTTCTGAATTCTGCATTCCCAGCAAATTTTGAAAATGCATTATGCAGTTCAACCAGGATAGTGTTGAACAGGACCACAGCATTTGTCCTCCATTTGAGCTGTGGAGGCTTATCTGGGGAATTCAGATTAGCCTGTGCACTCCCAACACATGCCAGCTGGGTGACCTTGGGCTAGTCACAGTTCTTCGGAACTCTCTCAGCCCCACCTACCTCACAGGGTGTTTGTTGTGAGGGGGGAAGGGAAAGGAGTTTGTAGGCCCCTTTGAGTCTCCATACAGGAGAGAAAGGGTGGTGGTGGTGGTGGTGGTGGATATGAATCCAAACCCCTTTTCTTCTCTCCTTGGCCCTGCAAAAAAATCCCCCCAAAAGCAACCTATATCAGTTACATCCAGAAATAAGGCACGATTGATTGATTTTACTATGGCTTCAAGCCAATTTAAATTGGCATGTTTGGATAAAATAATAGGCCAATAAGATTTAATACTTTTGATGTCAAACATATCCGGAAACAGCCAATTATGTATATCAGATCACGTGTGAGCCAATGATAATGGTGAAAAATCCATGATTTTTTTCCTGCAAGACCACACCTGGCCCCACATGAGAGAAGGTTTTGCGTTTTCAGGTAATTATACCTAATATGTTCACTTCCATATTTTTTAAAATAAAAATGTAGGTATGATCACCGAGGAAGGCTAAATGGGCCGAAATGTGTTCAGTTACATCCAGAAATATCAGTTACATCCAGAAATAAGGCACGATTGATTGATTTTACTATGGCTTCAAGCCAATTTAAATTGGCATGTTTGGATAAAATAATAGGCCAATAAGATTTAATACTTTTGATGTCAAACATATCCGGAAACAGCCAATTATGTATATCAGATCACGTGTGAGCCAATGATAATGGTGAAAAATCCATGATTTTTTTCCTGCAAGACCACACCTGGCCCCACATGAGAGAAGGTTTTGCGTTTTCAGGTAATTATACCTAATATGTTCACTTCCATATTTTTTAAAATAAAAATGTAGGTATGATCACCGAGGAAGGCTAAATGGGCCGAAATGTGTCTGGTCCTTTTTATTTTATTTTATTGGACTTGCTACCCTGAAGCTGGACTCAGGGAGGTGAACGTACATCGTCATGCAAAATACAAAATTCCATATAAAATGTAGCAAGTATAGATAAAAGCATTACAACTGGAACATTGATATCAAAACAATTTCTAGAGATCGTGACAATAATTAAATCACTCCAGGTACCCTTTCCACACCCCAATTAGCCTAAAACATTTTTTCTCCCACCCGTCATAAGGCAATTGAGCAAGTAACAGGGGTCAGAAAAAGGGGGGGAGATCAGGAGGCCAGCAAGATGAGAAAAGACCGCAGCTGTGTCACCCAAAGGCCCCGCGTTATCAATAACGTTTAGAATTGTTACAATCTTTACTGACTTTTAAGGTGCAGTCTGGTTTTCAGGCTTTGTGTTTTTAACTCCCATAACTTATATTTTAACTTGATAAGAAATATGCTTATTTTGTGATACATAATTTTCCAGCTCAACCTTTGGGGTCCCCCAAAATAAAATACTTTCATTAAAAAAACCTATTAAAGGGGACTAGTTTAACAAGCAACCATGAACAAAACAAAAATTAAGAAGTGGTACAATTACTAATACAATAAAGAAAAATGAGCAAGGAGTATTAAAAACATTTGTACCTCAGAAAAAAATTGCCTGCATTTGATTAATTGGCATTGCAACTAAAAATATGACGAGCCTTATATGCCGATGCACAGAATTTGGCTACTTGGAACTGCTTTGACTGCTGCAAACCTCATTGTTTGTGGCCAGTCCCAGGAGCTTCCTTCTTTCTTTTGCAGGGGCTTCTGGGAGTTTGAGGCCAGTAGCATCTTGGCAGCAGTCAGCCCAGTCTTGAGGAATAGGCAAATCCAGTGACGTCTCTCTTTCTCCTCCTCCCTCTTCCAGAGTTGTGATCATGAGCTCCATCCTTGAGCGCATGTGTGCTGACGTGTTGCAGCAGACAGCTGCTCAGGTCAAGTTTCCATCCACTGGGGTGGACACCATGCCCTACTGGAACCTCCTCCCTGCAAAGAAACCCATCAAGGAAGTGTTGATGGGCGTCTTCTCCAAGGTGCTGGAGAAAGGCTGGGTGGACAGCCGGTCCATCCACATCTTTGACACCCTTCTGCACATGGGTGGTGTCTACTGGTTCTGCAACAACCTTGTCAAGGTACGGGCAAGTCTGGGGTGGGGCTGGGAGAGGACTGGAGGACTGTTCTTTTAGGACAGATCTGCTCATCTCAACTCATTTAGAACATGTAGTGTGGAAAACAGAAGGAGGCTTTCATCTACAGGAAATGTCCAAAAAGGTGACATGGTCTCCTGACTTCTGTGAGAGCAAATTTGGCACACGTGGTCTGTACATGTATGCTTCATTTGCTGTTTTTCCTTTGAGAGCATGGCTTGCAAATGCTTTAAATAAATAAAGAGTTGACATTACATTACATTTTATGGGACTTTTCTGTGGTCCTTGCAACTTCCTTGGAACTAGACCAGTTATCTGGTTATCTCTGTATAACCACTAGTGGTGGGATGTGAATGTCTGAGGGGAAGAGAGAGGAGGGATGTTGGCCCCCGAGACGACCCAGGAAGTTCCATTTGCAAAGTTCCAGTTTGAATCTCTTGCTTCTCATGTGAGGGTTAAGTACCATGAAGTCACTTCTGACCTGTGGCAGCCCAGATCTTGCACAGCCGTGGCTTCTTCCATAGAGTCAACCCTTTTCAAGTTGAGTGTTCCTCTTTTCCGGGGGCCTTCAACTTTTCCTAACATTATTGTCTTTTCCAGTGACTCTTGTCTCCTCACAATGTAGCTAAAGTACAATAGCCTCAGTTTAGTTTAGCTGCTTCTCCTAGCACATGTTTTTAGCAATACGCCAGTCCCAGCAGCTTCTCTAATATATTGTCAAACACGCCAATCAAGAAAAAACTGAGGACCGCATCGAGCAAAATGAAGGAAAAGCAAAAAGCAGCGGTCCTTTTTTATTGTCAAATGGCAGATTGGCAGGCATGATAGAGTATTAACAGCAAAATCCGTTTTCCTGGCTGTGGTGTCCAATGTTTGTCATGGAAGACTGAGGGGGAGTTGTTCTGCCTTCCCCTCCCCCAACGAATCCTAGAAGGTCCGAGGGTAACGAGAGAAAACTGTGCCGGGTCCTCTGCCATGGCACCTACATAGGGCTCAGCCATACACCTCTCTCATTCCTTCATTCCCACAACAGGAATGTTTTTTTCTCTTGCATTTAACCATGCATTCTTTTTCTTTCTGTCCAGAAGGAAGGGTCAGTACTTCCGTGATCACTGTCACATCACTGGGGAAGGAGCTCTGTTTTGAGTTTGGCATGTACCGCTGTTGTACTGTAGCTTTCTGAGAATAGCTCAACCCCTGCAGTGTTGCAGGAGAGGGAATTAATCAAGCAACATGAAGGAAAAGCAAAAAGCAGCGGTCCTTTTTTACTGTCTGTATTCTCCTAAGCGTTTCACATGAGCTCCATCATTTGGCTGTGTGCCTACAGAAGGGAAAATGAATAGTTTATGCAGCTACACTCCCCTTATTTATTTACATTTATTCTCCACGCTTTACCAAGGTCTCAGGGCCGGCTACAAAAACCCCCATAAAAATCTTTTACAACAATGGTAAAATTGCAATAAAACCCCAAAACAATCTAAAATCTCATCCCCTTCTGACATGTTGCCTTTTTTACCCTCCTGTCTCTTAGGAACTGCTGAAGGAGACCCGGAAAGAGCACGCCATCCGGGCAGTGGAGTTGCTGTACTCCATCTTCTGCCTTGACATGCAGCAGCTGACGCTTACCCTTTTGGGACACATCCTGCCCAGCCTGCTTACGGACTCCTCTAAGTGGCATATGCTAATGGACCCGCCAGGCAAGGCCCTTGCCAAGTAAGGAAGCGATGAGAAAGCCCACGTTCTCGGCCTAAGAAATTCAGTTCTGTCACTGTCAACAAAGCGCGTTGGCACAGTTCCCTCACTCTTAGATTGGTTAATCGCTCTGGTTTTTTTCCCAGAGAGATCACAGCTCTAAAGCCCTGTCTCCTCTCCACCAGAAATCATGCTGGTCCTCCTCCTTTCACCAGGCAGTTTGCTGTCAAGCCATGAGAGCTAAAAACTTGCTTCTCTTTTTGACAAGGAAACGTTCTGTTAAGGGTTGAACAACGGCAGTTGAAAGATGAGAGGGAGGGAGGGAGGGAGGGAGGGAGGGAGGGAGGGAGGTGTAGGATTTTCTGGGCTGTGTGGCCGTGGTCTGGTAGATCTTGTTCCTAATGTTTTGCCTGGATCTGTGGCTGGCATCTTCAGAGGTGTATCACAGAGAGAAGTCTGTTAAACACTGTGTCCAGACTTCTTTGTAACAGACTTCTCTCTGTGGTACACCTCTGAAGATGCCGGCCACAGATCCAGGCAAAACATTAGGAACAAGATCTACCAGATCACGGCCACACAGCCCACAACAACCAGTTGAATCTGGCCGTGAAAGCCTTCGACAATACAAAGATGTAGGTGTCTAAAAAAGTGTCCGGAAATCACCAGTTTGGTTAGTGGCAACCTTTGGGAATACAACCCAGGAGCCCTTTTTGTGTTCCAGCCCCAGCTGCCATATCTTCCTAGAAGTCCCTGGGGGCCTTTTGCCCTCTTAACTTTGAGGCTGTATGCTCACAATCGCTGATATCATTTAGAAGAATCTCAGTTTTAACTGAAATAAAGGATATCGTTTCACAGGTACTGTTTGGCTGTTCATGGCTGCCAGCCCCTCTCTATAAACCCTTAGCCCGACTTCCCTCTAGACTAGAGCTGTGGCACCCACTGACAGCTTGTTTGGTATCTGACAAATATGTGTAGGAAGTCAGTGAGGCCACGGAGGACTTTTGCTCAGCAAGGCTTCAGATACTTCTGGGGATTTGTTGGGCTGTGCAGATTTAGGCCGCAGCTGCTACCACAACACAAAGATCTATGCTGCATTACTGAAGTTAAGCTGTGGCAATAGTGCTGTGGTTGGCTCCGCCTCCTCCAGCGGCCTTTTTGTGGCAGCCCTTTTGTTGCTGTACCCACCATGCCATGTCCGAATTCTGAATGTGCCCAAAAGCTCAGAAAGTTTGGAAACCCCAAAAGCTCAGAAAGTTTGGAGACCCCTGCTTTAAAACCATCAGTATATGCCGTTCTTCTCACCTATGCTGAGGGTGATGTCTTTGCCAAACCTGTCTCTGCTTCAGAATGTGGGATGGGGTGTTTTCGTGCATGATTGAATGCGACTCTGTACAAAACAGTTCCCCTCCATATAAAAAAACCAGCATAAAAAGAGAGACTTGACCGGGATCCTTTCCCTTTTGCCCGGGGAATTGCTTCGTGTGCAGATTTCTGAACTCAGTAGGGTTGAGGCTGAATTACCCTTTCTTACATGTCCAGGAGCCGCGGGGGGTAGTGGTTAAGGGCTTGCACTGCCACTCACACGGTCAGGAGTTTGAGCCCCCTGTGGGTCAGATATCCTGGCAGCTGACTCATGGTCAACTCAGCCATCCATCCATCCCTTGGTCAGTAAATGAGTACCTAGCACATAGCTGGGGGGGTAAAGAATACCCAGGGAAAACAATGGCAAACTACCCCACAAAAATGGCTTGCCTCTAAAATCACTGCTTGCAGTGGTATCTCAGGGTCGGACATGACTGAAGGGGAAACTTTACTGTGTGTGTCCAGGGTAATTACTATTGTCACCTTGGGGTCAGGAAGGAATTTTCCTCGCCAAATTGACCAGAGATCTTAGATATTTGTTGCCTCACTCTGGGCATATTGCAGGGGTCACTGGGAGACTGGGGAAAGGGGAGATAGTGGTGAATTTTGTGCATGGTGCATGGAGTTGGGCTAGATGACACGTGGCAGTCACTTCCACTTCCTGTGTTTTCATGTTTCTGGAAAACCTGTCATGAAATTCTAAGCCTGTTTACTCAGAAGTAAGTCCTGCTGAGGCCACAGGGGCTTAATCCCCAGATTAATACAATTGCTGGTTGGAATTAAGGACTCGTTTCAAGTCTGCACCTCCTCACTGGAGGCTGCAGTGTTCTCGTTTCCCCTTTCATATAGTCTGTGGTCTCAGCTGCGCACGTAGCCAAATGAGGAGGCAGAACAGCTTGTCCCGGTTCACACTACAGAGGTGCGGTCGCATGTTTCTCAGAATTTACCTACATTAATAATTCCCTGTAATTGGAGATCTGACACAGCCTGTGAAAGCTCCTATCTGTGTGTAGTGGTTAAGAGTGGAATTGATCCTAACAAAGAGCAGGTGTACTCTAATCTGGAGGCACCGAGTTTGATTCCCCGCTCTGCTGCTTGAGCTGTGGAGGCTTATCTGGGGAATTCAGATTAGCCTGTGCACTCCCACACACGCCAGCTGGGTGACCTTGGGCTAGCCACAGTTCTTCTGAGCTCTCTCAGCCCCACCTACCTCATAGGGTGTTTGTTGGGAGGGGGAAAGGGCAAGGAGTTTGTCAGCCCCCTTGAGTCTCCTACAGGAGAGAAAAGGGGGGAGATATAAATCCAACTCTTCTTCTTCCTTCTGCTTTTGGGGAACTATCCCTCTGACTGTCAGCATTTTCTTCCATTTCCTTCTGCTGTGTATCTGGACAGCCCTTTGGGTTGGGATGAGGGTTTTTGTTTTGTGGGAAAAGGACCAGGAGACCCAGTCTGGAACCCATTCCTTAGGTGCCTTTCTTTCATCCTGTAGGCTGTCTGTCTGGTGTGCTTCCAGTTCCTACACCTCCCACAACAAAGGGCAGGCGTCTGTCTGGCAACGTAAGAGACACAGAGAAGATATTGAGGTAAGCTCTTAGACCTGCTGAAGCTCTCCCTGGAAATATTGGCCAGTTTGTGTCCATCAAACACAAGAAGTACCTTAATATTGTTGCCAAAGCTGATGGTGGCTCTCCAGGGTCGCAGGCAGAAAGCGTTCACATCACCTGGTGCCTGATTCTTTTAGCTGGAGACACTGGGGATTGAACCTGCGACCTGCATGCAAAGCAGATGCTCCACTGCTCAGCCAGGGCCCCTGAAATGGAGTTAGATCTTTGGTCTGTCAAGACCACTCTTGCCTATTTTGATTGGTAGCAGCTCTCTGAGATCTCAGGGGAGGGGTGTGTGTGTTTCACGTCACTTGCTATTCGATTCTTAACTGGAGATGCCAGGAATTGAACCTGGGCCCTTCTGCATGTAAAGCAGATACTCTACTACTGAGCTACAGCTCCACCCCCTTGTCAGGTAGACTGCTTCTGCAATTGGGTACATGTTTGGGTGCGCCTCTGACCCACTCCACTGTCCTTTAAACTTTTAAGCAGGTTGAAGGATCCTTTGCGTTGGAATGGTAGGTAGAGCATACAGATGGAAGAACATACGGAAGTACAGTTTTCCTTGCTCCTTGACGGGAAGCAGGTGGCATGTCCAGTTCTCCAACAGCAGCAAGCGAGTATTTGCACCTGTGTGTTGTGCTCTGCTGCCAAAGACCACAGGTCGCACGAGGCCAGGTGCATTTGTTGCCTGTAGTCCTGTCGGTTTTGTAGGTTTGGGGCTGGGCAGTGTTACATTTTTGTTTTAAAAGCAGCGTTTTCTTGCAGACTTTGCTGATCCCTCCTCACCCACCAGCTTTCTCTCTTCTGTTCAGACACCCAATTTATTTGCATGCAGGACACACACTTCATTTTCCCTACTGGCAGTGTGTAGTGTTGGCAATCTTCTTTGAAACCTTGGCCTTTTCCACATTTCTTTTCCAGTTCTAGCCCCGTGCGTCTTCAATTTACTCCCTGATTTTTGTGCCTTTTGTTTTTGCTGCTGCTTTTTTTGTTTTCCCCCTAGATTTTTTTTGGATCTCTTGAGACCACTTCCTCCCCTCCCCCCGGTCTTTTCCTCCTTGAGCGTAACGCTTCTGTCAGTTTTCTTGGTCCCACCCACTCCCCCCTCACCTCCAGCCCACTATTCAACTATTGGTCTGTTGTGGTCCTTCCTCCCTACCCTGAAGACGAAGTGGTTTTGTTCCTGAGTTGTTGTTTTTAAATACATCCCTTATATCAGTATACTGTTGTAATGATAGCTTCTCTGAATCCCAAACTTTCATTTAAAAAGCAGTCCAATCCTTTTCCTTGTGAAAATATGTCTTTTCCCTTGCATGTCTGTGAGGAAAGGAGCTAGAGACTTTTAAAAAAATTAATGGAAGCTGGGAATTCAGGGAACCTCCTAAGCCTATTTACTACGACATTGTATTTTTATAATGATATCTGTGTGCCGTTTCTAAAACAACTCAGCCATGATATTGATTCATAGATATGCGTTTGCACAATCAAGTTAAAGGAGGATACTGTGGTTCCACCAAGGACCACAGCGCCCTCCCTGGAAAATCCTGATTATTTTATTTTATTTTATTTTATTATTTTATTTTATTTTTATTTTATTAGATTTGCTACCCTGCCATTTCCTGATTAATGCCGACTCAGGGCTGCTTTCACACATCATATAAAAACAACATACAATTACTATAATTTAACATTAAAACATTAACTGATCAATTACCACAAACATAATTAATAAGATAGCGCAGAATAAAATCAGAGTCTAAAAGACCAATATCCCTCGTCCCAGCTTCCTGTCAGGTTCCAGTATTTGGGACGGCGGGCGGAGGGGACATCAAACCTTCAGAAAGAGAAGGTTTAACTGAAAGATTTGGAAAAGTAAGTTAAAATTAAAATGTAATTTTAAATTTGGGAGGCCAGCAAGATGGGTTGGACATATGGGTTGCCTCAACCAAAAGCCCGGTAGGATACCTCTTGCCTTGTAGGACCTGCAGAACTGTTTACGGCCCCACAGGACCCTGGGCTCCGCTGACAGAGAGTTCCATCAAGCGGGAGCCAGGGCTGAGAAAGTCCTGGCTCAAGGCTACTCAGATGTCCTTGGGGCCAGGGACCACCAGGAAGTTACTACCAGAGGACCGGAATGTTTTGAGGCACATTTAAGGCACAGGCGGGAAAAAATTAACTGACTCCTTAACTGTGGAAATGCAGAGGAAGGGCAGATATGCAGAGAACCTGGCCCAAGTCGATTCCAGTGCTTGTGGAGCCACCACCAAGAAAATCAGGAATATGCCAAGCTTGTGGAAAAGCTGACAAGTTGGATGGTGTTGGTTTCCCTGTAGACAGCAGGTGGAGGTAGAAGCTGAGACCTCTAAGCGTTCAGAGCAGAGAAGGAATTTGAATCTGGGGCTTGCTGGAGGCTCACAGCTTGGACTGTCAGCTGTATGGGATGCAGGTTTTCTCGGGCCTTCCACTGTTTTCTAGCCATTTCTCCACTTGCATTTTAAGAAGGTCAGCAGGGACACTGGTTACACACATCCAGAGCCAGCATTGTGTAGTGGTTAAATGCAGGTACACTGTAATCTGGAAAACCAGGTTTGATTCCCCACTCTGCCACTTGAGCTGTGGGGGGGAACCAGATTAGCTTGTGCACTCCAACACATGCCAGCTGGATGACTTTGGGCTAGTCATAGTTCTTCAGAGCTCTCTCAGCCCCACCCACCTCACAGGGTGTTTGTTGTGTGCGGGGGAAGGGCAAGAAGATTGCCAGCTCCTTTGAGTCTCCTGCAGAAGAGAAAGGGAGGAATATAAATCCAAACTCCTCCTCTTCTCCTTCTCCTATTCCTCTTTGAGGCAGAAAGGGATGGACGCTTGCAGGTGACTAAAAAGATCAGGCACCGAATGCTTGCCTTGTGAATATCAGTGGCTGCCAATTGATGGTTGCTTTCATTTTGGCCCCTCCTCCAGGATTACATCAGCCTCTTCCCATTGGATGACACTCAACCGTCCAAACTCATGCGCCTGCTCAGCTCCAACGAGGAAGATACCAGCATCCTGTCCAGCCCCAGTAAGTGGAATCATGGTGAGGAGCCTTTCCTAGAATTAAACGGGGCCCAGTGAGTCCCATGGAAGAGGTTGGCTAGCCTTTGGGGTTTTGGGGAGAGTCCCGAGTTCTGATCCTGGTTAAGTTTTGTTGTGTTTTTCCCATCAAATCACAGCTGACTGAAGGCAACCTGATAAGAATGAATGTTTATTTACAGTTAACAACCAGTAATACAATAATTCCTAAAAGGCCAAATTCCAAATTTTTACAGACATCTATATATATAAAAAGCTAACAGTGTTTTTGTTGATGACAGTATACCTCAGTAACTGCTGGACCAATTCCTCTGAAAATTCCCAACCACTATAGTCAGCCAGGCGAGAGTGTTTTTAGATGTTCACATACCTGAAATTTCACACCTGGCCCAGGTAAAACACCTTTTTCCTGGCGCTCCCTGGTGAAGGACATGCAGCTGCCTGTGTGTAACTGTCAAACTCCTTTAGAATGCTCTTGTGTCGTTTGTAGTCAATGTTCCGGCTTCAGATGGCCAGATATGAGCAGTGAAAACAGTGCATAGGCAGTAACTCGAGTGGAAGTGAAACACATACGTCACTACCAATATACTGGCATGAGTGGAGAGAGGGAAGGGAGGGAGAGGGAAGGGTGGCATGCAAGGGAAGAGAGGGAGGGAGAGGAAAGGGACGGAGGGAAAGGCATGGAAGGGAAGAAAAGTGAGAGGGAGAGAGTGAGGGTGGCATGCAAGGGAGGGGAGCGCAGGGGCCCAGCATCTTTGATATGATCCACTCCATTCCCTAGCGGAGGGAGAGGGAAGGGTGGGAGGGGAGGGGTGGCATGCAAGGGAAGAGAAGTGAGGGATGCGGTGTTGAAGAGAGTGAGGAGCGACATGGCAAGGGATTTCGGGAGTGGAGGTGCCAGGGCACCCTCCAGATTCCCTTGAATACCGCGGTTACAGTTAAGAAAACCAGACACGCATTATTCAGGAGTAAGCTCGGTACAGCGATCATGACATACTTTGAATGGCTGCATCACGCCCCTCAGAGGGTTTCCTCAGAAGTGACACCCATTGCCACCAACCAAACTTACTCCCAGATAAAGGATCATGACCAGCCAGCCTAGATGTGTGGGAGGGGTGCCTTTCCATCCCCCCCCCAAGGAATGCGCGGCACACATCATCACTGACATCGCAGACAGCATCAGGCTGCAGTAGTTTGTAATGAGCACGTATCGCTGACCTTCTGCAATTGGATTTGCTGCTACCGTTCCCCTACTCTCCCATTTCACCTCAATAATAAGTTACAGCAAACACGCGGGCCAGCCCCGCCTAGTAAGAGGATAAAAAAGTGCTAAAGTGCCATTAAAATAGAACGTATTTTAACATTCCTCTGAAAAACTGATGGTGTGTTATGCTCTTGCTTTCCTGGTAAGGTCTCTAAGGCAAGAGATGTTCAGAGGTGCTTAGCCATTGCCCGCTTCTTCATCACGTCTCTGATATCCCTTGGAGGTATCCCATCAAAATACTAGCCAGGGGGTGTGACTGGCCCAGGGTCACCAGCTGCTTTCCATAGCAGAGTGGGGATTTGAGCCAAACTTCCCTTTACATTCCCCCTTTTTTTAAAAAACAGCAACAATAACTTCTCTTGCTCTCTGAGAATTGTGTGACTTGGTCATGAGACACAGAGTCTCCAGCCTGTTCTTATCCCAATCATTGTAGCCATTAAATAATTAAATTTTGCTGCCAGAAGCAGCAAATCTATGCATGGATTTTGCTATGTGTGGTGGTCCCAGGAATTAATCCCTCACAAATGATGAGGGCCTACTATGATAATAAACAAGGGGTGACTGAAGATGGGGAGTATTTTTGGCGGGCTTGGGTTGAAGACCAATGTCCTCTTTAAATAGCAGTTACAGTGAATTATTTGTCAGCACTGTCAATTTGGCTCGGATACTCACTAACAAATCAAATCTCAAACCTTTGGTTTTTTCTCCTGGTGCTTTGAAATAATTCACTCTCCTTCCACACTCCCTTTGGGAAGCGTTGAAAGCGCACACTCGTAACGCTTATTTCGCCTTCATACCTCTTATCCTTCACTACTTCTTACTCTACTTCTTGCGCACTTCTGCACTTACTTCTTGGTTTTATTTCATACACTACGGGCCACAAACATTCTTTTCATTTTTTTTTCATGAACTGCTTTCATGATTTAGGGGTGAGATAGGCGACATCATTGGCATGAGCCAGTTAGTGCCTTCCATTCATGATTTTAAGTGCCATCAGGTGGATTCCAACTAATGACAATCCCATCAATCAGTGTCCTCCAACAGCCTTGCTCAGGTCTTGCAGACTGAGGGCCAGGCTTCTTTTATCAAGTCTATCCATCTCATGTTGGATCTTCTTCTTTTCCTTGTCTTTTCATCAATCAACCGAAATACAATAGCCTCAGTTTAGCCATTTTAGCTTCTAAGGAGAGTTTAGGCTTGATTTGATCTAGAACCCACTGTTTTGGTTGGCAGTCCACTTAAGAAGTAGATGTTTTCCCTCCTTCTGGAGCTTGCCCCGGGAGAGGAAAAGGAACAGTTGCACTGAGTGCGCTTGCAGACAAATGGGCTGCTGTAAAAAAAGTTAACAGTGTCTTAACCCCTCAAATGCCATTCCACGGACAAGATGGCCACACTGCACGTCCCACTTCCTGGCATTCAGATGTTTATGGGAAGGGTTGACAGCAAATGTGGATAGAATGCAGTCAAGGGTGTCCACCATTGCCCAAGTTATCAGCCCGGAGACGTGAGTGAGCAAGAACTGAGCGATAAAGAACTGACCGGTGGTTTATGAGAATTGGGACTGTCACTATTTCTAACCTTGGATTCACACCCAGTGATTCAGAGAATCCTGTTTGGCTTCATTCAGTTTGCATGTTTTCCCATTGTTTTTAAGGTTCAGTTTCCCCATATTTCATGATCCTTTGTCTGTAGTTTCGCTTTTCTCCACCCTCTGCTGGTAGCAGTGACATCTGGGATTTTTTCTTCCATCCTGATTCCTTAGCAGCTGAGTTGGCAGGGATCATTTCCTCTTCCGTTGCAATGGTTTACACACGGATGAATTACAACAGCCACGAAAGCCCAACACCTTGTGCCTTGATCTGTGACTCAGTGGCAGCATTCGCCCTGAGGTTTGGAAGCCAAGTTGCACAAGCCGGGTTGTGCTAAATGAAGCCCATTCTCATAAATCCACCTCCCACTGCAACCTTCTCTCCATGCCCCATGCCCTCCTGTGGATCAGTGAATGACCCCCAGGAGCCATGTGGGGGGCAAGTGGGCCTGCAGTATGGGGAGGATGAGCGTAAATTGTCCTTTCCTTCTCTTCCATTGGCAGAATTGCTATTATGCTCATGGAACACCAATCTAGGATCCAAGGCACAATTCCTGGAGTTATTACTTCTCATTGTACTGGAAAACTGGAAAGAGGCAGTAATCAATTTTTTTTAATTTATATCATCTATAGTCCACCTTTATCACTGAGACGCAAGATGGGATTACCGTATATACTAGAGTATAAGCCGACCCGAATGTAAGCCGAGACACCTAATTTTACCACAAAAAACTGGGAAAACTTATTGACTCGAGTATAAGCCTAGGGAGGGAAATGCAGCAGCTACTGGTAAATTTCAAAAATAAAAATAGATACCAATAAAATTACATTAATTGAGGCATCAGTAGGTTAAATGTTTTTGAATATTTATTTCAAAGAAAAATAGTAAACTAGCTCTGTAAGCCCACCTGGAATAAAGGCCAAAGTAATTAAGACGACTTTGCCAATATATATTCGAGTATAAGATGATTCGTATATACTCGAGTATAAGCCTACCCAAGTATAAGCCAAGGGGGGCTTTTTCAGCATTAAAAATGTGCTGAAAAAGTCAGCTTATACATGAGTATATACGGTACATAGTGTAAGTCAATGTTAATAGGATAAGACAACTGATAAGCAATGTAACATCAATAAGAAGAGTTTGGATTTATACCCCCCTTCTTCTCCTGTAGGAGACTCAAAGAGAATCAAATCTCCTTGCCCTTCCCCCCTCACAACAAACACCCTGTGAGGTGGGTGGGGCTGAGAGAGCTCCAAAAAGCTGTGACTAGCCCGTGGTCACCCAGCTGGTGTGTGTGGGAGTGCACAGGCTAATCTGAATTCCCCAGATAAGCCTCCACAGGGATTTTAAAAAACACATTTAGTCCAACCTCTCATGAAGCCCACCAGCCAAGGTTGGGCTCTAGAAATATGAGCAGTAAAGTGTCTAGCATAGCCAAATCATGCAAGTTCCAGACTTAGGAGCTGTTTTAAGGGCCATGGCCATGGACCCATTCCCCTCCAGCTAATTGGCCAAAGGAGGCTGCGGAGCGAGGGGCAACAGAATGCAGTTGCTGGCTTGCATTATGGAGTAGTTTTGGGTGTGTTATCTCCACAGGCAATTGTGACATTCTTGTCCCTTATGGGCCAAAGCAGGGTCTGTTGGGTGTCTTGTCTGGTCTCCCTGCTGTGTTGTTTTAATCAGAGTCGCAATGTGTTGCACAGTTCCTGGGGCCCCCTCCCTTGACACACACCTGTCAGTCCACCCATTCAAGACTTATTGTAGGCTTGAGTAAAGGGGAACAGTTGCTGGTGAAGCTGGTTTTGAGAGCAGGCAAGCGGGTGTGCTCAGACCAAATCTCTCTTCAGCGTTTTTTTCCTGGCTCCAGCAGAGCCCCTTGGGGTTTCGGTGTTTGATTTCTGAAGGGCAGCGTGGCTGTGAATGAGAGTGGAAGGAAAGAATTTGATTGGGTGGGGATGGGAGGGGGCAACCTTTGAAAAATGAATGCCACAGAATGGATAACACTGGAGGTTCAGCCAATCAGAAGCCTTGCTGGGGAAAAGCCCCATCTGGCCCTGCCAACTCTCTTGTCACCACGAAAGGTGTTGGAGCATGCCCTGTTGCCACAAGCACTGCACTGGGGCCCTCTGACTTAGAAGTTGACCCTTGAAGCAAGCCACTGTTCTTTATGCCCAGCTGCTTGTGCATGTGTGTGTGTCTCCCTGCCCCCACCCTGACTCCCCAATTTGCTTCTGCTCCACCGTACAGGGGCAATTTTTCCAGCTTTACTTTCCGAGGTGTTCTGTTACCAGGACACTGTGTATTGTGAGACAAAAATACAAAATGTGATTGTTATATTTCTCATATCCTGAGTGAAGAATGATATCAAATGTCAAAGTTGTCGTGCCACACTCATGGGTTTGGCCTTTCCTTTTTTGTCATCTTGGGTCCCTCGAAGAACTTGAGCCTCTTCCCTCTCCCCCCCCCCCCCGCCCCCCAATCTCCAATGTTAATTTTTTTTTCTCTTTCTTTAGCAGACCGGACCATGAGCAGTTCGCTCTCTGCCTCGCAGCTCCACACAGTCAGCATGAGAGACCCCCTCAACAGAGTGTTAGGTAAGACTTTTAGTTCTATCCAGGTTGTGGGGAATGTTCCAGAACTTTCCAGAGGCTTACCTGACAAAACTTTTAAGCCCAGGTCCAAATTATGCAGAGTTTTTGTTTGATTTTGAGATCACAAAGGACTCTGCTTGTGAAACTTTTTCTCATACTGCTCAAGTTTGTTCCTGGGATTTTAAGAAGTGAAGTGTGTCTCTTAAGTATAGGAGTTGCTCTTCTGTTCTCAGAAGTCACCAGCCCCTCTAGGCTGTGCCTGCGGTTCAGGAACAGGGTCGTGATTATTTTTGACAACCTGTGATCCTCTACATGGGTCTCTCAGTTTGGATATTAACTGCCAGTCTCAGCTTATCAGTACAACCAGTTTGTTTCATGAAGAAAATCCCTGAGAGGAGTCTCAGACATTCCCCCCAGAGAAGAAATGGGGTTGTGGCAGCGGCGGTGGCGGCTTATCTCTGTAGGCTAGAAATGTACTTGTTATAATTTATTTTTCATTCATTAATTAAAATACTTATACCCCCTTTCCGGTACCTGTGTGGGCTCATGAAGTGTGTTGTGCTCCTAAAAAATTTGTACTGGCTGCTAAGGACTTTGAACATTTTCTCCTAACCTGCCCCCGGCTGCAGTTTAATAACTTAATGTTAGGATGATGGGGTGAGAGTTGGCTTAATATGGTAGTTAGGAGAATGAGCCATGATCCAGAAATCTCCTCTCTGCCCTTAGCTCCCTAGGTGGCCTTAGACAAGATGGCTGCTTTTTGGCTTCAGGCCGCCCTTCTCCACAATGTAGGGATAATAACAACCACCACCCCCTGGCAGGGTCATTGTAAGCATGACAGTCAGGTAATGTGTGTGGAATGTTCTGAATGCTCAGCACTGCTTTAGAAATGTGAAGCTCTATTTGCAATGTCATGTTTGACATAGTTTTGTGCACCAGGGGCTGGGCTTTGCTTACGTTCTTCACTTGTCTGTTCCTCAGCCAACCTCTTCCTGCTGATCTCCTCCATTTTGGGCGCCAAGACCGCCGGAACGCACACCCAGTTTGTCCAGTGGTTCATGGAAGAATGTGTGGAATGCTTGGAGCAGGGTAGCCGTTGCAGCATCCTTCAGTTCATGCCTTTCACTATGGTCAGTTCACTTCTTGGAGTAGTTCCTTGTGGGGCTTCTTTGACTCGTCCTTCAGGGAACTGGCCTCCTCTTAATGAGCCTTGCAGTGGGGCAGGAGCCTTTGGGATCCTTTTTATTATTTTCTGGGCAAATTTCCCCACCTGCTGTTTCTTTTGGCAGCTGCAGTTACATACGTTGTCAGTGTTCTTGCAGTTTTGATCAGTTGCACTTTCCCACCTTTAATCCAGCAGGGTATTCCAGTTGGTTAATTGCAGCACTATTAAATAGGGCCAGTGGAACACAGGAGGAGAGATCTCCAACATGGTGCTCATGGAGCAGTGGTTGAGAGCAGGTGGACTCTAATCTGGAGGAACTGGGTTTGATTCCCCACTCTGCCGCTTGAGCTGTGGAGGCTTATCTGGGGAATTCACATTAGCCTGTGCACTCCCACACAAACCAGCTGGGTGACCTTGGGCTAGTAAGAGCTCTACGGAGCTCTCTCAGCCCCACCTACCTCATAGGGTGTTTGTTGTGAGGGGGGAAGGGAAATGAGTTTGTCAGCCCCTTTGAGTCTCCTGCAGGAGAGAAAGGGGGGATATAAATACAAACTCTTCTTCTTTCTTCCTCTTCTGGCGCCTACCCAGTCTTTTAGAAAGTGGATGGGGCTAGATGAGGCTTTTACTTAGCCAGACTTCTGATTGGCTGTGCAGATTTTTAAAAACATTGCTTTGGCAGCAGCTGCCACTACAACACAAGGATCTTCACTTGTCTGAAGATAAGCTGCTGTGGCCATTTTGTGGCTGGCTCTGCCTCCTGAGGCAGCCATTTTGCAACAGCATCCGCCACATTTCATCAGAATCTGGAAAGTGACTGCAGCCTGAAAAAGATGGGGGACTCCTGCCTGAAGCAACAAAATCTCTTGAATTGGAGCTCACTCCATCAAATGCATGAAGTGCACATCCATAGAGATAAGTTCATACTCAAAGGTACAAATGGCAGAAAGGTTGCTTTTCCCAAGTTACCTGTTTTGGTAGGCAAACTAAAAGTTCCTGTAATATTTTTTTCTAAAATGGCCTCAAGGCAGAGGTGAAGCTACCAGGGAACAAGGGAGGCGTTGCACCGGGCACACAACTAACCCCTAACCCCAACCCACCATCCCCCGGCGGTGCCCCCCCCCCCCCGCTTTACCTTATTGAAACAGTGCAGGGTGGAAAAGCGGCCTGTTCCCTTGAGGCTGAAAATGGCCTGGTGGGAACTACACTTTCCAAGAGACCTTGCAAGCCCCAAGGTCTCATGGGAAGTGTAGTTCCCACCAGGCGCTGGGGTGGGGGGGTGGGGCAGAAAACACGGAGTGCGCGCCAGGCACAGAATGGCCCAGCTACACCTCTGCCTCAAAGGTAGCTTTTTCCAATAGGAAAATGGTAAGGGAAGGGGAGAGAAGGGTTCAAGAAGTCTCTATTCTTGAATGCTGTTCTTACCCTTGAAAAAGCTGTCCCCGTGGTTACAGTTAGAAAGGCTGCGGGATGTTCTTCTCTTTTCTAATGGCAAACATGGGGACTGCTTTTCAAAACCATCATGGAAGAAAATCCTCACTGCTCAGACCTGTGACTTTCCTGCCACTAGAGGGAGTCCATCAGCAGGAAAAGGAAGTACCAAAGAAAATTGCAGAAGTCTAAGTGAAATACGTTTCCCGGGAGACATTCAAAACAGAACAAATGCTGGGAAGATTGCTAGGTTTATTTTTTAAGGCTGTAGGAATATATTGTCCTAGGCTTTTCACGCTGGAATCAACTGGCTACTGTGGGTTTTCTGGGCTGCCATCTTGTTTCTGTTCCTAGCATTTCACCTGCAACTATCGCTGGCATCTTTAGAGGCGTATCAAAGTGAGATGTGTTTCACTCTGTGGCACATTGTGACATGGCCGCACAGCCCGAAAAACCCACAACACCCAGCTGCAAGGATGCTCTCTTGCCTGTGTACCTCTTTATTATCCCCTTCATGGCTTATTACATAGTGGAAAGGTTGAGGTCAATTTAATAGCCAATTATCCACCTGTGCTCTGGCACCTGGAGGGGACGGGAAGTGCGTCAGGACAAGGAATCTTGTCCCGATGGGCTTCCTCTTTGCAGCGTGCCAAGAGAGGAGACACGTCGGAGCAAGATTTCTGGTCCTAACACTCTTCCTCTTGCCCTGTGTGTGCTTCTCACTTTTTATGCCAGAGCGGACGAGGGCAGGGAACAGCCGGCAGTGGGTAATCAGCCAATGAAACCCTATGACCGGGTGGCGAACCTTTGGCACTCCAGATGTTATGGACTACAATTCCCATCAGCCCCTTCCAGCATGGCCAATTGGCCATGCTGGCCCCCCCGGCCCCCACCCCCCCCCCGCCCCCCCCGCCCCCCCCCCCCCCCCCCCCCCCGCCCCCCCCCCCCCCCCCCCCCCCGGCCCCCCCCGCGCCCCCCCCCCCCCGCCCGCCCCCCCGCCCCCCCCCCGGCCCCCCCCCCCGCCCCCCCCCCCCTCGCCCCCTCCGCCCCGCCGCACCCCCCCCCCCCCCCCCCCCCCCCCCCCCCCCCCCCCCCCGCCCCCGCCCCCGCCCACCCCCCCCCCCCCCCACCCCCCCCCCCCCCCGCCCCCCCCCCCCCCCACCCCCCCCCCCCCCCACCCCCCCCCCCCCCCACCCCCCCCCCCCCCCACCCCCCCCCCCCCCCACCCCCCCCCCCCCCCACCCCCCCCCCCCCCCACCCCCCCCCCCCCCCACCCCCCCCCCCCCCCACCCCCCCCCCCCCCCACCCCCCCCCCCCCCCACCCCCCCCCCCCCCCACCCCCCCCCCCCCCCACCCCCCCCCCCCCCCACCCCCCCCCCCCCCCACCCCCCCCCCCCCCCACCCCCCCCCCCCCCCACCCCCCCCCCCCCCCACCCCCCCCCCCCCCCACCCCCCCCCCCCCCCACCCCCCCCCCCCCCCACCCCCCCCCCCCCCCACCCCCCCCCCCCCCCACCCCCCCCCCCCCCCACCCCCCCCCCCCCCCACCCCCCCCCCCCCCCACCCCCCCCCCCCCCCACCCCCCCCCCCCCCCACCCCCCCCCCCCCCCACCCCCCCCCCCCCCCACCCCCCCCCCCCCCCACCCCCCCCCCCCCCCACCCCCCCCCCCCCCCACCCCCCCCCCCCCCCACCCCCCCCCCCCCCCACCCCCCCCCCCCCCCACCCCCCCCCCCCCCCACCCCCCCCCCCCCCCACCCCCCCCCCCCCCCACCCCCCCCCCCCCCCACCCCCCCCCCCCCCCACCCCCCCCCCCCCCCACCCCCCCCCCCCCCCACCCCCCCCCCCCCCCACCCCCCCCCCCCCCCACCCCCCCCCCCCCCCACCCCCCCCCCCCCCCACCCCCCCCCCCCCCCACCCCCCCCCCCCCCCACCCCCCCCCCCCCCCACCCCCCCCCCCCCCCACCCCCCCCCCCCCCCACCCCCCCCCCCCCCCACCCCCCCCCCCCCCCACCCCCCCCCCCCCCCACCCCCCCCCCCCCCCACCCCCCCCCCCCCCCACCCCCCCCCCCCCCCACCCCCCCCCCCCCCCACCCCCCCCCCCCCCCACCCCCCCCCCCCCCCACCCCCCCCCCCCCCCACCCCCCCCCCCCCCCACCCCCCCCCCCCCCCACCCCCCCCCCCCCCCACCCCCCCCCCCCCCCACCCCCCCCCCCCCCCACCCCCCCCCCCCCCCACCCCCCCCCCCCCCCACCCCCCCCCCCCCCCACCCCCCCCCCCCCCCACCCCCCCCCCCCCCCACCCCCCCCCCCCCCCACCCCCCCCCCCCCCCACCCCCCCCCCCCCCCACCCCCCCCCCCCCCCACCCCCCCCCCCCCCCACCCCCCCCCCCCCCCACCCCCCCCCCCCCCCACCCCCCCCCCCCCCCACCCCCCCCCCCCCCCACCCCCCCCCCCCCCCACCCCCCCCCCCCCCCACCCCCCCCCCCCCCCACCCCCCCCCCCCCCCACCCCCCCCCCCCCCCACCCCCCCCCCCCCCCACCCCCCCCCCCCCCCACCCCCCCCCCCCCCCACCCCCCCCCCCCCCCACCCCCCCCCCCCCCCACCCCCCCCCCCCCCCACCCCCCCCCCCCCCCACCCCCCCCCCCCCCCACCCCCCCCCCCCCCCACCCCCCCCCCCCCCCACCCCCCCCCCCCCCCACCCCCCCCCCCCCCCACCCCCCCCCCCCCCCACCCCCCCCCCCCCCCACCCCCCCCCCCCCCCACCCCCCCCCCCCCCCACCCCCCCCCCCCCCCACCCCCCCCCCCCCCCACCCCCCCCCCCCCCCACCCCCCCCCCCCCCCACCCCCCCCCCCCCCCACCCCCCCCCCCCCCCACCCCCCCCCCCCCCCACCCCCCCCCCCCCCCACCCCCCCCCCCCCCCACCCCCCCCCCCCCCCACCCCCCCCCCCCCCCACCCCCCCCCCCCCCCACCCCCCCCCCCCCCCACCCCCCCCCCCCCCCACCCCCCCCCCCCCCCACCCCCCCCCCCCCCCACCCCCCCCCCCCCCCACCCCCCCCCCCCCCCACCCCCCCCCCCCCCCACCCCCCCCCCCCCCCACCCCCCCCCCCCCCCACCCCCCCCCCCCCCCACCCCCCCCCCCCCCCACCCCCCCCCCCCCCCACCCCCCCCCCCCCCCACCCCCCCCCCCCCCCACCCCCCCCCCCCCCCACCCCCCCCCCCCCCCACCCCCCCCCCCCCCCACCCCCCCCCCCCCCCACCCCCCCCCCCCCCCACCCCCCCCCCCCCCCACCCCCCCCCCCCCCCACCCCCCCCCCCCCCCACCCCCCCCCCCCCCCACCCCCCCCCCCCCCCACCCCCCCCCCCCCCCACCCCCCCCCCCCCCCACCCCCCCCCCCCCCCACCCCCCCCCCCCCCCACCCCCCCCCCCCCCCACCCCCCCCCCCCCCCACCCCCCCCCCCCCCCACCCCCCCCCCCCCCCACCCCCCCCCCCCCCCACCCCCCCCCCCCCCCACCCCCCCCCCCCCCCACCCCCCCCCCCCCCCACCCCCCCCCCCCCCCACCCCCCCCCCCCCCCACCCCCCCCCCCCCCCACCCCCCCCCCCCCCCACCCCCCCCCCCCCCCACCCCCCCCCCCCCCCACCCCCCCCCCCCCCCACCCCCCCCCCCCCCCACCCCCCCCCCCCCCCACCCCCCCCCCCCCCCACCCCCCCCCCCCCCCACCCCCCCCCCCCCCCACCCCCCCCCCCCCCCACCCCCCCCCCCCCCCACCCCCCCCCCCCCCCACCCCCCCCCCCCCCCACCCCCCCCCCCCCCCACCCCCCCCCCCCCCCACCCCCCCCCCCCCCCACCCCCCCCCCCCCCCACCCCCCCCCCCCCCCACCCCCCCCCCCCCCCACCCCCCCCCCCCCCCACCCCCCCCCCCCCCCACCCCCCCCCCCCCCCACCCCCCCCCCCCCCCACCCCCCCCCCCCCCCACCCCCCCCCCCCCCCACCCCCCCCCCCCCCCACCCCCCCCCCCCCCCACCCCCCCCCCCCCCCACCCCCCCCCCCCCCCACCCCCCCCCCCCCCCACCCCCCCCCCCCCCCACCCCCCCCCCCCCCCACCCCCCCCCCCCCCCACCCCCCCCCCCCCCCACCCCCCCCCCCCCCCACCCCCCCCCCCCCCCACCCCCCCCCCCCCCCACCCCCCCCCCCCCCCACCCCCCCCCCCCCCCACCCCCCCCCCCCCCCACCCCCCCCCCCCCCCACCCCCCCCCCCCCCCACCCCCCCCCCCCCCCACCCCCCCCCCCCCCCACCCCCCCCCCCCCCCACCCCCCCCCCCCCCCACCCCCCCCCCCCCCCACCCCCCCCCCCCCCCACCCCCCCCCCCCCCCACCCCCCCCCCCCCCCACCCCCCCCCCCCCCCACCCCCCCCCCCCCCCACCCCCCCCCCCCCCCACCCCCCCCCCCCCCCACCCCCCCCCCCCCCCACCCCCCCCCCCCCCCACCCCCCCCCCCCCCCACCCCCCCCCCCCCCCACCCCCCCCCCCCCCCACCCCCCCCCCCCCCCACCCCCCCCCCCCCCCACCCCCCCCCCCCCCCACCCCCCCCCCCCCCCACCCCCCCCCCCCCCCACCCCCCCCCCCCCCCACCCCCCCCCCCCCCCACCCCCCCCCCCCCCCACCCCCCCCCCCCCCCACCCCCCCCCCCCCCCACCCCCCCCCCCCCCCACCCCCCCCCCCCCCCACCCCCCCCCCCCCCCACCCCCCCCCCCCCCCACCCCCCCCCCCCCCCACCCCCCCCCCCCCCCACCCCCCCCCCCCCCCACCCCCCCCCCCCCCCACCCCCCCCCCCCCCCACCCCCCCCCCCCCCCACCCCCCCCCCCCCCCACCCCCCCCCCCCCCCACCCCCCCCCCCCCCCACCCCCCCCCCCCCCCACCCCCCCCCCCCCCCACCCCCCCCCCCCCCCACCCCCCCCCCCCCCCACCCCCCCCCCCCCCCACCCCCCCCCCCCCCCACCCCCCCCCCCCCCCACCCCCCCCCCCCCCCACCCCCCCCCCCCCCCACCCCCCCCCCCCCCCACCCCCCCCCCCCCCCACCCCCCCCCCCCCCCACCCCCCCCCCCCCCCACCCCCCCCCCCCCCCACCCCCCCCCCCCCCCACCCCCCCCCCCCCCCACCCCCCCCCCCCCCCACCCCCCCCCCCCCCCACCCCCCCCCCCCCCCACCCCCCCCCCCCCCCACCCCCCCCCCCCCCCACCCCCCCCCCCCCCCACCCCCCCCCCCCCCCACCCCCCCCCCCCCCCACCCCCCCCCCCCCCCACCCCCCCCCCCCCCCACCCCCCCCCCCCCCCACCCCCCCCCCCCCCCACCCCCCCCCCCCCCCACCCCCCCCCCCCCCCACCCCCCCCCCCCCCCACCCCCCCCCCCCCCCACCCCCCCCCCCCCCCACCCCCCCCCCCCCCCACCCCCCCCCCCCCCCACCCCCCCCCCCCCCCACCCCCCCCCCCCCCCACCCCCCCCCCCCCCCACCCCCCCCCCCCCCCACCCCCCCCCCCCCCCACCCCCCCCCCCCCCCACCCCCCCCCCCCCCCACCCCCCCCCCCCCCCACCCCCCCCCCCCCCCACCCCCCCCCCCCCCCACCCCCCCCCCCCCCCACCCCCCCCCCCCCCCACCCCCCCCCCCCCCCACCCCCCCCCCCCCCCACCCCCCCCCCCCCCCACCCCCCCCCCCCCCCACCCCCCCCCCCCCCCACCCCCCCCCCCCCCCACCCCCCCCCCCCCCCACCCCCCCCCCCCCCCACCCCCCCCCCCCCCCACCCCCCCCCCCCCCCACCCCCCCCCCCCCCCACCCCCCCCCCCCCCCACCCCCCCCCCCCCCCACCCCCCCCCCCCCCCACCCCCCCCCCCCCCCACCCCCCCCCCCCCCCACCCCCCCCCCCCCCCACCCCCCCCCCCCCCCACCCCCCCCCCCCCCCACCCCCCCCCCCCCCCACCCCCCCCCCCCCCCACCCCCCCCCCCCCCCACCCCCCCCCCCCCCCACCCCCCCCCCCCCCCACCCCCCCCCCCCCCCACCCCCCCCCCCCCCCACCCCCCCCCCCCCCCACCCCCCCCCCCCCCCACCCCCCCCCCCCCCCACCCCCCCCCCCCCCCACCCCCCCCCCCCCCCACCCCCCCCCCCCCCCACCCCCCCCCCCCCCCACCCCCCCCCCCCCCCACCCCCCCCCCCCCCCACCCCCCCCCCCCCCCACCCCCCCCCCCCCCCACCCCCCCCCCCCCCCACCCCCCCCCCCCCCCACCCCCCCCCCCCCCCACCCCCCCCCCCCCCCACCCCCCCCCCCCCCCACCCCCCCCCCCCCCCACCCCCCCCCCCCCCCACCCCCCCCCCCCCCCACCCCCCCCCCCCCCCACCCCCCCCCCCCCCCACCCCCCCCCCCCCCCACCCCCCCCCCCCCCCACCCCCCCCCCCCCCCACCCCCCCCCCCCCCCACCCCCCCCCCCCCCCACCCCCCCCCCCCCCCACCCCCCCCCCCCCCCACCCCCCCCCCCCCCCACCCCCCCCCCCCCCCACCCCCCCCCCCCCCCACCCCCCCCCCCCCCCACCCCCCCCCCCCCCCACCCCCCCCCCCCCCCACCCCCCCCCCCCCCCACCCCCCCCCCCCCCCACCCCCCCCCCCCCCCACCCCCCCCCCCCCCCACCCCCCCCCCCCCCCACCCCCCCCCCCCCCCACCCCCCCCCCCCCCCACCCCCCCCCCCCCCCACCCCCCCCCCCCCCCACCCCCCCCCCCCCCCACCCCCCCCCCCCCCCACCCCCCCCCCCCCCCACCCCCCCCCCCCCCCACCCCCCCCCCCCCCCACCCCCCCCCCCCCCCACCCCCCCCCCCCCCCACCCCCCCCCCCCCCCACCCCCCCCCCCCCCCACCCCCCCCCCCCCCCACCCCCCCCCCCCCCCACCCCCCCCCCCCCCCACCCCCCCCCCCCCCCACCCCCCCCCCCCCCCACCCCCCCCCCCCCCCACCCCCCCCCCCCCCCACCCCCCCCCCCCCCCACCCCCCCCCCCCCCCACCCCCCCCCCCCCCCACCCCCCCCCCCCCCCACCCCCCCCCCCCCCCACCCCCCCCCCCCCCCACCCCCCCCCCCCCCCACCCCCCCCCCCCCCCACCCCCCCCCCCCCCCACCCCCCCCCCCCCCCACCCCCCCCCCCCCCCACCCCCCCCCCCCCCCACCCCCCCCCCCCCCCACCCCCCCCCCCCCCCACCCCCCCCCCCCCCCACCCCCCCCCCCCCCCACCCCCCCCCCCCCCCACCCCCCCCCCCCCCCACCCCCCCCCCCCCCCACCCCCCCCCCCCCCCACCCCCCCCCCCCCCCACCCCCCCCCCCCCCCACCCCCCCCCCCCCCCACCCCCCCCCCCCCCCACCCCCCCCCCCCCCCACCCCCCCCCCCCCCCACCCCCCCCCCCCCCCACCCCCCCCCCCCCCCACCCCCCCCCCCCCCCACCCCCCCCCCCCCCCACCCCCCCCCCCCCCCACCCCCCCCCCCCCCCACCCCCCCCCCCCCCCACCCCCCCCCCCCCCCACCCCCCCCCCCCCCCACCCCCCCCCCCCCCCACCCCCCCCCCCCCCCACCCCCCCCCCCCCCCACCCCCCCCCCCCCCCACCCCCCCCCCCCCCCACCCCCCCCCCCCCCCACCCCCCCCCCCCCCCACCCCCCCCCCCCCCCACCCCCCCCCCCCCCCACCCCCCCCCCCCCCCACCCCCCCCCCCCCCCACCCCCCCCCCCCCCCACCCCCCCCCCCCCCCACCCCCCCCCCCCCCCACCCCCCCCCCCCCCCACCCCCCCCCCCCCCCACCCCCCCCCCCCCCCACCCCCCCCCCCCCCCACCCCCCCCCCCCCCCACCCCCCCCCCCCCCCACCCCCCCCCCCCCCCACCCCCCCCCCCCCCCACCCCCCCCCCCCCCCACCCCCCCCCCCCCCCACCCCCCCCCCCCCCCACCCCCCCCCCCCCCCACCCCCCCCCCCCCCCACCCCCCCCCCCCCCCACCCCCCCCCCCCCCCACCCCCCCCCCCCCCCACCCCCCCCCCCCCCCACCCCCCCCCCCCCCCACCCCCCCCCCCCCCCACCCCCCCCCCCCCCCACCCCCCCCCCCCCCCACCCCCCCCCCCCCCCACCCCCCCCCCCCCCCACCCCCCCCCCCCCCCACCCCCCCCCCCCCCCACCCCCCCCCCCCCCCACCCCCCCCCCCCCCCACCCCCCCCCCCCCCCACCCCCCCCCCCCCCCACCCCCCCCCCCCCCCACCCCCCCCCCCCCCCACCCCCCCCCCCCCCCACCCCCCCCCCCCCCCACCCCCCCCCCCCCCCACCCCCCCCCCCCCCCACCCCCCCCCCCCCCCACCCCCCCCCCCCCCCACCCCCCCCCCCCCCCACCCCCCCCCCCCCCCACCCCCCCCCCCCCCCACCCCCCCCCCCCCCCACCCCCCCCCCCCCCCACCCCCCCCCCCCCCCACCCCCCCCCCCCCCCACCCCCCCCCCCCCCCACCCCCCCCCCCCCCCACCCCCCCCCCCCCCCACCCCCCCCCCCCCCCACCCCCCCCCCCCCCCACCCCCCCCCCCCCCCACCCCCCCCCCCCCCCACCCCCCCCCCCCCCCACCCCCCCCCCCCCCCACCCCCCCCCCCCCCCACCCCCCCCCCCCCCCACCCCCCCCCCCCCCCACCCCCCCCCCCCCCCACCCCCCCCCCCCCCCACCCCCCCCCCCCCCCACCCCCCCCCCCCCCCACCCCCCCCCCCCCCCACCCCCCCCCCCCCCCACCCCCCCCCCCCCCCACCCCCCCCCCCCCCCACCCCCCCCCCCCCCCACCCCCCCCCCCCCCCACCCCCCCCCCCCCCCACCCCCCCCCCCCCCCACCCCCCCCCCCCCCCACCCCCCCCCCCCCCCACCCCCCCCCCCCCCCACCCCCCCCCCCCCCCACCCCCCCCCCCCCCCACCCCCCCCCCCCCCCACCCCCCCCCCCCCCCACCCCCCCCCCCCCCCACCCCCCCCCCCCCCCACCCCCCCCCCCCCCCACCCCCCCCCCCCCCCACCCCCCCCCCCCCCCACCCCCCCCCCCCCCCACCCCCCCCCCCCCCCACCCCCCCCCCCCCCCACCCCCCCCCCCCCCCACCCCCCCCCCCCCCCACCCCCCCCCCCCCCCACCCCCCCCCCCCCCCACCCCCCCCCCCCCCCACCCCCCCCCCCCCCCACCCCCCCCCCCCCCCACCCCCCCCCCCCCCCACCCCCCCCCCCCCCCACCCCCCCCCCCCCCCACCCCCCCCCCCCCCCACCCCCCCCCCCCCCCACCCCCCCCCCCCCCCACCCCCCCCCCCCCCCACCCCCCCCCCCCCCCACCCCCCCCCCCCCCCACCCCCCCCCCCCCCCACCCCCCCCCCCCCCCACCCCCCCCCCCCCCCACCCCCCCCCCCCCCCACCCCCCCCCCCCCCCACCCCCCCCCCCCCCCACCCCCCCCCCCCCCCACCCCCCCCCCCCCCCACCCCCCCCCCCCCCCACCCCCCCCCCCCCCCACCCCCCCCCCCCCCCACCCCCCCCCCCCCCCACCCCCCCCCCCCCCCACCCCCCCCCCCCCCCACCCCCCCCCCCCCCCACCCCCCCCCCCCCCCACCCCCCCCCCCCCCCACCCCCCCCCCCCCCCACCCCCCCCCCCCCCCACCCCCCCCCCCCCCCACCCCCCCCCCCCCCCACCCCCCCCCCCCCCCACCCCCCCCCCCCCCCACCCCCCCCCCCCCCCACCCCCCCCCCCCCCCACCCCCCCCCCCCCCCACCCCCCCCCCCCCCCACCCCCCCCCCCCCCCACCCCCCCCCCCCCCCACCCCCCCCCCCCCCCACCCCCCCCCCCCCCCACCCCCCCCCCCCCCCACCCCCCCCCCCCCCCACCCCCCCCCCCCCCCACCCCCCCCCCCCCCCACCCCCCCCCCCCCCCACCCCCCCCCCCCCCCACCCCCCCCCCCCCCCACCCCCCCCCCCCCCCACCCCCCCCCCCCCCCACCCCCCCCCCCCCCCACCCCCCCCCCCCCCCACCCCCCCCCCCCCCCACCCCCCCCCCCCCCCACCCCCCCCCCCCCCCACCCCCCCCCCCCCCCACCCCCCCCCCCCCCCACCCCCCCCCCCCCCCACCCCCCCCCCCCCCCACCCCCCCCCCCCCCCACCCCCCCCCCCCCCCACCCCCCCCCCCCCCCACCCCCCCCCCCCCCCACCCCCCCCCCCCCCCACCCCCCCCCCCCCCCACCCCCCCCCCCCCCCACCCCCCCCCCCCCCCACCCCCCCCCCCCCCCACCCCCCCCCCCCCCCACCCCCCCCCCCCCCCACCCCCCCCCCCCCCCACCCCCCCCCCCCCCCACCCCCCCCCCCCCCCACCCCCCCCCCCCCCCACCCCCCCCCCCCCCCACCCCCCCCCCCCCCCACCCCCCCCCCCCCCCACCCCCCCCCCCCCCCACCCCCCCCCCCCCCCACCCCCCCCCCCCCCCACCCCCCCCCCCCCCCACCCCCCCCCCCCCCCACCCCCCCCCCCCCCCACCCCCCCCCCCCCCCACCCCCCCCCCCCCCCACCCCCCCCCCCCCCCACCCCCCCCCCCCCCCACCCCCCCCCCCCCCCACCCCCCCCCCCCCCCACCCCCCCCCCCCCCCACCCCCCCCCCCCCCCACCCCCCCCCCCCCCCACCCCCCCCCCCCCCCACCCCCCCCCCCCCCCACCCCCCCCCCCCCCCACCCCCCCCCCCCCCCACCCCCCCCCCCCCCCACCCCCCCCCCCCCCCACCCCCCCCCCCCCCCACCCCCCCCCCCCCCCACCCCCCCCCCCCCCCACCCCCCCCCCCCCCCACCCCCCCCCCCCCCCACCCCCCCCCCCCCCCACCCCCCCCCCCCCCCACCCCCCCCCCCCCCCACCCCCCCCCCCCCCCACCCCCCCCCCCCCCCACCCCCCCCCCCCCCCACCCCCCCCCCCCCCCACCCCCCCCCCCCCCCACCCCCCCCCCCCCCCACCCCCCCCCCCCCCCACCCCCCCCCCCCCCCACCCCCCCCCCCCCCCACCCCCCCCCCCCCCCACCCCCCCCCCCCCCCACCCCCCCCCCCCCCCACCCCCCCCCCCCCCCACCCCCCCCCCCCCCCACCCCCCCCCCCCCCCACCCCCCCCCCCCCCCACCCCCCCCCCCCCCCACCCCCCCCCCCCCCCACCCCCCCCCCCCCCCACCCCCCCCCCCCCCCACCCCCCCCCCCCCCCACCCCCCCCCCCCCCCACCCCCCCCCCCCCCCACCCCCCCCCCCCCCCACCCCCCCCCCCCCCCACCCCCCCCCCCCCCCACCCCCCCCCCCCCCCACCCCCCCCCCCCCCCACCCCCCCCCCCCCCCACCCCCCCCCCCCCCCACCCCCCCCCCCCCCCACCCCCCCCCCCCCCCACCCCCCCCCCCCCCCACCCCCCCCCCCCCCCACCCCCCCCCCCCCCCACCCCCCCCCCCCCCCACCCCCCCCCCCCCCCACCCCCCCCCCCCCCCACCCCCCCCCCCCCCCACCCCCCCCCCCCCCCACCCCCCCCCCCCCCCACCCCCCCCCCCCCCCACCCCCCCCCCCCCCCACCCCCCCCCCCCCCCACCCCCCCCCCCCCCCACCCCCCCCCCCCCCCACCCCCCCCCCCCCCCACCCCCCCCCCCCCCCACCCCCCCCCCCCCCCACCCCCCCCCCCCCCCACCCCCCCCCCCCCCCACCCCCCCCCCCCCCCACCCCCCCCCCCCCCCACCCCCCCCCCCCCCCACCCCCCCCCCCCCCCACCCCCCCCCCCCCCCACCCCCCCCCCCCCCCACCCCCCCCCCCCCCCACCCCCCCCCCCCCCCACCCCCCCCCCCCCCCACCCCCCCCCCCCCCCACCCCCCCCCCCCCCCACCCCCCCCCCCCCCCACCCCCCCCCCCCCCCACCCCCCCCCCCCCCCACCCCCCCCCCCCCCCACCCCCCCCCCCCCCCACCCCCCCCCCCCCCCACCCCCCCCCCCCCCCACCCCCCCCCCCCCCCACCCCCCCCCCCCCCCACCCCCCCCCCCCCCCACCCCCCCCCCCCCCCACCCCCCCCCCCCCCCACCCCCCCCCCCCCCCACCCCCCCCCCCCCCCACCCCCCCCCCCCCCCACCCCCCCCCCCCCCCACCCCCCCCCCCCCCCACCCCCCCCCCCCCCCACCCCCCCCCCCCCCCACCCCCCCCCCCCCCCACCCCCCCCCCCCCCCACCCCCCCCCCCCCCCACCCCCCCCCCCCCCCACCCCCCCCCCCCCCCACCCCCCCCCCCCCCCACCCCCCCCCCCCCCCACCCCCCCCCCCCCCCACCCCCCCCCCCCCCCACCCCCCCCCCCCCCCACCCCCCCCCCCCCCCACCCCCCCCCCCCCCCACCCCCCCCCCCCCCCACCCCCCCCCCCCCCCACCCCCCCCCCCCCCCACCCCCCCCCCCCCCCACCCCCCCCCCCCCCCACCCCCCCCCCCCCCCACCCCCCCCCCCCCCCACCCCCCCCCCCCCCCACCCCCCCCCCCCCCCACCCCCCCCCCCCCCCACCCCCCCCCCCCCCCACCCCCCCCCCCCCCCACCCCCCCCCCCCCCCACCCCCCCCCCCCCCCACCCCCCCCCCCCCCCACCCCCCCCCCCCCCCACCCCCCCCCCCCCCCACCCCCCCCCCCCCCCACCCCCCCCCCCCCCCACCCCCCCCCCCCCCCACCCCCCCCCCCCCCCACCCCCCCCCCCCCCCACCCCCCCCCCCCCCCACCCCCCCCCCCCCCCACCCCCCCCCCCCCCCACCCCCCCCCCCCCCCACCCCCCCCCCCCCCCACCCCCCCCCCCCCCCACCCCCCCCCCCCCCCACCCCCCCCCCCCCCCACCCCCCCCCCCCCCCACCCCCCCCCCCCCCCACCCCCCCCCCCCCCCACCCCCCCCCCCCCCCACCCCCCCCCCCCCCCACCCCCCCCCCCCCCCACCCCCCCCCCCCCCCACCCCCCCCCCCCCCCACCCCCCCCCCCCCCCACCCCCCCCCCCCCCCACCCCCCCCCCCCCCCACCCCCCCCCCCCCCCACCCCCCCCCCCCCCCACCCCCCCCCCCCCCCACCCCCCCCCCCCCCCACCCCCCCCCCCCCCCACCCCCCCCCCCCCCCACCCCCCCCCCCCCCCACCCCCCCCCCCCCCCACCCCCCCCCCCCCCCACCCCCCCCCCCCCCCACCCCCCCCCCCCCCCACCCCCCCCCCCCCCCACCCCCCCCCCCCCCCACCCCCCCCCCCCCCCACCCCCCCCCCCCCCCACCCCCCCCCCCCCCCACCCCCCCCCCCCCCCACCCCCCCCCCCCCCCACCCCCCCCCCCCCCCACCCCCCCCCCCCCCCACCCCCCCCCCCCCCCACCCCCCCCCCCCCCCACCCCCCCCCCCCCCCACCCCCCCCCCCCCCCACCCCCCCCCCCCCCCACCCCCCCCCCCCCCCACCCCCCCCCCCCCCCACCCCCCCCCCCCCCCACCCCCCCCCCCCCCCACCCCCCCCCCCCCCCACCCCCCCCCCCCCCCACCCCCCCCCCCCCCCACCCCCCCCCCCCCCCACCCCCCCCCCCCCCCACCCCCCCCCCCCCCCACCCCCCCCCCCCCCCACCCCCCCCCCCCCCCACCCCCCCCCCCCCCCACCCCCCCCCCCCCCCACCCCCCCCCCCCCCCACCCCCCCCCCCCCCCACCCCCCCCCCCCCCCACCCCCCCCCCCCCCCACCCCCCCCCCCCCCCACCCCCCCCCCCCCCCACCCCCCCCCCCCCCCACCCCCCCCCCCCCCCACCCCCCCCCCCCCCCACCCCCCCCCCCCCCCACCCCCCCCCCCCCCCACCCCCCCCCCCCCCCACCCCCCCCCCCCCCCACCCCCCCCCCCCCCCACCCCCCCCCCCCCCCACCCCCCCCCCCCCCCACCCCCCCCCCCCCCCACCCCCCCCCCCCCCCACCCCCCCCCCCCCCCACCCCCCCCCCCCCCCACCCCCCCCCCCCCCCACCCCCCCCCCCCCCCACCCCCCCCCCCCCCCACCCCCCCCCCCCCCCACCCCCCCCCCCCCCCACCCCCCCCCCCCCCCACCCCCCCCCCCCCCCACCCCCCCCCCCCCCCACCCCCCCCCCCCCCCACCCCCCCCCCCCCCCACCCCCCCCCCCCCCCACCCCCCCCCCCCCCCACCCCCCCCCCCCCCCACCCCCCCCCCCCCCCACCCCCCCCCCCCCCCACCCCCCCCCCCCCCCACCCCCCCCCCCCCCCACCCCCCCCCCCCCCCACCCCCCCCCCCCCCCACCCCCCCCCCCCCCCACCCCCCCCCCCCCCCACCCCCCCCCCCCCCCACCCCCCCCCCCCCCCACCCCCCCCCCCCCCCACCCCCCCCCCCCCCCACCCCCCCCCCCCCCCACCCCCCCCCCCCCCCACCCCCCCCCCCCCCCACCCCCCCCCCCCCCCACCCCCCCCCCCCCCCACCCCCCCCCCCCCCCACCCCCCCCCCCCCCCACCCCCCCCCCCCCCCACCCCCCCCCCCCCCCACCCCCCCCCCCCCCCACCCCCCCCCCCCCCCACCCCCCCCCCCCCCCACCCCCCCCCCCCCCCACCCCCCCCCCCCCCCACCCCCCCCCCCCCCCACCCCCCCCCCCCCCCACCCCCCCCCCCCCCCACCCCCCCCCCCCCCCACCCCCCCCCCCCCCCACCCCCCCCCCCCCCCACCCCCCCCCCCCCCCACCCCCCCCCCCCCCCACCCCCCCCCCCCCCCACCCCCCCCCCCCCCCACCCCCCCCCCCCCCCACCCCCCCCCCCCCCCACCCCCCCCCCCCCCCACCCCCCCCCCCCCCCACCCCCCCCCCCCCCCACCCCCCCCCCCCCCCACCCCCCCCCCCCCCCACCCCCCCCCCCCCCCACCCCCCCCCCCCCCCACCCCCCCCCCCCCCCACCCCCCCCCCCCCCCACCCCCCCCCCCCCCCACCCCCCCCCCCCCCCACCCCCCCCCCCCCCCACCCCCCCCCCCCCCCACCCCCCCCCCCCCCCACCCCCCCCCCCCCCCACCCCCCCCCCCCCCCACCCCCCCCCCCCCCCACCCCCCCCCCCCCCCACCCCCCCCCCCCCCCACCCCCCCCCCCCCCCACCCCCCCCCCCCCCCACCCCCCCCCCCCCCCACCCCCCCCCCCCCCCACCCCCCCCCCCCCCCACCCCCCCCCCCCCCCACCCCCCCCCCCCCCCACCCCCCCCCCCCCCCACCCCCCCCCCCCCCCACCCCCCCCCCCCCCCACCCCCCCCCCCCCCCACCCCCCCCCCCCCCCACCCCCCCCCCCCCCCACCCCCCCCCCCCCCCACCCCCCCCCCCCCCCACCCCCCCCCCCCCCCACCCCCCCCCCCCCCCACCCCCCCCCCCCCCCACCCCCCCCCCCCCCCACCCCCCCCCCCCCCCACCCCCCCCCCCCCCCACCCCCCCCCCCCCCCACCCCCCCCCCCCCCCACCCCCCCCCCCCCCCACCCCCCCCCCCCCCCACCCCCCCCCCCCCCCACCCCCCCCCCCCCCCACCCCCCCCCCCCCCCACCCCCCCCCCCCCCCACCCCCCCCCCCCCCCACCCCCCCCCCCCCCCACCCCCCCCCCCCCCCACCCCCCCCCCCCCCCACCCCCCCCCCCCCCCACCCCCCCCCCCCCCCACCCCCCCCCCCCCCCACCCCCCCCCCCCCCCACCCCCCCCCCCCCCCACCCCCCCCCCCCCCCACCCCCCCCCCCCCCCACCCCCCCCCCCCCCCACCCCCCCCCCCCCCCACCCCCCCCCCCCCCCACCCCCCCCCCCCCCCACCCCCCCCCCCCCCCACCCCCCCCCCCCCCCACCCCCCCCCCCCCCCACCCCCCCCCCCCCCCACCCCCCCCCCCCCCCACCCCCCCCCCCCCCCACCCCCCCCCCCCCCCACCCCCCCCCCCCCCCACCCCCCCCCCCCCCCACCCCCCCCCCCCCCCACCCCCCCCCCCCCCCACCCCCCCCCCCCCCCACCCCCCCCCCCCCCCACCCCCCCCCCCCCCCACCCCCCCCCCCCCCCACCCCCCCCCCCCCCCACCCCCCCCCCCCCCCACCCCCCCCCCCCCCCACCCCCCCCCCCCCCCACCCCCCCCCCCCCCCACCCCCCCCCCCCCCCACCCCCCCCCCCCCCCACCCCCCCCCCCCCCCACCCCCCCCCCCCCCCACCCCCCCCCCCCCCCACCCCCCCCCCCCCCCACCCCCCCCCCCCCCCACCCCCCCCCCCCCCCACCCCCCCCCCCCCCCACCCCCCCCCCCCCCCACCCCCCCCCCCCCCCACCCCCCCCCCCCCCCACCCCCCCCCCCCCCCACCCCCCCCCCCCCCCACCCCCCCCCCCCCCCACCCCCCCCCCCCCCCACCCCCCCCC
Source organism: Sphaerodactylus townsendi (assembly GCF_021028975.2). Taxonomy (NCBI): domain Eukaryota; kingdom Metazoa; phylum Chordata; class Lepidosauria; order Squamata; family Sphaerodactylidae; genus Sphaerodactylus; species Sphaerodactylus townsendi. The sequence continues at coordinate 7,265,404 of NC_059439.1, read as the reverse complement.
CCCCCCACCCCCCCCCCCCCCCACCCCCCCCCCCCCCCACCCCCCCCCCCCCCCACCCCCCCCCCCCCCCACCCCCCCCCCCCCCCACCCCCCCCCCCCCCCACCCCCCCCCCCCCCCACCCCCCCCCCCCCCCACCCCCCCCCCCCCCCACCCCCCCCCCCCCCCACCCCCCCCCCCCCCCACCCCCCCCCCCCCCCACCCCCCCCCCCCCCCACCCCCCCCCCCCCCCACCCCCCCCCCCCCCCACCCCCCCCCCCCCCCACCCCCCCCCCCCCCCACCCCCCCCCCCCCCCACCCCCCCCCCCCCCCACCCCCCCCCCCCCCCACCCCCCCCCCCCCCCACCCCCCCCCCCCCCCACCCCCCCCCCCCCCCACCCCCCCCCCCCCCCACCCCCCCCCCCCCCCACCCCCCCCCCCCCCCACCCCCCCCCCCCCCCACCCCCCCCCCCCCCCACCCCCCCCCCCCCCCACCCCCCCCCCCCCCCACCCCCCCCCCCCCCCACCCCCCCCCCCCCCCACCCCCCCCCCCCCCCACCCCCCCCCCCCCCCACCCCCCCCCCCCCCCACCCCCCCCCCCCCCCACCCCCCCCCCCCCCCACCCCCCCCCCCCCCCACCCCCCCCCCCCCCCACCCCCCCCCCCCCCCACCCCCCCCCCCCCCCACCCCCCCCCCCCCCCACCCCCCCCCCCCCCCACCCCCCCCCCCCCCCACCCCCCCCCCCCCCCACCCCCCCCCCCCCCCACCCCCCCCCCCCCCCACCCCCCCCCCCCCCCACCCCCCCCCCCCCCCACCCCCCCCCCCCCCCACCCCCCCCCCCCCCCACCCCCCCCCCCCCCCACCCCCCCCCCCCCCCACCCCCCCCCCCCCCCACCCCCCCCCCCCCCCACCCCCCCCCCCCCCCACCCCCCCCCCCCCCCACCCCCCCCCCCCCCCACCCCCCCCCCCCCCCACCCCCCCCCCCCCCCACCCCCCCCCCCCCCCACCCCCCCCCCCCCCCACCCCCCCCCCCCCCCACCCCCCCCCCCCCCCACCCCCCCCCCCCCCCACCCCCCCCCCCCCCCACCCCCCCCCCCCCCCACCCCCCCCCCCCCCCACCCCCCCCCCCCCCCACCCCCCCCCCCCCCCACCCCCCCCCCCCCCCACCCCCCCCCCCCCCCACCCCCCCCCCCCCCCACCCCCCCCCCCCCCCACCCCCCCCCCCCCCCACCCCCCCCCCCCCCCACCCCCCCCCCCCCCCACCCCCCCCCCCCCCCACCCCCCCCCCCCCCCACCCCCCCCCCCCCCCACCCCCCCCCCCCCCCACCCCCCCCCCCCCCCACCCCCCCCCCCCCCCACCCCCCCCCCCCCCCACCCCCCCCCCCCCCCACCCCCCCCCCCCCCCACCCCCCCCCCCCCCCACCCCCCCCCCCCCCCACCCCCCCCCCCCCCCACCCCCCCCCCCCCCCACCCCCCCCCCCCCCCACCCCCCCCCCCCCCCACCCCCCCCCCCCCCCACCCCCCCCCCCCCCCACCCCCCCCCCCCCCCACCCCCCCCCCCCCCCACCCCCCCCCCCCCCCACCCCCCCCCCCCCCCACCCCCCCCCCCCCCCACCCCCCCCCCCCCCCACCCCCCCCCCCCCCCACCCCCCCCCCCCCCCACCCCCCCCCCCCCCCACCCCCCCCCCCCCCCACCCCCCCCCCCCCCCACCCCCCCCCCCCCCCACCCCCCCCCCCCCCCACCCCCCCCCCCCCCCACCCCCCCCCCCCCCCACCCCCCCCCCCCCCCACCCCCCCCCCCCCCCACCCCCCCCCCCCCCCACCCCCCCCCCCCCCCACCCCCCCCCCCCCCCACCCCCCCCCCCCCCCACCCCCCCCCCCCCCCACCCCCCCCCCCCCCCACCCCCCCCCCCCCCCACCCCCCCCCCCCCCCACCCCCCCCCCCCCCCACCCCCCCCCCCCCCCACCCCCCCCCCCCCCCACCCCCCCCCCCCCCCACCCCCCCCCCCCCCCACCCCCCCCCCCCCCCACCCCCCCCCCCCCCCACCCCCCCCCCCCCCCACCCCCCCCCCCCCCCACCCCCCCCCCCCCCCACCCCCCCCCCCCCCCACCCCCCCCCCCCCCCACCCCCCCCCCCCCCCACCCCCCCCCCCCCCCACCCCCCCCCCCCCCCACCCCCCCCCCCCCCCACCCCCCCCCCCCCCCACCCCCCCCCCCCCCCACCCCCCCCCCCCCCCACCCCCCCCCCCCCCCACCCCCCCCCCCCCCCACCCCCCCCCCCCCCCACCCCCCCCCCCCCCCACCCCCCCCCCCCCCCACCCCCCCCCCCCCCCACCCCCCCCCCCCCCCACCCCCCCCCCCCCCCACCCCCCCCCCCCCCCACCCCCCCCCCCCCCCACCCCCCCCCCCCCCCACCCCCCCCCCCCCCCACCCCCCCCCCCCCCCACCCCCCCCCCCCCCCACCCCCCCCCCCCCCCACCCCCCCCCCCCCCCACCCCCCCCCCCCCCCACCCCCCCCCCCCCCCACCCCCCCCCCCCCCCACCCCCCCCCCCCCCCACCCCCCCCCCCCCCCACCCCCCCCCCCCCCCACCCCCCCCCCCCCCCACCCCCCCCCCCCCCCACCCCCCCCCCCCCCCACCCCCCCCCCCCCCCACCCCCCCCCCCCCCCACCCCCCCCCCCCCCCACCCCCCCCCCCCCCCACCCCCCCCCCCCCCCACCCCCCCCCCCCCCCACCCCCCCCCCCCCCCACCCCCCCCCCCCCCCACCCCCCCCCCCCCCCACCCCCCCCCCCCCCCACCCCCCCCCCCCCCCACCCCCCCCCCCCCCCACCCCCCCCCCCCCCCACCCCCCCCCCCCCCCACCCCCCCCCCCCCCCACCCCCCCCCCCCCCCACCCCCCCCCCCCCCCACCCCCCCCCCCCCCCACCCCCCCCCCCCCCCACCCCCCCCCCCCCCCACCCCCCCCCCCCCCCACCCCCCCCCCCCCCCACCCCCCCCCCCCCCCACCCCCCCCCCCCCCCACCCCCCCCCCCCCCCACCCCCCCCCCCCCCCACCCCCCCCCCCCCCCACCCCCCCCCCCCCCCACCCCCCCCCCCCCCCACCCCCCCCCCCCCCCACCCCCCCCCCCCCCCACCCCCCCCCCCCCCCACCCCCCCCCCCCCCCACCCCCCCCCCCCCCCACCCCCCCCCCCCCCCACCCCCCCCCCCCCCCACCCCCCCCCCCCCCCACCCCCCCCCCCCCCCACCCCCCCCCCCCCCCACCCCCCCCCCCCCCCACCCCCCCCCCCCCCCACCCCCCCCCCCCCCCACCCCCCCCCCCCCCCACCCCCCCCCCCCCCCACCCCCCCCCCCCCCCACCCCCCCCCCCCCCCACCCCCCCCCCCCCCCACCCCCCCCCCCCCCCACCCCCCCCCCCCCCCACCCCCCCCCCCCCCCACCCCCCCCCCCCCCCACCCCCCCCCCCCCCCACCCCCCCCCCCCCCCACCCCCCCCCCCCCCCACCCCCCCCCCCCCCCACCCCCCCCCCCCCCCACCCCCCCCCCCCCCCACCCCCCCCCCCCCCCACCCCCCCCCCCCCCCACCCCCCCCCCCCCCCACCCCCCCCCCCCCCCACCCCCCCCCCCCCCCACCCCCCCCCCCCCCCACCCCCCCCCCCCCCCACCCCCCCCCCCCCCCACCCCCCCCCCCCCCCACCCCCCCCCCCCCCCACCCCCCCCCCCCCCCACCCCCCCCCCCCCCCACCCCCCCCCCCCCCCACCCCCCCCCCCCCCCACCCCCCCCCCCCCCCACCCCCCCCCCCCCCCACCCCCCCCCCCCCCCACCCCCCCCCCCCCCCACCCCCCCCCCCCCCCACCCCCCCCCCCCCCCACCCCCCCCCCCCCCCACCCCCCCCCCCCCCCACCCCCCCCCCCCCCCACCCCCCCCCCCCCCCACCCCCCCCCCCCCCCACCCCCCCCCCCCCCCACCCCCCCCCCCCCCCACCCCCCCCCCCCCCCACCCCCCCCCCCCCCCACCCCCCCCCCCCCCCACCCCCCCCCCCCCCCACCCCCCCCCCCCCCCACCCCCCCCCCCCCCCACCCCCCCCCCCCCCCACCCCCCCCCCCCCCCACCCCCCCCCCCCCCCACCCCCCCCCCCCCCCACCCCCCCCCCCCCCCACCCCCCCCCCCCCCCACCCCCCCCCCCCCCCACCCCCCCCCCCCCCCACCCCCCCCCCCCCCCACCCCCCCCCCCCCCCACCCCCCCCCCCCCCCACCCCCCCCCCCCCCCACCCCCCCCCCCCCCCACCCCCCCCCCCCCCCACCCCCCCCCCCCCCCACCCCCCCCCCCCCCCACCCCCCCCCCCCCCCACCCCCCCCCCCCCCCACCCCCCCCCCCCCCCACCCCCCCCCCCCCCCACCCCCCCCCCCCCCCACCCCCCCCCCCCCCCACCCCCCCCCCCCCCCACCCCCCCCCCCCCCCACCCCCCCCCCCCCCCACCCCCCCCCCCCCCCACCCCCCCCCCCCCCCACCCCCCCCCCCCCCCACCCCCCCCCCCCCCCACCCCCCCCCCCCCCCACCCCCCCCCCCCCCCACCCCCCCCCCCCCCCACCCCCCCCCCCCCCCACCCCCCCCCCCCCCCACCCCCCCCCCCCCCCACCCCCCCCCCCCCCCACCCCCCCCCCCCCCCACCCCCCCCCCCCCCCACCCCCCCCCCCCCCCACCCCCCCCCCCCCCCACCCCCCCCCCCCCCCACCCCCCCCCCCCCCCACCCCCCCCCCCCCCCACCCCCCCCCCCCCCCACCCCCCCCCCCCCCCACCCCCCCCCCCCCCCACCCCCCCCCCCCCCCACCCCCCCCCCCCCCCACCCCCCCCCCCCCCCACCCCCCCCCCCCCCCACCCCCCCCCCCCCCCACCCCCCCCCCCCCCCACCCCCCCCCCCCCCCACCCCCCCCCCCCCCCACCCCCCCCCCCCCCCACCCCCCCCCCCCCCCACCCCCCCCCCCCCCCACCCCCCCCCCCCCCCACCCCCCCCCCCCCCCACCCCCCCCCCCCCCCACCCCCCCCCCCCCCCACCCCCCCCCCCCCCCACCCCCCCCCCCCCCCACCCCCCCCCCCCCCCACCCCCCCCCCCCCCCACCCCCCCCCCCCCCCACCCCCCCCCCCCCCCACCCCCCCCCCCCCCCACCCCCCCCCCCCCCCACCCCCCCCCCCCCCCACCCCCCCCCCCCCCCACCCCCCCCCCCCCCCACCCCCCCCCCCCCCCACCCCCCCCCCCCCCCACCCCCCCCCCCCCCCACCCCCCCCCCCCCCCACCCCCCCCCCCCCCCACCCCCCCCCCCCCCCACCCCCCCCCCCCCCCACCCCCCCCCCCCCCCACCCCCCCCCCCCCCCACCCCCCCCCCCCCCCACCCCCCCCCCCCCCCACCCCCCCCCCCCCCCACCCCCCCCCCCCCCCACCCCCCCCCCCCCCCACCCCCCCCCCCCCCCACCCCCCCCCCCCCCCACCCCCCCCCCCCCCCACCCCCCCCCCCCCCCACCCCCCCCCCCCCCCACCCCCCCCCCCCCCCACCCCCCCCCCCCCCCACCCCCCCCCCCCCCCACCCCCCCCCCCCCCCACCCCCCCCCCCCCCCACCCCCCCCCCCCCCCACCCCCCCCCCCCCCCACCCCCCCCCCCCCCCACCCCCCCCCCCCCCCACCCCCCCCCCCCCCCACCCCCCCCCCCCCCCACCCCCCCCCCCCCCCACCCCCCCCCCCCCCCACCCCCCCCCCCCCCCACCCCCCCCCCCCCCCACCCCCCCCCCCCCCCACCCCCCCCCCCCCCCACCCCCCCCCCCCCCCACCCCCCCCCCCCCCCACCCCCCCCCCCCCCCACCCCCCCCCCCCCCCACCCCCCCCCCCCCCCACCCCCCCCCCCCCCCACCCCCCCCCCCCCCCACCCCCCCCCCCCCCCACCCCCCCCCCCCCCCACCCCCCCCCCCCCCCACCCCCCCCCCCCCCCACCCCCCCCCCCCCCCACCCCCCCCCCCCCCCACCCCCCCCCCCCCCCACCCCCCCCCCCCCCCACCCCCCCCCCCCCCCACCCCCCCCCCCCCCCACCCCCCCCCCCCCCCACCCCCCCCCCCCCCCACCCCCCCCCCCCCCCACCCCCCCCCCCCCCCACCCCCCCCCCCCCCCACCCCCCCCCCCCCCCACCCCCCCCCCCCCCCACCCCCCCCCCCCCCCACCCCCCCCCCCCCCCACCCCCCCCCCCCCCCACCCCCCCCCCCCCCCACCCCCCCCCCCCCCCACCCCCCCCCCCCCCCACCCCCCCCCCCCCCCACCCCCCCCCCCCCCCACCCCCCCCCCCCCCCACCCCCCCCCCCCCCCACCCCCCCCCCCCCCCACCCCCCCCCCCCCCCACCCCCCCCCCCCCCCACCCCCCCCCCCCCCCACCCCCCCCCCCCCCCACCCCCCCCCCCCCCCACCCCCCCCCCCCCCCACCCCCCCCCCCCCCCACCCCCCCCCCCCCCCACCCCCCCCCCCCCCCACCCCCCCCCCCCCCCACCCCCCCCCCCCCCCACCCCCCCCCCCCCCCACCCCCCCCCCCCCCCACCCCCCCCCCCCCCCACCCCCCCCCCCCCCCACCCCCCCCCCCCCCCACCCCCCCCCCCCCCCACCCCCCCCCCCCCCCACCCCCCCCCCCCCCCACCCCCCCCCCCCCCCACCCCCCCCCCCCCCCACCCCCCCCCCCCCCCACCCCCCCCCCCCCCCACCCCCCCCCCCCCCCACCCCCCCCCCCCCCCACCCCCCCCCCCCCCCACCCCCCCCCCCCCCCACCCCCCCCCCCCCCCACCCCCCCCCCCCCCCACCCCCCCCCCCCCCCACCCCCCCCCCCCCCCACCCCCCCCCCCCCCCACCCCCCCCCCCCCCCACCCCCCCCCCCCCCCACCCCCCCCCCCCCCCACCCCCCCCCCCCCCCACCCCCCCCCCCCCCCACCCCCCCCCCCCCCCACCCCCCCCCCCCCCCACCCCCCCCCCCCCCCACCCCCCCCCCCCCCCACCCCCCCCCCCCCCCACCCCCCCCCCCCCCCACCCCCCCCCCCCCCCACCCCCCCCCCCCCCCACCCCCCCCCCCCCCCACCCCCCCCCCCCCCCACCCCCCCCCCCCCCCACCCCCCCCCCCCCCCACCCCCCCCCCCCCCCACCCCCCCCCCCCCCCACCCCCCCCCCCCCCCACCCCCCCCCCCCCCCACCCCCCCCCCCCCCCACCCCCCCCCCCCCCCACCCCCCCCCCCCCCCACCCCCCCCCCCCCCCACCCCCCCCCCCCCCCACCCCCCCCCCCCCCCACCCCCCCCCCCCCCCACCCCCCCCCCCCCCCACCCCCCCCCCCCCCCACCCCCCCCCCCCCCCACCCCCCCCCCCCCCCACCCCCCCCCCCCCCCACCCCCCCCCCCCCCCACCCCCCCCCCCCCCCACCCCCCCCCCCCCCCACCCCCCCCCCCCCCCACCCCCCCCCCCCCCCACCCCCCCCCCCCCCCACCCCCCCCCCCCCCCACCCCCCCCCCCCCCCACCCCCCCCCCCCCCCACCCCCCCCCCCCCCCACCCCCCCCCCCCCCCACCCCCCCCCCCCCCCACCCCCCCCCCCCCCCACCCCCCCCCCCCCCCACCCCCCCCCCCCCCCACCCCCCCCCCCCCCCACCCCCCCCCCCCCCCACCCCCCCCCCCCCCCACCCCCCCCCCCCCCCACCCCCCCCCCCCCCCACCCCCCCCCCCCCCCACCCCCCCCCCCCCCCACCCCCCCCCCCCCCCACCCCCCCCCCCCCCCACCCCCCCCCCCCCCCACCCCCCCCCCCCCCCACCCCCCCCCCCCCCCACCCCCCCCCCCCCCCACCCCCCCCCCCCCCCACCCCCCCCCCCCCCCACCCCCCCCCCCCCCCACCCCCCCCCCCCCCCACCCCCCCCCCCCCCCACCCCCCCCCCCCCCCACCCCCCCCCCCCCCCACCCCCCCCCCCCCCCACCCCCCCCCCCCCCCACCCCCCCCCCCCCCCACCCCCCCCCCCCCCCACCCCCCCCCCCCCCCACCCCCCCCCCCCCCCACCCCCCCCCCCCCCCACCCCCCCCCCCCCCCACCCCCCCCCCCCCCCACCCCCCCCCCCCCCCACCCCCCCCCCCCCCCACCCCCCCCCCCCCCCACCCCCCCCCCCCCCCACCCCCCCCCCCCCCCACCCCCCCCCCCCCCCACCCCCCCCCCCCCCCACCCCCCCCCCCCCCCACCCCCCCCCCCCCCCACCCCCCCCCCCCCCCACCCCCCCCCCCCCCCACCCCCCCCCCCCCCCACCCCCCCCCCCCCCCACCCCCCCCCCCCCCCACCCCCCCCCCCCCCCACCCCCCCCCCCCCCCACCCCCCCCCCCCCCCACCCCCCCCCCCCCCCACCCCCCCCCCCCCCCACCCCCCCCCCCCCCCACCCCCCCCCCCCCCCACCCCCCCCCCCCCCCACCCCCCCCCCCCCCCACCCCCCCCCCCCCCCACCCCCCCCCCCCCCCACCCCCCCCCCCCCCCACCCCCCCCCCCCCCCACCCCCCCCCCCCCCCACCCCCCCCCCCCCCCACCCCCCCCCCCCCCCACCCCCCCCCCCCCCCACCCCCCCCCCCCCCCACCCCCCCCCCCCCCCACCCCCCCCCCCCCCCACCCCCCCCCCCCCCCACCCCCCCCCCCCCCCACCCCCCCCCCCCCCCACCCCCCCCCCCCCCCACCCCCCCCCCCCCCCACCCCCCCCCCCCCCCACCCCCCCCCCCCCCCACCCCCCCCCCCCCCCACCCCCCCCCCCCCCCACCCCCCCCCCCCCCCACCCCCCCCCCCCCCCACCCCCCCCCCCCCCCACCCCCCCCCCCCCCCACCCCCCCCCCCCCCCACCCCCCCCCCCCCCCACCCCCCCCCCCCCCCACCCCCCCCCCCCCCCACCCCCCCCCCCCCCCACCCCCCCCCCCCCCCACCCCCCCCCCCCCCCACCCCCCCCCCCCCCCACCCCCCCCCCCCCCCACCCCCCCCCCCCCCCACCCCCCCCCCCCCCCACCCCCCCCCCCCCCCACCCCCCCCCCCCCCCACCCCCCCCCCCCCCCACCCCCCCCCCCCCCCACCCCCCCCCCCCCCCACCCCCCCCCCCCCCCACCCCCCCCCCCCCCCACCCCCCCCCCCCCCCACCCCCCCCCCCCCCCACCCCCCCCCCCCCCCACCCCCCCCCCCCCCCACCCCCCCCCCCCCCCACCCCCCCCCCCCCCCACCCCCCCCCCCCCCCACCCCCCCCCCCCCCCACCCCCCCCCCCCCCCACCCCCCCCCCCCCCCACCCCCCCCCCCCCCCACCCCCCCCCCCCCCCACCCCCCCCCCCCCCCACCCCCCCCCCCCCCCACCCCCCCCCCCCCCCACCCCCCCCCCCCCCCACCCCCCCCCCCCCCCACCCCCCCCCCCCCCCACCCCCCCCCCCCCCCACCCCCCCCCCCCCCCACCCCCCCCCCCCCCCACCCCCCCCCCCCCCCACCCCCCCCCCCCCCCACCCCCCCCCCCCCCCACCCCCCCCCCCCCCCACCCCCCCCCCCCCCCACCCCCCCCCCCCCCCACCCCCCCCCCCCCCCACCCCCCCCCCCCCCCACCCCCCCCCCCCCCCACCCCCCCCCCCCCCCACCCCCCCCCCCCCCCACCCCCCCCCCCCCCCACCCCCCCCCCCCCCCACCCCCCCCCCCCCCCACCCCCCCCCCCCCCCACCCCCCCCCCCCCCCACCCCCCCCCCCCCCCACCCCCCCCCCCCCCCACCCCCCCCCCCCCCCACCCCCCCCCCCCCCCACCCCCCCCCCCCCCCACCCCCCCCCCCCCCCACCCCCCCCCCCCCCCACCCCCCCCCCCCCCCACCCCCCCCCCCCCCCACCCCCCCCCCCCCCCACCCCCCCCCCCCCCCACCCCCCCCCCCCCCCACCCCCCCCCCCCCCCACCCCCCCCCCCCCCCACCCCCCCCCCCCCCCACCCCCCCCCCCCCCCACCCCCCCCCCCCCCCACCCCCCCCCCCCCCCACCCCCCCCCCCCCCCACCCCCCCCCCCCCCCACCCCCCCCCCCCCCCACCCCCCCCCCCCCCCACCCCCCCCCCCCCCCACCCCCCCCCCCCCCCACCCCCCCCCCCCCCCACCCCCCCCCCCCCCCACCCCCCCCCCCCCCCACCCCCCCCCCCCCCCACCCCCCCCCCCCCCCACCCCCCCCCCCCCCCACCCCCCCCCCCCCCCACCCCCCCCCCCCCCCACCCCCCCCCCCCCCCACCCCCCCCCCCCCCCACCCCCCCCCCCCCCCACCCCCCCCCCCCCCCACCCCCCCCCCCCCCCACCCCCCCCCCCCCCCACCCCCCCCCCCCCCCACCCCCCCCCCCCCCCACCCCCCCCCCCCCCCACCCCCCCCCCCCCCCACCCCCCCCCCCCCCCACCCCCCCCCCCCCCCACCCCCCCCCCCCCCCACCCCCCCCCCCCCCCACCCCCCCCCCCCCCCACCCCCCCCCCCCCCCACCCCCCCCCCCCCCCACCCCCCCCCCCCCCCACCCCCCCCCCCCCCCACCCCCCCCCCCCCCCACCCCCCCCCCCCCCCACCCCCCCCCCCCCCCACCCCCCCCCCCCCCCACCCCCCCCCCCCCCCACCCCCCCCCCCCCCCACCCCCCCCCCCCCCCACCCCCCCCCCCCCCCACCCCCCCCCCCCCCCACCCCCCCCCCCCCCCACCCCCCCCCCCCCCCACCCCCCCCCCCCCCCACCCCCCCCCCCCCCCACCCCCCCCCCCCCCCACCCCCCCCCCCCCCCACCCCCCCCCCCCCCCACCCCCCCCCCCCCCCACCCCCCCCCCCCCCCACCCCCCCCCCCCCCCACCCCCCCCCCCCCCCACCCCCCCCCCCCCCCACCCCCCCCCCCCCCCACCCCCCCCCCCCCCCACCCCCCCCCCCCCCCACCCCCCCCCCCCCCCACCCCCCCCCCCCCCCACCCCCCCCCCCCCCCACCCCCCCCCCCCCCCACCCCCCCCCCCCCCCACCCCCCCCCCCCCCCACCCCCCCCCCCCCCCACCCCCCCCCCCCCCCACCCCCCCCCCCCCCCACCCCCCCCCCCCCCCACCCCCCCCCCCCCCCACCCCCCCCCCCCCCCACCCCCCCCCCCCCCCACCCCCCCCCCCCCCCACCCCCCCCCCCCCCCACCCCCCCCCCCCCCCACCCCCCCCCCCCCCCACCCCCCCCCCCCCCCACCCCCCCCCCCCCCCACCCCCCCCCCCCCCCACCCCCCCCCCCCCCCACCCCCCCCCCCCCCCACCCCCCCCCCCCCCCACCCCCCCCCCCCCCCACCCCCCCCCCCCCCCACCCCCCCCCCCCCCCACCCCCCCCCCCCCCCACCCCCCCCCCCCCCCACCCCCCCCCCCCCCCACCCCCCCCCCCCCCCACCCCCCCCCCCCCCCACCCCCCCCCCCCCCCACCCCCCCCCCCCCCCACCCCCCCCCCCCCCCACCCCCCCCCCCCCCCACCCCCCCCCCCCCCCACCCCCCCCCCCCCCCACCCCCCCCCCCCCCCACCCCCCCCCCCCCCCACCCCCCCCCCCCCCCACCCCCCCCCCCCCCCACCCCCCCCCCCCCCCACCCCCCCCCCCCCCCACCCCCCCCCCCCCCCACCCCCCCCCCCCCCCACCCCCCCCCCCCCCCACCCCCCCCCCCCCCCACCCCCCCCCCCCCCCACCCCCCCCCCCCCCCACCCCCCCCCCCCCCCACCCCCCCCCCCCCCCACCCCCCCCCCCCCCCACCCCCCCCCCCCCCCACCCCCCCCCCCCCCCACCCCCCCCCCCCCCCACCCCCCCCCCCCCCCACCCCCCCCCCCCCCCACCCCCCCCCCCCCCCACCCCCCCCCCCCCCCACCCCCCCCCCCCCCCACCCCCCCCCCCCCCCACCCCCCCCCCCCCCCACCCCCCCCCCCCCCCACCCCCCCCCCCCCCCACCCCCCCCCCCCCCCACCCCCCCCCCCCCCCACCCCCCCCCCCCCCCACCCCCCCCCCCCCCCACCCCCCCCCCCCCCCACCCCCCCCCCCCCCCACCCCCCCCCCCCCCCACCCCCCCCCCCCCCCACCCCCCCCCCCCCCCACCCCCCCCCCCCCCCACCCCCCCCCCCCCCCACCCCCCCCCCCCCCCACCCCCCCCCCCCCCCACCCCCCCCCCCCCCCACCCCCCCCCCCCCCCACCCCCCCCCCCCCCCACCCCCCCCCCCCCCCACCCCCCCCCCCCCCCACCCCCCCCCCCCCCCACCCCCCCCCCCCCCCACCCCCCCCCCCCCCCACCCCCCCCCCCCCCCACCCCCCCCCCCCCCCACCCCCCCCCCCCCCCACCCCCCCCCCCCCCCACCCCCCCCCCCCCCCACCCCCCCCCCCCCCCACCCCCCCCCCCCCCCACCCCCCCCCCCCCCCACCCCCCCCCCCCCCCACCCCCCCCCCCCCCCACCCCCCCCCCCCCCCACCCCCCCCCCCCCCCACCCCCCCCCCCCCCCACCCCCCCCCCCCCCCACCCCCCCCCCCCCCCACCCCCCCCCCCCCCCACCCCCCCCCCCCCCCACCCCCCCCCCCCCCCACCCCCCCCCCCCCCCACCCCCCCCCCCCCCCACCCCCCCCCCCCCCCACCCCCCCCCCCCCCCACCCCCCCCCCCCCCCACCCCCCCCCCCCCCCACCCCCCCCCCCCCCCACCCCCCCCCCCCCCCACCCCCCCCCCCCCCCACCCCCCCCCCCCCCCACCCCCCCCCCCCCCCACCCCCCCCCCCCCCCACCCCCCCCCCCCCCCACCCCCCCCCCCCCCCACCCCCCCCCCCCCCCACCCCCCCCCCCCCCCACCCCCCCCCCCCCCCACCCCCCCCCCCCCCCACCCCCCCCCCCCCCCACCCCCCCCCCCCCCCACCCCCCCCCCCCCCCACCCCCCCCCCCCCCCACCCCCCCCCCCCCCCACCCCCCCCCCCCCCCACCCCCCCCCCCCCCCACCCCCCCCCCCCCCCACCCCCCCCCCCCCCCACCCCCCCCCCCCCCCACCCCCCCCCCCCCCCACCCCCCCCCCCCCCCACCCCCCCCCCCCCCCACCCCCCCCCCCCCCCACCCCCCCCCCCCCCCACCCCCCCCCCCCCCCACCCCCCCCCCCCCCCACCCCCCCCCCCCCCCACCCCCCCCCCCCCCCACCCCCCCCCCCCCCCACCCCCCCCCCCCCCCACCCCCCCCCCCCCCCACCCCCCCCCCCCCCCACCCCCCCCCCCCCCCACCCCCCCCCCCCCCCACCCCCCCCCCCCCCCACCCCCCCCCCCCCCCACCCCCCCCCCCCCCCACCCCCCCCCCCCCCCACCCCCCCCCCCCCCCACCCCCCCCCCCCCCCACCCCCCCCCCCCCCCACCCCCCCCCCCCCCCACCCCCCCCCCCCCCCACCCCCCCCCCCCCCCACCCCCCCCCCCCCCCACCCCCCCCCCCCCCCACCCCCCCCCCCCCCCACCCCCCCCCCCCCCCACCCCCCCCCCCCCCCACCCCCCCCCCCCCCCACCCCCCCCCCCCCCCACCCCCCCCCCCCCCCACCCCCCCCCCCCCCCACCCCCCCCCCCCCCCACCCCCCCCCCCCCCCACCCCCCCCCCCCCCCACCCCCCCCCCCCCCCACCCCCCCCCCCCCCCACCCCCCCCCCCCCCCACCCCCCCCCCCCCCCACCCCCCCCCCCCCCCACCCCCCCCCCCCCCCACCCCCCCCCCCCCCCACCCCCCCCCCCCCCCACCCCCCCCCCCCCCCACCCCCCCCCCCCCCCACCCCCCCCCCCCCCCACCCCCCCCCCCCCCCACCCCCCCCCCCCCCCACCCCCCCCCCCCCCCACCCCCCCCCCCCCCCACCCCCCCCCCCCCCCACCCCCCCCCCCCCCCACCCCCCCCCCCCCCCACCCCCCCCCCCCCCCACCCCCCCCCCCCCCCACCCCCCCCCCCCCCCACCCCCCCCCCCCCCCACCCCCCCCCCCCCCCACCCCCCCCCCCCCCCACCCCCCCCCCCCCCCACCCCCCCCCCCCCCCACCCCCCCCCCCCCCCACCCCCCCCCCCCCCCACCCCCCCCCCCCCCCACCCCCCCCCCCCCCCACCCCCCCCCCCCCCCACCCCCCCCCCCCCCCACCCCCCCCCCCCCCCACCCCCCCCCCCCCCCACCCCCCCCCCCCCCCACCCCCCCCCCCCCCCACCCCCCCCCCCCCCCACCCCCCCCCCCCCCCACCCCCCCCCCCCCCCACCCCCCCCCCCCCCCACCCCCCCCCCCCCCCACCCCCCCCCCCCCCCACCCCCCCCCCCCCCCACCCCCCCCCCCCCCCACCCCCCCCCCCCCCCACCCCCCCCCCCCCCCACCCCCCCCCCCCCCCACCCCCCCCCCCCCCCACCCCCCCCCCCCCCCACCCCCCCCCCCCCCCACCCCCCCCCCCCCCCACCCCCCCCCCCCCCCACCCCCCCCCCCCCCCACCCCCCCCCCCCCCCACCCCCCCCCCCCCCCACCCCCCCCCCCCCCCACCCCCCCCCCCCCCCACCCCCCCCCCCCCCCACCCCCCCCCCCCCCCACCCCCCCCCCCCCCCACCCCCCCCCCCCCCCACCCCCCCCCCCCCCCACCCCCCCCCCCCCCCACCCCCCCCCCCCCCCACCCCCCCCCCCCCCCACCCCCCCCCCCCCCCACCCCCCCCCCCCCCCACCCCCCCCCCCCCCCACCCCCCCCCCCCCCCACCCCCCCCCCCCCCCACCCCCCCCCCCCCCCACCCCCCCCCCCCCCCACCCCCCCCCCCCCCCACCCCCCCCCCCCCCCACCCCCCCCCCCCCCCACCCCCCCCCCCCCCCACCCCCCCCCCCCCCCACCCCCCCCCCCCCCCACCCCCCCCCCCCCCCACCCCCCCCCCCCCCCACCCCCCCCCCCCCCCACCCCCCCCCCCCCCCACCCCCCCCCCCCCCCACCCCCCCCCCCCCCCACCCCCCCCCCCCCCCACCCCCCCCCCCCCCCACCCCCCCCCCCCCCCACCCCCCCCCCCCCCCACCCCCCCCCCCCCCCACCCCCCCCCCCCCCCACCCCCCCCCCCCCCCACCCCCCCCCCCCCCCACCCCCCCCCCCCCCCACCCCCCCCCCCCCCCACCCCCCCCCCCCCCCACCCCCCCCCCCCCCCACCCCCCCCCCCCCCCACCCCCCCCCCCCCCCACCCCCCCCCCCCCCCACCCCCCCCCCCCCCCACCCCCCCCCCCCCCCACCCCCCCCCCCCCCCACCCCCCCCCCCCCCCACCCCCCCCCCCCCCCACCCCCCCCCCCCCCCACCCCCCCCCCCCCCCACCCCCCCCCCCCCCCACCCCCCCCCCCCCCCACCCCCCCCCCCCCCCACCCCCCCCCCCCCCCACCCCCCCCCCCCCCCACCCCCCCCCCCCCCCACCCCCCCCCCCCCCCACCCCCCCCCCCCCCCACCCCCCCCCCCCCCCACCCCCCCCCCCCCCCACCCCCCCCCCCCCCCACCCCCCCCCCCCCCCACCCCCCCCCCCCCCCACCCCCCCCCCCCCCCACCCCCCCCCCCCCCCACCCCCCCCCCCCCCCACCCCCCCCCCCCCCCACCCCCCCCCCCCCCCACCCCCCCCCCCCCCCACCCCCCCCCCCCCCCACCCCCCCCCCCCCCCACCCCCCCCCCCCCCCACCCCCCCCCCCCCCCACCCCCCCCCCCCCCCACCCCCCCCCCCCCCCACCCCCCCCCCCCCCCACCCCCCCCCCCCCCCACCCCCCCCCCCCCCCACCCCCCCCCCCCCCCACCCCCCCCCCCCCCCACCCCCCCCCCCCCCCACCCCCCCCCCCCCCCACCCCCCCCCCCCCCCACCCCCCCCCCCCCCCACCCCCCCCCCCCCCCACCCCCCCCCCCCCCCACCCCCCCCCCCCCCCACCCCCCCCCCCCCCCACCCCCCCCCCCCCCCACCCCCCCCCCCCCCCACCCCCCCCCCCCCCCACCCCCCCCCCCCCCCACCCCCCCCCCCCCCCACCCCCCCCCCCCCCCACCCCCCCCCCCCCCCACCCCCCCCCCCCCCCACCCCCCCCCCCCCCCACCCCCCCCCCCCCCCACCCCCCCCCCCCCCCACCCCCCCCCCCCCCCACCCCCCCCCCCCCCCACCCCCCCCCCCCCCCACCCCCCCCCCCCCCCACCCCCCCCCCCCCCCACCCCCCCCCCCCCCCACCCCCCCCCCCCCCCACCCCCCCCCCCCCCCACCCCCCCCCCCCCCCACCCCCCCCCCCCCCCACCCCCCCCCCCCCCCACCCCCCCCCCCCCCCACCCCCCCCCCCCCCCACCCCCCCCCCCCCCCACCCCCCCCCCCCCCCACCCCCCCCCCCCCCCACCCCCCCCCCCCCCCACCCCCCCCCCCCCCCACCCCCCCCCCCCCCCACCCCCCCCCCCCCCCACCCCCCCCCCCCCCCACCCCCCCCCCCCCCCACCCCCCCCCCCCCCCACCCCCCCCCCCCCCCACCCCCCCCCCCCCCCACCCCCCCCCCCCCCCACCCCCCCCCCCCCCCACCCCCCCCCCCCCCCACCCCCCCCCCCCCCCACCCCCCCCCCCCCCCACCCCCCCCCCCCCCCACCCCCCCCCCCCCCCACCCCCCCCCCCCCCCACCCCCCCCCCCCCCCACCCCCCCCCCCCCCCACCCCCCCCCCCCCCCACCCCCCCCCCCCCCCACCCCCCCCCCCCCCCACCCCCCCCCCCCCCCACCCCCCCCCCCCCCCACCCCCCCCCCCCCCCACCCCCCCCCCCCCCCACCCCCCCCCCCCCCCACCCCCCCCCCCCCCCACCCCCCCCCCCCCCCACCCCCCCCCCCCCCCACCCCCCCCCCCCCCCACCCCCCCCCCCCCCCACCCCCCCCCCCCCCCACCCCCCCCCCCCCCCACCCCCCCCCCCCCCCACCCCCCCCCCCCCCCACCCCCCCCCCCCCCCACCCCCCCCCCCCCCCACCCCCCCCCCCCCCCACCCCCCCCCCCCCCCACCCCCCCCCCCCCCCACCCCCCCCCCCCCCCACCCCCCCCCCCCCCCACCCCCCCCCCCCCCCACCCCCCCCCCCCCCCACCCCCCCCCCCCCCCACCCCCCCCCCCCCCCACCCCCCCCCCCCCCCACCCCCCCCCCCCCCCACCCCCCCCCCCCCCCACCCCCCCCCCCCCCCACCCCCCCCCCCCCCCACCCCCCCCCCCCCCCACCCCCCCCCCCCCCCACCCCCCCCCCCCCCCACCCCCCCCCCCCCCCACCCCCCCCCCCCCCCACCCCCCCCCCCCCCCACCCCCCCCCCCCCCCACCCCCCCCCCCCCCCACCCCCCCCCCCCCCCACCCCCCCCCCCCCCCACCCCCCCCCCCCCCCACCCCCCCCCCCCCCCACCCCCCCCCCCCCCCACCCCCCCCCCCCCCCACCCCCCCCCCCCCCCACCCCCCCCCCCCCCCACCCCCCCCCCCCCCCACCCCCCCCCCCCCCCACCCCCCCCCCCCCCCACCCCCCCCCCCCCCCACCCCCCCCCCCCCCCACCCCCCCCCCCCCCCACCCCCCCCCCCCCCCACCCCCCCCCCCCCCCACCCCCCCCCCCCCCCACCCCCCCCCCCCCCCACCCCCCCCCCCCCCCACCCCCCCCCCCCCCCACCCCCCCCCCCCCCCACCCCCCCCCCCCCCCACCCCCCCCCCCCCCCACCCCCCCCCCCCCCCACCCCCCCCCCCCCCCACCCCCCCCCCCCCCCACCCCCCCCCCCCCCCACCCCCCCCCCCCCCCACCCCCCCCCCCCCCCACCCCCCCCCCCCCCCACCCCCCCCCCCCCCCACCCCCCCCCCCCCCCACCCCCCCCCCCCCCCACCCCCCCCCCCCCCCACCCCCCCCCCCCCCCACCCCCCCCCCCCCCCACCCCCCCCCCCCCCCACCCCCCCCCCCCCCCACCCCCCCCCCCCCCCACCCCCCCCCCCCCCCACCCCCCCCCCCCCCCACCCCCCCCCCCCCCCACCCCCCCCCCCCCCCACCCCCCCCCCCCCCCACCCCCCCCCCCCCCCACCCCCCCCCCCCCCCACCCCCCCCCCCCCCCACCCCCCCCCCCCCCCACCCCCCCCCCCCCCCACCCCCCCCCCCCCCCACCCCCCCCCCCCCCCACCCCCCCCCCCCCCCACCCCCCCCCCCCCCCACCCCCCCCCCCCCCCACCCCCCCCCCCCCCCACCCCCCCCCCCCCCCACCCCCCCCCCCCCCCACCCCCCCCCCCCCCCACCCCCCCCCCCCCCCACCCCCCCCCCCCCCCACCCCCCCCCCCCCCCACCCCCCCCCCCCCCCACCCCCCCCCCCCCCCACCCCCCCCCCCCCCCACCCCCCCCCCCCCCCACCCCCCCCCCCCCCCACCCCCCCCCCCCCCCACCCCCCCCCCCCCCCACCCCCCCCCCCCCCCACCCCCCCCCCCCCCCACCCCCCCCCCCCCCCACCCCCCCCCCCCCCCACCCCCCCCCCCCCCCACCCCCCCCCCCCCCCACCCCCCCCCCCCCCCACCCCCCCCCCCCCCCACCCCCCCCCCCCCCCACCCCCCCCCCCCCCCACCCCCCCCCCCCCCCACCCCCCCCCCCCCCCACCCCCCCCCCCCCCCACCCCCCCCCCCCCCCACCCCCCCCCCCCCCCACCCCCCCCCCCCCCCACCCCCCCCCCCCCCCACCCCCCCCCCCCCCCACCCCCCCCCCCCCCCACCCCCCCCCCCCCCCACCCCCCCCCCCCCCCACCCCCCCCCCCCCCCACCCCCCCCCCCCCCCACCCCCCCCCCCCCCCACCCCCCCCCCCCCCCACCCCCCCCCCCCCCCACCCCCCCCCCCCCCCACCCCCCCCCCCCCCCACCCCCCCCCCCCCCCACCCCCCCCCCCCCCCACCCCCCCCCCCCCCCACCCCCCCCCCCCCCCACCCCCCCCCCCCCCCACCCCCCCCCCCCCCCACCCCCCCCCCCCCCCACCCCCCCCCCCCCCCACCCCCCCCCCCCCCCACCCCCCCCCCCCCCCACCCCCCCCCCCCCCCACCCCCCCCCCCCCCCACCCCCCCCCCCCCCCACCCCCCCCCCCCCCCACCCCCCCCCCCCCCCACCCCCCCCCCCCCCCACCCCCCCCCCCCCCCACCCCCCCCCCCCCCCACCCCCCCCCCCCCCCACCCCCCCCCCCCCCCACCCCCCCCCCCCCCCACCCCCCCCCCCCCCCACCCCCCCCCCCCCCCACCCCCCCCCCCCCCCACCCCCCCCCCCCCCCACCCCCCCCCCCCCCCACCCCCCCCCCCCCCCACCCCCCCCCCCCCCCACCCCCCCCCCCCCCCACCCCCCCCCCCCCCCACCCCCCCCCCCCCCCACCCCCCCCCCCCCCCACCCCCCCCCCCCCCCACCCCCCCCCCCCCCCACCCCCCCCCCCCCCCACCCCCCCCCCCCCCCACCCCCCCCCCCCCCCACCCCCCCCCCCCCCCACCCCCCCCCCCCCCCACCCCCCCCCCCCCCCACCCCCCCCCCCCCCCACCCCCCCCCCCCCCCACCCCCCCCCCCCCCCACCCCCCCCCCCCCCCACCCCCCCCCCCCCCCACCCCCCCCCCCCCCCACCCCCCCCCCCCCCCACCCCCCCCCCCCCCCACCCCCCCCCCCCCCCACCCCCCCCCCCCCCCACCCCCCCCCCCCCCCACCCCCCCCCCCCCCCACCCCCCCCCCCCCCCACCCCCCCCCCCCCCCACCCCCCCCCCCCCCCACCCCCCCCCCCCCCCACCCCCCCCCCCCCCCACCCCCCCCCCCCCCCACCCCCCCCCCCCCCCACCCCCCCCCCCCCCCACCCCCCCCCCCCCCCACCCCCCCCCCCCCCCACCCCCCCCCCCCCCCACCCCCCCCCCCCCCCACCCCCCCCCCCCCCCACCCCCCCCCCCCCCCACCCCCCCCCCCCCCCACCCCCCCCCCCCCCCACCCCCCCCCCCCCCCACCCCCCCCCCCCCCCACCCCCCCCCCCCCCCACCCCCCCCCCCCCCCACCCCCCCCCCCCCCCACCCCCCCCCCCCCCCACCCCCCCCCCCCCCCACCCCCCCCCCCCCCCACCCCCCCCCCCCCCCACCCCCCCCCCCCCCCACCCCCCCCCCCCCCCACCCCCCCCCCCCCCCACCCCCCCCCCCCCCCACCCCCCCCCCCCCCCACCCCCCCCCCCCCCCACCCCCCCCCCCCCCCACCCCCCCCCCCCCCCACCCCCCCCCCCCCCCACCCCCCCCCCCCCCCACCCCCCCCCCCCCCCACCCCCCCCCCCCCCCACCCCCCCCCCCCCCCACCCCCCCCCCCCCCCACCCCCCCCCCCCCCCACCCCCCCCCCCCCCCACCCCCCCCCCCCCCCACCCCCCCCCCCCCCCACCCCCCCCCCCCCCCACCCCCCCCCCCCCCCACCCCCCCCCCCCCCCACCCCCCCCCCCCCCCACCCCCCCCCCCCCCCACCCCCCCCCCCCCCCACCCCCCCCCCCCCCCACCCCCCCCCCCCCCCACCCCCCCCCCCCCCCACCCCCCCCCCCCCCCACCCCCCCCCCCCCCCACCCCCCCCCCCCCCCACCCCCCCCCCCCCCCACCCCCCCCCCCCCCCACCCCCCCCCCCCCCCACCCCCCCCCCCCCCCACCCCCCCCCCCCCCCACCCCCCCCCCCCCCCACCCCCCCCCCCCCCCACCCCCCCCCCCCCCCACCCCCCCCCCCCCCCACCCCCCCCCCCCCCCACCCCCCCCCCCCCCCACCCCCCCCCCCCCCCACCCCCCCCCCCCCCCACCCCCCCCCCCCCCCACCCCCCCCCCCCCCCACCCCCCCCCCCCCCCACCCCCCCCCCCCCCCACCCCCCCCCCCCCCCACCCCCCCCCCCCCCCACCCCCCCCCCCCCCCACCCCCCCCCCCCCCCACCCCCCCCCCCCCCCACCCCCCCCCCCCCCCACCCCCCCCCCCCCCCACCCCCCCCCCCCCCCACCCCCCCCCCCCCCCACCCCCCCCCCCCCCCACCCCCCCCCCCCCCCACCCCCCCCCCCCCCCACCCCCCCCCCCCCCCACCCCCCCCCCCCCCCACCCCCCCCCCCCCCCACCCCCCCCCCCCCCCACCCCCCCCCCCCCCCACCCCCCCCCCCCCCCACCCCCCCCCCCCCCCACCCCCCCCCCCCCCCACCCCCCCCCCCCCCCACCCCCCCCCCCCCCCACCCCCCCCCCCCCCCACCCCCCCCCCCCCCCACCCCCCCCCCCCCCCACCCCCCCCCCCCCCCACCCCCCCCCCCCCCCACCCCCCCCCCCCCCCACCCCCCCCCCCCCCCACCCCCCCCCCCCCCCACCCCCCCCCCCCCCCACCCCCCCCCCCCCCCACCCCCCCCCCCCCCCACCCCCCCCCCCCCCCACCCCCCCCCCCCCCCACCCCCCCCCCCCCCCACCCCCCCCCCCCCCCACCCCCCCCCCCCCCCACCCCCCCCCCCCCCCACCCCCCCCCCCCCCCACCCCCCCCCCCCCCCACCCCCCCCCCCCCCCACCCCCCCCCCCCCCCACCCCCCCCCCCCCCCACCCCCCCCCCCCCCCACCCCCCCCCCCCCCCACCCCCCCCCCCCCCCACCCCCCCCCCCCCCCACCCCCCCCCCCCCCCACCCCCCCCCCCCCCCACCCCCCCCCCCCCCCACCCCCCCCCCCCCCCACCCCCCCCCCCCCCCACCCCCCCCCCCCCCCACCCCCCCCCCCCCCCACCCCCCCCCCCCCCCACCCCCCCCCCCCCCCACCCCCCCCCCCCCCCACCCCCCCCCCCCCCCACCCCCCCCCCCCCCCACCCCCCCCCCCCCCCACCCCCCCCCCCCCCCACCCCCCCCCCCCCCCACCCCCCCCCCCCCCCACCCCCCCCCCCCCCCACCCCCCCCCCCCCCCACCCCCCCCCCCCCCCACCCCCCCCCCCCCCCACCCCCCCCCCCCCCCACCCCCCCCCCCCCCCACCCCCCCCCCCCCCCACCCCCCCCCCCCCCCACCCCCCCCCCCCCCCACCCCCCCCCCCCCCCACCCCCCCCCCCCCCCACCCCCCCCCCCCCCCACCCCCCCCCCCCCCCACCCCCCCCCCCCCCCACCCCCCCCCCCCCCCACCCCCCCCCCCCCCCACCCCCCCCCCCCCCCACCCCCCCCCCCCCCCACCCCCCCCCCCCCCCACCCCCCCCCCCCCCCACCCCCCCCCCCCCCCACCCCCCCCCCCCCCCACCCCCCCCCCCCCCCACCCCCCCCCCCCCCCACCCCCCCCCCCCCCCACCCCCCCCCCCCCCCACCCCCCCCCCCCCCCACCCCCCCCCCCCCCCACCCCCCCCCCCCCCCACCCCCCCCCCCCCCCACCCCCCCCCCCCCCCACCCCCCCCCCCCCCCACCCCCCCCCCCCCCCACCCCCCCCCCCCCCCACCCCCCCCCCCCCCCACCCCCCCCCCCCCCCACCCCCCCCCCCCCCCACCCCCCCCCCCCCCCACCCCCCCCCCCCCCCACCCCCCCCCCCCCCCACCCCCCCCCCCCCCCACCCCCCCCCCCCCCCACCCCCCCCCCCCCCCACCCCCCCCCCCCCCCACCCCCCCCCCCCCCCACCCCCCCCCCCCCCCACCCCCCCCCCCCCCCACCCCCCCCCCCCCCCACCCCCCCCCCCCCCCACCCCCCCCCCCCCCCACCCCCCCCCCCCCCCACCCCCCCCCCCCCCCACCCCCCCCCCCCCCCACCCCCCCCCCCCCCCACCCCCCCCCCCCCCCACCCCCCCCCCCCCCCACCCCCCCCCCCCCCCACCCCCCCCCCCCCCCACCCCCCCCCCCCCCCACCCCCCCCCCCCCCCACCCCCCCCCCCCCCCACCCCCCCCCCCCCCCACCCCCCCCCCCCCCCACCCCCCCCCCCCCCCACCCCCCCCCCCCCCCACCCCCCCCCCCCCCCACCCCCCCCCCCCCCCACCCCCCCCCCCCCCCACCCCCCCCCCCCCCCACCCCCCCCCCCCCCCACCCCCCCCCCCCCCCACCCCCCCCCCCCCCCACCCCCCCCCCCCCCCACCCCCCCCCCCCCCCACCCCCCCCCCCCCCCACCCCCCCCCCCCCCCACCCCCCCCCCCCCCCACCCCCCCCCCCCCCCACCCCCCCCCCCCCCCACCCCCCCCCCCCCCCACCCCCCCCCCCCCCCACCCCCCCCCCCCCCCACCCCCCCCCCCCCCCACCCCCCCCCCCCCCCACCCCCCCCCCCCCCCACCCCCCCCCCCCCCCACCCCCCCCCCCCCCCACCCCCCCCCCCCCCCACCCCCCCCCCCCCCCACCCCCCCCCCCCCCCACCCCCCCCCCCCCCCACCCCCCCCCCCCCCCACCCCCCCCCCCCCCCACCCCCCCCCCCCCCCACCCCCCCCCCCCCCCACCCCCCCCCCCCCCCACCCCCCCCCCCCCCCACCCCCCCCCCCCCCCACCCCCCCCCCCCCCCACCCCCCCCCCCCCCCACCCCCCCCCCCCCCCACCCCCCCCCCCCCCCACCCCCCCCCCCCCCCACCCCCCCCCCCCCCCACCCCCCCCCCCCCCCACCCCCCCCCCCCCCCACCCCCCCCCCCCCCCACCCCCCCCCCCCCCCACCCCCCCCCCCCCCCACCCCCCCCCCCCCCCACCCCCCCCCCCCCCCACCCCCCCCCCCCCCCACCCCCCCCCCCCCCCACCCCCCCCCCCCCCCACCCCCCCCCCCCCCCACCCCCCCCCCCCCCCACCCCCCCCCCCCCCCACCCCCCCCCCCCCCCACCCCCCCCCCCCCCCACCCCCCCCCCCCCCCACCCCCCCCCCCCCCCACCCCCCCCCCCCCCCACCCCCCCCCCCCCCCACCCCCCCCCCCCCCCACCCCCCCCCCCCCCCACCCCCCCCCCCCCCCACCCCCCCCCCCCCCCACCCCCCCCCCCCCCCACCCCCCCCCCCCCCCACCCCCCCCCCCCCCCACCCCCCCCCCCCCCCACCCCCCCCCCCCCCCACCCCCCCCCCCCCCCACCCCCCCCCCCCCCCACCCCCCCCCCCCCCCACCCCCCCCCCCCCCCACCCCCCCCCCCCCCCACCCCCCCCCCCCCCCACCCCCCCCCCCCCCCACCCCCCCCCCCCCCCACCCCCCCCCCCCCCCACCCCCCCCCCCCCCCACCCCCCCCCCCCCCCACCCCCCCCCCCCCCCACCCCCCCCCCCCCCCACCCCCCCCCCCCCCCACCCCCCCCCCCCCCCACCCCCCCCCCCCCCCACCCCCCCCCCCCCCCACCCCCCCCCCCCCCCACCCCCCCCCCCCCCCACCCCCCCCCCCCCCCACCCCCCCCCCCCCCCACCCCCCCCCCCCCCCACCCCCCCCCCCCCCCACCCCCCCCCCCCCCCACCCCCCCCCCCCCCCACCCCCCCCCCCCCCCACCCCCCCCCCCCCCCACCCCCCCCCCCCCCCACCCCCCCCCCCCCCCACCCCCCCCCCCCCCCACCCCCCCCCCCCCCCACCCCCCCCCCCCCCCACCCCCCCCCCCCCCCACCCCCCCCCCCCCCCACCCCCCCCCCCCCCCACCCCCCCCCCCCCCCACCCCCCCCCCCCCCCACCCCCCCCCCCCCCCACCCCCCCCCCCCCCCACCCCCCCCCCCCCCCACCCCCCCCCCCCCCCACCCCCCCCCCCCCCCACCCCCCCCCCCCCCCACCCCCCCCCCCCCCCACCCCCCCCCCCCCCCACCCCCCCCCCCCCCCACCCCCCCCCCCCCCCACCCCCCCCCCCCCCCACCCCCCCCCCCCCCCACCCCCCCCCCCCCCCACCCCCCCCCCCCCCCACCCCCCCCCCCCCCCACCCCCCCCCCCCCCCACCCCCCCCCCCCCCCACCCCCCCCCCCCCCCACCCCCCCCCCCCCCCACCCCCCCCCCCCCCCACCCCCCCCCCCCCCCACCCCCCCCCCCCCCCACCCCCCCCCCCCCCCACCCCCCCCCCCCCCCACCCCCCCCCCCCCCCACCCCCCCCCCCCCCCACCCCCCCCCCCCCCCACCCCCCCCCCCCCCCACCCCCCCCCCCCCCCACCCCCCCCCCCCCCCACCCCCCCCCCCCCCCACCCCCCCCCCCCCCCACCCCCCCCCCCCCCCACCCCCCCCCCCCCCCACCCCCCCCCCCCCCCACCCCCCCCCCCCCCCACCCCCCCCCCCCCCCACCCCCCCCCCCCCCCACCCCCCCCCCCCCCCACCCCCCCCCCCCCCCACCCCCCCCCCCCCCCACCCCCCCCCCCCCCCACCCCCCCCCCCCCCCACCCCCCCCCCCCCCCACCCCCCCCCCCCCCCACCCCCCCCCCCCCCCACCCCCCCCCCCCCCCACCCCCCCCCCCCCCCACCCCCCCCCCCCCCCACCCCCCCCCCCCCCCACCCCCCCCCCCCCCCACCCCCCCCCCCCCCCACCCCCCCCCCCCCCCACCCCCCCCCCCCCCCACCCCCCCCCCCCCCCACCCCCCCCCCCCCCCACCCCCCCCCCCCCCCACCCCCCCCCCCCCCCACCCCCCCCCCCCCCCACCCCCCCCCCCCCCCACCCCCCCCCCCCCCCACCCCCCCCCCCCCCCACCCCCCCCCCCCCCCACCCCCCCCCCCCCCCACCCCCCCCCCCCCCCACCCCCCCCCCCCCCCACCCCCCCCCCCCCCCACCCCCCCCCCCCCCCACCCCCCCCCCCCCCCACCCCCCCCCCCCCCCACCCCCCCCCCCCCCCACCCCCCCCCCCCCCCACCCCCCCCCCCCCCCACCCCCCCCCCCCCCCACCCCCCCCCCCCCCCACCCCCCCCCCCCCCCACCCCCCCCCCCCCCCACCCCCCCCCCCCCCCACCCCCCCCCCCCCCCACCCCCCCCCCCCCCCACCCCCCCCCCCCCCCACCCCCCCCCCCCCCCACCCCCCCCCCCCCCCACCCCCCCCCCCCCCCACCCCCCCCCCCCCCCACCCCCCCCCCCCCCCACCCCCCCCCCCCCCCACCCCCCCCCCCCCCCACCCCCCCCCCCCCCCACCCCCCCCCCCCCCCACCCCCCCCCCCCCCCACCCCCCCCCCCCCCCACCCCCCCCCCCCCCCACCCCCCCCCCCCCCCACCCCCCCCCCCCCCCACCCCCCCCCCCCCCCACCCCCCCCCCCCCCCACCCCCCCCCCCCCCCACCCCCCCCCCCCCCCACCCCCCCCCCCCCCCACCCCCCCCCCCCCCCACCCCCCCCCCCCCCCACCCCCCCCCCCCCCCACCCCCCCCCCCCCCCACCCCCCCCCCCCCCCACCCCCCCCCCCCCCCACCCCCCCCCCCCCCCACCCCCCCCCCCCCCCACCCCCCCCCCCCCCCACCCCCCCCCCCCCCCACCCCCCCCCCCCCCCACCCCCCCCCCCCCCCACCCCCCCCCCCCCCCACCCCCCCCCCCCCCCACCCCCCCCCCCCCCCACCCCCCCCCCCCCCCACCCCCCCCCCCCCCCACCCCCCCCCCCCCCCACCCCCCCCCCCCCCCACCCCCCCCCCCCCCCACCCCCCCCCCCCCCCACCCCCCCCCCCCCCCACCCCCCCCCCCCCCCACCCCCCCCCCCCCCCACCCCCCCCCCCCCCCACCCCCCCCCCCCCCCACCCCCCCCCCCCCCCACCCCCCCCCCCCCCCACCCCCCCCCCCCCCCACCCCCCCCCCCCCCCACCCCCCCCCCCCCCCACCCCCCCCCCCCCCCACCCCCCCCCCCCCCCACCCCCCCCCCCCCCCACCCCCCCCCCCCCCCACCCCCCCCCCCCCCCACCCCCCCCCCCCCCCACCCCCCCCCCCCCCCACCCCCCCCCCCCCCCACCCCCCCCCCCCCCCACCCCCCCCCCCCCCCACCCCCCCCCCCCCCCACCCCCCCCCCCCCCCACCCCCCCCCCCCCCCACCCCCCCCCCCCCCCACCCCCCCCCCCCCCCACCCCCCCCCCCCCCCACCCCCCCCCCCCCCCACCCCCCCCCCCCCCCACCCCCCCCCCCCCCCACCCCCCCCCCCCCCCACCCCCCCCCCCCCCCACCCCCCCCCCCCCCCACCCCCCCCCCCCCCCACCCCCCCCCCCCCCCACCCCCCCCCCCCCCCACCCCCCCCCCCCCCCACCCCCCCCCCCCCCCACCCCCCCCCCCCCCCACCCCCCCCCCCCCCCACCCCCCCCCCCCCCCACCCCCCCCCCCCCCCACCCCCCCCCCCCCCCACCCCCCCCCCCCCCCACCCCCCCCCCCCCCCACCCCCCCCCCCCCCCACCCCCCCCCCCCCCCACCCCCCCCCCCCCCCACCCCCCCCCCCCCCCACCCCCCCCCCCCCCCACCCCCCCCCCCCCCCACCCCCCCCCCCCCCCACCCCCCCCCCCCCCCACCCCCCCCCCCCCCCACCCCCCCCCCCCCCCACCCCCCC
Organism: Sphaerodactylus townsendi; assembly: GCF_021028975.2. NCBI lineage: Eukaryota > Metazoa > Chordata > Lepidosauria > Squamata > Sphaerodactylidae > Sphaerodactylus > Sphaerodactylus townsendi. Next base: position 7,238,046 of record NC_059439.1, on the reverse strand, counting down.
CCCCCCCCACCCCCCCCCCCCCCCACCCCCCCCCCCCCCCACCCCCCCCCCCCCCCACCCCCCCCCCCCCCCACCCCCCCCCCCCCCCACCCCCCCCCCCCCCCACCCCCCCCCCCCCCCACCCCCCCCCCCCCCCACCCCCCCCCCCCCCCACCCCCCCCCCCCCCCACCCCCCCCCCCCCCCACCCCCCCCCCCCCCCACCCCCCCCCCCCCCCACCCCCCCCCCCCCCCACCCCCCCCCCCCCCCACCCCCCCCCCCCCCCACCCCCCCCCCCCCCCACCCCCCCCCCCCCCCACCCCCCCCCCCCCCCACCCCCCCCCCCCCCCACCCCCCCCCCCCCCCACCCCCCCCCCCCCCCACCCCCCCCCCCCCCCACCCCCCCCCCCCCCCACCCCCCCCCCCCCCCACCCCCCCCCCCCCCCACCCCCCCCCCCCCCCACCCCCCCCCCCCCCCACCCCCCCCCCCCCCCACCCCCCCCCCCCCCCACCCCCCCCCCCCCCCACCCCCCCCCCCCCCCACCCCCCCCCCCCCCCACCCCCCCCCCCCCCCACCCCCCCCCCCCCCCACCCCCCCCCCCCCCCACCCCCCCCCCCCCCCACCCCCCCCCCCCCCCACCCCCCCCCCCCCCCACCCCCCCCCCCCCCCACCCCCCCCCCCCCCCACCCCCCCCCCCCCCCACCCCCCCCCCCCCCCACCCCCCCCCCCCCCCACCCCCCCCCCCCCCCACCCCCCCCCCCCCCCACCCCCCCCCCCCCCCACCCCCCCCCCCCCCCACCCCCCCCCCCCCCCACCCCCCCCCCCCCCCACCCCCCCCCCCCCCCACCCCCCCCCCCCCCCACCCCCCCCCCCCCCCACCCCCCCCCCCCCCCACCCCCCCCCCCCCCCACCCCCCCCCCCCCCCACCCCCCCCCCCCCCCACCCCCCCCCCCCCCCACCCCCCCCCCCCCCCACCCCCCCCCCCCCCCACCCCCCCCCCCCCCCACCCCCCCCCCCCCCCACCCCCCCCCCCCCCCACCCCCCCCCCCCCCCACCCCCCCCCCCCCCCACCCCCCCCCCCCCCCACCCCCCCCCCCCCCCACCCCCCCCCCCCCCCACCCCCCCCCCCCCCCACCCCCCCCCCCCCCCACCCCCCCCCCCCCCCACCCCCCCCCCCCCCCACCCCCCCCCCCCCCCACCCCCCCCCCCCCCCACCCCCCCCCCCCCCCACCCCCCCCCCCCCCCACCCCCCCCCCCCCCCACCCCCCCCCCCCCCCACCCCCCCCCCCCCCCACCCCCCCCCCCCCCCACCCCCCCCCCCCCCCACCCCCCCCCCCCCCCACCCCCCCCCCCCCCCACCCCCCCCCCCCCCCACCCCCCCCCCCCCCCACCCCCCCCCCCCCCCACCCCCCCCCCCCCCCACCCCCCCCCCCCCCCACCCCCCCCCCCCCCCACCCCCCCCCCCCCCCACCCCCCCCCCCCCCCACCCCCCCCCCCCCCCACCCCCCCCCCCCCCCACCCCCCCCCCCCCCCACCCCCCCCCCCCCCCACCCCCCCCCCCCCCCACCCCCCCCCCCCCCCACCCCCCCCCCCCCCCACCCCCCCCCCCCCCCACCCCCCCCCCCCCCCACCCCCCCCCCCCCCCACCCCCCCCCCCCCCCACCCCCCCCCCCCCCCACCCCCCCCCCCCCCCACCCCCCCCCCCCCCCACCCCCCCCCCCCCCCACCCCCCCCCCCCCCCACCCCCCCCCCCCCCCACCCCCCCCCCCCCCCACCCCCCCCCCCCCCCACCCCCCCCCCCCCCCACCCCCCCCCCCCCCCACCCCCCCCCCCCCCCACCCCCCCCCCCCCCCACCCCCCCCCCCCCCCACCCCCCCCCCCCCCCACCCCCCCCCCCCCCCACCCCCCCCCCCCCCCACCCCCCCCCCCCCCCACCCCCCCCCCCCCCCACCCCCCCCCCCCCCCACCCCCCCCCCCCCCCACCCCCCCCCCCCCCCACCCCCCCCCCCCCCCACCCCCCCCCCCCCCCACCCCCCCCCCCCCCCACCCCCCCCCCCCCCCACCCCCCCCCCCCCCCACCCCCCCCCCCCCCCACCCCCCCCCCCCCCCACCCCCCCCCCCCCCCACCCCCCCCCCATATTATTATTATTAGTAGTAGTAGTAGTAGTAGTAGTAGTAGTAGTAGTAGTAGCAGCAGCAGCAGCAGCAGCAGCAGCTGTTGCTGCTGCTGCTGCTGTCTGTCTGTCTGTCTGTCACATTTGATAACCCGCTCTGAGCAGTGTACAAGGGCCACATAGGCCAATAAAACAATAAATTATGAATAACCACTATAATATTAAACCAAAAGGTGTGTGCCCGGGGACATCTATGAAGATGCTTACAAGTTTTGAGACAGCATAAAAAAGAATTAAATAAATTTTAAAAGTAAACAACACACACAGTGCTAGTAGGGATCCCCCGGAATTCAGACTAGAGAGATCAGTTCCCCTAGAGACAATGGATGCTTTGGAGCTGGGACTATTGCACTGTACCAACTGAGATCCCTGCCCTCCTCAGGCTTCATTGCCAAATCTCCAGGAATTTCTTTACCTGGATCTGGCAACCCTACCCACATCCCCACTGGTGACTGGGGTGGACTGGCAACCCTAAATACTAGCATGCCTCTTGATAGGATGTTTCACATATTGTCCCCTTCCACACATGCAGAATAATGCACTTTCAATCCACTTTCAATCCACTTTGCAGCTGGATTTTTCTGTGCGAAATAGCAAAATCCACTTGCAAAAAACATGAAAGTGGATTGAAAGTGCATTATTCTGCATGTGCAGAAGGGGCCATTGTGAAATGATAGGATGTTTCACAAATCCCTCAGCTGCCTACAACCTGTAGTACCCTGACTTACAACCTGCAGCACCCTGACCTCCATTTTTATTTGTTCATGCTTTATTTTAATGCTGTTTCAATGTTGAAACATTTTTTAATGTTACCACCTTGGGAACCCTATTTGGCTGGGAAGGCAGCTGAGGAATAAAAAAAAACAAAATAAATAAAACAGAATGCTTAGGAATGCCAACTTCTTACTGGGCCTGACCACCATGAATGTGTGTGTTCAATTTTTGTAGCATCTTGAGAATATCTGTTTATTAAGTACATTCTTCTCTCTCCCTTCCACCAAGGAGCCCAGGACAGCTTACTTGGCTTTCCCTCCCTTGCTGTGTTGGGTTCAGCCAGACAGCTTTGAAGAGGGGGGGAAGAGGCCATGTGTTTGAACCCAGGACTAGCAAATCCTAGTCCAGCATTTTAGACACTGGAGTACATTGATGGTCTCTGCATGAATAAAGAAACGCAAGGAATTTCAGGGTGGCCAACCCTACTGGATAAGATCAGCCAGTCTGTGAAACAATTTCCAAACAGTCTGCCGACTGACAGTCTGGATCAACAGAACGTAACTGCAAACTGTGGATTGCAGATGTCATGTGTGTTGGAATTTTCATCCTTGTTTGCATGCAGCAGCAGCACAAGCAGCAGGGAATGCTGGGAAGCTGCATAAACATTCTAAAGGTGACAGTTAAAAAACGTTGGTGGTTCTGTTGTTCCCAGACTGACTGAGAGAAAACAGGTTTCTCTGTGTACTGCTAACCAATGCTATGTAAAAGGAACTTTGACAAAAGATACTGTATAAATATTGGCCATGCTGGTAGGGGCTGATGGGAATTGTGGTCCATGAACATCTGGAGCTCCATAGGTTGGCCACCCCTGGGATAAGAGCATGTGACTAGCCGAAGGTCACCTACAAGCTTCCATAGCTGAGTGGGGATTTGAGCCTTGGTCTCCCAGGACCTAGTCTGACATGCTCACCACTGTATCACCCTGGACAGCACAACCACAAGGAAGCATTTGTTTAAGCTTACTATCACAACCAAACTGTAACAGCCGATGAGCCGTGAATGTAACGATATATATGTGATACTTTGTTGATATGTATATACAATTTATTTTTCTCTCTCTCAGTTAAAGTAAAGTTCTCTTCATGTTTATGAACTTTCTGAGGTAAAATGGCTGGTCTTTTGAGAGATAATTTAACATGCCACACAATCCACATTTCTGCTCATTACTCTGCTTGACAGGATTATATATTGTAAATATACCTGTTGTCCTTCATGGATTGCAGATGGCAGGTGTTTGCCTGATGTATCTGGAGGAAGAGGACATTTACATTGCTATTTTGTACTAAGTAGGGTTGTCAGTTCCAGGTTTGAAAATTCCTGGAGATTTTGGAGTGAGGTCTGGGAAGGATGGGGTTTAATGATATAGGGTCTACCCTCCAAAGCAGCCATTTTTTCCTGGGGAGCATCTTAGTTATCTAGAAATCAATTGTAATATGGAAAATCTCCAGGCCCTACCTGGAAGTTGGCCTCCCTAGGCTTACAGGTTTGCTATCTGGAGGGCTGCGCAAACCCATGTTTTTCATTCTGTTTCCAGCAATGCCCCAGCCAAGGTGGATTGAGCAGTAAAACTACTGGGAAAATTCCATGTTGGCTCATAGCCTAGGAGGTCACTCAACCTCTGGAAGACAAAACTGACCTCATACAGGCTGGTCTAGTGCAAAGTGGATGAGAACCACCGCCCAGTGGCGTATCTGCCTAGGGACAAGGGCGCCACTCTTCTGGTCACGTGGGGGGGCGCGCAAAATTGGCCCCCACGTGACCAGGAAGTCCTGCTGTCTCGTTTTCACGTGCCTCGACCCCATCCGAGGCACGCAAAAAACGACAAGGCAGCAGGACTTCCTGCTGCCTCCAAACCCCCTCAACCCCACCCTGGACTCCCCCCTCTCTTCCTCCCCGCCCCCCCCCCCCCGCTGGCTGGGCTCCCAGCCGGCAGCCTGCAGTCTCTTCTGACATCCCCTCCGGGCAGGCCAGAAGAGACTGCAGTCCCAGCCTCAGAGGGATTCTTTTTTGTGCTACTTGAGGCCAGGGGGTAGCTTGGGGAGCAGTAGGTGTGTGAGCCCTGGGGAGGAGGTGGGTGCCCTAGACCTTGCCCATGTCCATGGTGACATGGGCGGGGTCGAGGGCAGTGGGGGTGAAGCCTGGGGGCATCAGGGGCGGAGCTAGGGTGGTGGGGCAGAGCCTGAGGTTTGGGGCGACTCTGAGGAAGCACTTTGAGCCCCCCAAGCTATTTCTGCATCTGGTAACGCTTTTGCCACCGCCTGCTCTGACTTGGTGCAAGGTGGTTGGGCAGGGAGCAGATGTTGCCACCAGCTGGCAGTCCTTGCTGCTACTGCCAGCCTTCATTGTGTATGAAGGAGGGAGGTGCAAACAAGCCTTCATTCTGTTGTGCCCTTCCTCCCTGGGGTGTAGGGCCCTTCTCCAGGGCTATTTTTGGCCTCCCAATCTTCTCCTGGCCACAGATGCACTGAGAACCTGGTGTGTTGGAAGGGCCTTTGAAAGAATATGCAGAGCTGCTTCCAGGGTTCTTTCTTGGTCATGGAGGAGTCTGACTTCATCAAGCGATCATCATGTGCAATATTTTTTTTTGGGGGGGGGGGGGACCAGCCAAATCACCTGGCCTGGCTTTGTGGCCCCACCAAGTGGCATATTTATAACCAGTGTGGTGTAGTGGTTAAGAGAGGGGATGCTAATTTGGAGAACCAGGTTTGATTCCCCACTCGTCCACATGAGCAGCAGACTCTTATCTGGTGAACTGGATTTGTTTCCCCACTTCTACGCATGAAACCAGCTGTGTTAACTTGGGCTAGTCCTGGTTCTCTCAGTTGCTGCAGTGCTGGCAACCACAGAGATTAGAGTCATGGATGTAGGTTTACCACATCCCACTTTTAAATAGTGTTGCCAACACCGCCCTCCAGGTGGTAACTGGAGATCTCCTGGGATTACAACTGAGATCAGTTCACCTGGAGAAAATGGCCACTTTGGTAGGTAGACTTTATAGCATGGTACCCCATTAAAGTCCCCACCCCGACTTTCTCCCTCAGGAATTTGTACCCCATGACCCTTTAGGTAGTGCATTCCCTACTTGCTTGGTGGCGAGCCTTTGGCACTCCAGATGTTATGGACTACAATTCCCATCAGCCCCTGCTAGCATGGCCAATCTCACATGTTGCTCCCATTTACAATTTCTTCTCTGTGCAACTCATGCTTCCCTGTGGTTGTGCTGTCCAGGGTGATACAGTGGTGAGCATGTCAGACTGGGTCCTGGGAGACCAAGGCTCTAAACCCCACTCTGCTATGGAAGCTTGAAGGTGACCTTGGGCTAGTCACATGCTCTTATCCCAGGGGTGGCCAACCTATGGAGCTTCAGATGTTCAGGGACTACAACTCCCACCAGCCCTTACCGCCATGCTGGCAGAAGCTGATGGGAATTGTAGTTCATGAACATCTGAAGCTCCATAGATTGGCTGCCCCTGCCAAGCAGCCTTTGCCAGCACTGAGAGGCCAATTGGGCTCATCTTGCTACAAGACCACTGTATTGCCCCGCCCACTGCCCATCCATACTTGGGTAGAAGAGGGTCTTATGCAAATTTGTTCTCAGGGCCAAATTTGCACTCCCCAACACCTTTAACTCCGCTGCTGTTTGATAAAAACAGGAATGAAGAAACTAAACAGCCACAACACTTTGATTCCATTAATTTAAACTTTTTTTAATTTCAACTTTCAAACACTTTTTGTTTAAACATTCGTAAAAATTGGAGCCATGTTCATTCAGCTATCATGGCATTTGACTAGAAGAAGAAAAATCATTCATTACAACCGAAGTTCAAAATGTATCAATAAATACAATATAAAACTTGAAATATATTAACAATCAGAGATGCTTATACCTAAATCATATTATAATCAATGAAATGGTTAAATTATAATAACATAACAAAATTAATTTAAAATCAGTTAAAATTTACAAAATGTTACCCATTCAATCTAGTCAGGACTGTTTAGTGCTACAGAATTTATACACTATTACACAGAACTGGGCCACAAGCTTTGTAATTTGTGGATGTTCAGTGTGAACGCCCTTCTGTATTTGTTTATTTTCAAAGTTGAGAAATATGTGGCTGGACAAAGGGTATATTTTATATCAGTTGGCGACCTAAATGAAGGAACTCTGGCAAGGTCCAAAGTTATTTATTTTATCAAAAGTTATTTATTTTATTGTTCGCTTTGTTGTGTCTAATCCTAAAGATAAAAAGGTTGTGGTGAGAAACCAAGACATTCAGTTTTGCCTCTAATGGCCTTAAGCCAGCTGGATGAAAAATTATCAGTTAGGATCAGAGAGAGAAGTTTATGGGACACAAAAATCAACTTGAGCCAGAGGTAGATTGATAAAATTTCTGTGCATGCCAAATGACATTATTTTACTCTTCTGACAGTTTATTTTTAACTCATCTCTACAGTAGGACACAAATCTGGCAAGTGCTCTCCTAAACCCTACTGGTGTTCTTGATGGTATAATGGCATCATCAGCATACAATAGAACTGAGACATACCGATGAGCAATCTTAGGAGGGTGAAAGTCCATTCCATTAAGACTGCTGATCACGTCATTAATAAAATATAAAAAGCACTGGGGTTAAAATACACCCTTGTCTTACTCCCCCAGAGTTTTGAATGGCTTCTGTTAATTGTGCCTTCCTATAAGATAAGTATTTTCATGGAGAGCACGAATTAGCAGATACAGCCTTTTGACTAAGGAGGGAATTTCTAATTTGATCTACAATTTAGGGCATGCTATTAAATCACAGGTGGCTTCAAGGTCTATAAATACGGCATAAAATGAGGAAGATCCCTTCGAACTGTATTTTTCTGTTAAATGCTGCAGGGTTAGACAATGATCCAGGGTAGATCTTCCACTCCTAAAGCCTGCGTGTTCTTCTGCTATAATGACCTCCTGCTCCATCCATATTCTAAATTTCTGCATATAGTTCAGAAAAGATGCTTAGTAGACTAATAGGTGTGTAGCTGAAAGCACCATTTCTATTGCCTTTTTAAAAGAGAGGGACAACTACTGCTGTTCCCCAATCTTCTGGAATCTGACCAGTTGCATCAATGAAAGTAAAAAGACAGGCAAGAAAAGGGCCCCCTCAGCCTATGATAGCTTTAAAAAAATTCCAGAAGAAGATCATCCATCTTGGGGCCTTGCCAAATTTTGGTTGGTCAATATGAGAGCCGTGTTCATTGAGCAATCACAGCATTCAATTAGAAAAACAAATATAAGGAACGTAATGGTCATAAATAATTGTGAAATCCTTCAGTCAGCAGATGTTCTTAGAGAAAGATTCCAAATAGTTGAGAAGTGTTGCAGCACAGATGAGATATAGGATTTCAAGCTGAAGCCGGAGATTCTCTTGCACATACCAGGGTGGGAGAGAATCAGCAGTTAACAAAATATCATGCAGGCTTTAAGGGAAGAGTTAGCCATAGATTTCAGTGGCTTTTAAATAAAAATACTTAATATCACAGTAAGTTAAAACTTCATCTGCAAAGAGCTCTGGAGCAAAGCACTGTAGAACTGAATAATCACATTGCATCTAGAGATTAGTGTGTACCGTCTAAGTACTTCAATGCTTGAGATGTAGATACCAAGGTTCCTCCGCTGCTGGGGGTGTCTCGTCAATTAACATTTGCCAGTTTGCAGCAATTATATGACTCTTTTAAAACATGCATTAAAAAGCAGGTTTACTCATGGTCCATGTTACATTTTACATTATTTGACACCCAAAAGATCATCATTAGCCGAGGAACTAGAAACTCTTCCAGTTTCGTCCAGCTACCAATAGCTAGTACTCAAAGTTTAAATATTAAACAGCGGATAACATTGTCTCTTCACATGTGCCACTGCAAAGGCACGGGGGTGGCACACCCAGGACTCGATATCCGATTATTCCCATTAGGCTTTTCAACCATGTGGTCTTAGTCTAACATACATAAATATTAAATACATGATAAATACCCTAAATACTGTGGATTAAAAAGGCAACAAAATTAAGATGAAACAAAAATATTTTAAATATTAATATTAATAAATAAAAGTCAAATAAATAAAATTAAAAGCCCGACATAATTCCATGCAAGCTCTCAAATTCATTGTGAGAACAGCACAGATCCATAAAGTCTCCACCAATGTTCTAGATGTCTTCTTAACTGCATAGAAGTTATGAAGTTGGAGATGAGCCAGGCCTCAGTGGTTAAATTTTGATTGCTGCCTGAACAGATTGGTAGCCAATGGCTTTTCTGTCAACATTCCACAATCAAACCACTTTGCCCAAGAACACTGGTCACTCAACAAAGACAGTTTAAGGGTTCCAAGGATGGGAAACTTAATTCTGTGCATTAAAAATATTTGCTAAAATTTGATGAGGTGGTTGGAACCTCACTTGACACTTTTTCAGACTTTTGGTGAAGTATTGTAAAAAAGTTGTGTTGGCCCTGTAGCGAACACAACTGAGGACCATAAAAATTTAAAAGTAGAATTCTGTAGGTAAAAAAGCAATTCATTTTCCATCTTCATAGAGGGAGAAGGTCATTACACCCTGCATTTAGATGTCTGATCCTCTTCCCGAGATATCCATTCCTCCCATGCTTATGAACTGCAATGTCGCAGGGCCCGGAGGGTCATCTCAAGGAATTTCTGGAAATGTCTGAGGACAAGGTAGCTTCCAATTTGCATTTCATTTTGCAAAAAGGAAGGCCGAGCCTGACCTTCCACCTGGGGGTAGGCGACTACGGTCATCCCACTCTCTTGCATCTGAAAGAAGATCAGAGAAAGTCATTAGTGCTTGAGGCCTGAACATTTGCAAGAGCTACATCAGTCAAGCAAGTGACCTTTCCAGCAGGTCGAAAATGAAGACTTTTTACTTACAGCTAGCTTGTTTATACTTTGTCTCACAAAACAGTGTTAGTAGATTATATGTTCCTCGTTTTGGAACTCAACATGCTAGACCTTCTTTGTTGTAGAATACCCAGTGGTGTAGCGCCGGGGGGCGGGGAAGTGCGTGACGCCCTGGGCGCATGCCGTGGTGGGGGTGTGGCATAGGTGTGGGCATTCTGGCACGTTCCGGGGCGTGGCAGGGGTGCAGGGCACACGCATGCCCCGGGCGTGTTCAGTAATGCACAAAATAATGGTTTTGACAAAGACAGTGCATTAAAATGAATGATAATTCTCATATTTGTTCAGGACTATATTCTAATGAAGAAGCATACAATTTTCTCAATCCCTGCAATTGACTGTACTAACATCTTTATATGAGACTGTGTATAGCTATTTCAACCTCAGAATTTTTGAAGCAAGCTATTGAAATCTCCTTTGAAATTACTTCCAGTTGAGAAAAAAATCAACTCATCTTTTCCAGTACCCCTTCATATATAATTGCCACTTGGAAGTGTTATGGTTTCTGCACAACCTGGTACAACATAGTGGCTTTGGAATGACATTTAACTGTCAGATTAAAATCCGAGCGGCCTGTACACCAGTTTCCTCTTACCTGTCTCTGGAGGTTGGATGACAGGTTTGACACATCCACTTGGAGAACATCCATGTGGCTAGCAAAATTCGGCAGGATCTCTTTTATGTGGGAAAAGTAGCCATGGTAGGTGTGAAGACCTGCTCTTATCTGGTTGAAACAGCCAGCCTGAAATATGGAAAAAGGAGATGGTGTTAAAATTAAGCTAGAAATGGTAACGTTAAGTTGGTCAAACTAGAAATGGCAACGAAGGTGGGGATTGTATGGTGCAGTACTTTGTGGCTGGAGCAAATCAGTTTCTTCCATAGGACATTGAAGTCAGAGGCTAAAGTACACACTTTAAAGACAGAGACCTTGATTGGCTAGCCCTTTTGGATTGTCTTGAAGACTGCTGAGCAGAGTATGGAAGAAGAGATACATGCCCCTATGTAGTATGAAACGCGATGTGTAAAATTATGTTCCACTCTAAGAACGTTTAAGAGGACCCACCCAGAAGTGCTCAGCTTCAGTTTACTTCTCAAGGTGGAAAACCACCAGCGGCAGATCAGATTAGAAAAAACAGGTTGAAGGACAGGAGAAAAGACATGGATGACTTTATTTCAACCTTCAGAAGCATCTATGGAGAAGACAGGGAGACACGACCACAGGTAGGTCTTCCTCCTGGCCACATGTTCACCTGAAGGTCAGAATACAGCCTACTGCCATTCAGGGCTCTCTTCACACCACTGAGAACCCTGCAGAAGGTTCTACTGGGTGGCCTCTTCTATCCTGACCTTGAAGTTGGGAACAGGGACCATTCATTGCACTGCTGAGTGAAAGATCTTTCATGGTTCAGCAAGAACAAATGAGGTGTGTGTGTTCCTGAAGTTAAAGTTTTTCGTACAAAGATACAAGACTTGGATGCTTGACACTCCTCCCCAAGCTTCTAGCTACTCAATCTATTAATAATAGTTGGGACAGACTATACCATTCAATTCAATTTCTCTGAAGTTATTTTGGCAATGGCCTACAAAGAGAGGCAACCAATAATGCTTAAATGTGGCCCTATTAAATGGTTCCTCTGTTCTTAATTTGGTGGCCTTAAGATACTTTGCACTCGGGAAGGTTGAACCAAACATCTGTTGGAATTAGGGCCTAGCCTAATTTAAACCAGGGATTAGCTCCAGGCCATGTTTATTGAACATCAGGTTTTTGTTTTTTCTCTTAGAGAAATGTGTAGTATGAATACAGTTCTTTCTTTTCACCACTATGAACTGCCAGCTTCCAGATTAGAGCGTTAACCACCACCCAAATCAATCCTTATTTTTAACACTGCCACTCAAAAGTAACCTCAAGGGTTCAGTTGAAGATTGTTTTTTTCTGAAACATGCACAGCATTTTATTTTAGTGTGTGGAAAGACTGCTCCAGAGAGATCATCTACCACCTGCAGTTTTAGCAAACACTTTATTAAAATAACCAGATGGCCAGTTAGACCAGGGGTTCCCAACACCTTCCCCAGCACCTGCCAAATGTTGCATCTGCAGTGGTGTAACACCCAGGGGATGGAGGGGGCATCTTGCACTGGGTGCGCACCGGTGTGGGGGCATGGCAGGAGCGTTCCGGGGTATGGTGGAAATAGGCAGGGGCGTGGCAGGGGCGCAGGGCACACACATGTACCAGGCACAGTTCCCTGTCACTACAGCTCTGTGCATCTGCCATCACAAAATGAGCACAATGTGACTATGTGAAAGTAAGCTGTGGCAGCCATTTGGTATTAAAGGCGTCTGCAGGTTTAAAAAGGTTGGAGACCCTTGAGGTGTTCCGAGTTCAACATAGCCTCAGGAGCTTCCTTGGCTATTGCAGTGCCTAGATAGTCCCAGTATACAGACTGAAGGAAGAAGAGATCTGGATCCTTACTTTCAATCAGATCCTTCTAGTATGTAACCTTGGAAGATTCATTGGACACTTATCATGCAAACTCATTGCCTAATTTCCAGAAGTGCCAAGTCATGATTGTGAAGCTAGAAAGACCGGATGATCTTTTTCATCCCTGCGGTTGAGGTCACTAAAATAATCTTCCCCATATTTATTTTTGGCAACTAGCTGTGATAGTCTAGTAACTCTTGGAGGAAAAGCCACTGATATTTCTCAAGGTTTTGGGTCTGAGTGATGAACAAGGATTGAAAAAGGGAAAAAAGCATTCAGATTCTCCCTTCGCAAGTCTTAGGCGGATTCTGCATGGGCCAAAAACAGCGGTGTGAAAATAGTGTAAACCCTTTAAAATCTTTTTACACCATTTTACACCATTTTCACACCGCTGTTTTTGGCCTTTCTGTGATGGAACTGTTGGAAATGCATATTTTTCCACATCAGCTGAGTCAGAGAACTCCCCTGAACCCAGAAAAGAGGTCTTTGCATTGCTCATGCAATATGCTCCTCGATAAGTACGGCTGCTACCAACTAAATGGTTTGTGGACTCTGCAGAAACACAATTTCAAGTTAGGAGTGGACAGCCGTTACTCACCGTGTCGCAGGGATCAGTATGGCACTGGGAGAGATCCACTTTTGGGATGGCCAGCAGTTCCTGTATCAATATCAGTTCATCGTCACTGCCAAGTTTAAACTCTTTGCGCTGAGGGGTTAAAGTCAGAGAAGGCAGGGTTAGGAGAGAGTTTCTTTGACAGGGAGATTTCTTGGTGGGCCAATGTTCTAGGTAGGTCAAGAGCAACCAGGTAGGTGCTGGAGGTCTTCCAGAATTATAACTGGTTCTAAGGTTACAGAGACCAGTTCCCTTGGAGAAAATGTCAGTTTTGGAATGTGGAGTCCACAGAGTTCCCTCCCTTCCCAAATTCCAACCTCCCGAGGCTTGGCTCCCCAAATCTCCAGGAATTTCCTAACCCAAAGCTAGCAACCCTAAAGCAGAGCGAAACTCCAGCCCGTCTGCCAGCACTTCAGAAGCCACTAGGCTCAAACATTTCATGGGTAACCTATGCAAATGCACCCATGGTCTCCCCCTGCATGGCTGCCATTTTTTTTTAAAGTATTTTAAATTTTATTTATTTATTCCACCTTAATGCAGTCTTAGGGCAGCTAACAACAATATAATTAGGATGTTGCGGGTTTTCCGGGTTGTCTGGCCGTGTTCCAGTAGTATTTTCTCCTGACGTCTTCAAGATGCCAGCCACAGATGCAGGCAAAACATCAGGAGAAAATACTACTGGAACACGGCCAGACAACCCGGAAAACCCGCAACATCCTAGTGATTCTGGCCATGAAAGCCTTCGACAACAATATAATTGATAACATCTGTCACTTACAAACATATAACGTGTAACATATATAACTATTAAAATATACTTCTTGCCAATAACAGCGACAGCCACCCTGGCCCTATGCAGAACACAGATCTCACCTTAGACTTTTTTTGTCTGCTCTAAATCATTAGAACTAATCTAGATCCTTGGTCTGGAGTTTCTCCCTGGGGCATGGCCTGGCCACAAAGTGTAAGGGAATGTGGCCCTGACTCTCTGCAGGGGTGCCAGTTAAAATGGTCTGCCCAAAAAGACTAACGGGTTGAGCTGGCTTAGGTGGTTTTAGAAGCCAATTGATAGTCCTATTGAGGCTAGGATGAAAGTCTGGGATGAGAAGCTCCTAGGAAGCTGTCTGGTTCAGAAATATGCTTTGGTAAAGGGAAAGAGACCATGAACTATACTACTGTACACATGCTGTCTGCTGCTAAGTATGCTCCTGGCCGGGAGTTAACATTTAAGGTACTGCTTGCCCATGCATATAGAAGCCAGAAGGAGGCACACAGCCTTGACTTTTAGCATGAGCAACAGGGTTGCCAGCTCCAGCTTGGGAAATACCTGGAGATTTTGAGGGAGAAGACTGAGGAGGTCTGGGGAGGGATGGGATGGGATTTCAATAGGGCATAATGCCGTACAGCCCACCTTCTGAAGCAGTCATTTCCTCTAGGTGAACTGATCTCTGTTGCTGGAGATCAGTTGTAATAGCAGGAAATCTCCCGCTGCTATCTGGAGGTTGGGAACACTAGTGGGGAGGGACAACCTTCACAGTCATCTGTAGCTCTATATACCCATTCTCATGGCTAGCAGACCATGATATGTAGTCATACCAGCTCCTGGTTGGGAAATAACGGGAGATTTGGGGAGTGGAGCCTGAGGAGGGTGGGGATTTGTGGAGGGGCAGGACTTCAGTGGAGTATAATTCCATGATAGACACCTTCTTCCAAAGCAGCCATTTTCCCCAGGAGAACTGGTCACTGTTGCCTACAGATCAACTGTAATCCCGGGAGCTCTCCAGCCACCACCTGGATGGTGGCAACTCTTATAATAAACGGTGCAAAATAAGAAACATATATACTGCCAGAATGAAGTTATATGTTTGCAGAACTCTTCTTTTCTTGGTGCAGAATCTGGATAGCCCTGGCCCAGAGTCAGTTTTGAGCACAGAATTAATCTGTCCCTCACATATGGGCCAGCCAGCACATCCTCTTTCCTCATTTCCACACAGAGATCAATCCACATGATCTCAGCCAGTAAATCTGGTTCTCATTAAAGGGTGTAAATGAGTCTTGGCCTCCACTGAAATGCGGTGTTGATCTTGTGTCCCTGTCTAAAGTCCATCGAGACTGGAATAAACATTCATCTCACTTTGGCAGGGCCACTCAAAACTGTCTCCTAAAAAGCAGACGAGGAGAAGGGACTCTCCTCCCCTTTTGCCACTAGGTGACCTTCTGAGGTTGGCTTGGAAGAGGAGATCAGCACCTGGACCCAATTCACAAGAACTCCTCTACATGAGGTTAAGTTCCATGGAGGGACAGCCTGTAATTTTACAGGAAATGGTAAAAAAAATCCCATAAAAAACAGCTTGCCAACTATTTTGTTTATCCTAGAATTCAGCCTGTTGGGTGTAATTATCCTCTGGGGAGTTCTGAGCTTGCCAAGACACAGAAGCTAATACCACACACTTAATTGTTTCCATTGCAAAATGCAAGGAGTTTATTATTTACAAAGTGCAAGAAGTTTATTATTATTATTAGAAGTGGTTTCAGGCAACATTTGGCAAACAAGGATACAGGCAGAATGCTGCCAGGTCAGGCCAAACCTAGAAATATTGGGGAGAGGTGTTGATTTGTCCTTTGGGATCGAAAGCATTTGTTTGAAGGCACTGGTGATTGGCTCCTGCCCAATATGCAGCCTAATCCTATATACTTGGGGGCCCCAATGTAGTGCCTGTGAGCACCTGCTCATGTGTCGTTAGGAAATGGGTGGGGGCAGGTAGGGCTTTTGCATAACAAGGCTTCTGACTGACTATTGGGGATTTGATTGGCTGTGCAGGTTTTTAAAATGCCACAGGCCAAGGATCTGGGCCATGTTACTGATGCTAAGCTGAGGCAATAATTTCGTGGCTGGTTCTAAATTTTGTGGCAGCCATTTTGTTGCTGCTGTGCCTTGGCCTGCCAGAATTCCAAATATGCCCCGAGGCTCAAAAATGACGAGGGCCCCCTGCTATGACACTGCTATACATATATCTCAGTAAGCTTTTTCCAAGTATTCATACAGCTGCAGAGTTAGATGCTCTGTAGGCAAATCACATCCATATTTTGTTCCCCTTGGCTTGCCAACTCACCATGAGCTTTCTGATGTTACTGACATCCTGTTTTATCCTGAAGACAAATTCCCGGTTTTTCTGGACAAATTGGTGCAGTTCTGGATCTCCAGAAGACTCCGGCAGAGGGGCGGAAGCACTCATTGCCCACGTCAATACAATACTGAGTAGAGAAAGAACACCTGGAGAGAAAGACAGAGGTGGACATCAGTTTTGATTGGAGTAAGCTAGACAGCCGTAGCAGTCTGTTTCCAAAAGTTCTCTGTGGTCTTTCCGCTCCAGGAAGTTAGGAGCAAACCTTGGTTTGCTTTAGCTGAAAATTTATCTCGGACTAAGTTAATGTGGGATGGAACTCACTGGAACTGAACTGGCACAACTTGAACAGGAATAATACCACAGTTCCCTCCCTCCCTGTGGGGCTGTTGTGTGAGAGAAGTTCCTGCTGAAGTTTGCACCAGTCTATCTCCATCTGACACCTTTAATGGTGCCCCAAATCCACAGCTTTTGGTCTGGTCCCCGTTAATCTATTTCAGCTGGAGCCTCACAGGATGACTTGAAAGTTTAGTCAGTGGCATGGATAATGGACATTTCTCCCCCCCCCCCCCCCCCCGCCTGCCCGCCCGGACTTCTGGAATGTGATTTATAAAGGGACATTGAACGCAGCGATCCTTTCCCCAGTCTTTGTAATTCATTACAGTTCTTTTGCAACAAAATCATCTTTCCCTTTCTACAGAGAAACCATTTCTAAAGAGAAATGCAGGAGATCAAAAATATTGAAGGCAGGAAACCAGGGTGTGTGAGTGTGTGTTTTATGACCAAGATTTAGACTATCGGTTTACAGCGAGGGTTGCCAGCTTGAGGTTGGTAAATACCTGGAGATGTTTGGGGTGGAGGATTTGGGGAAGGAACAGTCTTCAGTGGGGTGTAATGCCATGGAGCTAACCTTCTAAAGTGACTATTTTTTCCAGGTGAACGGATCTCAGTTGTCTGGAGATCAGTTGTAATCCCAGGAGATCTCCGGTCACTATCTGGAGTTTGGAAACCCTCGTTTACAGCAGTGGCATTTTAAAAAATTGTGTTGAGGTAGATCTTTGAAACCTCACATCTCTCACACATCTCAGCATTAGAAGTGACTGAATGCTCGAGTCATATTCCCAATACGAGGGTCCCATGTCCAATGGGAGATGGACAGCAAGAGGAGAAGGCAGAGCAGTAAATCATACAGAGCCACAACAGGCAGACTCCTCCATTGGACACTACCTAGACCAGGCAGATAGGTGGACCAAGACCCATCCACTTCATTTAAGCTTGATCTGCCCAACACACCAGAAAGGGGTTAGAATGATAAAGCACAAGCCAAACCTTTTTTAAAAAGTCAATAGGAATCACAAGAATTGGAAGACCTCTACATTTCACTCTAGCTTGAGAGTGTTCCAGAGATTATCTGTTACTTTAATTGGTTTGCTTGGCCCTGAGCAAGCTTCTTTCCATACCTAGTCAACCCCAAAGGGTTGTTGTAGATGTAAAGGGGAGGTGTGACCTCATTAGGAGAATCAGGAAAGAGTCAGTTTTAATTTAAGCCTCACTTTAGTCTGAAGGGTTGAGAGGGAAGAATGTTCCCTTCTGACACCACTATATTAGAACACAGATTAGAGATCAGAATCTGGACTAGAGTCCAGATTAGAGTCTGAACACAGATTAGAGTCCAGATTAGAATCTGGTTTTAACGTTTATACCTTTTATATTGCTTTTATATTATTGCATTGTTTTATTATATGAACACATGGAAGCCGCCTCGAGTCCCCTGGGAGATTGGCGAGGTAGGAACGTAAAATATAAATGAATATAAATAAACAACGATTGTGGGAGAAGCTACCCCAAAAGTTTCAAACCAACAGAGTCAGACAAGCTTAAAAAGCAGGCGAGCGCCCAATGCCCATCACTGACCTCTCCCAGATAGTATCCCTTCAAAACTCTCCAATAGTTTACCAGAGAGTCTTTCAGTCGGGAGAAAAAAAAGTCCCCTCTTTAGAAGTCCCATGCAGATAATTCCAGGAGAAAACCCCAAGTTTGCTCCAGCAGAAGCCAAGTCCGCGCGCCGCCCCCTTACCTGCTCCGCCGCGCGGGGCTCAGAGCAGCAGCAGCAGCAGAAGCAGCCAGCGGTGCCGCAGCTGGACAGGCGCAGCCTAGAGGCGCTACTTACTCCTGAGTGAGCTCATGGCGCTGCTGGGAGGCTGGTCGGGTCTCGCGTCGCTCCTCCCCTCTGCTGAGATGGGCCGGCCGGGCGTGCAGCTCCACCGACGAGGCAGGCGAGGTAGGCCGGGGTTGCTGATGCTGCTGCCAAGTGGCGACTGTGCAAGGTTGCCCCATCTTGGGAGGTATTTATAGGGAGTCCTGAGGAATCCCCACTCTGATGCAGTCCTGCTATTACTAAGCCGGTGGGGGGAGGGGGGTTGGACGAAGAAGAGGAAGGAAGTGTGGGGCATGTGCCCATCAGGCCACAGGAAGGGAGTCTGAAATGTAATCCTCGAAGAAGAGCTGGGTTTTTATCCCCTGCTTTCTCTGCCTTTAAGGGGTCTCAAGGAAGCTTACAAACTCCATTTCCCTTCCTCTCCCCACAACAGGTAAGTGGGCTGGGAGAGTTCTGAGAGAACTGGGACTGCAGGCTTCATATGAAGGAGCAGGGAATCGAATCCAGTTCCCCAGATTGGAATCCACCACTGTTAAACGTTGCACCAGTCTGGAAGGCACCTCAAGGGTCATCTAGCTCAACACAGGAAATTCACAACTCCCTCCCCCACACTCCCAGTGACCCCTGCTCAAAACCATCCAGCATCCTTGGCCAGTCTGGCCTTGAGGAAAATTCCTTTCTGGCCCCAAAGTGGCAATCGGCATTTGCCTGGGCGTTTAAGAGAGGGCCCTGAGATCTGAGCGCCGATTCATCCCTCTTGCCTCCCTCTCATGATCTGTCTGAGTTCACAAAACCAGCTTTCTGCTTAAAAACCTCCACAAGAGGAGACCCCACCACCTCCCGAGAAAGCCACCTTGAGGTGGCCAGAGATGAAGTTAAAATCTGAGAAGTCCCCTGCTCCTGATGCCCCCCCTCTCCACAAGAATGTTTAAGGAACTCAGATTTGAGATAGGGAATCTACTTACCCATATGTGAAACCTATTGCTAAATTGAGCCGCTGTACCAGAAGACTGGGGAGTAAGAAATGCTACACTGATTTTTAAATGGGGTCCAGAGGAGAACCAAGAAACTTCAGCTGAATGTCTCTCCCAAGCAAACTAGTAGATCCTGCCCTACCAACCTTTAGGAATTCTTTCAGAAAATGAACAAGCTTGTAGACCACAATGACCTGGTAGACATGTTATTCACTTGGCTTACCAAAAGCCTTTTGACAAAGTCCCTCGCCAAAGACTTTTGAGTAAACTTTGCGGTAATGGGATAAGAGGACAGGTTCTCTCGTGGTTTAAAAATTGGTTAAATGATAGGAATCAAAGAGCAGGAATAAATGGACAGTTCTCAAAATGGAGGGATCCCCAAGGATCAGTAGGATCCCCAAGGATCTGACACTGGGGGTGAGCAATGTAGTTTGCAGATGACACAAATGTTTGCAGGTGATGACACACAATTATTCAGGGTGATGAAAAGCAAGGATGACTGTGAAGAATTCCAGGAGGATCTCCACAAATTGGGTGAATGGGCAATAATGTGGCAAATGTAGTTCAGTACTGATAAGTGTAAGGGATTCACAAGGGGGGGGGGGATCCCAACTTCAAGTATAGGATGGCCGAGCCTGAACTTGCTGAGACGAGGAGGGGTGATAAAAGATAGCTCAATGAAAGTGTCAACCCAGTGTGTTGCAGTAGCAAAAAAGGCAAACTTTGTGTTAGGGATTATGGGGAAAGGGATTGAAAATTAAATAGCTAATATATTGCACAGCACAGATCTATAAGGCAGGCTAGTTTGGAATAACGTGTACAGTTCTGGTCACTGTATCTCGAAAGAACATTGCAAAACTGAAAAAGACAGAAGACGTCAACCACGTTGGTTAGACATCCTTCTTATGAGGAAAGGCTGGGACTTTTCAGTTTAGAAAAGACGCAAGGTTGATAAATGTATTGGCGAAGGCTTTCACCACTGGAATCACTAAGGTGTTGTGGGTTTTCCAGGTTGTATGGCCGTGTTCCAGTAGCATTTTCTCCTGGCATTTTGCCTGCATCTGTGGCTGGCATCTTCAGACGTCTGAAGATGCCAGCCACAGATGTAGGCAAAACGTCAGGAGAAAATGCTACTGGAACACTGCCATACAACCTGGAAAACCCCCAACCCCAAGGCTGATAAAGTTATGCATGGAGTGGAGAGTTGTCACAAGGAAATTTTTCTCCCTCTCCCAAAATACTGGAACTCCATGGCATCCAATGAAACTGATGGGCAGTAGATTCAGGATGGACAAAATGAAATACTTCTTTACACAGCGAGTGAGTAAAATGTGTGATTTGCTGCTAGAGGATATAGTGATGGCCACAAAAACAGGCAGCTTTAAAAGGGGTTAGGCAGATTAGTAGAAGGGAGGTCTGTCAGTGGCTACTAGCTATGGTGAGTAAAGGAACCTCCATATACATCAGCTGTCAACCTCTGAATCCCAGTGCCAGGACCAGGGGAAGGCCTTGGCCTCTCTCTAGAGCATAGGTGTCAAACTCGCAGCCCTCCAGATGTTATGGACTACAGTTCCCATTATCCCCTGCTAGCATGGGTTGATTCAGCAGGGCTCTTCTGATGTTGTTAAAAACCTCCAAAAAGGGGAGAACTCCAGAGGGAGGTTGTTCTATAGGCTTTTAAAAAAATCCACCTGGTTCTCCTGCACAGATCCATGATTCCATTTCCCATTTGGGTTTCTTTTGGGACATTCCATGAGTCACAGTGTGTGTGTGTGTGGGGGGGGGGGTAATTGCTGACACCCACACTCTCACTGTTTTCCCAACTGAGCCCCCAAAACCTTTATTTGCTCCATTAGGGGAAACATACACACAATAGGTTGGTTAACCCTGGATGTTTCCTCCAGTTAAAAAAAAGGACACTTGAAGCCTGGATCTGTGTTGAGATTTGAATAATAGGGTGGGTGGGTGGGTGGGTCCTCTGGTGTGACTCCCCTCTGCAATGCTGTCTGTTGGTTTAAACTGGCATGAAGTGTGGACAAGAACAGGATATTGATCAGAAGATTCCTGTGTATTGCTCTGTACCAAGTCAGGAGAGTAAAAAAGGTAAAGTTTCCCCTTCAGTTGTATCCGACCCTGGGGTACCACTGCAAGCAGTGATTTCATAGGCAAGCCGTTTTTGTGGGGTAGTTTGCCATTGCTTTCCCCGGCTAAGTCAGGAGAACAGCAGGTTTAATCTAAATTCTGAGCTGTGACATGTGGTCTTGGGCAATTCAGAAACTGAGGTTTCAAAAGACATTCAATGGTGGAATTCCTAAGGCTAGATAGATCTCCTATCTTGTCTTTTGGACCCTAAAACAGCCCTTGGATAGCTGCCCCTAGAAGTGCGAAAGGTGGGTCAAACCTTTGTGTGTGTGCATGTAAAGTACTGTCAAGTCATAGCCATGTAGGGTTTTCTAAAGAGAGGAACAGAGGTAGTTTACCATTGCCATCCTTGACTCTGGAATTCCTTGGCGGGCTCCCATCCAAATACTAATTATGCTGATGCTACTTTGATGCTACTTAGCTTCCATGAGCTAACAAGATTGGGCTTTCATGGGCCATCCACTTAATTAAACCTTTCCCTTTCTCCCAACTGAATATGCTTCCCTTTCCCCTTTTGCTTGTAGCCTTGGGGATTCTAATCTTCCTTTCTAGGACCCGTTATGCACGGACTGCTTCCCTCGACGCTGTTCATTCTGCAGTGGGGCTACAGTGGAGTCTCCTCGCATTTCCTTGTTTACCTGCAAAGAGGTTCCCCACTTCCAGGTTTCTCCCTGTTGATTGCAAGATTGACTGCTGTTTAAGAAAAAGCCATTTAAATTTTATATCAATATTCTTCCATGGTGCAGCCTCCCTCCCTCTGCTGCAGTACTGGGGAGCTCGGGGGAAGGCATGCCAGACACAGTCAGTCATTGGTAATTGAAGGGGATGCTATGGCTGGGGAAAGGGGGAGTGAAGAAGAGGAGCATGCGAATGGGGCTCTATCGATATTCTTCACAAGATTGCTGGCTGCTCAGTGGCAAAAAATCGGTGCTTTCAAAATAGTCCTTGCCCCAAAGACAGTTAGCATGGTGTTGTGACTAGTGACTCCCACCTCTTCTTCACCAGTCTAGGATCTGATGAGATCTAGGTTTGAACCCCCCCTCCCCCCACCCTGAATCTCCTTGGGAGACTTTGGGCCACACACTCTGTCAGCCTCACCTTCCCATAACATTGTTGTGAGACTAAAATGATGAAGATGACTGAGAACTAATAAGATAGCCACAATAAGCATTTGAAGCATTGTTATATTGCAGATTGAGCGGAGTTGTTTTTTATTACCCCAGAAGGTCGGACCAGAGCCGATGGGTTGAAATTGTACCAAAAGTGTCTTTGGCTAAATGTTAGGAAGAACTTTGTGAAAGAGTTAGACCGGTTCCTCAGTGGAACAGGCTTCCTCGGGAGGCAGCAGGCTCTCCTTCTTTGGTGATTTTTAAGCAGAGGCTAAATGGCCATTGAACCCCAAGGCTGATTCTATGAACTCAGGCAGATCATGGGGTCAGGAAGGGGATAGTCAGTGCTCAGCTTTTGGGGTCCTTCTTACAAGCCTAGGTTAATGCCCTTCACCATTTTTGGGTCAGAACTGAATTGTCCTCCAAGCCACATTGACCAGGGATCCTGGAATTTCCCCCCTTCCTCTGTGCACAGAGCATGAGGTCACTGGGGCAGTCAGGGGGCAGCTATGAATGTCCTACATTGCGCTAGATGACCATTGAGGTCCCTTCTATGTTTCTATGTTTGTACAACTGTCATGCTGATCTGGACGGTGGTATAAAAATGTGCTGGAGCTGAACTGGTTCCACTCCAGGCATTTCGGCTGGAATTTTAGGGCTCCATCACTTATTTTTTACAAACAATCCAGTCACCCTGTTGCATTCCAGGACCATCTGTGTAATTTCCACATATTTCCCAGACCTAATGTTTAATGATTTTTTTTTTAAAAAAACACAATGTTTATATCTAATTGCAGAGCTCCTCCAATGTGTGGACAGCCAAAGGGCTAATGAATTTTCCCAGAGCTCCTGTTTCCTTAAAACTTTATTTCTTCCTTCTCTTTCACTGTTCAGGCAATTCATTCCTGTCCGCTCCCGAAGCTGACTGGTTATCTCAGCCTTCTTGAATCTATTGTCGACGGCTTTCATGGCCGGAATCATTGGGGTGTTGTGTGGTTTCCAGGCTGTATGGCCATGTTCTAGTAGCATTTTCTCCTGACGTTTTGCCTGCATCTGTGGCTGACATCTTCAGAGGATCTGATGGTAGTAAAGCAAGTGGAGTATATATAGCTGTGGAAGAAAGAACCATTTGCATTGGTTAACAAGTGTAAAGGGTGCAATTAGCAAGCTTGATTTGCATGTGTTGGGTGGGATCCACCCATTTTAGCATTTGAGTGACCACTAATGCCCTCACTAATTGATTATGCTATCTTCATAGTTACTCACATGCTAAAATGGGTGGATCGCACTGAACACATTCAAATCAAGACATTTTATTCATTTCAGCAAATCAAATGTCAGTCAGGTGAGCATGGGAAATAATAAACTGCACAAAAATCAGGCAAATGAGACAAAATATTTAAATAACATTTAAATAAATGAACAAATAGTCTAGGTTGATGGAGAAGGATTGGTTCAGCAGCTTAACCGCTATGTCACACTGTCTTTGAGAGGAGAGCTGACGTTTTCAAAGCTAAAGGGTGAGGAGATGAGGTCACAGCTGAGCAGACAGGGTCTTGAGCTGAGGACCATCGTAAGGATGATTGAGCAAGACAGCGACTTTCTCAAGGAATCTGTGGAATTTCCTCCTTTGGAGGGAACCCCCTCCCCCAACTGAGCTACTTTTGGGTAATAGATTAAATGCTGAAATGGAAATGTATGAAATCCTTCTTTTGAGGCTCTGGGGATGCAGAGGAGACCTGTGTTAGCTGCAATTTGGCCTGATGTGTGATACTAAACTCTACACTGGGTCAAATATTATCACAGTGTTGGTTTTCAACATCTTCCCCTCCTCCTTAGCACTGAGTTGATATAAAAGTCCTAGAAGGGACAGAACTTAGGGATTTGGAAATGGAGGCTGGGGAGAACAATGGAGTATGGTGCCATAGAATCTACTTTCCAAAGGATCCATTTTCTCCAGGGGAACTGATCACTGTAGTCTGGAGATGAGCTGTAATTCCAGGGGATCTCCAGGTCCCACCTGGAGGCTGGCATCTTATTTAAGGGTAATATGGCAACCCTCAACAGAAAAAAGCAAATGGCAGAATGGGGAGGGGGGAAGACAGCTTAGGCAGAGAAAATGATGAAGAGGAGACAGAAAAAGAGAAACACAGAACTGAATGAGACATCAAGGGTCATCTAGTCCAACCCCCTGCACAATGTAGGAAATTCACAACTACCTCCCCCTCCACTCCCCCAGTGACCCCTGCTTTATGCCCAAAGGAAGATGAAAAACACAATTCACAGAATCAACATTGCTGTCAAATGACCAAATGCCACGCCCCTCCTGTTTCTCAGCAGTTTGTTTCAGTTCTCTGTCCTCTCTGTGGTCCACTGCTGATGTCTACCCAATCACCAGGCGAAAGCATCGAGACCTGCTTTCCCCACCACCTGCCAATCAAAACACTTGGTGAGACCCAATTCCAACCAAGGGTGAGCCAAAGAGAGTGAATGGCTGCGAAAGAAGGGGGAGGGGGATAGAAGACCCCAACCACTGTTCCTCCTCCTGTCCCCCTCCCTCGCTTTCACGCCTTTGTCCAGCGGAATTAACGTCCTGACAGATCTTAAACCTTGAAGTAATAGATGGACTCTATCGTTTATCAGCAGCATTTATTGATTGGCATCGAAGCACCCAGCTCGGCAAAGCCAGTTCTGGAAACCCTGGCTTTTGCTACCCGTTTTATTACAGTATTGATCCCCACTCCCTTTTTCCTAAGGAATGTGAGAAAGAGTTAGTTTGGAGCAGAGACACCCCAAGGTCGATAATAGACAGAGATAAAGCCACCTGGCATCCTGCTTTCTCAGGACAGCGGAAACAACCCTGTTTCCCATGGGACTAGAGTGTCAGGGGAGAGCCTAGTTATCTACATGGCGTGTGAAGCCATAAAGCAAAGATCAAGGAAAAAATGTCCCAGAATAGCAGTGATAACATGTAGCAGGCTGGTTACATATATCTTGTAATGAGGTAGTTACATAATCTTGTAGCAGTTACATTGGGTTAGGAATGCATCTCAATCACCAGTTACAATTCCCCACACCTCCTGTCATGCTTTGGTGGCTTCAGCCCCTGGAGTGGGTCCCATGGTGCCAGTTCCAGCTGACACAAGTTCCCGGCTGAAACGAAGGGCAGGGATGTGACAGACGGAGCAAACACAAAGTGGGGGTGAAACAAGATGGCGGCGGGCTGGGACTGAGACGTAGGGTAAGCCCGCTCCTTACTCTTACTCTCATTGTCTTCTTGACACCCCCGATTTCTGGGTGCAGGAGAGATGGGTGGTGGTGGGCCAGACCAAATGATTTCGCAGGCCTTATACGGCCCTCGGGCCCCTGATTAATACATGGAACACAAATGTAGCTGTTAAGAAATGTAATGTCAATAAAGGCTTGTTGTTGTAAATGTAATGTACCGCAGCCATGTGAAATGAGGCTGGGGGACACTGTCAATTCAACAGAGCCATGTTCAAGG
Organism: Sphaerodactylus townsendi; assembly: GCF_021028975.2. Lineage (NCBI taxonomy): Eukaryota > Metazoa > Chordata > Lepidosauria > Squamata > Sphaerodactylidae > Sphaerodactylus > Sphaerodactylus townsendi. Next base: position 7,212,064 of record NC_059439.1, on the reverse strand, counting down.
TTATTCTCAAAGGGAAATTCATTCATGAAAATGGGGAAAATAAAGCTACAGAGAACCAGGATGAATGCAACTTATTCATAAATGACTTATGCAACTTATTCATAAATTCATAACTTATTCATAAATGACCTGGAAGTAGGGGTGGGTAGTGTGGTGGCCAAGTTTGCAGATGATACCAAATTATGTAGGGTGGTAAGAACCACAAAGGATTGCGAAGAGCTCCAAGCGGACCTTGATAAATTAGGTGAGTGGGCTAAGAAATGGCAAATGCAGTTCAATGTAGCGAAATGTAAAGTGATGCACGTAGGGGCAAAAAATCCAAACTTCACATACACGCTACAGGGGTCAGTGCTATCAGTCACAGACCAGGAAAGGGATTTGGGCGTCTTAGTTGATAGTTCCATGGGAATGTCAACTCAATGCATGGCAGCGGTGAAAAAGGCAAACTCTATGCTGGGGATAATTAGGAAAGGAATTGAGAATAAAACTGCAAAGATTGTCATGCCCTTATATAAAGCCGGTGAGTGCTGACCGCACTTAGGAGTACTGTGTTCAGTTCTGGTACAAGGATATCGAAGAGATAGAAAAAGTGCAGAGAAAGGCAACGAGGATGATTGAAGGATTGGAGCACCTTCCTTATGAGGAGAGGCTGCAGCGTTTGGGACTCTTTAGTTTGGAGAGGAGACGTCTGAGGGGGGATATGATTGAAGTCTATAAAATTATGCATGGGGTAGAAAATGTTGACAGAGAGAAATTTTTCTCTCTTTCTCACAATACTAGAACCAGGGGGCATTCATTGAAAATGCTGGGGGGAAGAATTAGGACTAATAGAAACACTTCTTCACTTGGCAGTGTGATTGGTGTTTGGAATATGCTGCCACAGGAGGTGGTGATGGCCACTAACCTGGATAGCTTTAAAAAGGGCTTGGACAGATTTATGGAGGAGAAGTCAATCTATGGCTACCAATCTTGATCCTCCTTGATCTCAGATTGCTAATGCCTTAGCAGACCAGGTGCTCAGGAGCAGCAGCAGCAGAAGGCCATTGCTTTCACATCCTGCATGTGAGCTCCCAAAGGCACCTGGTGGGCCACTGCGAGTAGCAGAATGCTGGACTAGATGGACTCTGGTCTGATCCAGCAGGCTAGTTCTTATGTTCTTATGTTCTTAACCAGAAACAGGTCTTTTGAAAGTACCTGGTAAAATCTGCAAGGAGATTTAAGTGAGGACGAGGAAAGACTGGAGGAGAATTTTTTTTTTTTAAATCTTCGTTCTAAAAAGGCTAGGAAAGACCTTCAAGATGAAAAGTCTGAGGGGCGCGAGAGTCTTTCAGCATTCTTTTATTTCATGGTTAGATTAATTGTTAGGAAATATGAAGGAGCTTGCTTGCACAGAAGGAAGCGGTTGGATGATCTTACGGGAACATCTCCACTCCTCGATGGAGACTGTTTGACACATGGGCAACAGCAGGCGTTTCCATTTCAGAATGCAATGGATTAATCACATTTTAAATGTTTCTCTATGTAACGAAGAACTCCCTGCAAGTAGAAAACTAGTTTTACAGGCACAGCCTTTCTCCTTGATAGGATCGATTTTTTTTATTTGCAGGGAGAGGTGTTTTTTGTTTTAAAAAGGGAATACACTGAAAATCCCTCCTGCACTCAAAAGTGATGCAAACCATTCCACTAGCTCAGGTGTATATTGCCGCATGTGCAGATGAGGCCAAAGTTCCATAATTTAGGCCAAGCTGTCAGTGAGGTAGTAGGCCTGTCACAGGTAGGGGCCACACACGACAGAATATTCCCTCATACAAAAGAGACAAAAATCCTCGTGCATAGGAGATTAGATGTCAGAGTGCTATAGCTTAACTTTCTCCCTGATGAGCTAGTTTTCAATGAGCAGAGACCTTTGTGCATTGGGGAACATTCAAACCTGTATGCTCCCCTCCCATGCCTATTGTCTGAAAACTAGAGAGAAGAATTTGTGCTGATGATAACAAGGCCACCATATTTCCTTTTAAAAACACTTTATTATAAATATTTAAAAAACCCCAAACTTGTACAAAATAAATGCAATTACAAATTCTTACAAGGCATTAAGTAACCCTACCAATTCATAACAATCAAAATGATTTACTACAAATATTATGGTAACTTGAAATCACTCCAGGATTCTATATTTCTATAACTAATAAACTTTTATTCAGATATATTTTGGAGTTTTCTCTTTTACCTTTTCATTAGATTTGTTTCTGTTCCAATATACAACAAAGAAGTACAATTTCTCAATAAATTTCTCTTGTACCCTGCTTTCCTCCTTCTTGCATTTTCTTGCATAGGGAGATTTTATCCATTAATAAGATGTGCCATATTTTGTAAGACTATATATATGTCTCAGGTAATTTTTCCTGCCTCTAAGCTTGTGCTATTAATTGTCCTGCTACTTTAAGGACATCTTTGTGTTGGTATTTTGTTTTTCCCTGCATATCTCCAGGGAACCTATCTTAGGGTCCCTGTGACCCTAAAGCCCGAAATTGTATTTAACACTTTAAATGCCTGCATCCAAAGATCACCATATTTCTTCAGGGTTCTGATCAGGGTTCTGATCAGAAGTGGTAGAGAGAAATAGCATCAATGTTATTATTAAAGATTTATATAACCTTATTACCAAAGACAAGGCCTTTCTGTAATTAGAGGGGAGAATTTCATGGAATTCTCCTAAAGATGCTAGTCTCCAGATGGGATCTGGATTACACAGATCAGTTCTCCTGGTGAAAATGGATGCTATAGAGGGGGGGGGGGGTTCCAACTCTGGCACCAATTGGCCATGCTGGCAGGGGCTGATGGGAATCGTAGTCCATGAACATCTGGGGCGCCAGAGTTGGACACCCCTGCTATAAAGCCTGTCTGGCCTTGTACCTCACTGAGGTCCCCTTCCCAAGGCTCCACCGCTGGATGTCCAGGAGTTTCCCAGCCTGGGTCTGAGAACTACCAGTGCCCAGATGGCCAGAGAGGACCTGGGAAACCCATTCTGTCCATTGGGAGGGGGGGGGGGGTCTGCACCTTCCTGTTCTTCTGCCAAAGGTGGCTCAGTATAGAACCAAATTTGGCTCTTGTAAAAAAAGAAAAATAAAGTCTGTAGATGCTTTGGTGGGATTAGGTGGGATGCTAGAATACCTAGGATGTGAAGGGAATGGTAGGGAATTTTTTAGATGTGACTCAAGGGCTTCTTAGAGATGCTTTACAGAAAGGGAAATGATAGAGAGGATCCATTGCCAGAAAGCCAAATGCAAACCAGGAGAAGATTTATGCCAGTCGACTAAAACAATCATGTGTGCCACTTCCTACGAAAGGACTCACAACAACCAGTGTTTGGGCTGCAAACAGTTTACAGATTATTAATCAACTTGTCCACTGTCAGTAATGTTAAGCTGTATATTTTCTGGTCTGAACATGGGCGGATCTCTGTTCTGAATTTTGACGCTGTCTCGCTTTTTAGTTGTAAAAGGTTGCTGACCCCTGCTGTACACAGAAGGGTTTGCCAGAAAATCAAAGGTAATCTCAGTTGCCAGCAAGGCTGGACTGAGAAAGGGAAATTTCTTCACTCGTCCAGAGCCAGACTTTTTCCCAAAGGAAGGGGGAAACAGCTGTTCCCGTCAGATTAAAATAAAAAAGAAAGCAAGCAGGAAAACCAGAAAAGGGATCATGAACAAGTTGCTGGGAAGAGGGATTAATTGCAGTTGAAAACTTTCCTGGTGAAGCTGTCAAACTCCAATTAAGTTCCACCTGTGCAATAAGGGGTAATCCCAAGGTGGAGGTGTGATTGACATCTTCACGGGGCACGCTACTCCCTCTTGCAAAGACAAGAAATGATCTGTGCTTTTGTATTTGGTTGAGAGTTATTGCCAACCTCCAGGTGGCACCTGAAGATCCCCTTGCTATTACAATTGGTCTCTCGATGATCAGGATCAATTTAGGGTGGTCTCCATGGCACTCTAGTCTGCTGAGGTCCCTCCTTCTCACAACTGTTCTTTCCTGCATGGACAAAATAATCCAATTGTTACAGGCTGTTACAGAGTAATTACTCATGGGCAAAATATAATGGGCAAGGAGTGTACAAAAAGTGTTACTGGGGAGAAGTTCCCACAGAACTCGCCCCCCAAATGCTTCTAACACGTTTTATTTTGCTGAACCCCCGTCAAATTGATTTAGCAATTCCCCCCCTTTAACCCGGGTTTCACACACTTCTTGCTTGCCTGTGTGAACTATGTGTGAACTATGGCAAGCAGGAAGCGTTTTAACCCCACCCCCCCACCCCTGATCTCATCCACCATTATGGCGGATTCTCCAGGCGGATGCCATTTTGTGCAGGTATGTTTGTAGGGGGATTCTTGGATGGAGGGATTCTCAGATGTGCATTTCGCAGGGAAACTACCCTGTTTCCCCGAATATAAGACATCCCCGGAAAATAAGACGTAGTAAAGGTTTTGCTGAAGTGCGAAATATAAGGCATCCCCCAAAAGTAAGACGTAGCAAAGTTTTTGTTTGGAAGCATGCCTGACGAACAGAATACAGAAATATAAGACATCCCCTGAAAATAAGACATAGCGCATCTTTGGGAGCAAAAATTAATATAAGACACTGTCTTATATTCGGGGAAACACGGTATGCATTTCCTGTGCGAAACATCCCACACGCTGTTGCTGGGCTCCTAGCAATCCCAGATGGCCCCTGAACCTCCCGTGCAAACAGTGAGACAGGCAACACGGGTTCATTTAGCCTGTTTGTGTTGCCTGTGCAAAAGGGACCACAGTGTGATCATAACACAATATCCAATGATGTATAGGTACAGCCTAGGTTAATTCTTGTGCATTTGTTCAGCTGTGAGTGCTTAAAGTTTCAGACTAAGATTTGGTAGATAGGATTGCCAGCTCTGGATTGGGAAATACCTGGAGATTTTGTGGGTGGAGCCTGAGGAGTGTGGGATTTGGAGAGGGGAGAGCCTTCAGCGGAGCATAATATCACCCTCCAAAACATCTATTTTCTCCAGGTGAACTGATCTCTGTGGCCTGGAGATCTCCAGCAATCTTATTGAAAGATCCCTCCCCTCGGCCTCGCCTATCTCACCGGACTGTTGTGAGGAAAAAATAGAGGAAAGGCGAGTTGTGTGCTCCACTCTGAGCACTTTGTAGTGTAAAAATGTGGTAGTTGCTGAGCTTCTCACTGAGGAACCACTAAAATACAGCTCTTCTTTATAATGCAGCTCAAAAATCACGATTTGAGGAGGGCCAGTGAGGATGGGGAAAATATGAGCTCCCTGTAAGAAAACACCGGAAAGATAACTTGCAGACTGTCTTTACTTTGTGACACCCTTTGTCTCCTTTGGGGTGAGGCTGTTTTGCCCATCTGAAGACATCCTGTTTGCAGCCATCATTGTCCGGATGAAGGAAGGGGGAAAATAGCTGCTGGTGAGCAAGGTATGATGTCACTTCTGGGGAAAATCCAATTGATCTCCCTATCACACTATTCTAGGAAGTGCCAGGAACGCTGGCATCGATTTCCCAGAGATTCCTCAAATTACATGACATAATTTTCCATTCCCCCAGAAGTCACAGTGCAGCACATGATAGAATTTCCCCTCTGTCTCCGCCCTCTCAATCTTCCAGTGGTTCTCAGGCATGTTCTGACAATCCCGTGGCTGACTATGGTTGCCGGCAGTCTGGAGAAAACAAAATGGCCCGTTTCTTTAATAGAGCTTAACGTGTGGAGATGGACAGTAGAAACATTTAATGGCATGCAGGTAAATAACATCCCATTGATCCCCTGTGGAGGAGACAGGACGTCTTTTTCTGCAGGTTGATAGCCTCCCAAGACTTGTAGAACATCTGCTTTGCACACAACGCAGACCTGTTTGCATCTGAATTGTGTCAACTACTCAAATCTAAAATTTACTCTCTGGGTTCATTATTTGAAGATCTTTGTATGCTGTCACCAGTGGTGTAGCATCCGGGGGACGGGCGGGGTGTGTGTGTGCCTTGCCCCGGGAGTGCGCCGGTGCAGGGGCATGGCAGGGGCGCAGTTCCCCCTCGTTACGGCTCTGGCTGTCACCAGTGAGATGTTTTGAACTTTAAAAAGCAGACTTTTAGAACAGGAATACAATCTCTTATTGGGGCAAGCGAATAAATCATGCTCACCCCTCTCTTTTGGAATAATACCTGAATAGGGGTGAACAGCCAAATATTTTGAGTTATTACTACAAGGGCCAGGTGTAATACTTTACCATCTGCCATTATAAAGGGTTGCTATTTATCTATCCCTTTCCAGGATCGGGTCTGTCCACATTGCAAGAATCAAATGGAGACTCTTGCCCACATTATACTTGACTGTCTGAGATATGTGGGTATCAGAAATTTCTCTCCTTGTCTGGTCTTAGATAAATCTGTGGTGTTTTCCCCATGACCATGGGGTTCTGACAGTGAACCAACCCCTTTTTGGGCATGAATTCCACATGGCTTCTGGGTCTAACTCGTGCCCGCCTGGTGAGATTTCCTTTATCCTGCGCCTTTCAAAAAATGATAAAATTGGCGGTTCTTTTAAAAAAACCCATGCCACTCCCACTCCCATGCAAACACTGCGGGAGACGGGCCGGTTTATTTTTCCCGCCTCGCCGGCTGCAGTCAATCAGAATGGCAGAAAGACGGGACAGTTTGTGCATGCGTGGCATCATCAGTGAGGAAAGTGGAAGTAAACTGGGGGCCGTGTGCATAGGTGTAGCTACAGGGAAGCCAGGGTGTGCGCGTCGTACTGGGCTCACGCCTGGGGGTGGGGGCAGCAAAAATTTTAGGTTTGTTTTTTGTATTTTTTAAGTGTTTTCCAGTTTTTGACCTGCATGGGGCGCAGTTTTTAGGCTAGCAGCACCAAAATTTCAGGGATTTTTCGGGGGACTCTCCTGATGATACCACTGAAGTTAGGTGCGGTTTGGTTCAGGGGGTCCAAAGTTATGGACTCCCAAAGGGGGTGCCCCGCCCCCCGTTGTTTCCAATGGGAGCTAATAGGAGATGGGGCTACACTTTTGAGAGTCCATAACTTTAGACCCCCTAAACCAAACTTCACCAAACCTGGCTGGTATCATCAGGAGAGCCTCCTAAAGCTACCCTGAAATGTTGATGCTGCTAGCCTAAAAAATTTGCCCCCTGCAGGCCAAAAACTGAAAAAACCCACTTAAAATACAAACACAAACTAACAAACAACAACAAAACTAAGATTTTACACCAGGCTCCATTTTCCCTAGCTATGCCTCTGGCCGTGTGTAATCATCTGGAGTTCTTCCTCCCGGCCTGAATGCATTGATGGGCTGCCATGTGGAGGGAGGAACCAAGATGGAAACATCCTGGTATGTATGATCCCGGTTTCCCCCCCTGAGATGTTTTGGTGAAAATGCCTGTAAGTGACTCTGACGGTTTTGCCGTGGGACTCCTGTTAAATAAGTCAGATGTTGTGCTCTTGGAAAAAATGACAAAATTTATCTTACAAGTGATGGAACTCTGTAAGTAACGTCTAATGTTATATACAGTTTTTCTGTCTTTGTCTCGATTACATTTTCACTCTGTACATCACAATTTTTTTGGTAATGTATCAGATTTTATTTATTTCAAACAGTGCAGCAATCCCCACGATCGCGTGATCCAACGCGCAATCTGCTCAGTGGCTCTTTCTTCCTTATCCTGATTGGCTGTTGCGCTGTGTTGGGGTGAGAATTTTTTAAACTTTTTTTTTGCACAGCTACGTTACCACGTGCATGTGTAGATAGCTGCTTTTCACGCTAAGTTTTGTTTATGCAAGGCTTCGGAACTCTTTTCCCACACAGTTGTGCTGGCACAAAAGTCTACTTTTAGTTAACAGTTGGCACAGAAATCATGTTCCACGCAGCCATGTTTCCACGTAGCCTCCGCTGGCGCGAAACAAAAAAAGGGCTGTGCGCAAATAGCTCTCAGCCCACTGTGCTCTGATTGGCTGGAAGGCTCCACATCACTGCCAACGACAGGAAATTAAATCTAGACTGAAATCCCGATCCTCCCTACTGATCTGGATTTGGAACGTGTTTTTTTTAAAAGGTGCACTTCCATTCAGGTTCTTTAAAAATACGTGATAAGGGGGAGTGGGAGCACCAGAACCGGAATGAATCCGTGTTTGGCGATCAGGCAGTGGGGAGTTCTTTCTGAAACCTGGATATTTCATGTGAGTATCATGCGATTAATTGGCAGTGGAGATGCGACCATGTTCTCCTCCCCCAAAAAACACACATTCTCCATTGTTTTTGAAAACCTTTTTGCAGTGTTTCATTCTGCTGCAACGTTTCCAAGCTAGCTTCCCTCCCAGGGAAGTTGTATTTAAAACTTTTAATCTTTCTTGCTACCTGTTTTCCACACCTCTGTGCCATCGCCCAACTTTCCCTCAGTGCCATTTTTTCATGACCCTCATCTCACTCCTTTATTTTTGCCATTTCATGTGTATGTTTTTTTTTTTTGGGGGGGGGGGGCTGCTTTGATTGAATCAACGAACCATTGACTAGACAGAACTACAGAGAATTGAAGCAATGAATCGAGGAAGCATCGTTTCCGTGAATAAACCTCCCCACTTCCAAATAATTTTAAAACCCTCATAGCGGACATGAAACATTTGGAGGAGATAAGGGGGGTGGATTGAAACCGTTCAGGAAATGTTCTATGTGACTTATGTGGAAAAGGCTGCTCTTTCCTATTACAAACATCCAGGAACATGCAATTTTTTGTCTTGTGCATGAACATTTTTTATGCATGAACAATTTTTTTAAATACCTGATCAGCAGTCTCAAAAGGGGAAACTAGAACTAGAAAACTGCTGATTATGAAATGTGCAGAGCCAAAGAAGCTGTCTTTGGCTGACCATTGTAAAGGAGGTTTCTACAGAAAGGGGGTGACATTTGTTTAGTGGGTGATTCAGAGATCAGCGAGGGAAAGGAGGAAGGACGGGAACAGATTCCTAGAAAAGAGGTTGCACATATCAAAATGACTTGTAGGGGGAGATGGGGGCAGGCTTCTGATTTCTGCAAGTCTTTTTTCCTGGAAAATTTAAAGAATTGTTGAGAGCTTTCACAGCTGGAATCAACTGGTTGTCGTGGGTTTTCTGGACTGTGTGGCTGTGGTCTGGTAGTTTTTGCTCCTAACATCCACATCTGTGGTTGGCATCTTCAGAGGCATGTCATGGTGAGATGTGCCATGGAGAGAAACACATCTTACCTTGACATGTGTCTGAAGATGCCAGCCGTAGATGCGGGTGAAACATTAGGGACAAAAACTACCAGACAACGGTCACACAGCCTGGAAAACCCACAATAGCCCATCTATGAGACAGGCTTGAATCTCATTTGTCCTCACCAATTCTATCAGTAGAAAATATGCCATATTTTTGTGGCATTATCACCCGATCACAGTTTTCAGTATGTAACATTTAATGCTGATAAATAACCAATCCTTTTGGGGTCAGCAAATATTAACAAATAGAAATCCAAATGGGGTCAATATTCAAAACAAGACATTCACAAGGAGCCAGTATAAAAAGGAGAGTCAATGTGGTGTAGTGGTTAAAGAGTGAGACTAGGGTCTGGGAAACTGTGGCTTAAAATCATAGAGTTGGAAGAGACTCCAAGGGCCATCAAGTCCAACCTGCTGCAATGCAGGAACACACAATAAAAGCACTCCTGACAGGTGGCCATCCAGCCTCTGTTTAAAAACCTCCAAAGAAGGAGACTTCTCCACACCCTGAGGTATTGCATTCCACAGTCAAACAGTCCTTACTGTCAGAAAGTTTTTCCTGATGTGTAGGTGGAATCTCTTTTCCTTCACCTTGTAGCCATTACTCCTGGTCCCAATCTCTGGAGCAGCAGAAAACAAACTTGCTACCTCACCAACATCACATCCCTTCAAATATCTAAATATGGCTATCATATCACTTTTTAAAATAATTTTCCATTTATTAAGATAAGTTTAAATGATACATAAGTATGTACATATGTTATACAAAAACAGAAAATTGTACTCAGTGCATTATACAACATTATACACAAGAAAACTTTAAAATTGTATCCCCTACTCAGAAGATTCTTATATAATCCTTTCTCTTAATAAAACTTCTCTTCCTATATCCATAAGGAAATATATAAACAAAGGAAAATCGTAATCTTTAGACATTCATAGGCTAGTTATATAAAATACAAATTTACTAGTTTCATTTATATATTAAATTAATAACTTACTAACTGTACGTATCTATTTCATAATGTAACTTAAAATAATTTTCCAGTGGTTTCCATTCTTTTTCTTTCCTGCTTGTATCTTCCACCTGTAAAGACAACGAGATATAATTCATGTCAATGAACATATACATTTTTTCTAACTATGCTTCTATTGTTGGTATTTTTTTAAATTTCCATTCCGAAGCAATTAACATTCTTGCTGCAGCTGTGAGGTAATTAGTTTTGTATGAGGTATAAGTTTCTTATCATTGTATAAACCTAGTAGATATATTTCAGGATCCATATTGAACTTTATTCCCAAAATTAGTTGTATCTGTTTATGTATCTTGACCCAAAATCTTTTAATTTTTTTGCAGTTCCACCAAACGTGTAGAAATGACCCTGTATCCTTCCTACATTTCCAGCAGGACGCCGGGGAAGTATGGTTCATTTTTGCTATTATAACAGGTGTCAAGTACCATCTATGAATTAGTTTATAAATATTTTCATTTACATCGGAACAGGTTATAGAGAATTGTTTCCCATTCGTCTAAATCAATGTTTCTTCCTAAATCTCTAGCCCACTGTATCATGGTTGATCTAATTAATTCATCCTCGGTTTCCAGGTCTAATAAGTATAGGTAGATTCTACTAATCAATTTTTTATTCCCTTTGGCCATTATCTCATCTATCTTTGGAGGTGTTTTTGTGAAACCCCAAGTTTTTTCATCTTTTTTAAAATAATCCATAAGTGGAATATAGGCTATGACACTCCTTCTCGGCTATTAATAAAGTTTCTTTCGTTTTCAGTCTAGGTTTTCCTGCGGCAAACACTAGTAGATCTTTATATGTGGGCCAGTTTGTTTCTTTTGGCCAACCTTTCATATTAAGTGCCTCTAACCTTGACAACCATAATGGGGTTGATCTATAAAAAATTCATCTATATTTATCCCAAACTTTAATCAAAGATTTTCTAACATAATGTAAATTAAATGACCTGTGCTTCTGACGATCGTCGGATATCCATAATCTCTCATGCCACCCGTAGTTAAGGTCATAACTTTCAAGATTTAGTATCTTAGTATTTGATAGGTCAATCCAATCTTTTAGCCACGTGCAGATGCTTGAAATATAATATAAATACAAATCTGCTAGTGATAGACCGCCCCTCTCTTTTCTAGAAATTAAAATTTTGTATTTCACCCATGGTTTCCTTCCACCCCAAATAAACTTTTTAATGGCACTTTTCCAAACTTTAAATGGTTTTTGACTATCTATGAAGGGAATATTTTGTAAAAGATACAACATTTTTGGTAGGATCGACATTTTAACCAGTGCAATCTAACCTAAAAAAGATTTGGGGTAATTTGGGATGGAGCCTGGGAAATTGTGAACCCTGCTAGTTGCCCAAAATCGTTTATTACTTTCCAAATATGCTCTATTTTGTTTACTGGGTCGTCTAATATAATTAACATGTCATCAGCAAAGGCCTGTAATTTATAGTGAATTCTTCCAATTTTGAGGCCTTCAATTTCCTTATCCTGTCTAATAGTGTGGAGAAGCAATTCTAATACCCATCTAAATAATTGGGGAGAAAGGGGACAGCCTTGTCTCGTACCTTGGTATATATTAAATGTATTATATGGGACACCATTTATCGTCAAAGAGGCTTTCTGGTCACTGTAAATTGTCTTAAGTATGTCTAAAAAGTTTCAAATCAAATCATTTATTTGCAGTCATCGACCAGAACAGCAATAACAGAAATACACAATTCAGCAATAATGTATCACAAATCAAAGATAGTACATAGTACAAAATATATAGTCAATATTGCTGACTGAGGTGATGTTCGCAGGAATTAAATAATTTATATAAAAAAATTTTCTGTGACTTATGTTTAAAATCCCGCTACACCTAAATTGCGATACAATGGATAAAAATACAAAGATTGGAATAGTGATAAAAATTTAGGTATAAAAGGCCCCTACCGTATTGCAAAAAGGAAGCCAATAAGGACTGGCTAAAAAACTGGACTTCCGGCTAAGTCGTCTAAAAATTGAACTGATCTAATCTTCCCTTCCCTTGACAATTCGGCCACAGGATATCTCTTTTTGTCTTTACAGATGAGTGCACAGAAATGTGCCGTTTCCCCTGTGGTTTTCTGGTTACTGCCCGACAATATATAATCCAGTAAATCTTTGTGATTTAGGCCGGTTAAGTTTCCTTTTATATCTATTTGTTTGAATAGTTTGATCATAAATGTCCAATTTATTTTATTGAATGCCTTTTCGGCGTCGAGAAAAATTAATGCTATCTTTTGGTCTGGTTTATTTTTTAAGACTTCGATAATATCAATTAACAGTTCTAAGATTGTTTTTACTATTTCTGTTTGGTAAAAATCTCCGTTGATCTTCATGTATCCATTTTGTAGGGTTTTTTTTTCAGTCTTTCTGCCATAATGGATGTTAAGATTTTATAGTCGATGTTTAATAGGGCGATAGGCCTAAATTTATCTATTGAATTTCTCCTTGTTGCTTGGGTATTAATATAATGTGGTTTTCTTTCCAGGTTTTGGAATATCTTTGCTCTGGGCTATTTTATTGAATAATTCAGTAAGTATACCCGAGATTTCATATTCGTAACTTTTATAAAATAGAGGTGTGAACCCATCAGGTCCTGGGGACTTGTTTAATTTTAATTTGTTTATGGCATGAATAATTTCTGTCGTTGTGAATGGGTTATTTAAGTCTTCTAAATCCGCTTGTGGGATGCTAATAAATTGGTGAATTCCCAGATAAGCTTCTATCTTATCTAACGAAACTACCATTTCTTGGTATAAATTGGAATAATATTTATTTAATTCTTCTGCAATTTCTTTTGGATCGATCAAAACTACATCATCCTTTTTAATTGCAATTATAGTCTTACTCTCCTTCTCTTCCTTGATTTTGGCTGAGAGCCATTTTCCTGGTTTATTTGCATAAGTGAAATTTCTTTGTTTAGATTGTTTAATGTTTTGCATTAGAGTTCTCCTGTTTTTTCCTCTAATTGTTCTCTAATGATTTTAAGTTTCCTTATAACTTTTTTGTTCATTGGATTATTCTGAAATTTCAATTCTAACCTTTTGAGTTCTTTCAATAATTTGTTTTCATTATTTTTCCAAATTTTCTTTTGTTTAATTTCTTGACTTACATAATGGCCTCGCATTGTGGCCTTGTCCCAATTCACATTCAAGTTTCCTATGGAGTTGATATTAATTTTCCAATATTCTTTAATGGCATTTTTCATTGTATTATAGTGCTCTTCTTTTTTTATGAGCCAATTTTTTAATCTCCAAATTCATGGTTTTTTCCTTATTGTAATACTTAACTCCATAGTATTGTGATCAGACAAAAATTTTGGTAACACTTTTATATCGTTAATATATTGAGTTAGTCTGCCTGATACCCAGCCATATCTATTCTTGTGTGGACTTTGTATATTCTTTCGCGTTACCATTTCTTAGTCTCCATGCATCTCTTAACTTGGTTTTTTCTATAAAATGGAAGAACACTTGTGGGAGTACATTGAATTTCTTCTGTAATCTATTTTTAGTTTGTTTTGTTTCTTTCCTATCAAGTTCCGGGTCTACCAGACCATTAAAGTCGCCAATCAAAATAAAATTTTCTACCGTAAATTCCAGTAATTTATTTAACAAATTGTTATAGTAATTTACCTTTTTGTTTCCCTCTGTTGGTGCATATATTCCAACTATAATGGTACTTTCCCCATCAATTGTTACTTCGATTATCAGTGTTCTTCCGTCTTTATCTTTAAATAGTACTTTAGGATTTAAACATTCCTTAACATACATTTTAACCCCTCTTTTTTTTCTTTTGGCTGGAAGAGTAAAATAACTTTCCCAGCCTGTCAGTTTTTTACCAACTCAACATCTTTTTCCCCTAGGGGGGATATAAATCCAAATTCTTCTTCTTCTGTGCGATTCTTGCAGGCAAATAATGTCGTAATTCTTAGATGGTGAAAAACTTCCTTTCACTATCATATCACCTCTTAACCTTCTCTTCACCAAACTAAACATCCCCAGCTCCCTCTCTCCTTGTGGGACATGGATTCCAGACCTTTTACCATTTTGGTTGCCCTCCTCTGGACCAGCTTGTCAATATCCTTCTTGAATTGCAGTGCCCAGAACTGTACACAGTATTCCAGGTGAGGTCTGGCTTGGATCCATACTCTGCCATGGAAACTCACTGAGTGACCTGGAGCCGCTGCCTCTTTAGCCCGTGGAGATTTGGCGGAGGAGGTGCGCGAGGCCGGGGCCGTGGGTTTCTGTTTTTTCGGGCAATTGGCAGCTAGATGGCCAGGACCACCACAATAAAGGCATAATCCCAAACGGCGGCGGCGTTCAGATGTGGTTTCGGTTGAAGAAGAAGAAGAAGAAGAGTTTGGATTTATATCCCCCCTTTCTCTCCTGCAGGAGACTCAAAGGGGCTTACAATCTCCTTGCCCTTCCCCCCTCACAACAAACACCCTGTGAGGTAGGTGGGGCTGAGAGAGCTCCAAGAAGCTGTGACTAGCCCAAGGTCACCCAGCTGGCGTGTGTGGGAGTGCACAGGCTAATCTGAATTCCTCAGATAAGCCTCCACAGCTCAGGCGGCAGAGCTGGGAATCAAACCCGGTTCCTCCAGATTAGATACACGAGCTCTTAACCTCCTACGCCACTGCTGCTCCTGGTTGAGACGGCCGGAGTGGACTTGCGAGTAGCTGGGGTGGCCGTGGCAGCGGGCTTCGGACGCGGACGTCCCCCGGCACGAGCGTAATCCAGACGGGCCGCTACTTGCGATCCCAGATCGATCCATTCAGCGACGGTATGCGGGATGCGGATGAGGATCACAGTCTCCCGAAGTTTGACATCCATAGCCTCGAAGAAGTATTCACATTTCATGCGTTCAGGCCAGTCGGGAGGAAGTTTACTAGCCGCCGCACGAAATTCACGGGCAAACTCGGCAAAAGAACGATTGCCCTGCTGAATGGTTTTTATGGTTCGAATGGCCTCGTTTTCAGCATCCGGATCCTGGAAGCGTACACGTAAGGCTTGGAGAAATCCGGCCACGGTGCGAGTATCATCAGCTTGTAATTCGTAGAGAGTCACAAACCATTCAGCAGCCACCCCATCCAAGACCGACCCTATGTCCCTTATTTTTTCATGTTCAGAACAATACAAATCATCAAATTCCTCCATATGCGCATCAAGTTGCAGGATGAAGTAGGGGAGTTTAGAGGCGGTCCCGTCAAAGCGAGCCGGAATGGGGGGTCTGTAATATCCTCTCTCCACCGCTCTCGGAGCCCGTTGAGGTTGCGGTTGCGGCGGGGCTGGGACAGCAGGGACCGGTTGGGGTGCCGCCGGTTGAGGAGGCGGAGCGGGACCTTGCACCGTCGTCCCTGCGCGAAAGGAGGCAGCCGCAGGTGCGCGAGGAGGGATCGCCGTAGATCCTTGCAGTACCGACCCCACGGCCGGGGGTGCGGTGGTGGGTGCGCGGGTTCGCGCCATCGTATCCCGCTGCCTCTTTAGCTCCTGCTCCAAGGCGGCCAATTCCCTCTCTTTGCGTGTTAAAGCATCCTGATGTGCATGTAGGGCCGTTCTTTCACGATCCAGTTTGGCTTGTTCATCTCGTTGTATGGCCGCAGTCAACTCACTCTGCGTTTGGATGGCCCTGATACTTTCGCGCTGGCGTTCCAGATCCATCTTGGAGTGATCCAGGACTTTGTCATGGATCGATAGATTCTGCTGATACTGCCGTTGCAATGCCTCTTTGGCCCGGTTTAACTCGAGTTGGACATCTTTGCGGTGTTGTTCACGGTCCCTTTGCAGACGTTCACGGTCCCTTTGCAGACCTTTGCGCTCTTCCTCCCAGAGCCTGCGCTCCCGATCCCATGCTTCTTTGGCATCCCGCAGTCTGGCCACTTCATCGTCCCAACTTTCCTTGGACGGGAGGGGGAATAAATCCGGATGGGGAGCCAGATCTTCTTCGGATTCCTCCTCTCCGGATGGTAACTCCTCCAGCCCTCCGACGGCTCCACGGAGCGTCTCCAGCCTGTCATCTGCTCCCGGTCCAGGGACTGGGAGTCCAGGTTGAGAAACCCCTCCCGATCACCGATCCCAACCTCGTCATAGTCCCGGTTTCGGTTGTGGATTTGGGACGGGCCCCGGTGCTATGCCACTGCTGGTCCTTGGGAGCATCATCGCCAGTCTGAATCAAGGAATGCGTTCAGTCGACTCCCGGGTATCAGCATGAAGCGTAGTCGAACCCATTTCCCCTCAGAGACTGGTTGCATTTGAGGTTTGTAATCCATTCGGAAACGGGTAGAGATCCGATCCAGCAATGCGGTCGATCCGGGCAAGCCCAAAGCGATTCATGCAACTCCACATGATCGCATCCGCATCCCTCATCCCAATGAAGTAGGGGAAGACTCGTGCTGGGACGAGGACGGGAGAGAGTTACCAGCGAGACCCGTTCTCCCACTGGTTCCTCAGAATCTGGAAGGGAAGGCTCGGAACCCTCTATGGGGGCTACCGTGCCTTCCACCGTTTCAAGAATATTCAATCTCTGCATGGTAAAACACCAGAGATCCACTGATTTACAAGGAGTAATGAGAAGTGTTTCCTGTCATAATGTAAGGAATTCCAACGAGGCAGAATTAAAAGGCTTTTGGTTGAAAGACCGTTTATTCAGACATCTTAGAAAGCTCACACACACGGCATGACAGGAATGGGACTTCCCGCTAAAACTACAGGTTATAACATCCCCTGTCCCATCCCCCTCCCGGTGTCTCCAGCCCCATTCTCATGGGAATGGAATCCTCATCTTGCTCTATGAGATAAGCCCTCTAACAGTGTGGTTGCCGCAGATTCTGGCCCGCCGCCCGAGTCAAGGAATGCAGTCAAGGCCAAACGACTGTGAAGAGAATCAGCACTGCTGAGATCTTTACACTCTCAGCCTAAACTACTTTACAGGATTGTTGTGCAGATAAACTGTGTTGTACCCATGCTTTCTCCAATTAAAACAGACTCAAGGGTTAATGAAATCTGAGTTTATTGATAGAGAAATTGCAATAAATCTCACAACTGGCTACTGCCAGAACTGGTATTCAATCAACATAGCAATGGATATACACCTAGGTGAGTTCCCTTTCCCGCTCCTCGCCTTGCAAAAGCGATCCCAACACATTGTTCTCCAAGGGGATGAGGTAACCATGTTCCCAGGTGCAGAAGTGTCCACAGGCTATCACTAAGCTAAGCACCCCCATCAGTGTTGCCATGTCCCCCGAAATGGCACCTTGAGGTGCCAACATATTCTGGGAGGCATGGCAATACTGACTGGAGGAAAGAAGGAGGTAAGCCACTTCCCCTGCCTGTAGGAGAGAAATGTGAGATATAAATGATGTAAATAAATAAAGACTATTTGCATAACTAGAAATTAGGATTGCTAGATCCCACCTGGCCACTGGTAGGGAATTGGGATAGGGTGGTCAGATCCAGGTTGGGAAACTCCTGGAGATTTGGGGTGGAGCCTGGGGAAAGCAGGGACTTCAGTGGGGTACAAAGTCACAAAGTACCCTCCAAAGCATCCCATTTCTCCAGGGGAACTGATCTTGATTCCCCACTCCTCCACCTAAGTGGCAGAGGCTTATCTGGGGAACTAGATGTGTTTCCACACTCCTACATTCCTGCTGGGTGACATTGGGCTAGTCACAGTTCTTTTTGAACTCTCTCAGCCCCACCTACCTCACAAGGTGTCTGTTGTGGGGAGAGGAAGGGAAAGGAGCTTATAAGCCACCTTGAGTCTCCTTACAGGAGAGAATGGTGGGGTATAAATCCAAACTCCTCCTCCTCCTCCTCCTCCTCTTCTTATTCTAATTATTCTTGTTTGGTAGGTGGGGCTGAGAGAGTTCTGAAGAACTATGACAAGCCCAAGGTCACCCAGCAGGCTTCATGTGGAGGAGTAGGGAAACAAATCCAGCTCATCAGACCTGAGCTTGATTCCGACAGAAGTTGGGTTCAGGTAGCCAGCCGCTCAATGTTGATTCAGCCTTCCACCTTTCTGAGGTCAGTAAAATGAGTGCCCAGCTTGCTGGGAGTAAAGTAGACAACGGGGGTGGGGGAGCATGGCAAACCATCCCGTAAACACAGTCTGCCTAGTAAACATTGTGATGTAATGTCACCCCATTGGTCAGTAATAACCTAGTACTTTCACATAACCTGTGTTATGTGAATTTCCTGTGGGCTGAAGGACCCTTGAGGTTCCTTCCAGCACTATATTTCTGTTTCTATAATTGCAAGTAGTGACATTATTTTATTTTAATTTGTGCACTTGCACTATTCCGTGTCCTTCCAAAAAGGCTTGTTCAGGGGACTTTGAACAGGTGTTTGAACAGGTGTTGCATTAGCCTTCATTTTGTGGCAGTAATCAGATCTTCATACCCCATGTAATGTAGAAAGGAGGGCTGCATTCTTCAGATCTCTTTTTGGAAAAAGAAAGACACAAAACTTGAAAGTTCATGCAAAGGTGTGTGTAGACTAACTTGATTTTTTCCTTTTCACAAACAGACAACATGATTACGGATTACACTCTCCCCCTTCTTGAATAAGTGGCAGGACAGTGGTCATAATTTATAATTTATTTTTAAAATATTTCCAATCTTAATGCTGAAAATATACTAAATGAATAAATAGATGCAGTTTTTTTAAAAGTCACAAAATAATATGCTTCTTATCATTTGTGATGTCACAGATACTAGCCAATACATTTCCATAGTGTCTTTACAGCCCCCATCTATTTCGATTGAATGCTACTTCACACCTTTTGCAGATACAGATTTTCACTGACTGTGCACTTGACATGAACTGTAGCAAACTTGTTCCTTGGCAAGCATCCTTATACACAACGTGTGTTTGAATATAAAACTGTAAGAAAATCTCTGAAATTGATCAAAGCTATATCTAGTCCTGTACTCTGTTTCTCACAGCCATCAACCAGATGTCTCTGGAAAGTTAACAGGCAAGAAATGAAGCCACTGCTAATCCCTAACAGCTGTAGCCAGAGGTGCATTGCCTCAGAACATGGAGCCAGAGGTTCTATTGAAGCATTGTGGCTAGTAGATCTGTCTTCCAGGAATATTTCAAACCCTCTCATGAAAATATCTAAGAACTGGTCTGCACTTGCAGCAGAATAGGTGGTATACTCTGGAGGAGGTAGAATGGAAGTGCCTCTTCAGAGTATGGAGGGGAAGAAGAGTTTGGATTTATATCCCCCCTTTCTCTCCTGTAGGAGTCTCAAAGAGGCTTACAATCTCCTTTCCCTTCACTAATCACAACAAACACCCTGGGAGGTAGGTGCAGCTGAGAGAGCTCAGACAAACTGTGACTTGCCCAAGGTCCCCCAGCTGACATATGTTGGAGTGCACATGCTAATCTGAATTCCCTAGATTCCACAGCTCAAGCGGCAGAGCGGGGAATCAAACCTGGTTCCTCCAGATTAGAATGCACCTGCTCTTAACCACTATGACCCTGCTGCTACTATTCAGGAGGTCATTCCTGAATTCTTTCCCACATGAAAGCTCCCTAAAAGTTGAAAAGGACCAAACTAGGAGAAACGGTTTAGTTCAACAAGCTCCCTGCTGTACTAACTTTATATCTGCTTGACTTTCTGAAAGTGTTTAAAAATGCATTTTGCCACCTGAATGAAGCAGTACAATTTATTCTATCACCTGCAGAATTGTTAAGTCTTGGACCCTTAAGCCAACAAACAGACTCTGAGGTATTGATCAGTGTTTATTGAGCAGGCATTGAAGCACCACACTTGAAAAGCCAGTTTTGCAGAAGTTGGCATTCACAGTCCCCTTTAGCCCCAAAGTGAGCCCCCCCTCCCATTTCCCCAAGAATTTGTGAAAAACAGTCTTTGGAGCTAGGGTGCCTGAAGGTCGCAAGCAGATAGTAGTGGAGAGCCACTTGGCTTCCTGCCCGTGAGATGTAACTCTTTTCTCATGGGACCAGAGTGTCAGGGGAAAGCCTAGTTATCTACAAAACATGTGAAGCCATAAAGGAAGATCAAGGAAAGAATACCCCAGATGGCAGTAGTTACATATACCATGTTTTCCCGAAAATAAGACAGGCTCTTATATTAATTTTTGCTCCAAAAGATGCGTTATGGCTTATTTTCAGGGGATGACTTATTTTTTTCCAGGATTTTGCGCACCCCACCCCCATGTGATCAGATCAACTGCGCCGGGGAATCTGTAACTAGGGCTTATTTTTGGAGTAGGGCTTATATTTCAAGCAACCTCCAAAAATCCCAAAAAATCATGCTAGGGCTTATTTTCCGGGTAGGTCTTATTTTCGGGAAAACAGGGTAGCAGGTAGCTTACATATATTTTTCAGCAGCATTGATTTGTAGCATGAAGCAGTTACATTGAGTTACGAATGCATCTCAGTCACATAGATACTATCCTCCTGACAGGAATCTACTACTTATTTTGCTGCCTATATCAATGAGATCTTTACACTAGCAGGGTTTGCTACATCTTTTTGGGTGGTCTAAGAAACCCCTCCTTCCTTTTTCACCAGCCCAGACCAACTAATATGTGTGCATGTCTGGTTAATAGAATGCTTTTGACATTCATAATCTAGTCTTAAATTATTATATCTTAAATTCTACCACCACCCCAATGCATAGTGCATTGTTTCTTTGTCGTGACCTACATTTATCTAGTCAACACAAGTGCAACTGAAGTCACCAGTTATTGCATAATTGTTTCCTCTGGCGAGCTTTCTGATTTCTTTTTTCACATCAAGAATACCCTAACAGTTCAGGAGATGTGTGTAGTAGTATACCTCCAGAACAGTTATCTTTCAGCCTTCGTATCTTATCACATACCGGTAGTAATTTTGTGGAGGAATATATTCTTATGAATTTTACTAGTTTCTTAGACTTGACACCCTCTTTAACATGCAAAGCAACACCATCCCATAATGACCTTTTGTGTAGTTTCCACAGAGTTTGTATCTAGAGGTAGCTGTGATTTTTTTCCCTATTGCACCAGATTTCCAAAACCAACTACCGTATATACTCGCGTATAAGTCGACCCGCATATAAGTCGAGGCACCTAATTTTACCACAAAAAACTGGGAAAACTTATTGACTCGCGTATAAGTCGAGGGTGGGAAATGCAGCAGCTGCTGGTAAATTTCAAAAATAAAAATAGATGCCAATAAAATTACATCAATTGAGGCATCAGTGGGTTAAATATTTTTGAATATTTATTTCAAAGAAAAACAGTAAACTGGCTCTGTAAATGGAAAAGAGGGTCAACAAGAACAATATGGTATCAACAATAACTTTAAAGAAATTACAAAACTTTTAGCTCAACCAGCAACTAAGCTAAAACACAAGAGTTAAAATCCTCCAAAACTGGATTCCTCATCATCATCTGTATGTCCAAATGTAACCCAACTTAGATTTTAAGAGGGATATTATCAGAAATGGAAAATCTACTATTAGCTTCCATTGTAAACAATGGGGGATGGGGCATCCCCTTTGGGGGTCAATAACTTTGGATCCCCTGACCCAAACTTCACCAAACCTGGCTGGTATCATAAAGAGACTCTCCTGAAGAGGCCAGCCAGGTTTGGTGAAGTTTGGTTCAGAGGGTCCAAAGTTATGGACCCTCAAAAGGGTAGCCCCATTTACTAATAGTTCCCATTGAAAACAATGGGGAATGGGGGCACCTCCTTTGGGGGTCCATAACTTTGGACCCCCTGAACCAAACTTTACCAAACTTGGCTGGTATCATCAGGAGTGTCTTCTGAGGGTACCCTGAAATTTTGGTGCCCCCTGCTGGCCGGCAAAGTAAAAACACAAAAAAAATTTAATGACCCGCATATAAGTCGAGGGGAGCTTTTTCAGCATTAAAAATGTGCTGAAAAATTCGACTTATACATGAGTATATACGGTACATTTCAGCTCTCACCAAGGGTTTCTGTTTTCTCATCTTAGTTTGGAAGTTTCTAGAATTTGCATAGGTATCTTATTTTCTCCTCCAAGTCTTAGCGTATCTATCATATCTTTTTTTATTTCTTCAAATGACTATAATTTCCTTTCATCATTTCACTGTCAAGTCCTAGAAGTTGTTCCCAGTGGTGGGATTCAGCAGTTTCACACCACTTCAGTAGAACAAATCGTTAAAATGGTGCTTGTAAACAACCAGTTAAATTATTTGAATCCCACCACTGGTTGTTCCCCTTTAGAAGACCTGAAAGATGGGTTATTTTCATCATTCTCCACTCAGGACGAACCTTTACAAACTTGATTCTGTGGAGTCTGGATCTACAGTGAGTAGATGGGTGGGATATCAGTAGCTGGATATCTTGGGCACCCTCTGTAAGTCACAGTGAGATTCATGATGGGGGAAAGGTGGGATTTACTGAAAATAAACAGGGCTAATAAGCATCTTCTGCCTAGCCACACTCAACAGAATAAAATTGTTCCCTGAGAGCCAGAAGCAATTTTGTACCGAGGGTTTTTTTTTCTGTTGTTTCGTCACAGCTAAATTATGGCAACCCTGTAGGGTTTTCAAGGCAAGAGGCATTCAGAAATCATTTGCCATTGTCTGCCTCCACATCACACCCATGATATTCCTTGGAGGTCCTCCATTCAAATTCTAGCCAGGGTTGGGGCTGAGAGTGTATGACTGGCCCAAGGTCACCCAGTAAGCTTCCATGGTGCTAGCAAAGAGTTGAACCTGAGTTGAACAGACCGGAAAACAACTAGTTGAACCTGAGTTTCCCAGATTCTATGCTGTGCTCTCTTTGAACTGAGAATGCACCCACAATTTCTGCCCACCAAGTAGACACTCATACCTACATTTATTTATTTATTTGCATTTGTATCCTGCCATATCTCCAAAGACTCAAGGCAACTCGAGTCTTGCATGTCTGTTATCTCTGAAGTTTTAGGTGGGCATGAAAAACAGCCATTCACCCGAAAAACATGAATGAAAGGGCCTTCGTTGTTGTAAATGAATTTGCAATGATGCACCAAGTGGATCAAAAAGCAATGATGGTGGTGAATTGGTTTCATCAGCAATGAAAATATTGAGTGTGATAAATATGAAACAATTCCTTGTAATTCCGGGGCCACTTGGTACAAAAATGTCCAGATGCCCTTTGCAACAAATTCCTAACAGATGTGCATTAATTTGTGCAGGAAAAGCCTTCTGGGTTACTGAGAAAAGGCTTGCCCCTCTATATCCTGTGAGCAGACCATCTTGAGAAATCTGGGATATTCTGAGTATCTCTCCCCCACCAGGATGCTGATGATGTGGGTGTGAGAAGTCATGTGCAGCATGAAGCTGCACTGTGTAAAATGCTGATGGCAGGATGGAATCCTCATCGCAGGGAGCGGATGCAGGGTGAGGTCATTGCAGTGTGTTCCCGTGTGCTGAGCCTGTGCTGTTTTGCAGAGATATTCTACAAATATGTTGGCCTCCAGCCATATCACTGTCTGCGTAACCGTTTTCCCCAGTAAATCTGTTTCCAGAATTACAGCTCATCTCCAGACTACAGAGGAGTCCTGTGGTGCAGTGGTAAGCTGTAGTATTGCAGTCAATTCTCTGCTCACAGCCTGAGTTCAATCCTGACTGGAGTTGGCTGCAGGTAGTCTTCCATCCTTCTGAGGTTGGTCAAGTGGTCCCCTCCTGCTTCCTAAATTCTAGATCACTGAGAAGGTAAATGGGCAAACTACCCCTTAAACAAACTCTACCTAGTAATCATCATGAAGTGATATCATCCCATGGGTCAGTAATTACCCCATGCTCTTATCTTTATCTTTTACCAGATTACAGGGACTGGTTCCCCTAGACAAAATGGATGCCTTAAGGGTGGGTCCTTTAAGGACGCTTTAAGGGCATTCTCCGCTGCCAATGTCCCTGTCCTCCCCAGGCTCCGTCCCCAAATCTCCAGGACTTTCCCAACCTATATCTGGCAATCCTACATACATTAGCCTTTATTGGCTTAATCAGAAAGGAAAATGAATACATCGGTAATAAAAGCAAAAAAGCCCCCAAAGGACCATAACAGATACATCCTTTAGATACTCTCAGCTATCTCCACAATAAAATTGGTGACCTCTACGCAAAAACCAGGGTCAGAGTTATTCAGCAATAAAGTTAACCTAATCAGATCTGGCAGCCCAGATTGGAAAAGAGGATATAAATTGGCAATCCTAATTTCTCTCACCTCCTGCCAGTGTCTGGTTGCCACCAGCCTTCCAAGATAGAGCTGACAAGAACTTTTCTTAAGAAAGGGCTGGTATGTCCCCTAAACAAGAACTGTGATTTGATTTCTAGCATCACCATAGATAAGAGAGATTCATTGAGATAATGGCAGTTGGGGGGGTGATTGATTGAACTTGTATCCTGCCTATTCCCAGCCACAGTTGGGCTGCTGCCGCAGCTTCACATATTTTTAAAGGGAGCTGCTACTTTTTTGAAGGGCAGCTTCATAAGGGTCCTGTACAAAAATGTTGCTTGTTTGATTTGCTGTAAAAGTTCTGCATTTGTCAGAAAGGTACATCATCCCGGTGATAAGTGGGAGTTGGTTATCTTAGGCATTTTTTAAAAGGGTGCTTTGGAAGGGGAATGGAATGCGGCATACTTTGTTCTTGAGGTGGGAGATTTATAGCAGCATGAGAGAGGGTGACACAAGAGGGTTTTAAAAATTAGTTATATACCGTAGTTTAGAAACACTGCCCAGTTCAGCAACACAATCAGAGAGCTCTTTCAAAGCCCTCTGGGGTCGGGAGCCAGCTGAACCAAGTAATCTTTGTGGGGCTGACGCAGCCACAAAAGCTGCTTGGCTTGGACTGGGCTGTGGCAACAGGTACAGGCTTGTAAGGTGCACAAAGCAAACCTGTAATCATTGGGGCCAACCTGGGAAACCCTGCAGATACCCAGGCCCTTGGCTCAACATTCTCTAGGACAGCACTGCAATCCCCACTGCCCCTTCCCCCACTGCCTTGAAGGCAAAACAGATACTCCACCACTGATCAAAGTGTTGGTTTATCTTCTTATTTTCATGATTAATATATGTGCAATGGTCAAAAGTGGCCAGTTGAGCAACCCATTGCTTAGATATTTCTCCTGCAGCTGCCCATAACCTGGGGAAAATCACATTTCAGTACATAACCATCAAAACAGGGGCATCACGCTTCCCGGCTCTACCCCACAAGAGACACACTTTGAAAACAATGCACCTGAAGTCCTGCTGCAGTTGCCAAGGAAACTTTCAGTCGGATGGCAAATGAAGACATGGTTTAGCTTTCCTGATCTTCGTGGAATCCCCTTCTCTCTTCTGCTTTGCACTGAGCTGGTGCACCCAGTGTATTGGGCCCAGGGGTACAATACAATACAATAAACCTTTATTGGCATAACATGTTGAGGTGTGAATAAACACAGTTACTGAATTTGAAGAAAGTTATACTTGCCGTCTATGAACAGTTCCGCTGGAGGTAATTCAGCACAGCTCTGAAGAAATAACTGTGACCCCCTCTCTCACACTTAACACTTTTTATTTTTTAAGAAAGGAAAAACCATGAAAACATGAAGCTGCTGAATCAGGCACTGCTTCATCAAGGTCAGTTGTCAAGAGTAGCAGTGGTTTTCTAGGATGTCAGGCAGAGGTGTTGCATGTCATCTGTTGCTGGCCAGTGTTGGGTAGAGGTTCACAGCAATGTTCTCTAATCTGAAGAACCACATTTGGTTCCCCACTTTTTCAGAAGAGGAATTTGGATTGATATCCCCCTTTCTTTCCTGTAAGGAGATTCAAAGGGGCCTACAATCTCCTTTCCCTTCCCACCCCCCCACAATAGACACCCTGTGAGGTGGGTGGGGCTGAGAGAGCTCCAAAGAACTGTTGACTAGCCCAAGGTCTCCAAGCTGGCATTTGCTGGAGTGCGCAAGCTAATCTAGTTCACCAGATAAGCCTCCACAGCTCAAGTGGCAGAGTGGGGAATTAAACCTGGTTCTCCAGATTAGACTGCACCTGCTCTTAACCACTTGTGTGATCTTGGGTCAGTCGTGGTACTCAGAACTCTTTCAGCTCTACCTATCTCACAAGGTGCTGTTGGTGGGACAGGGGAGAGAAGGTCACTGTAAGCTTTGAGGTAGAGAAAAGCGGGGTATAAAAACCAACTCCTCTTCTTTCCAGCTGCAGGTGCTGTGAAGTGAACTTGGTCCCTTCTGCCTACAAAACAGGTGCTCTGCCACAGAGCCATTTTGCTTCCTCATGCATTCACAACGCAGAGATACATTGCAGGAAAAGCACAGCCACCGTTTCTCCGTTCCCAAAGGACTGGCTTTGAGATAGGCCTTCAAACCCATTGTGTAACCCTCTGCCATGGCTAAATTGAGTTAAACCTTTCCAAGTCCATTGATTACACTGAACTTGTCAGATGCATCTAAGCTTAGGAATGGCACAGTTAAGCTCTGAAACAACACCAGCCATAACGTTTCTGAACACAGCAAGGATGCTGCTTCACGAAGCAGTCGTGGCCAGTCCTCCACTACCAGGTCAGAAATGGCCACTTGGAAAAGTCTGGGCTCCCGCATCCTCCCTTCTCATGTATTCAGCACTGCACAGCTGAAGTTATTTTTTATTAGGGGAGTTGCTTGCTCTGCAAAAAACCTTATTCAGAATTAACTTGAAAGTTGGCAACAACGAATTTATGTTTTCTGGTTATTACGTGTGCAGCTGTGGACTGTTAAAAGACAAGCCACGTACAAATGTTTTAATTTTTTTAAAAAATCATGTCCCTTCTTTCTATTTCAATCCACATGTACTTGATTGTCGCTCTAACTACGGATGTTAAGTATCATTCAGCAGTAGCAGCGTTGAGCATTGTTTATATTAGGTAACTTCAGCCCAGTGCAGAGGGCGGCTTCCCCCCCTCCTCCTCCCCCCAGCAGTAATGCTTGCTTAATTAAGCAGCTCCCTCTTGTGGTCCTGTAGTGAAAACTGAAGCACCAAATCCTTCATGCCCCTGTTGAGAAGTGGGTCTCATACCCAAAGATGTCTCGTCCCAAAATACGATGCACTCTCCTCTCCAGTGGCAGAAGGAGCTTGGAGAAAGAGCCAGAAGTGACTTCAGCTCCTGAAGCCAGGCTTCTTGGTGTCCACTTGGGAGAAAAAATGTAAGTAAACCCCAGTCTGGCTCTGTTTCAAAACCCTTCAGTCACGGCACCCCTTCACAAAGATTTACACACAATCTTGCCACAGTAATTTGAGGGCTTTCAAATGAACGGATGCCCACATTCCTTCCTGCAGCCATTCACGTGAACTGGCACCCGTCTTTACAGCAACTGTTCATGGATGTGGATCTTTTCCCCACCCAGGAATTAAAGCCAGAATAAGCAAAGTGCTGCTGGGGCTGTGGCGACACTCTGCTGCATTGTCTACTGTTTTGCATTTGCCTGCAGGGGAAGGCAGGTTTGGATCCTGGTGAGGATGAAGGGCCCAGCATAGTGGTGGCCAACCTATGGCGCTCCAGATGTTCATGGACTACATTTCCCATCAGGCCCTGCCAATTGGCCATGCTGTAGTTCATTGTAGTCCATGAACATCTGGAGTGCCATAGGTTGGCCACCCTTGGATGTGTGCAGGAATACTTTGCTGTCAGGAAGAAGGGTTGCACTTCTGAACAGCCCCCACCCCACCCCGGTTAAATCCAGTTCTAAGTCCTATACAAGACTGTAGGCAAAAAGACTTTCTGTTTTTCCCAAACTTTTATTTAAAAGCCCTAAACAAAGTTGGACAAAAGTCTCCAACCGAAATCACTCCGCCAGCTGGAGCTGAAGAGGTGTCCACAGTGCCACCAACTGTGTCCCCCACCCCATCCCCGTGTTCCCCTAAAAACTGGCAAGAGCGACAACAGTGGCTTCCTTTAGTGCCTTGTGGGGGCCGCCTATGTCTGAAAGCCACAAAGCGAGCTTTAGTTGAGGGGGGGCCCCTCCCCCTTTCTTGGGAGATGGGCTGCTGTTCCCTCTATTGTGGCACGTAAGAGGATGTGAGTTTCTCTGTTCCGTCCCTGACATGCAGAATATAAGAAAGAAAGGCGAGTTCTGGGTTTCAGCCAGTAGACAATGGTCTGTATTGGGCAAGAAACAAACAAAAAAATAAATGCAGCCATCCCCAGAGCATCAAGGGAAACCGTCATCATCATCCTCGGCCATTTCCTTGGCAAATTCTAGGTCTTGCTGCTCACGCTCCCGGCGCTCCTGCAGAACAAAAGCAACAACGTGACTATTGTGTGGTGAGGATGGACTTTGGACTGTGCACTTTCTCAGACAGAACCATAGAGTTGGAAGAAACCCCAGGGGCCATCAAATCCAACCCCCTGCCATGCAGGAATACACAATCAAAGTACTCTTAACAGATGGTCATTCAGTCTCTGCTTAAAAACCTCCGAAGAAGGAGACTCCACCACTCTTTCAGGCAGTGCATTCCACTGCCAAACAGCCCTTACTGTCAGGAAATTCTTCCTAATGTTTAGGTGGAATCTCTTTTTCTTTACCTTGTAACCATTACTTCACACCCTAGTCTCTGAAGCAACAGAAAACAAGCTCGCTCCCTCTTCAACATGACATCCCTTCAAATATTGAAACATGGCTATGTCACCCTTAACCTTGTCTTCTCCAGGATAAACATACCTAGCTCCCTAAGCCACTTCTCATATGACATGGAATCCAGACCTTTGACCATTTTGGTCACCTTCCTCTGGACCCGTTCCAGTTTGTCAATATCCTTCTTGAATTGTGGTGCCCAGAACTGGACACAGTATTTCAGGTGAGGTTGACCAATGCAGAGTACAGTGGTACTATTAAGGCCCTGGTTCTAGACTAGGGGTCTGCAACCTGCGGCTCTCCAGATGTTCATGGACTACAAATCCCATCAGCCCCTGCCAGCCTGGCCAATTCACATGTACTGTTGTCAAGCCAGGTGTCCCCCATCCTTATATCTGTTGATTTCATTTTTTTCAGCCTAAGTGTAGTATCTAACATTTACCAATGTTGAAATTCATTCAAATAGTTTTGGCCCAGCTCTCTAATCCATCCAGGTCATTTCGAATGTTAACTCTGTCCTCTGGGGTATTAGTTACCCCTCCTAATTTGGTGTCATCTGCAAATTTGATTAGCATGCCCTCTATTTCCTCAACCGCCATTGATTAAACTATTGAATAGCACTGATAAAGATGATAAAAGCTAACCTCTCATACTTTGAGAGATACAGATATATCCCAGAAAGTATGTTTATGAAGAGGTTGTAAGAATTCTTCTCTTCTTTTCTGAATTCAGTGGTGAGATTTTAAACTGAATGACTGACATGTTTCTGGGGCAACCTGAGTAGTGATTTAGCATTTTAGCCCCACAGAAAGAACAGCCTTTCTCATACTAGAAAACAGCAGAAATATTACTGAAGGGACTGAGAGGGACATGCCCCTCACAACTATTAAAAGGAAAAATAAATGATCATAAACAAGAAAAAATAGGTAAAGTTGTGATTAGTATGATTCATACAGCTCACAGAATCCAGCTTTCCTAGGCACAGAATTTGAAATGCATGTGGGCAACATTAAAATAAAAAATCTCCAGAGAAACAGTAACGTACACATGGCCTCAGATACGGAAGGACAGCTTTGTGTAACAGCAACCCCTTGTTCAGTGGAGCATTTGTGCTGCTGAATTGATATTCTGTTAAGTTTTTGGAATGGCCGTCAGCGCCCCCTTCCCCCATTCTCAGGAACTGCACCTTCCTTTCTTCTGCCTTTGCACTTTCCTGCATAAACATACAATGTCTTAAACACCCCAAAGACTGGCCCGTTTGTTGGTGAAAAAGGTTTGAGAAGTGTTACACTACTAAGTGTTAAACAGCTACTAACAGAAGAATGGAA
The DNA here is from genome assembly GCF_021028975.2 of Sphaerodactylus townsendi. Lineage (NCBI taxonomy): Eukaryota > Metazoa > Chordata > Lepidosauria > Squamata > Sphaerodactylidae > Sphaerodactylus > Sphaerodactylus townsendi. The sequence goes on along the minus strand of NC_059439.1, from coordinate 7,181,797 downwards.
TGGGAGCCAGCGTGGCATAGTGCTTAAGAGTGGCAGACTCTAATATCCTTGCTCCTCCACATGAAGTCTGCTGGGTGACCTTGAGTCAGTCACAGTTCTCTCAGAACTCTCTCAGCCGCACCTACCTCCCAAGGTGTCTGTTGTGGACAGGGAAATGGAAGGCGATTATAAGGCACTTTGAGTCTCCTTACAGTACAGAAAAGCGGGGTACAAAAACTAATTCTTATTTTGCCTGACTGAGGACCAAAGTTCCAACAACACAGGAGAGGGATTGTTAAATTGCTTTAAGTGAGGTGCAGACACAGAATGGTGGAGGAAGATGGCTGACTTTGACAGACTTGCGGGCCACCTATTGAGAAATTGGGAGGTCTAAAACCGTGGGGTTGCGGGAATATGTGCCCCCATCCCACCGTTTCTCCAGTGGACACTCACCTCTGCAGACTCCAGGTCCTTATTATAAGACTTTGGAGGGAACCTCATTGCCTAAAAAGAACGGGAAGAGGTGGAAGATAATGAACTGGAGGGAAAAGTCTCACAAGGGCCCTATCAAGAAGCCCAGCCAGCAAATACGCAGCACCAGCAAGGGGTTCCCAGATCCCACAGATCCCCTGGGATATGAGGCTTGTGGGTTTGAGTCCTATCACATTAGTGATAGGACTCAAACCCACAAGCCTCATATCCCAGGATTCCTCTCTTGGAAAAGCCACCAAGATGTCAACCTTTCCCTCCCAGAGTTCCAGTTATCCAGATCCTGCCTATCTAGTTCATTTGTGCCCTAACCCTTCCCTCAAGGAGTTCAGAGCAGCACACATTTCTCCTCTCCTTTCTTATCCTCCCAACAATCCTGGGAAAACACTGCGCAGGAGGCCAATCAGCACTCTTCTTCACAGTGTGGGAACTCAAGCCTGTGTCTCCAAGACATTCAGCACTCGAACCACCAGTCACCTATACCCTGCCTTTGAGTTAACAACATTAATAGTAGTGGTTCAAGTGCTCAGTAACCTTTACAGTAATCTTGCAAGGTGACTATCATTCCCACACTGCAAATAGGGCACTGAGGCTGAGAGAGAGCAGGTGCCCTAAAGCCGTCCTGTGAGTTCATACTGCCTGGGAGATTTGAACTCGGGGCTTCCTCACTTCAGGCCAGTGCTCTAAATGCCTACTTGTTTGCACTCCATGAAGAAACCATGTCCAACCATCCCTTGCTTTAATTGTTGATATCCCTGGTACTTCACCCTCAATCTGGGACAAACTGGCATCATCCCTCTAGGGTGGACCACATTTGAAAGGTAACAGTGCTCCAGTGGCAGGACGCCACTATGGATCCCGGTGGCAGAACTGCCACTGCGAACATGGTGCTTGCAGGATCCCCTGTGGGATCTACATTACCTTGACAGACATGTTGTGAATGTCTAGGCAGAAGGAGATACGCTGGTGGAAGGCCAGCTGGGGTTCCCGTGTTGAGTAGATGTCAGTCATCTCTTTGGACTGGACGTAGCCTTTCTCATGGTTGATGCTGGCTTCTATCACACCGTCCCGGATGGCCTAGGAACCACAGACAAACACAGTTGCCCTCTGACAGTAAGAGCTGAGGCCCACAGGGCAGACAGGCAGTTATTGTTTTACTAGGAACTGGGAGCTTAATTCCGAAAAAGGCACCAGCCTTCCTGAGATGCATGAAGGCAGGTTGGAGTTATTTGGGAAAGGAATTCGATGTACCTTCAATGGTGCTTCATATATTACTAGTCCATACAATCAAGACTGTACACTTCAAGTCAAAGAGGAGGTTCATGAAAAGCCTCGGCCCTCTCCCCTATCACCACAATTGGTCATGCTGGTAGGGGCTGATGGGAATTGTAGTCCATGAACATCTGAAGCACCATAGGTTGGCCACCCCTGGCTTAATGCCATCTCCAAAAGCTGACGTGAGGCTGCCTTCATCAGTATACCTGGAAGCAGGCATGGGATGGAAATGGAAGGCCTTCAGTAAACAGAGCAGGAGAGGGGAGACAGGTGGCAGGTGTGGGGACAAGGCTTCATCCCACAGAACCTGCAGTAATCAAGAGCGGCTCAAAGAAGTCTCGGCTCCAGCTTCATCCCACCAAATCCTGCTCATACACTTGAGAGTTGGGGTGAGAAAATTAGAGGATGGGGACCTGTTATTGGGATTAAGGTGCTTCAGATCCTGGTTTTCCACAGCTTTTGAGATGCAACTAAGGATAAGCTCCCCAACAGATAAAGAGCGTTTTAAGAGCCAGATGATCGCTGTGCGTTATCAACTTTGAAAAATGAGAGCACAGGACTGGGGGATTCCCATTCGCCCCCCCCCCCCACCCTTCCCACAGCTCACCTTGGCGACAATGAACTCAGCATCTTCTGGACTATCCAGCTGCAACTTCTGGGCGATGTCAGCCAAGGAGATGCGCGAGTATGAAAGACTGATCATGCGAACCCCTGCACAAGAGCCAGAAAAGTTCAGATAACAAAGGGCTGTGGGGGTGTTCATGTATGCACTCAAGGTTATCTACCAGACATATACAAGTTTTCTTTCTGCTTAGGGGGAAGCTTTATACCCATGCCCTCAAAGGCCTTAAAAAGGAAAAGGGAAACAGATGCTTGGCTGAGCCAGGAGTTTGAATTGCAAGGCCAGGTCCAATCCTCCTTGCTGAAACAGGTGAAGGACACCTGGAGGGGATTTCTGGTTACTCACCTGTCTTAATCACATTGTGCCTCAGCCGGATAATAAGGGTATAGGTCCCGTCAGCCTGGAACTTGTCAGCAAACTGATCCAGGACCTGGTTGAATTTGGCCAGGTTTCCTGTCCGAACAGCTGTTGGAACAAAAATGGTGAGTGAGGACAGACAGGGATAGAGACGGTATCTGGAAAGGGAAAGCTTACAGCTTGGGAATTCTCTTGCACTCTGTTGTCAGGCTATGTTATTCCAAAAACAGAAAAAGGGGAAAGTGGCCCCAATATAAAAGCAAGCAAGAAAAAAACTACACAATTGAGAACTCTCCAAGATGCAAACAAAAGAACCACACACAAGAATATATGTGCATATATTCATGAGACACAAAAATCCAGAAGTGTGTATCAAATATTTTATGTCCCATCAACACTTCAAAAATGTAATCTATGGCTGCTGTATGCAGCATGTGATGGTATCAACTTACTTATGCAAATTATATATTATTAAGATTCATTTAACCTTAAAGTGTGTATTTAAATGGTATTTTTAATATGTCACATTACTCTCCATGCAATTCAATTCTAGTAAGAGAACCTGTATTTTCACTGGTGGTTTTTATTTTGTTCCAGACCACTTTGGGAGTGCTGTGTGTATAGAGGCACATAAAAGTCTTTTAAACAAATGCTTTGGACTGACGTGTTAGTGTGAGATCTGTGCTTTCACAACATGATAGGCTGTTACATTAGCAACACATGTGGTCTTTCCCAAAGACATGCAGTCATGCTGGTGTAAACATTTAGCTGGAGATGATCTGCAGAATTTACACTGTACACAAGTCAGGGGGTTTGCTTTTCTGAATGGTTCTTCCCATGGAAGAAAATAATTTGAACTTTCTCAAAGACATAATTATGGAATTCCGCAAAATGAACAGTGGGGTTTTTTTTACAATGTTTGTGTGCCACATTTTTGTGGTACAGTCTACACTTCACAGCAGGTGTACTCTAATCTGGAGGAACCGGGGTTGATTCCCCACTCTACCGCTTGAGCTGGGGAGGCTTATCTGGGGAATTCATATTAGACTGTACACTCCAACACACGCCAGCTGGGTGACCTTGAGCTAGTCACAGTTCTTCTGAGCTCTCTCAGCCCCACCTACCTCACAGGGTGTTTGTTGTGAGGGGGGAAGGGAAAGGAGTTTGTAAGCCCCTTTTGAGTCTCCTTACAGGAGAGAAAGGGGGAATATAAATCCAACTCTTCTTCTTCATGGATGCAGCAGATGACATCTCTGCTTTTTTATTCTTTGCCTCTAGACACTGCAACCACACCCTCTGGTGGAATGCATTCCATTACTGAGAGCGCCAAGGTGTTGCAATATTGTGAGCACACTCCCCAGTCTCAGAAAGCAAGTCTGGAAAGTAGTACATTGTGTAGAGAAAAAAACCACACCTGACGCCTAACATTTGGGTGAAACTTTTCACGATTCCCAGACAAAATGTCCCCCTTGAGTCTTCTTACAGGAGAGAAAGGGGGGATATAAATCTAACTCTTCTTCTTTAAAGTAGTCCACTGTAAAAGCACAAGTCATTACTGACCCATGGGGTGGCGTGACATTGTGATGTTTACTAGACAGACTTTGCTGTTTATGAGGTAGTTTGCCACTGCCTTCCCCAACTATCTACACTTTACTCCCAGCAAGCTGGGTACGCATTTTATGGACCACGGAAGGATAGAAGGCTGAGTCAACCTTGAGTCGGCTACCTGAAACCGACTTCCATCAGCATCAAACTCAGGATGTGAGCAGAGCTTTGACTGAAGAACTGCATCTTACCACACTGTGCAACAGGCTGACTACACCCTATATACATGTATGTATTTACATCTTTTGAACAGACTGCTAGCTGTAAGAACATGGAAACATAAGTTTCCAATAGATGGTTCTGTAGGAGAAAATTCTGAAACAGTTCTTACGAAAGACCATTTGGATAGGCTGCATTCTGGCTTAGAACTCCTAGCGCTGGAGTTGCACTGGCCACCATCTTGCAGGAGCTGTTAAGAAGGACCCTTAGCTGCATTGCTTACCCTGCGTCAAGAGGAAGTAGGGCATCAGTGACCTCTTCAAAGATGGCTGGCGAAACTGCAGTCTATCCGGAATCTCACCCAGGAGAAGCTCCACCACAATCAGCAGTTTATGGACCTATGGCACCAAAGGGGCGAGGGAATCCCCACACCCATTTGCCATGTTACTGTCAGAAGACTGCCAATCAGTTCGGCGCAAAAGGCAGATTTGCTCCCATCACCAACCAATACCAGCCCTTGGAGAAGCCCCCCTCCAGCTCACTTACTGTCTGCTTGAAGCCAACTGCTGTGTGCTGTGGTGCTTTCCGAAGGGCGTTCGTCATGGTTCTGCGGGCTTCAGAATATTCCAGCTGGATGGCCTTGATGCGGCCTGGAAGAGAAGAGGAGCTCAGAAGAGTTGGTGGGACATAACCAGCTGAGACTGCAACTAATAGGCAGGTTTCACTATGAACCACTGCAGGTTTAAGTGTTCCACGGGAAACCAGAAGGGAAGAGGCCTCAAAGAAAGAGCAGCTTCAGGAAGCAGGATTATGCGTTGAAGTCACTCTTGGGTTCTGTGCCACCTGAGCTGCTCCTGTCTCTGGCCCACACACAGCCTGCGGATGTCAGGTATGCTGTGTCTACAGAGACATACCTGCATTCCTCCTGCCTGGGCGACCCTAAAAAGCAGTTCATGAGATTACAGGTGGACGATCTGTAACCCAGTGGAGCCCAGCCCAGCTCATTCACAGATGGCCAATGGCAGGGCTGGCTCAAGAGTTTGTGTTCCCCCCAGATAAATTAAACAGCAGTCAAGAGGTAATGACTGTTATTACCTGTCAATTACCTGTTATTACCTGTCACACTGTCAAGAGGTAGTGACTATTATTACTTTACTGTCTCCCTTTAACAATGTCACCCATGCCCTGAAACAGCGCAGTCCTGCAAAATTGTCTCTGCAGTTATTATTGATGCAAGAATGACAGATTAATACTTTACAGCAAAGCACGAGTGAAGCTTCTACTTCTCAGAACTACGTACTGCATCCCCATGGACTGCAGGCCGGAATATCAGCATCACCTTCATCTGTGAGTTTTTTTAAAAAATAACTTTTACAGCTGCCTTTAGCAATACAGCCTTCCCAGTAAACATGAAGGTAGGACAAATCTTTTTGGGCGTAGCAGTGGCGTAGTGGTTAAGAGCAGGTGCATTCTAATCTGGAGGAACCGGGTTTGATTCCCCACTCTGCTGCTTGAGTTGTGGAGGCTTATCTGGGGACTTCAGATTAGCCTGTGCACTCCAACACATGCCAGCTGGTGACTTTGGGGTAGTCACAGTTCTTCTGAGCTCTCTCAGTCCCACCTACCTCACAGGTTGTTGTGAGAGGGGTAGGGAAAGGAGTTTGTAAGCCCCTTTGAGTCTCCTACAGGAGAGAAAGGGGGAATATAAATCCTCCTCCTCCTCCTCTCCTCTCCTCATTAAATGGATGGGCCGACAAAGAAATTAATCCACAGCAACAAGGTTTGCCTTTTGACCACTTAACCCAAAAAATTTATTTATATAAAAAATATAATTATTTTTATATAAAATCATATATAATTTTTAAGTGTTTGCTTTGCTCTTTTGTTTTATCATTGCTTGTTTTAAATCTGTCATGATCAAGAAACAGCAGAATACATGCTTAAAAATAAATCATATGTGCCTGCAGATATCTTCTTCAGCCATCGACACAGAGAAAGGAGTGGGTGGCTAAGAAACAAAAATTCCTCATATGATACCATTAAACCTAATCAAGGGTGCTCAGAAGAGCTGGATATGAACTTTGAAGAGTAACTTTGAAGGGTAACATGAAAGCTTCCACAATGTTACATACTACTGAGCTGGTTCTAATAAAGATATTACATGATTGGTGTTATTGGTTTTCACTTTTGAAACCAACACAACTGTAAACAATAGGCAACTGTGGAATTTGGTATTTCTTAACGCAATTTCTTAACGCAATTTCTTAACGCAAAACCCTAGCTTCTCGTCCTCAAGGGCAATGCTTAGGAGATCATGGAAGTTAGAGTGGCAGTGACCAGAAGTTGCAAAATGAAGAGAGAAGAGTTGATTCTCTCTGGTTGGAAAAATGGTTCCTTCCTCATGGCCAGTAGCAGCAGAGGAAAAAGAGAGAGGCTAATTTCATAAAACATTCAGATCACACGGTGCTTTCCTGGAATAAAAACAGCCCACATAAAGCAGAAAAGATGATTCGGCTCATGTTTTCAGCCTCCCGTTGAAAACGATTCTATCTGAGATTCCCAACCACAGGTCGGAGCGATATAAAGTAGCTTCTAAGATTGCTGCTTCTCACCTGTGTAGTAGAGGTACCTGGCCCACTCGTTGTTGTTCGCCTGTTCAGGAAACACTGATTTGGAGACCAGCTTTTCTGCCTGGTCGTAGAGGTCATAGTGAAGGTAATTCCTCAGCAGCAGATTCAAGAGGGTAGCTTGGCCGTCTGCATCGTGGCGGAGGGTAGCTGTCCTTAAACGAGCATGAAGGAAGCTTTGGGGGGGGGGGGGGGAAAGAAGGGAAAGAGTCAGCAAGAAATTTGGAAGAATAGTGTACAGAGAACACAAATGCTGGTGGACTTACCTCCGGACCACATCAAGTTTGTTCAAAAACTCATAGATGCGTGAATGGTAATAGTAACACTTGGCCACTACTAGATCCAGGGCTCGGCGGTTCTGGGGACTCGTCTTTTGCATAAGATCATCTGATACTTTCTGGGCCTGGAAAATTGGAGATGTACTTTAAGCAGAGAACTTGGGTTCTGAATGCAGATATGCAGGGCTTGCAGACAACATTTTTTTGCAGCAGTTTAGCCTATATCTCAAATCCTGGAAGTTCTACCTGGGCTGCTACAATTCTCTGGGTCAAGGCCAAAAAAAGCCCACTGGGTCAGACACAGAGTATGCGTGCGTGTGCATGACTGTATCCCATCACTTACCTCAGCAAGTTTCAGAGGGCAGTCATGTTGATCTACAGTAGAATTGCCAAATTTGGGGTACAGGCTTTCAAGATTCAAAACTCCTGCTGTCACATCTGATGGCAATGTGATTTACAGGCCCAACTCTTCCAGCAAGTTTCCATGGTAGAGTAGAGTTTTGAAATTGGGTCTCCCAGATCTTAGTCCAAAACTCTAACCCAGGGGTGGCCAACCTTTGGTGCTCCAGATGTTCATGGACTACAATTCCCATCCACCCGCCAGCAAGGCCAATTTGGTCACCCTCTGAAAAGCACCACTAGTGTCCATGGGTTTAAAATTCTCCACCCCTTTACAGGGGTTCTTGTCATGTGGAGAAAGGATACGCAATCGCCAGCATCAATTCAGTCTCTGCTCTCACTCTCAGCTATGATTGTGTCAACTTCCCCTATGAATATACCGTGCGTGCGTGTGTGCGTGAGAGAGAGTGAGTGTCAGGAACATTAGTGGGTTGAAAATTGGGAAAAAGCTGAAGCAGATTTTGCTCCACTCTGATTCATCACCTTTTTATCCTACTCTTTCCCCCACAAAGACCGGTTTCTGTTCCTCATTTTATCCCTACAGCAACCCTGAGAGACAGTCACCTGCTGAGCTTCATGGCCAAGTGGGGATTTGAAGGTAAATTTCTTTCGACCATGAGGTACTTCACCACAATGACTTACAAACTAGCAACTGGTTTCAGATGCCATTTGTTCCTGTCCTGGGGTATATTCCCATGTGCCCCCATTTTAAAATCTGTTAAACTGCAGAACTACAAAATGTTGAAACTGCCCTGAGCCTAAAAGGTGACCGTCTGCACCAGTGTAGCTACGCAGCTGCAAGCCGCAAAATCAAAAAAAGGAAAAGGGGCCTCTCGGCAATGGCGGGCAGCTTCTCCCTCACCGTGGAGAACGGGGTGGAAGGGAAGGAAACAAAGTGCCTCTTGCCTGGCTGTCCACTTGAGAGTGGCTCCAACCCAGGATTTTTCAAAACAATCACTTTAGTGATTGTTTTAAAAAACCAGGTTGGGGGAAATAAAATGGGGCAGCCTCATTTAGGGGCAGGACCTGTGCGAAGTACCCCTCACCAAACAGGTTACATAGCGTCCCACACCTGTGTTTCTTGGCCTGTGTGGAATGTGCCTGTTTTTTGTTTTTATTCACAGCCACAACTTGTATCCTCTAGTGGGGTGTGTGGAAAGGGAAGGGATTAAGAACAGTGACTAATGCTGCTGTTTGTTTTTGCTGAACATTCTCCCCTGGTCAACTCCTAGCAGTTCTCTGCTTTCAGTAGGGGCTGAGACACGGGACAGGTGGCACCACGTTACCTCCTGGTAGCGTTTGCTATTCATCAGGTAGATGACTAGGAGCAGCTGGAGATATGCTTCGACTTCTGGAAGGAGAGGAGTGGCAGCTGCCTTTCCTGTGCGGGGCCGGAACTGCAGATCAGCTTCTGTGTCCATAGGCTACAAATAGATGGGAAAGAGAAGCACATCAGGACAATGGGAGGCTATAGCCATCTCCTCACCCCTACCCCACCCCCGGCGCAGATTCATCATCAAGAAGAAGAAGAAGAGTTTGGATTTCTATCCCCCCTTTCTCTCCTGCAGGGGCTTACAATCTCCTTGCCCTTCCCCCCTCACAACAAACACCCTGTGAGGTAGATGGGGCTGAGAGAGCTCCAAGAAGCTGTGACTAGCCCAAGGTCACCCAGCTGGCGTGTGTGGGAGTGTATGGGCTAATCTGAATTCCCCAGATAAGCCTCCACAGCTCAGGCGGCAGAGCTGGGAATCAAACCCGGTTCCTCCAGATTAGATACACGAGCTCTTAACCTCCTACATCACTGCTGCTCCTGAAGACCAGAGCATTAGGGATTACAGCTAATGATGACAGATTTAATCATAGGGGATAACTGAGTGTTGTTGCCCAGTTTAACTGGATGATGAAGAGCCACTTCACACAGACATTTTCTCAATCAGGTACCCAGTGTAGGGTGACAGTACACAGCTTCTGCCAAGCAATCACATTTTTGTCCTATGTTCCCTCCAAAGGAGTTCAGAGCTTCTTCCCAACTCAATTTTTGTCCTCTCAACAACCCAAAGCGGTGAGGGAGGCTGAGAAACCAAGACTGTCCCAAGATCCTCGGTGAGCTCCCTGGCTGATCTGACCCACCCCACCCAGCCCGAGTCCAACACTCTAACTGCTATGTAACGTTTAGCCTCACTGAATTCCTTTTGGACTTGCCTCCTCCAGGAAATTGATGAGGAAGTCTCGCACAGCACTGTTGGATGTGAAAAAACCATTGATGGCTTTCTGAAGCACATTGGGATTGAGACGGCGGGAGGTGGAGGGCAGTGCTCTCAGGGCCCGAAGGACGTAACGAGGCTCCTTCCCAGAGACGGCTTTCTCCAGCTGCTTCACGTGCTCTTTGATATCTGCAGCGGCCAAGGAGAAAGGCAAAACCGTTAGAGCTCCACAGATGGACAGACCGGGTCACAGGGGTGTGTAGATGACTGGACACTGAATCAGCAGATCAACCAAAAACACTGGGACTTAATTAAACTGAACCTGCAGCACCCAAGGAACCCTTGCAGTTTTCCCAGGCCGCCTCTGGACTCTAAAACAGTCCCCACCACATGTCCTCTGGACAATGGTGAAAGTAAGTTGTACTTATATGGGAACCGATAGCTTATAAAAGTCAGCATGCAGTCTGGGTTGTGTAACTTAGCTTAACAACAACATGGTAATGGAACTCATTTTGTCATTGGGAACAGCATGTCTATATCACTTATTTTGATTAACAGCCAACTGGTGAGATGCTAACAGAATCTAATGGCAAAATGAAAAACATTCGGAACAGTTGCTCCTTGAAGGATTCTCCATAGTAGGGAGCGTCAAGACTCTCCAGTTCCAAAAGACCAAAGTCCACATCAGTGTCACAACTAAATTTCATTGTACGCAAGAATGAGGGCCACATGATACAAACTACATGACAAAACAAAAGAATATTCCAAGCATAACAGTATGCAGTTAGAAAAGGTGTAATTTTTCAAAATAATTCCTCTTTTTTATTTCATTCATTATATTTGTTTTCTATTGCTTTCAATGGCATGAATAAGATAAATAAAATGAAGTTTTCAGTGGTGATATCCCTTAACCAAGAGATTCTTCTTGCTAATTTCAGAGGATCATAATTTCACAGGTCATTAAGTGTTTGGAACCTTCAGAACACAGAACTGGGACCTGCTATTCTTTTGATGTGCTTCTCTGGAATTCTACTATTTTCAACCAAAATCTGTGCTTGAGTCAATTACCAAGATAAAGTACTGCTACAGCACAGAATTTTTTAGACAGAATTGCATGGCAGAAAGATGCATGGATTTGGCCCAAGGAGGCATGATGGGGAAAAAGATAGTTTCATTTGGCAACAGAATACACACCACGATGAAGTGCACATGTCTGAGCAGAAAAGAAAAAGAACACACACTACGATGAGATGCACACATCTTAGTAGAAAAGAAAAAGCTAGAAAAAGAACCATTTGAGAGGCAGCAAGCTCCACCACATGTTCCAGCAGCTGTTTGACAAAACTACAGCAGAAAAAGGTGGCTAGACTGGGATTTTATCAGAATAGTTATGGGCATGTTCTGTAAGGGTCCATGTTCTGTAGAAATAAAAAGTCAAAAATCAATCTGGTACTTTAGACACCAGTTAGCGTAAGTCCTTATTCTGGGCTGCATGTTTCAGATCACTTGACTTCAACCAGTTATTTCTTTATAGCCTTTAGCTTGCTTTGTTGTACATGTACGGTGGACAATATAAATTATCCCCCACTATTTTTGGTGGGGGATATCAATCCATCTTAGTAATGACATGGTCACTGGAAATGAACGGAATGCCAAAAATGTAACACCACGCATGATCTGCAGTCAGTTCTGAGTTGATTTCATCAATGTATTGTCGAAGGCTTTCATGGCTGGATTCAACTGGTTCTAATGGGTTTTCTGGGCTGTGTGGCCGTGGTCTGGTGGATACCGTTCTGTGTGGCCGTTCTCTGTGATGAACCTCTGAAGATGCCAGCCACAAATGCAGGCGAAACCTTAGGAACAAAATCCACCAGACCACAGCCACACACCCCGGAAAACCCACCAGAACCAGTTGATTTCATCCGTTTGTTGAAACAGGTGGTCTGTCTCAAACAAAAACTCTTGCCACGGGGGTGGGGAGGGAATGAGATGGTGCTGTACTTCTGATCCAAAAATAGGAGGCTCATCTGCTGTGGGTTTCTTCATTACAAGTGCCCTGACACACGGCCTGCCTCCTCACTGATCCTCCACAGCAATAAAGAGCAACTCATGATGCGAGTCCTCCTCCAAATTCCAGCCTCCTCTATCTTGAAAATATATAGAAAGACACTGTGTTATTTTTATATTCTTTACAGCTGGGAGGGGCCAAAGACAGATCTGCTGGCCAATTTCGTGTGGACTATCTAACATTTGCAAACAACATTGGTAGACCTCAGCTGGACCGAGTAAGACATTCTAATATTCATAAACAACAGACTAAGAAGTAGATGAGTTATCCTTCGACATTTTAAAAGTATGTAAGTATTTTGTCGCATATGGTCACGTGGGGGACTGCGCTTTTTTCAGGGAAAGCAGATCAATATACACAGGCCTAAAAAAAGAATGAAACCATCCCTATAAATAAATGCTATGAAACCAGCAACAGCAGCCAAAAACTCATGTAAACAGAATACCTTTTAAAGAATGCAAGGTTTTACTCTGGCAGCTCACCTTTGGAAATGAATTCCTGGGCTGCAATGCCGTATTAAGATGTTTTGCTCCACATACTCGCTAACATAGATTTACAGGTAAACGGAACCTGTAGCAGAATATTGCTGGTTGATCTTAATGAGTTTTGTTCCTGTTCATTGTTCCACCAAGAACCTGACACCGCTATCTGGTATATAAACTCAATTAGATGATTTCAGGAAAGCAGAAAAATGACTGAGTGAACACATCTAAGCGAGCATTCCTACCCATACTTGCCTTGGAAGAACCATGGGAAGTTGCAAACGCACCATTAGTCCAAAGTTTCTTTCCAGGGCAGGCTGGAGATTTTAACATAGCCTTCCAGACCCTAATCTGACACTCTAACAATCACACCATGTGGGAGGACTACAAGCAATCAGGAGGAAGCTGAGACAGGCAGACTCGATATCTCCAGGGAGGTGTTAACAATCAAATCCACCCCTGCCTGCTGTAAAAAAAACCATACAATGTAGCAGCATCTGACCTGACACCTGTTTCACATATGAAAGAACATTTTAACCACAGTAGCAATTCCAGAATAAGCTGTACTAAAAAAGTAAAAAAATAAGGAGTTAAACAGCATCTTAAAAACAAACAAGATTCCGCTGTGCTATAACCTGGGCTCTAGTCCCCAAGCTACTAATAAAAACCTTATTAGTCATTAAAGAGCCACTGGGCCTTAACTTGAACCCCGATTTCTTCACCCCAGCCAAACTTCCTATAACCCCCGAAGGGAGCACTGATGTGCCCCACCCACTGGATAACCCCGCCCCTCATCACTTGGGATGAGACAGGAGCCCCGCCCATAAGGGGTGTGTGACAGCAATGTAGCTCCACCCCTTTAACCACTCCTCTCCAGTTTGGCCCCACCCGTAGTCCTAACCTTAGAGCACGCCCCGCCCCGTATTTACCGCTATCCAATGCGCTGCTGCGGAGAGCGTCCGATCCTCCCTACCGCCTGCTTAGCCCCGCCCCTTCAGCCGATGCGCGCCGCTCCCTTACCTGGCCTTCGGGAGGCGGGCCATTGAGGAGGTGACTGTGGCCCCGCCCCCTCGCGGTCCAGCGCGCACCCGGGCCCCGCCTTTTCCTCACAGGCTGTGTGAGGGTCTCTTTTCCCGCTCCTCCCGGCCCCTCCCGGGCGTCTCTTTTCTCACCTTCCAGCGTGACGGCGTCCAACTCGCGCTGCGACTTCTCCCCCGAAACGGGGTCGGCGGACGCGGCCTCCTCGTGCATCTCGACGTCGGCGGGCGGAGGGGGAGGCTGAGTGGGCTCGGCGGGCGGGGGCTTGGCCTTCTCGGCCCCGGCGCGGCGGCGAGAGCCGCCTTCCTGCTTCATGGCTTCACCTTCTTGAGACCGGCTACGGCCGTGACAGAGCAACAATCGCAAAGGACGACGGGAAAACTGGGGCAGGCCCGATTAGCCGAGCGCCGAGCCACGAGCCCAAAAGAGGCGGGCGTAGAGGGCGGATGGGTGGGGTTTTCCCCTCTCCCGAGAACGCAGGCTGGCTCCTCGGGATGGCCCTTCGGGAGTTTTCGGAAACGGTCGGGGATCTTCGGCTTATGATTCGTGCATTTCCGCCTTCACCCTTTCCGCTCGGGTGATTCCGTGACCATTGGAAGATTTTCATCGTCGCCCTCTCTTTCCCGCTTTTTCCCCCGGTTAATATTTGTGAGGAGAATGCGCTTGGCAAGATGCTTGTGGGAAAGAAACAAAAAACGGCCACTTTTGCCTCAACAGAGGGTCTGAGGTGTTCGGGTTATTTATATCCTTAAAATATTTTTATGAGGAAATAATATGAGGAAATTTCTCCAGATATAAGACAGATAGCATAACCACGGGCCTCCATTTTAAATCATTGTATGATTGTAGGTATAAAGTGCTGCTGACTTATAACAGCCCAGTAGGGTTTCAAGGCGGGAGCCGTCCAGAGGTGCTTTGGTGTGGACTGCCTCTGGCATTTCTTGGTGGTCTAACCCTGTCACGCCCCTGGCATTTCTTGGTGGTCTCCCAGCCAAATACTAGCCCACGCTGACCCTGGTTAGCCTCTAAGGTCTAATGAGACCGCCAGGCTAGCTGGGGCCGTCTAGGTCAAGGTCAGGGGTTGGCAACCTTTAACACCCAAAGAGCCATTTAGACCCCTTTTCCATGGAAAAGAAAACACTTGGAGCCGCAAATACTTTTTGACATTTAAAATGAAGATAACAATGTATATATTGTTTTTTTACCTTTACGTTTTGTATAAACACATCCTCTTCTTTACTGTCTGTCTGCCCCTTCTCCCTCACTTTCACTCCTCCCACCTGCGCTGGTACCTCTTTCAAGGGCCATGGTCCCGAAGGGGGGAGGAGGTACTCAGTTTGCTCTCCAACAGGGAGGGAGGGAGGGAGGGAAGGGAACCCTTCTCTCGTCCCAGGCCCCGTCCCACATTACAGTGCTCCCTACAGTTTTAACGTCCACTCGTTGCTGATCTGCCCTCCGCCTCCCCTTCCAACATCTTGTTCCCCACAAATGTTCCCAAGCAGGTGAGATAGACAGTGACAGTGACGCCCATGATGGCAAGTTGCACTTGGGACATGGTGAGCACACCTCCTTCCTTCCTCCCTTCCTCCCTCCGGTGTTCTTTCCCCTCTTTCCCAGGTGGAGCCACAGTACAAGGATGAAAGCTGCAGGTTGCAGACCCCTGGTCAAGGGTGTGTTATGATTACTATAAAATAAAACAATTATTACTAGACATAAATTAGAATAATAGAAATTACTGCATCTGTACAATAATGTGCAGCACAAGCAAACATCTTCATAACTTTCTGTCTCTTCCATGCCTTTGAACAAGGAAGATGAGTTGAGCATGCTTTGCGAGGTACAATCCAGTAGCGCCAGAGCTGACAAAGTTTTCAAGCATGAGTTTCCGAGAGTCAAAACTTCCTGCAGACCAAAATGGCTAACCTCTGAAATTTGCGTTGCAAAGTGATTGAATATGAATACACATACATTTCCTTGGAGGACCTGCTAATGCTAACAGAGCAGGAGGTCTATGGGGCTATCAAGAAGAGACTTTTTGACAGAGAGTTTCAACAGATGCTAGAGGAAGCTAATAAAACCTGTTCCCCGATCTCTCTGGGAATACCTATGGATAGACTAATTGCAGCCCAGTACCTTTATCTCCTGGTTGAGGCCCGCTGGCATAGAGCAATCACCTTAGCTAGGTGTAATGCCCTGCCTTCTTCCTTTAGCCTTGGACGCCCCACCTTGGAATCCTACATAAAGAAAGGAAATGGCCGCGTGGCATGGGTCTCTAGGAAACAGCATCTCATATGCTGTTGGATTGTCCTTTTTATGAGATAGGTAGGAAGAAGCACATAATCCCCTTCCTGCATGGAAGTGAAGGCATTACAGATAAACAGAAGGTTATATATCTTTTAAACAGCCACAACTACGAGCTGTTGGAAGCGGTGGCTAAATTTTTAAATGGTGTTATTTTAACTCGTCAGAAATTGTAAAGTTGTAAAGGCTGTTATTATCTTGCTAAGCTAATCTTAAACAATTTATATGCCATTAAAGGTATTCGAAATCGAATCGAATACACATACATATCCCGTGCCTGACTCAGTCTTGATTTGGAGGACTCTGGAAGCCCAAGCAGAAAGTGCAGGATTTGAAATGAAGGCTAAACTGGTGCAAATAGATGTTTTCTACAAGTCCTGCATGTCAGCATTCAGAACCCAAGTTCTCTGCTTAAAGCTTGTCTCCCTTTTTCACAGGCCCAGAAAGTATCAGAGGATCTTACACAAAAGACAAATCAGACTTTCAAGTCCTGGAGCTAATGTTACCACTCAAACATTTGCGAGTTTTTGAACAAGCTAGATGTGGTCCGGAGGTAAGTCCCCCAGCATTTGTGCCCCTGTATGCTATTCTTCCAAATTTCTTGCTGACTTGTCTTCTTTCCCTTTCCTCTTCCCCCGCCCCAAAGCTTCCTTCACGATCGTTTAAGGACAGTTACCTTCTGCCATGATGCAGATGCTCAAGCTCCCTTTTGAATCTGTTGAATCTACCTTCACTATAACATCTATGACCAGGCAGAAAAGCTGGTCTCTAAATCAGTGTTTCTTGAACAGGTGAATAAAAATAAGTAGACCAAGAAGTAGACTGGTGAGACGAGGGACTCTTAGAAATTACTTTATATAGCTCCAATCTTAGATAGAATGAGTTTCAGCAGGAGACTGAAAACAAGAGCTGTCTCATATTTTCTGCTTTATGTGAACTTTTTATCCAAGGGAAGAACTATGGATCTGATCTGAACAATGTGATTTGAATCGTTTAGTCCTTCTTCTTTCTCTACTGCTATTGGTCATGATAGGAATATATGCGTGTGTATTAAGGCAAGCCATTTTATTATGTGTATTGTTATAAGCATTAGAGAAATGTAAGATTTAAGCAAAACACTGGCTCTTGCAAGAAGCTGTAAATTCACTGATAGCTAAGGGTAAAGGAATGCAAAATTAAAGCCAAAAAGAGATAACAGGGGAAAAACAGGCTTCGTTAATATAGAAACCAAAATCCTAGTACGGGCAAGGTGACATAAAGAGTATGCCCAAATATAGAAAGCAAAGGTGGGCTATGGGAGGGGGAACAGATTAAGAGCATGACAGGCACTCTACGTCTTCACAGCCCAACCAATGGATAATGTTGCAAGAGTTGCTTGGGAGGGTCTAATGGAAAAGATATAAGTCATGTCTGCGAACAATAGAGCTCTGAGACTCCTCCCTGAACCCACAGGAGATTTCCCAGAGATGCAGCTTTGAACAAATAATAAAACTTTGAAACTGAGAAATCTTTATTTAAACCTGACAGAGCAAGCTTTGCTTTGTCCATATCAGCCATGAGGAAGGAACCATTTTTCTACTCAGAGTGAAACAATGATATTCTCTTAATTTTGTAACTCCTGGCCACTGCCACTCCAACTTCTATGATCTCCCAAGCATTGCCCTTAAGGGCAGGAAGCGCTGCGGGTTTGGCTGCACCTATTCTGCTGTTAGTCAAGGCAAGTGATTCCCCTGTTGGGATAAGGAATTTTATTGTGCAAAAAGATGGAAATGAAAAGCTGTCTATCCTGGGACACAGACCGCCATGGCCACATGGCAGTTTGGCGTTCTTGTCTCCACTGTCTTCCTCAGTACATTCGTCACTGTAAAAGTTGACTCCCTCTTCTAAAGTCATTTGAGCATTTTCTTAAATGCCTCACGGCCTCCTAAACAAGGCTGCGCGTTGATTTTCACAGGCTTATACAAACATAAGAAATGGCTTTATCCTGAGCCATACGGTTGTCCACATAGTTCGTTGTTGTCGGCTTTGCCAGTAGTTCTCCAAGAAACGATCTTACCCAATCATTTGACATGAGACGACCGGGACACTACCTGTGACCTTCTACATGCCAACAATGTGTTCCAGAACACTGAGGAAAGCTGAGGGGCAGCCCAATCCGGGCTGGTGCGGTGGGTGAAAGGAGTGGCAGAAACAGGGTGGGCCTGTGCTGGCTTGTTTGCCCACCACATAGCCTGCTTGCTGGGAGTGGGCTATGGGTGTTCCGGGAAAGGAGCCAATTCCAGTTCACTCCCAAAGACCTTTTGGCTAGGATTATGCCCCCAATGCAAACATGTGGCATAGGTCACTTTTTCAAATGGAGTTTCCAGGCAGTAGCTAGGGGTTTTCCCCTCGCTGCTGGCTGAGCTGTCCCCAGTTGCTACAGAGCTCCCCCCACCCCCAAAAATCTGGATCTGTAATCTGTGCTTAAGTTGCTATGAAAGCTTTCCACAGTGTCAACACCAGAGGGCATGCAATTAAATTGTGTGGGTTTTTTTTACAGGGAGCATCTTTTGATGGGGAGGAAAAAGCTGCATGGTATGTAGCCCAATCTTGGAAGCTGTGTTAGTTCTTGGAAGGAAAACCAGCAAGGAAAAATCCACAGGAAAGTAATAGCAAATCATACTTGTCTTGAAAGCTTCTTGTTGGGGTTGCCATAAATTGTCTGAGACTTGACAGTGCTTTACACATGCACATTTTTTTGGTGTTTGAGGCGAGTGAGAAGCAGAGGTGGTTTGCCGTTTGCCTTCCTCTGCTGTATCTGCCTTGGTTGTGTACCATCCAAAACTCAAGTTGCCTAGCTTCTGAGATCTGATGAGATTAGGCTATGCTATGTCACCTTTCCTCCTGTTCTTATAACTGTGTAATTAAAATTCCAATATCAAGTGTACTTTGTAACTTGATTGGTGCTGGGGATCGTTTCAAGAAATGAACTCATTATGGTTCATTCTGCACTGAGTATGCAAAATGTCACAGTTTCATTCACAATGCCTGGTGCGCACATGTTATTGTCAGTATTCGGAACGTGGTTCACTGTGACATGCATTTTCTACCAATCTAGGGGACCCACACAGCCTCTTACAATTTTGGGGAACAATTGTAAGGAGTCTCAAAATGACTTAGAAACTCCTTCCCCTCCCCAAAACAAGCCCCTTGTGAGATGGGTGGGGCTCAGAGTGTTTGGAGAGAACTGTGACTAGCCGAAGGTCTCCCAGCAGGCTTCACATGTGGGAGTGGGGAAACAAACCTAGTTCATCCAATTAGAGTCCACTGCTCATGTGGAGGAGTGGGGAATCAAATTTGGTTAGACTAGGATACATCCTTAGCTACTACAGCATGTTGGTTCTCCCCCTCAGTTACAAGATGTTCTTAGGCTCAGGACCCTTAGAGCCCTCAGGGGATGGGGCGGTATATAAATATGATAATAAATAAATAAAATAAATAAATAAGGACAGCAAACATAAAGGCTTGGGGTTTGCTGATGTGAGTTAAATTTCATGGTGAGCAAGAACACAGAGATCACTGAGGCACAGGGTGTAGGCAATACCAAAGATGTATTTACTAACAAGTTTTAAAGAACACATTGTAGCCAACCTGACCTGTAGCAGGGGGGACAGTCTTTCTCCCGGAATGCTACCCTGGCAGACCTAGCAACACAGTGCCCTGAAATGTAGGAGTCTCTTTTAATTCAGAAACTCCATATTCGGACTGTGTCTGACCTTGTGGGCAAGAATGCCTCAAGGACTCCTCTCTCTCTTGCTCCCCCCCCCCCCCCCAATGCCTGGCCCATACTCAGGAGACAGCTTTTGTCTCTATGATGAAAGCAAGCCTAGGAGAGCCAATGCTTGTTTCAGTAAAGACCTGGGTCCTTTTCTCCAATAACTCCAACCAGCTGAGTTCTCAACGATTTATTGTAAAAGTTCAAAGCAAAGAAATAAAACATAAATGCAGTTAGAGATTGCTCAGTTGAATACAGTCTTATTTGGAAGTTCTTTGTCCCCATTCCGGGAACCCATAGTCCAGAGATCCTTCTCTGACCCCGTCTCAATATCGAATCTAAAATCCTTTGCTTTCCCCCTCTCAGGAAAACTCTGTTCCGGCCACGAGATAATTTAGGCCTTTGAAGTTGCATCCCAGCACCTCTACATCAGGTTTCCTGTCACAGTTCAAAACAGTCATATGTGACTTCCCTTTGCTGTAATCAACTCAAGAGTCTCCCTCTGACTCATCTCCTTGTGACCATCTTATGTTGCAACACCCATTAAGGGTCCTTACTTGTTTTTTCCAACACCTGGCAAAAACCCATAAAAGATAATGGGTCAGCCATCAGCTCAATGATCTGATACTCAAGATCATTACCTCACCTGTAACAGCAGGAAAAAATCCTTTCTGAAAAGGATTTCATTTGCCCAAGACATGCTTTTCCCTATAAAAGCATGTCTCAGATGGTGGTCAGTAATATTGTTCCATCAGCTTTGATCATCCAGAGCCTAGCCATTAGGTCTCTGTTTCCTGGACATCCACTACAAGACTGGTAAATATAAATCTTTGATATCCCATCCCTTCTCTCTGTGTATCCAAAACCTGTCTTTCATCTCTAAATTATATCCTAGGGAAACCTTGTATGTGTGTGTTTTTACCCCAGTAATTGAGTGACTGTGAGTGAGAATTTGTTTTATTCCATTTGTTATTTTCCCCAATAAAACAATTGAAAAGAATTTATTTACTCTGCTGGTTTTTCATAGTGAGCTGAAACCCGTATACATAGGCCAGGGGTAGGGAACCTGCGGCTCTCCAGATGTTCAGAAACTACAATTCCCATCAGCCCCTACCAGCATGGCCAATTGGCCATGCTGACAGAGGCTGATGGGAATTGTAGTTCCTGAACATCTGGAGAGCCGCAGGTTCCCTACCCCTGACATAGGCTATCTATCTATATATATAGTGATCAAGTTACCCAACGCTCTTCAAGCGACTCTAAGCGACCATGTGCTCTGTAGCTAATTTCCCCAACCAAAAAGGGTCGTTGCATCCCACAATTTTGGGTAGCAACATCATCAGCACAAGTCTTTAGGCAGTCAAAGGAGAAGCCTGGCTGAGGCACATAAATGTAAACTTCAGAGTGTGGTTTGAATTCAGTGCTTTCAGGTACAAGTAGGTTTTCATCAACCAGCCACTAAGATGGAGTCTTTTACACAAACAGAATTTCATCTTCACCAGTCTCTCATTACTAATATCCCTGATCTTAATTTTGTGGTCAGTGGAATGCTATGCTGTATATTTATGTGGGTTTCAAGATGCATTTTGTATCAGATAGGGTTCCCCTACCATGTTGGGGCTGGAGATCTCTTGGAAATGCAGGGCTCAGTTGCCATGGAGAAAATGACTGATTTAGAGGGTGGAGTGGTTATATCCTACTGAGCTCCTTCCCCAAACCATGCTTCCCTCCACTCTGCCCCTAAATATCCAGGAATTTCCCAGGTCAAGTAGACTCTGAGTTAGGAGGTCTGTAACAACTGATAAGTTTCTGAAATAGTTTGTGCCCCATAATATTCTTGCAAGTAAGCTAGTGAAATGTGGACTAGACAATGCTACTATTAGTTGGATTTGTAATTGGTTGATAGACTGAACTCAAAGGGTTCTCATTAATGGCTCTTCATCCTGGAGAGAAGTGGCTAGTGGGGTGTCACAGGGTTCTGTCCTGGGCCCAGTGCTATTCAATATTTTTATCAATTACTTGGATGATGGAATAGAGAGCATGTTAATCAAATTTGCAGATGACCCCAAATTAGGAGGGGTAGCTAATACCCCAGAGGACAGAGTCAGAATTCAAAATGACCCGGACAGATTAGAGAGCTGGGCCGAAACAAACAAAATGAATTTCAACAGAGAGGAATGTAAGATACTACACTTAGGCAGAAAAAATGAAATGCACAGATATAGGATGGGTGACACCTGGTTTGACAACACTATATGTGAAAGGGATCTGGGAGTCTTAGTAGAGCACAAACTGAACATGAGTCAGCAGTGTGCTGCAGTGGCCAAGAAAGCCAATGCAAATTTGGCCCGTATCAATAGGAGTATAGTGTCAAAAATAAGGGATGTAATTGTACCTCTCTATTCTGCATTGGTGAGACCTTACCTGGAATATTGTTCCCAGTTCTGGTCACCACAATTCAAGAAGGATATTAACAAGCTGGAATGTATCTAGAGGAGGGCAACCAATATGGTAAAAGGTCTGGGTGAATGAGCTACTAAATGGCAATGCAAGCATAAAGTCAAGCACTTTGGGGCAAAAATCTAAAGCACATTCACATGGATTTGGATACTAATAAAATGTGTTTTGTGGTACATGTTCAAGTGAAATATTCCATGCTGTCATTTGGAGAGAAGACTCAGCACATACAGAGCAACATACAATGAACCGAGGGCCAAAAAAGCATCAGGGGTTCCAGTCACAGCAAGACTAGCTCCATTTCTTTGGACTGTTGCTCCACTTAACTTGATCATAGCTTCAGTAATATCCAGCTCATCTTCAATGAAAGAAGAGACTTTCTGGGCATCTATAAGTCTTCCTTTTTTGTGGCTGAAACCATTTTCTAGAATGTGTTGTACCTTTGCAGACAAGAAAGAAGCAAAATCAGAACAACTTCATCTGTAATATCAGCAAAATCAGAACTTCTTGGTCTGTAATATGAACAATGGAATTCGTACATCTGAAAGAAACTGGCATCAGATGTATGAGATCTGTGACATACGTTTTGCTAACTTACCTTCAACACATGCCTCTTTTTATGTTTGGTGGTGGACAGGAAGCAAATCCTCAAAAATACAGCAGGATATTGTCCAGTAAGAGTGTACATACTATACAGAGCCTAACTAAAGGGTATAAATGTTTACTAGGAGTCTTGTTGGAAGGCCCTCAGTTACATTAGAAGGTACAAAAACGAGGTGTGAACATTGAAGATAGTGGACATGTCAAAACTGTAGTTATGGCATTCTGACTTTCTTGAAAATCTTCAGCAAGCATACATTCTGTATTTTTTAAATCAAACCATGCCCATTGAAGAGTACAGAGCTTGTTTGAATGGAAATCTCTCTTACCAGTGCAGTTTGCTTGGGCACAATTTTCCTCTCCACAGATTCCTCCAGAAGCAACATCTCAGATCTTGGCAATTCTGGGGAAGGAAAGAAAAAGAACACTTGTTTAAGGAAAACATTCCATTATAGTAAAGCAGAAAGCAAACAGAGAGCAGGCAAGCCTAATTAACTGCAGTAGTAACCATAATTTGCAGATCGTTGGAACTCAAAAACTTACATCCTGAAGCTATTGTTTGTCTCTAAGGTGTTACTGAACTCAAGTCTGACCCAAAAAACATGAGTGCCATTCTGTGTACAATTACAGCTAATAACTGAATAGTTGGAATTCCCCAAGCTGTGGGCTCCTCAAAATACCAATTCAATCATGCCATATTTATGAACATCTGGTGAAGATAGTCTCTT
Organism: Sphaerodactylus townsendi; assembly: GCF_021028975.2. Taxonomy (NCBI): domain Eukaryota; kingdom Metazoa; phylum Chordata; class Lepidosauria; order Squamata; family Sphaerodactylidae; genus Sphaerodactylus; species Sphaerodactylus townsendi. Next base: position 7,158,375 of record NC_059439.1, on the reverse strand, counting down.
GAGCAGCGTCACTCCATGAACTTAGGTGTCTCTGAAATGGATGTGGTTTTCCTGTTTTTCTCCTGATGGGATGGCCTGCGTAGAGACCATTCACATTGCTTTGCAATTCCAGCCTTGCTTATTGATAAATTCATATATTTATCGATTCCCACCCTCAATATCTTCTTTCCAATCATTACTGTTAAAGATTTCTCTTGGTCTGCAGTTTTACTTGCCTAGCCCAAACACTGGGAATGTGGGTCCGTTTGGTTATTAAGCATGCTAAGACACAGACTACAGTTTTCAAATATGATTGAGCTGGTGCAATACACCGGCATGGATTCTAAGCAAATCGTTCTAAGAAGAGCTTGTGCAACAGAAGCAACTGCTAGTTTCCCATAGAACCTTCTGTCTTCCTGAAAATCCTGTTCCAGGGGATCAAAAGATACACAGGGACAACACTAGAGAAATTGTTGGGGGTCTCTGGTGGAAGGTGAAATCTACAAAAGTCTTGTGCAAGTGGAACTAAGCGTAAATCCCAATCCAATGTTATAAAAACTAAGAAAACTCTGGAGCTGTTTTTTGAAGCTCAAAATATGTCAAAAAATCTCTCTCAGTAGAAGAATTTGGGAGTTATGAATTGGAGCTAAGTCAGTGCTGGGACATTCAGGTGTTGACAAAGCTGGAGTAAATACCATAGCGAGGCAAGCTTTTGTAGGGATTGCTCACTGGTTGTGTTTGCCAGAAGTAGTTTTTTCTGCTTGTTTTAACTCAGGAATGAAAGGCATTTCAAGTCATTCCGAGGTTAACTTGCAGCTACCTTGAAGCTAATGAACCCTTTAGTGAAATACTTGTATCCCAGCGGTTACTGCATTTGAAAGCAATATTCCTCACCATCCAGAGCTTGAAGAAAGTACAGGACAGGTTCAGCGATGTCTTGGCAAATGGCTCCAGTGGAATCTTGTAAGTTGTCCACTAATTCTTGCAGCTCTGGCCTGCCAGTCCCCCCCCCCCACCCCCCCCCCCCCCCACCCCCCCCCCCCCCCACCCCCCCCCCCCCCCACCCCCCCCCCCCCCCACCCCCCCCCCCCCCCACCCCCCCCCCCCCCCACCCCCCCCCCCCCCCACCCCCCCCCCCCCCCACCCCCCCCCCCCCCCACCCCCCCCCCCCCCCACCCCCCCCCCCCCCCACCCCCCCCCCCCCCCACCCCCCCCCCCCCCCACCCCCCCCCCCCCCCACCCCCCCCCCCCCCCACCCCCCCCCCCCCCCACCCCCCCCCCCCCCCACCCCCCCCCCCCCCCACCCCCCCCCCCCCCCACCCCCCCCCCCCCCCACCCCCCCCCCCCCCCACCCCCCCCCCCCCCCACCCCCCCCCCCCCCCACCCCCCCCCCCCCCCACCCCCCCCCCCCCCCACCCCCCCCCCCCCCCACCCCCCCCCCCCCCCACCCCCCCCCCCCCCCACCCCCCCCCCCCCCCACCCCCCCCCCCCCCCACCCCCCCCCCCCCCCACCCCCCCCCCCCCCCACCCCCCCCCCCCCCCACCCCCCCCCCCCCCCACCCCCCCCCCCCCCCACCCCCCCCCCCCCCCACCCCCCCCCCCCCCCACCCCCCCCCCCCCCCACCCCCCCCCCCCCCCACCCCCCCCCCCCCCCACCCCCCCCCCCCCCCACCCCCCCCCCCCCCCACCCCCCCCCCCCCCCACCCCCCCCCCCCCCCACCCCCCCCCCCCCCCACCCCCCCCCCCCCCCACCCCCCCCCCCCCCCACCCCCCCCCCCCCCCACCCCCCCCCCCCCCCACCCCCCCCCCCCCCCACCCCCCCCCCCCCCCACCCCCCCCCCCCCCCACCCCCCCCCCCCCCCACCCCCCCCCCCCCCCACCCCCCCCCCCCCCCACCCCCCCCCCCCCCCACCCCCCCCCCCCCCCACCCCCCCCCCCCCCCACCCCCCCCCCCCCCCACCCCCCCCCCCCCCCACCCCCCCCCCCCCCCACCCCCCCCCCCCCCCACCCCCCCCCCCCCCCACCCCCCCCCCCCCCCACCCCCCCCCCCCCCCACCCCCCCCCCCCCCCACCCCCCCCCCCCCCCACCCCCCCCCCCCCCCACCCCCCCCCCCCCCCACCCCCCCCCCCCCCCACCCCCCCCCCCCCCCACCCCCCCCCCCCCCCACCCCCCCCCCCCCCCACCCCCCCCCCCCCCCACCCCCCCCCCCCCCCACCCCCCCCCCCCCCCACCCCCCCCCCCCCCCACCCCCCCCCCCCCCCACCCCCCCCCCCCCCCACCCCCCCCCCCCCCCACCCCCCCCCCCCCCCACCCCCCCCCCCCCCCACCCCCCCCCCCCCCCACCCCCCCCCCCCCCCACCCCCCCCCCCCCCCACCCCCCCCCCCCCCCACCCCCCCCCCCCCCCACCCCCCCCCCCCCCCACCCCCCCCCCCCCCCACCCCCCCCCCCCCCCACCCCCCCCCCCCCCCACCCCCCCCCCCCCCCACCCCCCCCCCCCCCCACCCCCCCCCCCCCCCACCCCCCCCCCCCCCCACCCCCCCCCCCCCCCACCCCCCCCCCCCCCCACCCCCCCCCCCCCCCACCCCCCCCCCCCCCCACCCCCCCCCCCCCCCACCCCCCCCCCCCCCCACCCCCCCCCCCCCCCACCCCCCCCCCCCCCCACCCCCCCCCCCCCCCACCCCCCCCCCCCCCCACCCCCCCCCCCCCCCACCCCCCCCCCCCCCCACCCCCCCCCCCCCCCACCCCCCCCCCCCCCCACCCCCCCCCCCCCCCACCCCCCCCCCCCCCCACCCCCCCCCCCCCCCACCCCCCCCCCCCCCCACCCCCCCCCCCCCCCACCCCCCCCCCCCCCCACCCCCCCCCCCCCCCACCCCCCCCCCCCCCCACCCCCCCCCCCCCCCACCCCCCCCCCCCCCCACCCCCCCCCCCCCCCACCCCCCCCCCCCCCCACCCCCCCCCCCCCCCACCCCCCCCCCCCCCCACCCCCCCCCCCCCCCACCCCCCCCCCCCCCCACCCCCCCCCCCCCCCACCCCCCCCCCCCCCCACCCCCCCCCCCCCCCACCCCCCCCCCCCCCCACCCCCCCCCCCCCCCACCCCCCCCCCCCCCCACCCCCCCCCCCCCCCACCCCCCCCCCCCCCCACCCCCCCCCCCCCCCACCCCCCCCCCCCCCCACCCCCCCCCCCCCCCACCCCCCCCCCCCCCCACCCCCCCCCCCCCCCACCCCCCCCCCCCCCCACCCCCCCCCCCCCCCACCCCCCCCCCCCCCCACCCCCCCCCCCCCCCACCCCCCCCCCCCCCCACCCCCCCCCCCCCCCACCCCCCCCCCCCCCCACCCCCCCCCCCCCCCACCCCCCCCCCCCCCCACCCCCCCCCCCCCCCACCCCCCCCCCCCCCCACCCCCCCCCCCCCCCACCCCCCCCCCCCCCCACCCCCCCCCCCCCCCACCCCCCCCCCCCCCCACCCCCCCCCCCCCCCACCCCCCCCCCCCCCCACCCCCCCCCCCCCCCACCCCCCCCCCCCCCCACCCCCCCCCCCCCCCACCCCCCCCCCCCCCCACCCCCCCCCCCCCCCACCCCCCCCCCCCCCCACCCCCCCCCCCCCCCACCCCCCCCCCCCCCCACCCCCCCCCCCCCCCACCCCCCCCCCCCCCCACCCCCCCCCCCCCCCACCCCCCCCCCCCCCCACCCCCCCCCCCCCCCACCCCCCCCCCCCCCCACCCCCCCCCCCCCCCACCCCCCCCCCCCCCCACCCCCCCCCCCCCCCACCCCCCCCCCCCCCCACCCCCCCCCCCCCCCACCCCCCCCCCCCCCCACCCCCCCCCCCCCCCACCCCCCCCCCCCCCCACCCCCCCCCCCCCCCACCCCCCCCCCCCCCCACCCCCCCCCCCCCCCACCCCCCCCCCCCCCCACCCCCCCCCCCCCCCACCCCCCCCCCCCCCCACCCCCCCCCCCCCCCACCCCCCCCCCCCCCCACCCCCCCCCCCCCCCACCCCCCCCCCCCCCCACCCCCCCCCCCCCCCACCCCCCCCCCCCCCCACCCCCCCCCCCCCCCACCCCCCCCCCCCCCCACCCCCCCCCCCCCCCACCCCCCCCCCCCCCCACCCCCCCCCCCCCCCACCCCCCCCCCCCCCCACCCCCCCCCCCCCCCACCCCCCCCCCCCCCCACCCCCCCCCCCCCCCACCCCCCCCCCCCCCCACCCCCCCCCCCCCCCACCCCCCCCCCCCCCCACCCCCCCCCCCCCCCACCCCCCCCCCCCCCCACCCCCCCCCCCCCCCACCCCCCCCCCCCCCCACCCCCCCCCCCCCCCACCCCCCCCCCCCCCCACCCCCCCCCCCCCCCACCCCCCCCCCCCCCCACCCCCCCCCCCCCCCACCCCCCCCCCCCCCCACCCCCCCCCCCCCCCACCCCCCCCCCCCCCCACCCCCCCCCCCCCCCACCCCCCCCCCCCCCCACCCCCCCCCCCCCCCACCCCCCCCCCCCCCCACCCCCCCCCCCCCCCACCCCCCCCCCCCCCCACCCCCCCCCCCCCCCACCCCCCCCCCCCCCCACCCCCCCCCCCCCCCACCCCCCCCCCCCCCCACCCCCCCCCCCCCCCACCCCCCCCCCCCCCCACCCCCCCCCCCCCCCACCCCCCCCCCCCCCCACCCCCCCCCCCCCCCACCCCCCCCCCCCCCCACCCCCCCCCCCCCCCACCCCCCCCCCCCCCCACCCCCCCCCCCCCCCACCCCCCCCCCCCCCCACCCCCCCCCCCCCCCACCCCCCCCCCCCCCCACCCCCCCCCCCCCCCACCCCCCCCCCCCCCCACCCCCCCCCCCCCCCACCCCCCCCCCCCCCCACCCCCCCCCCCCCCCACCCCCCCCCCCCCCCACCCCCCCCCCCCCCCACCCCCCCCCCCCCCCACCCCCCCCCCCCCCCACCCCCCCCCCCCCCCACCCCCCCCCCCCCCCACCCCCCCCCCCCCCCACCCCCCCCCCCCCCCACCCCCCCCCCCCCCCACCCCCCCCCCCCCCCACCCCCCCCCCCCCCCACCCCCCCCCCCCCCCACCCCCCCCCCCCCCCACCCCCCCCCCCCCCCACCCCCCCCCCCCCCCACCCCCCCCCCCCCCCACCCCCCCCCCCCCCCACCCCCCCCCCCCCCCACCCCCCCCCCCCCCCACCCCCCCCCCCCCCCACCCCCCCCCCCCCCCACCCCCCCCCCCCCCCACCCCCCCCCCCCCCCACCCCCCCCCCCCCCCACCCCCCCCCCCCCCCACCCCCCCCCCCCCCCACCCCCCCCCCCCCCCACCCCCCCCCCCCCCCACCCCCCCCCCCCCCCACCCCCCCCCCCCCCCACCCCCCCCCCCCCCCACCCCCCCCCCCCCCCACCCCCCCCCCCCCCCACCCCCCCCCCCCCCCACCCCCCCCCCCCCCCACCCCCCCCCCCCCCCACCCCCCCCCCCCCCCACCCCCCCCCCCCCCCACCCCCCCCCCCCCCCACCCCCCCCCCCCCCCACCCCCCCCCCCCCCCACCCCCCCCCCCCCCCACCCCCCCCCCCCCCCACCCCCCCCCCCCCCCACCCCCCCCCCCCCCCACCCCCCCCCCCCCCCACCCCCCCCCCCCCCCACCCCCCCCCCCCCCCACCCCCCCCCCCCCCCACCCCCCCCCCCCCCCACCCCCCCCCCCCCCCACCCCCCCCCCCCCCCACCCCCCCCCCCCCCCACCCCCCCCCCCCCCCACCCCCCCCCCCCCCCACCCCCCCCCCCCCCCACCCCCCCCCCCCCCCACCCCCCCCCCCCCCCACCCCCCCCCCCCCCCACCCCCCCCCCCCCCCACCCCCCCCCCCCCCCACCCCCCCCCCCCCCCACCCCCCCCCCCCCCCACCCCCCCCCCCCCCCACCCCCCCCCCCCCCCACCCCCCCCCCCCCCCACCCCCCCCCCCCCCCACCCCCCCCCCCCCCCACCCCCCCCCCCCCCCACCCCCCCCCCCCCCCACCCCCCCCCCCCCCCACCCCCCCCCCCAGGGGGGGGGGGGTCCTTAGCCTTGGACAATGATAATGGCAGAGCCATCTGTGACCTTGGTATGGATGTGCGAGCTGCCAGGCCAAGCATGGTACAGGCCTGACAATAATACCACTACTGTGAATGATCTGTCACATGTCTGGGATTGTCTACTTTATTTCATGCTATTGCTGTATTTTGTTCTATTTTAAAGAAAACATAAAGATCTAAGTGCCCAGACATTTTTCAGAAAAGGGGGGAGCTTAAATTCATTAGCTGAAAGATAAATAATATACAGGCGGGGAACTCTTTTTACGTTAAATGTTTATGGATAGTGGCGTGGGTAGTAGTCTGCCCCCCCTAACGGCACCCAGCAAACTTTGGAAATCCTTGCAAATTTAGGGGCAGCCTCTTGAATTGTTTTCTTTTTATGTAAGAATTTTGCTTGTCAACTGTTTTTGACAGAGATTGGGGATTATTGGAAGTTTACACACTTAGTTTACACTAAATGTGAACGTTCTAAATAATCCCAGTTATGAAAATAAATTTAATTCCAAACATGAGGTACTGCAAGCTGGAAAAGCCCTGTCTCCGGGCTCCTCCAATCTCAACTCTGCAGGAAAGGGGATAAAGAAATGGGCATCAGAAGAAGATCTTAACTGGCATGGTGGATGACGTGGTACTTTAAGTCCCCAAACCTAAGCCATTTTGGGTCTGAAAGATAAGAATGAGCGCTAAAGGGGTATCTGAAATGATAAGGGGTCCAGTGAAGATCTTTTAACCTGAGGAAGATATAATCCCTGTATCCAGCCCCTGAGAACAACTTGGCAGTCAGTACATTTTAGACCAACTGAAGTGGTGTGTTTTCAGCTTACCCTTGCCTTTCTCTTATATTTAACAGACCTGTGAATAGTTTGAACAATTTAGACTGGACAGAAACTGAGTATTTTTTTATTCTTCTTACTTTAAGCATATTGTTACACAATCTGAACTCATCTTTCCTATACTCTTACTCTCAGAGCCACATTCAAGTCATTTAAACCTTCTTTACCTTAGCTCATTTATCAGTGTGCAAGCTTGCCCTTCCCATGTGCTGGGTATAATATAGGATATCAGCCAGCACTCCAATCAACAGATGAGTTGAGGGTCAAGGGGGTGCTGGTGCTAGGCCCCCAAGGAGACAGGGTCAGAAGATGCCATTGCTCAGAAGGCCTTAGAACCTACTGCAGCCAAATGCACCTTTGCAAAAACAGGCTGAATACCATATACCTGCTCGTGAATATCATAATAATGCATACTTGGTATCATTTTCAATGAGTTAATTTAGATATTCAGGCTTTAAAGTTGTACCAGTATTTTGAATTGATTGTGACAGTATAACTGCTGTAGCATTCCTGAAAACGAGTTCTGTTAATTGCTTCTTGCACTGAAGAGCGGAGTCAGCCCAGCTTGTTCTAACATCCTTGCACTGGCAGGAATTTCTGCCTTTTTACCATCTCTGGCAATTAACATCCATGCATAAGTATGAACAAAACTACTTACGAAAAGTTTCTCTTGTGTCTTCTGGAAAGAGTGCACTGGCTGTGGGAAGAGAAAGAGTAGAAAGAAGTAATAATACTATTAAGTAACTTGCCAATCGTTTTTAATTTGGAAGAAGAAGAAGAAGAGTTTGGATTTATACCCCACCTTTCTCTAAGGAAATTCAAGATGGCTTCCAAGCTCCTTTCCCCCCACAACAGACACCTTGTGAGGTAGATGGGACTGAGAGAGTTCAGAGAGAACTGTGACTAGCCCAAGGTCACCCAGCAGGAATGTAGGAGTGTTGAAACACATCTGGTTCACCAGATAAGCCTCTGTCACTCAGGTGGACGAGTGGGGAATCAAACCCGGTTCTCCAGGTTGAACACCTGCTCTTAACCACTACACCACGCTGGAAAAATCTCCTGAGTATAGTTCAGAGTAAGTAAAGCATATTTTAGTGTCTGATGTACTTATATATATACCATGCCCCATGTCAGACTCTTGAACGTGGAAATAAAAGAGACGGTAGAAAAGTCCAAAAGCAGTTTATTCCAGGTGATACGAAGAGTAACAAAGTAAAGCAGGATCTGAGGTAGAGAGCTCAGATCCAGGACCTATATCCTTTAAACCCCCCCCCCCCGTTTCGCCCCACACCAAATGTCCACTACAGTTTCTACAACTGTTGCACTACCGAGCTTCAAAGAACCTGGGAACCTTTCACACCTCTTTGAAGATGGGCTGACGCCAGGAGATTGCCAGGAAGGGAAGAGGGAAACAGGGAAACATTTGCAATTCACGCACAGCAAGACACCTAGGTACTGTCAGGCATGGTCCTGACATCCTATACCCACAGTGGCTCAACAAGGGATGTGAGGTGTAAAGTATTCTCTTCCAGGAATAAAATAAAGAAGGATCAGAAATAGTATGTGAATAGGCCTCATTCTTCCCCATCACTACTACCCCCACATACCATGTCTCAATTCTGCAACAACTCTAGATCCTTGAGCCTCACAGCAGCAGTGGCATAGTGGTTAAGAGCAGGTGTACTCTAATCTGGAGGAACCAGGTTTGATTCCCCGCTCTGCTGCCTGAGCTGTGGAGGCTTATCTGGTGAACTAGATTAGCTTGTGCACTTCAACACACATGCCAACTGGGGGACCTTGGGCTAGTCACAGTTCTTTTGGGCTCTCAGCCCCACCTACCTCACAGGTTGTTTTTTGTGAGGGGGGAAGGGAAAGGAGATTATAAGATCCTTTCAGTCTCTTACAGGAGAGAAAGGTAGGGTATAGATCCAAACTCTTCTTCTTCTTCAAATGTTGACTGGCGCAAATGAATTCTCACTGCATCATGGTAGCTAATGGCAGTGGGCTATAGATTTCAAAGTTATCTTACCTAAGGATCCTTCTCTGATTAGTAGCCGTTTTACTCTGAATGCCAGGGTGCAGTCCTTTGGGATGATTACTGCTTTCTTGCTGTCATGGATACCCTAGAATGAAATTGAGTTTGGTCAATATGTTACTCAATATATTGCTCAATATGTTGTTCCTTTTGCCAGTCCAAGCATAAGGTGTAGTCAGTCATGATCTATTTTGACTGTGGTTATTTTGTGAAACTGAAATCGGCTCAGTCACTCACATCCTGCTTTGCTGTTTTCCCCATCTTCACTCTGATCAAGAATCTTTGTAGCTAGAGAATATGCGAGGGAGGCACAAGGGGGAAAGCCAGGGTTATGCCAAGGGGGTCTGTGTTCAATCAACACAGAGCATACTTAAGATTGTGGTTATTAAACCAACTTCAAACCATTGTTTCAGAACCTGGTTTGATGGATCCTAACTAACCTTACTGGGATGGTCTGCATTCAGACAATCACACTAACTGCAATTGGTCTAACCACAGTTGGTTTAATTAACTTAGAGCTTTGCATTATGTCTGAACCTTTCTCTCCAATTCCTGTGTACAAACACAAATCTGACCGTAAATTTCATTTTGACACGGAGTTCAGCGAGGATGTTGCCTTCTGTTTTGTTGGATTCCCTAAACTCAGTTGCTTCCGTAGCTTCGATAGTCTCAGTGATCAAATACAGATTCTTTTGGAACTTCTCTGATTGCTTAATAAGCGCATGGTTCAAGTTGATTTTACTGTAGAAAAAGATAGGAATCCAATGTCTAAGAATGGATCGTTTATATATAAACACTAAAAGTAACATTTTTAACAGCATTTATATGAACACCAAGGCGTCGCTTCAAGACGTTAGTTAGGGCAGCTTCCACCTTCTGGCAAGAATTCTGTCAAGGGCGTGGAGGTCGGGAGGCCGCTTCGTGATGCAGGTGGCATGGACGGCCTCTGGAGGATCGGTATGCAGGCGGCTCCGCATGGAGTCGTTTCCCTTTCCTTTTCTCGTGCCGCCGTCCTGCGGGCCACTCAGTTTCGCCCATCGCCTGCCCTCCCACCTCCAGGGGTCGGAGGACAGCCAGGGAGGGACTTAGGGAGGCCAGCAGGACGGCGACACGAAAGAGGTAAATGGGACAGGGAAGGGGAAACAGCGCGTTCCCGGCCTCGCGCGTTCGCGACCGGCGACCGGCTGGAAGACGCCTTCAACAAATCGAACCCTTTAAAGGGTTGTTGTTTAAGCGGCCTGACGCCACTCTGGGGGAGGGGAGCGAAGTCAGGTCGGCGCTAAGCTGCCGCAAGCAGTGCAGCAGCCCCGCCTGTGCGAATGGCGGCCTGGGGGCGGCGTTTTTACCGCCCCCAGGCCGTCGTTTTTGGCCCATGCGGAAAGAGCCCAAGAGTACTAATTTTTCTAACAATCTGCTACAAGACTGGGTAGAAAGTGATGCTTCATTCTTCAAGCAACTAATGCTGCAATCATACATGGAGTTCATTTACTCCAGACTAAATCTAGTGATTTCAAGTTACTCTGTTCAGGATTCTACTGTAAAAATAGCTTTTCTTCTCTTCCAGTGCAGCTATAATCACTTTCTTATTCTTAGCTTTAAGTCTATCACATAGGCTTGCCCAGTGGCATAGCTGGATCATCTGGAGCCCAGGGCGGAGTCCAAATTTTCCGCACCCCATGGCCTGCCTCCCCCCGCACTCCCCACTTATCTAGAAGCTGGTCGATGGGAGCAGGCCTCCCTCGTCCTGGGCTTGGCCACGGTGCAACGTTGCACCAAGGCCCAGCCATTTCCAGGAAGGAGAAGGGGTGTGGCTGGGCCTCAGTGTGACATTTGGATGTCACACCAAGGCCCAGCCACGCCCCTCCTTCCCGGAAGTGTGGGTGTGATTTTTCCGCCCCCCTCACGTGACTCACACGGGGCGCCCTGGGTGTTTGTCCCTAGATGTCCCCGTGGCAGATACGCCACTTGGGTTGCCAATTTTCAGGTAGTATCTGAAGCTCTCTCACTATTACAATTGATCTCTAGATGAGTATGCTCAGTTTCCCTGGAGAAAATAGCTGCTTTGTACTTAAAGAAACGCAAAAAGATATTGAAAAAAACAACTGTGGAAAAAACTGAAGTTTTTAAAAAATTGGGACTGTTGCTAGATGTTATCCCAAATCAATACAGACTGCTTTTCATGTATCTCTCTACTGCTGCAAGGACAGTGTACGTGCAGAAATGGAGAGATAATAAAATACCAACAAAGACTGTATATTGAAAGTCACAGAATACTCAGAAATAGCAAAATTGACAACTTCATTAAGAGACAGTAATACAGAGAAGTTTTCAGAAAACTGGAAACGTTTTACAGATTATCTATTGAAAACATATGGTAGTAGAGAAATAATTGCAGGATTTGAGATCTAAAAGAAAACAGGAGAATGAATTAGAATAGTAATGATATAGTGTGTATTTGATAAATGTTTCATTTTAAATTCAGCGGAACCTTGGGTTTCATTGCCTTCAGTTTTCATCTGTTTCAGGTTTCATTGATTTGCCTTGGTTTTCATCGATTTGCAGAAAGGTGCAAGGGTTTGTGGAGAAAAATCACACAGACAAAAGCTGTTGCAGGCCGTGTCTGCAACTTGTTTAATTACAATTTCTTCCCCCATTTCAGACAAATCTTAAAGAGGCATCAGAAACAGACCTCTTTGGACAGCTTTCTGGTGCGACATTGGTTCCTATGGAAAAGTTTGCCTCTGTTTTCATCGGTTTTGGTTTTCATCGATTCTTTTTGGACGGATTACCAACAAAAAACGAGGTTCCACTGTATATGCACAAACCTTGAATGGATTAGAATTCAACAATGAGATTGCGGGAAGTCATTATATGGTTTTATGGTGTTCAGTTTAGTTATAATAGGTTGTGTTCAGATATTGTAAAATTTGTGTTTTAATTTTTCCTCTGTACTTTTTTTGTATTTTTAATTTTTATTCTGTACTAATGTATTTATTATTTATTTATTTATTTGGATTTCATAGACCGCCTCATTCCCGAAGGGCTCTAGGTGGTTTACAACAATAGCGCCCAATAATCAGTAGTTAAAACAACATTTAAAATCCTTAAAATTCAATAAGCAGCGTACCAATCTCTAAACAGAGACAGCTTAATAATACCATGTAATGGTAGATATGGGAGTATATAGCAGTATATGTTTTTATGTTGGGAAAATAAAAATGTATCATTAAAAATAGCTACTTTGGAGGGTGAATTCCAGGGCTGGAGCGAGAGGGAACGGAGCCCGGGGCAAGGGTGCACACACCTTCCCCAGGCTCACACTCGGTGCATCATGCACCCTTCCCCCCCGCTCCCTTGACGCTATGCCACTTGTGAACTCTATGGAATTATACGCTGCAGAAGTTCCCCCCACCAAGCCCTGCCCTCTCCAGGCTCTGTTTTCCCAAATCTCCAGGTATTTCCCAACCCAGGCCTAACAGTTCTACTACCCAATCAGCATGTCTCCTCTTCACATTTTTGGGTGGAGTAGGTGCATACACCTTTGCTCTGCCTGGAATACGACAGCGTCAGTACCATTTCCTATCCACTTCTCTATAGAGGAAAGGAGCACATTATCCATTCTTTTCTCCTACACCAACGGTGCCATTTGTTTCTTCCAAGGAAAACAGCAGTGACTGCTTATTCTTCCTCTGAAACAAGTTGCAAGGAAGTGGGGATGAAAATGGCTTCAGTCCAGTGGCAACTTTTAGACCAACAAAGTGTTATTCTTGGTATAAGCTTTCATGTGCATGCACTCAGTGATGTTCAACCGGCCGTTCGCTTGGCTGTGGCTGTGAGGCGCATTGAAACAAAAGAATCGCACATAGTGTAATTCTCGAAAAACCCAGGTTTGGGGAGGGGGGAAATGTGGAAAACACATTAGGAGCGGGATCCATGCAACATTCCGCCCCGGATTTTATCCTGTCCTTAACCCGTGTTTATTGGCCTGGGCAGAAAGGGCCATAGAGGTGCAGAATTTCTTGTTTCCCCCCTGTTTTGTGCTTTGGGATTAGTGGGGAGGACCTCAGAGCATCATTTTCCCATGTTCCTCCCTGGTGGGGAATGAGTAGGGCTCTCTTGGAGACCTCAGAAACAGAATGAATGAAAGTGGTGGTGAGAGAATTTTCAGATGTCTTCAGGTTTTAGTTCTGGTCGGGTCTTGGAGGTGGATACCCATATAGCTGCTCTTTTCCAGCTTACCTGCTTCCATCTAGAGAATCGAGAACTTGAGAACTGACGTGCCTCTTTTTCACTTTCACAGTTCTTGCATGAGACGTGCTGGCACTGCTTGTCAGTTTCAAGGTTCCCAAGTCAGTAGCCACACCCACATCCCCCTCCAATTTTCCATCCACGTGGTCCATGATGGTGAATGTATCTGAATCGCAGATATCTAAGGACAGAAGGAGAGAAAAGCTGTGATAAGGAAAAAGGTAATCCTAGAGAAAACTGTTAAGGGTAGAGAAAGAGCATATCCAGGCAGCGGAATAGGAAAAGCATTGATAAAGAATCCAATTCATTACAGAACAGAAAACAGCAGAGGAAAAGGGCCTGAGCAGGTTGCGCTCATTGTGGAGGAACACAAAACCTGGGGAAGCAAACTCTTGCAAAGTTTGAACAAAACTGATGACCAGCGTAGCTGGGCCAAACTGTGCCTGGGATGGACTCTGTGTTTTCTCCCCCCTCCCCATGGCCCCTCTGCCCCCCATGCCCTCCTCCCATGCCCCCCCCCCACTTACCTTAGTTCAGCCTGAAAAAGTTCAGGCTGAAAAGCAGCCTGTTTAGCTCAGGCTGAAAAGTGCCCTGAGGAACTGCACTACCCAGGAGATCTTGGGGCTCACAAGGTCTCCTGGGTAGTGCAGTTCCTACCAGGGCCCTCCTTGAACCAAGGAAGAGGGCCAGTAAGATTTTACTAGGGAGTATAACAAACAAAATAAAAAAGGCTTCATTTTCTTGGGGCAAACAATGACAGAGGGAGGCAGATGAATCTCAGTGCCATGGCCAAAAAGTTCTCCATTGCCACCCATCTAGCTTCAAATGGCTGAGGAACCTAGAGGAAGCCCTCCAAAGATGACCAGAGTAGATAAGTAGGTTCATATGGAAGAAAGCAATCGTTTAAGGTATGCTGGTGCCAAGCTGTATAGACCTTTAAAGATCAATACCAGCACATTGAATTGGAAACAACTGGAAGGCAGTGTAAGTGGAACAAGACTGGAGTAATATGGTCCCATGACCCACTCCAGTCAACACTATGGCTGCAGCATTCCATACCAACTGTGGCTTCTGCACAGTCTTCAAGGGCAACTCCACATAGCACGTACCACAGTACTCTAATTTAGATGTTACCAGGGCATGCATTACAGTGGCAAGATCTTTCCTGCCCAGGAAAGGCTGCAAGTCCAACCAGCTGGAGTTGGCCTGGCCAGCATTCCTACCTGTGTATCCAAAAGGAGGCCAAGCTCCAGCAGAACCAGGCTGAACCTATGAAGCGTCTTCTTTAGGGTGAGTGCAACCCTGCTGTCACACACCAAGTTTCAGAGGAACTGGTTTTTGAGAAAGCTTGCACAATATCCTTGTTGTGCAATTTCTTTGGAACTTGGTGTTATTTATTTTGGTTAATGAAAGAGGCAAGCACTCTGAAGCCCTGTCCCACCCACTGAAAATATTCAACTTCCCCTCTGCCTCTTTTCTCTACCTTTATGGAGTCTCAAAGTGGCTTACAAACTCCTTCCCCACCCCACAACTGACACCTTGTGAGGTAGGTGGGGCTGAGAGAACTCAGAGTTTATTGTGACTAAATTAAGGTCACATATGAGGCTTCATGTTGAAGAGGAGGAGGAGGAGAAGAAGACGAAGAAGAAGAAGAAGAGGAGGAGGAGGAGGAGGAGGAGGAGGAGTTTGGATTGATATCCCCCTTGCTCTCCTATAGGAGACTCAAAGGGGCTTACATTCTCATTTCCCTTCCCCCCCAACAAACACCCTGTGAGGTGGGTGGGGATGAGATAGCCCAGAAGAACTGTGACTAGCCCAAGGTCACCCAGCTGGTGTGTGTTGGAGTGCACAGGCTAATGTAGTTCCCCTGATAAGCCTCCACAGAGTGGGGAATCAAACCCAGTTCTCCAGATTAGAGTGTACCTGCTTTTAACCACTATCCCACTGCTGCTCCTGTTGAAACCACCATGCCACTGTTGAAAGCTTTCAGCAAAATCCTACAAATGGACCTTGAGCTTGTTTGGAGGTTCTAGCAGGGGAGCGCAGCTATCGTATACCCTTGACCGAAGAACGGTACACTCCTTCTATCTGGGATGGTCGTCCTCTTCCACCGAGCGCGCAGCTTCGGGAGGGACGCACATGGAGCGGTGAGGGAGGTAGGGGACACCCGCCTAGCCAGCCAGATCAGCCGAATCAACCCTGGCGATCAATGGGGTGACAGATGTCGCAGCCAGATCGCCCTCACATCCTTTCAGCAAAATCAAGAAACTGAATTTTGCAGCTGGTTCTGCATTTTTGTGGGTTCCAAAATTCACAGATCTGTGAATATTGCAGACAGGGGACCCAATCTTGGAAATTACCTAGTTTTGCAGTGTGCTGCCCTGGCAAGAGTACATCGCTTAGCTTGTAATCAGTTTTATAGTAATGGTTCTTCCGCCACCATGGGGTCTTGCTGTTCCTTTGGACCAGGTACAGAACTCTGAAATGTTTGTGGTCTGCAGGGCAGCGGACTGGGATGAAGTCTTCTTCTGGACCCATTTGTTTAATCAATGATTTTGTAGCCTCGTGGAACATCCTGTCTGGGACCTTTGTAGTGTGACCTTAAACAGTAAGAAAATAAACAATATTGTGACTTGTAACTGACTGTGTAGATTGTCCTTATTCAGCTTAACCTTCAGTGCTCAGATCATGGACAGCAAGGCAGATCAGACCTTTATGCATCTATTAACCCCAAATCCTATCTCTCCTCAATTTTAGCCCTTCCTACTGGTCCTTTTATAAGTGACATCCCAAGTTCTTTCCTATGGGCTGCTGTGCAAATTATTTGTATAGAATACATTCTATTTTTTTTTAAAGGAGCAGTGTATTTACCACCAAGAATATGTCGTCTCCTTTGATCTCATTATGCTCATGGAAAGCGGAATCCAGATATGTAAATTTCCCATCCCTCATTCTGAGCTCATTAGAAAATCTCCTAAATCGATTCATACATTATAAAATCTTAACATTCTGTCAAATGTCAAGCTGACAAACATGATCTGGAATTTTCCGGGCTGTGTGGCCGTGATCTGGTAGATCGTCTTCCTAACATTTCGCCTGCATCTGTGGCCAGCATCTTCAGAGGTGTATCACAGTGTACACCTCTGAAGATGCCGGCCACAGATGCAAGCAAAATGTTAGGAACAAGATCTACCAGACCACGGCCACACAACCTGGAAAACCCACCAGAACCAGTTGAATCCAGCCATGAAAACCTTGGACAATACAATTATCTGGGAGTTCACTGCCTGGAAATCAATTCCCATGAGTTCTCATGCCCATTTCATATGTGGCAAGAAGGAGCTTCATGCCCACCATTTTCCTGAGCTAAAACAGGCCTGTTGGGAAAGCTTATACATAACCATCAGCACACGTTAGGTTTCCCCAGTGGAACACAGTGTAGCTCTCTGGGATCATTTCAGGTCAGAGGGGGAAGCTTGAAGCCTCTAATCCCATGTGCCATAGTCCAGATTCAATTTGGGGCCCTTTGGAACTCAGTTACAAAGACAGAACATTGGCACACATCTGATCAAAAGTCTTCATGGTGGCCACGAGAACTTTATAACGGGAAAGTTTGCAGTATCACCAGAGGTTCCAAAAGAAGTGATATCAGCAACACAGAGATGTATCGGGGGGGGGGGGAGGGGATGGTGCCTGGAGACAACTCCTTCTCAGGGCGCCCCTGCACCCCCTGTGCTAGCAGGCAGGGCTTGGGGTGGGGCCACGCTCCAAGCCCCATTTGTCCCAGCCTTTGTGCAGGCCGGCTTTTGCCCCCAAACTGGCCTGCATGGAGGCCAGGGGAGGGAGGGGCTTGGTGGCGTGTGGCTGGGGCGCACGCCGTTTGGTCACGGAGGGAGGCACCATTGTAGTCATCCCCGCAGGGTCGTCGCTAAGGAATAGGCGAGACGCGGAGGAGGTTTCATCTGGCGGAGAGCGTCAGCAACAGGAAGCGCGGGATTTCGTGATCCTGACAACTCTCCCGTGTGCTGGTCTCTCGCACCTTTTATTAGGGTTTTCTTGTGGGCGTGTAAAGGAGGTGGGTAGGGAGATGAGCGGGAGACCGGGAGACCTGAGATCATCATGTGATGCATGATCTCACCTGGCTGCTAGCGCAAGTAAGGAGAGGTGGAGCATCAGCGCCTGGGTCTTAATTCTCACCCGGGGGGCAGGGGCCCATTGTCCCCTTTGTCTGAGACACACCTAGTGACTGTGAGCCAGATAGGTTCATGACCCGCGACTCATAGGGTGATGAGGAGTGGGGTGCGTGCGCACCAGAAGCGCCGTGAAGTCCTGGGCTTGGTGAAAGCCAACGTTTCTACCACGGTGCTGCTGGGTCAGCAGTGCATTACTACATCTCCTCCTTTTTTACGCTTTTAGAAGGAAGGCCTAAATGCTAGGGGCGCATGCATTAAAAGGACGCTTTGTCCCTCTCCTCACCGCTTGGGTCAAGCTGACCGAAGCGCCGTTGTGCAACATTAGAACTTGGTTAAGTAGGTAAAGGGAAAGTCGAGGGGCCTCTTTACATAGGTTACAGGCAATATTAGACATACATTGAACGTAAAACAAGATCCGGATAATGAGGCATACAATTAAAACCAATGCAGAGCTGTACAATAGCATCTTAACTATCTCTCCCGCAGCCAGCTCCCATAGAGGGCTGACCACCATTGGGGCAAAAAACATCATACTTCAGATTAGATATAACTTCCTGCAATTCAAGCGCGACTTCTTTCATATGAATCAATCTGGGAATTCATCAGGAGAGATTAAAGCAACACATATTAACGCATATTTTCACAACCTTGGTGATGCAACAACAATAAGTAATCAATAGCTGCACGCATTATCTAAGGTCGCTGATCGTAAAAGTTCCTGCTGCTCGGAGGCCAGGGCATCCAGATGCGTGGAGGTAGAGTTGATAGACTTCAAGAAGGGCACAGAAAGGCCAGAACGGGCCGATAGTCTTAGTGTTACATGAAACAAGGTCCGGGACTCCTGGCACAAGGGGAGTCGCAAGGGAAACATATCACTCCGGCCATTAGAGCCGCTACGCCCGCAAAAGGGGTCGAGGGAGGGCTGAGCGCACGGGTGCTTGGGCTCCCCGAGGTGAAGCCTGATGCAAAACAATGGTGAGACGGGCAGTAGAGAGTCCCGCAGGCAGATAGGCGGAATGCAACAACAGCAAATAATGATAACTTCTAAAATTAAGGCATGCAGTAACTTCAACAATCAGTCGGGTCATAGTATCACCACAATTCCCTTTGGAGGTCGGGCCCAATGGGCATAAAGGGCAAGCAAGGCATCAGACATTAAGCGCTATAGGGCAACAATATATACAAGACATGCATGTTTGTAGATAGATGGCTACATCATATAAATGAAAACAATAAACATAGCTAAAACAGTACATAAGCAGGCTAGATGTAAAGAAGGAAGGCAAACTCCTGGTTGCATTAATTGTCCAATGCATGGCTCTTGCTGTTTGACTACCAAAGCCACAGAGCCGACATGGCGAGGAGTCCATGGGTTTCTCAAGAGCGTAGGGAGAGCTACTGATAGTCTTTAGCATTGTAGGGTTCAGTGACTCTCAATGAGCAAGGTTGTGAGAGAAGGCGCGGTTCCAAACAATTATTCAAGCTGCTGAAAACAGCGGAGAGTCTCCAAGGGTTAATCTATCAGGGAATGTTCCTGGCTGCAATTCCCAAGTTTCAGCCAGGGGCGTGCAGGAGAGGGAGAGAGGAATGTATGCGGCACATGTAGGATTTCGAGGAGCAGCCACACACAGCGCAATCAACCCTTTGAGCCATATGCTGGGCCCAGGGGCTGCCATTCCCCTGGGGGGGGGCAGCTGCAGGGCGCATCTCCGTGGAAGAATACCGGGTGTAATTGGTTCCAGAGAGGTCCCTCCCATCTCTTGGGCCCAGGCTGGGGGTGATCGGGCTCTCTCAACAGGGCGTAAGCGGGATCGGATCCTCCAGGGAGGCCCCCGCCCATCTCCTCCGGGATGGGGCTGGCTCCTGGCATGGCGAAGCTGGGACTCCTGTATGTGAAGAGAAAACAAGCCGACGCCTCTTTTCCCAGGGGTTTTATGCGTTGGCTGAAAGTTAGTTCTTTATAGGATGACAATGGGAAAGCCCTAGCCCTGAGTGGGGCGGCAATTTTGATAGAGAATAGAGAAGAGCACCTTGCACATGGCCTCCTGGATGAGACCTTTGATTGGGTCAATAGGGGGGGAACTACTCCCCTTCAGCTTGTTTTGGCCAAGCTTTCCTTAGGTGCAGTTGGGCCCATTCCCGACAACTTATCACTCTGCAACACCTAAGGCGCATACACAAGGCAGCACAATAATTGCCGTCCGAAGGCTTCAGGAGTAGAGAAGGGAGAGGTCACAACCAGGTCGGGTGTGGTTTTTTTTTTTTTTGCAAAGCAACTTCTAAACAATTCACAATTATAGTCATATCGTAATATAGCATTCATAGGAAAGATTTAGAGAAAGATGCAAAGAAAACAGTTCCTGGGCTTGAGGTTTGATCACACGAGCAATTTGAGAGGGGTTTGCAAGAAAAACCTTTTTCCAGATCCTAGATCTAGAGGTGGGTGTAAAAGCGCCAGCCCATGAGAGAGAAGCGAGAGTGTGCAGAAAAGAAGAAGGGGGGGGGGGGGAAGGGTTTGGAAGTCACCTCTACCTTCCCCTCCTGTAAGGGAGACTCTTTGGCCGGTCAAGTTTGAGTCAGCCTTCTACCTTCACAGCTGGGGCTGTGTAAGATAGGTGTGGTTGAGAGATCCCCCCCTGGCACTGTGTGGCTAGCCAGGGGCCTGGCAGGGTGAAATTGTGGGAGCATTGAAAATAATTCTGGCTTCACATGTAGACTTGCGCCACGCCAATGTGGCAGTGTAGGCTCAGATAGACAAAGGAAAAGGTTCTCAAGAAAAGGCTTGAAGAAGAATTTTGAGGGTTAAAACTAAAATGGAGGTGGCTTGAGGCAGAATGGGTGACACCTTTCAAGGCTATTGGCACATATAATCAAAAGAAGAGAGAAACTTTTAAATTGAAGCATAAGGTTAGCATAGCTTAGAGGCAATGGGGAAAAAATTCTCCCTCATGAGGGGAAATAGAAACCTTAGGGGTCCCTTTGAAAGCGGGCAAGACCCACAGAACATATACATAAGCTATTGCTTTATGAGCATATATAATGTAATGAAGAGGATTGCAACTTTGACTCCAAGACCTTGCTCTCTCTCTCTCTCTGGGCTGAAGATGGTTTTCTTGTGAGAGCATTTCTAAAACAAGGCTTACTCTAATCATAGTTGGGATTTCTGTGGAGAGCATTTGTATCAATATAAGCGGGGGGGTGAAAAAGGGGAAGTGGGGTTAGTCCCTTGTTCTAATTCCATATGAAGTAAGTTTCCAAACTGGATCATTTTTTTTTATTGAACAGACAATTGGAAGACAAACCTAAGAGGAAATAACATGAGTTTAAGCATCCAGGACCCCCCCGTGGTAGGGGAGAGGGTCGGCAGTTCCTCGTGTTGCTGTGAAGAAGAAAAGATTTAGGGTGGGGGTCGATGGGGGAATTGGCGCGGAAGCTCCTTTGTCCCTCTATGGCGTGGTTCCAAACTGGCTCAAACAGGGTCCTAGAGGCAGTGCACGTGTTGAATCTCTATGAGAAATGGCTGCACCCAAACTCGGTGAAGCCCACCATCTGGGTCTTGTAGGGTTGCTCCTCCGCAGGCTGGGATCCTGTCTTCTGAGGTAACTGACGATTTTGCTGGTTACTGGGTGCTTTGGAGCTTAGGGCCCTGCACGCGCTCAGAGGCTATGAAATCTGGCTTGAACCTTACGGCTGGAGGAGGGGGCCAAGGGGCTTTACATGAAGGACTCTAGGCTTAAGGCCATCGCGGCGCAGCATCTTCCCTCTCCATGCCTCTTTTTGTCTCTGTAGAAGATCGGCTTTAGGACGCTCTTGAGGAGGGTTGGTTCAAAACGGCAGTCCTCTCTTGGTTAGTGGGATGGACTGGGCATAGCCGCTTCGAGAATATTGGCGCTTTTCCCACAAGCATTTCTTCCGCTGCAAATCAGTGGTTACGCGACTTTGCAGGATTTTGAAATGCCGCCATTCTGTGGCAGGTAACTGGACGGAGGCATGGGTGGACTTCCAGAAATAGAAGGAACGAAAGCAGAGCTGGGAATGGAAACGCAGAGGAGGGCAGGCAACGAGATTTTCTCAGGATCAGCTGGAGCTAGATTAGATTCAAGTGAAGCGCATAGAGGCAGGAGGATCGGAGGAAAGGCAGGCATCGGACACCGCGGAGGAGGGTAGGCATCATCTTCCATCCGCCAGGGTTTTCCCTTCCTCCCAAGCAGATCGTGGGTTACACGCGCCTGCCAGAGTTTTAGAAACCCGCCGCCATTGATGCGCGTGGGCGCTTCGATGTGGGGTGCGGTGGGCTTCCAGAAAATGAGGGAGGAAGCGGGCGGAAGGGAGGAGGCGTCGGCCGCTGGTCACGAGAGCGCGAGCGGGAGAGTTTGGAGGAGGCGCAGGGAAGCAAGTGGAGGGTGAAGGAGGACATGGGCGCCCACCATTTAGTGGATAGAGAAAATTCGTGGCAAAATTGAAGGTGAAAGATCGAAAGCGAGGCGGCCTACAGCAAGGGAGCCATAGGGTCTGCGGCAGGCTGATGGCCACATAACATTGTCTCCACGCCAGTAGCAGTGACACCGGGCGCTTACAGGCTCCTGTGCGAAGAGTGCGCCTCCGATGTTTTCCCCTAACTCCTTAAGATTCTACCAATGTCCTCGGGCAAATACCATGGACACTGAGCTTCAATCTCCTTCCTCAACCAATTTGGCGCTAGCCCTCCTCTTTATGGAGATCTCTGCTCGTGATTTCGCTAACGCTTTTAGTCTTCGCTAATCCGCTTGTCATAAGGCCCTGCTTTTGCAAGCTCCCCATACTCACCGGGTGTTCCGGCCGTGGACGAGAGTGTCCTAGGATCGCCGAAAGCCTGGATGGACGCGTCGGATCCAGAGGACAGGCGATACACAAACGGTGGTCCCTGGATGCGCTCGATCCAGCAGACTTCGGGTACCGCTGCCCTTTCCCCAGGTAATGCACGGTGAGCAGCGGCGGTGGAGGGTTCGAGGATTCCCGTGGGTTTCGCACCAGCTTGTAGTCATCTCCCGCAGGGTCGCCGCTAAGGAATAGGCTGCAGACGCTGGAGGAGGTTTTCATCTGGCCTGAGAGCCGCCAGCAACAGGAAGCGCCGGGATTTCGTGGATCCTGACAACTCTCCCGTGCAGCTGGTCTCTTGCACCTTTATTAGGGCTTTCTTGTATGCAGTAAAGGAGGTGGGTGGTGTAGATGAGCTGGTAGACCGGAGACCTTCTGGAGATCATCATGTGATGCATGATCTCACCCGGCTGCTACGCAGCGGAGAGGAGCATCAGCTGCCTGGGTCTTAATTTCTCACTCTGGGGGCAGGGGCCCATTGTCCCTTTGTATTCCTGGATTCACACCTTCAGTGCGACTGGGTGAGCTTCAGATAGTTCATGACCCCGTGGACTCATAGGGGGATGAGGAGTGGGGAAGCGCGTGGTAACACTTCAGAAGGCCACGTAGGGTCCCTGGTGTGCCAACGTTCTACCACGGTGCTGCTGGGTCAGCAGTGCATTACTACACACCATGTGACCAAAAGGCGTGCACCCAGGGACATGAGTGACCCCATGTCCCTAAAGGCCATACGCCTCTGCAGTGACACAAGGTGACACTCAAGTGCAGGGGATGATGACTTCTGCTAACCAACCCCCTTTAGATAGAGAAATGTTTACATTAGTCTCTGTCTGCTCCACATTCTGAGAAATAAATGTTCACTGTTGTCCTGGGCCAGACCATCTTTCCTGCCACCCCTTTAATTCATTGACTTCATTTCCTGTTCTGGGTCTCCACAATTCTTCATGGTGGCCACTAGAACTTTATAACAGGTGAAACAGTTTGCAGTATCATCAGAGGCTCCCAGAGAAGGGATATCAGTGACACAAGGTGATGATGCCTTTCACTAACCAAACCCCCTTTAGGTAGAGAAATGTTTACATTAGTCTCTGCTTCACATTCTGAGAAACAAATGTTCACTGTTGTCCTGGGCCAGAGCATCTTTCCTGGCCACCCCTTTAATTTATTGACTTCATTTCCTGTTCTGGATCTCCACAAAGGAATATGACTGGCTGAGCTTCTGCATTCCTGTGCTTCTCTGTTCTCCAGTCCCAAAAGGCAGATTGCAAGCCTTTGTCTGTGTAGTTCTGAGTGTTTCAAAGTGTATTATTCTGTTTTTATTTTCAAACACTCTCAGTCTTTGAACTAT
Organism: Sphaerodactylus townsendi; assembly: GCF_021028975.2. NCBI lineage: Eukaryota > Metazoa > Chordata > Lepidosauria > Squamata > Sphaerodactylidae > Sphaerodactylus > Sphaerodactylus townsendi. The sequence goes on along the minus strand of NC_059439.1, from coordinate 7,134,850 downwards.
CTTTAAACTTTATGGTAACACAGTTCCCTCAGTCTTGACTCTACTTTGTTTTTGCTTTGGGTCCCGAATCTGAGGAGAAGTGGGTGTTACAATTGCCTAATCCTGGCTTCTCCCAGGAATGTAAACAGTTTTCTCGTATTGCTACACTAAGGGAAATTGAAGTTTGACTCAGCACTGCCAACCTTTCCTTTCACATTTGAAAGCATTTGTGAAAGTGCAGCCTGTTTTGCACAGGCAACACAAACGGGTTAAATGAACTCGTGTTGCCTAGTTCTTCACTGGCTTCTTACATCTGTGGCTTAGGGCTTATCTGGGATCCTGGCGTCAGGTTGAGGCATGGTTTGCACAGAAAATGCTGTGTTCCCCTGCAAATTGTGCATCTGGGATTCCCCCATTTAAGAATCCCCCCACCTGAAAATCCCCCCAAAGTAACCCCCTTACTAGCATAAAATGGTGGCTACCTAGAGAATCCACTTTAATGGCGGCCGCCTGGAGAATCCACCAGAATGGTGGATTTGTGGGAGGGGGGGAATGCTTCCTGCTTGCTGTAGTTTATGCAGGTAATTAGGAAGCGCATGAAACCCCTGTTAAAGGGGAAAAGTCACTAATTTAGCAACTTTCATTTAACCCAGGTTCAGCCAAATATAATAGCTTAGAAGCAGTATGTATGAAGCACCAATCGTGGACGGGGGCGCTGCTGATGCCCCCCGGGCATGCGCCAGTTTGGGGGTGCTCCGGGGCAGGAGCAGGCAGGAGTGTGGCAGGGACGTGCCTGTGCCCTGGGTGCAGTTCTCCCTTGCTCCAGACCTGGTTAGAAGCATTTGGGGAATGAGTTCTGTGGGAACTTTCCCCCATAACGCTTTTTTACATCCCTGAACCTGCTATATTATAGAATCACCTCATGTTCTTTGGGTATCCTCTGGTTCTTGATCTAATGATTTGAATGTAGCCCATTGTATAAGCCTGCCACCATCTCAAGTAGGTACAGGGATAGTGTTAGCTGAGAATGAAATTTCTCTCTTGCCCAAATAATTCACCTTTCTGGCATTCCAATGCAGAGCTGGGTAATGTATAGCTCATGATCTTTTTGAAGGAATGCTTTGAGCAGCTAAGGCTTCTTTGCCAGCTGTGCATGCTCCTTAAAAGTGCTAATCTGGTCTCAGTCATTCATGTCTTGCAATATCTACCCAGCACACAATAACAACAACAACAATAGTAGTAGTAGTAGTAGTTGTTATTATTATTAAATTTAGTATACCGCCCTATCCCCGAAGGGCTCAGGGCGGTGTACAGATAAAACATCAGCCAAAAACATACATATATAATGTAAAAAAAAAAACAACAGTAGTATCTTAGAACACGCTTCAGCCATGCCTTCTTATTTCAAACTCCCTTTCCTAAAGCTTAAATAATGGGTCCTGATGGTATTAGGGGCCCATGGGGTAAAGAGGAGGGAGCAGGGGCACCTCAGCTGGTCGGGTGTCTTTCTCCAAAGCGTCCGTGGAACAATCCTTCAGTCTTACAGGCCCCCCCAAGTGGAAATCCCCTGTCTCAAGAACCCGCGAGGGCCCGGACAGCTGGAGGGAGAATGTTCCACCAGGAAGGGCGCCAGAGCCGTGAAGGCCCTGGCTCGAGTGTATCATGATCATGCTGTAGCAGTTATTTACAACTGGATTTCCTTGCATGGACAAGGCACCAACATTGCAAACGGCTGCAGGACTGCAGACACTTGGATATTGGTGACTTCCAGTTTACCTTACTGCAAACATGTGGCACATGGGCCTATGTTTTTTTAAAAAAATGTTCAGATGGTCTTAAATGTGATCACAGCTTCAAAGTGGAATCTGCAATAGAGACAGTGCTATCGTAGGCCTATGTTAACAGCCAGTGTGCTTCTGGGGGAGTATAAATCCAAGCTCTTCTTCTTATAATTTAATCATTAACTGTCCTTCAGATTTTGCTTGTTTGCCAACTCTTTGAATAAGCATTTACCATATTTGAGGTTGTTTAAAGAAGTTGAAGTTGTTTAAAGAAATCTGCAAGGAAGCAGACTTCAAAGAAAGAGGACTCTGTAACAGGAAAGGTGTAATGATCCTGAAGTCCTTCAGGGAGACAATTAGAGTAAATATTTCATTTGAGTATGAAAGGAAATACTTCTAGGGAGAATCCCAAGAGCTTTCTAGATACCAGGTGGAGGTTGGCAGTCCTATGAGCAACAGATAAGGATCTGTGAGTTACCTTTCTTTAATTGCCTTGGGGAGGGGAGAGGGCTTTACAGAAAGGTAACAAAAGGTGATAGCATCCAGTAGGGTCAAGAGAAGGGCTAGCAAGGTACAGGCTTCTTTTTATAAACAGTTCATTAATTTATTGTTCGGTAGGTTGTAGGTGTTTTACATGCTATACTTGGGTGTTTTATTGTGTTTTTAACAGGTTCTTAGTTGTTTTTAACTGTTGTATCCTGTTGTAACCTGTTGTAGGGCAGGATAAAAATATGAAATAAATAAATAAATACACGAGGCAGGTTTTTAGCTGAGGAGACATTCAGGCAAGGTTATGAAAAGGAGATCAAACTTGCCCAGCTGTTTAATAGCAATTAGATTTTGAACTCTACTTGCATTTGCTGATAAAATTGTGCTGGTGAATGGCTTTGCAAAAACCCCTACTGATGCGTAGGCATGTGGTTGTCCCACCAGTGAATCAATCTCCCACCCAAGGTTCTGATCACCCAGTAGCATAGCTCAAAGGGAAACCTGATCTCGCTGTTTCCAAAAGAAATCATCCCTGACTCTTACATGGATTTCTTTGAAGATTGCATTATCAATTGGCAGTCCCCACCATCTCTTATCTGTCAAAAACAAACGGAACCAGGCAACCAGCCCCTATGAACTTGCTAAGTTTTTTTCCCATTTTAACGTTTATTAATTCAGTTTTGAAAGGCGAAATTACAAAACAGATAAAATACTAAAATGATTTGCTGCATATACATTTTCTAGTGGGATTCAATAGTTTCTAAAATGATTACATCAATCTCTATCAGGCATATCACAGTACAATATTCCATTTTTGTTTTATTAAAAATTACATTTTTCCTAATATTTAACATATAACCTAATAATTTGTTAAACATATATCAATCTTATCCTAAATTATCTTATCATCGTTTATGGTTAACCAGTCTTTGCTACTGTATCTAAATTTTTCTAAACATCATCCTACAGACAAATCTTAAATACTTTCTGTACTACTAGCTTAATGTTTCATAACTTCTGTTCTTAATTCACTTAATATTCAAGTTGTTAGGCAGAGGACTGACGAACTTGAGAACTTGACAGTCTGAGCAGATGCATGAAACCATTTAACCCCCCCACCCCTTGGCCCAGCATGTATTCCACTATGTCTTCCGGAGTTTGTTATTAAGTTGCTTTGACAATCCAGCAGCTCAAAAATCTGCTTTAACTCTTCCACCCATCATCACGTTAAAGAAGTCTTTTAATGGAAATAGCTTCTTACCTCCACCAGCAATGGTCTCTTTCAAAACTTTAACCGAAGACGCCTCCTTTCCTTCGCAAGCTCTTTTCTTTCTGCAGTTACTGGCAGCAATCTCAACCTCTCTTCCTATTGTACCAGAAGAGTACTAGATCTTGTTTCGTTTTCCTTTCATGCAGATGACTCAGTGAGTGACGTATTCTCTCCCCCCCCCCCCCTTCCCAGAGTTGCTGCCAATGCTAAATTCCATTCCCTATGCTAACTAATTCTATCTTTATTTCACTATCGGTCTTTTTGGAAGATTTGATATTTGGCCAGTCCTGGAATTACGTCTGCTCTCAGATTGTAGAGATCACTTTGACTAAAGAAAATGGGAACTTTGGAGGCTGGACTCTGTGCAACCACGTGGATTCTTAGTACCCTTCAGGAATTTCCTGGAATTTCCCAAATTAGAATTGGGGTCCCCTACAACAAATGAAAATATTATTGTCCTTCCTCATGTCTGCAGGGCAATGTAGACTGAAAAGCAGTGTATGTCTAGTTCAGGGATGTCCAACTCTGGCGCCCTAGATGTTCATGGACTACGATTCCCATCAGTCCCTGCCAAAGAAATGAAAGCAATCCTATTGCTCTGAGTTCAACTGAAAATCCCTGGATGAGAGAAATATAGTGGGACAAACCCACTTTAGGCCCAGGAACTGGGTGAACCTCTTGGCCAAACCAGGATATTTCCCTTGCTCAACCTGGGATATTTGAAACAACCTAACAACTTAATTTTGACTGACAGCAGCTATCCAAGCTGAGAAAGGTCTTTCTGAGTCGCTGCTGCAGTGAGAAATTGAACTGGGGGCCTTTTGCATGAAAATCAGGGGCTCTAACCATTAAGCACTACTCCCAATCACATCTCTGTTGTAGAACAAGATCAGCCTCTGTTGGTGCCTTATGCAGAGTAAGATCATTATTCTCTGTTGGGTCAGAAATATGTATTTCCCAGTGCCTGAGACTGTTTAACTGGGGAAGAAACTGGGGATCTTCTGCACATATTCTGCCACTGAACCACAGTGTTCCGCGATCCTGTGGCGCAAACTTCTACAATTGCAATGGGCCAAAACATGTGTGTGTGGGAGGGTAATATTTAAAAACAAATTGGCAGAGACAATTCGTAGCCTGATGGCCCAACTTCTCTGTGGTGCCCCATACATTACTCCTCTTAATTGGGAGTGGAAATAAAGAACCACCTAAACCCTCCTCTATTTTGTCAAGTAAAGAAGCAACTTTACCCAACTTTTTAAGCCTTTTTCCTTCGCAAACCATCTGAGTTGGGAGGGAACTTGCCTATAGACTATTCTTAGCTTATCAGTTGCTTCAGTTTTTCAACTAGTCTCTCTCACTTTACTCGGGCACCATTCATATATGTTCCCAGGTGCATCTCCAAGGGGTAGGGGCACTTTTGAGATGCATCCGGTGCATCACGCCTGCAGGGGTGGCATGTAATCTTTGGGCTGGTGGGGCGCCCGGGTGGGGGCGGAGGACGCACCAGTGCACCGGGCGCTTTCCCCCCTTGCTACGCTTCTGCTCATCTGTCTAAAGCCTTATTAAGATGGCTACCCAACTGGGCATACGTTTTCTCTTGATTTCTCTAAAGGCTTTCCTGCTTTGTTCACCAGTCAACCCAAAGCATACCCTCACTTTCTCTTTAAAGAGTGAATAATTTGAGGTTTCCTGTTCCCTCAAGTCTGCAATGTTCTTGGTGACCCCACTCTCTATGTACGAGCCTAGTTGATGCGAAAGTTAAATTCTGCCAGAGCAAGAACACAGAGATCACTGAGGCACAGGTTGTAGGCATACCAAAGATGTATTTACTAACAAGTTTTAAAGAACACACATCATCAGCAATAAGTCTCTTAGGCAGTCAAAGCGGTAAGTCTGGCTTGAGGGCACAAGACATTTAAACTCAGTCATGGCAAGTCAGAGTGTGCAATGAACCACCGCGAGGGGTACAAGGGCTTTTCATCAATCCATGGACAGGGATCCAGGATGTTCAGGGAACCAGCACCATCAGTTTGGTCAGTATGGGCCAATGGGCCATGCCGGGTGGGATGTAACATAAAGCGGCAGTTCCTGGAACATCCGAGAGTCGCAGGGTTCTCTACCCCTGAATCCAGCCACCTAAGCTTTGGATTCCTTTTCTCACACACAGAATTTCATCCACAATTCAGGCTCTCATTAATAATATTCCCATCTTGATTTTGGTGGTGTCAGGTGAAATACTGGGTGCCTGTGGCACAAGTGGGCTTCAAGATGCATTTCTGTAATGCATATGGGTTGCCAACCTGCCAGCAACACCAGGAAGGGGCTGGAGATCTCTTTGGGAAAGTGAGGCCTCAGCGTCTTTGGGAGGTACCACTGGATTAGGAGGGTGGAGAAGCCAGAGCCCCGCGAGCTCCTCCTTCCCCAACTCCATGATTTGCCCTTGCCCCCCCCCTAAATATCCTGGTGGAATTTCCCAGGCTAGAAGCCCTGGAGTAGACTCTGAGTTAGGTGTATAGGGAGGTCTCAATGATTGGATAAGTTTCTTTGATAGTTTTGGTCCAATTGATGCTAATTTTGCTCCTCTTGGAGATATAGAGCTGCAACAGAAGTCTGGCCGAGCGCTTCAAAGGTTCTCTTGCTGTTTGAAGAGCAAGAGTCAGGCTTTTAGGAAACAAAGTTCATGAGGCTCCAGGATTTAAAAGCTCGATCCAGGCCTAAATAGTGGCTTATCAAACTATCTTGGTACGCCATGGATTTTTAAAAAAGAAAAAAAACCTCTAAGTAGCTAATTCAACTTTCATGGCAATAGCTCCCCTACACTTTGTCACATGCATAGCTTACACATACACAGATATTGGTGTAATGAAGCATTTAGGAGGCATCTAGGAAACATTGATTCCCATTTTGCAAGTAAGACGAAAGGCAAAAAAAGCTTTCTTTTAAGGTTAGGAAATACCTGAGAATCCAAAAGAGAGAACTGGAATACCAAAGAATTTATGTTTCTATCTTGGGCCTAGCCAATCTTCAGCAATATTTAATACAGCAGAGTTACACCCTTTCTTAGTCGGTTAACCCGAATGTACTTTAGAAGGGTGCAAACTCTGTTTACCACCCTAATGGCAGTGGCGAGGGTCGGAAAAATGGCCAGCAAAATGGCGCCCACTCCTACCCCCCAATTCTGACCTTTAGTTCAGCACCAACCTTGGGCAGTCACTACATACATACATCTTTTTTATTTTGAATAGTGGGTGATCTGGTAATGAGGCAGGCTTACCAGTGAAAATACTGCAAACTGGAATCCCACTGCAATAAATGCACGATTACATGCCTTTTGCAGCATCTGACATAAACTAAATGTGAACTTAGTCTGCATTTCCACATAGCAAAAAATTGTTCTCAAAAAAAAAGGGCATTTGGTACATATACAAACTGTGTGTACCTGAACTCCGCGTTGTTTATAGGGACAGATTGCGTCCCTGGCCTGTGGGTCTTTCCGGATTTCACAACTAAATCAAATACACGATAAGTACATATGGTGTCATCCGAAGCAAATGTGGGACAGTACCACAGTAAGCGACATTTCTCATGCTGCAAAGAAGGAAGTAACCATGTGGCTTCCTCTCCACCTAAACATCAGGCACTTCCTGACAAGTGCCGCTCTTATGAGTGGAATCACTCTCACCTCGGAGTGTGGCGGAGCCTCTAGTAGGCTTCTTTCGCAGCGAGCTGGACGGCCATCTGTCAGGAGTGCTTTTGATTGCGTGTTCCTTGCATTGTATGGGTTGGACATAATGTGTCCTTTAGGGTCTCTTCCACCACATCTGGCTATGATTTGAAATTGACACACCGGGTGTACGGTTTATTCGTTTCATAAGTAACTTGGAGCTGAGTTTTGCGGATATGTCTACTTGATTGCACCAAATGCAATGAGAGTGTTGGAAAATCCAATTGGACTGTAAAAAACTTCCCTGAAGGGACATCCCTAAACTAAGAATGAGCTACCAACGGCAAAGTAAAGATCAATATGTATATAAAGTCAACATAAAGCATATATTAAAGCATCTACATGGATCTGAACAGGATAATTTAAAATGTGTTTTGTGGTATTACGTTCAAGCGAAATATTCCATGCTGTCATTTGAGAGAGAAGATCACTCCATGCACATGTACAGAGCAACAACATACAATGAAACCAGCCGAAAATAAAAAAGCATCAGGGTTTCCGAATAACAGAAATATCACGCTCCAATTCTTGGAATGTAAATACCCACTTAATCCTTGATCATTGCTTCCAGTAATAATCCAGCTTTCCTATTCGATGAGAGAATATACTGGGCACCTCTATAAGTGTTCCTTTCCTTGGCCGCTAAAACGCTGTTCTTAGGAATGTGGTTGAAATTGAAAACAAAGCAAGCAAACTGCAGAACCCTTTGGCCCGTAATGACGGAACAAATGGAATCTGGTTATCTGAAAGAAACGACACTCAGTATTTCATGAGATTCTGTGACAGGGCGTTTTACTACCGCATGGAGCTGCCGTATTTCTGGTAAAATACATACGCCTTTTTATGCCATGGTGGTGGTCAGGAAGAAAAATCCTCAAGAACACAGCAGGATATTTGTCCAGTGTGTACCATGGAGCTCTTGGCTAGAGGCGCACGCGTTTACTAGGGAGCCCAGGTGGTAGGCCCCAGTAACATTAGAAGGTAAAAAAATGAGGTGTGCGGGCATTGAAGCATAGTGGGTATCGTTCAAACCGAGGTGTGATATTGTGACTTTCTTCAAAATCTTCAGCAAGCATTAATGCCTTATTTTTTCTAAAACCAAAACATGCCCATTGGGAAGAGTACAGGGCTGGTAGGTTGTAGGGTTTTCTGGTTAGAGCTCATCTGGTGTTCCAGCAGCATTTTCTTCTGCATTCGTGACTGGCATCAAAGATTTGGCAGGCTTAAAAGCTTCACGAGAGAGAATGCTACTGGAACACGGCCATACAACCCAGAAAACCCATCATACCTTAGTGATTTCGGCTTGAAAGCCTTTGACAGTACAGGTCTTGTTTGAATGGAAATCTTTCTTACCAGTGCAGTTTGCTTGGGCACAATTTTCCTCTCCACAGATTCCTCCAGAAGCAACATCTCAGATCTTGGCAATTCTGAGGAAGGAAAGGGAAAGTACATTTGTTTAAGGAAAACATTCCATTCAAATAAAGCAGAAAGCAAACAAAGAGCAGGCAAGCATAATTAACTGCAATAGTTACTACAATATGTTTGCAGATTGTTGGAACTGAAAAACTGACATCCTGAAACTCTTGTTTGTCTCTAAGGTGTTACTGAACTCAAATCTAACCAAAAAAAATGTGAGTGCCATTCAGTGTACAATTACAGCTAATAACTGAATAGATGGAATTCCCCAAGCTGTGGGCTCCTCAAAATGCCAGTTCAATCATGCCGTATTTGTGAACATCTGGTGAAGATAGTCTCTTGAGCAGCGTCACTCCATGAACTTAGGCGTCTCTAAAATGGATGTGGTTTTCCTGTTTTTCTCCTGATGGGATGGCCTGCGTAGAGACCATTTACATTGCTTTGCAATTCCAGCCTTGCTTATTGATAAATTCATATATTTATCGATTCCCACCCTCAATATCTTCTTTCTGATTGTTACTGTTAAAGATTTCTCTTGGTCTGCGCTTTTACTTGTCTAGCCCAAACACTGGGAATGTGGGTCCGTTTGGTTATCAAGCATGCTAAGACACAGACTACAGTTTTCAAATATGATTGAGCTGGTGCAATACACCGGCATGGATTCTAAGCAAATCATTCTAAGAAGAGCTTGTGCAACAGAAGCAACTGCTAGTTTCCCATAGAACTTTCTGTCTTCCTGAAAATCCTGTTCCAGGGGATCAAAAGATACACAGGGACAACACTAGAGAAATTGTTGGGGGTCTCCAGCCTCTGTCAGCATGGCCAATTGGCCATGCTGGTAGGGGCTGATGGGAAATGTAGTTCCTGAACATCTGGAGAGCCGCAGGTTCCCTACCCCTGAACTAGCCACTAAGCTGGATTCTTTCTCACACACAGAATTTCATCCACACCAGGCTCTCATTACTAATATTCCTGATCTTGATTTTGTGGTGTCAGTGAAATACTGTACTGTATATTTAAGTGGGTTTCAAGATGCATTTTGTATCAGATATGGTTGCCAACTTGCCAGCACCAGGAAGGGGCTGGAGATCTCTTGGAAAAGTAGGGCTCAGTTGCCTTGGAGAAAATTACTGATTTAGAGGGTGGAGCAGTTATATCCTGCTGAGCTCCTTCCCCAACCCATGATTTCCCCGGTTCTGCCCCTAAATATCCAGGAATTTCCCAGGCCAGGTCGGAGTAGACTCTGAGTTAGGAGTTAGGAGGTCTGTAATGATTGATAAGTTTCTTTGATAGTTTGTCCACTGATGCTAATTTTGCTCCTTGAGATATAGAGCTGCAACAGAAGCCTGGCTGAGTGTTTGGGGTGTTCTGCTGTTTGGAAGAGCAAGAGTCAGGCTTTTAGAAACAAACATGAGGCCCAGATTTAAAAGCCTGATCCAGGCCTAAATAGTGGCTTATCAAACTATCTTGGTATGTTATGGATTTTTAAAAAAGAAAAAAACCTCGAGTAGCTAATTCAATCTCATGGCAATAGCTCCCTACACTTTGTCACATGTATAGCTTACACATACACAGATATTATGTAATGAAGCATTTAGGAGGCATCTAGGAAACATTTTCCCATTTTGCAAGTAAGACGAAAGGCAAAAAAAAGCTTTCTTTTAAGGTTAGGAAATACTGAGACCAAAAGAGAGAACTGAATACCAGTGAATTTATGTTTTGTCTTGGGCCTAGCCAATCTCAGCAATATTTAAATACAGCAGAGTTACACCCTTCTTAGTCGGTTAACCTGAATGTACTTAGAAGGGTGCAACTCTGTTTACCCTAATGGCAGTGGCGTAGGTCGGGAAAATGGCGCCTGGGGCAAAATGGTGCCCACTCCCCACCCCCAATTTACCTTAGTTCAGCACTGAACTTGGGCAGTTACCATACATACATCTTTTATTTTGAATAAGTGGGTGATCTGGTAAGGAGGCAGGCTTACCAGTGAAAATACTGCAAACTGGAATCTGCACTGCAATAAAAGCAATGCACGCACACATGCTTTTGCAGCATCTGGACATAAACTAAATGTGAACTTAGTCTGCATTTCCATATAGCAAAAATTGTTCTAAAAAAAGGGCATTTGGCATATACAAACTGTGTGTACCTGAACTCATGTTGTTTATAGGACAGATTGCGTCCTGGTCAGGGCTCTTTCTGGATTTCACAACTAAACAAATACTGATAAGAAATATGAAGTCATCGGAAGCAAATGTGGACAGTACCACAGTAAGTGGACATTTCTCATGCTGCAAAGAAGGAAGCAATGATGTGGCCTCTCCACCTAAACATCAGGAAAAACTTCCTGACAAGGCTGTTCGACAGTGGAATCCACTACCTCGGAGTGTGGTGGAGTCTTCATAGGCTTTTAAAGAGGCTGGATGGCCATCTGTCAGGAGTGCTTTGATTGTGTGTTCCTGCATTGCAAGGGGTTGGACATAATGGTCCTTAGGGTCTCTTCCAACTCTATGATTCTAAGGACTTAAATTGACACTGGTATCATTTCATTTGTTTATAAGTAACTTGGAGCTGAGTTTTGGTGGACAGGTCTACGGATTTCACCAAACTACGCAGTGTGTTGAAAATCCAATTGGACTGTAAAAACCTCTGAAGGGACATCCCCAAACTGGGTGAATGAGCTACTAAATGGCAAGCAAAGATCAATATAAGCATAAAGCCAATATAAGCATAAAGCATTCACATGGATCTGAACAGGATACTTAAAAATGTGTTTTGTGGTACATGTTCAAGTGAAATATTCCATGCTGTCATTTGGAGAGAAGACTCAGCACATACAGAGCAACATACAATGAACCGAGGGCCAAAAAAGCATCAGGGTTTCCAGTCACAGAAAGACTAGCTCCAATTCTTTGGAATGTCACTCCACTTAACTTGATCATTGCTTCAGTAATATCCAGCTCGTCTTCGATGAGAGAATATACTTCCTGGGCATCTATAAGTGTTCCTTCTTGGTTGCTAAAATCATGTTCTAGAATGTGTTGTACCTTTGCAAACAAAGAAGCAAAATCAGAACTCTTTGGTCTGTAATATCAACAATGGAATTCACACATCTGAAAGAAACTGACATCAGATTTATGAGATCTGTGACATATGTTTTGCTAACTTGCTGATGTTACTTTAAATACATGCCTCTTTTTATGTATGGTGGTGGTCAGGAAGAAAATCCTCAAGAACACAGCAGGATATTGTCCAGTGTGTACATACCATACAGAGCCTGGCTAGAGGGTACAATGTTTACTAGGAGTCTAGGTGGAAGGCCTCAGTAACATTAGAAGGTAAAAAAATGAGGTGTGTACATTGAAGATAGTGGGCATTTCAAAACTGGAGGTGTGATATTGTGACTTTCTTCAAAATCTTCAGCAAGCATACGTTCTATTTTTCTAAAAACCAAAACATGCCCATTGAAGAGTACAGGGCTTGGGTATTGTGGGTTTTCTGGGTTGTATTCATTCCGGGTGTTCCAGCAGCATTTTCTTCTGCATCTGTGACTGGCATCAAAGATGCAGGCGAAAAGTCACGAGAGAATGCTACTGGAACACGGCCATACAACCCAGAAAACCCATCATACCTTAGTGATTTCGGCTTGAAAGCCTTTGACAGTACAGGTCTTGTTTGAATGGAAATCTTTCTTACCAGTGCAGTTTGCTTGGGCACAATTTTCCTCTCCACAGATTCCTCCAGAAGCAACATCTCAGATCTTGGCAATTCTGAGGAAGGAAAGGGAAAGTACATTTGTTTAAGGAAAACATTCCATTCAAATAAAGCAGAAAGCAAACAAAGAGCAGGCAAGCCCACTAACTGCAGTAGTAACTACTATAATTTGCAGATCGCTAAACTCAAAACTTAAGCATCCCGGGAAGTTTGTTGTTTGTCTCTAAGGTGTTACTGAACTCAAATCTAACCAAAAAAAATGTGAGTGCCATTCAGTGTACAATTACAGCTAATAACTGAATAGATGGAATTCCCCAAGCTGTGGGCTCCTCAAAATGCCAGTTCAATCATGCCGTATTTGTGAACATCTGGTGAAGATAGTCTCTTGAGCAGCGTCACTCCATGAACTTAGGCGTCTCTAAAATGGATGTGGTTTTCCTGTTTTTCTCCTGATGGGATGGAAGCCCCATGCGTAGAGACCTCATCTCACACTGTTTCTGCAATTCCTGCCTTGCTCATTGATAAATCTATATATTTCTATCGGGATTCCCACCCTCAACATCTTCTTTCCAATCATTACTGTTACAAGATTTCTCTTGGCCTGCAGTTTTACTCTGCTCTAGCCTAAACACTGGGAAATACGTATGGTTATACAAGCATGCCAACTTAAGACACAGACTACAGTTTTCAAATATGATTGAGCTATGCAATACACCGGCATGGGATTCTAAGCAAATCGTCTAAGAAGAGTTTTGTGCAACAGAAGTAAATCTCATAGTTTCCTCCATAGAACCTTCTCTGTCTTCCTGAAAATCCTGTTCCAGGGGATCAAAAGATACACAGGGACAACACTAGAGAAATTGTTGGGGGTCTCTGGTGGAAGGTGAAATCTACAAAAGTCTTGTGAAAGCGGAACTAAGCATAAATCCCAAACCAATGTTATAACAATTAAGAAAACCTAAGCTGTTTCAGCTCAAAATATAGTCAAAAATCTCTCCCAGTAGAAGAATTTGGGAGCATGAACTGGGAGCTTAAGTCAGTGCTGGGACATTCAGGTGTTGACAAAGCTGGAGTGAATACCATAGCGAGGCAAAGCTTTTGTAGGGATTTGCTCACTGGTTCAGGCTGCCAGAAGCAGTTTTTTCTGCTTGTTTTAACTCAGGAATGAAAGGCATTTCAAGTCGCCCTGCACTTTGTTGCCTTGAAGCTAATGAACCCTTTAGTGAAATACTTGTATCCCAGCAGTTACTGCATTTGAAAGCAATATTCCTCACCCTCCAGAGCTTGAAGAAAGTACAGGACAGGTTCAGCGATGTCTCGGCAAATGGCTCCAGTAGAATCTTGTAAGTTGTCCACTAATTCTTGCAGCTCTGGCCTGCCAGTCTCCAGCTTCACTGGATTAATCTCATCCAGCGCCTTCTCTAGCTAAGAGTTCAGGGCAAAGAGGACAAGATGTTAATGCCAACTTGTTACATTATACCCAGGATGAGGGAACTACTGATCTGAAAGGATGGACTGCTAGAAGAACAGGTTTGAGTATCAGATTATTTGTCTTAGTAAGATCAGCAATTTGGGCTAATTTGATAGCTTAATAATAGTCAATGGCTACAAAGCTGTGCTGGGCACCATAAAGTGGAAACAAGAAATGTTAGGGAAATGGGGAATGATATTATGATGTTGTTACTCCTAACCTGGTACCATTAAATGTTTTATAATGTCTGAGGAAGATGGCTGAGTATTCATGCAAACGCCATTGGCAGCCTGTGTTCCCCACCCCAGCCTTCTACAGACTGAATTTCACAGGCCGCTTCCGCACGGCCTCCTTCCGCCCCCACGCCGCCAAGAGTGCGGGCGGCGTGGGGGCGGAAGCCCGCAGCGGCGACTGTGCGAACAGCGGCCTGGGGGCGCCTTTTTTGGCGCCCCCAGGCCGTCATACATGGGCCGTGCGGAAGCAGCCACAGTGTTTGATGATGCATGGTTTTTCTCCGGCAAGATGGATACTTTAAAAAGGTATAGGTAGTCTGTGCTAGCAAAGGGTCAACTTTTTATTTACTGGATGGATTGCCATTGCCTCCTCCAGTCACCTGCAGTTTACCCCAAAAAAGCTGGGTATTCAATTTACTGACTGCAGAAGGATGGAAGGCTGAGTCAACCTTGAGCTAGGTATCTGAAACCGACTTTCGTCAGGATTGAACTCAGGTTGTGAGCAGAGTTCAGACTGCGGTAGTACAGTTTACCACTCTGTATCCCAGGGCTCTTCAAGATGGATACTGAGACCCACATCAAAGGAAGATCTCTAGCCAATCTTGGATGATGCAGTTGGAAAACAGTTTTTGAAAACACTCAGCTCCTTGTGCTTTAGACTTCAGCTAGAATGTGACAGAGTTCAAATGCGGATGGAGACCAACAATAACAAGAATGAGGTCAAGAATCACAGGATAATTCCTATTGCTAGAAGAACATGCAGCCATGCACCCCTATGGCAAATTAATGTATTCCAAAGTTCATCAGGATGGTAATGGCCATAGCCAAAGCCAACAAACCCATTTTGAACTGGTACTGACATTCCCAATTCCCTCTGGTTGAACCTGGAATTTAAGTGATCAGAATCAACTCTTTGGGTGTTTTGTCTTTCAACATGAAGATCCCAGGCAATTATTATTACTGGATATGATACACTTGTCCAGGGATGATCTATCATGTGTAAATCCTTTTGCACCATTTTAAACCCTTTTTACGCCGTTTTCACACTGCTGTTTTTGGCCCATGCGGAATCCACCTTTTTGTTAAACCAGGATTCGGGCCACCATCCAATTCTTTCTAAGCAAGGTTTCTAAGGTTTCATTTTTGTCCTTCTTTCTGTTGCCTTGGAGGGTGAAGCCAGAGACTAAGCCAGGATTCAACCAGGACAAAGCAAAGATTCCCTCATTTTTTTCCTGCATTCACGAGTTAGAAGAAATCTATTATTAAACCACATGACTAAATGGAAGAACAGAGAGCAGTCTGTTGAGAATCCTGCTCAAGCCTATTCAGTGGTGCATACTCCCACAAAAATATTTTTAGGAAGGCACAGTTCAATATCTAGCTACATATATTGCTGGAAGTAAAAATAAAGCAAGAAGCGTGGGGTTGTGGAAGACCTTTACCTGGAGTTCTAGGTCCTCCAAAAGGTCATTATTTCTGATAATAGCCAAGAAGCCATGTAAAAATGTTTCCGTCAGATCTGTGGACAGTGAAAGGAGGGACGTGCATGCCTCCTCAATTTCCATCTGCTCAGTTCCCATCATTTTCTCGATTACCACAGGTACAGATCCTATAGAAAGAGAAAGAGAAAGGTTTACTGCTCAATTCCAGTCTATAAAGGGGCAAATTATAGGTCTTAAAAATCTGATGTATGTATTCAGCATAAATGAAAATAATCTACTCAGATCACTGTTTGTACTCCAATATAAAAGGCTGCCAGCACAAAGGCTAAGTATAATAAGAGGATCCGTAAAATTAAGTATGTAGTTATTTTTGCTGCGGTAAAATTCCAGAGTGGATGAATGAGACTTGCATGAATGAGACTTGGGCTCATAAGCTTCCTTCCCCACTCCCTTGCATGTAGTATCTATATTAGGGTTGGCCAACCTATGGCGTTCGAGATGTTCATGGAATACAATTCCCATCACCCCCTTCCAGCATGGCCAATTGGCCATTCTGGCAGGGGCTGATGGGAATTGTAGTCCATGAACATCTGGCACACCATAGGCTGGCCACCTCTGATCTATATATTCCAGTCGTCATTACATCTGAATCATGAGCT
Organism: Sphaerodactylus townsendi; assembly: GCF_021028975.2. NCBI lineage: Eukaryota > Metazoa > Chordata > Lepidosauria > Squamata > Sphaerodactylidae > Sphaerodactylus > Sphaerodactylus townsendi. The sequence continues at coordinate 7,118,672 of NC_059439.1, read as the reverse complement.
ATGGTTTGCTGTCTTCCCTACAAACCAGCAAGCCACTATTTCCTGTTCCATGTAAACTATGCCAGATGTCAAGTACTTGTCACTTGATTCAAAGTCTCAATTTCCTTACGTTGTTTTTCCCCCCTCCACCTCAACTCCAACAGACGACATAGAATTTACTTATACTTGCTACCTTGAATACTTTTTCCAGCTTGTATTGATCCTTATTGGTAAAACAAGAAAAAACAAAGAGTGGGACAAACATATGATAAACATTAAAACAAGTAAAATCCAGTTTGGGGTTCTGACCCACTGGTAGAAGACCAATGAGCAACTTGACATCCACAGAACTTTCCCAAATGTCTTGCTTTAAACTTTCTAATGATTTCAAACTTAAAGCAAGGGAAAATATACTCATAAATAACGAAATCTGTCATTGGTACACAAAATTACTGTTTGGAAGATAAAAAGCTTTGTGGCTTTACGGGAAAAAAACTACATTAGACTAGATATATAATTCACCTAACAAAAAGGTCATCAGTAAAATCTATAAACTAATCCTACAGCTAAAAACTGAAACAGAATTAATTATGAAAAACATGATCCACTGGGCACAAAATTTGAAAAAAAAAATCCATCTAAAACATGGGAAACCTTTGGGAAAAATAACAGGGAATTAACTCTATCTACTGGAATAAAAGAGGATAATATTAAGATGTTTTATAGATGGTATTTAACACCGTTATCCCTATCAAAAATCAATAAAACATACTCACCTTCATCTTGGAAGTCTGGAAACAAAGAGGGCATCTTTATCCACTGTTGGTCATATAAGAAATTAGAGAATTATTGGAAGAGTGCATAACACTATTGAAAATATAATAAATTATAAATTTGAGAAACTCCCAGCAACTTTTTGTAATATGGCTCTGTGGCAATATAAACCTTCAAAAATAGTTGCTAGGCATTTGAAAAGCAAAGACTTACCTCGATGGCATCAGCAGGAATACTGTATGGCACACCAACAAGCAGCGCTGTTTAATAAAGAAAATTCAAACTCTTACATAGACATTTGGGAACCACTAATACAGCATTTATATAAGAACGATCCTGTTAACAGGACAATATTAGTAATATCTTAAGAATTACTGGAATAATGAATTAATTAAATGATTTTGTTCTCCTGATCGACAAATTTAGATAAACAGACATCTGTTCTTATTTGAATTGTTAATTACATGTGTGCTAATGTAACAAAGGAGAAGTTTTTCTTTTTACTTCTTTATATTGTAATAATGTAAACACTGTTTTTTAAATTTCTTTCAATAACGCATTTAATTGTGTTTTTTAATGTTGACTCTGCCCCCAGCCACACCTCCGGAACACCCTTGCAACATCCGTGCAGGCAGCACAGGCATGGAAGCTTCTGGCAACGAATCTGGCTGTTTTGGTGGGCTATAGTGGCTGTCTGCCTATATCTAGCCCCTGAGAACAACTTGGCTGTCACAATTTAGACCAACTGAAGTGGTGTGTTTTCAAGTTACCCTTGCCTTGCTCTTATATTTAGCAGACCTGTGAGTAGTTTGAACAATTTAGACTGGACAGAATCTGAGTATTTTTTATTCTTCTTACTTTAAGCATATTGTTACACAATCTGAACTAATTTTCCTATATTTCTGAACCATGTTTCAAGTCATTTAACCTTTTTTACGTTAGTCATTTATCAGTGTGCAAGCTTGCCCTTCCCATGTGCTGGGCATAATGTTTGGTATATTCTGGAGTTTATGCCTAATAAAGGTTTTTGGAATTGGAAATTGGACATAATAAAGGATATCAGCCAGCACCCCAATCATCAGATGAGTTGAGGGTCAAAGGGGTGCTGGTCTAGGGCCCCAAGGAGACAGGGTCAGAAGATGCCGTTGCTCAGAAGGCCTTAGAACCTACTGCAGCCAAATACACCTTTGCAAAAACAGGCTGAATACCATATACCTGCTTGTGAATATCATAACCATGCATACTCGGTATCATCTTGAATGAGATAATTTAGATATTCAGGCTTTAAAGTTGTACCAGTATTTTGAATTGATTGTGACAGTATAACTGCTGTAGCTTTCCTGAAAACGGGATCTGTTAATTGCTTCTTGTACTGAAGAGCAGAGTCAGCCCAGCTTGTTCTAACATCCCTGCATTGGCAGGAATTTCTGCCTTTTTACCATCTCTAGCAATTAACATTCATGCATAAGTATTAAATAAAACTACTTAAACATGCTTACGAAAAGTTGGTGTTCTGTCATCTTGTAAGAGTGCAATGGCTGTGGGAAGAGAATGAGTAGAAAGAAGTAATAATACTATTAAGTAACTTGACAATCATTTTTAATTTGGAAGAAGAAGAGTTTGGATTTATACCCCACCTTTCTCTCCTTTAAGGAAACTCAAGGTGGCTTACAAGCTCCTTTCCCTTCCTCTCCCCACAACAGACACCTTGTGAGGTAGGTAGGGCTGAAAGAGTTCAGAGAGAACTGTGACTAGTCCAAGGTCACCCAGCAGGAACGTAAGAGTGGGGAAACACATCTGGTTCACCAGATAAGCCTCTGTCACTCAGTTGGACGAGTGGGAAATCAAACCCGGTTCTCCAGGTTAAACTCCACCTGCTCTTAATCACTACATCATGCTGGAAAGATCTCCTGAACATAGTTCAGAGTAAGAACATAAGAACATAAGAACAAGCCAGCTGGATCAGACCAGAGTCCATCTAGTCCAGCTCTCTGCTACTCGCAGTGGCCCACCAGGTGCCTTTGGGAGCTCACATGCAGGATGTGAAAGCAATGGCCTTCTGCGGCTGTTGCTCCCGAGCACCTGGACTGTTAAGGCATTTTCAATCTCAGATCAAAGAGGATCAAGATTGGTAGCCATAGATTGACTTCTCCTCCATAAATCTGTCCAAGCCCCTTTTAAAGCTATCCAGGTTAGTGGCCATCACCACCTCCTGTGGCAGCATATTCCAAACACCAATCACACGTTGCGTGAAGAAGTGTTTCCTTTTATTAGTCCTAATTCTTCCCCCCAGCATTTTCAATGTATGCCCCCTGGTTCTAGTATTGTGAGAAAGAGAGAAAAATTTCTCTCTGTCCACATTTTCTACCCCATGCATAATTTTATAGACTTCAATCATATCTCCCCTCAGACGCCTCCTCTCCAAGCTAAAGAGTCCCAAACGCTGCAGCCTCTCCTCATAAGGAAGGTGCTCCAGTCCCTCAATCATCCTCGTTGCCCTTCTCTGCACTTTTTCTATCTCTTCGATATCCTTTTTGAGATGTGGCGACCAGAACTGAACACAGTACTACAAGTGTGGTCGCACCACGGCTTTATATAAGGGCGTGACAATCTTTGCAGTTTTATTCTCAATTCCTTTCCTAATAATCCCCAACATAGAGTTTGCCTTTTTCACAGCTGCCATGCATTGAGTTGACATTCCCATGGAACTATCAACTAAGACGCCCAAATCCCTTTCCTGGTCTGTGACTGATAGCACTGACCCCTGTATGTGAAGTTTGGATTTTTTGCCCCTATGTGCATCACTTTACATTTTGCTATATTGAACTGCATTTGCCATTTCTTAGCCCACTCACCTAATTTATCAAGGTCCGCTTGGAGCTCTTCGCAATCCTTTGCGGTTCTCACCACACTACATAATTTGGTATCATCTGCAAACTTGGCCATCACGCTACCCACCCCTACTTCCAGTAAGTCAGCGGGGGTCACCTAAGACTCTCTGCATCAGTGTTCTCCATCTGTAAAATGGATAAATATTAGGGTTGGGGGTCACCACAACATGAGGAACTGTATTAAAGGGTTGCGGCTTTAGGAAGGTTGAGAACACTGGAGTAAGTGAGGCATATTTTAGTGTCTGATGTACTTATATGCCATGCCCCATACCCACAGTGGCTCAACAAGGGATGGGAGGTGTAAAGTATTCTCTCCCAGGAATAAAATAAAGAAGGATCAGAAATACTATGTGAATAAGCCTCATTCTTCCCCATCACTACTACCCCTGCATACCGTGTCTCGCTTCTGCAACAACTCTAGATCCTTGAGCCTCACAGCAGCAGTGGCGTAGTAGTTAAGAGCAGGTGTACTCTATCTGGAGGAACCGGGTGTGATTCCCTGCTCTGCTGATTGAGCTGTGGAGGCTATCTGGGGAATTCAGATTAGCCTGTGCACTCCAACACATGACAGCTGGGTGACCTTGGGCTAGTCACAGTTCTTCTGAGCTCTCTCAGCCCCACCTACCTCATAGGGTGTTTTTTGTGAGGGGTGAAGGGAAAGGAGATTGTAAGCCCCTTTGAGTTTCTTACAGAAGAGAAGGGGGGGTATAAATCCAAACTCTTCTTCTTCTTCAAATGTTGACGGGTGCAAATGAATTCTCACTGCATCATGGTAGCTAATGGCAGTGGGCTATAGATTTCAAAGTTATCTTACCTAAGGATCCTTCTCTGATTAGTAACCATTTTATTCTGAATGCCAGGGTGCAGTCCTTTGGGATGATTACTGCTTTCTTGCTGTCGTGGATACCCTACAATGAAATTGAGTTTGGTCAATATGTTACTCAATATATCTCTCAATATGTTGTTTCTTTTGCCAGTCCAAGCATAAGGTGTAGTCAGCCATGATTTATTTTAACTGTGGTTAGTTTGTAAAACTGAAATTGGCTCACAGTCACTCACATCCTGCTGTGCTGTTTTCCCCATTTTCACTCTGATCAAGAATCTTTGTAGCTAGAGAATATGCGTGGGAGGCACCAGGGGGAAAGCCAGGGTTGTGTTCAATCAACACAAAGCATACTTGAGATCGTGGTTATTTGACCAACTTCAAACCATTGTTTCAGAACCTGGTTTGATGGACCTAACTAACCTTACTGGGATGGTTTGCGTTCAGACAATCACACTAACTGTAATTGGTCAAACTAATCACAGTTGGTTTAATTAACTTAGAGCAGTGGTTCTCAACCTTCCTAAAGCCTTGACCCTTTAATATAGTTCCTTATGTTGTGGTGACCCCCATGGCCTCTCTAAACTGTTCATGAGTTCATCTGGGGAAGCGTCCCTCCATGAGCCTGCTCTAAAGGCTCTGTTTTCCTGGCTGTTTGAATTGGAGGAAAGAATGGGGGAGGTAGCCCTGCCCACCCAGCTGGGGGTTACTCTGCCCTCCGAACCCGGGGTTGCTCTGCCCTCCAGATCCGGGGTTGCTCTGCCCTCTGGGATTGGGTTGCCGGGGGGGGGGGGGGGGCTGCGCCGCAGTGGCCCAAAAACATGCTTGAAAAACATGGATCTTCATGGATTCACCTGGTTTTAGTGCTAGGTCACCCCAAAATCACCACCACATCACACCTCAACCCCTTTGCCACGTGTCTGAACACAGCAATCACTCCTCCCACGCTCCCTGGTGCCGCAGTGGCCCAAAAACCTGCTTGAAAAACATGGATCCTCATGGATTCGCCTGCTTTTTGCCCTAAGTCACCCCAAAATCACCACCACCCCACACCTCAGCCCCTTTGCCATGTGTCTGAACATAGCAATAACTTCTCCCACACTCTGTGGTGCCACATTGGCTCCAAAACCTGCTTCAAAAACATGGATCCTAATGGATCCGCCTGGTTTTTTCACTTGGTCACCCCAAAATCATCACCACACCACACCTCAACCCCTTTGCCATGTGTCTGAACACAGCAACACAGCTTGGGGGTGTGGAGTCAACAGCATAAGGCAAGAGTCAGTCAGTCCAATTGCTCAGTCCACGCTCCGTGGCACCGTAGTGGCCCAAAAACCTGCTTCAAAAACATGGATCTTCATGGATCCACCTGCTTTTTGCCCTGTCACCCCAAAATCACCACCACACCACACCTCAAACCGATTGCCACATGTCTGAACACAGCAATCGCTCCTGTTCAGACAGATAGGCAACAGCAACAATTCTTACTTGGGAGTAAGCCTCATTAAACTCAGCAAGGCTTACCTCTGAGTAAATACACTTAAGGCTTGCACCAAGAAAATAACACAGGGGAGAAAGAACAGGCTGAAGTTAATTATAAGGAGAGAGAAGGAACAGCGACAAAGAAGGAAAGGGAGATCAAGGAGCAGACAAGAGAAGCACTAGGAAAAATCAGAGAGAGCCATTTCAGACTGGGATGGAGGAGGGGAAAGAAAGTCAAAAGTCCAGAAATTGAGATGGGCAGGGTAGTGACAAAGAACGGGGTGGGGGCAAGAACAGGAGAAAGTGGGAAAGGAAAAACAGAGCAGGGGCGATTAGAAGGGGTGAGCCGATGCCAGTGGTGGGATCCAAAAATGTTAACAACAGGTTCAGATGGTGGTGGGATTCAAACAGTGGTGCCGCTGCACACACACACCTCCAGTCCCTATTGGGCAGGGAGGTTGCTTTAGTAACCCCTTCTCAGCATTCAGAGAAAATTAGTAACCACTTCTAGAGAAGTGGTGAGAACTGGCTGGATCCCACCTCTGGCCGGGGCCATTCTCAAGAAGGCGCTGGGGCAGGAAAGGGGAGGGAAAGTATATGCAAAAGAAAGAGAGGAGAGAGAAGGAACGGTGTGGGGGGAGAAAAGCACAGGAGAGGCTTGATCCCTTCATGCCCGCTCAGAGGTACTTTGCCCCGGGGAGGTGGATCCTTGCCACTCCCGCCTCTCCCCTCACCTGGATGCTAACGTCTTGTGTTCCTCCCTCCAGGGCTGGCTGGATGGCTTCTGGTTCCAGCAGAGGCGAGCTGAGCTGCTGGCGCCGATCCGCAGCTCGATGCCGGCTTGGCCCGGCCAGCAACAGGCTTTTCTTCCCCTACCTCACTCCCTCCACCCACCTTGATGACAGGAGCCTTGGCGACCCCTGTGAAAAGGTTGTTCGACCCCCTGAGGGGTCGCGACCCCCAAGTTGAGAACTGCTGACTTAGAGCTTTGCATTATATCTGAACCTTTCTCTCCAATTTCTGCCGTACAAACACAAATCTGACCGTAAATTTCATTTTGACGCGGAGTTCAGCGAGGATGTTGCCTTCTGTTTTGTTGGATTCCCTAAACCAGTGATGGCGAACCTATGGCACGGGTGCCGGAGGTGGCACTCAGAGCCCTTTCTGTGGGCACACGTGCACAGAGTTCATCATGTGGAGGTGGCAGAAAATCACCCCCCACACACACACACATATCTAGGCTAGCCTGGGCACAATCCTTTACCTGGGAGTAAGCTCGGTTGCTGGCAATGGGCCTTGCTTCTGAGTAAACCCTCCTAGGGTCGTGATTCACCCATTTGAAGTGTTGCACGGTTGCTTCATCAAGCTTACTCCCAAGTAACGCGCACCTCGGAGCCAACCATATTTTCTAAACTAAAACCTCAGTATTCAGGTTAAATTGCCGTGTCGGCCCTTCGCGATAAATAAATGGGTTTTGGGTTGCAATTGGGGCACTCGGTCTCGAAAAGGTTAGCCATCACTGCCCTAAACTCAGTTGCTTCTGTAGCTTCGATAGTCTCAGTGATCAAATACAGATTCTTCCGGAACTTCTCTGATTGCTTAATAAGCACATGGTCCAAGTTGATTTTACTGTAGAAAAAGATAGGAATCCAGTGTCTAAGAATGGAGGATTTATATATAAACACTAAGAGTAACATTTCTAACGCAGCATTTATATGAATAATTATATGAATAATAAGAGTACTAATGCTACAAGACTGGGTCACTCTTCAAGCTACTTATGCTACAAGACTGGGTCACTCTTCAAGCTACTTATGCTGCATCCTACATGGAGTTCATTTACTCTAGACTAAATCTAGTGATTTCAAGTTACTCTGTTCAGGATTCCACTGTAAAAATAACTCTTCTTCTCTTCATCAGCGTAGTTATAACCACAACCTTACATTATCTTGTTTCATGGGTGGGCTTTCCTTCGGGCCACAATCAGTGGGTTACTATTTCAGATGTACATGCCCCTATCTTAGTTACTGCTTTTCATAAAGCCTTTCCTCACAAGCCGGGGTGTGTGTGTGTGTGTGTGTGTTTCTTAGGAGAGGTGGAATGTAAGGTTGTGTTGAATGTGTGTTCCGACCTTGAGAGGTTCCCGCCAGAGGATCCTGGCTTTCTGCCTGGGAAGGGGAATTTTGCTGTTTTGGTTATCTCTCTCTTGCTTGCTAATCTGTGTGAAATTTTGCTGTTTTGCTACCTGATCAGCATGCCTCCTCTTCACATTTTTGTCTGAAGAAAGTGAACACACCTTTGCTGTGCCTGGGAATATGACAGCCTTGGTACCATTTCCTATCCACTTCTCCTTCATTCATGTAACCTTGCTTTGAAGGGGAAAGTCCCTTCTTTTCTCCTTCACCAAAGGTGTCATTTGCTTGTTCCAAGGAAAACAGCAGTGGCTGCTTATTCTTCCTCTACAGGACAAGTTGCAATGGGGTGGGGATGAAAAAGGCTTCAGTCCAGTGGTAACCTTTATAGCAACAAAGTTTTATTCTTGGTATAAGCTTTCGTGTGCTTGCACTCAGTGTTGTGCAACATCATACATTGGAATGACAATAACAACAATAACAAAAAACCACAGAGCAAAAACACAGAGAGTATTTTTGTTATTATCATTCCAATGTAGAGCAGACATAATTAAGAGCAGGTGCACTCTAATCTGAAGAACCGGGTTTGATCCATCTGAAATTTGACTTTATTTTAGTCTTATGTATTTACTAGTCATAATGATATAATGTATTTGATTTACTTATGTTGTTAGCCGCCCTGAGCCCTTCAGGGATAGGGCAGGGTACAAATTAAATTGATGATGATGGTGATGATGATTCCCTGCTCTGCCACTTGAATTGTGGAGGCTTATCTGGGGAACCAGATTACCCTGTGCATTCCAACACACGCCAGCTGGGTGATTTTGGGTTAGTCACAGTTCTATGGAGCTCTCTCAGCCCCACCCACCTCACAACGTGTTTGTTGGGGAGGGGGGAGGGAAAGGAGATTGTAAGCCCCTTTGAGTCTCCTTACAGGAAAGGGGGAATATGAACCCAAACTTTTCTTGTCTTGGACAACAGTTAATGTATATTTGAAATTGCATTCCATTATCAGTTTTATCACCGGAAATCATGGTGGTGCATATTGTTGAGTTTCATATTTATGAACATATAATCATAACACACTTTTCCTGGATGTTGTGATGCATTACAGGTGAGTCTATAATTCATGCAAATTCTTGCTCCTTGGAGGAATGACAGGATAAAAGTGAGATAGTGATACAGAATTTCTTGTTTCCCCCCTGTTTTGTGCTTTGGATTCGTTAGTGGGGAAGACCTCAGAGCATCATTTTCTCATGTTCCTCCCTGGTGGGGAATGAGTAGGGCTCTCTTGGAGACCTCAGAAACAGAATGAATGAAAGTGGTGGCGAGAGAATGTTTGGTTGTCTTCAGGTTTTAGTTCTGGTCGGGTCTTGGAGGTGGATACCCACATATCTGCTCTTTTCCAGCTTACCTGCTCCCATCTAGAGAATCGAGAACTTGAGAACTGACGTGCCTCTTTTTCACTTTTACAGATTTTGCATGAGACAGATTGGCTCTGCTTTCCAGTCTCAAGGCTGCTACGTCAGTAGCCACACACACATCCCCCTCTACTTTTCCATCCACTTGGTCCACAATGGTGAATGAATCTGAATCGCAGATATCTAAGGACAGAAGCAAAGAAAAGCTGTGATAAGGAAAAAGGTAATCCTAGAGAAAACTGTTATTGGGAGAGAGAGAGGATATCCAGGCAGCGGAATAGGAAAACAATTGATAGAGAAATCCAATTAATTACAGAACAGAAAACAGCAGAGGAAAAGGGCCTGAGCAGGTTGCATTCATTGTGGAGGAACACAAAACCTGGGGAAGCAAACTCTTGCAAAATTTAAAAGTGCTGATGACCACACAATGTGGCTGTGAGTATATACATACCGTATATACTCGTGTATAAGCCGACCCGTATATAAACCAGGGCACCTAATTTTACTGCCCAAATCTGGGAAAACTTATTGACTTGGGTATAAGCCGAGGGAAGGAAGCCAGGAGGCAGAGGGAGCTCCTTATTTGGTGACATCAGGGGGAGTCACTGCCCAAATAAGGAGCTCCCTCTGCCTGCCAGCTAGCTGGGCTTTGTCAAACTCAGCGGGCAGGCAGAGGGAGCTCCTTATTTGGGCAGTGACTCCCCACTGATGTCACTGGGCTTGGTCAAACCCAGCCAGCCAGCACGCAGAGGGAGCTCCTTATTTGGGCAGTGACATCCGGGGGAGTCACTGCCCAAATAAGGAGCTAGCTAGGCTTTGTCAAACCCAGCCGGCAGGCAGAGGGAGCTCCTTATTTGGGCAGTGAGCTCCTTATTTGGCCAGCCAGGGTGCCTCGGGGTTCCCCCCTCACCTTGGAGGAGGGCAGCAACAAGGGGCTTCCGGGCAGCGGCAGGGAGGTTGTCCCAGCCTGCCCCCAGCCTGCTTGCCATTGATAGAAAATGGTAACTCACGTATAAGCCGAGGGGGCTTTTCTCAGCCTTTAAACAGGGCTGAAAAACTCGGCTTATACGCAAGTATATATGGTATATTAAAACTCACAGGATTTCACAATCCCAGTCATCCCACTTCTCCTTCAAGGAGGACTGCAAGAATATATCTTCTCCTTCACATTTTAGATTCACAACAACTCCTGAAGGTAGGTTAGACTGAGGGGGTGTAGCTGGTCTTGGGTCATCTGGTGGGCTCCAAGATCCAGATGGAACACTCTACTGCTGCGTCACATGTAAATTTCCCCAGCGGGGCAAGTACCAGTACCTTGGAGCTGTTTTAGGTTGGGAAAATGGTGCCAAGTATGTGTGTCTATAGCTAGTGGTGGGAGTCAAATAATTTAACAACCAGTTCCGGTGGTGTGATTCAAATAATTTAACAACTGGTTGTTTACAAGCAAACCTGCTGAATCCCACCACTGTCTGTAGTCCTTTCTCACAAACCATGGTCCTAATCCTGAGTGGGCCTATGTGTTCCTGGGACCTGAGTTCTCAGCTCTCAGCACAGAAATCCATGACTATTGAAAACCAAATCTGCTTTTCCAAGTGTATATCAGTGTCCATAAATGAGGTTTCCAAATCATATTTACTGCATTCACGCTTGTCATTTTTAAGTACATGCACGAAGTGCTTTTGGTATAGACATTTCTGTGGATACTTGGTCCCAAGATTCAGAAATGGCTGCAACTCCTTGCCATTTGCACAGAGTTTCCTGAAGTGGCACCTTCATTGGAAACTTGTTGGCAATTGTAGTTGTCTCAGTGACTGCACATTCTGCGAAACTCATGTGACAGTAATTGTGCTGATAAACATTGTGGCATGTGGGGTGTATGTATGTTTCTCTGCCTTTGATTTTGATTTGATTTGAAATTTAATTTATATACTGCCCTCCCCCTTTCTGTGCACATGTACAAGGAAAATGCCATACAAGACAGATTTTCTTTTGAAGAAAATTAAGTTTTTAAATGCAACTCCAGGAAGTCCTTTTAATTGTGATGGGCTGCTGTGTTGTCCATAAATAGGCAAGAAATGTGATTTGGTTCGTTTCCAGGCAGGTTTCACTCTTTACCCAATGCTTCTGGTTTGCTTCTCCACACACAAAACTGGAGATTGATGTGTTAGCATGCATTTGCAAGGTTTGCACACGTTTATTAGTAAACACAACCAGGACTGATTGCATTTTGTACTAAAACAATTTAAAGGGTTGGATCCAATCAATATTTCTACTTACCCAATTCTCTTCCTTATTGCAGACCCCTTTCCCCACAGTTTTTACCCATGCTAATCCCATGAACTTCATGGTGACCCAAGGTGGTAAAAGAAAGGGTCTCCTCGTCCCTTTTTCACCTGTAGAAAACCCGGTGGGATCCAGTCCTAACATTTATTTTATTTTTAAAAAGTGATGTTGCCTTTTTACCCAAATAGGGCCCTGAAGGTGGCAAACATCAAAACGTTTTAAAAATATTAAAACAGCATTTAAAATATATATGTAAAATATTTAAATACAAAATAAAAATGTGTAGACGTACAAACACAACACATTGAGGTGTAGCTGGGCCAAACTGTGCCGATAGGGGATCCAATCTTGGAGATTACCTCATTTTGCAGTGTGCTGCCCTGGCAAGAGCACATCACTTAGCTTGTAATCAGTTTTATAGTAATGGTTCTTCTGCCACCATGGGTTCTTGCTGTTCCTTTGGACCAGACACAGAACTCTGAAATGGTTGTGGTCTGCGGGGCAGCGGACTGGGATGAAGTCTCCTCCTGGATCCAGTTGTTTAGTCAGTGATTTTGTAGCTTCGTAGAACATCCTGTCTGGAACCTTTGTATTCTGACCTTAAACATAAGAAAATAAACAATATTGTGACTTGTAACTGATTGTGTAGATGGTCCTTTTTCAGTTTAACCTTCAGTGCTCAGATCATGGACGAAAAGGCAGATCAGACCTTTATGCATCGATTAACCCCAAATCCTGTCTCTCCTCAATTTTAGCCCTTCCTATGGGTCCTGTTTTTTTTTTAAGAGGAGTAGTGTATTTACCACCAAGAATATCTGTATTCACCTTTGTTCTTATTATGCTCATGGGAAGCAGAATCCAGATATGTAAACTTACCATCCCTCATTTTGGGCTCATTAGAAAATCTCCTAAATCGATTCATACATTATAAAATCTTAACATTCTCCCAAATGTCAGGCTGACAAACATGATCTGGGAGTTCACTGCCTGAAAATCAATTCATATGTTCATATGTTCTCCAGGCTCATCTTCATCCTGGAGAAAAGTGACTAGTGGAGTGCTACAGGGCTCTGTCCTGGGCCCAGTGCTATTCAATATTTTTATCAGCAACTTGGATGATGGAATAGAGGGCATCTTAATCAAATCTGCAGAAGACACCAAAATAGGAGGGGTAGCTAATACCCCAGAGGACAGAGTCAGAATTCAAAATGATCTGGACAGATTAGGGAGCTGGGCCAAAACAAACTAAATTAATTTCAACAGAGATAAACATAAGATACTAGGGTGGAAAAAAGAAATGCACAGATGGGTGACACTTGGCTTGACATGGGAAAGGGACCTGGGAGTCTTAGTAGACCACAAACTGAACATGAATCAGCAGTGTAATGCAACGGCCAAGAAAGTCAATGCGATTCTGGTCTGTATCAATAGGAGTATAGTGTCTAGACTGAGGGATGTAATTGTACTGCATTGGTTAGACCTCACCTGTACAGTTCTGGGCACCACAATTCAAGAAGAATATTGACAAGCTGGGATGGGTCCAAAGGAGGGCAACCAAAATGGTAAAAGGTCTGGAATCCATGCCCTACGAGGAAAGACTTAGGGAGCTGGGTATGTTTAGTTTAGTGAAGAGGAGGTTAAGAGGTGATATGATAGCCATGTTTAGATATTTGAAGGGATGTCATGTTGGTGAGGGAGCAAGCTTGTTTTCTGCAGCTCCAGAGACTAGGATCAGGAGTAATGGGTTCAAGGTGAAAGAAAAGAGATTCCACCTAAGCATCAGGAAAAACTTTCTGACAGTAAGGGCTTTTCGACAGTGGAATGCACTACCTCAGAGTGTGGTGGAGTCTCGTTTGGAGATTTTTAAACAGAGGCTGGATGGCTGTCTGTCAGGAGTGCTTTGATTATGTGTTTTTGCATTGCAGGGGGTTGGACCTGATGGCTCTTGGGGTCTCTTCCAACTCTATGATTCTATGTGTTCTCATGCCCATTTCATATGTGGCAAGAATAAGCTTCGTGCCCACCACTTCGTGCCCACCACTTCAAATTGGGGCCCTATCAGAGGTGGGATCCAACCAGTTCTCACCACTTCTCTAGAAGTGGTTTCTAATTTTTTTCTGAGTGCCGACAAGGGGTTACTAAAGCAACCTCCCTGCCCAATAGGGACTGGAGGTGCGTGTGTGCGGCAGCGCCACCGTTTGAATCCCACCACCATCGGAACCTGTTATTAAAATTTTTGGATCCCACCACTGGGTCCTATATTGCTGGGAACTGCATTCCAAAGACAGAACATTAGCACACATCTGATCAAAAGTCTTCAGGGTGGCCAGAAGAACTTTATAACAGGTGAAACAGTTTGCAGTATCATCAGAGGCTCCCAGAGAAGGGATATCAGTGACACAAGGTGATGATGCCTTCAGCTAACCAAACCCCCTTTAGATAGAGAAATAAATGTTCACTGTTGTTCTGGGCAGGAGCATCTTTCCTGGCCACCACTTTAATTCACTGACTTCATTCCCTGTTCTGGGTCTCCACAAAGCAACATGACTGGCTGAGCTTCTGCATTCCTGTGCTTCTCTGTTCTCCAGTCCCAAAAGGCAGACTGCAAGCCTTTGTGTGTGTAGTTCTGAGTGTTTCAAAGTGTATTATTCTGTCTTTATATTCAAACACTTTCAGTCTTTGAACAATCTTAAAACTTTATGGTAACACAGTTCCCTCAGTCTTGACCTACTTTGTTTTGCTGTGGTCCGAACTGAGAAGTGGGTGTTACAATTGCCTAATCCTGGCTTCTCCCAGGAATGTAAACAATCAGTTTTCTCGTATTGCTACACTAAGGGGAATTGGAGTTTGACTCACCCATCCACCCCCGCAACCTGTCAAACACCAGATCTATGACCCAAATCAGACTCTATAACTTGGAGGTTAAGAAGCCTTTATTGGTAGACAAACAGGTAAGAGGGAAAAAGCTGGTTCTGCCAGAACCTTCAAACAACCCCAGTATATTAAACCCCTTTCCTCCTCCCCCCCCTCCGTAGCCCATAATACTATCCCACACTACAGAAAGCGCGAAAAGCAGGAATGCAGGATGCTCAAGGTCAGAAAATTGAGATAATGTCTTTAGCTGTATTGCCGAAGACTTTCACAGCCAGAATCACTGAGGTGTATGGCTGTGTTCTAGTAGCATTTTCTCCTGATGTTTCGACTGCATCTGTGGCTGGCATCTTCAGAGGATCTGATGGTAGCAAACAGGTGTATCGAGGGCAAATGGCACCCGGAGACAAATTGTCTCTGGGCACCCCCCCCCGCCCCCCCCCCCCGCCGCCTGGGTAAGGTGTGGGCTCTGCCCCCACCACCCATGTGACCAGGAAGACGGACTTCCTGCTGCCTCGTTGTCTTTGGGCACCCTCGACACCCTCCCTCACTGTCTCCCCCCCCCCCCAGGCTCCTGGCTGGACTTGCAGCCGGCAGTCCCTTCTGTTCTCCCCTCCGAGGAAGCCAGAAGTGACTGCCATCTCTCGGCCTCCGAGAGTTGCTTTTATAAGCACTGAGGTCAGGGGCGGGGCTCAGGAGGCATGGCCACGCCCCCACGCCACCTAGATATTTACATAAAAACTCCAATCATCACCCAGGACAGAAAAGGAGCACAATAAAAACTTTGGTAGATCATGTAAAAAGAATCTGTGAACCCCCTTCAAGACAAATTGAATCTGGGCTCTACAGGCTATTGGTTACTCCACTACAGACATCAGAAGAGCTGCAAGACCAAGAACAAACCACAAGGAAGTACATAAACAGCCACCTAGAGGGAAAGTGTTCTTACCATACATCAAGGGAATCACTGATTGTATAGGGAAACTGACGAAGAAACATAACCTCGAAACAATCTACAGACCCATATAGAAAATTCAACAAATGCTGCGTTCAGCAAAGGATAAGAGGGATCCTCTAACTTCTGCAGGAGTCTACTGTGTACTGTGCGGCTGTGGACAAGTCTACATAGGGACCACCAAACACAGAGCCCAGACACGAATCAAAGAATACGAAAGGCACTGCAGACTCATTCAGCTGGAAAAATCAGGATAGGGCAGGATAAAAAAATTAAATAAACCAATGTCTGCGGCAGGTTTTTCGCCTAGGAGACATTCAGGCAAGTTTATTAAAAGATCAAACTCACCCAGCTGTTTGGTAGCAATCAGATTTTGCACTCAGGAATACTTGCATTTGCTGATAAAATTGCACTGGTTAATGGTTTTTTAAAAAAAACCTGCTGACACATAGGGCACAAGTCATCAAGTTGTCCCATCACTTCCAGAAACTGCCCCTCACCCTGTTTTGATCACTCAGTAGCATCGCTCAAGGAGAACCCTGATCTCACTGTCTCCAAAGGAAGGCATCCTTGACTCTTAACATGGTTTTCTTTACAGATTGTATTATCAATTGAAGGTTCATCCATCTCTTATCTGTGCAAAAACAAATAGAACCTGGACTGATAAGCCCCACCCGCGATACAATACTATCAGCCACATCTTTGCATAACAAGTTCCACCCAAACACTTACTGATTGGTTCCCCACCCTGGGACATGGACAATATATACCCCAAACATTCCCTTCTCTCTAGACATAGTGTGTAAGAGACTTCCCTCTGTGATATACCTCTGAAGATGCCAGCCACAGATGCAGGCAAAACGTTAGGAAAAGATCCACCAGACCATGGCCACACAGCCCGGAAAACCCACCAGAACCAAATAGAACCTATGAACGTGCTAAGTTGTTAGGAAGAGGACTGATCGAACGTGAGAACTTGACAGTCTGAGCAGATGTATGAAGCCATTTAAGCAGACCAAAAAGGGCATGAGCCCCATCTCTCTCCCCCCGCCCCTTCTAGGCCCAGGATGTATTCCATAAAGTCTTCCAGAGTTTGTTATTAAGTTGCTCCTGACAATCCAGCAGCTCAAAAATCTGCTTTAACTTCCACCCATCATCACATAAAGAAGTATTTTAATGGAAATAGCTTCTTACCTCCACTAGCGATGGCCTCTTTCAAAACTCTGTCTCTCTGACTTTAACCGAAGATGCCTCCTTTCCTTCGCAAGCTCTCTTCTTTTTGCCACTACTGGCAGAAATGTCAACCTCTTAAACTTCTTCTTGTGCCAAAAGAGTAGATCTTGTTTCGTTTTCCTTTCAAGCCGATGACTCAGTGAGTGAGGTATTTTCCCGTCTCTTCCCAGAATTGCTGCTGCCAATTCTAAATTCCCTGTGTCAACAAATTCTGTCTTTATTTCACTATGTCTTTTTTGAAGATAGGATCAGTTTAGGGTCCAGTCCTGGTAGTGTACGTAATCCTGTTAGGATACATTGGGTGCTGGCAATGCAAATGGCCAACAGGAAGAACCCCTGTTCTAGCACCCATTGCCAGATTTGGGCAGACACTGGGCACAGATGTGTGGAGGCCATATGTTGATACCAGATCTAGACATCTCTCCTGGTCAACATGCCTGACCAAAAAATGAAAGCAATCCTATAGCTCTGAGTTCCAGCAGATTAATATGGCAAGAGCTCTTCGCAGCCGACTACAATCTACAGCATTAACACCCTCATCATGAAACCCCCCACCCAGACAGGAGGCATCCATAACCACAAGCATGGAACAGTGGCCAACTCATTTGGAGCAGATTCACTGGGTGTGTCTGCGATCCAAGGACTTTATTACTGATTTCCTGGTTGATAAGAAGTCTGGTGAGACCATTACTGACCTATGGGATGATGTCACATGTTTACTAGGCAGACTATATTTAAGGGGTGGTTTGCCATTGCCCTCCCCAGTTGTCTGCATGTTATCCCCAGCAAACTGTCCTTTTTTACCGACTTCAGAAGGACGGAGGACTGAGTCAGCCTCAGTTGGTTTCCCAGTTTCCCATTCATCTCTAAAGTATTTATCTGGTTGTCTCTGGCTGCCACATTGGCCTTCAAAAGCAAATGTATCCAAAGCACATGGGGAAGTTAGAGACCATCCTGTCCCACTGTCCACCTCCAAATTTAGGGAAAGGCAGGAGACCTCTTGCGTGACACTGAGCTTAGCAGGCACCTTCTGGATGGTGCTCTGTTTCAGGGAACCTCCTGTCCTCTCCTTGAGCTCAGAGCTAAAGACTCTTCTTTAGAGAGAACCCCACCAGTCACTTTTTAATATGTATTTGTATTTAAAAAAAATTTGTCTGATTAATTGGGACAGCTTTTTAATTGATCAAATGGTTTTCTGGTCCATGTATCCAATTTAATCTGAACAATAATTTAATAGTGAGACTTTTAAATCACGAGTTGTAAGTTTATATCATGGCACTGCCACCAATGTAATGTCCCTACAATTTCTATCTCTAGGTGTCAAGTTTCTTCTTTTTTTATAGGCCTCGATGGATTTTGGTTTGGTTTCGTCATGTAGCATGTGAATGTTATCTATGTTGTGACCTACCCCTTTTAAAATAAGTGTTATAGATAAATAGATAGATCTTATAAATAAAACGGGGCTTTGATTTTCAGTCTGCAGGAACTTCCCTGAAAGAGGGTGTCTTCACTTCTCCACTTCCCCTTCTGATAAATTATTTGACATTGGAGATTTATTGGCCTACTTTTGGTTCCTCTCAAATTTAAATCATGTATTTTCTCCAAAAGAGTTCTGGGTAGTGTACATTTTCCTCACTGCCTCAATGTTATCTCCACAACAACCCCCTGAGCAGAGAGAGCAGCTTCCCAAAACCACCCTGTGAGGAGCATGGCTGAGTGACCACTTGAACTGAGTGACCATTCATCATACCACCTCTCCCTCAGCTCCACCTCAGCACTAACCTCTAAATTCGCTTTTGACAATATTTAGTGGGCAATTCTATATTTAGTTACGTCTTTGGATGGGTCTCTTGGCTTTCAAGAGACGCTATTCCGTAGCTTAGAAAATCAGGCTGTTGTCTACTAGTGCTTTTGTGTCTTGCAAGGCTGACTCTGCAAAGCTTTGAAAAGCAGGTTGCTCTTTTAAAGTACAGTGACTAGTAAACAGGAGCATATTGGGAGGTTTCAACAGCAAACAGGGCAAGCAGAGATAATTGACCTTTCACATCCCTGGCAGGGTCGTGGGACCACCCAGCCAAGACCTGAGCTGTGACAGCAATTGCTGTGGATATAGAGTTCCTCGCACCACACTGGATGAATAACTTCAGGGTTATAATCAACTTAAATAAATGTAATACTTTTATTGCCTAATCTTGTTGGGGCTTGCAGAAAGGGATAAATCGAGAATGCAGCTGAGTACGCAATGGACAGTGAAACAGGATATCTGGAATAGTTTCAGGTTCTTTAAGTTGGCAACAGGAAAGTCTTCATGAGGAATATTAAAATATCTGTCAATAACCATTGCAGAGGGGGAGATATTAAATCTGGCTCACATGAAGGCTCAACGGGGAGAAAGGATTGTTAAGTATGTAAAATACTTGGCCGTAGTCCTCTGTGAAGAGGTCAGCTTGCTCCTGGCCGCCAGTGTGAGGTCAGCTTGCTCCAGGCCGCCAGTGTGAGGTCAGCTTGCTCCAGGCCGCCAGTGTGGGGTCAGCTTGCTCCAGGCCGCCAGTGTGAGGTCAGCTTGCTCCTGGCCCACCAAGAACTTTCCCAGGCTGTTAAATGAGCATTCTGTCCTATTAGGAGAGAGGTATGAAAGAGGCCATATGCCCCCCCCCCCACAAGAGCATTACACTCTGCTGATAGCAACCCAGCGGTGATTCCTGGCCCGAAAAGTGTCCAGCTGCCCTCAACCCGGGCCAGAGCTTTTTAGGTTCTGACTTCAGCCCAGTGAAGCGCTCTGTCTAATGAGACCAGGGCCCTATGGGTTCTCTCTCAGTTCTGCAGAGCCTGCAAGACCGGAGCCTATGGTTCTGTGTAGTCAACCCCGCAGGGTCGTCGCTAAGGAATAGGCGAGACGCTGAGGAGGTTCTCATTCAGGTGGAGAGCGCCAGCAACAGGGAAGCGCTGGGATTTCGTGATCCCTGACAACTCTGCCCTGTGCTGGTCTCTGGCACCTTTATTAGGCCTTTCATTGTGTAAAGGAGGTGGGTAGGGAGATGATGGAGACTGAGACCTGGAGATCATCATGTGCTGCATGATCTCACCTGGCTACGCGGAGAGGAGCCGTAAGCTGCTGGAGCCTAATCCTCACCTGGGGGTAAAGCACCATTGTCCCTGCGCCTCCGTGACTGGAGCCAGACAGTCTCATGACCCGTGGACTCATATAGGGGATGTGAGGAGGGGTGGGGTGCAAGCACCCAGAAGGATTTTCAGAGGGTCCAAGCATTGAAGGCCCTAACGTTTCTGCACTACACGGCAAGCTGCTTAGTCAGCAGTGCATTACTACATCTCCTCCTTTTTTTTACATTTTAGAAAAGGGGACCGGGGAAATGCTAAGGGGTGATTTAAAGGGACGCTTGTCCTCCTCCTCACCGCCTTCCGGTCGGGTTGACCGAAGCTGCTTTTGTGTGTAACACATTAGAACTTAATAAGTGCGGGTAAGGGAAATTCGAGGGGCTTCTTACATAGGTTACAGGCAATATTAGACATAAGCATTGAACGGTAAAACAAGATCCTATAACGAGGCATACAATTAAACCACAATGCAGAGCTGTAACAATAGCACTCCAACCATCCCTCCCGCAGCTGTAGGCCCCAGAGGGCTGACCACCAATGGGGCAAAAAACATCATACCTTCAGGGATTACGATACAACTTCCAGCAATTCAAGCGCACTTTCAGCATAAGAATCAATTGGGAACCAGAATTATCAGAGAGATTAAAGCAAACATATATCAATGCATTATCTCACAACCTTGGTGGGATGCAAACAACAATAAGTAAATCGAATAGCTGCACAATTATCTAAGGTCGCTGACGAAGTTTGACGAAATTCTGCTGCTCGAGCGCCAGGGCATCCAGAGCGGTGGAGGTGGTAGAGTTGGATAGGACTTCAAGAAGGGCACACAGGCCAGAACGGGCCGACATAGTCTTAGTAGTGTTTACATGAAACAGTCCGGGACTTGGCCACTGGGAGTCGCCTATGGAAACATACTCCTCGCCTTTGGCTAGATACGGCCAGCTGCGCCGGCCCGCAAAGGGGGGGTCGAGGGGAGGGGCTGAGCGGGCACCGCGTGCTTGGGCTCCCGAGGTGAAGCGCTTTCCGATGCAAAACAATGGTGAGACGGGCAGTAGAGAGTCCCGCAGGGCAGATAGGGCGGAATGCAACAACAGCTGCATCACGTATAACTTCTAAAAAATTAAGGCAATGCAGTAACTTCAATAATCAGTCGGGTCATAGTATTTCAACAATTCCCCTTTGCAGGTCGGCTCCAATGGGCAAGGGGCAAGCAAGGCATCATCGACATTGGCGGGCTGGCAACAATATATACAAGACATGCAGCTGTTTGTAGATAGGCTTACTAACTTGGCTATAAATGAAAAAAACAATAATCATAGCTAAACAGTACATAGGCTGGGATGTAAGAAGGAAGGCAACCCCGTGGTTGCATAATTGTCCAATGCATGGCCTCTGGGTTGCCGTTTGATCTACCAGCTACAAAGCTACACAGAGCCGGTTGCATGCTAGGAGTCCATGGGTTTCCCTCAGAGCCGCAGGGAGAGCTTACTGGATAGTCTTTTTTTAGCATTGCAGGGTTCAGTGACTCTCACGAAAGCAAGGTTGTGAGAGAAGCATGGTTCCGGCCACTATTCTGCCGCTGAAAACAGCCTGGAGAGTCTCCAAGGGTTAATCTATCAGGGAATGTCCCTGGCTGCAACTCCAAGCTTTCCAGCCAGGGGGCTGCAGAGAGAGAGAGAGAATAGCGACATTGTAGGATGAGGAGCAGCAACACGCTGCATCAACCTCTTGAGCCACAGCTGGCTCCAGGGCTGCCGCTCCCAGGGGCACGAAGCTGGGCTGTGATCCTGTGTGGAAGAATGGGTGTGTTGGCTCCAGAGAGATCCCTCCCATCTCGGCCCAGGCTGGGGCAACCGGGCCCCTCCTGACAGGGCGGCTGGGTTGGATCCCCTTCCAGGGAGGCCCGCCTCTATTTCGGGATGGGGCTGGCCTGGCATGGCTAGCTGGACTCTTGTATGGAAGAGAAAAACAAGCAAACGCTTTTCCCCAGGGGTTTTGCGCTACTTGGCTGGGTTGGGGAATGACAATAGAGGGACCTGGAGCCCTGAGTGCATATGGGCAATTTTTTTGAATGATTGATAGAGAACGATACTTTGATATGGTCTGCTGGATGAAGACGATCCCTTGATTAAGTCGAGATAGGGGGGGACCACTCCCCTTCGCTTTCAGCGCACTTTGTGGCCAAGCTTTCAGGGAAGGGCTGAGTTGGGCCTCCATTCCACAACTGCCATCACTTGCAAATATTCAAGGCTAAGCAGATACAAGGCAGGGAATTCGTCCAAGGCTTAGGAGAAGGGAGAGGTCACAAACCAGGTCGGCAACTTTAAACAAATCACAAATTATAGTCATATCGTAATATAGCATCTCATAGGGAAAGATTTAGAGAAAGATGCAAAGAGAACAGTTCCTGGGCTTGAGCCGTTTGACTACACGAAAGCAATTTGAGAGGGGTTTGCAAGAAAAAACCTTTTGTCAGATCCCAGATCTAGAGGTGGGGAAAGGCCACGCCCATGAGAGAGAGAAGGAGGGGTGCAAGAAAAGAAGGCTGGGGGAAGGGTTTGGAAGTCAGCTCTTACCTTCCTCTCCCCTCCTGTAAGTAAGGAGACTTCATGGCTGGTTTGACTCGCTTTCCGCTTCACCTCTGCACAGCGGAGGCTGCTGTAAGATAGGGTGTGGCTGAGAGACCCCTTGGCACTGTGTGACTAGCCAGGGAGCCGCCCAGCAGAGAATGTGGGAGCATGAAAAATGATTTTTTGACTTCATATGTAATCTTGGCGCCACGCCAATGTGGCAAAGGTGTGGTGGGCTCCAGATGGACGGCTAAGGAAAAGGTTCTCGGCAAGGAAAGGTTTGGAAGAAGAGTTTTGAGGGTTTAAACTAAGATGCTGAGGCTAAGGCGTCCTAAGCAGGGTCCCATCGGGCCTCCTCCATTTAGGGAGCACATGCACGTAGCCAAGGCCCTGTTTAAGGTTGATGCTGTAATGGGCTTAAGCCTTTCAAGGCATTGGGCACACATAATCAGAAGGGAGAAAAACTTTGAATTGAAGCACACAAGTTATTACAGCTTAGAAGCAATGGAAAGAATCCCTCTTATGAGGGGAGAACCTTTAGGGACCCTTGGAAAGGGGGGGCAAGTGAGCATACAGGACATACATAAAGTATTGCCAGAGCAATACTATAAAGGTAACAAGGAGGGATTACAACTCTGATTTGAGATCTTGGTTTCTGGAGGTACTCGACGATTTTGCTGCCACTCGGGAGCTTTGAGCTTAGGTTTCTTTGCACACAGGCAAAGCAGAGGCTATGAGATCTGGTTTGAACCTTACAGCTGAGAGGGCCAGGGGGCTTCTTCTTCACGGTCAAGGACTTTGGCTTAAGGCCATTGTGTGAGCATTCTTCCCCTTCCATGCCTCATTGTCCTGTAGATTGGCTGCTATGGGGGCATTCTGAGGAGGGTTCAAAACGGCAGTCCCTCTTCCACCAGCATTTCTTTCTGTTGCAATTCAGTGACTGTGTGGACTCTGCAGAGATTTTGAAATGCGTACTATCTCTGGGGCACCTCACGGCGAGGCATGGTGACTTTGGAAGTAGAAGGGGTTAGCAGAGCAGGAAGTATAGGACATAGGGGGGGAGCAAGCCAGGCAAGCATCTCAGCCCCCACATGGTCTCCGTGCGGGGATGGGATCACTTTATACTGAGCTGGGGCAGCAAAGCATCCCCATGGGGAGCCCGGGGAAGGGCTTTGAGGTGCGGATTCTGGTCTCCCGAGGCTGGGAGATGCCCGGCGCTGGCCCTCTCCCAGCACGGGCATTGGGAGCCTCGGCCTTAGACTTTCCTGCCCAGGGTCTCAGCCTCCCCAGACCTCCTCCGGCCAGGGTTGTAGGGCTCCCCCCCGCTACTGGCAGCCTGCCATAAATTCCTCCTCGAAATGTCCTGGCTTTTGCCGCACTGTATTGAGACACTCGCCTCGGGCTGTCTCATGGCAGCCGAGAGGGCGGGCGCTAGAAGGCTGGCTTGATGGGCGCAAAAGACCCGGACATCTCCTGGCAAGTTGAGCATGTCGGCCAGCCTCGGGTTCCTTCCTAGGCCTGTGATCGCTTTGGCGACTCGGGCGGAGCGCTGCTCTCCTCTGGGCATGCCAAGGAGTTCGGCCTCCTGGGCTCCTCCTCTGCTGTCAGACCTGCTCTCTTGAGGGCCTCCCGGAGCCTGGGTTCACAAACTCTGCATAGGGCTCCTTTGGAGGTTTCCTGCCTGGGTGCTAGAAAACTCTTTGGGGTTGGCTTGGTCCGGGTATTGGGGACTTTCAAAAAACGTTTCTTGTAGGCGATTCAGAGCGTACCGTAAGGGTGGCCACCGGGCAGGGCTTAACTCTTGTACATTGGGCTAGCTTAAAGCTTCGGTGAGCATGCATAAGCAAGCTACAGCGCCGGTGGTGTAGGGCCGCCAGCTTCGTGAGGCTGCTCCTCTGCTTATGCACTGCTGGCGTACTTCCGCTTCCCAGACTCACATACTCGCTGGTTTAAAAAAGTACGCGTAAAGGCATGGCGTTTTCTGAAGTCCCTCCGAACCATTAGGTGGTTCCTGGCGATCTGCTTCCCAACATGCTCTCTGGCACATAGGGCTGGTGATTCCTACGCCCCGCATTAAGCTTCTATGGAGCTCAAAGTGAGGATATTATAGCTATAAGGGCGGTACTCGATAACCCACTAACAATGCCATCCCTCCCCCCTCGGCATATCTGTGGAAATGGACGGGCACAACAAGCAGAATATCGGGCATCGCCTTCCTCCGGCCAGGGTTTTCTTCGCAGATCGTGGCTAATACGCCTCTGGCGAGTTTTGAAACCCGCCGCCATTACGCGGGCGCTGGACGGAGGTGCAGTGGGCTTCGGAAAAAAATGAAGGCGGAGCAGGAGGGGCGTAGCTGGGCCGCTGGAGAATTTGAAATGGGTTGAGGAGCAAGGGGGGGCAGAAGGAGGACAGGGCCCAATTTAGTGTGGGATAGAGAAAATTCGGGTTGAAATTGAAGCTGAAAGATCGAAGCGAGGGCGGCCTACAGCAAAGCAAGCGGATATATTTGTAGGTTCTGCAGGCTGATGGCATGCATAACATTGTCTCCATCGCCAGTAAAGCAGTGACATCGGGCGCTGCATGTAGGCTTCCTGTGCTAAGAGGTGCTACCGGGATGTTTTCCCCTCCTAGTCCTTAAGCAGATTCAATGTCCCCCCCCTCTGTACCATGGACACTGAGCTTCAATCTCCTCAACCAATTTGGTATGCCAAGCCCTTCCCTTCTACGGGACCTTCCCACAGCATTTCGCTTAACGCTTAGTGCTCACAACGTGCTTGTCATAAGTCTCCAAGCTTTTGCAAGCTCCCATACTCACCTAAAAGTCTGGTTTGACGAGAGAGTGTCCTAGGACGCCGCTGAAGTTCCTCTGATGCTACGATTCAGAGGACAGGCGAGCACCGAACGGTCCAGGGTCCCCTGGATGCAACTTAATTCAGCGGGATTCTGCACCGCTGCCCTTCCTGTATGCGACGGTGGAGCAGGGTGCGAGTGGGTCTGAGGATTCCCCGGTTTCTGCACCAGCTTTGTAGTCAACCCCCCCGCGAGGGTCAGCTTCGCTTAAGGAATAGGCATGACGCTGGGGAGGAGGTTTCATCTGGTGGAGAGCTGCCAGCAACAGGGAAGCGCTGGATTTCGTGGATCCTGACAAACTCTGCCCTGGTGCTGGTCTCTGCACCTGGTTATTAGGGTTTCTACTGTGGGCGCAGCTAAAGGAGGTGTGGGTAGGGAGATGAGCTGGAGACCGGGAGACCTGGAGATCATCACGTGATGCATGATCTTCACCCTGGCTACGCAAGGGAGAGGGGAGCTGCAAATGCCTGAGCCTAATCCCTCACCTGGGGGCAAGACCATTGTCCCAAGCCTCGTGATCGTGAGCCTTCAAAAAAGCAAATGTATCCAAAGTACATGGGGAAGTTAGAGGACCATCCTGTCCCAACTGTCCACTCCCTCCAAATTTAGGGAAAGGCAGGAGACCTTCTTTAATGACAAGCATAATGTATTTTGCTTAGGGCAGGCACCTTCTGGATAAAAGGTGCTCTGTTTCAGGGAACCTCCTGTCCCTCTCCCTTTGAGCCTCAGAGCTAAAGATCTTCTTCTCTTTAGAGAGAGAACCCCACCAGTCACTTTTTTTAATATGTATTTGTATTTAAAAAAAATTTGTCTCGATTGAATTGGGACAGCCTTTTAAATTTGAGATCAAATGGTTTTCTTGGTCCATGTATCCAATTTAATCTGAACAATAATTGACTAATAGTGAGACTTTCTTTTAAAATCAACGAAAAGTTGTAAGTTTGATATCATGGGCACCGCCACCAATGTGTAATGTCCCTACAATTTCTATCTCTAGGGTGTCAAGTTTCTTCTTCTTTTTATAGGCCCCTCATGGATTTTGGTTTGGTTTCACATGTAGCATGTGAATGTTATCTATGTTGTGAATCTACCCCTTTAAAAAAATAAGTAAGCATAGATAAATAGATAGATCTTTATAAATAAAACGGGGCTTTAGATTTTCAGCCCTTGCAGGAACTTCCCCTGAAAGAGGGTGTCTCTACCCTCCACTTCCCCTTTCCTTTGATGCATAAATTATTTGACATTGAGATTTATTGGCCTACTCTTTGGTTCCTCCTCAAATTTAAATCATGTATTTTCTCCAAAAGAGTTCTGGGTAGTGTACATTTTCCTCACTGCCTCAATGTTATCTCCACAACAACCTCCCCTGAGCAGAGAGAGCAGTAGCTCCTCAAAACCAACCCCTGTGAGGAGTGACATGGCTAGAGTGACTGCACTTGAAACCTGAGTGACCATTCATCATACTCACCTCCTCCTCAGCTCCACCTCAGCACTAACCTCTAAATTCGCTTTTGACAATATTTAGTGGGCAATTCTATATTTAGTTACGTCTTTGGATGGGTCTCTTGGCTTTCAAGAGACGCTATTCCGTAGCTTAGAAAATCAGGCTGTTGTCTACTAGTGCTTTTGTGTCTTGCAAGGCTGACTCTGCAAACTTTTGAAAGCAGGTTGCTCTCTTTAAAGCAGTTGCAGTGACTAGTAAACAGGAGCAATATTGGGAGGTTTCTAACAGCAAACAGGGCAAGTAGAGATAATTGACCTTCACTATCCCTTGGCAGGGTCGTGGGGACCACCCAGCCAAGACCTGAGCTGTGACAGCAATTGCTGTGGATATAGAGTTCCTCGCGACCACACTCCTGGATGAATTAACTCTAGGTGGTTGATAATCAACTTAAAATAAATGTAATAATTTCATTGCCTAATCTTGTTAGGGCCTTTGCAAGGAAAGGGAAGGCAATCGAGAAATGCAGCTGAGTACGCTAATGGAAGACAGTGAAACAGGATATCTGGAATAGTTTCTAGGTTCTTGTTATAGCATACAGGAAAGTCTTCTATGAGGAATATTAAAATATCTGTCAATAACCATTGCAGAGGGGGGAGATATTAAATCTGGCCTTCAAGCATGAAGGCTCAACGGGAGGAAAAGGATTGTTGGCATGTAAAAATACTTTAATGTAGTCCTCTGGTAGAAGAGGTCAGCTGTTCCTGCTCCTGGTCACCAGTGTGAGGGCTTTCCAGCTTGCCCCTCTGGCCGCCAGTGTGTGAGGTCAGGGCTTGCTCCAGGGTCGCCAGTGTGTGGGGGTCAGCTTGCTCCAGGTCGGGCCAGTGTGAGGTCAGCTTGGCTCCTGGCTCCACCGTAAGAACTCTTCCCAGGCTGTTAAAATGAGCATTCTTGTCCCATTAGGGAGAGGAGGTATGAAAGAGGCCATATACCCCCCCCTGGCCCCCACAAGAGCATTACACTCTGCTGATAGCAACTCCAGCGGTGACTTCCTGGGTCTCGAAAAGTGTCCAGCTGTTCTCAACCCGGGCTAGAGCTTTGTGGTTCTGACTTCAGCCCAGTGAAGGCTTTTCCTGTCTGAATGAGACCAGGGGTCCCTAAGGGTTCTCTCTCAGGTCTCTGTAGAGCCTGCAAAAGACCGGAGAGCCTATGGTTCTGTGTGTGGCCTAGGTCAACCCCTGCAGGGTCGCTGCTAAGGAATAGGGCGGTAGACGGGAGGAGGTTTCTCTATCTCCTGGTGGAGAGCTGCCAGCAACAGGGGAAGCTGCTGGGATTTCGTGTGGATCCCTGACATTTACTCCTGCCTCCTGTGCTGGTCTCTGCACCTTTTATTAGGGGCCTTCGGCCATTGTGGGCTGTAAAGCAGGTGGGGTAGGGAGATGAGCGGGAGACTGAGAGACCTTGGAGATCATCATATGTGATGGCAAGGATCTCACCTACTACGGCGGAGTCATGGGAGCCGTAAGCGCCTGAGCCTAATCCTCACCTGCTGGGGCAAGACCATTGTCCCTGCGCCTCAAGTGACTGAGCCAGTGACAGTTCATGACCCGTAGACTCATAGGGGATGAGGAGTGGGGGGTGCGGTAAGCACCAGAAGGTCGTAGGGTCCGGGTTGGCGCCCAACGCCTTCTACTCACGGGTGCTGCTGGGTCAAGCAGTGCATTACCAAGCAGTCTCCAAGTGGCAGCAACTTAGGTTTAATCTGAGTCTTGGGCTCGAGGGAGAGGGAGGAAACCGGGCCCCAACACAGCTGTTGATTGCAGTTACATGATGGCACCCTCTAAATCTCCACTCTAATTTTCTTGGACCCAGAGTTGGAAACTCCTTTACATGTGGCAACGCCTCCCACCTTCCTCGGGTTACCTCCGTATGTGTTGCTCTCCTAGGCTTTTCTGTCTCCGGCCACTCCCATTGGCATCAGCCAGGCTTTGGCTAATCGCCTCTGGCTGCTTGGAGGAAAGAAACCCAGGAAGATACCTGATCCTGGGTTAGATGGAATGTGCTTCATTGGGAAAGTTCTGTTTTTTTTTTTTTACAGGGGAAGGTATTCCCACAGCCTCCCCTCCAACAATATTTGGAGACCACCCTGTACCTCTTGGATATTACTTTAATGGCTCACTGTTCTAAAAATAGACCATGACCGAAAGGCTGAAAGGTGAAATCAAACATTTTACAATCATTTGTGCATAGGAATTTGTTCATAGTTTTTTTTAGTCCGGCCCTCCAACAGTCTGAGGGACAGTGAACTGGCCCCCCTTGCTTCTAAAAAAAAAGTTTTCTGTGGGACCCCCCTGACCTAACAATAATGCAGTATTACTCATTTTACTGTTTTCACTGCTCATCTCTTGCCCATTCATGGCGCGGAAATACCATTCTGAGCTCCCTTTCATACTAAGCCCTCAGGCCACAGACAGACAGGCTGCACAAACATTCTAAGGGTGACAGTTAAACACAAACAGCTTCATGGCCTGGTGCGCCAGGAAAAAGACATTTTACCTGGCTCAGGTATGGACTTTTGGCGATTTGAAGGTCCAATTACCTGCCCGCAACAGGGAGGAATGTCATGTGAAAATTTGGGGGCCGTTTCGGCGTTAGGGCAAGACCAACAAACGAATGGTTAGCTTTTGATATATATAGATTATGGTAGATTTCACAGCTGCCAGATCTTTAGCTGGTTGTTGGCCTTCATTAAAATTTGAGCCTCACCCAAAGGCCTAGGAAGTTGTAATGTATCAGCGTAGTATTCATGCCGATCCCAGCAGGGCTGAATTTGACAGATGTTAGTTTTGTCATGATCTGCAGGTGAATTATGACAAAACTAAGATCCTGGTTTTTGGAAAAAGCAGTAAAAAACAAGTCTGGAAGATAAAGGGCCACTACATTGAGCAAGTGAAAAATTTCAAATATCTAGGACTCTGGTTTAGCAATAACTTGTCGTGGTCCACTCATCAAAAATATGTATTGGCTCGGGCCCAGTCAAACGCAAATGCCACTAGGAGGTTTTATCCTTCTAGGGGCAACCAATATATTCCCCCAGCTCTGCAAGTTTTCAAAGCAAGGGTGAGAGCACAACTGCTTTATGGAGCGCCCATTTGGCTAACACTCCAGCATTAGATCATTCCATTCTAAATTTCTGCATAAGGTATTATTTGGAGTGCCAAACATGGCGTCCCATATGCAGTCCTATGTCTAGAATCTTGGCCAATACTCTATAGGAGGCCACTATCTGGTTAAACATGACATAAAATTTTGGCTTTGCATATTCACTATCACAAGCTCTGACAACTCACCAGTGACGCGAACTCACCTTGAGAGAACTCCATCACTCTAAATGGTGCACAGCACAGTTATAACAAAGATTATGGTGAATTGGGCTATGATAGTGACTTCCTCTGAACATGCTAACCAGGTACTGAGAGACATTTGCCCTCATCAAAGATGCTGCTAATAGGGCAATGGATTATCAACACCAACTGCAGAGCTTTTGGCCAACAAATCCTGCTCTCGCCAATGGAACGGTAATTCCATTTTGTGCAGGGAAAATCCCAGCTCTACTATATCGCAGCCGCTTTTTCACCAACCCTATATATAGAAGAGTCTACTTTGCTGGCTAGGTTTAATATTTATGCCATCCCCTGCTCCATAGAGGAAGACTCAAGGCGGTCTACCAAACGAGCAAGAGGCTTTGCCCCTGCAGCCCAGGGCAAGTGCTGGATTCCATTGTGCACATCTTCTCCACTCCACTGCCCACTTTACCAGAAATCAAGATCCAGCTTATTAGTACAAATCACTGACTCTATGAAAACCCTGACAGAGCTTGATAAAGTAAATATGCTCTTAAACTGCAATGACCTTGACTGTTGTCTCGCAGTGGCAAAGTTTCTGGCTGAGGTTTGCAAGCTGAACTTATGATCCAGTGTGAAGTTTTATCTAGTAATTTTAACTGTATTTATATTGTATGTTCTGTATGCCAATAAAGGCTTATTGAAATTGAAATTGACAGATGTTAATTTTGTCAATTCGAAGATGTTTCAAGTGCTGCCCTAGTGTTTTGGGGATGTCTCAAAGAATCAGGAGTCGGAGGAACAAAACATGGTGCTTTATTTCCAAGCTGCTACTCACACATAGCCTAAAATCACTCTGCAGCTGTGCTCAATATAACACACCTACTGATTACCAATTCCAGTGCAACAGCTGCAGACTCTTAAAACAATACAGTACCTCACAATCAATACAATACATTACACCCCTTCCCCCTAACTCCTGTAATAATCTGGTGGGATTCTCTTTCGCTGAGATCGTCTCAGCTCCCGCTCTGGCTCCTGAGTCTGTGTTTGTTCCTGGTTCTGCAAAACAATTGGACCCCTTTGGCTGTTTCCTTTTTTATCCTGCATCTCCATCTTTCAGGTGCCCTTAACGCCCCAGGTTCCTCTGGGACAATTGACTATTTACTGCTTCCTCATCTCTGCAGGCTCCATCTGCCCCCTTAACGCCTCTAGACTTCTGAGGACTCCGGGGTTCCTGACTCTACTGTTGGGACCTGGCACTCTCTTCCTTACTTGGTCAACATGTCTGGCGGATCACCCTCGCCTCTTCAGTTTTCCACCCTATAAGACAAGGGTTCCTGTCAAGGCTGCCTCACAAACTGCTGGGACCCAACATGGACCTGCTCCATAATTCTCGACATACACCGTGATCATCCTTCCTATCAAATGTCCGAGGTGCTTTCAACACCTGGATCTTCTTCTCCGCGGGACGATCATCAACTGAATCGGGGATGCATCTTCGGGTCCAGCAACGCTGTAAGTTTCCGATTCATTAGCAACTCCTCAAGCGAGGGACTCCTCCCGTGGCTGTGCACGGTAAGTTATGTGCTGTGTGTTAACAAAAAATTCGCCAACCGACGGTGCCAATCCCCCTCTACTATTCTCCGCTGCAATGCATCCTTCTTCGCTGTACGCACTATCCTTTCTGCCTCGCCTATATTCGTAATTCGGATGAAAAGTGGCGTTTGTAGGTAAACCTGGCGACAACACCATTGGCCAGGAATGCTCTAAACTCCTTGGATACAAACGGCTGTCCCATTATCCTGATACCACCGTGATCCGGAGTGCCATGGGTTGTAAATAACTTCTACGCGAGTGCCCTAATAACTGTTTGTGATGTCATTGACATTACTGGCACTACTTCTAGCCATTTGGAATATGGGGAGGTCCACCACGATATGAGAAACACCTGGCCTTGGAAAGGCACCCTGCAAAATCAATATGTACCCTTGACCACCGGTCTTTGTGGACTCCCATTGATAGGTAGGGGCCTAAGGTGGGGCAGGTCGCGTTATCTGACACTCCCTGCACTCTGGCCATACCCATTCTTCTATTTCCCACTATCCATCTTTGGCCACCACACATAACTACGGGCCAATGCCTTCATTCTCACTATTCGGGTGCCTCCTACATGTAAGGCCTCCAGCACCCTAATCCTTAAAGCTGCTGGGATCACTACTCTATTTCCCCACAGTAAGCACCCCTTGTGGATACAGATATCTCGCGCTGCCTCATTCCAAATGAATGGTCTGAATTTTTTCCTCTAATCCTACCCAATGGCCAACCCTTCCATGCCCAATTCAAAACTCGGCAAGCACTGGGTCCTTAGTTGACCTTTTCTGCTATTTCTGTCATTGCACTGGAGGCTCTGATAACGCATTCCAACATCAAAACCTCCAAAAGTAAATGCATCTTTCCTCCTCCCTTTGTACTGGCAAGTGTTTACTCAACGCATCTACATGACCAATTTTCTTTCCCGACTGGTGCTGTAAGACATAATCATATGCATTCAGGAACATTGCCCACCGCAGCATTCTAGGGGACAATATTCGTGGTAAGTCATTTTGAGGAAAATAAATAATCCCAACAGCCGCTTATGGTCTGTAACAATCATAAATGGTCACCATACACGCACTCGCTGAAACTTCTTTAACCCCAGCCACTATTGCTAATGCCTCCTTATCACTTATACAGATACCCGCTCCGCTGTAGACAACGCCCTAGGAATAATACGCGAATTGGAGCTTCCCTCAAGATATCCTCCAATTGATGGCTCAAACACTGCTCTAACTCCATACGGGGAGGCATCAGACGCCAAAATTCAATGGCTTCCTCTCATCAAAATGAACTTCAATACACTTTCTGGATGACAAATTAACCGCTTTGACATCTCTCGAATGCCTTCTCATGCTGACTTGTCCACTGTCAGTCTGCCCGTTTATCTAATAAACGGTGCAGTGGTTCGCCCATTGTGGCCTTTATGCTTTAAGAATGAATGGTAAAAAATCTAGCAACCTTAAAAATGCCTGTAACTCTTGCTTTGACTGTGGTGCTGGGGCATCCTGGATGTCTCTCACCTTTGCTGATGTCGGGTGGATTCCCCTTGCATCTACTATGTATCCCAAAAACTCTTTACTCTGCTACTCCAAACACGCATTTTCAAGGCTTAACGCGCAACCCTACATCTGAGAAGTACTGCAGTACTTTCCGCATCCGTGTCATCAATTCTCCCTCAGCTGCACCCACTATCATGCTATCATCAAAATATGGTATGACTCCCGGCAAGTTTCTTTAATATTTCTTCCATCAAGCTCTTGAATATCCCCAGGAGCCACGCTCACTCCAAATTGCAGCCGCTTTACTCTGAATGCCCCCCTGTGAGTCATCACCATCGCCTGGGCTTCTGCAGTGGCATCATCCACTTCCAGCTGTTGGTATGCCTGGGCGCTAGATCTAATTTTGTAAAACCTTTCCCCCTGCCAATGTTGCTAACAACCGACTGGATAACTGGCACTGGGCACGGATGTTTCTGCAATGCCTTGTTAATTGTGCACTTATAATCAGCACAAATGCGCGACATCCCCATTGGCCTTCAGGGGGGTCACAATTGGAGTTTCCCATTTTGCATTTACCACTGGCTCCAATATTCCCTGTTCCAATAACCGATCTAGTTCTGCATCCGCTTTAGAGCAGGTAAGCAAATGGAATACGCAAGGATTTTAGACTTATTAAAGTACTAAAGGATCAAGATGCAAATGATATAGGTGGACCCTTATACTGCCCCCCAGTCCCTCAGCAAACACACTCTTAAATTCTCCCACTAGCACCTCCCATGTCAACTTGCTAACCTCAAGGAATTCCAGTAATCATACTTCCCAACCTCCCAAAACCAGTCCAACTCCCAATAGGCTCGGGTCCGCTTTCCTTCCACTATTAACAATTTCAAACATCCATCAAACATATGATATTTCACATGGACATTACACATGCCAACTACAGGTACCTCTATGTCCTTGATAATCTGTGAAGTGGTAAGTCACAAGATTGAATGTCCAAATCATCCTGTGGGCAAAATGTTTTATAAGTGTCCCATGAAACGATGGAGAAGGCTGACCCAGAATCCACTTCCCATCACACAAGGGACATCCTGGATCTTCACAGTCACCGACAACTTACTACGCTGGATCTCGGGTTGCACGTGGTTAATTACATCAGCTGCGTAAACACCATCACACTGCTCATGTGGGGGTTGGCCAGTCAAGGCCAGCTACATAGACAGCAGCAGTGTATCCACAGAGTGTGTAGCAGGATGAGTCAGAACATGTCTTCTTGGTCCCTGATGCCTTTTTTTTCTACACACTCTCCTTAATATGCCCCCCCAACGCTACAACAGAAACATTGCAGCCTCTTTAAATTTACACCTTTCTCTCTCATGGGGCCCACCACAACTCATACATTTCTCTGTTAACATCCTCCCCCTCTGTTGTGGTGGTCTTCCCATCTCTACATTGCACCATGCTTAGCAGTCTCTGAATTTCACCATTACCCGGGTCTACAGTCCCACTGCCAGCTGTTTGCAATCTCATAGTAGGCTCCTGGCTTGTCACGCCTCCCCGTAGAGGCTGCAGCAAGTTCAAAAAATTCAAAGGCTTCTTGGTATGTCAGTTTGAAAAGTCAAGTCTCGTCTCTTTGCCAGCAGCAACTTTGCAATGGTGCCTCTCTCAGGCCACAGACCAGACGCATCCCTTAACATTTCTTCCAAATTGGAGAAATTACATTTGTTAAAAGTTTAAAGCAGCGTAAGACTGCAACATAATCTGCAATGCTTTCAGTCCCTCCTGATCACGTTTATAAAAAACACTCCGTCCTAGAAGCTATTTCCTACGACGGTTGGGGAATCGAAATGGTTCCTTAATGCCCAGTCGAGTATCTCTACAAGCCGGGTGTTGCTGATAGAGTCTCTTGGCGCTATCAATGCTGAGGCTGCGCTGTCGAAACACCCCTTCACCACAGAGGCTCAAAAACACGGCTCTTTTCCTTTCTGGGTCTGTTATGCCATTTGCCAGGAAAGATAAAAAATTCCAATCGGGCCTCATAACTCTGCTACACTTCAAAGGAAACTCCCAAATTAAACTGTTCCAGCTGCCCTTGAAAAGCCATGAATTTACTCCACAGTCAGCTTGCTTCACAAAAACTTCTGCTAGACTCGTCATAAGTTTATCCTCGTCGCCAATATGTTATGTCTCAAAGAATCAGGAGTCGGAGGAACAAAACATGGTGCTTTATTTCCAAGCTGCTACTCACACATAGCCTAAAATCACTCTGCAGCTGTGCTCAATATAACACACCTACTGATTACCAATTCCAGTGCAACAGCTGCAGACTCTTAAAACAATACAGTACCTCACAATCAATACAATACATTACAGCGCCCAGCGTGCCGATTACCACTGGGACGACCTCAGCTGGTTTGTGCCATAGACGGCATAGACGGTTTGTGCCATAGATGGCATCTAATGACCTCCTCCTCCTCCTCTTCTTATTTATTAGACTTATAGACCGCCCTTCCCCAGAGGGTTCAGGACGGTGAACAACAGCAAATACAAATATAACATTAAAACACAATATAAAACCCACTTAATAAAACCGGGAACCATGTAACATCCGATGGCATCAATTCCTTCCCCTTCCCCATCCTTGCGCCCGTGGGAGGCCAGATGGCATGGTAGCGGTGTACTAACCAGGCTGTCCTGGTGGAACAGGTGTCTGCAGGGCCCTGATCTCACTTGGGAGGCTGTTCCACCAGGTGGGGGCCAGGGCTATATTTTACTGAGTCAGTGTTGGAAGCTGCTTTGAGCCTATTATGACAGGGAGAGTGTTTTTTTTAAAAATAAATGTATCTAATCTAATTTTTTTTAAAAAAACCCCAATTTACCAAAATGTGACAGAAAACAGTATCTGGAGGGGGAGGAGGAGAAAATCTGGGCCCCCGTGGAGCTGACAAATCCATAATCCAAATCACAACAGTGCCTTCAGACCATTCTTCAGCAAGTGTGCAGAAATGCCGTTTTCCTTTTTTGCTGGGGTCCAGAAAGAAATTCATACTCACTATTTGTTAAATGCAATCAACTCTTTGAACAAAACAAGCTTAAAGGAGAGCACACAAGCAATTAGATGAATATTGAAGGTTTTTTATTAGTTTTTCTCAGAATAATATACACTCATAAAAATAAAATTCACACTTTTGTCTGAGAATGTTCTCCAGAGGAAATATTTCTTTCTTTTGTATCCACAACAAAATGAAAGAGCAAAAATCAGGAACTGAAAGGGGGGAGGGGAAATCACACACCCAACACAATTGCAATTCTGTGCTTGATATAAGAACGTAAAACAAGCTCACGGAAATGACATCCACACACAATTTTAAAATAAGCATAATTCACTGAACATGGTAAATCAACACAAAAAGTAATTTTGCTACACAAAGGAATAACCCGGCAATGGGGCTTAAAATGAGATCTGACAGTAACTCTGCTATTGGGCCCTGCTACAAGAGCTTAATACCATATCTGTAAAACAACTGTCTTTTGTTGGTCTTGCTTTTAGATTAAACCCTTGCAAAATTAAAGAGCCTAAAGCAAACCCTAGATCCTGCCAGTCAGTCAGTCAATGCCAAACATGTCCGTCAAAACTAGAAGCGTCTGCGTTAATACAGTAAACACGGCATCCAACCTGGGACTGCTTGCAATGAACAGAGCTGGAAGGTTCAATCATTTATTTCTACAGCTCCATAAATGCTACATGCACTCTAATTTATAAAGTATCAGACCCTGATGCTTTCTTGGCAATTGTGCGCATGGTAAATAGGATAGTAGCTTCCTCTGCCTGTTGGACAAGCCCTTCCAATTTGATAGGCTGACCTACCATTCACAGTGCAGGAGTATCCATTGCAATGGCTTCACAGAAATCCACTCTTACTTATAAACTCATGTGGCTTATAAACTCATTGTGTTGTCAAATATTCTGCTCAGTGTTGTCAGTTATCTTTGGGATTTCCCCCCACTTTCTGTAGTCAGAAAGGAGCACTGCAGATCAGGCAATAGTGCCCTGTGGTCTGAGTCACCCCAAGCTGGTCAGGAGAGGGAATCCCAGACAGTGTGAAACAGAATGCTGGCAGCCCAGGACTGAATCTGTCTGGTCCTGGAATCAGCTGACCCTAGGCCAGGGGTAGGGAACCTGCGGCTCTCCAGATGTTCAGGAACTACAATTCCCATCAGCCTCTATCAGCATGGCCAATTGGCCATGCTGGTAGGGGCTGATGGGAATTGTAGTTCCAGAACATCTGGAGAGCCGCAGGTTCCCTACCCCTGCGCAGACAGTCGTGTGCGGCCACCTGCCAAACTCACAACATTCCTTCAGCTTAAAGACTTCCTCATGCAGACGTTTTGTTTTTCCGCCTCAAGATAGGCTGTCCTCTCCAAGTGCATGCTGGTACATGAACCTACAGCAGGGTTGCCAACTTTCACATGGTTCCTGGAGTTTGCCCAGAATTACAACTGATGTCTGTACTCCCGAGATCAGTGTCCCTGGAGAAATGGAAGTAACAACGGCATACCACAGATTCTAAGTGAAATTCCTTCCTACCCAGGTACCCCTCCTCCCAGATCTCCAGGAATTTCCCAGGCTGGAGTTGGCAACCCTAACCTACAGGCATGGATGTTGACCAGAGATCACTCCATCTACTCAGCATACTACATGAGAGGTTTCTAGTTCAGGGGCAGAGAGTGTGCTGATCCATCTTTTCTAAAGCTCTGAAGTAGTGCTCTAGCTTGCTTATGCCCAGTCCCGCTACACAAGATGACACAGAAGCCACAAAGTTCATTCTGGGCGCTGTTTCATCTGTGTGCCCGCTGCAGAGTCCCACACTTGCAATGGTCTCTACACTGGTCACAGTGCTAGGACATTCTAGAAAGCTCCAACGGCTTCAACAAACCAGCAGCCTTCCTGCTCAGTTCTCAATCAATGGCCACACCTAGAAATTAGAATCAGGGACAGGAGCATCCCTTGACAACACCCAATGTTAATCCTGACTCATATCTGCTATGTAAAATCTGCAGTGAAAAATCCTTCCCTCTTCCACGATCACTCCCTTTGTCCCCAACTAGCTATTAGGGAGAAGAAAGTGTGCCCAGATGCCAGATCTGCAGGCATGCTTTATCTAAGGCCAAACACTGGGGAAATGTATTCCCATACAAGCTCCTGACAAAAGTGTTTGTGGTATGCGGAATGCTTTCATCCTGACTAGAAAGAAGATCACAAGGTTGTCGAAGGCTTTCATGGCCGGACTCAACCGGTTGTTGTGGGCTTTCCGGACTGTGTGGCCGGATGCAGGTGAAACGTTAGGAACAAGATCTACCAGACCACGGCCACACAGCCTGGAAAGCCCACAACATCCAAGATCAAAAGAGTTGGGGGAATGATGTTTGCAAATGGGTCATTTGAAGTCTATAATGAAATAATGTGAATGCACACACAGACTCCTTAAGCTCTCCGTCTTTTGACTCCCAATACTCATCAGCAATGATAACCTCTTTGTTCCCCCCCAAAGTTCCCATTTTGTCTGCCAGTTAAGTTCTGCTTTGCTCCCCAAGTGACATTTGGTGCTGCCATTTTGCGCCTTCCAATTTCTCACTGTCACTGCATAAAACATGCTGTGGAAATAAAAGGTTTTGCATTGCAGAATTTGGCTGAACTCAACTGAAACATGGGAGGTAGTGGCAACTTTCCCTCATGAGGTACCTTAGCCATTTCCTTTCTCCAGTAAAAAGAACAGGGAAGGAGAAATGTTGAAGTAAAAAGGGGCATATAATTGGAGCAGCAGATTAAAAATCAGCAAATCCTTCCTTCCCCATCAAATAAATTAACACTTTCAGGACTGGCTTGTTTTTTTAAAAAACCAGAAGGACTTTAGGAAGCTCTGCCCATATGGCCTTCTTCCTTTGCCTATTTCACCTTCTGTTTCTTTTTGTCACCTTCTGTAAGCTGTTGGATCCCTCCCCCCAAGTAAGGGCGCCCCGAAGGCACAAGGACCAAGGTTGAAATAAGATCAGGACAAAATGGATGCCTGAAACCCTATCCAACTTCCTTCCTCATGGTCAGCTCCTGTGTGCACTGTGTGTGTGTGTTCATTGGTTAAAATATATTTCTTGTTATAATGTATTTCGTGCTCATTTGGGAGTTTCTACCCGGGGATATCCTGTTGGGGCCAGGCCCAGCCAAGGGAAGAAGGGGGAGGAGTATGGGGGGTGACCTTTTGCCCCCCCCTTGTGACTGAATGGGGGCCCGCCTGGGGCATTTGTTCCCACCCTGTCTCATGGCAGCTACGCCACTGCCCAGGGCTATCCTGGTATACTTAGGCCAGGGGTCGGGAACCTTTTAGACTCAAAGAGCCATTTGGGCCCAT
Organism: Sphaerodactylus townsendi; assembly: GCF_021028975.2. Classification (NCBI taxonomy): domain Eukaryota; kingdom Metazoa; phylum Chordata; class Lepidosauria; order Squamata; family Sphaerodactylidae; genus Sphaerodactylus; species Sphaerodactylus townsendi. The sequence continues at coordinate 7,078,998 of NC_059439.1, read as the reverse complement.
TTTCCCCGGAAAAGAAAATTCATGGAGCCGCACCCTGGGGGGGGGGGGGATTCCACTTCCTTCTCTCCCCCCCCCCTCTGTGGGGGGGCGGACGGAGGCGCGGAGGCCGCTTTTTTCTCTGGGGGGGAGGCAGCGGAGGCTGTTGTTTCGACTCTGCTGCTTCTGTTGCTGCTTCGGCTGGTTTCACTTTCACCGCTGTTGCGCTCCTTCCCCCTCCCTTCTTCGACCTGTCAAAAAATCCCCTGCGTTGCCAACTCCAGGGCTGAGCTGTTTCGGGGATTTTTGGGCGAACGGCTGGTGCTGGCTTTTTTCTCTTTGGGGGGGGCGGCGGTGGCTCGGAGGCCACTTTCTTCTCTTCCCCCCTGGGGGGGGGGCGGCGCGGAGGCCGCTTTTTTCTCTTCCCCCCTGGGGGGGGCGGTGGCGGCGCGGAGGGGGCGGCAGCACGGAGGCCGCTTTTTTCTCTTGGGGGGGGCGGTGGCGCGGAGCCGCTTTCTTCTCTGGGGGGGGGTGGCGGCGGCGCGGAGGCCGCTTTCTTCTCGGGGGGGGGCGCGGCGGCGGCGGCGGCGGCGGCGGGGAGGCCGCTTTCTTCTCTCCCCCGTCGGGACGGCGGCAGTCTCTGCGCGGGGGAAGGGGGCGGAATCCCACGCTGCCCAGGAAGGGGCGTGGAGCCGCACCACAGGCTCTAAAGAGCCGTTTGCGGCTCGCGAGCCGCAGGTTCCCGACCCCTGACTTAGGCTATCAGTCCCAGTTATCCCCTCTCATTCTCTGTCTCCAGCTACTTCCCCCAACCAAAGTGGAGACTACTTATTTACATAACACTTCCCTTTTCATGATCATTTAGGAACATGCATCTCTCCTTCAAAATACTTCACAAAAGAATACAAATTTCCCCTTTATTGAAGTTAATTGTATGTATTACTAGCCTCCCCAACCCAAAAGGATCTTATTCCATGCCTATTACCAAAGCTGACATTTGGAATCCCCTTTCACCCTCAGGTCAGCTCTGAGTGGGCCAAATCTTCATTTTGATGTGCAGCTTTCTTATTCAAGACCCAAATCCTTACAACAGAGATATAAAGTATTGCCAGAATATGTGAGAGGCTGAACAGAATTTGTTGGCTTAGTTTTATCCCTGTTATGGTAGAGTTTGGTTGCAGTTCTCAACATGTGCGGTCTGAAGATCAGTAGATTGTAGCTGTTTACAGTACACATTGCTTCCAAATAATTGGTGAGCTGTCCTTTATATTTTTGGAATGGCTTTTGGTTTTTTTATACACAAGTAGAAATTGCACCAAAGCGAGCAACAACCAAACATTTGTTCTTATTGTGCAAAATATTTTTCCTTATTTTAAAAGAAGGATACTAAGGGATTGTTAATTAGACCAATCAGTGCAAAACTGGGAGGAAAAAAAGTACCCAAACAGGCTTCTGTCGTGAAGACTGGTGACAAGGCGGACATATAAAGAATCCTGGTTTTAAAAGAAAAGATAACACTATTTCTTAGCCTGTGTATTTGCTCTGCCGCACCTGAGGTCTTGATCAGAGGATGAAGGGGATTGCAAACTATTTGCCCAAATGATTATTATTGAAAGACCATGTGGTAAAAATCAACCCCAATGCTATGGAGGTGATAAAAAGAAATTAATTTCTTTCTAAAGCAGTTCTCACTGTAATCGAGAGCTGACTGGATGAGAACCCAGCAGAAGGTGTTGACAGCCAATGGATTTAATAGCATCTATTAAGAAAAATGTTAACCTATATAGACCTAATTTTATGACACCGCTGTTCAAACAGAGATGAGAAACCGCTGGCTTTCCTTTTTCAAGGATGCTACATATTGTAAGGGCTACTAGGACACACATTTGACAGAGAGGAAGAAAACCATCAAAAAGCAACATTCAGAGATACATTTCACATCGCCATTGCTGCTTTCTGACCACTGCCAAGTGTGCTCAGTTTCAAGACCGGAAAAGTTTTTCCAGTTTCTTGGTGCCAGTATCAAAAGTGGCAGCCTATTGCAGTGGTAAGAAAACAGATGTTGTTAGCCCCAGCACCCTTATTTTAAGTGCTCTGTCAAATCCTTACCAAAAAAATACTCCAACCTCTTTTAACTCTGCTACAAAACTCTGCCTAAAGCAGCAAGTTCTTCACTTTTCTGCACAGGGGTGCTCTTTTCACACTTCTCTTACCAGCTGGCAAGCCTTAACAACAGGAAAAAACACTTCATACTCCAAATATTATCAAAACTTAAACACAAACATTCTTTCCTGATGTTCAGAGGACTGAATTTCAGTCTCTTTTAAAAATTGTTGTTGGTGAATGTTATTATGATAGGGTTTTGAAGGAGGATTGCGTTCTTCTCTCTCCCCAGACCCCAATGAAAGTTGTCGAAGGAAGATAATTGACCTGCAAGTGGTTAAGCAGACATGAATCCTTCTCCTCCTTGTTCTGCTAATCTGTTGTTTGGACTGCTGAAGGATTTTTCCAAAGAAGATTCAGAATGGCAACCCTTTTACTGGGAAAGCTCTTGACCCTGCAGAAGTGTCGAGATTCTCACTCACCTGCCTACCAAATAATTAAAGATCTCTATAAATTATCAACTAAAGTTTCCAAACCATGGGAAATCTGTCTACCTCTGTTCCCAATACACATCTTAAAAATTCTGAGTAGCCCTTTCAATGAGCAACACAAAATTCCCCAAAGGGACAGTTTTTGGTTAAAGTGCATTTGCTAAAAAAGCTAAAGTCACCTTGTGACTGGCTCCTACCTTCCTATACTGTTCAGCTTTCTGGGCTGGATGTCTTTTACACCCACAGAATAACCTACAAGTACCTTTTAAAATCTCAGCATTGTTATTTTTCTTGATAGGAACAATAAATAAATTTTAGCTTTCCCTTGGCCTCTCGGTAAGCTAAACTCTATCCAGGATTCAAGCTTCACTGTGGCTGGTTGACTTTTCTCGGATCTTGGACTCCCGTACAAGATGTGCCCGTTTAAAAAGAGCTGCTGTGGAATTGTGTCCCCCAAAGAGGAAGACAATACTAAGGAAAGCAGGGTCCTCAGCTGGATTTATCACAGCTCACTCACAAAGCCCTCCACCAAGCTCAGTATTTGTTGATCCCAAAGATGCGGACGCCATGAAGCTGCGGTAGCTTGGGAATCAAGACACTCATCAAGGAGACTGTGTTGATGACGAAGTGCGTCCGGTCATATTTCGTGTAAAAGCTGGTGAGGAAATAACTGCAACAGAAAGAAGTAGATTTGTCTCAGCACGGTTCATCCCATTTTTCTTCCCAGTAGGGACCCAAAGCAGCTTACAAAAGAAGCCAGCTTGGTGTAGTGGTTAAAATCTTGGACTAGAACAGTGGCCAGTTACGTGCAGGGTATTTGCTGCGTGGTGAAGGCAAATGTCTGCCGTGGCAAGATTAATGTATTTCCTCTAGCCCTGCTTTCACTTTCTACTCTCTCCGAAGCGGGACCGCTTTGCCAGCGGGCACAACTTTTCCACGGACCTCTTCCCTATGCCTGCAGCCAGCCTGCCTAGTCTTATCACCCTTCTTGCTGCTTTGCCCACTTCCCCTCGCCCTCCTCGCCCAACTACTTTCCATTTCTTGTCCTGCCATATCCTTTCTATTGCCCATAGCCTCCCCACTCCTGCATCCCTTTAGATTTTTAGCTTTTAAAAAATTAGATAACCATATTGATAGATCAATACATTGACACTAATACTAAAAAAAGTAAAAATATTAAGACTAGTCAATCAGTCCAAACACCCCGATTTGCCCCCGCATTTGATCAACGAATTGGGATGTCTCCAGACTTGTAGTTTTATACATGGCCAGTGAATCCACTACAACGATTATTCCAGGTAGGGCTGCCAGCCTCCAGGTGGGGCCTGGAGCTCCAGTATTACAACTGATCATTAGTTCACTTGAAAAAAATGGCTGCTCCCGAGGGAGAATTGCTAAGCATTTTCCTCTCCCCAAACCCCGCCTTCCCCAGACTCCACCTCCAATTCTCCAGCAATTTCCCAACCTGGTGTTGGCAGGCCTTGTGTCTTTCCACTGAATTGTTTTCTGCCTTTTTAATTCCTCTGTACATTGCCTAATCAGTTGCGGCTCACAATGTCTACTACTTACACAACCCCAGCCCAATTGCCTTGTTCCTTGGAAATCTTGTGCTGCAGGGCTGCACTATGTTTTTTGCGTAATTGTGTCTCAGGGAGAAACGGGAGCTACAAACTGAATAGACAAACTGTCTTTACGCTCCAGTCTGGCTCTTCTTTTGCATGCTGAGGGCAAGGGAGAATCAAAGGGCTTTTGCTTTAGTTCACAAGGCTCAGAATCAGAGGCATAGCGTGGCAAAATGGCGCACCTGCGCCACCGCTAGCTACGCCTCCCCCCTCCCTCCCCACTCCCCGCTAGCAGCGCACCCCCTTCCCTCCCCCCACACTGCGTGGTAGCTACGTCTCCCCCCGCACCCACTTACCAGAAGTGTGGGGGCGATTTTCTGTCCCCTCCACATGACTCACTAAGGTGTTTGCCCCCGGATGTCCCCATTATAACTACACCACTGCCCAGAATTCCTCAGGCTCATTCTACCAGTCCAGCAGCCTCCTCACAAAAACTTAAGGAGGCCCATAATATTCCCTTTTTGTCCTGCCCTGCCACAGCCCTCCATCTCAGGGTAAACAGCAGCACTGCATGCACAAGGGAAGGGCAAGGGGACACCATTCTGTGCAGAGCAAGGAACCCTTTGCTACTCACAGCACAATCGGCGTGATGGTCAGGAACTTGCGGGAAGCTGTGAATTGCACACCATAGTCCATCTGCTCCCAGTGGGTGAGCAGTCGGTCTTTCCCTTGGTCAGGAGTTTCAAACGGTGTTCCCTTGACCGTGTGCAAGAAAATGTACATACTCTGTAAGACAAACACAAGGGTGATAATTTCTGGTTTTGCTGTTGTGCTTTCTCTCGGCCATTTGGATCAGTTGGGAGTGTGGATAAGTGTGGTGTAGAGAGAGTGCCTATGTTAGCTTAACCGTAGCCATTTTGTCTGTAGTTTCTAACAGTAACCGTTGATGATGAACTTTAGAGTAGTTCAACTTCACTGCTCCTTTGTTGTGCATCCAAAGATTACGTCCTGAAAATAATTGCCTATCTTTGGCTTCCCACTAGCTTTCCCATCCTGGTACTGAGTAACGGTTAATTGAAGGTCTCGGCCCAGCTGCACGAAGTTTTGCTAACGGTTCGAACTTCAATAAACTTTCAGCCACAACACCTGATAAGAATGAAGACTTACATCACCTGCTTTAGTTAATTGGCACTGAATTGTGATTGGCCCACTAGGGCCACCTGATATGCAATTCCCCTATATCTGCTTTTTCATAGTGTAACAAAGGCAACTTTTTTTTCCTTGCTTCCCCCCTCCCTTTTCACTCCTAATATGCAATGCTACCTCACGCTGGCTAGAGGCTGTCTATTGAAGTATGAGAGCTGCTTCACCTTTTCTTTTACCTGCTAAGCAATGGAGAAATTTTACATTTTGATTTTAGTAGGTTCAGTGATTTTGTCTCTGTTTGCTTTTATTCAATTGATTGTATGCATAGTATGCCATCTGACTATCGTTTGTTGAATGGAGCTGAGTTCAATAAACTTTAAGAACTTGTTTTAAAGAAATAGTCCTTTTTTTTTGTTTGAGCTGTGTGGATGTTCAAAATCCTGACCCACGTTTGAGGAGAGTAGGTCACTCATCCTCTACATGTGGGGAGATAGAGAAGTCTCTCAACTGCCAAGGGCTGATTTCTCTTCCTACAACAGTTCAGTTGCTAGTTATATGCTGTCCATTCTGAGTGTATTTAGTTCCATCAAGTTGTGTGTGTGGGGAGGGGTGTCTTCTTTTGGGTAGTTCACACCATCATACTTTTCTACATCCCACAAGCACATACACCAACAAAGATGCCTTGGACTGAGACCACTAGTCTGCTGAGGTCAGTACTGTCTACTTTGATTGGTAGTGACTCTCTAGAACAGGGGTCCCAAATGTGGTGCCTGTGGGCACCATGACATGCACTGATTCCCAGAGGCATAGCAGGGCAAAATGGCGCCTGGGGTAAAATGGTGCCCCCGTGTCCCATGGTAGCTATGCAACCCTTGCACCTCGTGGTAGCTATGCCCCACCTGCACCCCCTTACCTGAGCCAGTGCCGTGCAGTGCAGGCTCCAGCCAATACGCAGCCCAGGCTCCAGTCGGGAGGGCGGGGCATATCTGTCTATCTGCTCCGTGCAGCCCAGGCTCCAGCCTCCAGGTCAGCTGCCGGCATGGCCAGCCCACCCCCCTCTTGCTCGGCCCGACCAACCAAGGCCTGCTGGGGTGTGTGTGGTGGGTGGGTCAGCAGCGTGGGGGCAATTTTCCACCACCCCCACATGACTCACCGGGGGCGACCAAGGGCGTTTGTCCCTGGAGGTCCCCATTATAGTTACGTGACTGCCCGTTCCTTTCCTGGCGCCCAAGTGTTTCTAGAGGGGCTTTTGCACAGCAAATATTCTGATTGGGTTGGTCTCTATAGTGCTACTAGATTTAAATCTAACAGTAACAGTATCTGATGTATGACATAGAAGTTGATGTTTTTTTCTTCACTGCATATACATTTGATCACTTAAACTATGTCCTGGTGGTGACTAGAATGAGTTTCATAGAATCTTGGGGGGAATTAGAGCAGTGATGGTTAAACTTTTTGCTGTCACGCCTCCCCTGGGAAAGAGTTTATGACCCACACACACACACCCCATGAATAATTTGGCCTATCCTTGAGGGCCTAAAAATGCCTCTACTCACTGATAACGAATACAAACACAAGCAATGAAAAAGTTTTGTGGAAGTAAATTTTGTGACTATTGAGTACATAAAATACGGATAAAACAATTCATAGTTGAGAAGCAACACGCCTCCTCTGGAGTCCGTCTATACCTCCCTAGGGGGAAGTACTCCACAGGGGTAGGGAACCTGCGGCTCTCCAGATGTTCAGGAACTACAGTTCCCATCAGCCCCTACCAGCATGGCCAATTGGCCATGCTGACAGAGGCTGATGGGAATTGCAGTTCCTGAACATCTGGAGAGCTGCAGGTTCCCTACCCCTGCCACAGATTAAGAACCTCAGAACTAGAGTGAGTCATGGAGAAAGAGTTAGGGATTTCTTAGCACCACTCACTAAGCAGCAAGAAGCAGCAATGGCTCCCCCAAGTGGTCAATATTAAATCGCATCCTGTAGAAACTGAGTTCAGAGACGACAAAACTCCCTACAAAAACTGTCCTCATACAAGCCCATCAGAAAGGGATGATTCCTAGGTCCTGCCCCCCACTCCCCATCAAGGGATGGAGGGGGTAGGGATGCCAACTCCAGATTGGGAAATTCCTGAATATTTGGGGGTGGAGCCTAAGGAGGACAGGAACCTCAGTGGGGTGCAATGCCATAGAGTTCACTCTTCAAATAATCCATTTCCTCCAAAGGGAACTGATCTCTGAAGTCCGGAGATGAACTGTAATCCCAGGTGACCCACTGGTTCCACCTGGAGGTGAGCATCCCTATACAAACATCACAAAAGCACAATATCAATGCTAAACTATAATTCTGCTACAAGCTTGCAATCTGGAAAGGCCTTTCAATGCATTGTATGAAAATAAGAATACTGTCTGTTCCAGTATATCTTTTTTAAAAGATAGGAAAAGATACGCTTTTGGAAAGCTTCAAAACGCGCAATATTTGCGCAGAAGGCTCCATTCCAATATTGACCACTTGGGGGAGCCATTGCTGTCTTTTGTGGCTTAGACTAGAGAGAGGACCAGCTCTGGAGAGAGAAATCCTTTCTTTTCCCCCCAAGAAACAAAGAGACAGGAAGAAAGTTGATTCCTTTGTAATGTGGTGTTTTACAGATAACATGGATCTCCAGAAAGACACATCGGTGGGTTCTAGATCAAATCAAGCTTGAACTCTCCCTAGAAGCTTAAATGACTAAAATGAGGCTATCATACTTTGGTCACATTATGAAAAGACAAGAGTCACTGAAAAAGACAATAGTGCTAGGAAAAGTTGAAGGCAGCAGGAAAAGAGGATGGTCCAAGATGAGATGGATTGACTCAATCAAGGAAACTGTAGCTCTCAGTTTGCAAGAACTGAGAAACCCTCTCAACAAGAGGATGTTTCAGGGAACTTTAATTCATAGGGTTACCATTAGTCAGAAGTGACTTGATGGTACTTAACATGCACACACTTACACACACTTCAGCTGCTGGAACCCCAAAGAATGACAGCAGATGCATTTTAGGTGTTGGCTGATGCACACCCATCATTTTTCTATGTTCCTGTAGCAGAAGGGGCGCGGGCATATTCTCTGTTTTATTCCCTGTTTATTCTTGTATCCTCTTGTTATCTCATTACAATAGGGACTGTAGGCTTTCCCCTGCAAACCATTTACATCAGGGGTGGAGAACCTTTTCTCTGCCAAGGGCCATTTGAATGTTTATAACATCATTCGTGGGCCATACAAAATTATCAACTTAAAAATTAGCCTGCTATATTTGGTCAAACATTTAATTAACTCACTCCTAATATGATGGCTCAAACTGCTTCTCTTTGGTGAGGTGTGTGATGTTAGCTGGTATTGATGCTGCTGCTACTCACAACTGCTTTTCCAGGTTTGAATTTTGAGTCCTGCCTGCGGTTGCCTTGGCAGGGACAGACCAAATGATTTTGTGGGCCTTACACGGCCTACAGACCGGATGTTCCCCACCCCTGATTTACATCATTCCCAGCCCACAAATGAAATGTTTCCTTCATGGAGTTCTGCACAGTTTTTCGCCCTGTTTGGCTGTAGAAACAGTAACGGGAGTACTGGCTCTGCTGCTTCTACACTAAAGATACTGGCAAGCCAGACTTTTGTTATATCTGACACATCTTTTCCAAGTTACAGAACATTAGCGATAAGCGAGGGGTTTTTTTTACAACCTAAGAATAGCTCAGTTGACTCAGCTAGAGCTTTGCAAGGAAGAAAAGGTTCTACCAAGCAGAAATTGTTAGTTAATCTGCCAACTCAGATTACCTTGAAAGTTTATCCTTTCAATTGTTTTATTCCAGTTTGGCATTCTTTAAGCGTAGCTAAAGCTAACTGGAGCCAAAGCGACCCATAGATACTATTGATTTGAAATCTGTGATGCTGCAACCTAGTCCTGGATGAAGAGATTTTTACTCTCCTTTCATTCCACAAAAATATAGTGGCACTTGGGCCAAGAAAAAGAGGTGCTTTGAACACAGGGTATACATGATTCACGTTTTTAAGCAGGAAGGAATTTACCCTGTTCACGCCTTGTAAAGCCCCCTTTTATCGTCTTCAGACCACCTTAGCTAGATCAGGGTCCAAGAAACGGCTACAGCCCAGTAAGCTGTGCGAGAAGAAACTGGAACTAGACTGTCGAAGGCTTTCACGGCCGGAATCACTTGGGTGCTGTGTGGTTTCTGGGCTATATGGCCGTGTTCTAGCAGCACTTGGCTGCCAGTGTTGAAAAATACTAGAGTCAAGACAGTGTCTAACCAGCTCCACACAAACACAGGATGACCATAGACAAAAGAAACAAAGGCCAGGTTACTTCTATTCAGATGCTCCCACCAGTGACCTTGCTATCTACAGGGTTACTCCCAGGCTATAGTCTTCATTGTTACTCATACTTCTATTCAAATGCCCTCAACTATTGACCTGGTTGCCGCCTTTGTTACTCACAGACAAGGTTTCCCCACCCACCCTGGACACTCCAACAGATATATACTCCACTTGCTTTCCCAACATCAGATCCTCTGAAGATGCCAGCCACAGATGCAGGCGAAACGTCAGGAGAGAATGCTGCTAGAACACGGCCATACAGCCCGGAAACCACACAGCACCCAAATGGAACGAGACTCTTCAGAATTAAGGTTGTATCAGTCATAGAAAGAGATACCTCCTGCAGAATGGCAGAATATTATTAGAAGATTTGACAGAATGAAAATGGTATTTCTAGGTACGCAGTCAGAAAAAGCAGGAAGGCAGAACTTTCCCCCAACACCTTCCCAAGTACAATTTGAAGAAACAAACCCCTCCATTTTTAAATGTTCTCCTCTGCAGCCTGATAGGGGACAAGGGAAAACAGGTTTCTAAGATAAGGACAGTTTCCAGGGAAACGTGTTTGGGCCACTTTCTGAAGTCGTGAAAAAGAAGTCAGCCCCTTTGGACATTGGTACTCCTGCTCTTTCTGTGAAAAGGAAATCTTTTGGCCTTGGGAGCATTTGTGATTCCCGTGGAAGTGATCTAGAAAGCACATGGTAAGCGGAGAGAGATCAGACCAGGGATGTCCAACTCTGACACCCCAGATGTTCATGGACTAGGATTCCCATCAGTCCCTATCAGCATGGCCAGTTGGCCATGCTGGAAGGGACTGATGGGAATCCTAGTCCATGGGTCCAATTGCTGGCAGGGGCTGATGGGAATCATAGTCCATGAACCTCTGGGGCGCCAGAGTTGGACACCCCTGGATTAGACCAAATGATCAGATGGAGGAAACCAGTTTCAGGGTCGAGGAACCAGCCGACAGCAGGTTGTTGTTTCAACTGCATTCCAAGAAAGAACTAAAAAAGTTCTCCCTATTCCATCCACTGAAGCAGGATGAAGGCAGCACAGAGCTGGCTTCCCTCCCCCTGCAGCGTGTGGATAAACTTCACACTCACAGCCAAAACCATCCATCCCTTGAACTCGTGACCTGCTCCACTATGGGGGCAAGGTAAGGTGGTGGCCTCAGGCTGGAGGCTGGGGTGGGGCAGCTGTTCTACCCCTCCACGTGATCCTGGTTGTTCCTGCATCCTTTACCCAGGAGCCAGAACAACTGGCGTGCCTCACCTTCTAGTTTCCATCTTTAAAGATGGTGCAACAAACCATGGGTGCTCAAAGGGCTTCCTGAACTTTTGCAAGATTTTTGAAAGCGTTTGGGAAGGGCTGCTGGATACACATGGCTCCTGGGAAAAGGCAGGGACATGGAGAGGAGGGGGGGGGGGTTAAGCAGTGGCAAAATCACTGCAGCGAGGGGTAGCTGCATTCAGGAGAACTGTCGTTGAGCCACCAACATTCACACTTGGGTCTCCTACCATGTTGTGGATGATGTTGGTGAGAGTCCAGACCACGGAGACGCTGAAGAAAGGGATGCTGAGCAGGACGATGTGCAGGAGGCCAATGCCCAAGACATACGAGAGCCAGATGCCACGGCTGCTCATGACCCGGGTGTTGGGGTTCACCTCACTGTGCGCCGTGCCCACATTCATCGCTCCAGTTCAGAAGCCCTGGAAGGCAGACAGTAGGACCTGGGTTAGTGGGATGCCCAATTCACAGACGCCCAAGTGTTACTCTCTCTTTTGTACACCCTCTTGGATCCCAAGTTTACCACAGACAAACATTTGGAACAAGTTGAATAAACCTGATCTCCCTCTCTTGACTGTCCTTGGGCACCGTGACATAAATAAGGAGAATTGGAGGGTCCTGCTGAGACTGCAGAGAAATGTGTATTTTTAAAAGTGTAGTTCTGTCTGCAGCCATGATTGTTTACACTCAGAGTGAGGCATAGAGGCCTAGGAACAGGGAAGCCACCTGATTGGCTGAGGCAACCCTGCACTCTGATTGGGTAAAGTGTATTGATATCAGGAGAGTTGAGGACATATTCCTATGTAAAACTATCTGAGAGGCTTTTTGGTCTTTAGCGTTCCTGCTGTAAAGAGCTGTCTGCCTTAACTGTGTTAAAAAGCTTAACAACACTGAGGGGGAGTAGTTAGTCAAAGTGTGGGACTGCTACTGTTATCAGCCTGAGTGCTGGGTGAAAGCAAATACATACACAAAGAATACTGGTGGAAGGGTTTATTGCAAAACTGAGCTGTAAGGTCATAATAAACTAGGATAGAATTTTTTCTAGTGGAAGAAGGATTCCTATATACCAGTGGGTCTGGGGTATTGCGATTAACTTTGGTTTACCTCAGTAGAGAGTTTATGTTTTATTTTGAGGGTTTTTCTAACTGTGCGGGCTGTGTAAGGGTATTGTGAATAAGTACCAAACCAGTATTAGGACCCTGTATGTGAAGAAGTTAAAAGCCACTACCATCTATAAAGTTAAAGGAACTGTACAATCTGCAAACCAACTAAGACACTATAACATCTAAGCTGAACTGAACAAGTATTCTTAAGTCTGTGTGTGACAACAATCAAATACTGATACTCTGCTAAACTCTTTTGTAAACATATATTTATCCTGCCTTATCAATTCCTTTATCCAAGTTATTCATCTTCTTTTACCAGATCCTCTATCTGTTAATAAACCTTTAATCAGTTTAACTTTACAGCTGCCTCAGTATTATTATTTCAGAGTGCCTTAGTGAGGGGTGTGCCTGGAAAGGAATAAAGTCAAGGGGCATCCTTCACCTTCTGGAAGTATAACAGGACTGAGGGAAAGCTTCCTATCATCAAACCTATCATTCCTGGAGCAGCTCAGCCCCTGATGGGGAAGAAGGCAGGAAAAATCTGATCAGTGAGTGTTTTCTCTGCCTTGGTGACATTGGAAGGTGTGGAGGGTCTGTTGCTCAAACATTTGGAATACACTGAATGAACTTTCTCTTGATATTTTTGGACCTGTCCGTGGGCACCGTGACATAAATTAGAAGGGACCTGCCTGGCAGAAAGTCCAAGGTGTCCTACTTAGGTGACATGAAAGCTGTTGACTGGATTTCCCAGTGGTCACAGCTCAAGGCTAGCCCTAGTTTCTCAAGATTGTTCCAGATAGCTAAGTCAGGTTTAAGCAACAGTGTGCGGAGTTGTCACTTCCAAACAAATGCAGCACAAGCCTGGTGGAAATGCACCAACAATTAATTTTGAGAATATCAGATTGAACTTGTTCAGGTTGTTTAAATCAAGTTTCTAGCCCTTCTGGCAGTGAAGGTAGGCAGGAAAGCATATGGACTGTGCTTGCTGAAATGTCAAAAACAACAGTATTGAATAAGGATGCCAATGGTCACAGGGTATTCAAGCATATTCAATTCAATAAGCCTTTATTGGCATATACACGATAGTTCCAGTTAAAATACAGTTCCAGTTAAAATATAGTTCCAGTTTAAAAATACAGTTCCAGTTAAAAGTGAATAGTAAAAAACTTCGCGTTTGTCATACATCCAGTTGACAAACTTCTGACAAAAACTTTGCCACTATAAGGCAACATTGAAAATCCTGACAATTTAAAAGCGTAACTACTTTATCTGATTCAGTATAATCAATCATAGGGTCTATAGCTTGGGATAGCAGGCTGGATCGGAGTTCTTGGTATATCTCACATAATTCCAGTTGCGGGAGGAATGTGTGGGATGGAATCCAGCTGTCCTATGATACCACAGGTACAGGAGACGCTTCTGTATCGCTTGGAAGACCTTTAGATCTTCCTCTATATAGTGGAGATGGCATGATGTTAAATCTTAGCCAGCATATAGGCTCTCCCAGTGTATGAAAGGATTTGGCTGTAGCTACAATAGGCTGGGTATCCCTAGCGTGTGAGTTGAATCATCATATTTGTTATGAACAAGTTATTTATTTCCGCCAAGCTCTGCAGTTGTTGATAGTCCATTGCTAACAGCCTCTCTTTGTAATGAGGTCAAAAGTTTCAGTAAAGGTTAGGGCATATTGAAGGAGTCACTGTCATAACCCAGCGTTCCCCGATCTTTGCTGTAATTATTGTGCACCATTTTAGAGATGGTGGAAGATTTCCCCTCAAAGGTAAGTTGGGTCAATATGAGTTCTACCTGGGAGCTTCGCGTATGAGGTGAATATTTAACCAGAATTTTATAATATTATTGATTAGCCATAATAGTGGCCTCTATAAAATATTGGCCAGATTCTAAACATAAGACTGCGATATGGGGCGCAGCCGCACGCCAAATAATAATTGTGCAAGAATTTGGAGTGGAAATATTCGATTTGATATTAATGCTGTATTATTCGGAATTAGCCAAATAGCCAGAGCTCCATAGAGTAGCTGTGCTCTCACCTTCACTCTGGAAGACTTGCAGAGCTGGGGGAATATATTGGTTACCCCTTGAGTATGGGAACCTCTTAATGGCGCCAATACTTGAGTTGGAGCCCGAGACCCAGTCCATATTTTAGATGGAGTGGACCATGACAGGTTGTTGTTAAACGAGGAAGTCCCTAAATACTTGAAAGTTGTGCTACTTGCTTTCTACGATATAATGGCCCTTTATCTTCCAGGTTTGCTTTTTGTTACTTTTCCCAAAGACCAGAATCTTAGTTTTATCATAGTTCACTCTGCAAGTCATTTGTCCTAAAAGAAGTCGCATTACAAATTTTATGCAGGAGTCTTGTTAAACCTACTACCCAGTGAGGGACAGTAGGGCTGCATCATCCGCCAAATGGCAGAAGAGTGGACATGCTTTGGGCCGATGCAAGGAGCTATACGTCTTAATCCACCCGGGCCAGGGAGCTATGGGGAGATCATACGTAAGAAGATGTTAGGAGATAGTAAAGGGGCTAAAACTCCATTTTTTACCTGGACCGGGTTTGATAGAAACTCCCCTATGGTCTTTCATCACTCTGGCATGAGTTTTGGGTGTGTGCAGTTGTTTAATCAGGAAGAGAAGTCTTGGAGTGCGATATTAAGGGCTGCAAGTTTCTCTCCAGAGTTTTCTCTGTTCACCGAAAGTTGAATATGCTCCCCTTGAGGTCCAAAAAAAGACGTCGCACTTGAAGTTTGGAAGAGCTGTTCTTGGAGTATTTATTAGCTAAGTGGGCCAGGACATGTGGGCCTGGTCATGTTGATTTCCCCTTGGAGAAATATGCTTCCACTTGTTCAGGGCCGACATAATACCTGTTTTGCTTGGACCCATAACTCCCTACAATCTAGCTCAGGAGAAGCTTCAGCATATAGCTTGCCTATAATAGAGAGCAGGCTAATGGAGTCGAAACCAATTTGCTGGATGCGCTTTTGGTCACCTTTTTTGCAGATATTGGGACCAGCTTACCCGGAGGAAGTCCATGCTCTCTCGGCATTATCCCCCTTTTGTTGATCGTTGTATAAAGCAGATTTGCGAGCAAGTCCTGCCCACCATTGTGGGAGTTTGCTTTCAATATTATTTGAGGGATAATAGCGGCATCGCTGCCTGGAGCCTTGTTTGACTTTAAGTTCTGTATCAAGGGGATGATCTCTTGACAATTTACTGGATCCCAGCTTGGACCCACTGGGATTTCGCTGTTGCCATTGGCTTGGATGGAGTTGGTTTCGGCAAACACTTTTGAGAAGTACTCACCCCATCTCTTTAAGGTGATATCTGCCCTAGGTGGTCCCTGGGGATAGTTTGTCCTGTTTATTATTGACCAGAATTTCTTTGTGTCATTTGTTTGCCTTTGGTCACAGGGTATGAGTTCAACTGTTCTGCACATGCAAAGTCAACAAACACACACAATCTATGGCTATCACAACCAACCTCTTCTTGATGCCCAACTTGGCTTATTCCACTTTGATTGCAAAAAACACTGCAGGCAGCCCAGGGCTTGCCAAGTCCGAAAAAGCAAAGTGCAGCATAGAAAAGGATCTCAACATGCCTGTTACACAGCCCAAGATCAAGCTAACAGTGCAGTCCCAAACAGTCGTGACCCTTCTCAGCCCATTGACTTCACTAGATTTAGAAAGGTACAAGTTTGCTTAAGGTCTGCACTAAAAATTTCACTCTGCGGCACAGATTATGATGCAAACCTGATTCAGAATTCAGTAGGAGAAGGGGAGTGAGAGTCCAGCACTGACTAATGCTCAAGAGATTTCTTGAAGGTTGAAGCAGTTTTGTCAGCCCCTGCCAGTCCAAAAGAAAAATGCAAAAACCCAGAACACAATCCACATCAAATGACCAACTAATGGCACATAACAAGCAGTGTGCGAAGGAAGGAAGGAAGGAAGGAAGGACGGAAGGAAGGAAGGAAGGAAGGAAGGAAGGAAGGAAGGAAGGAAGGAAGGAAGGAAGGAAGGAAGGAAGGAAGGAAGGAAGGAAGGAAGGAAGGAAGGAAGGAAGGAAGGAAGGAAGGAAGGAAGGAAGGAAGGAAGGAAGGCAGGAAGGAAGGAAGGAAGGAAGGAAGGCAGGAAGGAAGGAAGGCAGGCAGGCAGGAAGGAAGGCAGGCAGGCAGGCAGGCAGGCAGGCAGGCAGGCAGGCAGGCAGGCAGGCAGGCAGGCAGGTAGGTAGGTCCTGGTTACACAAGGAATTTACATTGTGACCCACAGTGTCTTCCTTTTTAATCTTTTTGCATCATCCAGACTGAAGAAGAGTTCTGGGGAACACAAAAGTTTGCACATTGTTAAGTGTCATATGGCTGGTGCTAATAAAAGGTATGGTGTAGTTGCTGAAAGTCAGAACCGTCAGACTCCACACGTCCACTCCAGGTTCTAGGAGGGATTACAGACTCCAGTTCCTGGCGCTTCTGACTGTCCAGAACCTTTCCTGAGCTGTATTCTTTCAACCCACTGTCAACATATAACCTGATTATAGCAGGTTAGTATTTCCAGCACCCCATGCACACAGTTGGTAAGGCTAGCAAGATAACAGTTGCAGTCCACCTAGCATGGTTTATATCTCTCTGTCAATTGCAATGGGGGCTTCTCACCCTGTTACCCTTGCCGCTTTTGAAATGTAGGCAGTTAAGGGGACCTGATATCCTGGCAGGCTGGGGCCAGGCACCGTGTGGTCAACAAACGTTTGAAATTCAAGGTAGTCCAGGTCCACCCCAGTTGCGGCGTCTGCAACTGTCTATCTTCCCTACCATCCCGGCCAATTTAGGGAGGGCGCAGGCTTGCTTCTGCAGCGGCTCTGTCCTTCAAACTTCACGAGATCACAGATCCCAAACATCTGGTGTGTCTGAGGACTGCGTCTGCCGCAGCCAAGTTGCAAGACAGGCACAGCTTTTTATAGAGCTTCCTATTCTGAGCTAGCAGAAGGCAAGGCTGGATTTAGGCAACTCTACAGAGCAGGCTGTTCAACAGCAGGACACATTCCTAACAGCTCTGAGTGTGGAGGATAAGCAAGATAAAAGTGCAAGAAACTAACCCTTCCCATGTTTATTCTCCACGTTGTTCTAGGGACGCATCGAAGCTTTCTGCTTCTCATCTGGGAACAGGCAGGTTTTTCAGGATTTTGTATACAGCCCACCTGTTCACTCTGAACTAGCTGACTTACAGGGGCTTTTGGCCATTCTAAAAAACTGGGTAACATTTGCATGGATCCTTGTTAGCCTGTTATGCTGGTCTATGGCTGTAATAAGGATTGACTGACTGGCTTGTTAGCCTGACATGAATTCCTGAGGTTTTGATACGAGAGGAAGAGAGGTCACGATTTCATGATCGCTGCCACCTGCAAGTCCAGGGATGCAGTGGGACACATGAGGGTGGAGACACAAGTAAAAAACCTTCCCCCTTTGTCCTCGTCTCTGGCAGGGTCCAAGCTGAAATATCCTTCGCAAATGTTGTCAGCCCCACAGACCCACTTGGCAACTCTTGCTGCTGACTCCTGGCAGCCCTTTAGCGTGCCAGCCCCCTGGCTAACTCTCCCAGATTCTTAAGAAGCACATGACAGTGTAAACATGCATGTTCCTCAGGCACATGCAACCTCTGGGTAGGTGGAAGAGAGTTTTACAATACGCAATAGTCCCCAAGGACCTCACTGTGCATTCTTCATATGTGATCCCAGATCAAGGTTGGAGCATTCAAAAGGCATCTTCAGCCAGTGGAAATCCACTTCCCCCATTCATGAACAGTTGCCTTGACACCTTATTGGAGTTCCAGGTACCTGTGATGTTTGGTTTAAAGGTCAATTAAAAGGGAGGTGAATGGGAGGAAAGCATAACTTAATAACTGAATAAAGAAGTTAATAACTTCTTTCGGTGAAGGATTTTATGAAACTTTTAAAAATGTACAAGAAGAGAAGAGTTTGGATTTATACCCTGCCTTTCTCTCCTGCAAGAAGTGTCAAAGCAGCTCACAAGCTCCTTCCCTTCCTCTCCCCACAATAGACACCTTGTGAGGTAGGTGGAGCTGAGGGAGTTCTGAGAGAACTGTGACTAGTCCAAGGTCACCCAGCTGGAACATAGAAGTGGGGAAACAAATCTGGTTCACCAGATAAGAGTCTGCTGCCCATGAGGAGGAGTGGGGAATCAAACCCAGTTCTCCAGATTAGAATCAACCGTTCTTAACCACTACACTTTGATGGCTCTCAAGTGGGATTCTGCATCACTTACAACTGCCGACACAATGGAGAAACAGCAGCCTTGTATAGGGAACAACATCTAGAGAAGCGGAGAGTGGGTATTTGCCTCCAGACTTGGGCCTGCACTCAGGAACAGGGCAAATTTCCGTGGTGTTCCTGGACTGCAGTTTCAAAACAGGGATTCAGTTTATCTGCTGGGAAACATTAATTTGCAGGGAATGGGGTGGGGAGACAAGGTTCAAACTACTGATTTGTGGCAGAAGTGATGAGTGCATATGGGTACATCCCTGGTGGAGGCCAGACTAGCCAGCTTTAACACCCCCAGCCAATTAAGGACTTGCTCAGCTACTTTCTACGTTTCATAACCATGCAAATTTTAATCCTTATTGACCTCTCCAGAACAGCAGAACAGAAACATTAAACCTCTTCCCAGGAACTCAGTTCTAGGTCACCAATCTTTTTTTTTTTTAAACACACTTTCCAGTGCAGTTTCAGGTAAGAATAAAACAAGTTTGGTCAATCTGTTGGACACATTCATCCACGTTAATGTGGGTCAGTCCAGCCCAGGTAGAAGTGTCACCACTTGTTGACTGGCAAGCGCATGCCACACTTCAGGTTTCTGCAACCCCTGGCAGGCAGGGGCATATCTGCCTGGGGACATGGGGGTAACCTAATCTGGTCACGTAGGGGGTGCAAAATCGCCCCCACGTGACCAGGTGGTTGTCAGCCCCGCCCCCACGTAGCCCTGACAATGGGGGCGGGGCTGAGGGAGGCCGAGGACAATGAGGCAGCAGATGCCTCGTCTTCAGCCTCCCTTGGCCCTGCCCACATCATTGTCGGGGATTTGTGGGGGCGGGGCTCCGCAACCCATGGGGTTGTCCTGAGGAGGTTGTCCCCGGGCGCCACTTCCACCTCATATGCCTCTCCCGGCAGGTGGCAGGTTTTGCATTTGGCATGACGGGTCATAAATTGCATTGTCTGCATAAATTCCTTTTCGCTACAATACTATAAAAATTACAATCAGTCATTTAGGAGAACTGGAGAAAGGTAGCAGTGGAGCTGCAGGATATTATTTATACACACTGATGTCCCATCCTGCAGAACTCTGGCAAGATTTGCCTACAGACAGGACAGTATGGTGGGGAAACCATGAACCCCAGCCTGAGATCCTTGAAGGAAGGGCGGGATACAAATAGATAATCCCTTTATTAACTATGCACCCTTGCACCACATTTGACAGCCATTTCGTTTACTAAATTGTGACGGGCTTTCTCAAGAGCTCTTTTCAACACTTTTCCATCAGCCCTGCTTAGTGGGAGATTCCAGCATATATGGAGGCACGTATACTGTATATACTCGCATATAAGTTGAATTTTTCAGCACACTTTTTGTGCTGTAAAAGCCCCCCTCGACTTATACGCGAGTGAGGTGTATTTTAAAAAATATTTTAGGGTTTTTATTTTGTTGGCCGCCAGGGGGCAGAGTTTTTAGGCTAGCAGCACCAAAATTTAAGGAATTTTTCAAGAGACTCTCTTGATGATACCACCCAAGCTTGGTAAAGTTTGGTTCAGGGGGTCCAAAGTAATGGACCCCCAAAGGGGGTGCCCCATCCCCCATTGTTTCCAATGAGAGCTAATAGTAGATGGGGCTACATTTTGAGGGTCCATAACTTTGGACCCCTTGAACCAAACTTCACCAAACCTGGGTGGTATCATCAAGATAATCTCTTGCTGATACCAGCCAGGTTTGGTGATGTTTCAGGTTTGAGAGGTCCAAGTTATGGATCCCCGTTAAGTGTTCCCATTTCTATTGCTCTAACAATGGAAGCTAATAGTAGATGGGGCTACCCTCAGTCCATAACTTTGGTAGTCCCTGAACCAAATTTCACTAAACCTGGAGTGGAAGTATCATCAGGAGGGTCTCCTAAAGATACTCTGGAATGTTGGTACTGCTAACATAAACATTCCTCCCCTGACCAAAAATCAGTTTTGAAGGATTTTAACTCTTGTTTTTTAGCTTGGTTACTGATTGAGCTAAGGTTTTTGTACTTTTAAAGTTATTGTTGAGACCATATTGTTTTTGTTGACCCTCTTTTCCACCTACAGAGCTAGTTTACTGTTTTTCTTTGAAATAAATATTCAAAAACATTTAACCTACTGATGCCTCAATTAATACAATTTTATTGGTATCTATTTTTATTTTTGAAATTTACCAGTAGCTGCTGCATTTCCCACCCTCGACTTATACGCGAGTGAATAAGTTTTCCCAGTTTTTTGTGGTAAAATTAGGTGCCTCGACTTATATGCGGGTCGACTTATACACGAGTATATACGGTACGTCCTTGCAATGCAAATGTGATTGAGATGATTGACACGCAGAGCCGTAGCAAGGGGAAACTGCACCTTGGGTACATGTGTGCCCTGCGTCCTCGCCCCACCCCGCACTGGTGTGCGCCCGGGGCAAGATGCCCCTCTGGGTGCTATGCCACTGTTGACACGATTGTGATATTCTACTATACCAGGGGTCTGCAACCTGTGGCTCTCCAGATGTTCATGGACTACAAATCCCATTAGCCCCTGCCAGCATGGCCAACTGTAGTCCATGAACATCTGGAGAGCCACAGGTTGCAGACCCCTGTACTATACAGTACTTTGCTCCTGCTGATAATCCATATTCTGCTCTCAATGAAGCCACCCCATACCCCTGTGAGCTCACCAGTCTGGACACCCCTCCCCTACAGCCACTCTGGGGCGAGCCGAGGCAGTTACCCCCACCCCCCTGGGACCTGGCCTAACTAAGTCACATTTATTTCATATCCAGACCATCCAGACCTCGTAACAAATGAGTTCGACACTGAAACTGAAAAGATCTTAATCTGGGGCATAGCCACATAAAGCATCCATCCTATCCAATAAAAACAAAAGGCAAGCTGGATTATCTAGGGTTATCTAGGACTTAGTGCACCTTGCTATGTGTGAACATAGGCGAAAAAACATATTGAGGCTTTGGGGTTTAGAAATCACAAGCCAATCTCTCACCTGCAACAACTGACCACCTATCAGAGGTACAAACTCAGACCCAGACCCTGAAAAAAACCCTCAAGCCCAGTCTTGCCTGCAGATACCCCCAGGAGACCACATTCTTTTGCTCCAATGTAATGTATGCCATTCCGTGTTAACAAAGCCTCTCTACATAGGACAAACTGTTCAGTCTGTGCAAAAGAATAAACGGACACTGAATGCTGCAACATTCAAACACCGGCAAGACACCATTTCAGTTTTCCAGGGTGTTCTGTTGCTGATCTAAAAGTCACTCCTGTTTTACAAATGAACCCTGAAACATTGAATTAAATGGGAAATAGCCAAATTGAGCATCTATTAAGAAATTCGATACTTTACCTGGCATTTCCCACCCACTATTATCAATACAGGCAGTAACTCTGTAACTCTTCCTAGCGTAACAGTTTACAATGTTATCTGGACCAGATTTTACATGAATGCACCTTTTTATTTATTTTTATTTGTTTATAATTGGATTTATAGGCCAACCTTCCTCTGATGGACTCAGGGCGGCTCGCAACAACTTTCATATAAATCAATACAATCATATGGATTTTATCTATATCTATAAATGTGAAATACCACTGACTGACTGACTGACTCATCAAAAGAACTCAAAAACCACTGAAGCCACACACATGAAATTTGGCACACCTGTTCCTTACGTACTCCAGGTGCTCACTAAGAAAGGATTTTTCAAAATATTCAGTTTTACTCAAGTTACTCAAGAACATTCTAAGGGTGACAGTTAAACACTACCAGCTTCATGTCTTTCACCAAGGTGCGCCAAATGCACTCTAACACTGCCTTCCACAACGCATGCGAACCTATCCCTTCTGCTGAAACCGCTACAGGGAGAAGAGGAATTAAATGCATAAAGCACTGCATTATAAAAAGACAACTACAGGAAGCTGCTGCAAAATATGCGAAAACACACCCATCAGTCCATGAGGAAATGTCACCCCAACGTTAACAGACAGGCTGTGAAAAAGTACTCCACCCACCCTCATGTTAACACCACCGTTAACACGTTAACATCACGTTAACAGCCAAATACTATCAAAATAATTACAAACCACACTATCACCTTGGACTACTAAACATTTGTCGGGTTTTGCACATGGACATCAGATTTATTACTGGGCAGACAAGTTTACTGCTTTTGGCCTCCGATCGCCCTGTGCTTGGTGTCGTGCTCTGAAGTGACGAGATGAGTCCCCAGGAATGTGCTGCAGTGGCGGTACAGTCCAGCTCCCTGCCCTTCAACCCTACCCTGAACCTCTTCACAGCCTTCTCACTCATCAGCACCCAATGGCAGAACACTTCCTTTCTGCAATCTCGAAAATACAACGGTTACTTCCACATGACGTCTTTTGGAGCCCACCAGGTGAAAGAGAGCAATAACACATTGCATTGGAAAAAGACAACTACAGGAAGCTGCTGCAACATATGCAAAAACAAACCCATCTGTCCACAGACAGGCTGTGAGGAAATATGATGCATAGCACCCCAAAGTTCACAAACAGGATGTAAAGAAGTATGCTGAATGTCACCCCGAAATTCATAGAGAGCCTGTGATGAAGTATGCGTAGCGAAGCACGGGTGCCCTGCTAGTAATAAATATCTCCAGTGGCGCCAGAATCAGATCTACACAGAGGGGGAAGGTTAAAAAGACAGTAAAAGTGAAATAAAAGGAAGAAGGGTTTATATGCCCCTTTCTCTCCTGTAAGGAGACTCAAAGGGGCTTACAAACTCCTTTCCCTCCCCCCCAACAAACACCCTGTGAGGTAGGTGGGGCTGAGAGAGCTCAGAAGAACTGTGACTAGCCCAAGGTCACCCAGCTGGTGTGTGTTGGAGTGTACAGGCTAATCTGAATCCCCCAGATAAGCCTCCACAACTCAAGCGGCAGAGTGGGGAATCAAACCCGGTTCGTCCAGATTAGAGTACACCTGCTCTTAACCACTATGCCACTGCTGCTCCAAGGCCAGGTCTGTTGGGATGCTGCTGCTGCTCTCAAGCATAAGTCCAGTGGAATAGCTTCATCTAGCAGGCCCTGCAGAACTGTGAGACAGGTCCAACCGGGCCTGGGTCTCATTAGACAGAGTGTGCCACCAGGCTGAAAAAGCTTTAGCCCTGGTTGAGGGCAACCGGATATCTTTTGCACCGGGAATCACCACTAAGTTGTTCTCCATAGAGTGAAGCGCTCTCCACAGGTGTATTTGGAGAGGTGTTCCTGCAGGTATGAGGATCCTGGACAGGTGCGGGCTTTAAAGGTTAACATCAAAACCTTGAACCTGACTCGATACTCTACAGGAAGCTAATGTAGTTGGCGGAGCACTGGATGGTTCTGTGCAGCTGCATTTTGAACCAGTTGAAGTTTCCAAATCAGTCCAAAGGGCAGCCCAGCATAGAGCAAGTTACAATAATCTAGCCTGTAGGTGACTGTTGTGTGGATCATAGCAGCTAGGTCAAGGTGGGACAAGTAGAGGGCCAGTAACCTGGCCTGGCAGTGATGATAAAATGCCAGCTTGGCTACATGTGCAACTTGAGCCTCTATGGATAAGGAGGCATCAAGCAACCCTCCCAAACGCCTGACGGTTTGGCAACAGTGTTTACTGCACCCCATCAAGAGGTGGGAGGTAGCCATTTCCCTCCTTGTCACCCCAACCCAGCCACAGGACCTCCGTCTTTGCTGGATTTAACTTCAGCTGACTGTGTTTCAACCACTTCACACGTTTCTAAACAACCGGCTGAAATATTTGGGGCAGTGTCTAGCTGATCACCCATCAACAGATACAGCTGGGTATCATAAGTGTACTAGTCACACCAGTGATGTAGGTATAGTTTTTTAATGGGGGGGGGGGGTTGGTGTGTGTGGCCACACCTCCCCAAGCTCGGCTTTCCGCCTCAGTGCTTATAAAAACAGCTCTCCGAGGCTAGGCAGGCGTAGTTAGGGAAAAAAGAGCCTGGTGCAAAATCTGAGTTTTGCAACAACAAAAAAAACCTGCTGTGATGCTGGAATCCACCCCCAAACAGCATCATTTTCAGTGGTGTTTAAACTAGGGAGCCCAGATTTTCCTTTTAAATCCACCTTAAAGGGAGAATCTGGGGTCCCCAGTTAAAACAACATTGAAAGTGATGCTGTTTTGTAGTGGATTATCCCTCACCCTGAAACAGTATCACTTTCAATGTTTAAACTGGGGACCTCAGATTCTCCCTTTAAATTCACTCTGAAGAGGGTGGATTTAAAAGGAGAATCTGGGGAAATTTGGGGGGTGCCTGCTGTCAGGGGTGCAATTGTTAAGCTAGCAGCACCAAACTTTCCGGGTATCTTTAGGAGACTCTCCTGATGATACCACCCAGGTTTGGTGAAGTTTGGTTCAGGGGCTCCAAAGTTATGGACCCTCAAAAGTGTAGCCTCCATCTTCTATTAGCTCCCATTGGAAACAATGGGGGATGGGGCACTCCCTTTGGGAGTCCATAACTTTGGACCCCTCCCCCCTAGCTCCACCTTCTATCCCTGGTCCTGGAGAAACGAGCACAGCCACTGTATCGCTGTCCCACGTTTTCCAGTGCCGGCACAGTTATGGGTTGTCCCCACCTACTCTGAGTGAAATGATGACAAGGTCTTCTTTTAAATTGGCCTCTCTTTCCTCATAAGCAGAGTCATCTGGCTGGCTGCTGTTGCAAACAAAACAACAGACTTGGGAGATCTTGGTATGACCCAGCAAAGCAATTCTTGCCTTCTTAATTTCATTTTTATGGAGACGAGGCTCACTGTTATAAACAAAAATGCAAATATGAACTGGTTTGGCTGTGGTGGGTTTTCCGGGCTGTGTGGCCGAGGTCTGGTGGATCTTGTTCCTAACGTTTCGCCTGCATCTGTGGCTGGCATCTTCAGAGGAGTATCACAGAGGAAAGTCTGTTACACACTGTGTCCAGGGAAAAGGGAATGTTTGGGGTATATATTGTCCATGTCCCAAGGTGGGGAACCAATAAGTAAGTGTTTGGGTGGAACTTGTTATGCAAAGATGTGGTTGATAGTAATACCAGTCCACCAGACCAGCTCCACACAGCCTGGAAAACCCACCACAATCAGTTGAATCCGGCCGTGAAAGCCTTCAACAATACATGGACTGATTTGTTCACAGGCCTCGCCTCGAACTCCCAGTCTTGCGGCTTCTTGGCACTGGTACTCCGTGAAGAGTTCCTTGAAGCTATAACCTGAAGAAGTCAGACACTTTCTCATTAATAGAAGAAAAAAAGTCACACCCCAGTTCCTCATTTGGAACAGAAGACTTGTTTGAAAACCCACAGCTAACCAAAGACTGCTTAAATTGCACCAGGAAATATGGTGCGTAGCTCTGGAAAAACAACAACAGACTGAATGATGCTCCTTAGGGCTTGAAGGTATTTTATGCTGCAAAGCACTGACTAATCTCACATCAGTAGAAGACCGAGGCAGACAACTGAGTACAAGCCACTACACACAGGTGTTAGGTCTTCCCCACGCTTTTTAAAGCAACTGAGCAAGAATCAAATAGTTATGTACGTAACCCTACATTAGAGAAGAGAGGGAACTTTGGACTTATACCCCACCTTTCTCTCCTGTAAGGAGTCTCAAGGTGGCTTACAAACTCCTTCCCCTCCCCGCAACTGACACCTTGTGAGGCAGGTGGGGCTCAGAGAGTTCTGAAAGAACTGTGACTAGCCCAAAGTCACTCAGCAGCCTTCATGTGTGGGAGCGGGGAAACAAATCCAGTTCACCAGATAAGAACCCGATTCCACAGCTTTTAACCACTACACCACGCTGGCTCTCACCATTATTATTATTATGTACCTTAAGCGGTTATATTGTTTTCTTCCCATACACTGGAATGTTTTCTGTAAAGCCTAAATTAAACAAATTCTACATAAGTCTTCAGCAATTATGTATTACCTCAAAGTTTAGAGTCATTTGTGTTTACCCAAACAGGAGACATTTGTGGTTGAGGTGAAGATAAACACAGGAAATGTGATCATTACAGAACCTACAATCCTCTCCTCTTCCTTCCTTGTCCTTTTCCTCGTCTTTATGAGAATCTGGGATCCAAAAACACAACAAACACCATCTAGCAGTAAACAGTTTCCAGTCTTGGGAGCACATGGCGTGACTACCAATGTGTATATTTACATAGGACATACCTGTCTATCAATGAAGGAGATTTCCACCACACCCTGCTGTCAAACAGGTCAAGGTGTGCTCGCATTTTTCCTTCCTCTGTTTTATCCTCGCAATCACCCCTTTGAAGGGGGTGAGGATGAGAAAGGCCAGCCCAAGATCAATCAGCAAGCTTTATTTTTTGCAGTACAGTTGAAATTTGAACCTAGTTCTTCCAGAGGGCAGTTCACACTGGCTTTCTAGAGATTTGATGCACTACTGAAGACCTAACTATCTCTAAGTAATTTCATTTTTCTGTATTAAATTTTTTATTAGCACTTAAACGGCTTTACATCACAAAGGACACACACACAAAATCACGGAAATTTTACGTACATTTTTTATAAGAACTCCCATTTTGTCTGCACCGAGTATTAACACTAAAAACCACTTGCTCTTTTACCACCTAGGTCCGTGGTGGCGAACCTATGGCACGGGTGTCAGAGGTGGCACTCAGAGCCCTCTCTGTGGGCACGCGTGCACAGAGTTCATCATGTGATAATAGTGTAATTATTTCAGGGAGATTATTAGCATTAAACCTAAGACCTAGTTCTGGGGAAGCAGTGTAAGCGCTGTTAAACCCTACTGATTTTCATGGAAAGAATGAAAGCGTGATCCTTTACCCGGGAGTAAGCTCAGTTGCTGGCAATGGGGTTTGCTTCTGAGTAAACCCTCCTAGGGTCGTGATTCACCCATTCGAAGCATTGCATAGTTGCTTCAAAGCAAAGCCACCGACTACCACCAAGCTTACTCCCGAGTAACGCGCGACTTGGAGCCAACCGTTTTTTCTATATTAAAACCTCAGTATTCAGGTTAAATTGCCATGTTGGCACTTTGCGATAAATGAGTGGGTTTTGGGTTGCAATTTGGGCACTTGGTCTCGAAAAGGTTCGCCATCACTGACCTAGGTGAAACTGGATCTTTAGAGATACTACTAATAAAAGTCACTTTTCTCTACTGGATCTTATTTTAATAATCCCTAACCTTCAAAATCACTAATCATAATTTTTATTTTATTTTATCCACATATTTTGTGCCTTGAAAATGGTTAAGCAAACTGCATTGATGTGATACTGAGGGGTGGCAAGCAAGGGAGGAGGGGGAGGGGGCCCGGCATCTAGACATGGCCCACCCACCCTAACAGAGGGAGGGGAGAAGAGGGGTGGGTGGCATGCAAGGGAAGGGGAATGAGGGGAGTGAGTGAGGGGTGGCATACAAGGGAGGGGAGGGTGACGAGGGGCCCCAACATCTGGACATGACCCACCCATCCTAGCAGAGGGAGGGGGAGGGAGGGGGAGGGGTGGCATGCAAGGGAGGTGGAGGTGGTTATTTACAACACAGATATTATTTACAACACTGAGCATTCAGCAGCATTCAACTGAAGAAGTATTTATGAAAACACTACATTATCGTGAACGGCGTTATAGAATGTATCTCCTCTGAATACTTCGTGTTCCAGAGAAGGAGTACAGCATTACTCAAGTCCCTAATAGGGCAGCAAGGAATGTCATTAAGGGAACTGTTTGATTCTTATATGTTTTGTATACATTTGTAAGGTTGAATGTGTTGTATGTTCACACTGTCTTAGATAACTGGGCTCTTTTCAGTATTATTATTATTTCCTCCACTTAGTAAACGGTTTAGCTTAAACACAGAATTTTTGTATGTGCGTCTATGGTCGTGACAGTAGGACTGGTGGTGTTTTCATATTTAAAATGTGAGGAGGCCCCACTACAAGCCCACTTCACAGTGAAGAGGGCCAAGGTAAGCGTTCCACATATAATGGGCCTTAGAGTAAAAATCATGATGAAAATTCCAGTACCTGAAAATTAAGCTTTACTACATACCCCATCCAATACTTTTGAGAGAAGTGTAGATCCCATCCACACCCCCTGATGCCTCAGAGCATAGGTGTCAACCTCGCAGCCCTCCAGATGTTATGGACTACAGTTCCCATCATCCCCTGCCAGCATGATGCTGGCAGGGGATGATGGGAACTGTAGTCCATGACATCTGGAGGGCCGTGAATTTGACACCTGTGCCTTAGAGGGAAAACGGCATATCCCAAAGAGGCAAGAGCTGCCGGAAATCCAAATGGGACAGGAACTCCGGCCACAGGCAATCCACGGAGCTTAGCCAGTCAGGCACTGCACTGCCTAGAGCCTTCCTTGTCATGAGCTGCCAAGAATCCCAAACACATCCACCCCCCCTTGAGTCACTCAACTGCTTCTAAGCAGGACAAGCTTGTTTATTTACCTCCTCAAATTTCCAGCCAAGCCTATCCAAAGGCCTCAAGGCAGCTGCCAATAGTACAACCACAATGCTACAAAAACAGCTCGGTACACTGTCCACTTAAAAGAAATATATCAGCAGAGTGAAGTTGCTCAACTCTGGGGGCTTTGAAGCACATGCTCAAGTGATGGCTTTGGTGAACCCCCAGGGAAAGGGAGATTGCCAGCTGCAGGATGCGAAGGGCCAGCATGGAGCAGTGGTTAGACTCTTGGACTAGGATCCGGGAGACTCCGGTTTGAATCCCCACTCTGCCGTGGAAGCTTGTGTTGGAAGGAACAAGGTCTAGTGTGGAAAGGAACTGAGAAAAAGACCCAACAGGGGTTAGGCAAGTGGACAGCTTTTCAACAAAAAGAACTAAGTAGAATTGTAACTTCATCCGCCACACGCTGGACTCCACTTCTTTGTTTTAGAATGCTCCGATGTGGAGTCCAGCACGTGGCGGATGAAGTTATAACTCTACTTAGTTCTTTTTGTTGAAAAGGGTATAGATAGGGCTGAAAGGTTAGAGACCTTTCTGACTTTTTGTGTTACCTCTTATTTGTCTTTAGACTCATTTTCTCAGGTCTAATTTCCTCCTCCGTCTCAGAGGTCTCATCTCTTTGGTTCCATACCTAGCAACATAGCTGAAGGCTATCCCTATTTCTCAGCTTTCCGATCTGAAATGCGATTCCCTAATATGCAATTAACTTTATCTTTAATCAGTCAACGTTCTGCTCGTGACCTGAGTTCGAGCCCAACAAAAGTCGGTTTCAGGTTGCCAGATCAACGTTGACTCAGCCGTCCATCCTTCTGAAGTTGGTAAAATGAGTAGCTAGCTTGCTGGGGTAAAGTGTAGGTGGCTGGGCAAGGCAGTGACAAACCACACTATAAATACAGTTTACCTAGTAAGCATTGTGATGTAACATCACCCCATGGGTCAGTAATGACCTGTTGCTTGCAAAGAGGACAACCTTTACCTTTTAAAAATAATTGTCTGCCACTCTTCTGAGGAACTAGCACTCTGCCAACACCTTGCCAGGTAACTTTGGGCCAGTCACATATACTCAGTCTGATCTACCTCACAGGACTGTTGTGAGAATAAGCTTTTTTTGGTCCCCATTGGGGAGAAAGGTGTACATGATACAATGTTAAAGTGATCAGGGTCAGGCATGTAGGGCCTAAGCTGTTGAGGCCCTTATCAGTATACAACTGGCATCGAGATCCAAGGTGGGATCCTGTGATCCATTCCATCAGCACTGATGGCTTCCCACAAGCAGTTTTCCCCCGATGCAAGAGCCTCTTCTGTCAGGGGATGGGTTAGCACCAAGGGAAGCCACTGGTGGAATGAACCAGCAGGATCCAACCATTAGCGTTGATTCCGACTGCTGATGCCCCAGGACCTCTCCTGCCTTTAACCGGAGATTCATCTGCAACGAGTAGGCTCTGCCACTGTGGAACTGTGCTCTCTTCCCGTGGTCTGAGCTGTGGACAGAAGACTGCAGAACAACTACTACAGATCCTAGAGAAGCTGCCATTTTTTTAAAGCCGCAAAGGTATAGTGAGGCATGCCAGAAGCCAGGAAAAAGTCTGCGTTAGGGCAGTACTCAGCACTAGAAGAAACAGAAGGCTACCGCTGAAAATGGAAGCCAGGTGTTCGAGTCCCCCCCATCCCCAACAACGAGTACAGGTTGCCCTCCTATAATTTCTCCCTTCTCTCATTCCACATCATTGGGTAGAAAAGGAGGGAACAACACATATTCAGCATATAAAAAAGGGAGAATTCAACATACAGTTGCTATTTTCAGAAACTGTCCCAGACCCTTTGAGGCATTACAATAATACATACCAGAAGTCACCAACAGAAGTCCACACTACCTGTCATCTTCCCAACGTGTACCATTACCATATTATGTCAGTAGGGCAATGCACATATAACATCCTGTGGTCAGCTCGTGTGGGGCGAATTCCCTCCGCACGAGCTGACAGACTATCGGATTTTTCAGGGTTTTGTGTTCATGAGCACTGAGACTGTGCATGCGTGTAATATATGTGCACTGCCCCTGTTCACTCAATGTGGCGCCTGAGAGTATTGGGAAGATTGGAGGTAGCTTATTCTGTCATTTCACACAGTTGGCAGGTTCCCAGAGCCTGTGATTGTGATGTTTGAAAAGGGTTCCTCCGTTCCCTGTGGCAGGTCCATTGTTAAGCATGTGACTCTGCTGGTGCTCATGTAGCATTCCACAGTGAACATATCCCCACCAAATGCCTTTTGAAACTGAGGTCCTTTCATGACTTTGGAGCAAGTATAGCAGAAGCTGGGAGCCGCCTGTTCAGTTTGAAACCTGAGGGCACCATTTGCCGAGGACACAGAAGGAAGATAGTGGCCCAGACACGTACGCAATGTCCGCTTTTTCCTGCCAAGTGTTAGGAACACAGAGCTGGAAGGGAATTCACTTTGTGTAGTGCAGAAAATTCACAACTAGCTCCCTCCAGTGACCCCTCCTCTATGCCCAAAGGAAGGCAAAAATCTCTGGCCAATCTGGCCACGAGGAAAATGCCTTCCTGACCCCAAAGTGGGGATAGGCATTGCCCTGGGCATGTAAGAAAGGGCTTCATAAGCTAGAAGAGCATTAAACTGTGAACGGCAGATTCTGTTCCTTAGTCTCAGCCCTTCTTGTACGTTCTTCCCCAGCTCTCCAAAATTGCCTGTCTGTTCTTTCTCACCTTCCACCAACGGAACAAGCTCTGGAACCTCACAGCACTCTTTGGCCCCAACTTCCAGAATCTCTTGAGTGACAGGAGATGATGCAAGTCTATGCAGGATTCGGAAGATTGGAAAAGGGTTGCAAAGAGTATGTTTTGGGCTACAAACAGGCCTCCTGCTGATTTCTCACCCGCCTCTTCGGTTCTGGATCACCTGCAGGGAGGGAGAGATTTGGACAGCAGGAGCACTTAGCCGGTTGCACAACATAATTTATGCCTTGCTCTGTGCTGTGCAGTCTAAATCAATCCTATCAGTCAAAATTGACGGGCTGAGCTGAAATCTAGAGAGGAAAAAGAGCAGCTGATCCACTTTGGCTAACATCATTCCCATCCTCCCATTTAAAGGCCACGTGTCTTGAACACCCACAAAACTCCTACAGAACCCACCAACTGTTTGGGATGCATGGAAATGGGATGCATGGAAGAGCTCATCTTCTATCATGACAGCCACAAACTCCCTGATACCCCCACTAGAAGGTTAAGGGAAGCCTTCTTCTTTTCTGTGGAGACTGCCACAACAAGAGGCAAGCACTGAGGTCATCTGAATAGTCTTGCGAGCCGGTGTGTTGAACCGGTTGGACTAGGATCTGGGAAAGCCCGGTTTCAAGCCCTTACTGGAGGACAGGAAGCTGACAGGATGACCTTTGGCCTTTCATTGCCCTTCTGCATCATCTACCTCACATGGTTATTGACAGGATATGTGAAGGGAGAACCGTGCATAGTTTCCAAAGGAATGGCTGGATATTTATTTATATTATTTACAGTGACGAAGGGAGGGGAAACTGCGCCCATGACATAAACTGCCCTCCCCCCCCCCGCCCCTGCCCCCGACACGTGTCTGCAATGGCGGCGCCTGGGGCAAGCCGCCCCAGATGTCACCATTGCATCTCTGCCTCTGATTATTTGTAGCCTGATTTTCTCACTGGGACTCACAGCGGATTACACAGAGTGAGTCAATATAACGGACAGGATGGGACAATCAATAAACCATGAAATAGGAGTTGCGTCTTGGAGAACCAACCAGAAACCAACAAAACCAGAACTGGAGGAAAGCACACAGCAGAAAAGACCTCTTGAAGAATTGAGTGTGGTCAGTGGTGGGATCCAAAAATTTTAATAACAGGTTCCGATGGTGGTGGGATTCAAACAGCGGCACCACCGCACACACGCACCTCCAGTTCCTATTGGGCAGGAGGGTTGCTTTAGTAACCCCTTCTCGGCACTCAGAAAAAATTAGTAACCACTTCTAAAGAAGTGGTGAGAACTGGTTGGATCCCACCTCTGAATGTGGTGTAGTTTGTGGAAAGTCATGGGAGTGGGGAGTCTTCCTGACCATCTCAGGCAGGCTAGTCCACAAGGTGGGGACGACAACAGAGACTGTTCTGAGCAGTTGTTAATTTTGCCCATTTGAAAGTTGACACTTGCGGAAGGCCCTGCTTGGACAGGAATGGTCTCGCAGATACGAAGGTCCAAGGCCATAAAGTGGTGACCCCATTCAAACATTTCTCTTGGAAATCACAGTGGATAGGTGCAAAGCCTGACAGCTGTATTTGGGGTTGGGAAGGAATTTCTCCAATCCCCACATGTATCTACAGACCAAATACCATTGATTCAGCACACCTCTTCACACGAGCCAGTAGAAAGGGATACAGAAATGCCATGGCAACCTTAGAATGCCACTAAACTCACTATCATCTTGGCTCAGGTTTTTCTTCCCCAATAATGCTTCAAAAACCTGTTTGACAAGAACAGGACAAAAAGAAACAGGACTGATGCATCTGGAAGTAACAATACCTGCAGTGTACCATTTTCAGCTTTCTCCAGCCCCTTTTCTGAGCTGTACACCGCTGTTTGTTTTTAGAGGGACACCAAACTCTGGACAGCAGGGAGGGATACCTGAAGAGGAGTTAACGGCTTGATGCTTTTGGAAAGGAGGTTCAACGGCACAGCCCTTGTGCCTCTTCCAAGTCTGCAATTCTACTTGTAGTGGAATTTCATACCTCTCTGGTGGCAGCCAAGGCACAGTGGCGGATTTGAACTGGCAGGTTTGAGCTGATCAAATCTTTTTTTTGTCCTAGTTGAAACCTATCTTGCCAGGTTCGATGTTTCTGGTTTTAAAACCAGCATTGCCTACAACTGTGCTGTTTTTGCATCAGCAAACACACTGACTGAGGGCCAAAACAGACTGTGCTGCTTTACCCAATTCTGCCTCAACTGCGAAAGAAAGAAAAAGACAAAGAAAGAAAGAAAAAAGAAAAAAGAAAGAAAGAAAGAAAGAAAGAAAGAAAGAAAGAAAGAAAGAAAGAAAGAAAGAAAGAAAGAAAGAAAGAAAGAAAAGAAAGAAAGAAAGAAAGAAAGAGCCTGAAAGGGTCAGAAAGGGCCTTCCCCACTCTCTTCGATCCCCCCATGCTGCGCGCTGCTCTCACCTGGGATACTGCTCTCAGCGGGCGGCATCCCAGGTGCGCACCCGGGCGTCCCCACGACCCCACGCTCTGCGCGGGGTCATCAAAAGGCGCTGTTAAGAAGAGCGCCTGGGATGCCGCGCGCTGAGGGGGCGTGACAGCGGCAGCATTGGGGCGGCTGCGCTGTCGCCGCCCCTGTCGTGGGGAGTGAAGGGGGACCCCGCGCAACTCTCCTCAAGTAGCGCGGGGCTTAAGGTAAGTGGGGAAAGGCCCAGAGACACCGGACTCTTCAACAGAAGACTTGGCTTAACACTTTCTGTTAAGGGAGCAGCAGTTGCATAGTGGTTAAGAGCAGGTGCATTCTAATCTGGAGGAACCGGGTTTGATTCCCCGCTCTTATGCCTGAGCTGTGGAGGCTTATCTGGGGACTTCAGATTAGCCTGTGACCTCCCACACACGCCAGCTGGGTGACCTTGGGCTAGTCACAGTTCTTCTGAGCTCTCTCAGCCCCACCTACCTCACAGGGTGTTTGTTGTGAGGGGGGAAGGGCAAGGAGATTGTAAGCCCCTTTGAGTCTCCTACTGGAGAGAAAGGGGGGATAGAAATCCAAACTCTTCCTCTCTTCTTCTCTGTGGGCATTTTTCCCCATTCAAATTTTCCTGCACACACTATTTTTCTCCAAACAGGGGGAAAGACTCATCTTTTCGCCTGCAGGGAGAAAAACAATTCAACAGGAATGGCTTTCAGGAGAAAAAACAGCTTGAGGGAAAGGTTAAAGCTGTTCTTTTGCTGGAGACAGCAATGCCCTGAATTCTTGAGCTTGGGCCTAACCTACCTTAAAGGGTTCTCGTGAGGACAAAATGGAGGAAAGGTAGGGTATGAATGAAGTCAAGCAAGCCAGCCAGCCATTACCAATGGCAGCTTCAGGCACTGTGCATTACAGTGGTTTGATCTGGAAGTTACCAAGGCACAGAGACACACATTTTTATTGGTAATCACTTATTAAACAATAAAGTTACAAACATAAATTTTAAAATGCTGAACCTATTTTTCTAACGCCTCAGTATGACAAAAGAGGCATCATGTTGCTTACTGGCACACTTTAAAAAATGGTAAGGGCATTTGTGCTTTTGACATGCTGCATGGGCCCAGTTAACAGTGACTCAGTTGGGAGTACAAGAGTATTGGCCAAACGTAGAGGCACTCTGGATGTATAATCACATTTTTGGCCCCACCTTCCTAAAAGGCATCCCTGAAGCAGAGCTGATCTCGTGCCCCAGCTCAACTGTTTTTGGTTTCATCCAGTCCACCCAAATTATCTCACATACGCTGAGTTCCTGCCCTGACAAAAGTCAAAACCTAATACTTGACAGCTTATCTCATCCAGAAACTGAATCTTTGAGTCTAACATTTCTCCATCATTTGCTACACAAACAATTTCAAACAAGAAGAGCCTTTGATCTCGAAGTCCCAGTTTCCATTTGAGAAAACCAGCTCTTCAGGTGAAGGAGTGGAATATTTTGTACTGAATGCTATTATTGTATGCAGCCTTTTACTACATTGCCTGATTTTGAAGGTACTACGAAACTCAGTGAAATATGAAATTGTTTTTAAAAAATCATGGACTGTTACTTTTTTTGCAATCCATTCAAAATTTAACCACATCACTTCAGAAAAATCACATTGCAAGACTGCTGGTAGTTCAAGGGGACAGAACAAGCCCAGGTTACAGATATGTGGTCATAGCATACAACTGAGAAGTGGACCACACTGAGGAGAATTTCACTCTTCTAAGTTCCCTGAAACCCGTGGGCTTGGAAGGGTGCGTCTCTCCAATGTTTAATAAAGTCGTCTCACAGATATCTGTCTACTGGCCCATCTTTCATGACCATGAGCTGAGCAAGGTGATCCAAAAAGCTTCAAGGGCAGTGTATGGATTTGACTCTGGGACTCCCAGCTCCTGGGCTGATACTCTGACCACTGTACCACACAGAGATGCACTGGTGACATCTGGGGCCTCTTTCGTTACATCACAGGTGTCAAACTCACAGCCCTCCAGATGTTATGGACTACAGTTCCCATCACCCCCTGCCAGCATGATGCCAGCATGATGCTGGCAGGGGATGATGGGAACTAGTCCATAACATCTGGAGGGCTGCGAGTTTGACACCTATGCATCTTTTTAACCAGAGATGCCCCAGGTGAGATCTGCTCTATGCGCAGAGCATGCGCTCCACCAGTGAGCCATAAAAGCCTGGCCTGCATAATTAGAAATCAACCTCCTTTTACTCCAGTGCACATTTGCAACTGCAAGAGGGAAGTATTGCTCGGACTTTGAAGCTGGATAAAATCCAGAACACAAGTGCCGAGATCCATATTGTAGCAAGCCCAACGGATCAAGGAACATCACGTGCGCAGTCTTGTACACATGCAAGGTTGCAAAACAAGACAGGGTGACTTTTTCTCCAGGTCCCAGTTGAGGGATTCCCAGGGGCGTTTGGGTGCCAGTTGTTGAAAGAGGTGTTCATAGTTAGACTTACTTAATTTACAGATTTGTAGGCTGCCTTTGCTGCGATCAAAGTAACCAAAGTTATAAACAGGTTTTAAAACAATCACACTATCTGGTTGTTATGGGTTTTCCGGGCTGTGTGGCCGTGGTTTGGTGGATCTTGTTCCTAATGTTTCGCCTGCATCTGTGGCTGGCATCTTCAGAGGTGTATCACAAAGGGAAGTTACACAGACTTCCACTTCTTCAGGGAAGTGATAGGTAAACATGGGGCCACCACCAACAATCAAACCACCCTCTTCCCTACCTAGTCTTATGAGGTTTACCTCTGCTGATTTGGACTCACATATGAGCACCTCAGACCTAGAGGTGACTCACGCAAGGCCTCACAAGGTACAGTCAGAGCTCCCCATAGGGCAGCAAAAGGCCTGCACTGATGGACAGGTGCAACCTGATTCTGTCAGCCTCCCTCCTTGCACAGAGTAGCACAGGATTGGGCAACGGGGTCCCTCCATGCACAGCTGATCTGCAGTTTTGCAACTCTTCAATTGTGGCAGCTTTGCTTGGACTTTTGACCTGGTTTTTCCCAAATGACCTTTAATGCTGTAACTCTAGTTATCCAAATGGCTCGTAGTGGAGTAATTTGTAATTTCTTTACAGCAACGAAGAGTCGGAGAAGGGGACCCAGAGTAACTGCAAATTCAATTTCCCTGCCACGTAAGAAATTAGGATCAAAACAACAGTGATCCGTTTCAGCTATTAGTTTATTGCCTTGATTTCCAAAGCAGCCAGTGTGATTTCGTGGTTTGTTGGGGTATTGGACTAGGAACAGAGAGACCCCCTACCCAACTCAGGAGTTCAGATCCCTACGCAGCCATCCAACTTCCTCTCACTGTCTCTGATTTATCTGGGGGAGGGTTGGGGCAGGGTTGACAATAAAATTAAGAAGGGACAAATGCCGCTGTAAGCTGACTTGGTATTACTTCAGGGAAACAAGCAAACAAGCCCAAATGGGCACACGCAGTAGTTACAGGCAAACCCACAGCTCTGACTTTTGCAGGGGAATTAAGGAGCATTGAAGGATCTCACAAACAGTGGAGTCTTCAGCATTCTGCTATCAAAACAAGGAAAAAACCCCGGCCTGTCAATTTAGCCTCAAGTTCCACCCCATTCCTAGGTCTTTGACTTCTTCTCTGGACTGATTTATCAGGGTTGCCAACTCAGGGTGGGGAGGGGAAATGCCTGGAAATTTTGAGGGAGTGGAGGGGAAGGACTTCGGCTTTCATCTAGAGTTGCCCGCCGTGCATTGGTAAAATACCTGGACATTTTGGGGAGTGGCGTCTGAGGGGGGCAGAGTTTGGCAAGTGAGAGACCCCAGCAGGGTGTGATGCCGTAGAGTCCACCAGCCATTTTCTCCAGATGATCTGAATGTCTGCTGCCCGGACAGGTTATAATCCCAGACCTCCAGGAGGTTGGCAACCCTACTCATCTACCCATAAAAGTTTCTCTACAGACAACTACACTTTCTTCCAGCAGGAACGCAAAGAAGCTGATGTCCTTCCATTTTATCAGTACGACAATACCTGGTAAAGTGGCTTATACTGAGAGCTCTTGGCCCTGGGTCACCCAGCAATCTTCCACAGCTGAGTGGGATTTGAACTCGGGCCCAAACACTTTAACTGCTACATTACATCGTATTTCATGGATAACACAGAATAAGGAGGTGGGATTTTGAGGCAGCACACTGGGCTGCAAACATGAAAAAAATGGCACGTCACTGTCAGTGGAACAAAACCTCTCAACAACGTGCTTTTTTAAAACTTACAAGGAGCTTTTTTCAAAAAAATCCCCCCAATAACTTGTGGATATATTACCTTTTACAGAATGCTCCCCTATATGTTGTTCACAAGACCCCTTCCAAACTAGCTCAGCTGCAAGCATAGGTCCAATCCAGCCTACAAAAATAACCATTTGGAGACAGAACATTTTCCTCGCATTAATCGTCTATTTTCTTTTTATAGGCCCCCTGGCTTCAGATCTTTGCTCCACTCCAGCTAAGGCACGGGAAGAACGGCCACTGAGGGCTTGTTTACAAAAACTTTGAGCAATCTGTTCCCAAAATAACATTTCAGCCACATACAGCTAACTTTTGTTCCACTTCGGTCTGAACGGAGCACTCATCAATTGCAGTCCTGGCCCTCATCCATGTCTGTTTTCCTCTGCCACAGCCCCTACCCAGCTCAGGGGTTTGGGTTGATGGTTTTGCATATGAATGGCAAGATTTTCCTCTGACTTTTCCTTCCCTGCGATCTTTCAAGATAGATTTCAGGATGTTCCTCACACGGCTTTTCCCCACCTCCCTCCCCAAACCTCTTCAATCCCGGTCTGTGGGTGTCCATAGCAGATGCAAACACATCCATCTGTCCCCTCCACAATGCTCTCTCATGCACGATTGCAAAAAACAAACAAAATAACAACAACAACAACAACAACAACAATAAACAACCATTGTGGGAAGGGAGGCATCAGTCTGACAGTGTGTGGGGAGCAAACCTTTCTCCCTTGGGAAACCTTTGGTCTTAACCCCACCCGCTTATTAGAACCAGGTCCAAGTATGGACAACTGACCTCAAACGGAAATTGCATCACCTCAGAACCCTGGCCTCACTTCTCCTCCCCTCCTTTTGAAGTCTTTCTGTCAAGTGTTCAAATTGTAAGTGCCTCAGGGCAGGAACCAGTTTTCTGTTCTGAGACTCTGTAAACAGCCAGATATTGACGCTGCAATGTAAATAATATGTTTAGATTTTGCCCAGCCTACCAATTAGGAGGTTTGTCTCAGACTTGTGCAAGCAAAGGAGAATTCAGGTACAAAGCATTCAGGTCACAGGTTCAAAACTATTACTGAAGTCTGAACCCGGCCTGAACCCAGATGGGGCAGGTCTGAACCCAGATGGACAAACATCCACATGCCAGTTACAAAGAAGGAACAGAGACAGCAGTGGCCACGGATCTGAGATAACACATGCACATATCCCTCCCACACCCAAGCATCCAAACCGCTTTCCCCTCCACCACTACATCCCACCATTTACTCAAAAGGGGTTAAGAGATTATAGTGTTGCACCCACCGAGAATACCTTTCCCCAGTCACCCCATCCCCACAAATCTGGGAGACAGACTCTTTCGGCGCCTGACTTCCCACAAAGGCGATTTTCTCTGACCCTTCTCGCAAAACCGCAATGAAACTTGGCTGTTTTGCAGACACAAAGAAACTCCCCTTCCTGCCTGGACCACACATTATTGGTTTTAACACCCCCCCCCCCCCCGCCCTTCCTATTTCATTCAGCCCTGCTCCTTGCTTGTCACAAGTATTCCAATCCTGTCTGTGTTTACTTGGAAGCATATTTCCATGAAAGAGTGCATAGAATAGCCACCGTGCACAACCCTGTTGATGTTTGCTGGTATCTGTCAGTGTTAAGTAGGTTCACACCGCCAGGTAAGTGTACACAGGACATCAGCATAAGGTTCATCTCAGTAAGTATATGATTAACTTCCCATCTTGTTCACTCACAGTTAGGGCAAGTTGATCTTTATGAATGTTCCAAAAAAGATCAGGAAATTAGTTTATTAACCTGTGAAGACCGTCACAGGTGTGGGGGGGAGAGGGCTTGTAATTCTCAGGAGTGAAATTAAGGTGTGCACCCAAAGAGCAACGGGGGGCAGGAGGCACTACTTTGACAAAGATCCCCCCACTCCAGCCACAACATTCTTCAACCCCCCTCATCAGACCCTGCTATGCTCTTTCCAACTTAGCCCCGAGAGAGAGAAGCTGGACCCCCAGGGACCCCCAGTTTCTCTGGGCTTTAAGTTAACCCCCCACACCTCTCAAAAAACCCCAGCTCTACTGGACACGCAGGCAGCAGTTCCTCAGGTGAAGACACCACCAGGAGTGATGTCCTCTCAGCAGCTGCTCCGCCAGAAGGAAAGATGCAAGCTGCCCCCCGCCTTGGCCCCCTCCGACAGCCCTCCCAGCCCCTCCTCCCCTGTGTTTACTAGCACCCGGACACGATCCTCCAGCTTTGCAGCCCGCATCTCGTCCTCCTCCCCGGTGACCTCACTTACCTGGCGAGCCAAGAAGCCTTTCCCTTCTGCGCCTGCTTCGTCCCTCCTAAAGGAATGCCATTGCAACAACAGCTGCAACAACACAAAAACCACCACCCCCAGCAGCTCAGGGACTCCTCTGCCAGCAGCTGACAACACGCAAACCAGCTGCTCTCCAGCCACATCATCACCAGCAGCCCTTTGGGCATGCTGGGAAATGTAGTCCTCCCCGGCAGCGTCTCTGCACTCCGCGTTGCCAACTCCTAGCTGGGGTGGGGGGTGGGGGTGGGTGTTACTGGAGCTTTGGGAAGGCGGAGTCTCCGGAGAGCGGGGTTTGGGCAGGAAGGAGGACTCCGCAGGGTATAATACCAGTCTCACCCTGAGTTCTCCAGGGGAGCTGATCTGTTTCGCCTAGTTGCAGTTGCAATTCCGGGCCAGCCTAACCTGGAGGTTGGCAACCCATGTTTCTTCAATCGAATGCTGTGATTCCGGGGAGGGGGAGGGGGTTAATGATGTTGAGTCGTTGCAGCAAAAATAAAATAGGAATCGTAGGCTCTTTCTTCCTCATCCTGTTTGGCTGTTGCGCTGTGTTGGGGCGGGAACTTTAAAAAACTTTTTTTTTGCGCAGCTATGTCACCATGTGCATGCGTAGATAGAATGGTAGCTGTGTTTCGCACTAAGCTACGTTTATGCACGGCTTCAGCACTCTTTACCCACACAGCTGCGCTGGCACGAAAGTCTAATTTTAGTTAACGGTTGGCACAGAAATCACGTTCCATGCAGCCTCGTTTCAACATAGCCTTTGCCGGCATGAAACCAAAAAAAGGGCTGCGTGTGTTTCACACACAGCCCACTGCGCTCTGATTGGCTGGAAGGCTCCACATCACTCCCAACCCCTGAGCCTCCCGACCGATCTGGCTTTGGCGCGTGTTTTTTAAAAAGGTACACTTCCATGCAGGCTCTTAAAAAACACATATTCAGTAGTTAAGCAGTGGGGAGTTCTTGCTCAAACCTTGATATTTTGCGTCAGTATCAATTGACGGTGGGGAATCGACCATAATCACCAATTTTATCTTTTTATAACATCAATTTTAACCAGGGGGAGGGCGGTCTATAAACCTAATAAATAAATAAATAAATAAATAAATAAATTTTAACCATAACATTTACCATTTTAATCTATAGATCTTTCTGACTATGTGTATATTTTAATTCTATGCCAATAAAGGTATTTGTACTTATTATACTTATTTCAGCAGGGGCTGATGGGAATCGTAGTATTTCATGGGCTATCTGCTGTCTAAAGATCCCTTTGGGGATGAGGCGGCCTATAAAATCGAATGAATGAATGAATGAATGAATGAATGAATGAATGAATGAATGAATGCCCAGGTCAAAGAGGGCAATACCAGCAGATCCCTCCACTGAAGTCATCAGCTGAGTCACCTGAATTCAGGGCAAGCCCAGCCTTCTGAAATTACACCTCAGCCAAGGGCGCCATTCTCAGCGACCTTGAAAAGCAAAGGATCTGATCATTCAGACAATGAAACCCAGCACTGTTTATCATTGTTCAGCTTGCCAACTTAAAGAGGAGCCCGGAGTTCTCCCTGAACTTTCAGACTACAGAGATCATGTTTCCCTGGCGCAGGGATGCCAGACAGGCCGGGTAACTGGCTGGATGTGTTGGAACATAATTTTTGAAAAAGCATTCTCATAAACTTACTAGAGATTCTTACTGGAAGGGACCAGGGATATCTGTATTTGTTAAAATTCTCCCACTGCTCTGAGGGGTGGCAGGAAACAGGATTTGAGAGTGGCAACTTAGTAGCCCTACCTTGAGGAAAGGGCAGGTGAAAAAGGGCTGACTCTA
This sequence comes from Sphaerodactylus townsendi, assembly GCF_021028975.2. Lineage (NCBI taxonomy): Eukaryota > Metazoa > Chordata > Lepidosauria > Squamata > Sphaerodactylidae > Sphaerodactylus > Sphaerodactylus townsendi. The sequence goes on along the minus strand of NC_059439.1, from coordinate 7,036,526 downwards.
TGGTATACCATACAGTCTAGGAAAAATGGAAGTCCTAGAGTGGCATCAGATCCCCGCTGGGCTTCTTCCCCTTCCCAAATGCCACCCTCTACAGGCACTGCCCCAAATCTTTAGGAATTTCCCAAAATGGAGTTAGCAACTCTAAAGTGTTGATGTGGCCCCTTCCAAGTCCAGGGCAGTTGTCTCCCTTTGGTCCCACCCCAAGCAATTGTGAAAAGCACAGGAGCAAGCTGGGGGCGGGGCTTTCTTGGGTATTTGGCAACCGAAGGGCTTCTTCAGATTTTTCTGACAGTTTCAGATGGTTCAGCCGCAGGTTTCCTAATGGTCCAGCAAGCAATTAGCCTAACCAGTCCCTGGGTTTTGATCTGCAAAGGACTGGTACATGTGTGGAACAGCACAACCTCCATCATGACCGACGGGAACTCTCCGCGAAGTTCTTCTCAGCTTTTGACCTTGGGGTCTGATTCTTACCCGCCTTCCTTCCTGAACAAAACACAGTCCCTGCTGAGAATCTCTTCAGCTTTGCACACGGAGTCTTGCCCCAGAGAACCCTGGCTTCCCTTTACTGGAATTGGGGCTGAGAGCATACCAGTCTCACCAAGTTCTACAGCGGTGCAGCTGAGGACTGCTCAGGAAAACGTCTAGAGGCACCTCATCAGTGGTGGGATTCAAGTCATTTAACAACCGTTTCTGGTTGAGCAGGGGGTGGGGTGGCAGCAGCTGGCACCCCCTCCCCCTGCTCAACCTCCATCGGTGGTGGTCCTGCTGCCTCAACTTCGGAGGCAGAAGGGTCACCACTGATGGAGGTTGAAGAGGGAGTGGCAGCGGCTGGTGGCAAGCTGTGGGCCCGGGCAGCTGCTGCATCCCCCCCTGCTCAACCTCCTTCAGCAGTGGCCCAATGGAGGTTGAGGCGGGAGGCGGCAGGAGTCGGTGGGCCTGCCCGCGGCTTGCCACTGGCTGCTGTGGCCCTGAGTGAGGGAGCTTTTAACAATTAGTTCACCCAAACTGGGTTGAGCCGGCTGAATCCCACCACTCCTCTTCCCAGCTGCTGTGTGAGATTTCATTTTTCCCATTCTGAGTCAGGATGGCAGTGATTTCTTAGGTCCTGCCATATGGTGTCTTCGTCAGTCATCACTTGAATTACCTGGGTTTTTACTACCCTGCTTCCCCGAATATAAGACATCCCCTAAAAATAAGACGTAGTAGAGGTTTTGCTGAAGTGCAAAACATAAGGCATCCCCCGAAAGTAAGACGTAGCAAAGTTTTGGTTTGGAAGCACACCCCACGAACAGAACACAGAAAAATAAGACATCCCCTGAAAATAAGACATAGTGCATCTTTGGGAGCAAAAATTAATATAAGGCACTGTCTTATTTTCGGGGAAACACAGTAGTTTATACAGAAAGTTTTCATTGAATTGTGAAGACACTGTAAGCCTAGAGCCATATCTTAGCATGCAATGCCACATTTCACATGGAATAGTTCTCTATCAGCTAGAATTGCCTTTATGCAAGACTGAAGCAAACTTGCCTAACAGACCTTGCACTGCAGCAAGATAAAACAAACTGTCCTTCTCTTTTCCTTAGTTTCTCTCCCTCTTTTCCACACTTTTCTTGTTCATTTCTCTCCCACTCCCCTTAATTTTTTTCATATTTCTCCCGCATTAATTTAAAGTTTTGATCTCAACTTCTTCTCATCCCTTTCTTGCTTGACAACTTAGAATCTACCTAATAATAGCATGATAGCAAACCTTTGTTAATATTATGAAAAGAGGGAGTTAATATTTCCCCATGGTCTAACAAAGTAGTAAAAAGATGTTTCCCCTCTCCTGCACTCTAGTTGCATGGTGGTTATATGTGTGGAAGAGAAGTTAGAACTCCCAGTTCAGGTACTGGATGGTTATTATTATTTAGTATGTTCATGGGAAATCTAATAGCCATTTGTAAAGGCTATTTTGCTAGATGGCAAATGATTATGACATATCTATTTAATGTCAGCAAAATCAGTCCCAGTGGTCATCCAGCACCACTGCTGAACCCAATTTGTCCTTTTGTGCTAGATCAGGGGTAGGGAACCTGCCTCTCCAGATGTTCAGGAACTACAGTTCCCATCAGCCTCTGTCAGCAGGGCCAATTGGCCATGCTGGTAGGGGCTGATGGGAATTGTAGTTCCTAAACATCTGGAGAGCCGCAGGTTCCCTACCCCTGTGCTAGATTAACTCACAAGGATAAATTGAGAGAGATTTCCTGTGGATTCACTTCCTAAGAATTATTGAGGCCTGCGAACTAGATCCCACTTCACCAGGTGTAAAGATGCGAATTTTGTATTGGTAGACTTGTATAAGCGTGCGTAAATGCAATATTAAGAAGTTATGAAGAGTACACGGCTATGAAGAGTAATGTTGGTCAATTCCCCACTGAGGATTAGATGCGTGCTCGTCACACAAAATATCCAGGTTTCCAGTAAAACTCCCCACTTCACCAGTGCCGAACACGCTTTCATGCCATTTCTGGCGCTCCCCCCACCCCCAGCACCTGTTATTTTAGAACCTGCAAGAAAGTAGACCTTTTCAAAAAATGTGTGGGCAATCTGGAGTGGTGGGAAAGTGTGTGTGTGTGTGTGAATCCGGATTCGTTTTTCCCACCGCTGATAGGGACATGGAGCCTCCCATCCAATGAGAACGCTGTGGGCTGTGTGCGATGCGTGCACAGACTTTTTTTCCCCCACGGACCAGAGATCCATGTGGATATGAAGCAACATGGGGCCAGTTTTGACTGATTGACTGAGTAGAAGGCAATACAAAGCAATGCTACACGTCGTATCCACGTAGATCCGACTACATGGAGGCATGCGGAAACAGAGCTTCGCTTTAATCGCCCGTTTCTTCGTTTCTACGTAGAGTTGTTCTGCACATACTGGCACAGACGTGGATCCAGAAGTTTGAAAATTAAAAAAAAATCCCGCCTCAACACAATGCAGCAGCCAATCAGGATAGCCCCTGAGTGGATCGCGTGTTCAATCCGCCTCAATGGGGAATCCTTTGTTGCTGCTGCGTTTCTGGGAACAAGGATTGTTTGTGGGGCAGAAGCTGCAGTGGGGACGCTGGAACTGTGCTGAAAAGGTCCTGGTTTTTCCCAAACCTGTTTGTATCTACATTCATTTTTTTTGGTGGGGAATCGACCATTGAGAGGCGCAGGCTGTGCAAATGGAGTAGATGTGTGTGTTCGTGTGTGTGTGTGTGGGGGGGGGCATTTTTGGCAAGCACAGCTTGTCTGGAAAGAGGGAGAAAAATTCATCCTGGTTCTTGTACACAATCATAAAAGCTTCTATAGATATGAGGGGCTTGTTCCGATTGCTGCGCTCACAGTATTTAACCATAGTTTGAATATTGAATAATCAGCTCCTCCATGTTCCTGCAAGGGTTGCAGCAATACTTGATAAAGCAATGGCTAGCATCCTACTGTTGTTGTTGTTGTTTGTTGTTGAACTGTTGGCAAAATTAGATTTATAACAAATGTCATACACAACGATGAAACCGCATACAGACGGGAGGTTGAACAACTAGCCTCGTGGTGCCACTGGAACAATCTAGAACTGAACACACTTGGAAACCGTAGAATGGTGGTAGATTTCTGAGAGAACTGCTCCCTTCCTACCTCCTCATAAATACTAGACAACATATGATATCAATAGTAGAGACCTTTAAATTTCTAGGCTCAATGTATCTCATAGGCTAAAATGAATTACCTAATAATAAAAATGTCATAAAAACATGAACCTGCGCCAGACTCAGGAAGCTCAAACTGCACCAAAAAGGAGCGCTGGACGGTTCTTCAGAGGAATCGTGGAATGTAATATCTACTATCTATAACTGTGTGGTTTGGTTCTGCAACCCAACAAGATCGGCTGGTGAGAGGAATAATCAGAACTGGAAAAACAATTGCTGCTAACCCTTCCATTGAGGACCTGTATACTGCACCGGGTCAAAAAAAAAAGGGCTGTGAAATATTTACTGACCCCTGCATCCTGGACATAAACTGTTTCAACTCTTACCCTCTAGCGCGATAAGCTACAGGACACTGCACACAAGACAATAGACATAAGAACAGTTTTTCCCGAATCACCATCACTCTGTTAAACAGAAATAGTGCCTCGATAATGTTAAACTATTTATTATATGTAACCATATAATTACTGCACTAGCACACCATCATTCCTATTACCCATCTCCTCCCACTTATGACATATGACTATAGCCTGTGACATTTTATTTTGTTTATGAGTTTTTTACGTTATGTTTCATTACTACTGATTGTTTCCTGGGTTGTATAGACCTGGCGAATCGTAAGTGCTGTACCTTATGATTAAGTGCTGTACCTTATGATTCTTGACAAATGTATTTTTCTTTTATGTACACTGAGAGCATATGCACCGGAGACAAATTCCTTGTGTGTCCAATCACACTTGGCCAATAAAGATTCTATTCTATTCTATTCTATTCTATTCTTTCTCCTCAGTGGGGACCCAAAGCTTTACTGTTCTCCTGTCTTCCATTTTATTCTCACAATAACCCTGGCTTTTTCCGCACAGAACATTTTAAACATCTTGCAAACATTTTAAAAATAACTGTTTCAGCTTTTTGTCCACAGTGTGGGAAAATAAAGTGTTTCCAGCCAAAATGGTTCTTTTTTTCCCACCTGCTGCCTGACTGGAAAGCTCTCACTTTCATTTTGTTGCTCCTGCCACCCACTATTTGCTCTATACCACCCACTATTTGCAGAATTTTTTCCCAGGGGTGTTTCCTCTGTTGGCATTGCGTCTGGGCAATATTTCATTGATTTAAGGACATGAATCAGCTTTGCCTGCTGATTTTGGCAACATTTTGTTTTCTTTTTTTAACATTTTCAGAGATGTATCTTTGAAGCTTCAAAGACTTGGTATGAGAACGCTGATTCTCATACCAAGTCTTTGAAGCTTTGAAGATATATCACCAAAATTAAAAGGGGGGGGAAGGGGGGACAAGGCATTGCTGAAATTGGCTGAGTACATTCATGTACTTAAATCAGTGAAATGTCACACAGATGCGATGCCAGCAAAGTTAACGTCCCTGGGGAAAACTCTGCAGATGGTGGGTGGTGGTACACAGACTCAAACTGCAGCGGCAGAAAATGGCAGGTGTGAGTGGTAAAAATGAAAGTGAAGGCTCTTTACAGTCAAATGGAAAAAATAAAACATTTCCTGCTCTCCACACAGCAAGCAGGAAACATTCTGAAAACATTCCAGGGGGTAAAAGCTGCTAGTTCAGCCTTTTCAAAATAAAACATTTTGAGGGAAATAAAACACTTTCTAAACATTTCGAGCAAAAAGCTATGCTGACATCCTGCAGGAAACGTTTTATTTTCCTAGCTTATTTGCAGAATGGTCCATTACAGAATGGACCCTTGTGAGGTAGCTCTGGCCGAGAACGTGTCACCCAGTAACCTTGAATGGCAGATTGGGAATCTGTGTATTAAAAACATACGATGGGTTGTTTAAAAGCCATCTTATTACATGTTGCCTATCAGGAAGGTAAACTTGGTTCAGGGTGATCTGATTCCCTTCATTTTTGGCACTGCAACTGCCATGATCACTCTGGGGTTGGTGGCCAGTTTTCAAACACATAGCTCTATTTTCTGAAGAATTATGCCTGCCACAAACTGAGCCGTTTAGCTTCCACCACAAGTAACATTGGGGGGTGGGGGGAGGGTCTCGATCCAGTTGCAAGTACAATGCTCAGCCCTGCCACCTGATTCACAAGATGCCTGTTTATAGAAGTCCTGCAGAGAAAACCCCCAGAAATCCCTGTTTTGGGCCATAGATGGCGTTCCATCCTACCAGTACTATAGTTTTTGAGCTATAGTACCGCTACTGCTGTGGAAGACAGCCGGTGTGTGCCAGCCAGCCTGACGTCATTTCATTCCAGTGCGGAGAGAGTCCCTCTGGAAGAGATTTCCTCACCGCTGCAGCTGGCAGCCTTCACGCCAGAAAGCTACCAGGCTGCGAGATGCATCTGTCTCCCAAGATTCTGAACCTCTCTAGCTGGGAACACCCCGGTTCCAAATCAGAGCCTTTGCTGAGCACCTGAATTGACATCCTGGCCTTTTGCTATTCAGAGAGAGATGAACAAAGGTCTTTGGCTGCTCTTACCTGCCAGTATTCCTCAGCACCCATCTCCACAACCTGGCCCTTCTTCATAGCCCACCTCACCTGGGACAGATTCACCTTTTCCTAGTGGGTAGAAGGTAAACCTGGTGGTGGAAAGTACCATCAAGTTGAAGCTGATTTATGGTGACCCCAGAGAGATTTCAAGGAAAGAGACATTTGGAGGAGGTTTGCTGGGTTGGTCCTGGTTAGTATGTGGATGGGAGACCACCAAGAGTCGCTGTAGAGGAAGACAATGATAAACCATCTCTGCTAGTCTCTTGCCTTGGGTCACCATAAGTCACCTGTGACGGTGGCATTTTACACACACACACAGAGGAAGGAAGGAAGGAAGGAAGGAAGGAAGGAAGGAAGGAAGGAAGGAAGGAAGGAAGGAAGGAAGGAAGGAAGGAAGGAAGGAAGGAAGGAAGGAAGGAAGGAAGGAAGGAAGGAAGGAAGGAAGGAAGGAAGCCTGCAGGCAAGGCTACTTTGCATTTTTGACAATTACCTCTAGTGCAGTGATCCAGAATGGAAGCCATCTCAAATTCGGGGGTCAGGGCATTCAGAAATTTGGGGAGCATTCTAGATTTTGGCGCCTTCTTTCCTCTTTGCAGCTAGAAGAATCTTTTCATGCTGCTTATTCCACCATAAGGATGACATCTGTGCCTTCTATTTCAGGCCTGTAAAAAAAGTAGCACACAGCAAAAAGGAATTAATTGAGGAGTTAAAGGGTGGCCATCAGGCACAGGGGTGTCCTGGAATCTAAGTTTCATAGGCACATATAGGGCTTTGATCCCTACTAGCATTGCTGTGGGCACATTCTCGCTCCTGCAGAGGGCAATTATTCCATCTGTTGCTTCCTTCAACAGTCCAGTATGCACCCTGAGTTTTGGAGGACATATAGGACTGCCATGGGAGGCAAGAAAATTGCATTCCACAGAAAAAATGACTTGCCAGCATGGTATAATGGTTAAGAGCAGATGGACTCTAATCTGGAGAACCAGGTTTCATTCCCCACTCCTCCACATGAGCAGCTGAGGCTTATCTGGTGAACCGGATTTGTTTATCCACTCCTACATTCCTACCGGATGATCTTGGGCTAGTCACAGTTCCCTCCAAACTCTCTCAGCTTCACCTACCTCACAAGGTGTCTGTTGTGGGGAGAGGAAGGGAAAAGGAGTTTGTAAGTTGCCTTGAGGCTCCTTACAGGAGAGAAAGGCAGGATATAAATCCAAATTCTTCTTCTTATACTCTTAAAAATTGCTATTGTGGATCCAAGCTTAGGAGTCTCTGAAATTGGCTGCTGAATAAATGAGGTAAATATAAATAATTGTGAGGTATGTATGGTCTGACTAGGGTGGAATTCAAGACAGGCCACCCCTGATTCTATGAAACCACCATTATCAATCTGCTTTGTTCCAGTTTTTATACTGAAATAGTATACGCTGCCTCTCTGGAGGGCGGAGCCTGAGAAGGGTGGGGTTTGGGCAGGGGAAGGACCTCAGCAGTGACAATGCAAAGGAGTTCACCTGTCAAAGCCGCCATTTTCTACCAGGGGAACTGATCTTGGTTTTCTAAAGATCCATTGTAATCGCTGGAAACCTCCTGGTGCTAGACCATCTGGAGGCTGGAAGCTCGAAGTTTGGATAATGTACCATAAGCACAAAACAAAAACTAGAAATAGCAGCACAGCCAATAATGCTGGAGTCTATTTAATGTCTCTGGGTGATAATATCTATTTATCATCTAACATTAATTACAATATAATTGCTAAAATTATTGGAATCCCTGCTCAGATGCAATGAAGGTGGATTTTGGAACTGATTTATGTTTTGCAACTTACAGCCCCATCTAAACCCAGAGATGGCAGGATGCGGTGCCCGGGTGGCACTGCCCCACTGCCTCCAAGAGTGTTTTCCATCAGCACAGGGACCTCGGAAAAGGTCCACCACCACCCTCCCCGCCGCCAAAAAGCCCCACAGGGCTCACAGGACTTATGCCACAAAAGGGAGGTAAAAGTCTGAGGGTTGGGGTGCTGCATTCCCAGCCCCCAACTCAGGAGGGAGTTGTCTAATGTTGGCCATACTCCAAGGAGCACCCTCCCCTCATGCTGGTGTCCGAGCAGGATGCCAGCTTGGCCCTGCTGCAGCCTGGACTTCTGGGTTTTTCAGAAGTGGGGCTGCAGGACGCGTGGCCATTGACGCTCCTCCCCCTCCATTGGGATTTGTGCCCTGGGGAGGGCAAACACGCTGGCGCAAGGCTGTGCCACTCCCTACAGCCCCCCCCCTTGATGAGGCTACAAAGCTTTACTGCTGAATTGTGCACCAAAGGTTCCTAAAAATGTACATTCCGCTGTTTTACATCTCATGATAGCCTTCGGAATGACATTTGCAAGACACTGCCGACAAAAATCAGCCAAGACAATCGAAGAACAGGTGCAAAAACGTTTAGAGACCTATCAGTTGATTAAACTGATGGCTCTAAAAATGGGGAAAAATGTACTACAGACTGAGCTAACTTGGAAAGCAATAATGCAAAAGTTGAGAGCTGCGTGGCACAGAATGGTAAGCTGCAGCATAGTCAAAGCTCTGCTCACAGCCTTTGATCCTGACAGAACTCAGTTTCAGGTAGCCTGCTCAAGATTCACTCAGCCTTCCATCATTCTGAGGTCGGTAAAATGAGTACCCAGCTTGCTGAGGGTAAAGTGTAGACGACTGGGGAAGGCCATGGCAAACCACACAGCAAAAAACAGTCTGCCGAGTAAATGTCATGATGTAATGGGTCAGTAACGACCTGGTGCTTGCACAGGGGATGACCTAGGCAGGCAGGCAGGCAGGCAGGCAGGCAGGCAGGCAGGCAGGCAGGCAGGCAGGCAGGCAGACAGAGTGACATGTTAAATTCTGAGAAGTGTAATATAGGTAGAAGATTAAAAGAAGAAGAGTTTGGATTTATACCTGCCTTTCTATCCTGCAAGTAGTCTCAAAGCAGATAACAAACTCTTTCCCCCTTCCTCTCCCCACAACAGACACCTTGTAAGGTAGGTGGGGTTGGCAGAGTTCTGAGGAACTGTGACTAGCCCAAGATCACCCAGCAGGCTTCATGTGTAGGAGCAAGGAAACTCTAGTCCACCAGATTAGAGTTCACCACTCATGTGGAGAAGTGGGGAATCAAACCTGGTCCACTGCTCTTAACCATTACACCACACTGTGACATGCCAAGGAAAGGGTCTTTCACCTGGTGGCAACAACCGTGGCAAGAATGAAGCTTCCATATAGCTTTATCAACTCCACCATTTCCCTGTATTTTAGGACAATGGCACCCCAAGGGGAAAAGGGCACCAAGGTGGTTGGCACCTTTTGAAGCTCAGAGAATCTTCCTCACAGAAGGCAAGAGACTGTTTGCCTGCAGGAAGCACGGGCACAACAGAGATCTGGGGAAAAAACCTCAGAGACGTAGGGTTGCCAGGTCCCTCCCCCCCCCGCCCCCCCAACCACCAGTGTGGGATGGGGAGATAGGGTTGCCAGATAGAGAAAGTCCTGGAGATTTGGGGGTGGAGCCGGGGGAGGACAGGGACCTCAGTGAGGCACAATACCACAGAGCCCCCCCCCCCCCAAACACCATTTCTTCTCCTGGGGAACTGATCTCTGTGATCTGTAGATGCGCTGTAATGCCTGGAGACACCTTGGATATCATTGAAATCTGGGGACATTTTCAGCCAGCATGTTGAAGGCCTTCTGTCCCTACGAGGCCAGTCTTCCATTTACTCGTTCTCTATCTAGACACCTTGCTTGGCTTAGAAATGTGGATAAGCCAATGGAAAGCAGATGGCAGGCAGGTATGGAGCGGGTACGAGAGTGTGTGTGTTGGCAGGAGGAATGATAGACCTGACAAAATCCTGCATAAGGGGCAAAAACCCAGGGACATCTGAAGGCTGCAAGAAGGGAGGGCTTTTCAAGGAGTTTCTTCTTCCACTCAGGAGAGAGACTTGCACAACACACACACACACACAATCTATTTTTATCCGCTCTCTTGCCTGAATGAGCAAGAATCCCTTCTCTGCGCTGACATCCAATTTAGCAGCATCCCTGCTGGCTCAGCACGTGAGGGGGAAACCGAATGTCGGAGCTATTTTCAAACCCCATAAATATTCATCTCCTTCAGGCAGCCGGGGTTTTGTGTGTATGTGTAGCTCTTTTTTTCCTTGTTCTTTTTTTTTTTTTTTTTGCTGTGTAGGACATCAACCAGTGAAGGCGGAGAGGAGTGGCTGGGGAATGCCGGGGTTTCTACAAGGATTTGCCATCAAAACACGGTTGCTACGCTCCCAGTGCAGGCTGCGCCCCCTGACAGACATCTGCAGCTCTTTCGAGGAAGGCAAAAGCAATAAAGCACTGGGTCTTTCCCCCCTCGTTCGCACGCAGCCTCTGGGTTCTGCTGCTACCACAGTCAGTTTGGGATTGCAAGCTCTGTAGGAGCAGGGACCTGCCTTTCAAAAAGAAAACGGAAAAAACCCCAGAATACTATAAAGAGCCATATATATACTGATGACTCTGCACAGATGAAATTTAGATGAGTGAGCTAAAAATCAGAGACAGACTGGCTCCCTGACTTGCAGGCAAAGTTCCTGGAGCGTGGGGAAGGTTGCCAACTCTGGGCCGGGAAATATCTTGGGATTCGGAGGGGAAGAGTAAAGCATGAGAAGAGCAGGGTTTAGGGAGGGGAGGGACTTCAGTGGGCTAGAATGCCATATAGCCCATCTTCCCAAATGGCTATTTTCTCCAGGGGAGATCAGCTGTAAGAGCTGGAGATTGCCAGCCATCGCCTGGAGGTTGGCAACCCTATTTTTATTCTCTGTATACTTGCCAAGAGTATTGAACATCCGTTGAACACAGTGAGTTGGGCTTCCAGTGGGCAGACAGTCAAGTTTTGGATTGGGCAATTTGTCCTGACCTAGATGGCTTAAGCCAGGGGTGTCCAACTCTGGCGCTTCAGATGTTCATGGGCTACAATTCCCATCAGCCCCTGGCCATGCCAGTAGGGGCTGATGGGAATTGTAGTCCATGAACATCTGAAGCGCCAGAGTTGGACACCCCTGGCTTAAGCTAACTGGATCTTGACACTTCAACTTCAACTGACCTTTATTAGGCATATCAATAAAACAAAATACAGGACAGAGCGGGGGTTAAAACAGGACATAAAACTGGACAAAGCATGTAAGGTTGGTACAGAAGAGGTGGTCAGGCTTCCATTATGTCTTTGACTTGAGCACTTCTAATAAAAATTCAGCGGTTTTTCCAGTGATCCCGCTGTCGCTATTATTCAACAGGTGAACAGTCTTTGTCTGCTCCGAACACCTTTTTTTATTCCCTAGAGCCGGGACAAGTAGGGAGAGTCTTGGTAACACATACCTCGGGCAAGAAAACATAATATGCTCGAGGGTCTCAACAGTATCCTGACAGTCTGCACATGTTCTATCTAGAAGTGGAATATTCAACTGACGGCCCTTAAGAACGGCAGAGGGGAATGCGTTACGTCTGGCTCGAGCGATGACCCATCTCTGCCTGGGCTCTGACAGTTGGATCTTGACACATTTTGTAAGGGTATTTGGATGGGAGACCACCTAAGGCAGGGGTCTGCAACCTGTGGCTCTCCAGAAGTTTATGGACTACAAATCCCTGATGGGATTTGTAGTCCATGAATATCTGGAGAGCCACAGGTTGCAGACCCCTGACCTAAGGAATTCAGGGTTTCCTCACAGAGGCAGGTGATGGCAGACTAACCTGTGCTCGTCCCTGTGCTCGTCTCTGCCCTTAGAAACTACCTGTGCTCGTCTCTGCCCTTAGAAACTATGCAGGGTCAGCCTTGGTTGACCACTAAGGACTTCCAAGGTTGCTATGCAGAGGAAAGTGACAGCAAACCACCCATGTTAGTCGCTTGCCTTAGAACAGTGATGGCGAACCTATGGCACGGGTGTCAGAGGTGGCACTCAGAGCCCTCTCTGTGGGCACGCACAGAGTTCATCATGTGGGGGGGAAATCCCCCCCCCACATCTAGGCTGGCCTGGGCCGCTGGGCTTGATTATGAGCATTAAACCTAAGACCTCGTTTTGGGGAAGCAGTGTAGGTAACCCTGTTAAGTGCTGCTAAACCCCACTGATTTACATGCAAAGAACTAAAGCCCGATCCTTTACCTGGGAGTAAGCTCGGCTGCTGGCAATGGGGCTTGCTTCTGAGTAAACCCTCCTAGGGTCGTGATTCACCCGTTTGAAGAGTTGCATGGTTGCTTCAAAGCAAAGCCACTGACTACCACCAAGCTTACTCCCGAGTAACGCACGCCTCACAGCCAAACATTTTTTCTAAACCAAAATCTCAGTATTCAGGTTAAATTGCCGTGTTGGCACTTTACGATAAATAAGTGGGTTTTGGGTTGCAGTTTGGGCACTGGGTCTCGAAAAGGTTGCCATCACTGCCTTAGAAGCTCAGCAGGGCTGGCCCCGGCTGTCAGTATTTGGATGGGAAACCAACAAGCGTTGCCAGAGTTGCTATGCAGAGGCAGGCAAAGGCAAACCACCTCCCTTCCTCTCTTGCCTTGAAAACCGATCAGGTTGCCATAGGGCAGCTGTGACTTGACAGGACTTTACATACAAACAATCAGTCACTTAAAAAAATCAGTGAAAACTGTGCTTCAGTGCAGTTTTTTTAAATGGTCTTATTTTTAAGACAAATACTGACCTTAAACAGCAGACACCAGCTCAGAATCCACATTCCTCTCAACACAGAGGAATACTTCACAGAGTGCATTGTGGGAGGGTGCATTTTTCTTCAAAAATGTGAGTGTGTATGTGCGTATGTGTGTGTAAACCTGTGCAGCATGGTGTTAGTGAAGAACAGGTGGACTCTAATCTAATGAACCAGGTTTGTTTCCCCACTCTTCCACATGAAGCCTGCTTGGGTTAGTCACAATAATCTCAGAGCTCTCTCAGCCCCACCTGCCTCACAAGGTGTCAGTTATGGGGCGGGGAAGAAGTTTGTAAGCCACTTTGAGACTCCTTAAAGGTAGAGAAAAGTGGGGTATAAAAACCAACTCTTCTTCTTCTTCTTCTTCTTCTTCTTCTTCTTCTTCTTCTTCTTCTTCTTCTTCTTCTTCTTCTTCTTCTTCCTCTTCCTCTTCCTCTTCCTCCTCCTCCAAAACTCACTTTTCTGGGAGCAAGGCCAATTGCATAACATGTGATTTACCTTTGAGTAGGCCTGCTTAGGGTTACTCCTTTATAATTCATTTGACTAAGTTTTCTTTACTTGGCAATGAGAAGAAGAAGAAGAAGAAGAAGAAGAAGAAGAAGAAGATTTATATCCCCCCTTTCTCTCCTTTACGTAAGGAGACTCAAGGGGGCTGACAATCTGCTTTCCCTCCCCCCCCCAAACACCCTGTGAGGTAGGTGGGGCTGAGAGAGCTCCGAAGAACTGTGACTAGCCCAAGGTACCCCAGCTGGCATGTGTTGGAGTGCACAAGTTGATCTAGCTCACCAGAGAAGCCTCCACAACTCAACGGCAGAGCGGGGAATCAAACCAGGTTCTTCAGATTAGAGTGCACCTCCTCTTAATCACTACACCTCCCCCACCCCCCAAATGTGAATGAAAGTCAGCATGGGGTACTGGTTAGAATGTAAGACTGGGATTTGTGACACTCAGGTTCAAATCCCCGCTGAGATGCTCACTGGGTGACTTTAGATCAGTCTTTTCCTCTCTGCTTAACCTACTTCACAGGGTTGTTGAGATGATAAAATAAGGAAAGTAAATAAATCTGTACCCAAAAGCAGTGGTTTTCAGCCTGTCCATAAAGTACAGCAGAAGATCACATATCAGGACTGTGAGACAGGAACAGGAAGTGCAAAGTATCTGAGCCTCTCTATGCTAAAATGGAATCTTATCAACATTTGACTGACTTTGCCACTCCACCTCATGTGCTGCTTCCTTTCAGTGTGTCTATAAAGAGAAACAGGAGAGATGTTCTGAACATGTGCCCCAGTGGCTAATCCTTCCGAAAAACAGCAATAGGTGATGGCTTTCTGAGGGCTTGTCACTCAGTAGGTGGGGATCCAGTGGTGGGATTCAAATAATTTAACAACTGGTTGTTTACAAGCACCATTTTAAGAACCGGTTCTGCCGAAGTGGTGCGAACCTGCTGACTCCCACCACTGCGGGGATCCCCAACTTATCTGAAGGTCCAGACCCATGGACCAAAGGCTAGGTTGCTAACTGCAGACTGTGAAATTCCCTGGGCATTTGGGGGTGGTGTGAAAGGAAAAAGCGGGGGAGAAATTTCACACAGGTGTGTTATACCACAGAGAGTGCACTCCAAAGCTGCCATTTTCTCCGGCAGAACTGATCTCTACAGACTGCAGATCGCTTATAATTCCGGGAGAACTTGAGGCCCAACCTGGAGGTTGGGAACTACAACTTGAGAGCTGGTTGCCAGCTCTGGGTTGGGAAACACCTGGAGATTTTGGGGGCAAAGCTTGAGAAGGGAGGGGATTGGGGAGAGGAGAAACCTCAGCAGTCTATAATGCCACAGAGTCCACCCTCCAAAGCGGCCACATTCTCCAAGGGAAAGGATCATGGTCATCTGGAGCCCAACTGTAATCTCCAGGTGCTACCTGCAGGTTGGAAACACCAGCCAAGGTCACCCAATGAGGTTTCCCACCTGGTAGAGTGTTGATCCATACCTGGCTATCTCAGATTCTGGTCCAGCACACTAACCCTTTCCCCACCAGCACTTGTAACCACACTGCCAGGTTCCCCCTAACAGCCTGCAACATGAGCCAATTTCCTCTGGGCAGTAGGAATGCCAGCCTTCTGGTGGCACCTGGAGATCCTCCAGCATGACAGCCCATCTCCAGGCGACCAAAATTGGTTCCCCTGCAGAAAATGGCTGCGTTGGAGGGTAGACTCTGTGACCTTGTGCCCCATTGAAGCCCCTCCCCTCCTCAAATCCTGCCCTCCTCAAGCTCCTACCCCATAATCTCCAGCCATTTCTCAACCTACAGTTGGTAATCCTACTGAAGGGGGAGGGGGGGGAGCATCTTCCACATGTAAGGATGCCAGCCTTCAGGTGGGATCTGGGGACCCTCCAGCATTAGAGCCCATCTCCAGGCGACCGAGGTTGGTTCCCCTGGATAAAATGGCTGCTTTGAAGGGTGAAATCTGGGAGCTGGTACCCCACTGGCATTCCTGTCCTCCCCAGGTGACAGCCCCCAAATCTCCAGGGATTTCCCAACCTGGCTCTGGCAACCCCACCCCATCTCCCCTGCTGGGCAGGGGAGGGGACAAGAAGCAGGGCCGTCCCCAGTTGCTCCAGAGGTCAAGGGCTGCAGCTGCGGTGGGTGTGCTGCTCCAGGTCAATCCTGGCGTCTATATTTAGCCGGAGCTCCTCCAGCGCCATCGACTATTTATAAACCTCCCTGCCAGCCTCCCACCCGCTCTGAATGCAGAATGAGGGGGCGCCTGGGCGGCCGGGGAAGGTGTGCGGCACAATCCTACCGCACTGCAGCCTGGCTGGGAGGGGGAGGGGGGAGAGGAGGAGAGGGAGGGCGATTTATCCGCGGGCAACTGCAGAGGGCTTCCCAGCCTGGTCATCAAGGAAAATGGACTGCCTTGAACCAGCTGTAATTAACAGCCAGGTGAGGCAAGGCAAGGGGGGAGGGGGGAGAGAGAGGAAAAAGCAGGTCTTGCCTGGCCAGGGAAGAGGAAGCCAACTCAGGCAGCTCTGGGGAAGGAGCGAGCCGGAGGAGAGCTTCGCGTTAGTGGCCACGTCAATCAACAGATGGATCGCTACAGTCTTTCAGCCCGCTCCGGGTGATGGCGAGCGGGAAAGGTGAAATCCTAGGCAGTCCATGTATAGATAAAGGCAAAGGTCCCCTGTGCAAGCACCAGGTCATTACTGACCCATGGCATGACATCACGTCACGATGTTTACCCAGCAGACTAGTTTTTACACTGTGGTTTGCCACTGCCTTCCCCAGTCGTCTACACTCCCCCCCCCCCCCGGAAGCTGGGTAGTCATTTTACCGACTTCAGAAGGATGGAAGGTCAAGTCAACCTTGAGCTGCCCACCTGCAACTGACTTCTGTCTGAATCCAACGCAGGTTGTTATCAAAGCTTTGCAGTACTGCAGCTCAGCACTCTGCCCTGTGGCGAGCCTGCCTGCCTGCCTGCCTGCCTGCGTGTAAAGATCATCCCCTGTACAAGCACCATGGCATGACTTTACATGATGATGTTTACTAGGCAGACTATTTTTACAGTGTGGTTTGCCATTGCCTTCCCTGGATGTCTACACTTTCCCCCCAGCAAGCTGGGTACTCATTTTACTGACTTCAGAAGGATGGAAGGTCAAGTCAACCTTGAGCCGACTACCTGAAACCCACGGGATCAAACACTTTGCAGTACTGCGGCTTACCACTCGGCACCATGGGCTCCTGTCTGTCTGTCTGTCTGTCTGTCTGTCTGTCTGTCTGTCTGTCTGTCTGTCAAGGTTGTGAGCAAAGCTTTGCAGTACTGCAGTTCAGTACTGTGCCCCATGAGGCATCTGCCTGCCTGCCTGCCTGCCTGCCTGCCTGCTTGTGCAAGCAGCAGGTCATTATTGACCCATGGCATGACGCTCCATCATGATTTTTACTAAGCAGTCTATGTTTAGGGGTTGTTTGCCATTGCTTTGCCCAGTCACATACCCTTTACCCCCAGCAAGCCGGGTACTAATTTTACGGTTCTCGGGAGGATGGAAGGTTGAGTCAACCTTGAGCTGGCTATTTGAAACCAACTTCCATTGAGATGGAACTCAGGTCATGAGCTCAATCTGCAACGGACCACTCTGTGTAAACAGTGAGAGAGAAAAAGAAGGGCAGCAGGATGGGTAGAGTTGATAACTCCAGGTTGGGAAACACCTGGGGCTTTTGGGATTGGAGCCTGTGGAGGGAGGGGTTTGTGGAGGGGAGCGATCTTAGCATGTTATAATACCATACAGCCCACCCCCCAAATCAGCTATTTCTCCAGAGGAACAGATTTTTATTGTCTAGAGGCTAATTATTATTTTCAAATGAATCGATAATGTGGATTTTAAAAAGTTCATTTTAATGGGTTTGATTATTTGCTGCCTTGGAGGCCCCAAGCTGGGTGAAAAAGAGGCATAAAAATGTTTTACATAAAGAAATGAAATTAGATTATCCAGTTAGAAACTGAATGCAAAAGGAAAAGGTATCAGACATGAGGAATCGTCAATACTGCCGCAAATGGGATTTAAAAAGTAGAAAAGAGAGAGGTTGTCCTTCAGCTTATCTTGGGCGTGCAGATAAATGCTGTGGATGCAGTGTAAGGAGATGATTTTTAAGTCAAACGCACCGCTTCTTCGGTGTCAGTTCTACATTTGAATTATAGACATGAGAGATGCAAAAATAATTCAGTGAAATTGATAGTTGGTGTTTGCTTCAACTCTGTGCTTCTATAGCAGGTGCCAACTCTGGGTAGAGAAATACCTTGAGATTTTGGGGGTAGAGGCAGGGGACAGCAGGGTTTGGGTAGAGGAGGGACTTCAACGAGGTGTAATACTATACAGTCCACCTTCCAAAGTGTTAGGTCTCAGACCTTTAAGCCAGCAAACGGACTCCGAAGTATTGATCGGTAGCACTTATTGAGCAGGCATCGAAGTACCACACAAGCAAAGCCAGTTCTGCCGAAGGTGGCGTTCACAGTCCCCTTTATCCCCAAAACGAGCCCCCCCTCCCATTTTCCCAAGAATTTGTGAAGAACAATCTTTGGAGCTAAGGCGTTCCACAGTCACAAGCAGATAGTGAGAGAAAGCCACCTAGGTTTCTATCCACAAAATAATGAAAGCAACATTGTTCCCACGGGACAAGAGGGCCAGGGGAAGCCTAGTTGTCTAGGAGCGCGTGAAGCCATAAAGCAAAGATGAAGGGAAGAATGCGCAGCTGGCAGTGGTCACATATAGCAGGCTGGTTACATATATCTCAATAGCAGCAGTGATGTGTTATTATAAACAGGCACATGGTTCCGGGAATGTTTCTCGGTCAACTAAATAGCACCCCCCTGACACAAAGCAGCCATTTTCCCCCAGGTGAACTGATCACTGTTGCCTGGAAATCAGCTGTGATTCCAGGAGATCTTCAGCTACAACCTGGGGGCTGGTAACCTTTGGAGGCTGGGAGCCTGACGAGGACCGCAAAACACTTTTCTTTCTTGCCATATGGAGGGAGGGTTCCCATGTTCTAGCTTTCCTCAGCCTCAAGAACAGTTACAATTGTGTGAGGCAGGATGCTGGAATAGATGAACCACTGGTCTGATCCAGCAGAGAACCTCTCACACAGAGGTGTAGCTGGGCCAAACTGCGCTTGGTGCACAGTGTGTTTTTTCCACCTCCCACGCCCCCACCCCCACCCCGTGGCTCTTCCTCCCACACCCTTTCCCACACTTACCTTAGTTCTTTTTCTTTTTCTAGTACTTTTTCAGGCTGAAAAAAGCGGCCTCTTCACAGTTCAAGCTAAAAACTGCCTGAGGAACTATACTCCCCAGTAGACCTTGTGAGCTCCAAAGTCTCCTGGGAACTGTAGTTCCTCAGGTCGTGTTTGAACCTGAACTGTAAATAGGCCAATGTGGGAAGGGGGCAGGGAGGGCTACACGGTGGGGCGGGAGGGTGGGTTGCAAGGAAAAGTAAAAGAGATGGGGGCGCCCGGTGTGCAACGCACCCCCCTTCCCCTTGCCATTCCGCCACTGCTCTCACATTTTTCTGTTGCAACTAAGACAAGAGTGTTGAGAAGCAGACAGATGTTTAATGTACTGTCGAAGGTTTTCATGGGCGGAATCACTGGGGTTTTGTGTGGTTTCCAGGCTGTATGGCCATGTTCTAGTAACATTTTCTCCTGACATTTCACCTGCATCTGTGGCTAGCACCTTCAAAGGATCTGATGGTAGTAAGGCAAGTGGAATACCTGTGGAATGTCCAGGGTGGGAGAAGAAACCATTTGCCTGTTCACCAGTGTAAAGGGTGCAATTAGCAAGCTTGATTTGCTTGTGTTGGGTAGGATCCACCCATTTAGCATGTGAGTAACCATGAAGATAGCATAATTGCATAACCATGAACATAGCCCTCACTAATTGATTATGCTATCTTCATGGTTACTCACATGCTAAATGGGTGGAGGTCAATGTGAAAGACCTCCACCTGGGACTCTGGAGAGCCTCTGCCAGTCTGAATAGAGTCTAGAGATGGCCAACTTATGGTGCTCCAGATGTTCATGGACTACAATTCCCAATTGGCCATACTGGCAGGGGCTGATGGGAATTGTAGTCCATGAACATCTGGAGCACCATAGGTTGGCCATCCCGTGGAATAGACTATTCTAATCCAGTATATGGCAGCTTCATGAGTCCACATGTTCATTTGGGTAGCAGATCTTGAGCAGTGCCTCCTTGCTTCTGCCTGTGGTCTGTCTGACTGTGTGTTTCCAAATAAAACAAATGCTATGACATGCCTTAGGTCTCCAAAGGACCCAGCTTGAATAAACACCAGAATCTTGGAATTTCTCACCCCTGGGAAAAATGAAAAAGAAGAAGAGTTGGATTTATATCCCCCCCCCCTTCTCTCCTATAGGAGACTCAAAGGGACTTACAAACTCCTTTCCCTCCCCCACCCCCAACAACAAACACCCTGTGAGGTAGGTGAGGCTGGGAGAGCTCAGAAGAACTGTGACTAGCCCAAGGTCACCCAGTTGGCGTGTGTTGGAGCGTACAGGCTAATCTGAATTCCCCAGATAAGCCTCCACCACAGCTGAGGCGGCACAACACCTGGTCCAAAAGTGGATGTAGTTCTATTGCACAGGGGGGCCTTTAATGGCCCTTTGATGTGATCTGGCTTTGCCATCCTGTCTTGGCAGACAACCTGGACAGCTATTTTAGTTTTGCTTGGGAACAGGCACTGCCACATCTGCCTCTGTGGGAAAAGGCCAGTGGTTGGCCATGCCCTTTCCACAACTTCCTGTGGGGATTTCCTTGGATAGTCCCTTGTTTGGATTATCAGCCCACGTTGGCCTTTAGTATGGTCCAGAAGTCGCACAAAGCTTCACTGCTATTGTTTAGAGGAAGTTTGAACCCACGTCAGCCGGGATACAACAGGCCTTGCTTTCTTCCCTAGCTTTCTGCTGTTGGGTCACAAATGCCGAGGCAAGAGTTTCCCATGACCCCTGGGAGCAGGTGGCCCCTTTCTTTCTCTCAGGCTTACTTGTTGCATTTTCAAAGGGAACATCCTCCCCAGTTCTCACTTAAGCCCTTCCCTAATCCTCTTTCTCAAACCCCACGTAGAGGCCAGCGTCATATGAAGTATTTCATTAATAACAAAAGTTTTGGAATTTGTTCCGAATGAGCATTGTGGGAGAGGCTGCTTTCCCCTTTTCCCTCATGTTCAAGAGAAAGGAAAGCTTTCAGACTAGACCAGAAACTTGTGACCTACTAAGCCAACAGCAGCTGCTGATGTCAGCCTAGGCAGCGCTCAACAGAATTTCAGTCGCCACCATCTTTTGTGTGAACTGCAAAGGCGTGTGTGTGGGATGTGTCAAGCATTAGCAGGCCTCAGTTCATGGATGGGGGCTTTGTCATACATTACATGAACTGACCTTGAGCGGGGTCATCAGGTTCCAACTGGTCCTGCTTTAAGAAACCTTGTGATATCTCTTGAGAGAAGGTTGCCAACTTCCAGATGGGCTCTGGAAGCCTCCTGGAATTACAACTGATCTCCACACTACAGAAATAATTTCCCCTGGAGAAAATGGCTGGTTTGGAGGGTGAACTCTATGGAACTCCACCCCAGGGAGGTTCCATCCTCTCTCCAAATCCCTCTGCCCTCAGCTTCCGTCCTCCTAGTCTCTAGGAATTTTCCAGTCCGGGGGTGGCAACTTTATTGGGTCATTCACTGTTCTTGTTCTCAAGGTGGTATTTTTTCTGCACACCTCCTAGTGTGAATAACTTGAGACCTTGATTCTCAGATAACACAATATCCATTCATAGTCGGTTAACTTGCTCTCTTTATGCTAGGTTACAGAGAGGTTTTTTTTCCTTACTTCATTTGCTGTCCGAGGGTGGATCTCTTTTGTGCGAGGCCCTTTATCAATAATACACACCACGCCATTGCTGGGGTAATAAATTGGCCATAGCCATTTTATTCAGCAGAAGCGTGAGGCTAAGCATAGGTCTGGATCTGGTCATACGGGTAACGTGCTATAGCTCAGCAGGGTGGGTGCCCCATCCCGAGCTTCATTCTCCTGCGGGGCTCTGCCGGGCAGACGATCCTGGCCAGAGATGTTCCCCTTCGGCCCGGTTCAGCAGGGGCGGTCGCCTCTTGCCGCTGTTGCCGATCCCAAGGGGAAGGCGTAGCTCCCCAGCTCCCTTCCCCTTGCCCTTCCAGAGCCATACACATGCGCCAAAATGCCAAGCGTCTAGGCTATGACAAAATAAGCATGCATTAACATAGAAAATTAGGGAGAGGTGGGTGGGCAAATCGTCAACCGGCAAGCACATGGCCCGGACAAAGGTGGGCAAGCCCCTTTAAAGTCTTGGGTTGCCCCTCCTTTCTTCTGGTGACACTAGCCCATTTCTAGCATGGCTCCCCTTCCCCTCTCGCCCTTACTGGGGCGGCATCTGCTGGTCCCGCTTTTCCCCACCCCGAGCAGCAACCGCGCCTCGTGGGTGATTCACAGGCATCTTTATAGTTCACCTTTCTTACAGAGACACAAATGAAGAAAATGGTTAGGGCTGCAACTCCTGGTAGGGAAATATCTTGAGATTTGGGGGTAGAACCCAGGGTTTTTTGCAGGGGGAGAGCTTCAGCAAGGTATAAGGCAGTGATGGTGAACCTTTTCGAGACCGAGTGCCCAAATTGCAACCCAAAACCCACTTATTTATCGCCAAGTGCCAACATGGCAATTTAACCTGAATACTGAGGTTTTAGTTTAGACAAAACGGTTTGCTCTGAGGCACGCATTACTCAGGAGTAAGCTTGGTGAAACAACCGTGCAATGCTTCGAATGGGTGAATCACAACCCTAGGAGGATTTACTCAGAAGCAAGGCCAGCCTAGATATGTGTGTGTGTGTGTGTGTGTGGGTGATTTTCTGCTCCCCCTACATGACGAACTCTGTGCGCACGTGCCCACAAAGAAGGCTCTGAGTGCCACCTCTGGCATGCGTGCCATAGGTTCGCCACCACTGTCCTAGCCTATAATATGATATATCTTGGCTTGCATATCAGTAGGCCTCAGAAATGGGGGTCAGAAATGGCTGTTTTCTCACCAAAATATGGGAGGGAGAAGAAATCTCAAACTTCCTCAGCCTCTCTCAAATGTTAAAATCCACAGCACAAATTCTGTAGGATGAGCTGTTTCTGGTATGGTATTTAGAGAGCCAGCAAGGTATAGTGATTAAGAGCAGGCGGACTCTGTTCTGGAGAACCGGTTTGATTCTGCTCTCCTCCACATGAGCAGTGGAGTCTCATCCAGTGAACTAGATTTGTTTCCCTGCTTCTATGCATGAAGCCTGCTAGGTGACCTTGGTTCTCTCAGGACTCTCTCAGCCCCACTGACCTCACAAAAGGTCTGTTGTGGGGAGAGGGAGGGAAAAGGAGTTTGTAAGCCCCTTTGAATCTCCCCTTTGAGGTAGGCCATAAATCAGAGGTCGGATCCAGCAGGTTCTCACCAGTTCCCGAGAGTGGGGGTTACTAATTATTTGTGTGTGCCGAGAGGGGGTTACTAATTGGGTCCGCTTTTCCATCTCCACGCCCTCGCCTCCCCGAGAGGCATACTGCCTTTGAACGTGAAGGTTCCTTACAGCAATTGCGACTAATAATGTCACTCCCTGAACTGGGTTAATCCCTTTCAGGTACTGCAATTCATGGATTCTCAGCCTTTCGGACCTTTTATCTCACCAGTCTCTATCAAAGAACCTGTGTGTTTCACCATTGCTGTGTTCAGATTTGTGAGTTGGGGCATTTTCTATAATGTGATGATGATTTAGAAATGACCTGGTGCAAAAAAATTTTTTTGGGGTCGTGGTGGGGTGGCTGCCCATGGGGGGGGCATTCAACTCAGGTTTTGCCCAGGGCTCAGGTTTGCCTAGGTACGCCTCTGCCCCCTTTGCTGAGGGGGGGCTGGCGAGGGAACCTGTTACTAAATTTTTTGGATCCCACCACTGCCGTAAATCCAAATTCTTCTTCATTTTCATAGAACCAAAATAGAATGGAAATGTAAGGACAATCGTAGGCCTAAGATGGATAAACGTTGATTGTTTCAAATCCACATCTCCTGATGTACTGCATCCTGACGTCATGCATCGTCCCATATAACCTGCACGCAGAAGAGAGCTGCAATTCTTACGCAACCAGACCTGTTCTAATTTCTGAGCCCTACCAATTGGGGTCATGGCTGCACCCAGGAAGCTTACCAAAGCTTCAAATGGTCTTCCTACTATAAGGCGATATGTTGGGGCCATCCCCTGGGCAGCGATGAGTCCTCAGGGGATGAGTGGAGTCCAGTAAGCCCAGACCAGATTGGGAATCAACAAAGGCGGGCTTGGAGCAGCCGGGGCCCTGTAGGCTCTACAGGGTGAACAACAGGCAGGTCAGGACTCAGAACCAAAAGTGCCTCCAGAAGCAGGCCGTGCATCCAGCCCTGCTCCAGCTGCAGAGACTCAAGCATCTAGCTCACCTGAGCCCACATGTCAATAGAGGCAGCGACGCAGGGAGCTTTTGCAAGTTAAACGGAGAAACGCATGCCTGCTAACTCCAAGAAAGCACCTTCTGGAGTAGGGGGAAGCAGAGTCTCCACCATATGAAGACTAACATGCTGGAAGACCCTATATTAAGCAGGCTCACAGAGCATACCATCCCGCACCCAATGAAGAACGTGACTGCTGCAATGTTTCCTCTGACTTTTTGACTCTGTGTATTCTGACCCTCAGACCCTCTGCGTATTCTAACCTCTGATGCTGAAATTGACAGACTCTCTGACTAGACTCAGCTACCTGCTGTAACTCAAGGCCTCTGCCTGGCAGTCTAACCCAGGACACCATATAGCCCATCCTCCAAAGGAGACATTTTCTCCAGATGAACCAATCTCTATTGTCTGGAGATCAGTTGTAATTCCCCAGGCCCCACCTGGAGGTTGGCAACCTGAACATTATTCAGTCAGATATCTTGAATAATACAGTATACAGTGCAATACGATTAAGATTACAGAACGATTAAGATTACAGAACAGTGTAAATGCATAGCTGTCTGAGGCTTGATATGTCTTAATGAAGGAAGTAGGTGGCAAAGGTGGGTGACTGCAGTAAAAGCAAAGTGTTCCGTACGATAAATATTGCAACAGGCTACACATTTATTCCCTCAGAAAAGCGACCTCGGGACCTACTCCATTACACTACAGTTCTAATCCTTTTATAAAAATTCTCTCCTGAACAGTTCTGTTTTGCGCATTCTGCACGAGGGTAGGCATGTGGGACCTTCCCAACCTCCTCAAGCAGGTTTTCCCATAATGAGGGGGCCTCCACAGAGAATTTGTAGGAAGAAACAGCTGCTGCTCTTTACAGGGTGGAACTAGGGATGCCAGCCTCCAGGTGGGACCTGGGGATCCCCTTGAATTACAACTCATCTCCAGACTACAGAGAGCAGCTGCCGTGGAGAAAATGGGTGTTTCAGAGGGGGGACTGCAAGGCACTGTGCCCCACTGAGATCCCTGTTCTCCCCAAGCTCCACTCCCATATTTCCCGCCATTTTCCAACTTGGATCTGGCAACCCTTCCCCTCGTCTCCCATCGGTGGCCAGAGGAGACCTGGCAAGCCTAGGTGGAGCCTTCAGAAGACTTTGTTCAAATGAGCAAAGCAAAGAAAAGGGGATTGTTTCCCTCCATCTCTCACTATGGTAGATCAGTAGGTGACCCACTAGAATCCACTGGCGGAAGATTCAGGAAAACATAGGGCACAATATGCAGGTTTATGCAGAAGTGATTCCTAGTAAGTGTAGGAGCCCCATAAGAATAGGAGCTCTATGGCACAGAGCATTTTGCTGCAGTATGGCAGTCAAAGCTCTACCTGAGTTCGATCCTGACAGAAGCCAGTTTCAGGTAGTGGGTCCAAGGATGCCTCAGCTGTCCATCCTTCTGAGGTTGGTAAAATGAGTACTCAGCTTGCATGGGGTAAAATGTACATGACCCCTAACCACCCTGTAGACATAGTCTGCCCAGGAAATGACATGATGTGACATCACTCCATGGGTCAGTAGTGACGTGGTATTTGCACAAGGGTTACCTTTCATGCTGTATACAAGATTTCATACTTTGGGAATTCGTGCTCACACAGTGCTTATGACAGCTACTAACTTAAATGGCTATATAATAAACTTTTAAAAGGCCCCATGACACATTGCAGAGTACATATGCCAGGTTTGGGATATTCACCCTGTGTCCTGTGTAAAAGCCAGAGCATAGTTCCAGGTTCTCCCCAGTTTCCGCTTACACGCAGATACCAGGACAATTCATGACAGAAGAAGAATTCACGGAGGAGAAGTCGATCTATTATGGCTACCAATCTTGATCCTCCTTGATCTGAGGTTGCAAATGCCTTAGCAGACAAGGTGCTCTGGAGCAGCAGCAGGAGGCCATTGCTTTCACATCCTGCACATGAGCTCCCAAAGGCATCTGGTGGGCCACTGCGAGTAGCAGAGTGCTGGACTAGATGGACTCTGGTCTGATCCAACAGGCTCTTTCTTATGTTCTTATGTTCTTAAGTCACCAAAATCTCTCTAGTTTTGCTAAGCTACTTCATACCTGTAATGGCCGAGGAACCCGGTCTCTTGTTCAGCCCTTCTAAGACGGAGAGGGAGATTGTGTCAGGCCTCTTTGATGCAATCTAATTTGGCAATTTGAGGACAGACATCTGCGGACGTCTGCTCGTCTTCTGCCAAGAAAGCCCTGAGGACAAAGGGAGCCATTTCTCAAGCCTTCTCATGATGCGTCGGTTGTGTCAAATGTGAGCTGGGTTGTTTTTCAACATGCACTAACTTAAACAGAATGAAGTCAGATCTGGCATAAAATAAAGAAAGGCAGTAGTTCTGGGTAGCGGCAGAAAATGGCAAAAGAGAGACACAGAGTATTGTCGAAGGCTTTCACGGCTGGAATCACTAGGGTGTTGAGGGTTTTCCAGGTTGTATGGCCGTGTTCCAGTAGCATTCTCTCCTGACATTTTGTCTGCATCTGTGGCTGGCATCTTCAGATCCACATTTGCGCTATTCAAGTGAGGTTCTCCTTTGTTCCAATGAGAACTTCCTCAGGAGATTGTGCCCCCTGCTATCTATTTTGGAGAGGGGGGCACTCTACCTTCAGGCACAACGCGAGATCTGGGGGCCAGCCCTAGCACTGAGCGTTGTTTCTTAACAACCCCAGTTATGAGTCAACCGAGGTTCCGGCAATTAAAACCTTCCCTCTGCAAGCAGCCTCCCTTTTTAATTCCCTTTTGTAGTGCCGGGATTCCCCCTCCCAAGCATGGAACCAAAGTTCAAGCAGCTCAGAAGCCCAAGAGTGTTTCCCCGTTGCCTGGAAACAGGGGATTTGCAAGAGAAGATCAAAAGGAGCTTTACAGGCTTTTCCCAGAGCTCTGACTTCTTATTCCCCCACTGCTACTACAAGCAGCAAATTTCTCTCCCCCCACCCCCACAACATACTTCACCGCTATTACTACTGTGGCCTGTCAGAAAAGACAGCGTATTCTCAAATTAGCTCTTGATAGGAAAGTGGTGACTGCATGAATGAAGGGAAACCTTAACAAGGTTCTGGAAAGGAAACACCTGCCGCCGCCGCCACCCTGTTTCAGTTTAAGTGGAAACTAAAAATAAACCTGGTGTGTATTTACACGCTGTACCCCTTGACAAGCAGGCTGTTAGAAAGGCGAGTGGTCTGCCCTTCTCGAAAGCCACCAGGCATCACTACCTCACCCCCTGCCCTTTCACAGAGGGCCCTTTTATTTTTTATCTCTTTTTGTTGTTGTTGTTGTTGTTATCAAGCCACAGCTGAGTTATGGTGACCCAGTAGGGGTTTCAAGGCAAGAGATGTTCAGAGGTGGTTTTCTGTTGCCTGCCTCCACATCATGCCCCTAGTATTCTTTGGAGGTCTCCCAGCCAAATACTTGCCAGGGTCAAAGCTGACAGTGTGAAGACGACGACAACGACGACGACGACGACGACGACGACGACGAAGAAGAAGAAGAAGAAGAAGAAGAAGAAGAAGAAGAAGAAGAAGAAGGAGTTTGAATTTATTTCCTGCCTTTCTCTTTGACTCCTTGAGGAGTCTCAAGATGGCTTACAAACTGTCTTTTCCTTCCTCTCCTCACAACAGACACCTTGTGAGGTAAGGGGGGTTGAGAGAGTTCTGAGAGAACTGTAACTTGCCTAAGGTCACCCCACAGGCATCATGTGGCGAAGCGGGGAAATAAATCCAGTTCACCAGATAAGAGTCTGCCCTCATGTGACGGAGTGGGGAATCAAATTTGTTCTCCAGATTAGAGTCCCCTGCTCTTATCTATTACTCTACACTGCCCCAAGGTCACCCAGCAAGTGGGGATTGGAGCCTGGGCTTCCCAGATCCTAGTCCGATACCTTAACCATGATACCATGCTTTTATATATCAAGCTTAACATTGCTCATTATCCCCTTGGTATTCATCTATGAGCCATCAAGCAAGGAGAGGCATTTGTAATGCAAATGAGCATTCTAGTTAGATCTTCAGTTCCCATGATAAGCAAGAACTGTTATAAGCCTGGAAGAGGAACTGGACTTCCAGTTCTGTCAAGTTGAGCCTGAACCCAGGATCCCCCCCCCCCCCAACCCCTCAAAACAGTTTAGAATCACATGAACATTTGTATTGTAGAAGGCTTTCATGGCCAGAATCACTGGGGTGTTGTGTAGTTTCCAGGCTGTATGACTGTGTTCTGGTAGCATTTTCTCCAAAAGTTTCACCTGCATCTGTGGCTGGCATCTTCAGGGGATCGTATGTGCAGAAAGTCCACAACTGAAATATGATCCCACAACTTCATGGTTTCTCATGGTTTGATATTAGCCACATATTGTTTTCTGTAAGACAGAGTCCTATGCCGCACTCTCTGAAAGCAATGGCCCACGGCTGGCTCTGCCCTGCCCTTGCCCCAAAAGTTGCACCAGAAGGGCTCTTGCTTTCTGTGGGGGAAGCAAGATGTGTAGGCAGGGCAAGAGGATGCGCGTTGGGGCAAGATTTCTTGTCCTGATGCACTCCAGCTACCAGCGTGCAGCAGCTGACCCATGGGTAATTGGCCAATATGTGGCTAATATCAGACTGTGATATGAAGTAGTGTATCCAAAATATACTGGACAAAGGGGAAAATAAATACAGTGGTACCTCAGTGTTCGTTGCCTTCGGGTTTCGCCGAGTGCCAGCCGCCGTCTTCCACACTCGGAAGTTGTTGGTAGCCTCAGTTTCTGCTAACTTCGGAGGCTACGCAAACGCTGTTGCATGTGCGCAAATGGCGTTGCACGTACGCAAACAGTGTTTGCCCATGCGCAAACGCCATACCTTGGCGTTCACCGTTTTCGGTGTTCGCCAACTGTCACCAGACGGATTACCAGCGAACACCGAGGTACCACTGTACTGATGAAGTATATACTGGAGTTTACCGCACAGAGAAGTGGCTAACACACTGATTAAAAGGGAAAAAGTAAATATTTATTAGGAAATACATTTAGAATAGGAAAGAGAGAAGGATAGCACACTGGTGTCTTGCTAACTGGAAAAGTCTCTTTTCTAAATGCCAAGGAGAAGCAGGATATTAGACCTGAGAGTATCAGTCTAAGGACAGACAAGAGGTGACACAAAAGGACAGAGGGGACACTAACTTTGCAGCCCACTCTAGCTGACAACTATTCTGCCCCCTGCTGGGCCTTCTTCTCAGTTCCTTTGCACATTAGACATTGCTACATCCAACAGTAGATTTGTCATCACAAAATGGGAATTTACCGGGGAACCCGTCTCTGATGTGATATAGACGCGAGTCTTGGATTTTATACGGACTGGATTCCAATGTGGTTTGAAAATGGATTATTGTGCAAATCATTGCTTGGATGTTTTATGAACTTCTGGAATCATATTTTAGTTTGGGACTTTTTGAACATCTGATTGTATTTTGACTTGTTGGGTGATTATTATTAAAATAGCACATGTAGATTGAAATACTTTTTTGTGGCTGAGGTTCAGTTATTTGATATGCGTGATCTGGAGGGGGGACAGTATGGCATCATCGAACTCTGAAGTTCCCCCAAACTCCAGTCACTCCAGGATCCATCCTGCAAAACTCCAGGGATTTTTGTTGCCAGTTTCCTCCTGGCATCTGGTGGGGGATGGGGGAGGTGGGGTGGAGCTGGGGGGAACAGAGACCTCAGCGGGGTACAGTATCAGTGGTGTACCGCCTATGGGGACAGGTAGGGTCAAATGACCCCAGGCACAACCTGGGTCGGTGCCGGGGAGGCACCTAAAGCTGGCCTGCTGTCACGGTGCCTGTCGGGGCCACCTTCCTCCCTCCCCAGGCCCTTGGGGGTGGAGCTTCGGGGTGCTGCCGGTCTGCTGCCACTGCAGTTCCCATCCAAGCCGCCCTCAAACCCCACTCCAAGCCTCACCCCTGAGCGCGGGAGTGTGGGGGCAGGGGTTGTCCCCGGGCGCCATCCCCCCTGATATGCCTCTGGTACAGTGCCACAGAGTCCACCATCCAAAGCATCTCTTTCTCCAGGACAGGGTCTGCAACCTGCGGCTGATCCAGATTGGGCTTGCTTACATCTCGGATGAACAGAACTCCAGAACTGATCTTTTTAATGTATGTGTAAAGATGATCTACACCAGGGGTGGCCAACCTATGGCGTTTCAGATGTTCATGGACTACAATTCCCATCAGTCGCTGCCAGCATGGCCAATTGGGAACTGTAGTCCATAAACATCTGGGCCGCCAGAGTTGGACACCCCTGGTCTACACATATTGAGCAGGGAGGGCATTTGGACTCTGGAAGGTGATTGCAGGGAGGTTAGAAAGTCCCTTCTCACAAATGCAATGAATCTGATCTAGAGTGGCCAGTTGACCAAGATCAATTCCCCTGGAGAAAATGGCTGCTTGGAAAGGTAGACTCTATGGGAGTATACTCTGCGGAAGCCCCACCCCTCCCCAGGCTCCACCCCCAAAAATCTCCAGGCATTTCCCAAGCCAGATGTGGCAATCCTAGAGTAGACTTCCAGATTCTTGATTTCTTGCCCTTAAAAACAGAACACACGGCAAACAGAAATCAAACCTAATCTCAAAGAGATGTCTTATCGGCATCAGGTCGTCTTGGATCAGGGGTCTGCAACCTGTGGCTCTCCAGATGTTCATGGACTTCAATTCCCATCAGCACCTGCCACCATGGCCAATTGCAGGTGACAGACCATATTTAAATGTTCTCATGTGTTGTTTTAAATCCCTGCACTTAAGAAAAGTTCACACATCAGGAAGCGATATTTTAGTCTAACCCTGTTAACGAGACACAGCTTTCTGATAATACATGGTTCCTCTCTGACCTTTTTCCTTTCTCTTTTTAAAGCATAAATCAGCCTGTAAGCTCCAACCTATAACTTTTTCCTAACAGGGCCAACAGCAGCTTTGGAAAGAGTTGCCAACAGGCCTCAAAATGTTCCTTCAATTAAGTCTTAATGAGATGTTTTGTGCCATGTGGTGTTATTTACCTACCATGAAAAGCTCCAGCCATCCATTTCTGTGTATCAAACTTTTATTAAAGTGTGTGTGTGTGTGTATTAAGTGCCATCAAGTCGTTCCCACTTCATGATGACCCTTTTAATCAATGTCCTCCAAAACATCCTATTGTTAACAGACTTGCTCAGGGCTTGCAAATTAAGGCTTCCTTTATAGAATCAATCCATCTCATGCTGGATCATCCTTTCCTGTTGCCTTCATCTTTTCCTAGCATTATTGTCTTTTCCAGTGACTCTTGTCTGCTCATTGTCAGAGTTCTAGTCAATTACTTCTCACCCAAGTGCTCACTTTGGCTTTCTCTTGTTCCTCAGATCTGGCTATGGAAAAGTATGGTGCATGGCCTTGCATAGATCTTCAATAAAGACCACCATTAGCAATATCAGAGTGTGGTTAATGTCTGTTGACAGGCAACCTGACACCTCATGTGACCAAAGTAGAATAGTTTAGTCATTTTAGCTTCTAGAAAGAATTCAGGCTTGATTTCATCTAGAACCCACTGATTTGTCTTTTTGGCTGTCCACAGTATCCAGCACCACATATCAAAGGAATCCACTTTCTTCCTGTCAGCTTTCTTATTTGTCCAACTCTCACATCCATAAGAGACAGAATATTTTTCTCCAGGCCTGTTAACCTTGAATGAGGCACACTAAGTTGGATGTGGGGAATCAGTAGAGAAGAAAGAATTAAGACCCCTTCTCACCTCTGCATTAATCTCTTGTTGGGCATTAGAAACTAGGCCACGGGTCCCCAGTCTTTTTGAGTCCATGGGCACATTTGGCATTCTGACATGGGGCAGTTGGAAAAGCAACAAAATGGCTGTCACAAAATGGCTGGCGCAGGAGGCGGAGCCAGCCACAAAATGATTGCTGCAGCTTAACTTTCATTACGCAGTATAGATCCTTGATCTGTGTGGCAGGTACTGTCATTTTTTTAAAAAAATATTTGCACAGCCAACCCAGTCTCCAATGGTCAGTCAGAAGCCTTCCCAGGCAAAAGCCCTCTTGTGACCCTGCCCGCTTCCTGAAAACACTTGGCCGGTGCCACAAAAGGGGTCAGCGAGCACCACAGTGCCCATGGGCATCCTGTGGGGGATCCCCTGAACTAGGCTACTGCCTGAGAGCCAGTATGACACTAGTGGCCAGGGAGTCAGGCAAGGATCGTTTGCCATGGAAGCTCATCAGATGGTCTTGGGCCAGTTGTGGTTTCTCACGAGGACAAAACGGAGCTGGTGGGATCCCAAATTGTCAGCTATTTCAGGTCTCCACTAGGGAGAAAAAAGCAAGTGTTTAAATGTCTACAGAAATAAATAATAAAACCTGAATGTGAGCGGGGAGGCAAAGACTTCGTATGCCACTTGGGGAGGCGCTGTGGCTCAGTGGAAGAGCCTCTGCTTTGTATGCAGAAGGTCCTGGGTTCAATCCCAAGCATCTCCAGTTAAAAGGGGAAGAAAGTCAGTAACAGGGAAAAGTCCCCCTGACACCCTGGACAGATACAGGGTTATCACCTCTGGGTGGGGAAATACCTGGAGATTTTCAGGGTGGAGCCTGAGGAGGGTGAGGTTTGGGGAGGGGACAGACTTCAGCATGATAAATGCTGTACAGCCCCTCCCTCAAAGCAGCCATTTCCTCAGGGAAAGTGTTTTCTCTTGCCAGGAGATCAACTGTAATAACAGCAGATCCCCAGGCCCCACCTGGAGATTGGCAACCCGAGAGTCACTGCCAGTCAGCATAGACAATATTGGCGAGTGGTCTGATTCCGTATAGGGCAGTTTCATGAGTTATGCAGTGAAAAAGTACATATGAGATGTTTTAAATAGGCAGTTCCTCCATTTCTCAATCTGAAACAGTCCAGTCCCGGAAGAGCCCGGGCGTTTATTGCAAATGTCCAACGGGGCTGTCTTAGTCCTATCTTAATTTGCCAGATGCAGCGAAAGTGTTGCAGAGGAAGAAGCTCGCCCCAGAACCCCAGCGAGATGGTATGGGATAATTACATTTCTTCTTATGGATTTCTAAAAATGCCCCACAGGCCTGGCATATTTATGTGCCCTCTGGCTCCACTAAGGCACTAACCTATTTACTGGGCATCTGGCTTGGATCTCGCCTCAATTAAAAAGAACAAAATGTGACATTCAAGAAGCAGAAGCCCCAAGAGATGGTCAGGCCCAGAGACAGAATGGGCCCGGCCATTTCTTGAGCTGGCCTTTGACAGCTTCCGGACTATTATCCCCTTTTTCAATGAGTACTCAAGGTCCACGTAAGGTTGCCAACTCCAGGATGAGTAATAAGGATGCCAGCCTCCAGGTGGCACCTGGACATCTCCTGGAATTACAGCTGATCTCCTGACTGCAGAGATCAGTTCACCTGGAGCAGGGCCCAGGGTCTGCAAACAGCGGCTCTCCAGATGTTCATGGACTGCAATTCCCATCAGCCCCTGCCAGCATGGCCAATTGGTCATGCTGGCAAGGGCTGATGGGATTTGTAGTCCATGAACATCTGTTCTAGATACAACAACAACAACACAACAACACAAGCCTTTATTGGCATATAAAACGGGACAAAGTTTTAAAACAAAACAAGGTTAAGAAATACAGTTAAAATTGCTAAAATTACTGGGCATTTCTCAGTATAAATTTTGCAACAGTTTCTACAAAAGAGCACATCAGGCTAGCCATGGCATTCCAGGAGATTGGGTATCTTATAACACTCATGCCACTGAGAACATTTTCAAGAAAATGGGGAATTACCATGGCTATTTCATGTGCTGTATCTTATTGTATTTAGGGCATAGAAACAAAAGAATGGTCAAGTGTTTCACCAGCCACGTAGTCCTATCACACTGAACAAGACTCTTTTAGAAACGTTCCCATATTCTTAAATCTTCCGATCTCCAGAATAGAGCTGATGGCAGCACATTACATCTTGCAGTAGCCAAGGCTCTCCTCTGGGTGGGATTTATCAATGCAGACGAAGATATGCCACCTGCACCCACCTTACACTCCCATGCTCGCATGGGATTAATAATGTAGTCGGAGATACAGGTTGTATCTTGGCCGAGCACAGAGTCAAATGTTCATGAAAATCAAGATCCAAGAGCCTACCTTCTAGCCCAACTAGTCTGAGAGGCTTCCCACCTTTGTGATTCCATAAGGAGTGATTCCAAGGGAAACCAATAGCTTCAACCTTTCTAAAAGATCAAAGTATACCATTCTGAAATAAACTGATCTGATAACAGCAGAGGAATACCTAGCTATTGGATCCCACTAGAAATACTTGTATATGCAGACCAATATTTTATGGCCCTTATCCATGCCAAGGTTTTTCTACCTAGAGTTGTTTATGGCCCATCCTCAATTTTAAAGCACAACGCAGCATAAGGCACACATCTAGGAGCCCCATTAGTTTCAAGGAAAGGGAATTTGGAGATGTAATAAATTAAATGAATTTATTTTATTGGGCTGAAATCCAAATGGTAGGGGACCGTGACAGTAGCAAGGAGCCAATCCTAGCCTCAAAACCAAACCTTCAAAGCCTTTGCAGAGAATGCGCCATTGATTGCCTTTACTATAAAAAAAAAGCAATATATTATGTCATTGCGTTAGTAATGTGCCGTGAGAGTAGATTTATCTTTAAAATGCTTAAGTCGCTGTGAGGACCATGACAAATTATACCTATAGTAAATGCCAAGGTATCGGAAATATTTGACCTGCTCAATTTTGTGGCCCTTAATTCGCCAGGACATGGGCTTCCAACTCTTAGCAAAAATGAGAACTTTAGTTTTAACATAGTTAATTTCCAGTCTGTTCTCTTCGTGCTCTAGATACTCGGGAATCCAAAGGCTCCTTCTGGCTCCATTTTAGGTTTGAGATAGGGGCGCCAGGCTCCAGGTGGGACCTTTGATCCCCTGGAATTATGGCTCATCTCTGGAGTACAGATATCAGTTGCCCTGGAGAAAATGGCTGCTTTGGAGGGTGGACTCTATGGCCTTGTGTCCCACTGAGATCACTACCCTCCTCAGGCTCCACCCCCGAATCTCCAGGAGTTTCCCAACCTGGATCTGGCAAACCTCGCTTGGGAACTGGTCAGTGACTATTTTGAGAGAGAGAGAGAGAGAGAGAGAGAGAGAGAGAGAGAGAGAGAGAGAGCGAGAGAGCCCTTGGTTACCTAGGGAGGGTTAATGCAGGAGAAATGCTTTGGGGGAGAGAGAACTGCTTGACAAAGTCTGACCTCTGGAAGCCGTCCGCCAACTCTGCAACTCACCCTCCCCATGTACAATATTGTGGCTCCGTCAACAACACTGAACAATGGATTCTGGCAGGGTGTGGTTGGTCTTTGAAACAGGCCATTGATGATACCTGAGTCCCCTTGGTTGAAATACACTATCTGCCTCCACAAGCCCAATAGTCAGCTCTGGTCTGGGGAAACCCCACAAAGAAGATTATGCTTGCTTTGCTATTCTGTCACTGCTGCTGAATAGTGTTGTCCCTTTTATCCAGCCCTACGGCCATCTGCTCCCCACCCCCCACCCCGCTTGTCACCTGTCATAAAAACCCAAAAGCTCCTGTAAACCACCTGCCCATATAAAAGGTCCTTACAATGTTTGTTTTCAGTACTGTTTATTACACAGTTTGAAAACAGAGAGAGAGAGAGAGAGAGAGAGAGAGAGAGAGAGCAAGTTCTAGAAGTGGTGATACTTTCCTGTTCAAATAGCCTACGTACCTCTGATCAGATAGAATTCTTCTAACATCTTTTTGTGGTGCACAAGGGAGTCCTAGAGCCTGAACCTGCTTCCTCATCATGGGGTTCAGAAAGGGAAGGAAATGATGCCAGAAAACAGTTTGGAACAGCATCCAAGGATCAATTCAGACCTCCCAACAAAGCCCGATTCAGAAAGCCTTACCAGGGCTTGGTGTGACGTCTAAATTGTGGTATGGAATCACCAGCAACCCAGAAGTAAAAATCATCATTTGAAGTGGGTTTGCAAGCCATGGTTTGTGCTTGTGATGGACTGATGTCTAGGTCCTGACAATAGTGACTCAATTCTTGCAAAACTGTTAAACAATTTTATGGTCTGAATGCAAGCTACCCCACTAACCATGGAGAGCTAGAGTCTGTTAAACCAGGATCTGAAGCCAAGATCTGCCTTAGTAACCACAGTTAACCTCCGCCATGGTTTTGTGTGGTGTCCCGGTTCTTCTTTGGTGGTGATGCAGGCAACAGCAGGAAGGACATCAAAGGAGCATTTGTTGAGGGCAACCAGATCTGAGTGATTTCTGCAAGTTGAATCCTAGTTTCTGCAAGTTGAATCCTAATCTGCTCTAAATTTTAATAAAATTTAAAATAAACCGATCACACATGACATCAGAACCAAGGCTGTGAATTTTAAACATATTATGATTACTGAATGCAAACTACTCCACTAACTACATTTTAACTAGAGTCCAGGGAGGATCTCAAACTGTGGTTTGAAGTTGGTTTATGAACCGCAGCTACAGTTTGCTATGATGTTCCACTGGCGGGTTGTTCTCCAGCTTGTTTTCTGGTACCGCCCTCACACGCTGGTCAGAGTGAATGCAATGTAATCACAGGGCCTGGGGCCTGGGGATTCCCTGCAATTTGTGGAAACCACTAGGACCCAAGATGCCCTCTGAGGAATCATCTGAGTCTTGAAGTCCACCTGTTTCCCTCCCAGCGTTGGTGGGACCTTCCCCTGCCACTCACCTTGCTTAGCTGCAATTGGGGAGAGGTAATATTTTCTGTACTTTAGTCTGTAAGTAATGCCTTTTAATTATTCATTGGGTTTTAAAATATCTTAATATTTTGTATATGTATTGTATTTATTTCTTACTTAATGGGAATATCCTATATTGTGCTTATTATAATATTTATTGTAACTTTTAAAATAAGGTACCTACCCTGAAAAACAAGCGGCAATAGTTAATTAATTGATGTGCTCAAAGAGAATCTTTAAAAAACACATATTTAACTTCAAAATTATTCATCAAAGATGGTGGCACCAACAGAATAGAATGCCCCATCAACTGGGGTGGGTGGGTAGTGCAGAGTACAAGTAAGCTTCTTAATTGCCCAGGAACAAAGAGGAATTGCCCACCCCTGATCTGTCCATGAAAAATGGAAGAGCAGGATTAAAAAGATGGCCCCACAGTGACACTCTAGGAGTTTTCACTAATCTCTATGGGGAAATTCCTGGAACATTATCCAAAAGGGACACCACAAACTCCACTCCCCAAGTATCACCCACCAAATCTTCCCGCATTTGTCAAGGGGTTTCCAAGCATGTACAGTGCTGGACACTTCCAGTCACAAAATCCATATTCTGAATAAATCTAATTGTCTTAGCATTTCCTCCTAGATTTGTGTCTTGGTGGTCGTGAAAAGGGCTGTCAAGTCACAGCTGACTTACGACGACCCTGTAGGGTTTTCAGGGCAAGAGACATTTGGAAGTGGTTTGCCATTGTCTGCCTCTGCAAGGGCTAAGAGAATTCTGAAAGAACTGTGACTGGCCCAAGGTCACCCAGCTGGGAGTGGGGCATCAAACTTGGTTCTTCAGATTAGAGTCCACCTCTTTTAACCACTACACCACGCTGCCTGTCTGTCTCTTAGATCCCTGATCACTTCTGTAGCTATCCTCTGAATCTTTGTCAATATCTTCCCAGAACTTCAGTGTGTAAGTCTCTGGAACTCCAAATGAGATTTTAGCAGCACCAACGTAAAAACCGAAATCTGCTCTAATTGTGGTACCCTAAAGTAGAATTTCTCAGTTGGACCTCACATGCTGTTAATTTGCACTCAATTTCTTCTCCAGAGTGACCTTGAAATTACTTTTCAGAGGTCTTTCCGCCTTGCTCGTTACTGTTGGATCTAGCCAGTTTTCTAATGATAAAAATGAGGGGTGAGATCCCTTTGAACACCACAAAAATCTGTGCTGGGGATCCTGGCACCTGTATGTATGAAGGTCATGGGGGACAGAAGCAGGGTTGCCAAGTCTTCCACTATGATGGAAGACCTCCAGCCAGCGACCCTCTCTTGTTGGCCAGCAACTGGGAAAATTAATTATTGTTGGTGCAATGCTGGCCATTTCTCCACAAACCTTTGAAATGTTTTGAGGCAGGAAATAAAACGCTTTCCCCATGGAGTTCCACACTGTTTTTACCCCCAAACGTTTTATTTGCAGCCTCAAAAACTTTTTAAACGAATCCCCTTTTAAAATGATTCTCAGGATGAAACGTTTTGAAAATGTCTTCTGTGGCTGTGCTACCTATTGACTACATTTCCTACCCTTCTCTGCTTCCCTGAACTGCCTCTTCAGCACCATTTTCTGAGCTCTCTCCATTCCTCCTCACCTGTTTCATTTCAATTATTTGTTTGTTTTAATTTGGAGGGTTAATCTTCAGTGTTTCGAGTATACACGAAATAGAGAAACGTGGTGAGAAGCTTGGAGGCATTAAAGCATCTATTTAACACAGAACTAACAAACAAACAAAAAAAAGGAAAAATCATGTCATGGTGACCAGAAATTATTTTGAAGGGGTGATTGCAAAAATTCATTGTGGTAAAGGGGGGTTGAAAACATTTTCCAAACATTTTCGGTGATTTGTGTGGAAAGGGCCTGTGTGACATCACTCACAGGAGACAATCTGGAAGCGATGACATGCTGCTCTAGGAACTGAAATGATGTCACTTCCAGGTTTCCCCCAGAAGTGATGTCACACTGTCATGCCAGCAATGTCCCCTGTGTCCCTGCTTCCTCATCTCCCACTGGGGGCTGTAGTAAGAAAAAAAGTAGGGTGAGAATGAGTGAAAAAGCTGCCTGGCTACAGCTCTATATTTGGAGCATGACAATTTCAAATTATTTTGCTCATTTAGAGAACAAAGGAGTGAGAGGATAACGAAAAGTCTCCCAAAGCAGGTGATCTGACGAATGGCCCAAGGAGATGAATGGGAGAAATATGTCTTGGGGCACTTGGGACAGAAAACACTGCGTGTCCACACTAGGCCTGACCATGCTGATGAAAATCTGGCCTTCGCCAAAAAACTAGCCAGGAGGATTCTTCCAGTCTGCCAAACAAAAATCAGTCGGGTGTCAAGCATGTCGCTGTTACCATCTCATCCCTCTTCTTCTTATCAACATTGTGAACAATATTATTTATTCATCTAATTAATTTCTACTCCACGGTCTGTATCCCGAGGACAGTGAACAGAAGATGGGAACATTTGGATCTTTCCTGGAAGGGGCTCATAATAAAAGCAGGATGGATGAAGGGACTCCACGCCAATAAATCACAGGCCTGCAAATTATTCATGTGCCAATTATCGTTTATCTTCCTGGGATCCTGCTCTTCTTCCAGGGTGCACAGCACAGTTCATATGGAGTTCCTGGTAATTTCCCACCCAGTCTTTGCTGCAACTGCACTAGACGCCAGGTTGCTCCCTGAACAACCTCTGAGCTCATATATAATCTGTATGGAAATGAGGCCGGTTGAGCCGAGAGCCTCGATTCTGCTGTCTACACAAACAGAGCTGTGTAATTTAAGAAGGCAGGCCGTGCACCATAATCGAGGCTGCATGCAGTGAGAGCCCTCCTCTGTCTCTGCCAAGCATCTGCATGAGGCTTAATTAAAGAGCAGAGATGCTCTCGGCAGGTGAAAGCAAAGTGAACGTGTTGAATCACCAGGGGCCTCATATCCCTCCGGTTGGCCCAGGTAGGTTCTGATGTTTATGGGCCATGTACGGATGATGGATCTGGGCCTCTCTTGCTGCACCCACACAGAGTCGCCACTTTTTATTCCTGACAAAGGCTACTCGCTCGGCTAATCTGTCCCAGCAAAAGAAACCAAAAATCCAGAGGCACCTTAAAGACTAACAACATTTATTTTCCTTCAAGGCTTCTATATTGCCCGGGCAGAAATTTGATAAGCGCCACTCTGCTTGGTGGTGATAAAGAAATCCTCTTTGATTAGGTTGTTGCTTATTGGGCAGTTTTCAAAGGTTGCAGGAACTGAGTCTGAAAAGATGAAAACCCTAACACATAAAGTTGCAGGACACCCCCCCGCCCCTCAGTCACAGCTGACTTATGACAAACCCAGAGGGTTTTCAAGGCAAGAGACATTCAGAGGTGATTTGCCATTGGCTGCCTTCATGACCCTGGTATTCCTTGGCTCCAGATAGAATCCCATCCAGAAACTAACCAGCGCCTACCATTGTTAGCTTGTGAGATCTAACAAGAATGGTTTAGCCTGGGCTATCAAAGGCCATTTCTGCACGGCACAATTATACCAGGTTACAGTTGGTATCTTACAATCCGAGTCTATTTTATTCCAGTTTCTCCCTTCACATGGCTGCTCATTTCTGTGAAGTAATTGAGTGAAGACCGGGAGGAAATACTCCAGTTTGTTTCGCATAAGCCCGGGTCTTTTGTATTTACACCGCAAGCATATCCACGCATGAGCAAACATCTCTGGCGTCCCGCGTTCTGATTGGCTGTTGTTTTGGAACAGCAGCTTGAATGAACATCTCCACCCTGCCTGTTGAATGGCTCTGTGGCTTTCAGGTAGGAGCATGAAGCCCCCCACTTTTTACAGTTCTGGAGAGGGCCCAGCAAAGGCCTCAACAGCAGCAAAAAAACAATAAGGCAGAGCATCACACCACTTTCCCACTCACGTTCTCATATTTTTGTGGAAAACAAGAGACCGCCCCCCCCCCACCCGTGATATGCCCACTAACATTCAGCCCAAAGTGCACACCTCCCCAGCTACGTGCTCCGAGTAACCTGTACATGTACCAGGGGCGTAACGAGGCAGCCCTGGGCAAACTGTAGCCCTGGGCAAAACCTGAGTTGGATGCCCCCCCCCCCCATGGGCAGCCACTCCCACCAGACCAATTTTTTTGCACCAGGACATTGGTGCCTGCAGGGGGTGCATTTTTAGACATATCAGCACCACAATTTCGGCACATCATCAGGAGACTGTCCCTATGCTACTCCCCAAGTTTGGTGAGGTTTGGTTCAAGGAGTCCAAAGTTATGGACTCCCAAAGGGGGTGCCCCATCCCCCCATTGTTTCCAATGGGAGCTAATAGGAGATGGGGGCTACAGTTTTGAGGGTCCATAACTCTGGCCCCCCTGAACCAAACTGCACCAAACCTGGGGGGTATCATCAGGACAGTCCCCTCATCAGACCCTGAAAGTTTTGAGACTGTGCCTTCAGAAATGTTCCCCCCCCCCAGCCTTCAATCCCCATTGACAGCAATACAGAAAACTCAATGCAGAACAAAGATTCAGCGAGCTGGGATGTACCTTGGCGTATTTTTGGATAGTCGGCACCAACGTACCAGGGTATCATCTGGAAACTGTCCGGATGGTACTTCTGTTTGGCGCAGTTTGGTTTAGGGGTTCCAAAGTTATGGACCCTCAAAGGGGGTGCCCCATTCCCCATTCTTTGCTGGGGCAGAGATGGGGTTGTCTCTTTGAGGGTCCATAACTTTGGGACCCCAAGAACCAAACCGTGAATTAAATCCTGGGGGGGTGCCATCATCTCCAGATGATACCCTGAAATTTTGGTGCCAATACATCCAAAAATGCACTCCCTGCAGGAACATCCTAGAAATTTGCCCAAGAATCTTTGTTCTGCATTGAGTTTTCTGCATTGCTGTCAATGGGGGTTGCAGGCTGTGGAGGGCACATTTCTGAAGGCACAGTCTAAAAACTTTCAGAGTCTCATCAGGAGACTTCCCTAATGATACCCCCCAAGTTTGGTGCAGTTTGGTTCAGGGAGGGGCAAAGTTATGGACCCTCAAAACTGTAGCCCCCATCTCCTATTAGCTCCCATTGGAAATAATGGGGGATAGGGGCACGCCCTTTGGGAGTCCATAACTTTGGACTCCCTGAACCAAACTGCACCAAACTTGGGGGGTAGCATAAGGACAGTCTCCTGATGATGTGCTGAAATTTTGGTCTCGCTAGCCTAAAAACTGCGCTCCCTGCAGGCCGAAAATGGAAAACCACTAAAATACCCAAAAACGAACCCAGCATTTTGATGCCCCCCACAAGGTGATGCCCTGGGCAGCTGCCCACCTTGCCCAATGGGCATTACGCCAGTGACATGTACAGAAAAGAGAACGGGGACATTTTGGGACTCCACTCCTGATTAACGCAGGCAAAATGGCACCCGGTCGATACCATGAGCAGAAAACGTGCTTGGGGGCTGCAACGGTCGACGGCTCAGCAGAGTTGAAAACTGACTTGATGTCAGGCAGCTGGGCAGGAAAAATAAACTGGTTCAGCTCCCATGCTGTTTGCACAGTAGTGCGTTCACTGTGGGATTTTTTGAAAAGAATCAACAAATTGGTGATTTTTGAAAATCCTGGGATGAGGGAAATATTGCGGGGCAAACCTGCTTTAGGACCGGAAACCATGCAAACTTCTTGGCCAAACTGGGATATTTCCCTTGCTCAACCCAGGATATTTGGACCATGCAGAAACAACCAAAGTCAGGGCTCACTGCAATTAGCATAAAAAGCAACAAAAAGAGAACAGTAGAAATAATGCAGTAGAAACCAGTAAATAATGCAGTAGAAACCAGTAAAAAGAGATCAGGTGTTAACTGTGTAGTGGTTAAGAGCAGGTGGACTCTAATTTGGAGAACCAGGTTTGATTCCGCACTCCTTTACATGAGCAGTGGACTCCTATCTGGTGAACCAGATTTGTTTCCCCACTCTTCCATATGAAGCTGGGTGACCTTGGGCCAGTCTCAGTTCTCTCCGAACTCTCTTAGCCCCACCTGCCTCACAAAGTGTCTGTTGTGGGGAGAGGAAGGGAAGGAGTTTTTAAGCCACCTTGAGGCTCCTTACAGGAGAGAAAGATGGGGTATAAATCCAAACTACTACTCCTCCTCTTCTCCTTCGCCTCCTCAAGAGGCTGAGTGGTTGCTCCTGCCTTGGAGGGGGGGGGAAGTGGTGCACCCACTCCT
Source organism: Sphaerodactylus townsendi (assembly GCF_021028975.2). NCBI lineage: Eukaryota > Metazoa > Chordata > Lepidosauria > Squamata > Sphaerodactylidae > Sphaerodactylus > Sphaerodactylus townsendi. The sequence continues at coordinate 6,993,509 of NC_059439.1, read as the reverse complement.
ACTGGAACCCAGGGGAGCTGAACAACCAGCCACCATTCTTGACTGTACCATTCTTGAGCAAGGGTGATTGAACGGGCGGTGGCTGAACAGCCTTGGAGATTCCTGCATGAAGCAGGGAGTTCAGACCCATCCCAATCTGGTTTCAGGGACTGAATGGCCTTGGTCGCCCCAGTGGATGACACGAGCCAAGAGACGGATGCGGGGTGTGTGTGTGTGTGTGTGTGACGGATGCGGTGTGTGTGTGTGTGTGTGTGTGTGTGGCCCTGGACCTCTCAGAGGCCCTTAATACCATCTATCATAGATGTCAGGACCATGCCTGTCAGTATCTTGATGTCTTGCTGTGTGTGATTTGCAATGGTTTTCCTGTTTTCCTGTTTCCCTCTTCCCTTCCTAGCAATCTCCTGTTAGCAATCTCCTGGCGCCAGCCCATCCTCAAAGAAGTGTGAAAGGTTCCCAGGTCCTTTGTAGCTTTGTAGTAGAAACTGTAATGGACATTTGGTGTGGGGTGAAATGGGGGGGGGGGATTAAAAGATATAAGATATATCTCTAGCTCAGATCCTGCTTTACATTGTTACTCTTCGCATCACCTGGAATAAACTGCTTTTGGACTTTCCTACGGTCTCTGTTATTTCCACGTTCGAGAGTCTGACAATAGAACCCCATAAGCCGCTTTGAGACTTCTTATGGGAGAGAGAGGTGGGGTATAAATCCCAATTCTTCTTCCTCTGCTCTTCTATGGTCGAGCTGAAACTGCACCTTTAGAAGCAGCCAGATGCATAGAAAATGTAGCAGTTAACTCCTCCCCCCAATTTCACCAGTGCAATAAGAACATCAGCTGCTTCTTTATCAGTGTCAGGGTACCGTTAAAGGCAGCCCTTGTGAAATCTCTGAACTTTCCGCTCCTCCATGACTGCAAGTCCCACTCCATTCATCCTTAAATGCTTTCTCCCTGCTTGCCACAGCTGGCTCCAGAAGGGGGCAAGGGTAGGTGGTTGCCAGGACCCCCAAGACCAGTCAAAATCTCTTGCTCTGTGAATTCTGCATGGAGCAGCCACACAGGGGGAGCTTTTGCAAACCCCCCCCCACACACACACACACGGCTACCAATCTCGAATTGGTGGAGTTCTCTTGGAATTACAGCTGATCTCGACTTCAGAGGTAATTCCCCCTGGAGGAAATGGCAGTTTCAAAGGGCAAACTCTATGGTATACCATAGACTCTAGGAGAAACAGAAACATCCCTACTGTTCTAGAGTGACATCACACCTGGTATTATGCTATCATGTTATGCATTGTATTATGTGTTATGCTATTACAAAATGTTATGAAGTGTTATGATGGTTGTGTTATGAATTGTTGACCTGTGATAGGAATATTTAGTATTACTGTGTATTAAGTATTATTGAATTACTGTTGGTCTATGTTAGGGTTTATTGTAAATTATATTGTTATTATGCTCATTATATTGGCTTATTGTTGTTTATCCATGGTTCATGCTAGTCCTACTGTATTAATGTATTGCTGTTTATTATTGTGTTGTACACCGCCCTGAGCCCTCCTGGGGAGGGCGGTATATAAATTAAATTTCAAATCAAATTAAAAAATCCCCCCTTCCCAAATTCCCAGATTAAGGGAGGTGAGCTGGCTGGCATCACTGATACTTCGCTGTATGAAGCTGCCAAGAGCCAGGATGCTGTAGTGGTTAAGAGCAGGTGGACTCTAATCTGGAGAACCAGGTTTGATTCCCTGTTCCTCCACATGAGCAGCGGACTCTCATCTGGTGAACTGGATTTGTTTCCCCACTCCTCCACATGAAGTCTGCTTTGTGACCTTAGGCCAGTTACAGTTCTCTCAGAACTCTCTCAGCCCTACAAGGTGTCTGTTGTGGAGAGAGAAAGAGTCTAGTTCGGAGTTTTGGGCTGCGGTGTCACCAATACGCTGATGACACCCAGCTCTTGTTCACAATGGAGGGCAGCCCGACCTCGGCCCCTGATGCTCTCCAACGTTGTCTTGATGCTGTGGCTGGTTGGTTGAGTGCAAGTCGGCTGAAGTTGAATCCCACTAAGACGGAGGTCCTGTGGCTGGGCCGGGGGGAGTGTCCGGTGGCCTTTGGCCTGCCTACCCTTCTTGGCAAGACGTTAAAACTAACTTCGTCCGCCAAGAGCCTGGGGGTGACTCTGGATCCATCTCTATCATTGGTGGTCCAGGTCACCCAGACAGCCCAGGCAGCTTTTTACCATCTGTGGCAGGCACGGCAACTGGCCCCGTATCTCTCCCGTTCTGATCTGGCCACTGTGATCCATGCCACGGTCACCTCTAGATTAGACTACTGTAACTCGCTCTACGCGGGCTTACCTTTGGCCATGATCCGGAAACTGAAACTCGTACAGAATGCGGCAGCCAGACTCCTTTCCGGAGCAACAGCGAGGGACCGGATTACTCCGGTCCTATACCAACTGCACTGGCTGCCGATCAAGTACCGGGTCATGTTTAAAGTTTTGGTTTTGACCTTTAAAGCCATTCGCGGCCTTGGCCCTGCATATCTAAGGGACCGTCTCTCCCTATATCGCCCTTCTAGGCCCCTCTGTTCATCAGAGGCGGACCTACTGGTAATCCCAGGCCCCAAGGCGATCCGGCTGGCCTCTACAAGGGCCAGGGCTTTTACGGCTCTGGCCCCTACCTGGTGGAACAGGCTTCCAGGTGAGATCAGGGCCCTGCGGGATTTACAAAGTTTCCGCAGGGCCTGTAAAACGGACCTGTTCCGCCAGGCGTTTGGCCAGCCGGGATGATATCAACCGCGATAAAAAGCAAACATCTGGCCTCCCGTGGGTTCATAAAAGGGGGAATAGAATAGCTGATGCCATCTCTAGTTTAATATTTTATGTATTTTATGTATTTTAATGAACTTATATATATGATGTTTTAAATTTTTATTTTGTTGGAAACCGCCCTGAGCCTTCGGGGAGGGCGGTATACAAATACAATAAATAAATAAATAAATAAATAAATAAATAAATAAATAAATAAATAAATAAATAAATAAATAAATAAATAAATAAAGGAGTATGTAAGCCCCTTTGAGTCTCCTTACAGGAGAGAAAGGTGGAGTATAAATCTAAACTCTCCTTATCCTTCTTCCTGACCTCTTTGAGTATGTCCTTCCATGAGGCGGGGACCACACATTTACAGGCAGTTGTTGATTTTGCCCATTTGCAGACTGGTACCTGCAGACTGGCACCGGTCTTGGATGAGCAAAGTGGTCGTGGTGGAACATAAAGGTCGAGAAGGTCTTAGAAGTAGGAAGGTCCAAGCCCGTGAAAGGCTTTGTATGTGATAGCCAATACTTTAAATTGAGCATAGTAATTGATGGGAAGCCAATGAAATGTCTGTAGGATGGAAGTAATATGGCCTGTGCCACCTGGCTCCCATTAGTAGCTGAACCTTCTGTACCAACTGGGGGGTTTCCAAATTGATTCTGAGGGGAGACCAATGTCCAGTGCATTGCAGCAGTCCAGTTTTGGTGTCATCATGGCTTAGATCCAAGTCATCGTGGCCAGTTCCATTTTCTCAAGGTAAGAGGCCATTTTGTGGGTGTTGGAAAAAAGCCTTTTTTTGCAACTGCATAAACTTGCTTCTTCAGCAAAAATGTCACATCCAAGACAACCCGAGGTTGTTGACTGCATTGGCAAGTGTCAGCTGAACGACATCAAAAGAGGGGAGCATAATATCCTTCAAGACCTTCACCTCCCAAACCAGTATTACTTCTGTCCCTCCAATGTTCAATTTGTTCATTCTTAACCGTTTAATGAGAGCCAACAGGCAGTAGTTTAGAACCTCTACTGCCTCACCATATTTGGGTAAGGAAATCATAGAATCATAGAGTTGGAAGAGACCACAAGGGCCATCCAGTCCAATCCCCTGTCATGCAGGAACACACAATCAAAGCACCCCTGACAAATGGCCATCCAGCCTCTGCTTAAAAACCATCAAAGGAAGACTCCACCACACTCTGAGGCAGTGCATTCCACGGTCGAACAGCCCTTACTGTCAAAAAGTTCTTCCTGATGTTTAGGTGGAATTTCTTTTCCTGCACCTTGAATCCATTATTCCTTGTCCCAGTCTCTGAAGCAGCAGAAAACAAGCTTTCTCCATCTTCCACATGACATCCCCTGAAATATTTTAACATGGCAATCATGTCACCCCTTAACCTTCTTTTCTCCAGACTAAACATACCCAGCTCCCGAAGTCACTCATCATAAGGCATGGAATCCAGACTTTTGACCATTTTAGTTGCCCTCCTGTTCCAGCTTGTCAATTTCCTTCTTGAATTTTGGTGCCCAGAACTGGACACAGGATTCCAAGTGAGGTCTGACCAACGCACAATACAGAGGTACTCTTACATCCCTCGATCTAGACGCTGCACGCCCCCAAAACTATAAATAATTTGGCCTACGGCCTTTCCCAAAAGTTAGAAGAACATGGGGGATAGGATTGCTCCCTGTGGAACCCCACAGAATAAGTCCCATACTTATGATAACTGGTCTCCAATGACATTTTTTTGGATCCAGTCTTTGAGGAATTTATTGAACCTCAGCACATCCAGTGATGCCAGAGTTTCAAAGCTGGGGGAAGCTCCTTATAACACCCTCACTCACTGTTTGGTTTTGATTTATGTAGATATTTGTACCCTGGTTTCCTCCTAATGTGGACCCAGAAAACTTAGATTTTCCCCTGTTCCTTATAATCCTCACAACAACCCTGTGAAGGTAGGTTAGATTAAGAGTGTGCAATCAGCCCAAAATCACCCAGCAAGCTTCAATGGCAGAGTGAAGATTTGGGCCTGGGTCTCCCAGATCCTGTTCTGACACTCCAAAGCACAAGGCCAAGCTGGCTTAAAACACCTTCCACTGAAGCCTGGAACATTAAAAACAAGCCAGTGCAAAAGGTGGCAGAACAATAATTCACACTAAAATATTAGTGGACAGTTCTAGTTTGGTCTGGTTTGGTTCACATCAGCAGTCTGGGGAACTCTCCCTGTTCAGAAAGTACGAACTTACCTTCTGAGAATGCTTTCTTTACTCTTTGATATATGTATGCAGTTGCCTGATAGGTGAGCAGCAGTGGTGTAGTGGTTAAGGGGTGAACTCTAATCTGGAGAACTGGGTTTGATTCCCTGCTCTGCCGCTTGAGCTGTTGAGGCTTTTCTGGTGAACTAGATTAGCCTGTGTGCATCAACATACACCAGCTGGGTGACCTTGGGCTAGTCACAGTTCTTCGGAGTTCTCTCAGCCCCACCCACCTCACAGGATGTTTGTTTTGAGGGGGGAAGGGAAAGGAGTTTGTAAGCCCCTTTGAGTCTCCTTACAGGAGAGAAAGGGGGGATATAAATTCAACTCTTTTTCTTCTCTGAACCAGGAATTTAAGAAACCACATTTTAAAAGGCACCTTTCTAGAATGCTGAACCTGCAGTCTTGACCAGCCCAATTTTTTTTAGCTTTTTAATGCAGCCTTAATACCAAGAAGATACATGATGGTAAATCACCGTCCCGACTGTCTGGTCCGGATTCTGTACCCTTGTCTCCTGTGATCAATGAGTATCAGTTTCCAAAGCAACTTGCTTCAGATGAAGCTCCCTTCCTTCAGGAGTCGGATGGGAAGATGAGTCCAAAATGGCTCCCAGAGGTGTAGTTAGTTTCAAGGTAGTTTCAAGGAAACAGGATATGTGATCTGAATATAAGTCCTGTCAAAAAGTGTGCTATTTTTAAATAGCCTCAGCAGGCTTTATCTGCCCGGGTTGGTTTTGGATCTATCTGCCGGAACTCTCAGCGACATAGTGTTGAGTCTGGCTGCCTTTCGTAAACCCTACATTTGCCACCTGAATTAAAGACGTGGGTTAATCAAGTGGGATCTCTTGCCAAAAAAGGAACCAGAGCCCTAAACTGGTGCCAAAGCTCTGAATTCAAAAGCTTCTGGAAGATCTCAAAATAAACAGGGGGTCGTGTGGCACTTTAAGAACCGACAAGACGTGATTGTAGCGCACGCTTCAGTGGCCCATTTGTTCAGATGGGATGATGTGGCTCCTCGGTATTTGAAAAATAATAATTGAAATAGATTAACAGGGCAGTTTCTCTGGAATTGTGATCCCAGAGCCCTCGTTGCTGTTTTTAGGAGGAAAAAGATCAGATTGAAGTTTTCCTTTCTAATGAGCAACATATTTTTCTCTGCCCAGTCTCTGCTGAATGTCCAACCCAAAGAAGACAGCTTCCCCAGGCCTGCCAGGTAAGATCCTCTTTCTAAGCCCAGCATTTCATTCTGCACCTAGGGAAATATGACAGGTCACCATCAAAGACGGGGCTTTTTAGTGGTGGCCGTTTACCCTGCGGAATGAACTCCCTTTTGAAGCTTCACCAGCGACCTCTTTGCTGTCTTTTAAGGGCCAGGCTGAAATGCTTTTTATCTAAGCTTTTATTGAGGTGTTCTGTCTTTTAAGGCTGCTTAACAGTTTGCTTCCAGCTTCAGGGCTGTACTGGGGATGGAATTCCAGGCTGGTGAATGTTGTTTTTATGGCCAGCATTTATTATTGATACTTTTAAGGTGGCTGTTTTTGTGATTTTAATGTTTTTATGAGCCACTTTGAGCAGGTTTCAGGAGATGTGGCATGAAAATATTCCAAATAATTAAATAAGCGAATTCTGGTGACTGGTAAGGTTTGCTTACCATCTCCCGGGGAGGTGGGACTCTGATATTAACTGGCTATTTCTCCTTGTACACCATATTTGATTCCCTGTCTTTGGTGCAGGTTGAGTGCAGTTTCTCTAACTTTTGCCTTCTGCTTTGGTAGTCATGGTAGACTTTGATTACTCTCTTCCCCCCCTTGGTATTACATAGAATGCAACAAGGAGCCGGGTTTCCTGCAGCCGTAGAGACCTGTTGCTCTCTTCCCCCCTTGATATTACATTGGGTATTGCCCACATTGGGCTACTGCTGTCCTGGTTAAGAGTGTGGGACTAGGGCCTGAGGGACCCAGGTTCAAATGTGCCACTCTGCCATGGACTTCGGCAGTTGTTTCCACACTGAGGGCAACCTACCTCACAGGGTTGTTGTGAGGATAAAAAGGAGAGGCTGGCCTAAATGATTGGGGCTGGACAGTGGGTTGGACTTGGCAACGAACTGTGTGTGGGAAACCCTGTGTATTGCCTGCCTGGAGGACTGTGTTTCATTAGTGCCCTGTTGAGGGGACTAATCAGGTTTTTTTGTTCTCTATTTATTGGTCCTGCCCTCTATTTCAAGAAAATACATAATTTAAAATGACACTGGGGCTCTCACGTGATTACCAAATTTTAAGAACCCAGTACCACGCTACCCGGATGAACACTAGCCTACCTCACACGGTTGGTGTGTTTGTGCGTCTGGCTCCCGATTCTGGGGGCAGCCCTGGAGATTGGCAGGCAGAGGTTCTGCAGGCGGAGGGAAAGTCTTTACCTGCGGCCCCCCCAATGGGGGAAAAGCCAAGGGGGGGGTATCATCCATGAGGCATCTAAATGCATCACCCCAGGCGGGGGAGCCGGCCCACAAGCGCGGGGGTCAGCTGGGCCTGAACCCACAAGGCAACACCGCAGGGAACAGCAGCCCCGTCCTCTGCCTGGAAGGCCAGCAGCCGCGCTCTCCGGGGCGGCCCCTCTGTGCCTGCGGGGGCTGTGGAAGCGGGCAGCCGCCCGGCACCACTCCAGGGCCCCCGGGACGGGGTCCAGCTCCGGCCCAATCACCTCCCCCCCCCCCGCCGCCCGCGAGTTGCCTCCCGTGCGCGCGCTCCCCGGCTCGCCCTCGCCCCGGACCGGGGGGGGGTGTCTCACTCCGCAGCCGAGGAGGGCTCGCCTGCCTCGGCCGGGCTGGTTCCGCCGGCGCGCCCATGCCGCCAGCAGCCGCAGCGCCGCGCTCCCCCCGGGGCGGCCCAGGGCCCGGCGGCCGAGCGCGCCTCCCTGCCGCCCCCCGGCCCGGCTCGCTGGGCTGCAGCCGCCGCTCCGGAGCGCCCGCGGCGGGGGGCGCCAATGCCAGTCGCGCGGCGGCCCTGCTCGGGACCCCCGGCCGGCGGCGGCAGGTGAGTCCGCGGCGGGAAGCAGGAGGGCCGGGGGGCCGGGCTTGGCGGGTTCAGCCGCGGAGGCGGGGAGTTCCGCCGGCGCAACTCGGAGCGCCGCGTGGAAAGTTGCAACCCGGGCGCCTCCCGGCCGCTCCCGCCACGTCAAAGCGCCGCCCGGCCCGCTGCATGGAGGTGAGTCTCCGGTGCACCGGCGCGGGCGGGATGATCTCCTATGCAAAGGCGCTGTGGTGGTGGGGAGCCTGCAATACCCCTCCCCCCCCCCCCCGCGAAGAAAGAGGAAGAGGAGGGTGGCATAGCACAGCGGAGGGGGGACATTCGGGGGGAGAGCAATACGGAGCCCCCTTCGAAAGCGCACCCGAGCTGGGGGCGGAATGGGCAATCGGGTTCCGGGGGCGCAGGAGGGAATGGGTGTGTGTCGCCCTCCCAGGTAAGGCACTCCTCCGCCCCCCCCACCCCGTGGCCAGGCAAGGACCTCCTGACCCCCTCCCTCCCTCCCTCCCTCCCTCCCTCCCTCCCTCCCTCTCTCTCTGGCTTGCTTGGAGCGATGATGGAGAATGGGGAAGTCGGGTGCGGGGTGGGGGGGGGTCTGCTCCCCTTGCCTCCATCGAGGCTGGAGTCTCCCAGGCTCTCTCGGTTCTGAATGGAAAGGCTCGCTCGGTTAAGGGATCGAGCCGATCTGGTGCCCTCTGGCGGCTTCCGGGGCTTGAGGAAGCTGCCTCCCGAAAGGGAGAGAGACGCCGTCTTCGGAAGAGCTGGCGGATTCTTGAACCGTAAGTTGAAAGGAGGGGGGGGGGGGGGCGGCTACGTGGCAAGGCAGGTTTACCTCTGTGCAAGCGCTTGCAGCGGCTTGCATGCAAATCTTTGCAGCAGCTAAGCCGATTCCCCCCTCCCTTTCCCCCCACACCTGATGCCCTTTGGCAGAAGAAATCTGAAATAGCCTTTTCCTGTTGCTGGAGGTCTTGCTTTCCGATTTGAAAAAAAGAAGCCCCGATCCATTTTCAGTATCTTGTCTCCAAATTCGCAGTTGCAGAGGTTAGCTCTGTTTTTGGATGAAGGATCTCAGACCTCCCCCCACCCCCTCATAATAAGAACTGATGGAACCGCCAAGACCCTGTAGATTGCATATCAAAGATCTGTGCTGTTATCTTCTTAGGAGCTTTGAGCTCAGACAGCATTGGTACAATCACATGGCATACGCATGATTCAAATTTGCCTGATTTCATTGCCAGGTAGGCTGCTGCTTATTGCATATCACACTCAATATACACCTGTAAAATACAGGGTAGTTTTAGATGGCGGGTCGGAAAAGAAGCCCGTCTTGGACAAATGCGTTTAGAAGGGGCCGGATCTGCTGCCTCTGCGTTCAACGAAACAGTGCAAATTGTGGCAGCAGCAGCAGCAACCAAAGAGAAAAGGGGTGTGTAGGGGGACGGGCCATTTTTCGGCTAACCGAAACCTGCAGTGTCTCCTCTGAAGTTTGCTTCCGCGCCCCCAAGGCAGAGGTGAATATGCTGCATTTTCAAGGTGCCTGCTGGAAATATGATGCGGAAAAAGTGGCACCCTTTGGGGGATGTGAACATTTTCCAGATAGACTTCTGAGGATTTTTGTCAAATCCCTGCCTTCTTTTGGAAGGGGAAGCACAAATCACAGTTCCTAGCTTGATGATGCAGTCAGGGAAGGCCTGGATTCTGTGCCAGGCCTCTTGAAGTCCAAAGCAGACTTTTGCTCATCAGTCAAAGCCTTTGTGCTGATGACCAATCAAATGAACAAACTGCCAAGTTTAGGGGAATTGCAAAGTTTTCAATCCTTGGGAATCAACCACCGCCATCACAGCTCAGCTGCACTCGTTCCAGAAGGTCAAGAGCAGGGGGGGGGGGGCAGCCTTCAGTTCACCCTTTGTATATCACCTTGTTGGCCAAGGGACCCCAAAGGTCTGTCCTTGGAACACCCCCCCCCCCCCACACACACACACTGCAGCATCATGTCCTGCAGCTCATACATAGCTCATGGTCGGCTCTATTGAGTCTCATTTATCCCTGAACATCTCTAGAATACACCCAGCATTTTTTTGGCTGCAAATTGCAATGTTAAGGGGGAGGGGGAGGAATAATTATGCCAAAGGGAAACTTGTCTTGGGTGGAAGCTTGCGGTTTAAATTTTTTAAATTAATACCTAAAAGCTATTTAACAACAAGCAAGTTATGGAAGCTTAACATTTTTAGGGCCTCCTTGTAAGAATGCTGGGGCTCCCCAGACGAGAGTTTGTAACAAAACCCCATTCCAATTAATCCCAGAGGACTGGGTGAGTGGGCAGGGGCCATTTAGTCATGGGGTCAAATGTCCTGGGGCTGGGGCCATTTAGTCATGTGGGGGGCGGAAAATCGCGCCCCCCACACCCCTCCTCCTTCCCCCTGTGGCAACACACAAAACATATGGGGGAGGGCAGAAAACTCAGATTTTGCACTGGGGTACATTTTTTCCTAGTTACGCCTCTGCTAGTGGGCCTATGTTTGTGCTGTAGTAGCCCATGCATTGTGTTGTAATAACTTCTATCAGAGAACGTAGTTCAAGGTGGGAAGACGTGAATCTGGTCCTCAATGAAATAATGCATTTGAATTTCAAAGGGATTTCCTCCCTCCAAAGAACTCAGCCCAGTTGTATGTTCTCCACCCCACCCTGTGCCAGTACATTAACCACTGTGCAGTACTCTCAGATCAGCTCTCTTGTTTGGCCTGTGTCTCCTGCACTTAAACAAAATCCAACTCCTGCACCCAGAAAGGCTCTTTTTTTGCAACTGGTATAAAACATACCGTGCATTGCAAGGTCATCCTGACCTGGACGGCCCAGAACTGCCCTCATCTCATTGGATCTCAGAAGCTAAGCAACCCTAGTTAGTGCTTGCAGAGGAGACATCCAGGGAAGTCCACCAGGGTCCCTACTCAGAGGCAGGCAATGACAAACCACCTTGAAATGTCTCTTGCCTTGAAAACCCTACAAGGTTGCCATAAGTCAGCTGTGACTTGCTGGCATTTCCTACTGACACGGCAAAGTTCTTCTGTTAGTTGTGGGCGCTAACAACTCTGGAGCCACCCTTTTTGCCTCCTGGAAGCCCGCTCGAAATTCCTCATGGGGAGTGGAATCTTCCTATCTGAAGAAAGCAAGTGCTGATGTATTTGGGTTTTCCGAATCCTGTACCTCTACAACATCCGATGCTTTATGATGCAGGTGCAAGACTGCTTTGCTGTTCATCTACACCAGGGGTGTCCAACTCTGGCACGTCAAATGTTCATGGACTACAATGGACAAATGTTCATGGACTACAATGCTGGCAGGGGCTGATGGGGATTGTAGTCCCTGAACATCTGACGCGCCAGAGTTGAACACCTCTGGCCTACACGTTGGCTCTGCACATTTAACATAATGTCCTTCACGTGCTTTTTCTCCCCTTCTTCCAGGTGCGCCTCCAGTGGTGTGGGGCACCATCGGCTCCTGTCCTACTTCTTTGACCTCACCAGTTCCACATACCCTTGGGTATTCCCCTGGTGACATGGGCCGTGTTTCGCAGCCAGCTGTTCCTTTCCGGCAGCTCGCAACGAGAAGAGTCTTGTGGCTTAGTAAGGACACCTGCTTGGCTTTTCACATTTGTATCTCTCTGCTGCTTTTCTCAAATAGAACGTTTTGAATAGACGCTATTGAGGCTTGCTTTCATGTATTCACAAAGTCTCTGGTTCCCACTAGAATCCTGGAAGCCATAGTTCACTCTTGAGGCATATCTCTTTTTCCTCGTTTCTCAACTTCAAAATGAACCTAGGTAGCTGAGGGTGGAAGTTTTGGAGGAAAGAGAATGGGGAAACAGTCATTGGTAGAGAAGAAGAAGAGTTGGATTTATATCCTCCTTTTCTCTCCTGTAAGGAGACTTGAAGAGGCTTAGAAACTCCTTTCCCTTCCCCCCTCACAACAAACACCCTGTGAGGTAGGTGGGGCTGAGAGAGCTCAGAAGAACTGTGACTAGCCCAAGGTCACCCAGCTGGCATGTGTGTTGGAGCATACAGGCTAATCTGAATTCCCCAGATAAGCCCCCACAGCTCAGGCAGCAGAGCAGGGAATCAAACCCAGTTCCTCCAGATTAAAGTGCCCCTGCTCTTAACCACTACACCACTGCTGTTCTCTGTGCTGTTCCCCCACATTTTTTTTAAAATCACAGCTTTTTGTGGCAGTTGTGCCCCCAAAATAATTTTTTCCCCTCTGCCCACTTTCTGGCCCAACGCATTTATAATCCTGATATTCTTAGGGAAAGAAAGAACAGCAAAGTCCAGGCCGGCTTTTTCCAGTTTCCAAAAGTTTCCCTATCTGGTCACCGGGGAAATGTTTAATATCCACCGTAGGTGACTAATGGCCCATTCAAAGGAGGGGGGAGGGCAAATCCGCTGTTGGGCGCGGTGTGGGGCTGTGCTTGTGGATTTGCCCTTCTTGGGAGCAGCAGTGGCATAGTGGCTAAGAGCAGGTGTCCTCTAATCTGGAGGAACCGGGTTTGATTCTCCGCTCTTCTGCCTGAGCTGTGGAGGCTTATCTGAGGAATTCGGATTAGCCTATACACTCCCAACACATGCCAGCTGGGTGACCTTGGGCTAGTCACAGTTCTCCTGAGCTCTCTCAGCCCCACCTATCTCACAGGGAAGGGAAAGGAGATTGTGAGCCCCTTTGAGTCTCCTACAGGAGAGAAGTGGGGGGGGGGGGTATAAATCCAAACTTATTCTAGATCAAACCACCTTAATACCCAAGCACCCCTTTCATGTCATTCCCCCTTTCTGTCTAGGGGGCTTCCGCCAGAGATGTGCTGGCTCAGTTACAGACTTCAGCGTTGAGTTTATTGGAGGAAGGGCTTTCCCATCCCTGCTGGCACTCTGAGATAAAGCTACTCATCATTTGCAAAGGCACTCAGCGAAATCCCTTGCATCACTTAATGGGATTGCCTCTCTGGCAAAGCCCTATCACTTGAAAGGAAGGAAAGACCCAGGCATCATCGTCTGGCTCCTTTCATGGATCTCAAGACCAAATTAGCTCATAAAACACACTGGCTCCAAACCTCTTATTGTTCCACAGAGCCCGAGGATAATTTTGTGAGTCTACTGCGGAGCATAATTGCGCTTCTGAAGTGGGGAGAGGCTCGCTGAGAGGAAGTTTGGGAAGAGCCGTCTCCTTCTCAGCAGCGCAATTTAAAACCACGCTGCACCTTTTGTTAAGGCCAACCAAAATTTTGCTCACAGCTCGTGTGGGACTTCCTATCTGCTGGAGTGGTAAGAATAGCGTGGAGCTGTGTGGACTGTCTCTGGTGATGGGGGCCTTTGGTGCTTTGGGTCACTTCCGCTTGTGCCTAGAAGCAAAACGGCAGCCAGTGAAGGGCTTCTCACCCTCAGCTGGTTGTGACTGGCATCTCCCGGCAGACTGGACTGCCGTGTTTTGAAGCAGCTGAAGGTCCAGAACAGCCATCAGAATTTCCATACAATGTAAATTGCACTAGTCCAGCCTGGACAGGATCAGGACGTACTAACTGAGCCCAAACCATCCCTGAAAAAATGGTTGCATTTGGTCATATTTAATTTCCATTGCAGCGCAATGATTCTTTTCCAACCAGTGCTGGTAATTGAAAAGCAAATGCAATAGCTCACCAGACAGATTGCTCACACTGACTAGCCAGGACAGCATTTGCAACTTTACACAACTAGCTACGACCGGATTGGCCCAGGTATTACTAGACCCCTTCCATTTTTGTAGCTGCAATACCACCTCTCACCATCTGCTAAGGTGGCACTACAGTGCAGCAAATACCAGGTGAGCAGCTCCTTCCTCCAACAGATCTCTATAGTGGCAAAGAGAGTAGAGTTGCCAACTCCAGATTGGGAAATTTCTGGAGATTTGAGGGTCCTACCTGAAAAGGGTGGAAATTAGGAGGGGAGATCAGTGGGGACTTTTGTTTCTCCTAGACTCTATGGTATACCGTAGAGTTTGCTCTCCATATCTTCCATTTCCTTTAAGGGAACTGATCTTGCTAGTCTGGAAATCGGTTACAATGGCGGGAAAACTCCTGGCCCCACAATAAGTTTGGCATCCCTACCTGCATTCCTAAGAACACTTTCCTGGGAACAAGACCCACTGAATAAAATGAGAAATACTTTCAAGTAAGCCTGCTTAGAACTGTTCCCTGAGGTCTGCTGCTGCAGCTCTTGTCCAAGACCCCTGCTTGGTGCTTTAAAGGAAGTCTTTAAAAGTTTCCTGCTCTTATTCCTAGCATAGCACAGACAGCTGCAAGAGTGTTGCCTACCCTGAACTGCTGAAGTCAATGCTAGATTCATTGATTGGGGGAGAGCTAACTAGTGCCCCATCAGTCCCCTGTTTGCACATGCTCAGTTGCACAGCTGGGTGTAAGGAATTCCATAGACGCAGAAATAAAAGGCTTTGGGAGTAAAAGTCCATTTATTAAGACATCTTAGAAAGCTCAAGTACACGCAGTGGCAGGAATGACACTTCCCGCCAGAAGCACAGGTTATAATACCAGTCACCCCATCCCCCCTTCCTGCTTCCCATGGGAACAGAGGCTTCATCTCCCGCGCAAAGATAAAGTCTCCGCCGATGCATCTGGCCCATCGCCCGGGCTGTGGAATGCACTCAAGGTTACTTCACCATCAACACTACTGAATCCTTTACACTCTTCTGCCTCCCTTAAAGAAGACCCCTTCCCCCCAGGTTTGTATGAAAGGCACGGGTGGAAAAGCATAATAAGGGTGGGGGCTTCAATGTTTTCGGAATAAACTCATTGATTATAATTCCAGAGGAAATATCCCACCTAAGAAACTAAATATTGCAAGCCGCTTAAGGAATAAAGCGAGAGTCCAGGATAGCGCCAATTTCAGAGTGCTTTGTGGCCATCAATAATAGTCGGTATTCTCCGGGCGGTCGTACAGGCATCGGAAGCGGGAGCCTCCCTCGAGCAAGCCGGAATGGAAGACAGGATGGATGTTACTAAGAGAGTTAGGCAAATTCAAGCCGGCAGTGACATCATTAATCACTTTAGTACCTGGTGTGCTGTCCCACAAATCTCTTGCCAAGTTTGGAAAATTTATGCACGCCTCTGAGATTTTTTTGTAGATAAATACACCCAGGAGCCCACACGCAGAGGGAAATCCGAAAGGTGCCTTTATCCGCCTGCAGTTTTTGGGAGTCCTTTGCTTGTTGTAAGGTATGGCCTGGACTCACTTCCATCCCTCGGCTAGGGATGAAATCCATTGTTGAAATTCTGGGGGGTCCAAGGCAGCTGCGGGTAGTTGTGGCAACGGGCGGGAAGGAGCCAATTAACACAATTTCAAAGGGGGTTTTCTTTGTACTACCATATGAACCGCATTGTTGTATGCGTACTTTCCAAACGGAATAAGCTCTCGCGACCAATTGTCTTGGTGGTAGTTGGTGCAACAACGTAAATCCTGCCCTAGGGTACTGTTCGTTATCTCGGCCTGGCAGCCACTTTGAACGTGGTAGGGGGCGGCGACGGTCACGGCCCCCAACAACCCTGGAAACGCTTTCCAGAACTTTGAGATGAATTAGTCATGGGTCGGAGACCACCTTAACGGGGGCGGAATGGAGACGTAAACATGTTGAATAAACAGCCATGGCCAACTTAGGAGCCGAGGGGATGGAAGCTAACATGGAATAAAATGGGCTTGCTTTAGAGAACAAGTCCAAATACCAACCCATAAGTAAAACCGGGTAAGGTTGCCATGAGGACTTTCGGGCAAATCTGTAATGAAATCCATGGAGATGACTTCCTATAGTATGGAAGCTACCGAGAGGCTGCAATAGTCCATGGGGCTTTCCCCGATGGTTTTGGCTTCTGCACAAACCGAGCAGCCTTTTAATGTATGCCTCAATGTCTTTGGCGCATTAAGGCGCCACCAGAACTGCCGGGCGGCCAAGCGCAGAGAGCTTTTCAAAGCCAAAATGCCCAGCCGAATCGGGCATCGTGGCAAGTGTTCAAGAACCTGTTTCTGGCGGAGTGGGGGAGGCACGCACCAACATTCCCTCCGCCTAAACTCCATTTCTCCAAACGCTAATAGGGAGTCCCTTCGCCGCTGGAGGCGCTTCACAGGAAGCCCCGCCTCCACCCCCCGCAGGAAAGGAGAGACGCAGACTGGGAACGGGGTGGAGGAGAAGTGGACGCTTGAGATCGGGTGGACAGCCAACCCCAACTGGGAGGGGGGGAAAGAACAGTGCGCGGAATGTCTCGTGAAGGCAGCTCCACCCTCCCCGGGTAGGCTGAGAGCTGCGTCAGCCAGTTTGTTGGCTTTTCCCAGGGAAAAAATGGACTGTAAAAGAGAAACGGTGAAAGAAATCGCCCAACGGTTGTTTTATGGACATCTTGGAGTGGGGTGGAAAAGAGCTGCCAGGTTTTATGATCCCGACCAAACTTGAAAGGGATGTTTAGCCCCTCCAGCCAGTGGCGCCAAGTGAGTGCTGCTTTGATGGCCGCAGTCTCTTTGTCTCCTAAGGTAGTCCGAAGTTGGAGCTCGCACCAGAGAATTTCTTAGACAAATAAGCATACCACGGAACCAGTCTACCATCTTTTATTTTTTCTGCAACAGGGCTGCCCTCAAGAGCTTTTGTCCGGTGGGCTATTCACGCGGAACCACAAACGGGAGATCCGTGTCAGGGTGCTTTAGGATAGGTTCGGTGGTAAACGCAGATATTTTAATCGCTCAAAGGCCGCTTGACATTTCTCAGACCAGAAAAGGGGGGCCCCCGGCTTGGCGTGATGCGGGATCCTTACCCTTAGTGCCGTATAGAGGTCTGTGAGAGGGAGAGTCAGTTCAGCAAATTGGGGTATAAAATCACGATAAAAATTAGCAAAACCAAGAAATCCACTGGAGTTCTTTGCGGTTGGTGGGGCAGGCCATTGGAGGATCAAGGCCAATTTTAGCAGGATCCATTTTAAGCCCTCGGCTGCGAAAGATCCGTAACCTTAAATAGTCAATGGAGGTCTGATGAAAACAGCATTTGGAGAGTTTGGCAAAGAGAGAGTTAGTCAAGCAAGCCGCTTTCAGCACCTCTCGAACCAATAATATTTCATGCTTCTTCTATCGCTTGCTGCGTAAATTAAAACGCCATCTAAGTATACAACAACTCCCTTTGTACAGTAAATCATGGAGAACTTCGCTAATAAGGGCCATGAAAGCCCCGGGGGCCCTTAATTCTCTCCTAACCCTAATGGCATTATTAAATATTCAAACTGTCCAAACTTTGTGTTAAACGCAGTCAGGTGTTCATAGCCTTCAGCAATTCTGACTCTGTAGTAAGCTTCTCTCAAGTCCAATTTAGTAAAAAATGCGTCCTTTGCCGAAGTACATCTAAAAGGTCCTTGATCAAAGGCAAAGGATATTTATTGACAGGAGACCGCAGATTGAGATCTCGATAATCTGTGCAAAGTCGTAAGCACCCATTCTTTTCTTTGACAAACAAACGGAGCAGCGCGGTGTGTGTTTGGTAGCCTCGCCGTGATGAAACCTTCGAGGAAGGTTCTTGTCTAAGAAGGCACGGGGCCTTCTCTTCATTGGGACTCATGCGGTAGATTCTACCTCCTTGGGTAGTTGCTCTCTGGTTGTATGTGGACAATTCTTACAGTCAGTGTCTCTGTGGGTGGCAACTGATCGCATTCTGCTCCTGAAAAACTCTGGCTAGATCTTGATATGCAGTGCGGGATGCCAATGGAATCGGAGCAATCACTGAGGAAGCCAGAGAGGGGTATGCGTCAGGAGACGCTGGGTTTTCTCTCCCAATTCATGTGTTCACCGCTAAAGGGAGGGTCAGTGAATTCTAGGATCCTTTCTTTCCAAAATGAATTTTGGTTCATGTAACAACAACCAAGGTATGCCCAAAACTATGGAGTGTTTGGCCACTGGCGCTAAAATGAAACTAATTTTCTCCCCAATGGTCGGCGCGAACGGAGGAGAACCGGCTGCGTTTTGAACTGGGCCTCGGGTCCTTTCCAAGCTTCCGAGGGGGCTGCCGTCCATTTGGGTGAATGGTATGGGCTTTAGCCAGGGGAATACCCGGTCCAGACCTAGCTCCTCTGCCACCTGGGGCCGCGATTAAGCAGTGTGGGGAGAGCAGCCGGAATCCACAAGGGCCGGCAGGCTATAATGCGAGTAGTGTTTAGCGGGGTTGGCCAGAAATGCTTGAACAGTAATGGGAGCGCTTTCGCCTTCACTCACCGCTGGCCAGGAGTCAACGCCAGCCCATGTCCATGGGGGCTGAAGAAAAGACAAACAGCTGCTTCCTCCTCTGGGTCGCCTTCTCGTCACCAATGCTTTGGACGCAGCCAGTGGGAGGCTGCCCTGACCTGCTGGGTGGTTTGGCATGACGGAGTGCGCCGGAGCTGGGGTCGTTGGTTTTTGCTTCTGGGGATTAATACAGTTGAAGGCTAGATGACCTGGCCCCTCCGCAGTAAAAGACACACACTCCAAGCTTCGCGCGACGGGCGGTCGGAGGTGGTTTCCGTGGGAGCCGCTGGGCTTGACTTGGTGGACACAGTAGGTGAAGTTTTAGGCTGCGGCGGCCTCCTTGACGGCAGCCGTGATTCCAAACGAGACGCCACTTGAGACCCCAACTGGATCCAATCTGCAATGGTAACGTAGGAACCCGAATTAAAACACCGCTTTCATCGTAGCTTGCCTGTCCACAGCATCCGAGAAGTATTCACATTTCATGCTCAGGCCACCAGGAGGAAGTCGCATAAAGCCGCAGACGGGGCATCTAAATTCACGGACAAATTCTGCAAACGGGCTGTTGCCTTGCTGGGATGGTTTTGATGGTGCTGGATGGCTTCATTCTCGGCGCCTGGATCTTGGAAAGCTGGCTTCTAAAGCTTCTTGGAGGAATGCGGCACTGTGCGAAAGAGTCCTCATCCTGTAAATCCAAAACAGTCACTTAACCAGTCGGCATTGCTGCCCCATCCAGGACTGGAAAGCCGCATAAGTCCCGTGATTTTTTTTCGCAAGGCTCAGACCGGCATATATAGATCATCATAGTCTTCCAAGTGGGCATTGAGCTGCAAGATGAAGTAGGGAAGTTTGGAAGCCGTCCCATCAAAACGGGCTGGTATCGGGGGGGCGATAGTAGCCCTTCGCTCGAATGACGTCTTGGTGCCTGCTGGGGAGGTGGTTGGGCGCCGGGTTGAGCAGGTGGTGGGCTGGCAGCTGTTGTACCGGGGAGCCGGAATCGGGGGCGCTGGCGGTGACGCTGGCGCCAGTGGCAGGACCCAGGTACGCGGGCCCCTGGCACCGGCATGATCAGTAACAGCATAGACTCCAACTTGGGGCTGCCCGTCTGCTGCCTCCTTAGTTCCTTCTTTCTCCAACGCAGCTGCAGATCCCTCTCCCTTTGGCGGCAGCCAATGCATCCTGGTGCGATGCAAAGCAGCTTTTTCTCGCTCCAATTTAGCCAGTTCGTCCCGCTTTATGTGGGCTTCAGTGAGCTCACTTTGCGCGGCGCGAGAGCCTGAACGCTGTCGCTGCTGCCGCGTAAATCCAGTCTGGACTGTTCCAGGACTTTATCATGGACTCGACCGATTCTGGGCATATTGTCGCTGGAGCCAGCCTGGCTTTAGCACGGTCCAACTTCGAGCTGGACTTCTTTGGCGCTGTTGTTCCCGGTCCCTCTGCAGGTTTTCGCGCTTTTGCTGCAACAACTGTGCCCGCTCTTCCTCCCATAGCTGGCGCTTCACGGTTCCATGCCGCTAGCCGGCTTCTCGCAGTCGTCTCTGCACTTCATCCCAGTCCTCCCTCGATGGGAGGAGAGAAACCGGGTTGGCTGGGAACGCAGGCTTTCTTCGACTCTTCGCCGCCTGGAAGCCGCAGGCATCGGCATGACACCGTGAAGTCGCCGCGAGCCACCGGTGGCTCCTCGAGGCACTTTGCGCGGTCGCTGGCCCGGATTAGGGGGGGGGTCCGATTGGGAAGCTGTACGGATACCCCTCCCAATTCCAGGTTTAGTCCCGGTGTCCTTTGGACGGGCTCCCAGTGCTGTGCCACGGTGGTTCTTTTGGGAGCATCACCAAAATATGAGTCCAGAAATCGTTCAATGGATTCCTGGGTTGCCGCGATGAAAGTAGTGGTCAAGCCCGCCTCCTCCATGACAGGTTGCATCTGAGGTTTGTGAATCCACATGAAAACGGTAGAGATCCGGATCCACAGGCGCCGATCCATAGACAGCTACCAAACGACTCTCATGGCCGCTGCCACGCCCCTCGCTCCAACGGGAGTAAAAGGAAGACTCGTACATGACATTGGTGGACGGGAAAGAGCCACTTCAGCGAGGCCCGTTCTCCTGCTGGTTCCTCCAGATCCAGAAGGGAAAGGTCGGAGCTCCTCTTTGGGGGCTACCGCGACTCTTCCTCGCAGTAAAATTCAACCTCTCCATCGCTAGTTGGACAAGAGGTCCACTGCACAGGAATATCATAGATGAATTAGGATTCCTCGCCACAATGTAAGTGGAATTCCATAGGACGCGAGAAATAAAAGGCTTTGGGAGTAAAAGTCCATTTTATTAAGACATCTTAGAAAGCTCAAGTACACGAGTGGCAGGAATGACACTTCCCTCGGGCCAGAAGCACAGGTTATAATACTCAGTCACCCCATCCCCTTCCTAAGCTTCCCCATGGGGAACAGTAGGCTTCATCTCCTCGCAAGTGCTGAAGATAAAGTCTCCGCCGATGCATCTGGCCCATCGCCCGGGCTGTGGAATGCACTCAAGGTTACTTCACCATCAACACTACTGAATCCTTTACACTGGGCTTGCTTAGAGAGCCCCTTGCAAAGGAGGAGTTCCAGATCACAGAATCATAATAGTTGGAAGGGGTCATACAGACCATCTAGTCCAACCCTCTGTTCAATGCAGAATCAGCCTAGAGCATCCCAGACAAGTGTTTGTCCAGCTGTTGCTTAAAAACTGCCAGTGAGGGGGCAGTTCATCACCTCCCTAGATTGCTGGTTTCACTGTTGCACAATTCTTACTGTAAATTATTTTCCCCTAATATCCAGTTGGAACCTTTCTGCCCATAATTTAAACCCATCAGTGTGAGTCCTCCTGTCCCCTGCTGCCTACAGGAACAGCTCCCTGCCCTCCTTTGAATAACAACCTTTCACATACTTGAAGAGAGCAATCGTGTCCTCCCCTCACCCTCCTCTTCTCCAGACCAAACATCCCCAAGTCCCTCAGCCTTTTCTCACAGGGCTTGATCTCCAGGCCCCTGATCATCCTCTTCTTTGCACCTGCTCCATTCTGTCCACATCCTTTTTCAAATGAGGCGTCCAGAACTGTACACAGTACTCCAGGTGAGGCCTGACCAATGCATTGTATAGTGGGACTATGAAATCTTGCGATTTGGATATTATGCCTCTGATGATGCACCCCAAATCGCATTAGCCTTATTTGTTGCTGTGTCACACTGACAGCTCATATTCAACTTAGTGTCCACCTGTACCCCAATATCTTGTTCACACACACCGCTACTCAGTAGTGTATCCTCCATCCAGTATGTGTGTTCCTCTGGTTGTGTGTGCAGGGGGGGCATTTTTTAAAAATCCAGTGCAACACAATGGCTCAAGAGAAAATAGATGCCAAAAAAAAAATCAGGCAAGTTTAGCATCACCTGAATTCAGTCTCTTGGAGACTGTCAAATGTCACCCTTGGAATTTGATTTGAATAGAAACTTTTTTATTTGTGTATATGTATTTGTTTAGACATTTCTAGCTCATTTTCTTCCCAATGGGAACCCAACATGGTTTACACTATTATTCTCCTCTTCTCCATTTTAGCCTCACAACAACCCTGTGAGGTAGGCTAGGCAAGATGTGCAACTGGCCCTAGATTACTTCTGAGACAAAGTAGAGATTCAAACTTGGGCCTCCTAGATCCTAGTCTGGTACTCTAACCACTTAGAAAAAGGAGACAGATCATTGAGAAGCTGAAGTCTGTAAGAAGAGTTTGAATCCCTTCCCCTCCCCATTTTGCCTTTAGATATACAGTGGAACCTCGATTTTCGTTGGTAATCTGTCCGAAAAGAATCGATGAAAACCAAAACCGATGAAAACCGAGGCAAACTTTTCCATAGGAATCAATGTAAATCCAATTAATCTGTTCTAGGCACTCAAAAAAACATACCAAAAACACATTTTTGGTGAATAAACATGGTGTTTAATGCTGAAAACAGTAACAAACAATAACACTAGGACCAGCTTCAGAGCCAGTGGACCAATGTCGCACCAGAAAGCTGTCCAAAGAGGCCTGTTTCTGATGCCTCTTTAAGATTTGTCTGAAATAGGGCAAGACATTGTCATTAAACAAGTTGCAGACACAGCCTGCAACAGCTTTGTCCGGGTGATTTTTCTCCACAAACCCCTGCACCTTACTGCAAATCGATGAAAACCGAGTCAAATCAATGAAAACAGAGACAAATTTTTCACAGAAAAAATCGATGAAAACCAAAACCAATGAAAACCGAAGGCAATGAAAACCAAGGTTCCACTGTAGTTAAAGATACAAATGTGATCTGCCTGTCAGACTCTCGAACGTGGAAATAACAGAGACCGTAGGAAAGTCCAAAAGCAGTTTATTCCAGGTGATGCGAAGAGTAACAATGTAAAGCAGGATCTGAGCTAGAGAGCTCAGATCCAGGACTTATATCTTTTAATCCCCCCCCCACCCGGTTTCACCCCACATCAAATGTCCATTACAGTTTCTACAACAAAGCTACGAAGGACCTGGGAACCTTTCACACCTCTTTGAAGATGGGCTGGCGCCAGGAGATTGCTAACAGGAGATTGCTAGGAAGGGAAGAGGGAAACAGGAAGACAATTGCAAATCACACACAGCAAGATATCAAGATACTGACAGGCATGGTCCTGACACTGCTATCTCTTGCCACCCCTTCCTTTCCACAGCTTTTCATTTGTGACCCTCTGGCATCAAACTCTGTGTTTCTCCTAGTGCCTGCCGGCCAGTATCTTTCATGTTCTGCTTCTGGCTGACGCTGCCTGACAGAGATTCTTTACTGTAGTCCTGCAATTTTTAAATGTTCTTAAAACTTACTATAAATGATAAACTTAATAATAGAATAACTGTAAACATATAAGTGTCCTTTCTGGGAAAAGCGAGCTTTTTGTTTTCAATCACAGTGGGGCCTAGGTTCTTAAAGATTATATTCACCTACCACCACCACCACCCCCCCCCCATCAAAAACCGTTTCTATCCCACCTTTCTTCTTGGTTTCTCTTTGATAGAGTGAAGTGGTGGAAAATGAGACATGAAAAACTGACAGCCACGGCCTCAACTGATTTGGCACAAGCCTTCCTCCACAAATTAGAAATGTTCTAAATACATGTGTTGTTAAAAATCCTTAGCAAATCACAGTGAAGAACTGGCATTCCTACCCTGCCCCTTCCGGACCCTCGGGTGTCCAAGCACTGCAGCTAAGGTTTGTGTAGAATCCATGTGGCTGTCATCAGCTCTTGAAAATTCCAGGAAAAGGGCTGTGGCATGTTGGCTTGGTTCCCACTTGGATATGGGGTCCCATGGCCCCCAAAATTATCCCAAATACTGCTCCTGGAATATGGGGTAACCCCAGGAATAACTGAGAAGGGGAATCAGAGCTGTCCCACTGGAAGTGGGGTGGGAGGGAGCAATGAAAATTGTTCTTCTTGGACAATTCTGGGTGGCAGCTAAGACATTATTATATCTCAGCAGGTTATGTGGGGACAACCTTATTCCTTGTCCCATGTATAAGTTATGTCCAATTTAAACCTTCCCAGCTCTATATGGAATATTTTTATCCCTTCCTCCAAGGTTCCCTATTTTACCCTCACAATGACCCTGTGAGGTAGGGAGAATGGGGAACTGGCCCAAGATCACTCAGGGAGCAGAGGGGAGGTTTGAGCCCTAGGGGACTATAATCCTGTCCACCACAATACTACAAACATGTCACAGCTGCTGTAAGATGAGTAAAGTGGTATGGCATCCAGTATATGTTGTGTTCTTATACCCAGAGGAAGCTGTTAAATAAAATCAGGACACTACATCTGTAAGAAGGCAAGGCGATATCTGGTGCCATTTTGAGAGCCAGCATGGTGTAGTAGTGGCTAACCATGGCCAACACTAATCCAGAGAACCTTGTTTGATTCCCTACTCTTCCACATGAGTAATGGAGTTTTACTGGTAAACCAGATTTCCCCACTCATACATTCTTGCTAGATGACCTGGACCAGTATAAGCATAAGCATTTATTGTCATTGTGCACGCACAACGAAATTTACAGCAGCATTCCTCGATACACACAATTTCAGACTCATACCCCATCCTCACTTTCTCTTTCTCCACCCACCCCTACACAGCCCCAAACACATCAACACGAAGCCGCGGAGTTTAGCATAGCCACAGCTCTAGAGTAGAAGCTGTCTCTAAGCCTCTTTGTCCTAGTTTTGATAGACCTGTATCATCTGCCAGATAGTAACAGTTCAAAAAGAGAGTGTGCTGGATGAGACGGGTCTCTCAGAATATTTTGGGCTTTCTTTAGGCTTCGGGAATTATAGAGTTCTTCCAAGGAGGGGAGAGGGCAGCCGATAATCCTCTGAGCAGTAGTGATCACCCTTTGGAGCGCCTTCCTATCTGCCACTGTGCAACTGGAGAGCCATACATATAAATCCAAATTCCTCCTCCTCCTTTTCTTCTTCTGAGAGCCAGCATGGCGTAGTGGTTAAGAGCAGGCGCACTCTAATCTGGGGAACTGGGTTTGATTCCCTGCTCTGCCACTTGAGCTGTGGAGGCTTATCTGGTGAACTAGATTAGCTTGTGCACTTCAACACAGCTGGGTGACCTTGGGCGAGTCATAGTTCTTTGGAGCTCTCAGCCTCACCTACCTCACAGGGTGTTTGTTGTGAGGGGGGAGGGGAAAGGAGATTGTAAACCCCTTTGAGTCTCCTTACAGGAGGGAAAGGAGGGATTTAAATCCAAACTCTCCTCCTCCTCCTCCATTTTCATCTTTCTAGGTTCTCCCACCTTGCTGTTTTCCTTTTTCTGTTAATGTTTCCTTTTCCTGCTGATGTATTTTTTTTTAACTTGAGGGGTGTTTATTCTTTCAAATGCAGGTGACTAAAGGGAACCTCCACATTCAGAGGCAGTCGGCCTCTGAATCCCAAGACCAAGAGGCAACGTCAGGGAAAGGCCTCGGCCTCTGTGCCCTTTTGTTGGCTCTCACAAGGTATTGTTTGGCCGCCGTGTGAGACAGGATGCTGGACTAGATGGACCACTAGGCCAATCCCATAGGGCTCTTCTTATGTTCCAATAATCAGGTAGAGAAGAAAATTGTAAGACCTTTTCAGGCATCGCTTGGCATGTTGGCAGCTAAAAACACTGACCCACGTTTTGCAGTGGCTTGGTTGATAAGGAGGGGCTGGTCTGGATTCTCTTTGCCTGAGAATCTTGTTTTCTTTTGAAAGGCAGCTAAAAAGACTTTGCTCACGATTTTGAGCAACAGGAAGGTGCCCCAGCAAGGCTGCTGAGAGGAAAGATCTGTTGAGGTATGTTGAAGGCTAGCAGGGGATGCGTCAGATGGATAAATGAAGCTGCCTTCCACTTAGGCTAAGGTCAAACAAGGTCAGTATTGCCTATTCAGGCTGGCAGTGGCTGTCTAGCGTCTCAGGAAAAAGTTTTTCGCGTTGTCCTCTACCTGTTCCTTTCCACTGGAAACTGAAACTGGGACCTTCTGCATGGCCCCACCTCCTTTCAGAGGTCTTTTCAGAAGGAAGTGCAGTGGCGTAGCTATAAGGGGATGAAGAGGGGCTCTGTGCACCAGGTGCATGCCGGTGGGTCATGTGGGGGGGGGGCAGAAAATCTCCCTCTTGCCCCGCCAGGCTTGGCCCCACCCCACCAGCCTGGCCCAGAGCAGCTGTTTCCAGCCATCAGAAAAACATAAGTGGGGGCAGGGCTTCAGGGGGGCACTCACTGCCCAGGCGCCATTTTATCCCCCTACACCTCTGAGGAGGTGTGCATAGTTCTTTGGAGGTGGGCCACTGTCATGATCCACAGATGTCGCAGTTACAGTAACAGACCAGAGGTCAGCCATGATATCTCTGTTGGCTCCTCTGGTCGGCTACCAGCATCATCCTTCCCTCGCTTCTGAGCTTCACGGGCCAGCAAGTGCTGACAGGGATCATTTTGTGAGTTCTTGGCTTTGTCACCTGAGCCCTTGTTACGGTTTCATTGACAACCCAGAGCACAGTTTGTAATCTACTAAGTGGGGGGAATTTGACACTCTGGCATGGAATTTCACTGGGTGCTCTAGCATTTGAAAGTGAATTCGTTAGCAACTGGTTTGCAATTACCACTTCCTGCATTCTTCCTTTTTAACAAAGGTTGTTGGGAACCTGCCCAGACTTATATGTGGACTTTTCTGTGCTGTGGTATCAGTTTGAAACTGGAGTTGGCATTGCCCACTTGCACACCCTTGGGATGCAAGAGATCACAGTGCTCCATGTGCATGCCACACACCTACATTCATGCTTCATGCATAAGCAGCCCAGTTAAAATACCACTCTGGCCACATCGAGCTCTACAGACATAGTTTCTTCTTTCCTTTCTTTCCTTTCTTTCCTGTCCATTGTCATGTGTAAATTGAAATGCTACCCAAATGCCCTGTTTGTTAGTATAGTTGTTGTTCTTATTAATAACTATTAATGATTAATTATTATTAATAATTATTATTAACTTTACTAATAAACAGGGTATTATTATTAATTATTATTAGTAATAATTAATGATAATAATATTATTATTTATTATTATTACTATTTATTTATGGCTTTTTGCCAATTAAAAATATAAAACCTACCTATACACCCTTGGGATGCAGGAGCATCTAGGACCATGGTGGGCATATTTCCATAAGCAGTGGATTGTTTGACTACAGTTCCTCCCAGCATGGCCAATTGGCCATGCTGGCAGGGACTGATGGGAATTGTAGTCCATAACATCTGGAGTGCCAAAGGTTCGCCACCACTGATCTAGGAGCAGCAGTGGCGTAGGAGGTTAAGAGCTCGTGCATCTAATCTGGAGGAACCGGGTTTGATTCCCAGCTCTGCTGCCTGAGCTGTAGAGGCTTATCTGGGGAATTCAGATTAGCCTCTGTACTCCCACACACGCCAGCTGGGTGACCTTGGGCTAGTCACAGCTTCTCGGAGCTCTCTCAGCCCCACCCACCTCACAGGGTGTTTGTTGTGAGGGGGGAAGGGCAAGGAGATTGTCAGCCCCTTTGAGTCTCCTGCAGGAGAGAAAGGGGGGATATAAATCCAAACTCTTCTTCTTCTTCTATACGAAACAAATTACAATAAAATTAAAACAAGTAAAATGGAATTTACGGGATGAAATCATTGAAGATTCAATAAGTCTTCGGGCCTTAAGTAATATCACACAATATTTTGCACCCCGGACCATAATTGGGGAGTTTATCTCTCATAAGAAACTTTTTAATCTTTTGATCAAAGTTATTGTACAGTTATTGTATAGTATAGTTATTGTAAGTAATCAGAGTTGAAAAATCAGCAGTAGTTAATATCTGGAGATGCTGGTACCTGGTTAAGAGTTAAGAGTTCAAGGAAGTCAAAGGGAGAAGAGTTACTCAGAAGGCTTGTCACAGACAGAAGCCCTTTTCAGATCTTTGAGCTGCAGCTAGATCATCCCAATACATGCAGTCACCATCTTGTATGAAAACTGGAGTATTTACAGTGCATACACAGTTCTTGAACATACAAGCCACCCGCTGCGTTTGGACTATTGTTATTTATTTACAAAATGTGGTGGACCTCACAGTTCCTGTACAGGGTCCCTAAAGAGAACAGTTTCTCGAGATTAGAGTCCACCGCTCATGTGGAGGAGTGGAGAATGAAATTCATTAAAGTCAGTAAAAGAATAAAAGTCATTAAAATAATCCCCACCAGTAAAAACAGATCCAGAGAACAAGTCAAATCAATCGATGATAGCGAGTCAATCAAACTGTGCTGACAGAAGACAGCTAATAAAAGCAAGCCAGGCTATAAAAGCATATAAGTCAATAGTGTAGTAGAAGAGGGTGAGTTTGGATTTATACCCCTCTTTCTCTCTGGTAAGGAGACTCAAGGCGGCTTACAAACTCTTTTCCCTTCTCTCCACAACTGACACCTTGTGGAGTAGGTGGGGCTGAGAGAGTTCAGGGAGAACTGTGACTAGCCCAAGGTCACCCTTCAGGCATTATGTGTAGGAGTGGGGAAACCAATCCAGTTCAGGTAGTGTGTCAAGCTCTACCTGTTGGACTGCGAGCTATCTTTAGACACCTCCAGTTTTTCAGGTTACCTTTTGGAAGGATCTGCTGCTAGCGCACATGTGCAGTGGGCAGGGTGCTGTGGCTCCTGCTTCTCTTTGCCTGCACACTTAGAGGAGCCATAAGACAGAACAACAAGCTCACCCAGTAATTCCTCCATGACTCTTGATTCATGGCTCATCGCTCACTGCAGGATGCTTCCTCTGAAGCCCAGCTGCTGCTTCCTGTCCCTGGCCCTCTAGCACTGCCACCCACAGTCTTGATCTTGACACTAGGAGCCTGCGGGCACATTTGGAATTCTGACACGGCCTGGTGGGTGCACCAGCAGAATGGCTGCCGCAGGAGGTGGAGCCGGCCACAAATCAAGTGCCACAACTTCACTTCAGTCACGCAGTGTAGATTCTCATGCTGTGGTGACACCTGCTGCCATAGGAGCATTTTAAAAATCAAATCTCCAATAGCCAATCAATGGTTTTGCTGGCCAAAAGCCCTACCTGGCCCCACCCACTTCCAAAAAATGCTTGGGCACCAGAAAAGGTGTCATGGGCCCCATGTCACCCGCTGGCCCCACACTGAAGACACATGAGTTAGTTTATAATTCTGGCTGTCCACTTTATTCTGGCGTGCTTTCACAGCTCATCTGGTTCTGGCCCTGGAAAGGTTGAAGACCGCTGCCCTAGGCCATAAGATCAGTTGTGAAATGTCTTTGTGAAGTCAGAAGGATTGTTCTAGTTTTATCTTTGCCGTGTCTTTCACAGATGGTGCTCGCCCAACAGTTGTCTGCGGGGCTCCCTAAGGGGCAGAGAAGTTGCAAGAGGTGTCTGTTTACTGAGTAGATGCCCAGTTATCCAGATGCCCCAACATGCCTTTTCTGGACTGGTTCTTTTACCACTCAGTGGCCACGTGGCTGCTTCTCCAGAGCTTCATCCTGATAGCCTTTTGCTTCCACTCAGCCACCACCTTTCCCAAGGGCTGCTACCCATCCAGCGAAGACGGTTTGAAAACTTTCCGTTGTAGCAAAGCTCAGCTTACGATTATCCCGAAGGATATACCCAACGACACCAACAAATTGTTCCTGGATTACAACCAGATCTCTTTCCTACCCAATGATGCCTTCCAGAACTTGCCGCTTCTGATGGAGTTAGACTTGTCTCACAATGTCATCAGCCGGGTAGAGATTGGGGCTTTCCGGGGCTTGCCGGAAAATCTGCATTCTTTGGACTTGTCTTCTAATAAGCTGGTGTCAGTCAACAAGGACGTCTTTAACCCACTTAAAGCCAAAGCCAACCTGTCCAGCAATCCCTGGCTATGTGACTGCACTCTCCAGCAACTCATAGAGAGGGTAGAACTAGTTGCTGGCACTTCCGATGGCATCTTGTGTGATGCATCTGTGCGGAAGGAACACATCGGCAAGCCGTTCCTACAACTTGTTGGGGATGTAGACTTCTGCAACATCTATAAAAAGACCACAGACATTGCCATGCTGGTCACCATGTTCGGCTGGTTCGCCATGGTGATCTCATACCTGATCTATTATGTCCGGCAAAATCAAGAAGATGCCCGACGTCACCTAGAGTATCTCAAGTCCTTGCCCAGCAAGCAGAAGAAGTCAGAGGAGTCTTCGACAATTAGCACTGTGGTTTGACCAAAAACAGTCTGTCCTCCTGAACTACCCCACCCATGTCTTCAGAAAATCATAGATCTGCTGGAATAGATGGGGAGGTTCTCAGTCTAATTCTGGTGGATCATGCTGGAACGCACAATGGCTGAAGAGACTGTTATTCAATGAAGAACATCAAAGAACCCTACTGCGGGGAGGCAGAGCCTCGTTTGTATAAAATGCCTGCCTTAATATTTAGCTCTCAAACATCGAACAACAAGCATCATGCCCCAGTTAAGAGCCATGACTGAATTCTTCGACATACAAAAAAACGAGAGGTCGAATCGACTGTTTCCCAGGCCTATGGTAGAGACTCCGTCATGCACTCACCTCGTAAAACACCTTCACCTGTCCCTCCTCCAATGCTTGGGATTAAAAACCTGGAGCTTTGCATCCTGGGATATATTCCCATCATGCAGTGCCCCAGAAGTATGATTGAGAGGGAGAAGGTTGTGCTCAAGCTCTGATTTAGGACAAGTCTTATAGGAGTACAACTAAATCCTATGTATGCTGACTCATAAGTAAGTCTGTCAGTCTTTAGTAGAGTTTACTTCTAAGTCTGTCTATGCAGGCTGTAGCCTTAGAGGTTATTTCAGGGCCTGAAGCACAAAAGCTGAAAATAGTTTTAATCTAAAGTAATTACCAAGTACTGGGAGGCTGTCGGGCCTCTCATTAATGTGTAAGATTAGAGAGGAAGAAACAAATTACGCTGACCCGTTAATGCTGAACGTTCATCTTGAACGTGCTCTAACAGCACTGACTCTTCCCCTCTTAGGTCCTTTACATTAGGACTTTTTTAAAGTAATTCTTTTTATTCTTTACAGAAATCCATTAGAACATTAAGGAGGGGGGGGAATCCACATTTTGAACTTTCTGAATTGTTCTGTCACAATTTCTCCCTGCTGTTACAGAAGCCTATTTCAAGAGTCTCTTGAAAGATGGAAAATCTGAGCTAAAGGATGCTATAAAAATGGGGCTCAAAAAGGCAGGCAGAAAACCCCAGATCCAACAAACAACAGGGACATCTGAGGGCTCTGTGATCCATGTAGTGCTGGGGGTCACATCCAAGCTTGGGCCCAGAACCTCTAAGGAGTGGCATCTTACCTGCATGCCTGGGTCAGCACATTGCTGATGGAGGTCTTTCATCCCGTTTCCTACACTAGGGATGGCAGGTTCCAATATCAAGTTGGTCCCAATCAGTTTTCTGGTGATGAAAAGGAGGAGTCACCTTTGACCATCCAAAAAGGCTATGCTGGAGATTGTGGGACATGCATAGGCTAAAACCATGTGAAACAGGCTGTAATAAGTAGACGAACTGAGCGACTCGGAGTGAAAAAACTGACTGGATCCAACTAATGAAAACCTCTTTTTACAGGTGAATTGCATTACCTGGTCAGGGAGGGATTGTGCTTAGGTTTTTTCTTATTACAGGTGGCTGCATCCTGACGGTAGTAATCCAAGGCTCCCAAAATGCCTGTCATTCACAGAATATTTTTATCATTTTGCCGAAGTAACTTTTTAATTTTTAAAAAAGCAACAGAATTCCTAAGCAGAACCATCAACTCGTAGCTGAAAATATTTGTAGAGGTGTTTATAGGCAAAACATCACCTTACTGAGAAATATATAGCATCTTTCAACATTTTTGTGGGGGGGACATGGTGACTTTCTTTTCCGACATTTTCTGGACTGCAGAAAAAAAAAGAAAGAAAATCCAAACATAATTTCATTGGTTTTCAAACTGACTCTTTTATAAGCGCTGTAGCAATAGCTGGATATCCATTTTGCTGGAATGCCTCATTTTTCCTCCATGGAAGCGATCAGAATGAAATGCATATGGACCAGTAGTATATATATGTGGCAAAACATGACTTATAGAAAACACATCTACGTGTAAGGTATAGAATAGCATAATGGGGTCACGTTCTTGGAGACTTTTTTTTTTAAAAAAAATGAAAACAGTTTCAGACCCAAGTTTGAAAAGAATTTACCCAGGTTCCAGAAATGTTCTTGTTTTCCTTCTGTTTGTCTGAACCAGAAATAGAAAACTGCAAAACAAAGAGCCTGAGGAGCGGGGCCATTTGTCTGTTGCTGTTGTTTTTTTTCCACTCAGGGGACTGGCCTACTCATGTGAATGGCGAGATGTCGGAACAGTGATGAAAATCGGATTTTGCATTTTTTTTCTGGAACTCCTATGAAGTCATTGCAGAACTTTTAAGCTCTGCAGCTGAAAGTTTGCTCTGAACTCCAGAATGACTTCACCGTTCTGTTCATTCCAGTTCCTTCTTATTTACATCTCTTCTCCCAGGCATCAGCTGTGACAACGCCTGCAATCTCCAGAGATCTTAAATGCCCCTTACAGATGGTGAGTATTGCCGCAGCTGAGATGCTCTCTTCCAGTTTATATGCGCTCACATGAGTAGGCCACTGTTGTCAATGAAGAAAGGAGTAAGAAAGGCTTGCAATGGCCCAAGGCGAGATGTACGACTGATGGAAAGCGCCATCCAATCTGATCTCTCTTGCTGTCCAACTTCGCACCATCTGTATACACCAATGTGCCACATGGAAGGGTCATTTTTGTCAAGACTTTCCCGACTGCCGGAAGAAGTGAGCATCGAGGACCTTAGGGCTGGGGAAGGTATCTCTACTCAGTCCAGACTTTGAGGATGTGAAAACTGCAAATGGAGCTGTGGGCAAGAAACACGTCTGTAGCACACCCAAGACCTCAGATGTGACCTGGACGCGCCCACCTGTATTCCTCATGTGCCTACCTGGTTTCTGCTTGGGGGGAACGATGCCCTGCCAGGTTTCCAGACCATCCAATACTCTGCTCTGGCCCAAGAGGGGCAAGAGATAGAGGTTCCATCCACCTGCCATACTCTCAAGTGCTCTTTATTGAGAGGCGCCTCCTCCAGAGCTTTCGTAGTCTGGTGTTTTAAGGCAGGGCTTTCCTATGGGTGGACGTTGTTTTTGCAAGTCCTACCTACTTTGTAGCAAAATCGTTCCCCTCGTTCTCCAAGAGGCTCCTCCTCCTTCTGATCCCTTGCCAATAAAAGCCGAAAAGCCTTCTTTTAAAGAAAGAGAACCTACCATCTGCTTAAAGGGGCGTTGGTCATCGACAGTTTTAATTTTGAGGACCCAGGAGTCAGCCGACCTTCCACTGTGACCGTGCGTTGAGGGAACACAGAATTTTCGAAGGAAGGCCCTGTTGTACAAACTCTCTTTCTCCGCTGATATGCAGCCTTATGCCTTGAGCTCTTCAAACTCAATACCTCTTCTCTACATTCCCAGAATGCGGAACGACTTCTCCGTCGCAGTTTGGGCAGCCAAGCAGAGCTGCATTCAGAGAAAACAGAGAGAAACCAAAATGGGTGCCGAAAACCTACACAGAGTGCACAAAGTGGGTGGGGGTGGGGGAGAATATACCCAGCTAATAAAAATCTGTCCTGTTTTTTCAAATGTTATTTAACTTCTCCCATGAAACAAGGCAAATAAACAAAAAAGTTCCACAGGCCTTCTGTGTCTTTGACAGTGTGCGTTTCACCAAATGGATGTGCAGCTGGTGTGTTCTGATCTCCGCACCAGCAGAGCCTGTTCTGGGTCCACACCACTCGAGCAACTTCTGGGGTGGTCCAGCGAGGGGGTTCCTGATGTGCTGCAGAGTTTTTGTTGGCTCCTAGGTGGCAACTGGCATCCTCCTGGACCACTGCCAGTCCTGGCCACAAGAAGAGATGGGTATTCCTTGCTGGGGGTGACCCAATATTGAACTGGCTGTGGGCACAAGGCATTTTGGGCAACTGAGGTGGAAAATCTGGACCGTATCCTCGTCCTACTAATCAACATGGGTATTTAGTGACGTTCTCATGTTCTTTTTCAGTGACCCAGCTGTCACCAGGTACTGCTATGAGGACGATGTATTCCCCACAGTCTCAGGGCGGGTTACAATAAAAAATGGAGGCTGAGGAATTTTTTAATTGTTGCTTTTATATGTAACTGGCAGAGGCATATGGCCTCTAGGGACATGGGGTCACCCATGTCCCCCGGGCGCATGCCTTTCTGTCGCGGGGGGGGTGCGCTGCCCCCCCACATGTCAAAATGGCGTGTGCCCCAGCCTGATCCCCCACCTCTCTGCAGGCTGGCTCCTGCTGTACCCAAGGCCTGCATGGAGGCCAGGGGGCAGGGATTGGTTTGAGCCCTGCCCCCTGGCCCCACGCTCTCCGCAGGTGGGATGTGGGGGGGGGGGCACCCAGAGGAGGTGTTGTTTCCAGGTGCCGCTTCCCCTCGATATGCTTCTGGTAACTGGGCAGCAACACCAGAAAGCCTGCACAAAAAAGGGGGGAGGGGCTGTTCTTTTGCATTTTCTGCATTCTGCATTTTGTCTGCCTTGAGAGCCCCTTGCTGGGGTCACATAGCCGGGTGCGACTTGATGGCACTTTACACACAAAGGTGTTTTATTATGTTATTTTGAAAGGTAGCATGAAAATCCCTAACTAAATAAATAAGCAAATAATTCCTTTTATGCAGAACAGCCCTGATTCATCAGTAATCAAAACCTGAGCGTACAGGATAGAGAGAACCATTCATAGATTCTGTTTTGAAAGAGATTGCTTTAATCCACACTGGCAACATCTGGTGACCCACCTGGTGAAGTATTTTCCTATTTGGGGGAGGGGCGGGGAGAGGGATTGGGCAGCACACTTGCCAGTCAAACCTGGCTGAACTGACACCTTCTTTTCCTCTTTGCGGTTGGAAAATTTGAGAGGGAAAGTGGCACCGTAATATTGTGGGTGAATGAATCAGGAAGGAAGTTGGAGGGGAAATGAACAGCATATAACCCTTGAATCACAAGCCCGGGAATGCAGTTTCCAAATCTCTTGATATTATTACCCTGCAATTCAGAAATCACAGTACCCTATACCTACAGTCGTCTATCAAACATTATTTCATACCTTCTTTAAAAAATTTTTTTTTAAAGACATTCAGCCTGTAAGTCAGTCAGTTTATTGCAGTCATAGACCAGTATATTAAAAAAGTACACATTTCAGGAAATGCATCAAAAGACAAGTTTAAAAATCAATTTCTATCAATAAAACATAGGATATAAAAAGATTAAATGAAATTTTAAACCACATCTTTACCAAGTTTCTCATTTGAATCTTCTGTGTGGTTTAAGTACAAAACACTAAACTTGACAAAGCACTAAACTTATTCACCTGCAATTAATTTCTCGAGGTATACTTTATCTAACCAACCTTGGAAATTAACTAATAGTGGATGCATAATCTTCGATTGCAACTCACTGTTAAAAGGGCAATAGGAAAAAAAAGTGTGCCAGAGACTCTATTTCTTCTAAGCCACATGGGCAAATTCTCTCTGCATATGGTGTCTTACAATCTCTACCTTCAAGCACTGCCGATGGCAAGGCATCCCTTCGGGCTAGAGTGAAAACTCTTCTGAGCTTCTTGACATCCACTGTGGAAAAATACACTCTGCCTGTTGGAACAAAATTAACAGTGTAAATGAACCGGAAGAAGACACTCCTCACATTCTGCAACAATGTTGAGCCTTCTTAATTTTGGGGAAATGGACTTGAACTGTAGCTGATGTTTATAATGTATTTTGACACTTTTTGATGGTTCAAAGTGCTTCCCTGCTATCGCATGAGTAATCTATGTAACAGGTAAGTCCCCTACTCCAGGCAAAAGATGAGGAGAGAATTCCTTCACATACATCAGCTTAGTGCCTTCTCAAAAGTTGTATCTTGCTACTCTTATTATATCATCCGTCAAGAACTGTGGCCTTTGATTAAAATGAACTCCCTCCAGAATCTAAGGCCCATTTATTAAGAATGTAAAACCTTTTATTAAGATTCACCAACACCCCACCCCCCTTCATTTTTCAAGATTTTGAATCCACCAGAACACTTCATCACATTGGATGTTTTAAAGGAGGGGGTGATTTTTAGTAATTAAGAGCAGTGGAGTCTAATCAAGAGAACGGGGTCGATTCCCCCCTTCTCCACATGAGCAGCACACTCTTATCTGGTAAACTGGATTTGTTTCCCTGCTCCTACACATGAATCCTCCTGGGTGACATCTTGTGAAGTAGGTGGGCTGAGAGAGTTCAGAGAGAACCATGACTGGCCTAAGGTCACCCAGTCAGAACATAGGAGTGGGGAAACATCTAGTTCTCCAGATCAGAGTCCGCCCCTCGTGTGAAAGATTGGGGAATTAAACACAGTTCTCCAGATTAGAGTCCACAACTCTTAACCACAACATTGCTCTGGCTGTCCCCAAAGTTTGGGGAGCCCTGCTATAGACCAACACACCTATCACCCCCTTGTAATGTTTTACAAACTTCTTTAAGAGGACAAGCAGCTTGTTCTATGTATATGTGGTTTTATTTTGATGAATGTTAGGCCCTGCTCCCCAGGTTCTGTACAACATGCAGTTATGGCTGCCCTCTGTCCAGAGACAAATAATTCTCAGAAAGAGATCGGAGCTGATTTCATTCAATAATGTGCAGTTTGCAAACTCCCTGGATGTTTTAACACCAATTGTAGGTGGCTCAAGAAGTAAAGTTGGCAACTTTCCAGCAGCGGCTGGAGAGTTCCTGGGATTACAGCTGATCTTCATGCAACACAAGTCCTTTCATCTGGAGAAAATGGCTGCCTCGGAAGATGGACCGTATGGGAATAAACCCCATTGAAGTCCCTCCCCAAACCCCACCCTTGTCTGGATCGCCCCCCTCCCCCCAATCTCCAGGTGTTTCACATCACAGAGCTGGCAACCCTATTAAGGAAGCAGGCGGGAATGAGAATCAAAAGCAATTCAAAGAAGCAGGTCCCCTCACAGCACAGTAGAGATTTCTTTGGGGGTAGGGCGGTTTACCAAATCGAATAAATAAATAAATAAATAAATAAATAAATAAATAAATAAATAAATAAAAGTGTGGACTTCCAAAGGCAGCCAGTTTCTGTATTTTGCTAATGCATTACAGCATTAAGACTGACTCCTCCATCATTCATGGACTCAGTAAACTGATTCTTCACACCATCTTTGTATGCCAACTGTTAAAGTGGGTAGCTTGCTCCAAAAGCTGCCTTGGGTCCTGTTTGAAAGAGAAAGTGGGGAAATATCCCACTCTTCTGCCAGGCTAGATGAACCTTACCTAGCATCTCACACTCGTGTCCAGAGGTTTAGAAACAATACACCTTCATTCGGCTTGTGGAAGTCAGAATGTAATTTGACCCTGTCCCTGAATGAATAAAACAATACTAGCCATCGGGCTTTTGTGAACACAAGGAAGAGGTCAGGATCAGAGCTGGTAAGATCTTGTTACAGCTTTGAAATCAGCTAACCAAAATAGTCAAGGGTTTGTGAAACCAAAGGTTTATATGTATTTTGTCATTAAGTGACAGCTGTAGGATTTTCAAGGCAAGAGATGTTCAGAGGTGGTTTGGCATCACGTGCCCCGTGTCATGGTCCTGGATTCTTTGGAGGTCTCCCATCCACATACCTGCCAGAGTTGAGCCAGAGAGCGAGTGACTGTGATCTAGCCCAAGATCACCTGGAAAGTTTCCATGGCAGACATGACGAAGGGAACTGCGCCTGGGGGATGAACTGCCCAAGCACCCCCTCCCACCCCCTCCCGCTCCCCACGCCCCAGCCCCCAACACACCCCAACACACACCCCCAACACACACACCCATGACTGCAATGTCGACACCCATGGCAAGCCACCCCAGATATTCCCATTGCATCTGTGCTTCTGATGGCAGAGTGGGGAATTGAACCGGGGTTTCCCAGATCCTAATCTGACGCTTTAACTACTACCAATATGTATTGTTTTCTTTCCATGTTTATCCTCCTGTTTAGCTAGTAAATTCATTGAATTAAAACTCACAGGTATTTGGGTCCAAATCCAAATACCTTTTATTAGCATTGTAAAAGACTCATTATACAAGACAATGCACAATATAGTAACAAAACTAATAAAACTATACAATCTAAAATACAATATTGTCTCAGCATGGTTTGAACCAAGAATCAGTTGTTTGGTGCGTATACACATCAAGTTCTTGTATTTAATTGTAAATGTTGTTTCATAGCAAAACACGAGAATCTTGCGACCTTTTCAGTTACAACGCAAGACTCGTTACTTAGTAACAGGCAGATTTTCAGTTGTTCCGTAAATCCGTCTTTGCTGACCAAAAAAGGGGTCAACAAGGAATATCTAATTGCGCTGTAAAAAGGACAATATAAAAGTATGTGACCAACAGTTTCTACATGGCTTGCATTGCAAGCACCTGTTCTTTCTTGATAGGGATTTTTGAACATCTCCCTAGCATAACTGTCGATGGTAAAACATTACATCTTGCAAGTGGCAGCGCTCTGCAGCAGTTGGGCAGAGTTAATTCTACCTATATATACTTATTGGTTCCAGGTAAGCTGCAGTGGTGGGATCCAAAAATTTTAGTAACAGGTTCCCATGGTGGTGGGATTCAAACAGTGGATTAAGACACAAATTCATTAAAACATGGATCCGATGGACCATTCCTACTGCATAGGCATATTCAAGAGCTAGATATCAAGGCTACTGCCAGGATACACAGGTCATGACTTTTTAAAAAATTGAGCAAGCATTAGTAGTTAGTACCTTTAACCTTCACTTACACAAAATGCTTTGTAATCCTTTAGCCCCATAAAATACTCTTAAACCAGTTGTAGCTCTAACGCACGTGGTCAAAGCAAGAACTAGACGAGACGCTGGAGATAACATCTGGTGGAGATCGCCATGGCTGGCTCTCCCGAGGTCCGCGGTTCTAGCTTGTGCCCCCCGCTGGTTCCTGGCAACTTTTATTGTTATTCTATCGGGCGCAGGAGGGAGGACCGGGTTCCCGAGAGCGGGAGGCGGAGGTCGGAGATCATCATGATGCATGATCTCACCATAATGCGGCGAGAGCCGTAAGCCGCCTGGTTTCAATTCCCCACCCTGGGGTGCACCATTGTCCCTGCTACCGTGACTGAGCCTGTGACAGTTCATGACCCGCACTGGATGAGAGGAGTGGGGGTGCGTAAGTGCACTGTATGGCCGTGAGGGTCCATGGCCCAACGTTCTACCACGGTGCTGCTGGGTCAGCAGTGCATTACTACACCAGTCATTAACATTCCCTTTTTATTCCTGGGTGACCTTGGGCTAGTCACAGCTTTCAGCCCCACCCGCCTCACAGGGTGTTTGTTGTGAGTGGGGAAGAGCAAGGAGCTTCTAAATCCTTTTGAGTCTCCTGCAGGAGAGAAAGGGGGGATATAAATCCAAACTCTTCTTCTTCTTCTGATTAAAATAAATAAAAAATAAACCAGAACATCATCCATTGTGAACTAGAATTCGCAATCCATACTGTATATTCTGCAAATATTTCACATTAATTAATCCAGGATTAGAGACACAGATTAGCATAACATTCTCACATACAGGAATACAGAGCTTTTAAGCGGCCAAGCATCATGGTAAATCACAATTTATCATAAAATGAACGGACAGAGTGCCAAAATAAATAGCCTACCAAGCAAGGAAAGAGTCCCCTGGACCCAATAGTAGTTAAAGGGTCCCTCCTTTTACTAGCCAGCAAGCTCCAGGCTACGATAAAGAAGAAGAGAGGGGGAGGCGAGGGCGTGGAGACGGAAAAGCGGACCCAATTAGTAACCCACTCTTGGGAACTGGTGAGAACCTGCTGGATCCCACCTCCACCCTCACCCCCTCACCCCTCCTCCTTCCCCTCAGTCCATACTGACTGTGACTGGGA
This sequence comes from Sphaerodactylus townsendi, assembly GCF_021028975.2. Lineage (NCBI taxonomy): Eukaryota > Metazoa > Chordata > Lepidosauria > Squamata > Sphaerodactylidae > Sphaerodactylus > Sphaerodactylus townsendi. Next base: position 6,953,557 of record NC_059439.1, on the reverse strand, counting down.
AAGGTGGCTCGGGAGAAGACACGCAGCTTGGAGGGTGCAACTGGCAGAGACAAGCTGGAAGGGCTGAGCCAAGCGCCCCGCTCCCTAAGTGGACTTGGGCAACCAGCAGGCCCGAGGACAGCCCCTATGGCTGACAGGGAGGCCATAAGTGGGCTGGGGGGGGGGGCTGGCCGGGGGGGGGCACGGAGCAGGAGTGGCTGAAAAATTAGGTCTTGCCCCGGGCTTCATGGGTTGGCAGAAAACTCTGGTCTTGCCCTGGGTGCAATGCCCCCCACCCCTGAAAGCTCTGGTCTTGCCCTGGGCACCATTTTCTGTCAGCGCGCCACTGCCCAAACCTCCAGGTATTTCCTCACTTGGAGCTAACAGTCCTACTCACAGTGTTGTTGGGAAGATAAACAGAGAAGAGGAGAACAAGTTGTGTCCCCATTTGGGGAAAAGAGGCAGTAGAAAGGCAAATAAATTCTATGGCAGGGCTACTTTTATATCGTTCTCTTTATAATCTCCTCTTATGTAGCTGAAAGCGTTTGGGGGTTAGGTATTTAGAGGATAATCTAATCTGTTGTGAGATTACTTGTTTTTATTAACCTCCCTGTCTATGAAAAGAAAAAAACTATTCCACTCAGTTTACTCACAAAAGCTAGACAGGACAATGTATTGCATGGCAATGATTACCACACCAAGAAAAGCCTCAGACGATGAATAATATGAAGGGAGGAGACATACTCAAACAGTGAGAAAAAAGATGTTGCAAGCAGCAAACAAAGCTGTTTTCATCTGCAATGGTCCGGGGGTTTGTAAAATTCAAGTATGCTGAACAACAGTTCTTTATCGAGGATATTCAGGGGCAATTTTGGGCCTAACTGTACTGTTCCTGGGCTGTTTTGAGATTTACTTTTGGAGGTGAGGGGGGCATCCTGTCCTAGAATTCACTGCAAATGCATTTACAGCTTCTGTTGTTATCCTAATCTAATTTGATGAAGCTTGGCTAGGTAAAATAGGGGATGGAAAGGGATGGTTAGGGCGGCTCATATTGTTATGACCTGGGGAGATATGCCGTGAATCAGTAATTTTGGCAAAATCAGTCATTTTGGTCTCACAACCCTGTTCCTGTGTGTACCATAAGGCCCTCAGGACATCAGCTGTGGTCCCTGCCTTTCACTTTTCCTCTTCAGAGGCCTACTTTGTTCCGTGTCACCAGTGGGCACCCGGAGATGCCACCCCATCACCTGCAATGTGATTCTTAAAAGGCTTTTTCTCCATAGCAGCCACCCAAACTGGTAGTGACCATTCCTCTTGCCCCCCAGAACCATCCTTAGTCAGGGCAAGAATCTTCCCCTCTTGGATTAGGAAATTTCTAGTAATGTGAGGGCTAAACCTGGGGGTGGTACAGTTTGGGTGAGGAGGAACCTCAGAAGGGGTATGATGTCATACCTTCTGTCTCCACGAGGACTACAGGTTGGGAAACTCCTAGAGATTTGGGGAAGGCACCTGGCAAGGGCAGAGACCTCAGTGGGATATACCTGGAGGATGACCAGTTTGTTAATAAATAGACCTCTATACTTAACAAATGTTCTCATGACCAGATGGTATTTATAAGTGAGAAGTCTACGTGTTTAAGTATTTATTGAATATTAGAGATATTGGCATGACAGGATCATTAGCCATACAGGTGCTTGTTCGGATTGTTGCCCACCTGGAGTTTGGCAATTGTGTCCACCACAACCAGTGATGGAGCTACCAGGGGACAGGGGGTGCGCCACACACCAGGTGCACAGCTTTGGGTCACGTGGGGGGCAGAAAATTCCCCCTGACCTCTCCCCCTTCCCTCCACAGCGCTCCCCTCGCGGCGCCCCCCCACTTACTTTAGCAAACCGAACAGGCTGGAGAACAGGCCTGCCTGTGTTCCCTTCCAGGCAGCAAACGGCTTGGTGGGAACTACATTTCCCAGGGTCTCCTGGGAAATGTAGTTCCCACCAGGTCATTTGTTGCCTGGAAAGGAACACAGGCAGGCCTGTTCTCCAGCCTGCTCAGTTTGCTAAAGTAAGTGTGTGTGGGGGGGGCGCTGCGGGGGGGAGCCAGAGTGCGCACCGGGTTCACTCTGGCCTAGCTACGCCTCTGACCACAACCACCCCATTTTTGACACATGCTTGCTGTCAGCCTTCACATCAGAGTCACCAGCTACAGCTGCAAAATACCTGGAGATTTTGGGGATGGAGCCTGGGACAGGGTTGTGGGGGGGGGGGGGGGAAGGACTTCAGTGGAGAAAAATGCAATAATGTCCACCTTCCCAAGTGGCTATTTTTTCCCAGGTGAACTGATCTCTGCTGCCTGGGGATCGGTTGTAACAGCTGGAGACCTCCAACCTGGGGGTTGGCAACCCTACATCATGCTGGCCACTTCCTTGCTGGTATGCTGCACTGGTGGATATTGGTTTCCTTTTGCCTCTGCTCAGCTCAATCTGGGCCAGTCGGACCTGCCCGGTTTCAGCAGAAGAATGCTCTCGTGTGCCTTCAAACCATTCTCTAGTTTTATCGCTCCAAGAGGTTCAGAGTTATCAGCTGCAATGGCCCTGATTCGGGCTTCCAGTCAGGAACCTCGTGGGTGTGTAATCCAAAAGGACTGACAGAGTTGCAAGACCTCTTGCATCATGCAAGTAAACGGCTGTGCTCCGATTGCACAATCGCTTCCTCTGTGGTGGCCTCACTGAATCACTGTCTTTGCCTTTTATGGCTTTTCAGCCTTGGGCTCCCTCCCGTTTTGTTCCATGAATGGCTACTCATGATTGGCTGCTAGAGCTGCCAATTCTGAGTTGGAAAATTCCTGAAAGCTTGGGAGCAGAGTGTCACCCATCTCGTATCTGTGCACTTCATTTTTTCCTGCTTAAGTGGAGTATACATTTCTTCTATTTATCTCTGTTTACATTTTGTTAGTTTTGGCCCAGCTCTCTAATCTGTCCAGGTCATTTTGAGCTCCAGCCCTGACCTCTAGGGTGTTAGCTACCCCTCCTAATTTGGTGTCATCTGAAAATCTGACTAGCATGCTCTCTATTCCATCATCCAGGTCACTCATAAAAATATTGAGCAGCACTGGGCTCAGGACAGAAACCTGTGACACTCCACTAATTTCTCTCCAGGATGAAGATGAGCCACTGGTGAGCACCTTTTGGATTCGGTCAATCAACCAATTACAAATTCATCTAACAGTACCATTGTCTAGCCCATATTTTACTAACTTGCTTGCAAGAATGTCATGAGGGATCTTGTGAAAGGCCTTACTGAAATCAAGGTATGCTGCATCCACAGCATTCCCTTCATCTACCAAACTTGTCACTCTATAAGAAAGAAAGAAAGAAAGAAAGAAAGAAAGAAAGAAAGAAAGAAAGAAAGAAAGAAAGAAAGAAAGAAAGAAAGAAAGAAAGAAAGAAAGAAAGAAAGAAAGAAAGAAAGAAAGAAAAGATTAGTCTGGCATGACTTGTTTTTAAGAAACCCCTGTTGACTTTCAGTGATCATGGTAGTCCCTTCTAAGTGCTTGCAGACTGTCTGTTTAATGATCTGCTCTAGAATCTTTCCTGATATTGCTGTCAGCCTGGCTGGTAATTGTTTGGGTCCTCCCCCCTTTTTTTTGAAGATGAGGACAACATTAACTCTTGTCCAGTCTTCTGGGACTTCTCCTGTTCTCCAGGAATTCTCAAAGATTATTGCAAGTGGCTCTGAGATTACTTCTGCCAGTTCTTTAGTTATTCTGGGATAGTAGTTCATCCGGCCATGGAGATTTGAATTCATTAAAAATAGCCAGTTATACCTGTACTACCTCATTTATTCTATGCTGAATCTCCCCTACTGCATCTTCTGTTTCATTTCCCCCTGGTAGAACAATGTTTTCCTTTTGGGAGAAGACTGAGGCAAAGAAGGTATTGAGTAGTTCTGCCCTTTCTCCATCCCCTGTTAGCTGAGTGACTTGATATATGTTCATGGTTTGGTTTGAATGATCCAGTTCACTCTGAGGAAAGTCAGTGTTCTGGCTTTGAACTGCAATTGGCAAGTGTACCTCAATACAGCTATGAGTAGGGATGTGGAGGTATTTTTCATAGACAGGTATAACGATATTAGTAGCAGCAAGTTCCACTTGACTATCACGGGACCCTTGAAAATTATAAAGCAGATAGAAACATGATCCCCAAAACGGGTGGCCCGCCAGTGTGTTCCCTGATGCTCATGTGCTGTTCCCACTCCTTCCTTACCCTTTTCCAAGTTCCTGTTTTCTCTTTGTCCTCCTTCACCCCTGCACACTCCTTCCTTTTAGATTGTCTGCCACCTCTCACATTCCTTCCTTCCCCTTTCTCTGTCCCTTTTGCCCTGATTAGTCTCTCTGTGTGTCTGTTAAGTGCTGTCAAATCACTTCCAAATTATGTTGACCCTGTCAATTAATGACCCTTTTTTGTACAGACAACACTAATGGGTTAAATGAACCTGTGCTGCCTGTCTCGCCATTCACATGGCAGGTGCTAGGTCCTCTGGGATCGCTGGGACCCTGGCAATAGGATGCGGGATGTTTCACACAGGAGATGCTTTGTTTCCCTGTGGACGTGCATCTGAGAATCCCTCCACCCAAGAATCCCCCCCACAAAAATACCAGCATAAAATGGTAGCTGCCTACAGAATCCACTCTAATGGCAGCTGCCTACAGAATCCACCATAATGGTGAACAGAAGGGGGAGGGTAAACAGAGTGTTTCCTGCTTGCCGTAGTTCTCACAGGCAAGCAGGAAGAGTGTGAAGCTTGGGTTGAAGGGAAAAGGTCACTAATTTAGTGGCTTTCATTTAACCCGGGGTTCAGCAATATAAAACGGATTGGAAGCATTGTGGGGGGGGGGAGTTCTGTGGGAACTTCTCCCCCATAAAGTTTATTCACAGCCTTAACCCATTATTTTTTGCCTTTGCGGAATCACCCAATGACCACCCAGCTGTTCTATTACTAACAGCCTTGCTCAGATCTTGCAAACTAAGGGCTTGGATCACACCAATCCGTCTCATGTTGGGCTCAGGGTGGCTCACATAGAACCTGCTGATTTGTCTTTTATGGGCACTGGGAAGAGAAAGGCCCTGGCTCTGGCTTCACTGCCCCTTTTTGCTAGCATCAGCCAAAGAAGAGGAAGGAAATGAGACAATTCCCCAGATGGGGTAACCAGCTGGTTGTGGCTATTATTAGCCCAGCAAGCTGGGAGGCAGAACATAATTGCTGGGGAGGGGGGATTGTTCAGAGCAGGCAGGGGTGCCGTCCTAGAGCTGTGGCCTCTGCTTGGGTGGCTTTCAAAAGGGAATTTGTGGAGGAGCGATTGAGAGCTGCCCTGACCTGGAAAGATCTGAGAAGCTCCACAGGGTCAGGCCTGGCTAGTATTCCATGCATTTATGTTGCTTTTGTTTTCAATTGTTTCATCATGTATTATGGAAATATTGTCAGATAGTAGGACAGAGGGGTGGGGTGCCCTGGCTAAGACAGGGGCGTGTAGTAGATTCCTTTGAAATGTGGTGTTAGATGAGAGTTTTACAGGTACCATGGACCATCCAAAAGACATTTAGAATACTTTCATGCGTGTACCTCAAATGACACCCTCTGTACGCAGGTTTAGAGACATCCCAGGACTGAATTTCACATTTCCACACTGGATTCCCCAATCCCACAAAGAGAAATGCCAACTGAGAGTACCCAGCCCAATATTTCTCAGTTGAATGTGTGCACATGTGTATACATGGCCTAGTAGTGATTAGAGGTTTGGGATAAGATCTGGCAGACTCATGTTTGGATCCTCACTCTTGCTGGTTGACTGTGGGGCTATCAACAGCCCCTCCTGCACAAAACTTTAAAAACATTTTGAGGCAGAAAATAAAACGTTTCCCTCCCTTTGGTTCTGAAAGTGCTTTATTTCCAGCCTCAAAATGTTTTCAAGTGAATCCTCCTTTAAAACAATTCTTCAGTTGGAATGTTTTCAAAATGGCTTCTCTTGTTGTGTGATCTAGTCACTACATTTCCCATGCCTGTGCCTGAACTGTTATCAGACTGACATATGGTGGTCCAAAGGGATCCTGTTTTTGGAATATAGTAGCATCTCTACCACCTCAGCCAACCCTTGGGGCGCCTAGCAGCGCAGTGCCAAAATGGGGGAGCCTGGTTAGGGCACTGGCTCAGTGTACCTACAAGGACAAAGAACTTCGTCTGAACTCGTCTCCCTCCACAGCAACTTGCGTAATGCAATCTCACACGCTCCCTGTCACAATTAATTAATTAATTGCATTTCTTATTCCGCCCACCCCCAAAGGGCTCTGGCGGTTTACAGCATATAAAATTCAACAAGATAAAACCCAGCACACATATAAAACCACTTAAAATTAACAAATTAGCAAATACATGGCAAGATGGCAATCCTGTTTGGGTCACGAGGGCAGACACGGTGGTAGCAGCACCAGATTATGCATAATTCGCCCACCAGTTGGAATAAGTCAGCCCAAGGACCTGGCCTTGGAGAGAGTTCCCACCTCCAGCCCTGGACCACATGCCCCAGTGAAGACAAAGGATGTGCTAATATGATGACCTGCCCAGTGTTGTACTAACTAATGTTTTCCTCCTCTGACTAATACTTTTAGTGACCACCACCTTATTTTGCATTGTCATTGTTTCACAGCTGTCATTTCATCAGCTAGCTTTAGATACACTTCTGAGCCTGGAAACATTAAACTGATACCTTAGTAGGAATCGGGCTCTCCAGATGTTCAGGAACTACACCCTATCAGCCTCAAGCATAGCCACTGGGCTAATTAGCTACGACAGGGGCTGATGGGAATTGTAGTTCCTGAACATCTGGAGAGCTGCAGGTTCCCTACCCCTGCATTAGACCAACGACCCAGTTATTTGATGTATGTCCCTGGTCCTTCCGAGGAAAGGCAGGAACTCATTTTGTCTAGGGAGATTAAGGATCACTCTGCATAACCCCGAGGGTCCCTATAAGAAACCCACTCTCCCAATAGATGATGCTTAGTATCTCTGGACAACTCTCTGTCTGCATACTGTTCCACAGGGCTGTTTCAGCCCCAGAGATAAGCATATGGGTCACTTGGTTATGTCTACATTGGACCATTCCGCTTCCATATATTCTTTTTATCTGTTCCAGACCTATTCCCTCACAACTGTCTATGTGTGTGTTCTGCTGCTTTTGTAAATTCTCTACTATCTCTCTTGATAAAAAAAAAATTGCTAAACTTTATTTGCTCTCCTGTGGGTTTTTTTGTGAAAAAAGCTGGTTCACATATATAGGCAATCAAAGTTCCACATTGGTCCAGCCTTTTTTGCAAAGCCAAGAGTCTGCTTCTGCCAATTCCTCCTCAATGTAAAAAAGGAGAGACTTCCCACCAATTTGGGTGACACAGAACTCCTTGGCACCATATTTTTTATCATAAGTTAGCTGAGCTCATCCCTTGCCTGTTTATTTTCATTATTTTTAGTTTGTTTGTTTTTAAATTAGGGGCTTAATCTTTTAAAGAGGACAAGATTATATGAGGTGCAGAGAATCGCAGCAGCTGAAGCTGTGAAGAACTGGAAGCATCAATCTCCACAAACTAACCTCCGCTAAAAAAAAGGGGAAAAACATGTAATAGTGGCCATGAATTGTTCCTTTGGGGTGAGTGCAGACACTTATCATGGGAAAGGGGGGTGACTGACAACATTTCATAAGTGCTGGGTAAAAAAGCTTTGTGAGGAAAGGGATATTCTCTTCATAGTCTAACCTGCCTCCCGGATTGCCATTGAAGGAATGAAATGGAGGAGGGGGGGGAATAATATTGTAGGAGATATTGTGTGAGAAAAGTAAGACATGAATATCAAAATAAATCAATAAACTTTGTACAATAACTACACTCTTAGCTCTGTTTTCTTGTCCTCTGCACAACACTGGTATCTCCTAAAGTCTCAGCCCCACCCTAAATTCTCTTCATTTAAATCCTTCTTATTTTAAATATATATATGTGGGATAGTAAGGACCAACTGTCCATAGCAGCCATTTTGGAGTGGACCATCCCTCACTCTTCCTCGCTAACATTCTGTAAGGCATGACATAATTCCTCAATGATGTGAACTCAAGTTTGACCTATCGCCTAACCTGCAAGTGCTCCTACATCCGTGAATCTGACGCGGGTTCATCCTGCTCTGCCCTCGCTCTGGCCATTACATTTCTCGACTCCACCTCCCAGGTGGGGTGAACCGCTAAGCTAGGGTTGAACTCGCTGCCGATCGGGAGTGGGGAATCTTTGTCAGGTTGATTCGCCCGCCGTCAGCCAATCACAGATGAATGTTTTGGGTATGCGAGAATGGAAGACTTGCGCCCAGCAAAAGCTGCAGGCCTTCCCCGCCTCAGAGATAACACCGACAACCATGCGCCTGTAACGAAAGGCAGATTGCACGCCGCCATAGCAACAAAACGGCAACATTTTTTTCCCTTCATACAGCACCGCGTTTCTCACCAATCAATCGCGACTCTCATCCCTCCCTCCTTTATAAACATCTGCCTTTCATTTTGGAGGGATGTCAACGCTACGTGAAGCTGTAATGTAAAAAAAAAAAAATTGGAAAAAAAAGGACGCGACGCTCGCGATTCCTCACCGTAATGCAGCAGAGCTACCATCAGGCATGACGCACTGCAAAGCGATCCCGCCGCTCTGAACTCAGCTCCGCAGGACAACCTCGGCTGCTGTGGGATGTTACGGGGATTAACATAGGTCAACTCCTTTCAGCCCGATGAGTCGCATCTCTATGTCAATTCCGCGCAAAATCGCCTCTAAGTGGTCAGAAGCTGTGCAAAGTTGAAGATCCCTGAGGTAAAGCATATATGGCTATTCCCCTGGGCAATTATACCTTCGCCTACTCTTCTTAAAAAAACTATTGGCCTGAAAGAGCCAGAAGTGTAATTCAGACATAACAAAAAAAAAAAAAAACATTGACGTGGAACTTTGACTGTTGCAAACTTATATCCCAAAAATTTTGTTAAGCTCTCCAAGGTTGCGTTACTGGGATCTCAACATAAAAAACCATAGTTTCTTTGTGAAACCATGATTTACCTCACTTATACCCCCCGGTTTGTCCTGACAATGACTGGATTTCATTTCATTTTCTGTTGCCTTGGGAAGGTAGCACTAATGAACAACCCAGGATTGCAAAAAAACCAGAACCCAAAGATAATGTCTTCATTTCAACATCATCATGCATTGTTAAGACTAACTGGCGGTTGATAAACCAAACCTGGTTTCATATAGATCCTACTAAATCATAGTGGCTCGCTTTAAGGCAATTCTACCAACCATAGCTTTCTGACCATGATATTGAAAATGAATTCGATCTTGAAATGAATTAATTGCTGAAAACCTCTGGTTTTGTTTCTACAAACACTGGTAGACAATTCAAGCTTCACCTTTCTTTTTGCCTCCTCCCCGACACCTGGTCTATTGCAGCCTGGGGCATTATTTTGGGAGGAATGAAGCTTCCAGGACTCAAGAAATTTTTTCAAGACAGGCCTTGTCCTTGACCTGTTTGAACTCCCTCACCTTTGGATGAAGATAAACACAGCACCCTTTGCTCTCTGACCGAACAACTTGTGAGTCACATTTTAAAAAAGAGGTGGAACTGAACAGGGATTTCTGAGTAACTTCCCTTCCCAGCAGAAAAAAAACCAAGAGTCTGACATTGCATTTTCACAACATAAACGAGTTCATCTTGAAGGAAGAAGCGTAAGAGACTGTTGGGTTCTGAGTTGCTGTTAACAAAGTTCATTAAAAGAAATCTGAAGGCTTGACAAAATTCTGGTAAGTCAAACCAGGTGTGTGTGTGTGTGTGTGTGTGTGTGTGAGAGAGAGAGAGAGAGAGAGAGAGAGAATGGTCAATAAGAGAGATGTGAAATAGTGTGATAGAGATAGAATAGAGAAATAAAGTGTGATATTGACTATGAGCATATACATATTTCATTTGTCCTGAACTGCTACTGCTGGTTTTGAAACCATACAACAGCAGTATAAAAAAACTGAAATACAAAACTGCCTCAATTATCACATAGTCAAATCTGAAACTATATAACGTTATACTCGTTTCCATTCTCTTGTGATCTCTAATGGACTCTAGGGTCAGAGGAGAAAATATGACTTCAGGATCATACAGAAGTACATAAGCCCTGAAAATGGTGTCAACACAGCCACAGAGGAAAGGGCAAAAAGGAAAATACTAGCCTGTGGATTTTCTGTCACAGAAATAGGCATATTTGCTGATGGTGGAGGAGATGTCAGTCTGTTGAAAGCTCTGGTAAATCAACAAAGCAGAAAGACATTTGATGTAATCTTTTTCTTGTAACTTCCAAAACCCTTGCTGGTTTTGGGTATTCTCTCACAGGGATGCTATTAACAGTCCATGAAAAGGGCAGCCGAGACCATCTTCTATTAGAACATGACTCACTCATATTTTGCCCTGGGGATAAAAAAAAGTAGGGAAGGTGATTCAGTAATTAGAAGGCTGGCTTCTAGCCCCAGGAGGTGGCTTAGGAGCAGATGGTTGCAGAAACCAAACCAGGGAGATGGGACTTCTAGATCTAATAATTCTATGTGGGACCCAGGGACCTGGAAAAGGAAGTCAGTGTTGTTGAGCCGATAGGGAACAGCCACCACAATGCTGTCAGATTCAGTATCTCTGCATGCTTAACAAGTGACAATTACTAATGTAGCTTACATTTGCCTTCAGAAAGGGAAATTTCTCAAAGATGAGGGGGGGGATAAAGCGAGGAAGCTGAAAGGGAAAATCAAGAGAGTCAAAATGTCCAAGGTGGCTTGGAGGTTATTTAAAAACACAGTCTTAAAAGCTCAGCTGGAAATGTATGTTCCGCGAGGGTTAGAAAGGCAGCCAGTTCAAAAAGAAAGCCACCATGGTTAACAAGGGAGGTTGAGGTAATTATTAGGAAAAAAGATGTCTTTTAGAAAATGGAAGTCCAACTTTAACCACGATGAAGAATACCAGAGAGAACACAAATGGTGGCAAAAGAGAAGCCAAGTTAGCTGCAAGGGAGGCAAAAGGATTATGAGGAACGCATGGTTGCGAACAGTCAAGACTAGCAACAAACAGTTCCTTCAAGCTACATCAAAAAAGCAGGAAGCCAGCTAGGGAAGCTGTGAGGTCCAAGTTAGACGATGAAGGAACAAAAAGTGTGCTAAAGCGGCGTGACAGGAGATTGCAGAGAAGCTGAATGGAATTCTTTGCATCTGTCTTCACCCAAGAGGAGGTGAGGAAAAATTTCTGCACCTGAACCAAAGCTTTAGGAGAGGTGAATCCGAGGAACTAGCGAAGAGGTGGTAGACAAGGAAGAAGTTCTGGCAGCTACTGATAAATCCAGTCGCTACTAAATCCCTGGCCCAGATTGCATTCATCCAAGAAGTTCTCAAAGGAGCTCTGCTACGAAAATTACTGATGTTCTCACATTAATATGCAACTTATCCCTGAAATCAGGCTCCATCCCTTGAAGACTGGAAGATGGCTAATGTCACACTAATCTTTAAGAAAGGGTCTAGGGGACCCGGGAAATTACAGGCCAGCTCAGTTTCGACATCTGTTCCTGGTAAATTAGTAGAATCTATCATTAAAGATAAAATTATTAAAACATGTAGAAAAGCAAGATCTGCTGAGTGAAGAGTCAGCATGGCTTTTTTGTAGAGGCAAGTCCTGTCTTTACAAACTTACGCTAGAGTTCTTTGGAGGGTGTAAACAGACATGTGGATAAGGGGGAACCAGTGGACATTGGTTCTACTCTACTTCCAAAAGGCTTTCTTGACAAAGTTCCTCACCAGAGACTACAGTTGAGGAAAACTCCCTCAGCAATGAAGGAATAAGAGGAAGTCCTCCCATGGATTAAAAAAACTGGTTGAGAAACAGGAAACAAAGAGTGGGTGTAAAGGGTAGTTCTCACAATGGAGAGAGATGTAGGGAGTGGTGTCCTGGCAAGGATCCGCTTTTCTTGGGACCAGTGCCTTTTTTAACTTCTATTCCTATAAATGGACCTGGAAGTAGGGTGGGTAGTGTGGTGGCCAAGTTTGCAAGATGATACCAAATTATGTAGGGTGGTGAGAACCACAAAGGATTGCGAGGAGCTCCAAGCGGACCTTGATAAATTAGGTGAGTGGGCTAAGAAATGGCAAATGCAGTTCAATGTAGCTAAATGTAAAGTGATGCAATAATAGTGGGGCAAAAAATCCAAACTCACATAAGACGCTAAGCAGGGTCAGTGCTATCAGTCACAGACCAGAAGGATTTGGGTGTCTTAGTTGATAGTTCCATGGGAATGTCAACTCCAATGCATGGCAGCCGTGAAAAAGGCAAACTCTATGCTTGGGGATAATTTCAGGAAAGGAATTGAGAATAAAACTGCAAAGATTGTCATGCCCTTATATAGGAAGACACAGAAGCGTAATTCCGCGATTCTGTAGAGTAACTGTACTAGTTCTGGTCGCCAAGCATCTCAAAGGCTAGAAGATATCAAGAGATAGAAAAAGTGCAGAGAAGGGCAACCCAGATGATTGAAGGATTGGAGCACCTTCCTTATGAGGAGAGGCTGCAGCGTTTGGGACTCTCTTTAGTTTGGAGAGGAGACGCCCTGAGGGGGGGGATATGATTGAAGTCTATAAAATCATATGCATGGGTAGAAATGTTGACAGAGAGAAATTTTTCTCTCTTTCTCACAATATTTCAGGAACCAGGGGTATTCATTGAAATGCTGCTGGGGAAGAATTATAGGACTAATAAAAGGAAACACTTCTTCACGCAACGTGTGATTGGTGTTTGGAATATGCTGCCACAGGAGGTGGTGATGGCCACTAACCTGGATAGCTTTAAAAAGGGCTTGACAGATTTGCGAGGAGTAGCTGACCTATGGCTACCAATCTTGGATCCTCCTTGATCTCAGGATTGCTAATGCCTTAGCAGACCAGGTGCTCAGGAGCAGCAGCAGCAGAAGGCCATTGCTTTCACATCCTGCATGTGAGCTCCCAAAGGCACCTGGTGGGCCACTGCGAGTAGCAGAATGCTGGACTAGATGGACTCTGGTCTGATCCAGCAGGCTAGTTCTTATGTTCTTATGTTCTTATGTCCCTTGAAGTAATTAGGAAGGCTGGCTCTAGCCCCAGGAGGTGTCCCTTGAAGAAGTAGCAGCAGAAGAGCTGGATTATACCCAGCTTTTCTCTACCACAAGGAGCCCCAAAGCACCTGACAACTCCTTCCTTTCCACAACAGGCACCTTGTGAGGCAGATGGGGTTGAGAGAGTTCTGAGAGAACTGTGACTGGCCCAAGGTCTCCCAGCAGGCTTCAGGTGGAGGAGTGGGGGAACAAACCTGGTTCACCAGTTTAGATTCCACTGCTCATGTGGAGGAGGGGAGAAACAAACCCGGTTCTCCAGATTAGAGCCCACTGTTCTTAACCACTGCACCAGACTGAATGAGATCATAAACCCAATAGTGTGGTTTCAAAGCAGGGCAAGCTCAGTGTCCTGGATTTCCATTGCTTATCTCTAAAACAGGAGCTCAGTAGGTGCTGAGACATGATGTAGTTTTTTAAACAAGGTTTTGCAGACTGAGCAAATCATGGGGAGATGCTAGTGATGCCAGTTGCCCACTAGTAGCAGGTGGTCTCCCCTCCCTCCCTCCCTCCCCCCCACTCTTGCTTTTTGGAGTGGCAGAAGAAAGGCCCAGGACTGGAAATTACATCTGGAAACATGTGATGTCACATCTTCCCCAAAACAGGATGTGACTTCAGCACATCAGAGACAGCCAGAGCGTTGTCTGATGTGCTGACATCACTTCTAGGTTTTTGAGCACCCCTGAACATCATTTTCACCCATCACCCCTCCAGGAAGCTCCTGGGTTCCTTGGCTGGCAGCCTAGAGTCCTTGGGAGGCACGAACATTTAAACCTTTTCATTTCATCACCAGAACCCACCTCGCAGCCACTGATTCTACCTCTGCTGTGGAAGGTATACAAGTACCCATTTTTTTCCGCAGCAGGTGTAAATGGACCTCAGGGGGTAGCTTTTCTTAACAAGAGGCAAGGAAAGGGTTACTGTTATTTCCCCCACCCCCACCCCGATAAAGCAGCCCTGACATCTAAATTTGAAAAAGAAAAATATGAGCCAGACCATAATTCTCAGTTGATCTGTATTAATATGCCTCTTGTGGAGCTCCCAGACATTAAGGTGCCTGAAGAAGAAAACTGAAATCCCATATAAACTGGTTTGGTTGCCAGGTCCTCCCTTACCTGGTGACCTTTACTAGGTAGACTATGTTTAGGGGGTGCTTTGACATGGCCTTCCCCAGTTGTCTACGCTTTGCCACCAGCAAGCTGGCTATTCATTTTAGTGACCCCGGAAGAACAGAGGGCTGAGTCCACCTTGAGCGGGCTACCTGGAACCAACTTCTGTCGGGGTTGAACCCGGGTCATGAGTGGAGTTTTGACTGAAGTACTGCAGCTTGCCACTCTGCACCACAGGGCTCCTTCACCGGACAATGACTTACTAGGAATCATTTCAGCATAAACATGCAAATTGTTCAATACATTTTTCTGAATCTTCGAGGTCTGCAACCTGCGGCTCTCCAGATGTTCATGGACGACAAATCTCATCAGCCTCTGCCAGAATGCTGGCAGGGGCTGATGGGAATTGTCATCCATGAACATCTGGAGAGCCGCAGGTTGAAGACCCCTAACCTACTGTTCTTGTATTATGAGAAACAGAGGGGGAAAATCGCCTCTATCCATACTTTACTTTGGCTCATTCCGCACATGCAGAATAATGCACTTTCAAACTGCTTTCAGTGCTCTTTGAAGCTGTGCGGAATAGCAAAATCCACTTGCAAACAGTTGTGAAAGTGGTTTGAAAACGCATAATTTTGCGTGTGCGGAAGGGGCCTTTGTTTGCTTCTGAAGGTGCAATCAGATGGGGGGGGGTTGTTGTTGTTGTTGTTGTTGCTGTCTATTTGTATCCTAGATCCAGGTTGGGAAACTCCCGGAGATTTGGGAGGGGAGCCTGGGGAAGAGGAGGACAGGAACCTCAGTGGGGAACGAGGCCACAGCGTCCCCCCTCCAAAGTATCCATTTTTTTCAGGGGAACTGCAGTCTGGACAGGAGCAGTAATTCTGGGGGGTCCCCAGGTCCCACCTGGAGACTGGCATTCTTACAAATGGGGGACACAATCACTTGCAGCACTTATACAAGAAAATGTCCTGGTGGATTTTGCCCTGGTGGTTCTGTTCTGCCTTTTTCCTGCTCTGATACCTTAATGCCGCTGCCCCCGCCCCCCCAGTCCTTTGCTAGTGGAACCTTCTCACCTTACCTCAGGCAGTAAAGTTCTTTCTGTCTCTAAAAGTGCTGAGAAATCGTTGCTAATTACAATGGTATCGATGTGACATGAGGCAGGAGAGCCAAGAAACCCTTTCGCACAAGGCTTCTTTGGTTTTAGCTCTGAATCAATGAAAGTACAATTTGAAGTACGATTTGATCCCTGTTCCCACATCCCCCCTCCCACATTTTTAAGGAACTTAGAAACTTTAAAACTTTAAAGGCCAATAATTATGAATTTTCATTCTGCTTCCTCTCTACCAATCTTATTTCTACATTTAAGCCGCCATAAAATCTGTTTTGGATTTGGATCTTCAAGATATTATGGGGAAAAGTTTTCTTGATGGAAAGGTCTCGGTTCGTCGAATCCAAGATTTCAACGGTGTCCCTCACAGAGTTCTTCATGCCTCTAAATTTGCCTGATAAGCAGAATGTCAGTTGGCCCAGCAATACTTGCAGCTGGGCCACAAATTGTGAGAAATGGGTCCTTTTTAATTTCTGATTCATGGGGCTGAGAAATGCAGGACAACCTGCCCAGGGAGGGGAAAACACAGACACCTTTCCTTGTCAGTTTAGTCTCCTCCATTCTGATCAAACTCACTTTCTTTGATATTTAGCTCTACCTTGCAGATAAGCCCAGAAATATTACCCACTGGTTGAATACTCTTTGTGTATTCCAAGTAGGTATAAGCAGTGGTGGGATTCAGCAGGTTCGCACCAGTTTGGCAGAGCCGGTTGTTAAAACGGTGCTTGCAAACAACCAGTTGTTAAATCATTTGAATCCCACCACTGGTATAAGCCAGACAGCATCCTGAGAGCAACACACACCCCTCTTCATTTTCAGCAAGCAGCAAAAGAGGAGATTGCATGATCAAGGAAGTGGTTTCTTCTCTTTAACTAAGAACAATTTAAACCACAAGGGGAAAAAATCATGAATCCCAGGTTGCAAGAGACCAAGCTTCCTGTTGTGATCCTTTTGCTGGTTTATGTGAGAGATAGGCCCCCTCTGCACAGCAAATGTATAATGGGTTGCAGTCAGGATAAAGAAACCAATTTCCCTGTTTTCGTGTTCACATGCATCCGTGCAGGCAGCGATCGGAGCCCAGGGAAACAATCCAGGTTGCTGTCGTGCCATCTCACAGAGACATGCCTTTTTTAATCACTTCCCACACATGCGTAGCTATGCAGGCATGCACAAATGCAGGCATGCCCCCACAACCATGCCAATGTCTCATGGTACAACCATCTGCGTCTGCGTAGCTATGTAGATGCAAGCCACACATAAATTTTTTTTAAGGAAAAGGGGGGCAAAAATAGCTTTTTAAAAGCAATTTAAAAAAAACGGGTTGGGGAAAATAACACATGGTAGACTTGTTTTGGGTGTGGGATTTGTGTGAAGTCCCCACCCCCAATGATTATTTAGTATCCTACACCCGTGTTTATTGGCCTGTGCAGAAGGGGCCATGGTTCTGTGCTGTGATTTTCAAGTGTTTCCCCCGACTTCCATTTTTAATAGCAATGTTTCAGGCCTACCCAACTGTAGTTGAGGCTGAGTATGGGTTTTTGAAGGGCACACCAAAGAAATATACAACCCACGTAACAAAGTTGCTTGAGCCCTTCTGTGATGCTTGTGGCCCATTGAGATTCTCTAGGAATATCTAAGATCCTGACTATGCCCCATACCCTGATTTCTCTTACCAGGGTCTGCGGTGCCAGCTAGGGTTGGTAACCCCTTCCTCTGCACTGTTTTCCTGACCTGGAATGGTCCTGGGGAGTGCTATTTGGCCTGTTAATGAAATCCCCCAAACTCACATCTAGCTACTACTGCAGGTGGGGGCTCTGAAAGCAACCTGTGTGTAGTATAGTGGTGTTGTGGTTAAGAGCAGGTGGACTCTAATCTGGTTAACCAGTTTAATTCCCCACTCCTCCACATGAGTGGTGGACTTTTATCTGGTGAACTGGGTTTGTTTCCCACTCCTCCATATGAAGCTTGCTGGGTAACTTGGGCTAGTCACAGTTCTCTCAGTACTCTCTCAGCCCCACCTACCTCACAAGGTACAATACAGTAATCATTATTAGGCATCAAAAAGAGAAACACTGAATTAAAAAAGACAGGATAAGAAAACTGGAAGGAATGTCGAAAGTGTACAAACATAATATATACAGAGAGGGAAGTCCAGAGGATTATTTCAGAGTATTAATCAAGAAATTGGCTACCATTTCCAATAACATGGGATCCTGGTTATTCAGGAGATAATTCAGTTTGGAGTTAGGACAAGGACCTGCCAAAATTGGAGCCTTAAGAAAAAAATTGGGTCTAAATTCCATAAATGTTGGTCAGACAAAATGTGCTCTAGTGACTCTCCAGAAGTTAGACCAAATGCGTTCTGGTGTAGAGATTTTCCTTAAATCTCTCTCTCTTGGAGATACAGGGGTGTCTGTTGTGAGAGAGAAGAAGGGAAAAGGAATTTGTAAGCTACCACATGACAGACTACTTACAGGTGTGAGAGAAAGATGGGGTATAATTGCTCAGTGAACTCCCTCCTCCTCCTCATCTTCTGTAACATGTAAATTGGACACTACCTGATATACAAAAAACCAGATCATTAAATCTTCAGTGAGATACATTCTCCCAGGAGTGGTGCAGTGACACTTGAGGTGAAGTCTTGAGACAGATTTCAGCTGTGAATGATTTTCAGGAAAGTGAAATGCTAGGGTATATGTGGGAGCATTTATTTTACTTCAGCATATTGTTCCCCTCCCCGTAGTCTGTAAATTGCAGTCTTCTCTAAACCTTATTAGCCACATGATGTTCAGACCCAAGTATACAGATCTATAAATTCATTTTGGTTCTTGCAGATCAACAAGGCTTCATTTCACATTCAGCTATCTTGCCTTCATCTTGTTTTTGTGCCCTTTTTGCTGACTGGTGGAAGATGTTCAAGAGGCTGGCCAAGCAGCTGATTCAGGAGCTGGACTCCGAAAGGAAGCTAATTCCTCTGACCAGCCTGGCATATGCGGAGAACTTCCGGCCCCTCTCTTTGGTGACGAAAGTCGCTTCCAGGTTGCCTTGGCATTCTAGGAAATATTCCCCAACCCCTTTCAAGTTGGCAGATATACTCCGGGAAGGAGCAACGATGGAAATAGGTGGGTTGTTCACAAAACACCTTTGTGGGTTCGGGGTAGGGGCATACCTGCCAGAGGGACATGGGGTATCCCATGTCCCTGAGCACCACCCACCTGGCCAAGTGTGCCCCCTGGGCGCTCCTTGGCTCAACCCCGCAAGACAAAGAGGCCCAGCAGGGAAGACGCAGGGCTGCAGCCACCCAGTGGAGGTTACAGAGGGCCAGCAAGGGGGGTGGCAGCAGTCGGCCTGCCACCTCTGCCACCTCCCTGCCTCATCTTCCCTGCTCACCCCCACAAGAGGAAGAGACCTAGAACCACCCACCTGGCCAAGTGTGCCCCCTGGGCGCTCCTTGGCTCAACCCCGCAAGACAAAGAGGCCCAGCAGGGAAGACGAGGTGGTGCCACCGATGGAGGTTGGGGCCAAAGGGGGGTGGCAGCAGTCGGCCTGCCACCTCTGCCACCTCCCTGCCTCATCTTCCCTGCTCACCCCCACAAGAGGAAGAGACCTAGAAGGGAAGATGAGGCAGGGAGCAGCGGGCTGCTGCCAATGGATGTTGAGCTGGGGCTGGGGAGTGCAGGGGCGGCAGTAGCCAGTGAACCAGCAGCAGGCTCGCTGCGACCCACTGACTTCTGCCACCCCCTTCCCCACGGCTCTGGGGTATATATTGTCCATGTCCCAGGGTGGGGAACCAATCAGTAAGCGTTTGGGTGGAATGTGCTATGCAAAGGTGTGGTTGAGTGCATTGTAATGTGGGTGGGGTTTTTCAATCCAGGGAGTGATTCACATTTGCATTCCCTGCAGCAGCAACAGTTTTAGTGAATGCAAACCCTGTGTCTTGGTGGAGTCCATTGTCCATGAACCCAGCATGCCCTTGGCCTTTGATTCTGGTGTTTTTAAGTACTGGTAACACTTACTGATTGGTTCCCCACCCTGGGACATGGACCATATATACCTCACTAAACATTCCCTTCTCACTGGACCAGGGGCGAATCTAGGAAAACTGGAGCCTGGGGACAAAATCTGAGTTTGGTGCCCCCCCCCCCCAGGTATGGACTGCACCTCACCTCTCCCCCACAACGCACTCAAACAATGATTTTTTGCACCCAGCTCACACAAACCCCTCCCACCTACCAGCAAAACATACATGGCTTTCTCCCCACCACAACTCTCTTTTCCTTAATTTGTGTCCTCACACCCAACCCTATGAGGTGCAGGCTTGTTAGGCCTCCCAGAAAGAGCTCCAAGCCAAAGTGCAAGTGGGAATTAACTTTTAAGCATGTAAATCTCTCACTAAGTCACCCCCATCTGAGAAGGTTTTACCAAACAAATCACCTACCTACTCCCCTGGCAGTGAATGCAAAACAGGCATGGCTCTCTCTCCCCACCACTTTCCTAATTGTGTCCTCAACCCAACCCTGTGAGGTAGGCTGCTAGGCCTGAGAGAAAACAACAGCTCCAAGCCAGTGCAAGGGGAAGCCTCTAACTTTTTTAAGCATGTAAATCTCTCACAAGTCACCCCCCCATCTGAAGGTTTACTAAACAAAAGTCAGCATCATCTTCAGTTCTGCTTGCTGCTTCCCTGGGCTCCCTGCTCCAGCTGGCCCTTTTCCCTGTCCCACTGCAGGTTAAGGCTAATAAGGCTTGTCACTATAGGGTTAGAGGGAGGGGAGGCGAGCTCCCCAGTCCTGCTCCTGGGCGCCCAGTGGGACTTCTCCCCGCCCCTGGACACTCCAGGCCCACCCATTCTGACCCAGAGTGGGGTGGTGGGCTGACGACAGGCACCTGGGGTGGGAGCAGTCAGCCTGCTTCAGTGCCTGCTTGCTAGGGCTTGCTCAATCCCTCCCTGTGTAGGAGGATGTTTTGGCGCCCCCCACGTGACCTCAATCGATGCGCCTGGGACAAGGGGTACCCCATGTCCCTAGGCAGGAACGCCAGTGCACTGGACACAGCGTATAACAGACTTCCCTCTGTGATACACCTCTGAAGATGCCAGCCACAGATGCTGGTGAAATGTTAGGAACAAGATCCACCAGACCACAGCCACACAGCCCGGAAAATCCACCAGAACCAGTTGAATCCGGCCGTGAGAGACTTCGACAATACATCCACTGAAAAGGTTTTTGATTCTTGCATCATGGTGTTGAGATATGGAAAGACACATTTTGGACATGCATTTTATTTTGTCTTGTGCTTTTCCAGAGTTGAAATACTCCGAGCCACTACTGTTTTCTGTGAGCATGTCCAAAAAATCCGGAGCGAGGCTGAACCTTAAGATCCAAAGTGCAGGAGTGAACATTGGTGGCTTGGGTGCCACTTGTTTATCTTCCTCGCCAGTTTTGGTGAGGAAAACCTACATGGACACCAGAGACCTGTGGTGAAGCGATTGCACTTCTTCCTTTGTTTCCTACCACCAAAGGTGGGGGATCAGGGGAAACATGATTCTTCTCCATGCTCTCTTCAGAACACTTGCAAAACAGGGCAAAGAACCACCGTGCTGGTCAATTTGTGCAGGACAGAGGCCTGCTAACAATGGCCCTCCAAACATTAATGGATTACTGTTGATTGCTTAACTTACTGGTAATATATTTAGCAGAGAAGCAAAAAAGAGCCCAATAGACAGTTGCTGGTTTTTATGAATGAATTTACTATTAGCAATTCAATGTGCTCAAACAAAGAAACATACTTTATAACTTCTGTCTACGTGACTAGTCTCACATAGGCAATGCTTGGGTTAGCTGACCAATAGCTTAATCAATGGACTGGCCATAAAACTCTGGTCTCAGTAGCTAATTAGCATGCACACAGTTAACCATGTCTGAATTGTGACAGACTCTTGCAAATACCAAGAATTACGATTCCCATCAGCTTGTCCAATTGGCCATACTGGCAGGGGATGATGGGCTCATAGTCCATGAATATCTGGAAGGCCATCGTTCGGAGACCCCATGTGTAGGATATTAGCCCTCTTGAGGCATTCAAAGCATGAGCACTTCGCATGCACAGAGGAGAATGGACCCCAACCACAGGCTATGAATGACCTTAGAGACTCATGCATACAGTAGAAATGCTGAACATTTTTGCAGGGAATGTCTTTGATGGATGAATTTATTGTGGTTGACTGACATTCTGATATAAACTGACGACCAGGTCCCTTTAGTCTGCCACCAAACACCTCAAATACCTGCTGAACAGGTTTGCACCCTTTTTTCCCCAAAACTGTGGCAACAGCGCTGCCAATCTGGACAGATTGGCAGCTATTAATATCATTAAGGACTATTCAGATAAACACTAAATGATAGGATTTTTAAAAAAAGAACAGTGTTGATTTATGATTGATTTATATGATTTGCGACTAATTTGGCTATCTATTTAGACAGTTCTCTGCCAAGTGGAAGTGGAGCTGTACATGGATAGAGGGAACAGAATTTATACAAGGGTGTGTATGTGTGTGCACAAAAAGTCAATTGTGCTATGCCCACTGTTAGGAAATGCTACAGAGAAGCAACCTGCCATACAACCAGAAACAAGTTGAAAATAGAAAAATGTTACTCCTGGGCCTCTGGGAACTAGGTTGGGGGAATCCATGGACTCCCCAGGTGTGTGGAGCCAGTCTGCATCCTGGAAGGGCATCAAAGCGCTCGAAGGACTCTGGCAGGCCACCCTGATCTGGCTCCTCATTGCAAGCAACTGAACACAGTGTTTGGGAGTTTTTTCGTTCTGGTAGTGGGGCTTAACATTCTTTGACCCTCTTATCACCTTTAGGAAAGTCAAGACATCGCTTGGCTTGATCCAACAAATCTACCCAAAGCTGCAGTTATATGTTGTGACGGAGGTCTTTGAGATAATGGAGCCACTACTGATTGAAGAGGCCGTCCAGGGCGGAGGCCAGGGAGAGGTGACGGTTGTGGAGATATTTAAGATAGAGGTTTGTGGCTCAGCCTGTTTCTTTCCCCTTTTTATTCCATTGTTGTCTTGCTGATCCTGGAAGACCATTGTGGAATTTTGAAAATAGAGAGCAGATACTAAATGGCTGTCATGGTGGAGGCAGTGGTGGGAGTAGTAAAAAAATAATGACTGTCATGGGTGAAAGGTAGAATTGCTAGCTCTGGGATGGGAAGTACCTAGAGATTTGGGGAGTGGAGCATGAGAAAGGCGGGGTTGGGGAGGGGAGAAACCACAGTGGCCTATAATGCCACAAAGTCCACGTTCCAAGGCAGTCATTTTTTGAACTGGAAGGAGTCTCAAAGCAGCTTAAAAACTCCTTTCCCTTTCCCTCCCCACAACAGACACCTTGTGAGGTAGGTGGGGCTGAGAGAATTTTAAGAGGACGGTGATTAGCCCAAGACCACCCAGCAGGTCTTGTGTGTAGGAGTGGGGAAACAAACCCGTCTCACCAAATTAGAATCTGCTGCTCATGTGTAGGAGTGGGTAATCAAACCCAGTTCTCCAGGTTAAAGTCCATCGCTCTTAACCACTACACTACACTGGCTCCAAAAGTACCAACAGAGTTTGCTGACAGTTGAAAAGTGCTCTCGGTTAACTTGCTAATTCAGCAGGAAAGAGGAGTGATTTCACTGATACCGCTATAGGGCGAGTGAGTGACAGGAAGAGCTGGGTCCCTGGGCCAGGGATGTGGGGGGGGGGGGGGCTTGGGTTTAACCCATTGCATGTCTGGCGGGGGCGGGCGCTTTTGTGCACCCACACAGGCACAGCCTGCATCGCATGCTTGCAAGCTGCAAGCCAGCCGGAGCCCAGGAAAGAAAGTCTCGCCTCTCGTGAAGCAGTCTTGCAAGAGGCGAGACTTTATTTCCTGGGCTCTGGCTGGCTTGCAGGCTGGAGACGGGGCTTGGGGAGGCGGGCCCCCATCCCCTGCGCCCTGCCCCTGAACCCACCCCATAAAATTCTATACCTACATCCCTGCCCTGGGCCCTGTCTGCACTCAGCCCCCCGAAACCTGGAACTGACCCTGCAGGTATGGAACCTGTCCTTAATCCAGTCACAATTTGGCGTGAGGTTCTTTGCCAAACCCTTAACAATTTGTCCTTCAATCTCCAGGGTCTGGACACAAGAATGAAAAGGAAGTACCTGCAGATTCCCCGTGGCACAGTGGTGGCCTATGTGGTTGAGAAACTCCGCACCGCTGAGGAAGACCTCTGTGAGTGAAAACTGTTGTGCACTTGTATTAAAATGGGATTGGAGGCAGGGAATGTTTTCACAAGGGCTATTAGGGCTGGCAGTCTGCCACCAAGCTCCCCCAAGAGGTAGGGCAAGAGGTGGACATGATGTTGCATGACATATTGACATCACTTCCCGGGCCCCTTCCGCACATGCAGGGCAATGCACTTCACATATTTGCTTCAGACTTGCTGGTCCTGGTTTCTGGGCCTGCCCCTGCCCCTTTCAAACACTTGTCTTTGTAAGAATAGGTGGAGGGCCAGGAAGTGAAGTTCAGGCCAGCAAATATGTGAACCACATGGAGTAGCCCTCATTGTGAATTATCTAGTTCATCAAGTCAGAACCCCAACAATGCCACTCACACCTTCTAAGACCAGGCTTAGAGAGTATAACTCTGCTTAGAGGTGCACTGTGAATTTCCTCCAATCCTGTGGAACACCTTTGGTCCAGTGCTACATTTTGGAAGGCACAGAAGAAGCCGCCTCTGCTTGCTTATAACTCTTTTATAACTGCCGAAGCCGCCTCTGTTTTCTTGTAACTCCTTTATTTCTCTTTTCTCCCCAGTATTTAATTGCCGTCTGAGTCAGGAAAAGTCAGTTTCCCGTCTGACTTACGATGGTATGCTTAATTTTTTTTTGTTACTGGTTCATCCTATATAATAGTTGCCATCAATGTACATTGAAGGAGGCCACGAGGAGAGAAGGGGTGGAGAGAAGGGCGGAAAAGGAGAAATCAGCAAGGACACGAAGTCCAGAGCAGAGGCGTGTGAGGGCCATATGGTGTCCAGAGACAAAAGCCCCTCTGGGCACCCCCCCATGTCACCCTGACATGGCACCCCAGCAGCTGCGGAGCCCCGCCCCCACCCCTTCACCCCCCCACTTACCTGAGTTTGTGGGTGATTCTTTCCGCCAGGGCTGCTGGGCAGGGAAGAGAAGATGTCTGCGCTGCAGCCAGCCCCTCTTCTCTGCCCAGCATCACCGGACCAGTGGTGCGAGAGGGGCGAAGAGGGAAGCTGGCTGGCCTTCCCCGCTTTCTTTCCCCCCCGAGCAAGCAGCCCTCTTGGGGAGAAGGGAAGTTGCTGGAGGGGCACCTTCCCCGCTTTCCTCACTCTCGTTGTCGACAGGCCGATGGAGGCTGAAGACTCTGGGGTGGGGAAAGGCATCTGGTCACATGGTGGACCGATTTTGCACCCCCCACGTGGCCAGATTACCCCATGTCACTGGGCAGATACGCCTCTGGTCCATAGCTCTGTTAGTGACTTGGTTCAGACATTACCAGACAACCATTGTTTACCTAAAGGAGGACAAGTGCGAATTCTCCATCCAGACCAGGGGTAGGGAACCTGCGGCTCTCCAATTGGCCATGCTGGTAGGGGCTGATGGGAATTGTAGTTCCTGAACATCTGGAGAGCCGCAGGTTCCCTACCCCTGATCCAGACCATTCCATTAATTATGGTTAGTTAGGATCCTGTCCCAAGCAGGATTGGAAACCATGTCATGAAGTTGGTTTTTAACCACTGCTATACCCTTTTCCACAAAAAGATCTCAGGAGATGTGTGAATCAATCCACCACATCTTCCTGGATCTTTTTTGTGGAGGAATGCTCCGCTGGGGTCCTAGTGCCTGCCTTCCCTATTCCCCTTCCATTTATCTTGCACTATTAAAGCCAGCATGGTGTAGTGGTTAAGAGCAGATGGAGTCTAATCTGGAGAACCGGGTGTGATTCCCCACTCCTCCACCTGAGTGGTGAAGGCTTATCTGATGAACCAGATGTGTTTCTGCACTCCTACATTCTCAAGTTGCCAGTGACCCTTTGACTAGTCACAGTTCTTTGGAACGCTCTCAGCCCCACCTACCTCACAAGGTGTCTGTTGTGGGGAGAGGAAGGGAAAGGAGTTTGTAATCCACCTCGAGTCTCCTTACAGGAAAGAAAGGTGGAGTATAAATCCAAACTCTTCTTTTTCTTCCATAAGCACTGCTTTCATCAAAACCATTATCCTCTGCACTGTTAAACATAGCATTTTGATAAAAGAGCATGTATGTTGCTTTGAACAGCTATCATCAATGTTGTTTTTCTACAGTTGCACCCTCCATTTTGTTTCCCATTCAGTTTCTGTGCTGCTGCAGGAAACAAAATGGCAGGCGCAACTGTAGAAAAATGGAAGTGTTGTTGATAGCCATCTGGAGCAATATAAATGCTCTTTTATCGAACGACTGTGTTGAACAGTGCAGAGGACTACTACATTTTTCTCTTCTGAATTTTCCAATGCTGGAACTTAACTGGGGCTATGCAAAAAGGGCGAGGACCTGGAGATAAGAATCTGTGTTCACTATTTTTGCTAACTTTCACTGTTTTTTGGAGACAGTACGACAGGGTTGGTTCCTTTCTGCTCAAGACTAGTGGAGTTGAATCCAAATCACTGAGCCCTTTGCTTCCGTTTCCAAATCCAAATCTGTTTCTCTCTTTTCTCTTCAGCCTTCCAGGATGAGCTGGGCTCTTCACTGATAGGTAAGTGATTTTGGAAACAGCAAGAACAATGCTTAGCACTTACAGACTCAGAGCACTTTAGAGCGTTCGCACATGTGATCTTGTCATTGTTACAACAATCCTGTCAAACAGGTCAGGATTTTGCTGATGGTGGAACGAAGAATGAGAGGAAGCGGCAGGGCTGAGGCCTGTCTACATATTACACAGTAACCCATCTGTAGACTACTAGATGCTGAGTCCTTTTTTTCATTCCTACACGCACACTAATATGGGAGAAGTCTATATCCAGTAAGGTGCCAAGGGATTTTCCCACTGAGTTGGTAGCAATTCAAATCTTTCATCCAATTGTACAGAAGGACTTCTATTAGATGCACAATTATTGTGCAAGAGTCATTGTGCAAAAATATGGAGCAAAAAATGGTTTTATTCATAAAGGTAAAGATTCCAAAGAGACTTCCTCTCTACCAAACCAATTCCGCTTGAAACAGGGACTAACTCTCTAAGGCCATTCTCTTCTTGTGTAAGACATCCAATAGAATGCCTTCCACAGTATTCAAGTGTTTTGGGTCATAATTCATCAGTATTATATCACAGCAGCCAAAATTACTTAAATGAGTTCTGATAACCTAGGAACAGAATCATAAAAAAGGATGGTAGATATTTTGAACTAAAGAAATAATCCCCATACATACCAAAATTAATAATACATTAACATGACTTTATACACATCCTGAAAATTCTTGGTGTATAAATACAGTTCATAAATACATCTTATGTAATGAAGTTATATAAATTACTTCACTGTACATCAAAATGTGGCCTTCTCTTGCATGTGATCCCTGTGGGAGCTGAGATTAGTTTCCTGTTAACAATAGCATGTGTGCACAGCCTGATATTTAACTCAGGGAAGTGATTGAAATCAGTTGTAAACCCACTTAGAAATCAATCATAAACCCAGGAGTTCTCCAGCCCCCACCTGGAGGTTGGGATGCTTAGATGGAGATGAGTTTAGAGCCGGGCAGTGGCTCATAGAGAGAGGGGCTTAATCTTTTCCCTGCACCATTTTCCTGACCTGAAATGGACCCAAAAGAGGTGCTGTTTGCTCCACTGTGGGAAGTTATCTTTGCTACTTATAGGTTTGTCCAATAGGGCCAATAGCAGCTGCATATGTGGGTGTGTGTGAGTGTAAGAGTGAGAGACAGAGGCTTCATTGTGAAATGAGAATTTGAACCAAGATCTCTCAGATCATGGTCTGGTGTTCTGCTATACTCTGTCTCAGATAAAGATGTTAAGGTAACTGCTCCAGTTGAGGTGCAGCAGTTGAGAAGACTGTATACTTCCATATTAGAATACAGCCCTGAATGAATTATGAGATATCTTGTTCATTTTTATGCACTGTTTCTGTCAAAACTATTATTTTGTGCATTGTTGAATGTGATACTTTGATACAAGTGCATTTGTAGTTGATTGAACGACTATCATCAAGCTTTCAAACGGATGGGAGGGAGCAGGGCTAGGTAGGCACTAGGACCCAGGAGGAGCATTCGACAACAAAGGAGGTCCCGCATGTTGATTTCTGTGGCAGAGGAATGTGCAATCTACTAACATCTTTTTGTGAGACAGAGTATAGACTAGTTTAGGCTGTATCCCAGACAGAACAGTCGGATTCCCAATTCAGGTGACAAAGCTGCAGCATTTAGCTGGGGTGAGAAGTGGCAGTGAAAGGGGTGTTGCCTTTTCCAGTTCCAAGGCTGTAGAGAAATTCCCAGCCATTCAGGGTTACATTTACTCTTGTTGGCTTCCCTGAATGAATCATCATTTGAGCAGCCCAGGCTACCAGCCTATCCTCTGCTTTTCAAAAGATGGTAACTCAACAGCCAAAAAATGGCTTCTCCTGCCTTCAACCAGAAGTGGCACAGGCTAGGAAGTGCTCTTACTTCTCATTATTCTCTTGATCACGTGTAACTGTCAGTCTAAACCATCTTGGTGGCAGGGTTGCCAACTGGGTTAGAAAAAAATGTCCTATCCCTTTGATAGTGGCTTCATAGACAGAAAAGGGCAGCTGCAGCTTTTTGTGGCCTGGAGCTAAAAAGTATCACCTGACATGGCCAGAAGATCAAACTTATATTGAAGGGACAGTGAGAGGGACCAGCTGAAAAGTTGGCAACCCAACTTGATGGCTGGCCATGGACAAGGTGCTGGTGCTCCCAAATGGGTATCAAACTACACAACTCACAGAGCTGTGTAGTGGTTAAGAGCAGGGGTACTCTAATCCAGATGCTCCACATGAGCAGACTTTTATCGGAGAACTGGATTTCTTTCCCCGGTCCTATACATGAAGCCTGCTGGGTGGGGTAGTCACAGTTCTCTCCAAACTCTCTCAGCCCCACCTACCTCACAAGGTGTCTGTTGTGGGGAGAGGAAGGGAAGGAGTTTGTAAGCCACTTTCAGACAATATACGGCTGAGAATGCTCCAAGCTCTTCAACACTTCTTCAATTACTCCAGTCTGAACCCATTCATTGCACCTGATAGAACCCTGGAGGCCTCCCTCTGTACTGTGCCACAAAATATGGTTTCATTGGACATGCTGTGTGTGTAATTTAAGGAAGTGCTGTTCCAAGGCAGATGTCTAATCATTGTAATACTAACTTCTTTTAGGGCTGTCCAGCAAGTGAAAGATGCAGTCAGCAAAGGGCTTATGAGCCAATGCAGTGTACCTGAGATCCCAGCCCTGAGGGCGCCTTCCACTTTCTGGGAGATACTTTGGGATTTTCTCCTGCAGGGAGCCCGAAGATGTGGGCCTCGCTATTGTTGTCTCAGTCAGTGTAGTAACGTACTCTTTCTTGGTTAATGGACTGTTCTGGGAGCCCCTTGCCCAGATCTCTGGGCTGGGCTGTCTTTGTGTCTCCTTCTTCTGCTCCTTCCTCTTGACACACACTTGTCCCTGCTGTTCACCCCTCTTTCTAGGGGTGACACAACAGAACAGCAACACAGCAACCCAACAGAAATTGCACTGAAGATGGCTCACA
Organism: Sphaerodactylus townsendi; assembly: GCF_021028975.2. Taxonomy (NCBI): domain Eukaryota; kingdom Metazoa; phylum Chordata; class Lepidosauria; order Squamata; family Sphaerodactylidae; genus Sphaerodactylus; species Sphaerodactylus townsendi. Next base: position 6,924,343 of record NC_059439.1, on the reverse strand, counting down.
GCACAGCACAGAAATTGCACTGAAGGCCTAGCTTCCACTGGTTCTACTTTTAGATGAATTCTTTGTTATATGTATAACTCGTGCCCAAATCCATAAGCAATACAACAGTACCGCAAAGTATCTGAAATACACACCCTAATGACATTGATTAAAAAAACCTGTGTAATACAAAGCAAAGATCCTGTGTAATACAATGGCAGTCCACCAAGCTAAATCGGAACCTGGATATGTTCTGGTCTCATACAACCTTCAAGGCCAGAGGAACATAAATTCCATATGTTTGTGCATCACAATAAGACAATAGCTAATATGAATGGCAGTGATCTGAGACCGTCAGGGGCTGCAGTCTGCTCTGAAAACTCTGGCTGCTTCAAAGTGTCCTTTAAATGTCCTTCATGCCTTTTTCTAAGCCTTGATCTACACATGCACGGGAATGAGGTGGCTGAGTGGACTGTACTATTTCAGATGGCAGGTGGGTGATTTTGTTTTTCCACGTTCCCTCACAGAAAACGCTCCCTGCAAGGGCTGCCATCTGCACAAAAGTCCTGCAACTTTGACAGCAGTGCCTGGGGAGGTGGAGTTTGGAGGGGGAACACAGGCGTTTTCCCCACGGACCATATAGCCTGGGATAAGGAGGTGAATCATCCCGGTTTGTCCATAGCTTCTGGGTCTAACTTGGGCCCGCCCCACAAGATTTCCCTTATCCTGCGGCTTTCAAAAACTGCCAGATTGGCGGTTCTTTTGAAAAACCCCACGCCGCTCCCGCTCCCATTCCCACCTTGCCGCCTGCTCTCCCTGCCCCACAGCTACGGCCAAACCAAATGTCGGAAAAACGAGACCGTTCGCGCATGCATGGAAACGTTGCTGTGGAAAATGAAACTAAACCGGGGGCCGTGCGTAATCACCTGGAGTTCTTCCTTCTGGTCTAAACGCGAGAACAGGTGGCAACGTGAAGAGAGAAAGCGGGATACAAACATCCCAATATGTATGACCCCAGTTTCCCCCCGGGATATATGGTCCATGGGGAAAATGCCACAGTGGGAATGGGATATCTGCTGTTGCCACCCTCCAGGCAGCCCCTGGAGATCTCCTGATATTTTAAGTGATCTCCAGATGGCCAAGATCAGTTCCCATCCAGTTTGATTTCACTTTGAATACTTGTGCAAGGAAAACTTTTATCGACTGAAGCTTTCATCTAACTTCTTGCTTGTTTCCCCCCTGTTTTCTTGGCCCTGATTCTGTCCATGGTAACTTCATTGAACTAGTGGTGCTGTGTATGTCCCAAAAGCCTTTGCTATTTAGCAACAAATATTTATCTCAGATAAATAATTCTGGATTTAGCTGCCAGTGCTCCATATAAATGGCTCAACTGCTACAATCTCTTCCCCAGCTGGAGCTTTCCCTGGCTGGAGGCGTTGCCAATCGATCCATGTTGGAGTTGCTGAATGAGGACCTCCGGCCTCAGGTGGAAACCCTCCTTTCCCGCTTAGAGATCTTCCAGACTACTGAGAAAAGAGAGAGCTGTGATCTCTGGCGACCTCTGCATTTCCTCTGCTCCTCCGTGGAAGGTATTGTGGATGTTTGGGGTTGGTTAATCCTTGCTTTCACAGGGTCAGAGGGGTCTTGGGAGAATGGCTTTGACAATAGGGTTGCCGTGCCATGCCTGGCCCCCAGGAAGAGCACTGGGGAGGGAGGCATTGGCATGTATGCTGCTACATCATTTCTGGGGAAAAACCAGAAGTGATGTAGGGTAGTTTTTGGAATTGTTAGGAATCATTGGAAATTCTGTGGTAAACCATACAGTTCCTGGTTTCTGTGGGATATAGGAGCTTTTAATTATTTAATTGTTGAATATTTAATGCCATCCGGTTGGAACCGTTTTAGCAGACTTAGATTTTTATTGGAATAAAATGATTTTATTGTATTTTATTTACTTTGGAAGCCATCCTGAGTCTGCAAGGGAAAGGGTGGCCCATACATGGAATAAGTAAGTAGGTAAGTAAATAAGTAAATAAATAAAATTGCTGGAGCTACTCTGTGGGGGCTTTCACACATGCCGAATAACGCACTTTGCACCTGGATTTTACTGTATAAAGCGGCAAAATCCACTTGCAAACTCTTGTCAAAGCGCATCAAGATCAGCTTGGAAGTGCATTATTCGGCCTGTGTGAAACACACTATGTCACTTCCAGGGAAAACCTGGCAACCAGCAGGAACACAGCAGTCGGTGCAGTGTGATGATGTCACTTCCAACACAACCTGGAAGGCCTAGCACTCACCCCAAAACATTACATAGCAGGAACCAGCACTCCCCGAATCTGGCCAACCTGCTTCCACCTGACCACCAGCCGAGTATCAGCAGGCAGAGCTGTCATTGTTGGGAGTTTGCCTGCCATTAGTGGGCACCTGGTAAGCCTTCAGGGTCCCATGCATGTAGACCTGATCGCTTAAGGTGTAGTATGTAAAAAAGCTTTCTGCTACACTGTCTCTCAACACCCCCACCCCCCAAAAGGGAGATTAGTTAGGAAAAAAGTTTTGGTGTCCATGCCTGCTGATTTAGCCAGCACCAACTAGGGACATTGCAATTTTTTTCATTGAATGTGCTCAAAGACTTATCATGTGCAGAGGTATTGATCACACTCCGGGAATGACTATATCACTTTATTATCACACCTTTGGGATTTGTGTTCACAGACTTAGACTATGAGCTCATGCCCTTGTTAGAGGCCATTTTGGAGAAGAAGAAAATAGCCAAGCATCTGGAGATGGTGAGGCTCTTTCTTGCTTAGTCCCTTCTGTGTGTTGTTGTGGAAGATAAATGCCATTCAACCCAGCATGCAACATATATGGATTAAAAACTTGTTGAGAAACAGGAAGCAAAGAGTGGGTGTAAATGGGAAGTTCTCACAATGGAGAGATGTCAGGAGTGGTGTCCCCCAAGGATCCGTTTTGGGACCAGTGCTCTTTAACCTATTCATAAATGACCTGGAAATAGGGGTGGGTAGCGTGGTGGCCAAGTTTGCATATGATACCAAATTATGTAGGGTGGTGAGAACCACAAAGAATTGCGAAGAGCTCCAAGTGGAACTTGATAAATTAGGCGAGTGGGCTAAGAAATGGCAAATGCAGTTCAGTGTAGCAAAATGTAAAGTGATGCACATAGGGGCAAAAAATCCAAACTTCACATACACGCTACAGGGGTCAGTGCTATCAGTCACAGACCAGGAAAGGGATTTAGGCGTCTTAGTTGATAGTTCCATGGGAATGTCAACTCAATGCATGGCAGCTGTGAAAAAGGCAAACTCTATGCTGGGGATCATTAGGAAAGGAATTGATAATAAAACCCACCAAGATTGTCATGCCCTGATATAAAGCAATTGGTGTGACCCATACTTGGAGTGCCAGTTCAGTTCTGGTTGCATCTCAAAAAGGATATTGAGGAGATAGAAAAAGTACAGAAAAGGGCAACAAGGATGATTGAGGGACTGGAGCATCTTCCCTATGAGGAGAGGCTGCAGCGTTTGGGACTCTTTTTTTTTTAGTTTGAGAGGAGAGGCTGGGCTGAGGGGATATGATTTGAAGTCTATATAAAATTATGCCATGGGGTAGAAGAATGTTGACAGAGAGGAGAATTTTTCTCTCTTTCTCACAATACCTAGAACCAGGGGGGGGCATTCTGATTACAGAAAATGCTTGGGGAAGAATTGGGACTAATAGAAAGGAAACACTTCTTCAGCACGCTAGCGATGGCTGATTGGTGTTTGGAATAATACTACCACAGGGGAGGTGGTGATGGCCCACTAACCTGGATAGCTTTAAAAAGGAGCTTGGACAGATTTCATGGAGAGAGAAGTGGGTTATGGCTACATAATGTCTTGAGTCCTCTTTTGATCTGAGATTGCACCGTTCTGTAATGCCAATGGACCAGGTAGGATTCGGGAGCAACAGCCGCAGAAGGCCATTGCTTTCACATCCTGCCAGGTGAGCTCCCAAAGCTGCACCTGGTGGAGAACTGTGACTATTACGGTCTTGTAACCCGGCTTCATATGGAAGGGATGGGGAATAGAAGACCTAGGTTCTCCAAGTAGAGGCTGCCTCTCTTAACCACTCACATAATGCCGTGCGACTCTTTTTGTTCCAATGCTGCTGTTTTATTTATGCAAGATGGTAAAAAATTCAATTGATTAAAAACACATAATGCAGTTCAGGTGACTAAAGATTTCATTAGTTAACTGGTTTTGCTTTAATTGCACTGTATCTTAAATGCTCGAGTATCTGTTCTCCTCTTCAAGGTGGAAGTGTCCCCAGTCCAGCCAATTTTTTTCACTCAGTGTTTCCTAATTCTCCCTCCATATGTTAAGGCTTCTGCTCCTTGTGTCTTTTTGTACAGTATTAAGAACATAGGAACATAGGAAAGAGCACTGCCCTGGATCAGACCAGTCTCACATAGACCCAGCACTCTGCAACTTACAGTGGCCACCAGGTGCCTTTGGGAGAAGTCAACATTAGGAGGTCATGTTGGGGAAATTCTATATCCTCACAGGCCCATTCAGCTGGAACCACCTGAAATTAGACAAATAGGCACACAGAGAAAGTGTCTTTTATAGATTTATGGCAGTTTCGGGTTACAAGGAGAGTGTTTCTCAAACCTTAGGAGATATTAGGACAAAATCTCTCAAAGCAAATACAGAAACATAAAAAGGTTTTATACTGAGAATAAAACAGATTACATCAGTAATGCGTATATCAAAGATAGCCTCCTCAGTAGCCTGAAGATTTCAATTTTTTTACTGATGTTATTACAACCCTCCTAAAAATGTCATCACATTCCCCTCTAGAGAGCAAGATATGTTTTCTGTGTAAGTGCAGAAGATGTCTTTCTACTAAGGCTTTGTTTATCTATTCCTTGTTTTAATCATTTAGCCCCTGGGTACAGTATTAAGCAGCCATGTGGTGTAGTGGTTAAGTGCTTGCACTGCCACTCCACACTGTATCTAGGAGTTTGAGCCACCTGTGGGTCAGATATCCCTGGCAGCTGGCTCATGTATTTCTCTCAGCTCCAGCTACATCCATCCCATTTCCCTTGGTCGGTGAAATGAGTGCTACCTGGTCCTCATAGCTAGGGGTAAGAAGATAGCCGGGAAAGCAATGGCAGAGCTACCCACAGAAGAGGCTTACCTATGAAATTACTATTGCTTGGTGTGGAAAATCTCCTTAGGTACCCCCAGAATTAGGACCACCGACTGAAGTTGAAACTTTACCTTTTACTTTACAAAAGTAAAAGTAGATAGTCTTTATTGCAGAACAGGGTGACTTTTGATTCAGCAATTGTCCTGTTATAGTCCAGATAATTAAAGAGACCAATGTGGCTTCTGTCTGGCTATTTCTACACACATGACCCTGTATCCCTATTGATTAGCTAATTAATTGATAATTTCCTCCCATTAGTCAGCACTTTGATAGCCATCATCATAGATCATTTTGGTGGTCATAGGGACTATTCCTGCTACCTTCTTTACCAATAAAAAAAAGGTTTGGATCGATTCAACCCCAAAGACTTGGCATAGGGAGCCTCTAAGCCCAGTGGTTTCCCCCCACCTGGGGGGTCAGGACCCCTTGGGGATTGAGCTTGATCCTTTCCCAGGGAATTAAGCCAAAGAGACTCTCTGCATCAGTGTTCTCCATCTGTAAGAATGGATAAATGTTGGGGTTGGGGGTCACCCACAACATGTGAGGGAACTGTATTAAAGGGTCACATGACATTAGGAAGGTTGAGGAACCCCTGGCCCAGCTAGCCAGTGGCAGGAAATTGACTGCCAAGAAGTCCTCATGCCCAGAGAGTCTGGGAGAATGTTTTCACCATGAGAAATGGTATATGTGAGAATAGCCCCTTCCATGGTTTTACTCTCTGTCTTCTCTCTTTCCTTGATGTTGAAAGATGGCTGCAGATTTTGGAGATGGATTCTCTTCCGGGTGAAGAAGGGGAAGCACATTACGTTGATCCAACACATTCCTTGGCAGATGGCATCAGAAACAACTGGCAGTAGGAGATGTAGCTGCAAGTTGAGATGTTAAAAATTTGTGGGCTAGAGTCTGAAGCACAGAGCCAGGAGGCTCATTACCTGCCAGTGGAACAGCAAAGCATGTTCTGATCTGGCTGGCAACCTTTTGTCACTCAACCTTATATGCCCTGCAGATCTTAAGTGAGAATTGAAGTGGGACTAGGGTTAAAACAGAATCCAGACAAATTGCAGCTTCTCCTACAGAGGGTCAGTGGGAATTTCCCACAGAATTCAGCTACAGAGATTCAACAAAAAATTCAACAGCCATGGTGTAAGCAGGCTTGAATATGCTTTCACCCTCTCCCAGACCAGCTGGCATTCTCTCTGTTGGTGGAATGGAGAGACCACTGCCCACATGGTGGGCATTCCAGCCCTACTTAAGGTGAGGCCTGCTATCTCCTCCTGCCACCCTCAGTTCCACAATCCACCATCCCTGTTCCATCTTTGTGGAATTGCATCCATACAAAGAGGCCAGGATGCCTGCTCCTGGATCCCTAGGTCCGGGTGGTAAAATCAACATTTTTCAGAAAATCTTCTGTGAGGGCTTGGAAAGGTTTTCCTCACAAGCCAGCGCCAATGTGTGAACATTCTCTCCCCTCAGCAATCAATAAACCGAACTGGCTACATACACGGTTATCCCCATGTGGATCTCGATGTTGAATTTTATGGAGAATCTTGCTGAAATGTGGACCCAGCTCCAATCAGCTCCCCGGCAACTGGTCTGGAGGGATGGGTGAGAAAATACAATGATGAGTTGACTTCACAGTGACAGATTTGGCACTAACTTTGGTGAGGAGCTTTTCAAAGAGTTTCTAACTTTGTGGCATGGAACAACTATTTTTTAATTAAAAAAAAAGAAATCATTTTGATTTGCTTTTCGACTCATGGATAGCTCAGAGTCATTTGCTATTGTGACTGTCCTAAAAGTGGAGGTCTGAGGTGGTTTGCTTTATATGGAAAGCAGGTCTCTGGAAGGCAGTATGAGTACATTGTATAAGTAAATAAACTTGGGAATTTAGTTTAAGATTAACCTACCTTGAAGATTTATATCAATTGATGTACTTAAAGTTAATGCTAGACTGCTTCCAAGCCAATACTAGTATGGTTTACTCAATTCTATTTATGTTATTTTATTTAACTATGTTTTTCACAAGTCTTCCTTTCCTCACTGAAACTTCGTGGATTAGAGACTACAGGCATGAAGTAGAGAGGGGTTTGGATTTATACCCCCCCCCCCCTTTTCTTTCCTGTAAAAGGAGACTCAAAGGGCTTACAAACTCCTTTCCCTTTCCTCCCTCACAGCAGAACACCCTGTGAGGTGGGTGGGAGACTGACAGCTTTTAGCCACTGGAAGGAACTGTGACTGGCCCAAAGTCACCCTTGGCTAGTGTGTGTGGGAGGTGCTCAGACTATATCCTGAATCCCCCCCAGATAAGCCTCACACAGCCTGTAGCAGAGTGGCAGAGCGAGGGAATCAAACCTGGTTCTGCAGATTAGAGTGCACCTGTTCTTAACCACTACACCATATACTGGCTCTCTTTAAGGCAGTCCACTTGTCATTCTATAATAAGTATTATTCACTGAAAGAGTATTATTCTGAAATAGTATTATTCTTGGAAATCATTTGATTTTACAGTTCCAATCCAGATGGGGTGGGATAGCCCCCAGGAGGCTGACATTGGTTAGCAGTGCTGATGAGTTTGCCCTCAGCCAGCCAGCATAGGGAGGGCAAAAATGGGAGGCAGGGCAGTGGCTAAAAGCTCTGCAGTGCCCAACCTACTTGTGGTCATAGTTCTTCTACAGCTGCACCTGCACCTAATGTGGAGGCCGATGCAGCTGGGAGACACTACTGGAGAGCAAAGCCGACAGCAGTAGTCTGATTCCACTTCGGCTTTGATGCTGGGGAAGGCATGGCAGGACCAGTTGATGAACTTACAATGCACTTCTCTTTGTGCTGTGTAACTCTGTTAAAGCCCGTGCAGAGGGATTTTCAGCTTTTCACTGCCTCTCTAGGGCCACCTAGGAAGCCTTCTGGAGATAGCACAGTGATGCAGCAGCAACACAGGCAGCAGTGCCATCCCGGCCGCTCCTAGAGGGTCTGGGTTGAGGCCAGTTAGAATTAGGAGAAGTCCTAGGAAGAAAATAAAGAATGCCAAAATATTAATATACTTTTAATGCGGGGCCTGGAAATAGCTTGCTTTTAGAAGTGTTTCCCCAGACTCACATCTGGGAGTTGTTGTGAATAGGTCTTCTATCCCTAAGGGACTATTCTGCCGATGATGATAATTTTACTGGGCTGATGAATATTGTCCTGTGGCTTATTTATAATCATTTTTTTCATTCCTAGTAGGTTTGTGCGTTTGTTTGTTTGAATTTTATTATACCTGTATCTTTATTTTTTGTGATTTGTCTTGGAGCTGGTCTCCAGATAAGCACCAATATAACATTTCTAAATAAAATGAATGTGGATTTCTCTTGGCTTTGATCATTGTGTTTTTTGGGCTATCTGCATTCATGAGGCTAGAAACATGGACTGGGGAGCATACAAGATCACAGATGTTCCTTGGGTCCCACTACTCCCTACAAGAAGGGTGGATTATGAAAATTCCTTAGAAAGTCATCCTCTCTAGAGTTGGAGACAGGAGAGCAGAAGCGTGACTTTTCATTCATTTCATCCCTTTACTATTGCGTTGTACAGGGCCAATCCACTTAATCTTCAGAGGAATTCCCCTGATCTGCCTACTGTTTTTTCTGTTGGAAGAAGAGGGTCTCTTTAGGAGCAGTAGGAACTGTTGTTGCATGAAGAGCTGATAGTCTCAAAAATTAGGTACATGGAACACTGACTGAACACTGAAATAACAGAATAGGTGGAAACAATCTTAGGAGAAGATCTGAGGGAGGAAGATTTGCTTTTTATTATTATAATCAATATGATTTGCATCACATTTAGCTTGATGATCAGCTCACCTCTGATTCTTAATGATAGTCTTACTCTTTGTTGTTAGGGATCTTCCTACTTTTTATTCCCTGTGATATGATGCTGCTGACATTTTAGATCAAATGCGTTTTAGTGGCATATATGTGTTAGTTATAGTGGAATTTCTGAATGGACAACCTACCCCCAATGGGCCCAGGATGATGAAGAATGCTAAAATGAGAGAGAAGGGAATCATCATAAATGGAAACAAGTCTTTTCTTCTTCTACAACTGTGAGATGTCTTAAATGTTGATTACCTCTAGGAGTCAAGGGCCATCGTAGGTAGGGGGGGGGGGTCTTCTGGTTCTAACCCCATTACATGTTCGAGAGCCCCACCCCGGTTTTTTGTTTTTTTACTGTAAATTTTTTAGTGTTTTTCTCTTTTTTGGCCTGCAGCCGAGACACCTAGGTTTTTTTTTAGGCTACTTGTACCAAAATTTCAGGGATTTGTTGGGAGACTCTCTACCTGATGATGCCACTCAGGCTTGGTAGAGGTTTTGGTTCAGGGGTCCAAGCGTTATGGACTCCCAAAGGGGTAAGCTCCTATCCCCCATTGTTTCCAATGGCCGAGCTAATAGGAGATGGGGGCTACACATTTCAGAGGGGTCCATAACTTCTGGCCCCAAGAACTAAACTTATCCAAACCTAGGTGATATCATCAGGAGAATCTCCTACTGATACCTACCCAAGGTTTTTTTGAAGTTTGGTCCAAGGATGTCCAAAGCTAAGTGGACTCCCAGTAAGGGGTGCCCCATTGTTTCCAATGGCTAGAGCTAATGAGGAGGCAGGGGCTACACATTTGAGGGTCCATAACTCATTGGACCCCTTGAACAGACAAACTTCACCAAACTCCCTAATATGGGTATCATCAGGAGGAGTCTCCTAAAAGATACACACTGAACGTTTGGTGCTTCTAGCTTAGCAACAAGTGCACTCCCATTGATAGCAGGTACCCCCTGTTTCTCCCCAGATTCTCCTTTTAAATCCACCCCCCTCTCGAGCATGGATTTAAAGGGGAGAATCAAGGAATCCCAATTTAAACACTAGAAAGTGAGTGCTGTTTCAGGGTGGGGATAATCCCACCCCAAACAGCATCACTTTCAATCATTGTTAGCGAACTAGGGACCCCGAGTCTCCCTTTAAAGGTGGATTTGGGGTAAGGAGAATCTGGGCTCTAGCCTAGTTTAAACACAATTGAAAGTGATGCTGTTTGGGGTGGATTCCAGCATCACAGCTTGGCCGCCCAGCTGGGGAAGTGCTTGCATGCAAAACCGGGCTCCATTTTCCCCTAGCTATGCACTTCTCAACTGGAGGCCCAGGAGGGGCAGAAGGAGACTGTTGTCAGGAGCCCAGCCAGGCTGGGGGGCTGAGGGAGGAGTCTGCCACCCTGGCCTTGGAGAGGCTGCTTTTATAAGCATAGAGAAGGTTGGGGGGCGGGGCTTGGGAGAAAGGCAGGGCCATTGCCCAAAGAGGTGGAGTGGGGTGGCCCTGCCCCTGAATCCCTCCCATTAGAAATCTATACCCCTCGTCCCTGCTCTAAGTAGGGTAATATGTAGTGACTACATCCCAGTAGCAGAGAGTCAGGGTGGATGATCTGTGGTGCACATGCTGGAACAGACAGCAGCCACCAGACCATTTTTGCCTTGGCAAACCTGCTCCCTTCTTCCATCCCTAAAACCAAGGGTTCCAGTCAAGCTGGGAGAGTTAGGGGTTTTTCTGGACACTCAGGTCGAAGAAGGGGTGCCTTATTCTTGACCTAGAAAGTCAAGCTCGAAACCCTCCATTGGAGAAAAAAAAAAAATTCCAAGGAACAACAAACATACTTCTCTGCTTAGTATGCTGGAAAGCCACCATCTTGTCACCCAGCCTGGTGAGGGTCACTCAGCCCAGCTCTGCTTACCTTCTGAAGGGGGATCACTGCCAGAGAGAAGGGTGCAAACGAGAGCCTCCTGGCCTGTGTTTCCTCTGGTGGAGTGAAAACCAGAAGCTTTTCTCCTTGCAGCTCCAGGGATGACCAGAGGCAATCAGAAACACTTTCAAAGGGAAGTTCCACTCAACCTGTAATGTTTGGAAGTGAGGGAGGTTGGGATTCTTGTGCCCTGACTTGTGTCCTACACTGTAATCGTCAAAGTTTGGCTCTGGGATCAGACTTGTCAGGAGAGGTGCCAGCTCAAAGATCCAAAAAAAGAGAACAGCCGGCTCAATGGAAGGCCAGATTAGAAGGCAATGGGTGGATTTTCCCAAGAGTCCAATTTGGAAGCCATAGGCATCATGCTAGCATTTCTGTCTCTGTTTTGTTCCAATTATCTGCTTGGAGCTTCGGGGTGGCTATAAAAAAACACAACCTAGCATCCTGGCAGGAGAGGTGGACACTTACCGCTGGAGCAGCCACATCTCCAGCACTATGACCCTCACTTCTAGCAGGACCCTCGGAAGTCCAAGTCGATAGGCGCCATGGGAGTGACACCTCCTCCCGATTCACACCCAAAACAGGATCCATTCCACCTGATACAGGATATCTGCTTATAGGTGCACCAGAAATGACACCATCATGGCCTGGGGATGCTGATTGCCTCAATTCCACCTTGGGAATGTCCTCCTACTGCCATCCATCTGAGCAGTATGATGGAAAAGCAGCAGCAGTGGCATCTGCACCCCAAGATGGAGAGTAGGGGACCCTGGACACAACCCGGTTGTAAGGATTTCCAGTGGATTCTTGTTTCCCGCACAGCCTAATAACCTGGCCTTTGAAAGCCGGAGATTCCTTTGGCGAGGCGTCCGTGCCAGGACCTGCAACCCTGTACACCAACAGAATGCCTTTATCTCGCTTTTAGTATAGGTAGAGATTCCCGTTCCTCCATGAGAGCGGGGCAGAAGGATGGGTCAGTCCAGCATTATAACCTGTTATTTGAACGGCCGGGGTTGCTTCCACTGTTTCCATGCCATGTCGGAGTATTAGTAGTGCTTTCCAGGATACGTCTGAATAAACGGACTTATAATCAAAAAGCCTTTTATTTCTCTTTTGGGAGATTCCATTACATTATGGCAGGAATCCTAACTCATTTCTTTCTCTTGACTGTGTTTGGATCTCTGGTGTTCTAACATGCAGAGATTGAGTACTCTTGATGACCATGTGGAAGGAACGATTAGCCCCACTTAGAGGGGTTTCGAGCCTTCCCCTTCCAGGCTCGAGGATCCAGGGGGGATGATCCAGCCAGCTAGTGACTCTCTCCGACCTCGGTCCAGATTCCGAAGTCAGCCCTCTCTTCCCTTGGAGACTGATGCGACATGGTTCAGATGGAGTGTGGAGATGCCTTAATGAAATCTTTGGGAACGCTATCTATGATCGAGCTTACTGTTGACCGATTCATTTCCACCCGGCAACGTGTGGATTACCTGGAAAACCCCAGATGCAGCCAGTCCCTAGGGAGTTTGGATTATCTACCATTCATGCTGATACCTGCAGAAGTCCATTGAAAGGTTCCTGGACAAATACTTCGAGGATATTCCCAAGATCAGCACGGTAGCATAGTGACACGGGCTTTCGGCCCCAAAGTTACAGCCCGGAAGCAGAGGGGCGATAGCGAGGGTTGGATCGATGATCGGAAGAGGGTTCCACCACCCCACCTCGGCTGTACACAAACCCGAAGCCGAGCACGCAATGAATGGGTGGAAATCACTGGCAAGACAGTTGGGCGTGGAGGAAAAACCATCAGAGGAGGAACTGGATCCCCGATCCCTAATCGTTACCCATGCCCTCGAAAGCGAAGAAATTGGGACAATGCGCGGTGTTAGCCACCGTGCTGCCCGGGGCGTAAGAAACTGGTGCCTTGGGAGCGGTATGGCGAGCCAACTGTGGGAAGGAAGGGGAGAACGCGAAAGTCACCACCTTGGGACCGTGAAAACAGCATAAAGCAAGGAAATCCAAATGGGGAGTTGGGCCGTGAAGAGAAGGCCGTTAGCGTCAACAATATCAACAGAATCCTAGCGATTCATGACAAAGTGCTGGATCAGGTCAAACTGGATTTACAGAAGCGCCATATTGCCCGACAACTATCTGAAAGCCATTCAAACCCAGAATGAACTGGACTTTGGATTTCCAGCTCAACGAGCGAACGAAAGAGCCAAATTAGGTGGATGCGAGAGGTATTGCTTTACGCAGCATCAAGATACCTACAACAACATGACGAAGAAAGGGGAATTGTGGCTGAGGCGGGGAGCAAACTCTACGATTGCGGCAACGCGTGGGGAGAAGCGTTGGTTAGAGCCCCAGTGGTGGTGCCTACCACCTTCACCCTACACCGGCAGCCCCTCCCTCCTGCTGGGTATGGCGAAGCTTCAGCAGCCCAGTTCAACAGCTTTTCAACTTAGAGGCACCCTCCTCAACCCCCCTGCTCCTCAAGCGCCCCTACCCTGTCCAGATTTACAACAACCAGGTTACGTACAGCAGCAGCAAACCCTGGCACGCACCTGGAAAGAGCCGCATTGAAAGAGGGTTCTACAGACCCCCATCCCAGCTACGCTTTTGATGGTGCAGCACGTCCAAACTTCCCTTACTTTATTCTGCGGCTTTCGATGCTCATATGCAAGAATTTCATGATCCTATATACTGTTCTGAGCAGCCAAAAAAATCACGAGACATTGGAGTGCGGTGTTGGATGGGATTGCCCGCTAGAGTGGTTTATTCACTCTTTACGGAATTGAGTGCAGAGGGATCCCGATAATCTTTATCGCTTGGTAGCGGGCTTCCTCAAGCGTTAGCATCTCGCTTCCCAAGATCCCAATGCTTTAAGCGATTGCCATCCGTACAGTAAAATCCATCCAACAGGGCAGACGACGCTCCTTTTACTGATTTTGCCCGTGAATGATGCAGCGCCCAGCGACAATTAAGCGCTCCACCGGATCTGGCCCGAAGCGCATAGAAATCTGATATTATTTTTTGCGGCTTAATGGATATTAAACTTACGTGAAACAGTGATCCTTATTCCGGATCCCGCAAGCGCTTGCCAGTTGGATCGAGCTTCCGGCTGCGCTGGAGTTGCCTGCCCGTCTTGCCTATGCTTACGCTGGAGGCCGCTTCGCCGAAACCAAAGCCAACATGCCAGCGCCGGCCGCTAAGAAAACCAAGTCCGGCCCAGTGGCACAGGCCGAGAACACGTCGGAACGCCGTCGCCGCTTGGGGGATTGTGCCTCTATTGGAGGTCCACTGGCCACCTGGCTGCCAACTGCCGAAGAAGCAGAAGCCTCCCCCCCCTCGAGGCCCGCACTCCGGTCTGCCAAGCCTCCACGCATAAATCCAGCCTGCCAACTCAAGCGATCAGATCCAAGCTACTTTTGATGAGGATGTAGCCGAAGAGGAAGGCTTCAACTGCGATGCTTAGTCTTTCAGCGCACCCATGGATCTTAATCGCTTCTCTCTGCAGTCCGGTGAAGTGAAAGGCAGCACACCCATTACTATTTTGACTTCCTTAGCCAACCCAATGGCTGAAACATCTGGCGCATTTTAGCTCTACTGCACGCAATGGACTCAGGTTGTCTCACCTCGTCTTACTTGAAACCCGCATAATATGGCAGAGGAACTCAGTTTGAGACCGAGGGAGTTCCGTTGATGAAAATTATTCCGACTTTCGCAAATGGGTGGTAGCCCACTGGGTGGTGAGGGGTCCGGCCGGTTCAAAACCAACCCGGTACTTCTCCGTTTACCCAGCGATCATTGGGGAAAAGATTAGTTTCATTCTCTTGCTCCAGTTGCAAAACACTCCATTGTATTAGGTATGCCATGGCTACTTTTACGACACCAACCTTAGTTTGGAAGGAGCGAATACGCTGATCAATTCTCAGATCCCCCTACGGAGATCCTGCATGGATGGGGAAGATCCATCCCGGGTAGGGGAGGGGAAACGAACCATCGCTACAGCTTTTCAATGTACTAATTGTCGGCTCCCCTTGCTGCTTAGAAATCCAGAAGGCGTATCAAGACCTATCCAGAGTCTTCCAGGAACAGGAGTCTGATCGAAGCTTCCCCCCATAGAGATACCGATTGCAAGATCCTGCTACAAGCCAGAGCCCAATTTACCTAAGGGTAGGATCTATAGCATGAGTCCCACCGAGGAAAAGGAGCTCAGCGCCTTCTTAGATAAAAAATTTAGCCCATGGGATTCATACCGGCAATGCCCAGTACAAGAACACAACCCATGCAGCCCCTGTTTTGTTGTTAAGAAAAAAAGGCGGTTCGTTAAGACTTTGTACTGATTATAGGTGGACTAAATGCTGCGTTTCCATCTCCAAACAAATATCCTTTGCCCTTAATAAAGGGACCTCTTGGATGCCCTAGGCAAAGTATCGGGGATTTTACCACCAAATTGGATTTCTTGGGGAAGCTTATTATAGGTAGATCCGCATCCATGGAAGAGTACACAATTGATTTAACAGCATTTAATACAAAATTCCCGGGCAATATGAATATTTAATAATGCCCTTCGGTTAGCTAGAGACTAGGGGGGCTTTCACATAGCCCTCATAAAGCGAAATTATTACATGATTTGGTTGTACAAGGGAGTAGTCATTATATTTGGATGATACAAGTTTTGATTTCTACTCACAGACCCTATGGAAGAGCATGAGGCTTTTAGTCGGAAGTTTACAACGTTTACTCTGATAACTCCCTCTTTGTAGGATTGTCAAAGTGCTGTTTTTCACCAAACCCTCCACTTAGACTACCCTGGGCTGCTCAGATATCCTCTGACCGGTCTAGAAATGGACCCGGCTAAAGTAGCCGCGAGTGGTTGACTGGCCTGCCCCAACAATAGAAAGGGAATTACCAATCTTTCTTAGGCTTTGCTAACTTCGCCATCGTGACTTCATTCCCCATTTTGCCAAACTTGCCTTACCGGGCCACTGATCTTTTACTAAAGGAAAGGACGCCTGGCGGCCAGGCTTGACCCCCTCCCTGGTCGCCAGGAATTGCCAATTAAGCGTTCCAAGCAATGAAAACAACTTTCACAACTAGAGCCAATTCTGGCCACATCCGACCAGCCTGAGCTTCCTTTCATCGCTTCGCGTGGATGTAGCGGACAAGGCTGCCAAGCTGCCCTCTGGGTAGAAAGTAAAATAAAGAATAATAGAATTGGTACCCGTGCAGGCTTATTTATCCAAAAATTTTCTGGTTTGAACTAAACTGGACTGTCGGAGATAAAGGGAAACGCTGCCATCAGGCTTCGCGTTGAGCGCAGCAGCCATTAGTTTGAAGGAGCCAAGCACCCCTTTCATAGGATCTGGGTAGGATCATAAAGAATTTGTTTCGCGCTTTCCACACCCCTCAAAATGTCCAGCTAAACAATTACGTTGGGCTGAGATTTTTTTTTCTCTAGCCTTTCCTTCACGGTCCATTTTTTCCCGGTAGAAACAATAAACTGTTGGATGGACATTGTCCATACGGGCCCGGGGAGGCGCATCCCTACGGGATATTCCCATGCACCGCTTCTCTCTCCCTCCCAGCTGGGATTGGCTGTCACCAGCTCACAATCCTCACGTCACCCCTACCCACATCCCAGCCATCATCTCCCCTTCCTTCAAAGAACCTCAAGGAGAGGTGGATTACGAGAGCTGCCAACAGAGGAAAAGATGCACCTTCACGCTTTGGAGGATGGTGTCTGGAAAGGGGTGTTGGAAATTACGTTCCACTCCCCTCCGAAAACTTAGGTTCTTCAAGCATGCCATGATGTCTTTCGTCAAGGCTGGGCACCGGGTTTGTGAAACCCTTCATCTAACCCGCCCGCTCAGTTTTGAATGGCGCTCTATCGCAAGGGCGCTTTTGAGTCTTACACTTCAAAGAGATTGTTCCATGTAATGCGGAGGCCAAGTCAATACCTGGGAGAAGCCCTCGCGTTACTGGGAAACCTAATCCCGTTGCCTCCAAAACCCTGGCAGGTTATTTCAATGCGTTTTATCACTGACTTGCGGGACAGTCAATGGAATTACTGTTTTGTGGGTGGTGGTGGATCTCTTTTCCAAACGAAGCTTATTTCATGGCCCCTTTGCACCACCATGCCTTCCAGCTCCCAAACTAGTCCGGTTGTTCATTCAATCACATCTACCGCATACATTCCCTCTCCTGAGGTAGAGGTGGTATCGGATAAATGGCCCTCAATTCATTTCGATTTTGGAAGGCTTTCCTGGGTTATTGTTGGGAACCACACCACAGTCGTGCGCCGCCCACCACGATCTCAAAGTGGCGGGCAAAGTGAGCGGACGAACAAGAACACTAATTAGAGCAATATTTACGTTGTTATACTAAACTACCATCAGGACAACTGAGGGTGTGAATTTGCTTCCCTTCGCCCAGAGTATGCTTACAATAATGCAATTCATAGCAGTACGCAGAAAACCTCCATTCGAGTAGTCCTCTGGCCGATCCTTCCCGCCAAGGTTGCCCCAGCTGTCGGGCGGAGGGTAATGCAACCACCAGAATTCAATCAATGGGATTCGTCACTAGCTGAAGGCTGGAAATCAGTTCAGTCTGCAGCAAAACGGGCTCCAAGAAGCCCAAAAGTTTCGAACCCGGATGTAAACGCAGCTCAGAATTCCCTTAGGTGGTTGGGGCTTCTGGGTTTATTTGTCCACTAAAACCTTCCAGGCGTGCACAAATACTCAAAACTTGGCAAGAAATTACATTGGGTCCCTTTCCAGATTACAAAAGTGATCAATGTGATGTGTTACTGCTCTGTTTAAGATCTGCCTAATTCACTAAGTAACATTCATCCCTGTCTTTCATTTCCAGCTTGCTCAAGGGGAGGCTCCCTGCTTCAGATGCCTGGTACGGCCCTCCGGAGACAATTCCCCTGCCTAGTTATAATTGATGGACATAAGCGTATCAAGGAAATAGATGCTATCCTGGACTCCTTGCTTCTTTCATAGCGTCTACAATATCTGGTGTCATGGGTTGGCTATTCTTACAGCCATAATCAATGTGGGTGTATAAGGAGAATATCGATGCCCCTCTTTACAATTGTTGCATTTCACCAAGCTTTCGGACAAACCCGGGGAGGGGAAAAGAGGAGATTTCTTTAGAGAGGGCAGAGTGTAAGGGATCTCAATCGTTCTTGTTTCCTTCTTACAGCCCTAACCTGGCCTTGACGTGGAGATTCCTTTGGTCATACGGCGTCCGACCAGGATACCTGCACCCAACTTTCTTAATGAGAATGCTTATCTCGCTTTTGTATAGTAGAATTCCGTTCTCATGAGAACGGGGCAGGGGGGGATGGGTCAGTCAGCATTATAACCTGTTGTTTGAGCGGGGTTGCTCATTCCTGCCATGTCGTGTGTGTGTGCTTTCCAGGATGTCTGAATAAACGGACTTATAATCAAAAGCCTTTTTATTTCTGCTCTTTGGAATTCCTTACACCGGTGTTCTCTATAGTGTGTAAATCAGCTGTTTGTCTGGGCAATGGCCTGATTCCAGCTTTGCTCTGCTGCTGTTCCTTCGCCTTGCCCCTGATGTCTTTCTGCCTGTCCACCTGCTTGCATTGTAGTCCCAGCTTCTCTTTATAACCAGGCGTCTGAGCTTCGCCCCTGGCCTGCATTTGATTCTGTTTCCAGATTGGTCCTCTGGCATATACAGCAGGCATGCCTCTGAGAACAGAAGAGAGGTCATTACTCATAACTCGGCAATGAAAATGTCCTACCAGGATCCCCTGATGTTTCCTTTGCAGAAAGAGCGCTGGCGAAAGAGGCGGGAAAATCGCTGCAAATTGGCACTGAAATCTGCAGCAGGCAAGGCTGCTGTGATAAAAACCCTCTCAAGGAGAATTTCTGATCCATTGGCTTAGGAAGGCATTATTGTCAAGCTGTCTGCCTAGACTTCTTCCATCTTCAACCTCTGACAATAGGCTTGGTGGCGGCGGCAGGGGCGGGGCGAGGGATCCCGTGTCTCTCTCCTGTGTTTGGACTCCCTCTACCAGTAGGAGCAGAGTCTGTCCTCCCAGAGGTTTAATTTCACACAGCAAGCAAAGAAGGTGATTTCCCAACCCTGCTGCAATGTCATGCAAGATTAAGGGCGAGACTGGGAAATTCCATTTTTGGAAGCTATTAAAGTAAGCTCTTATTTCACTCTTATTTGAGTGTTCGAAGCACACTTTGCGTATAAAGCCAGAATAATCTGCCCAAGAATTTTATAGGGTGAGTTGCAGAAAAAGGAGGAAGGGGGCATTTAATAACAATAACAATACACTTTAATATCAATCTTTTATGATTTTGAAACTTGGTTAAAATATTAATATTTTGTGCCAAAAGATCTCCCTTGACTCTCTTTACAATATCAGTGCTCGTTATCAAAGGGTCCCCTTGGCAGGCCCTCTCAGAATTGTAGGTCTATAACAGGGGTCGCCAACCTTTAACACCCAAAGAGCCATTTGAACCCATTTTTCACGGGAAAAAACACACTTGGAGCCGCAAATACTTTTTGACATTTAAAATGAAGATAACACTATATATTTTGTTTTACCTTTATGCTCTGTATAAACAATTATATCTATATGTAATATATAATTATATTTACCCCCAAATGTCCTGGGATTTGCCCACCAGGAGTTGGCAACCCATGATAACCATGGCTGAGGATGATTCCGGCCTTCCTCCCTTCCATGATCTACAAGCTTACCCTCCACTGGCTAACTCTGAAGTAAACCTTCCAAGATCCACGTGCAAGGCTTTCCCCAAGAAGGACCTGGGGGAGGGGGAAATGAGGCCACCCAAAGCAGGGTCAACCCCTGACCCCTTCATTCAAGGGGGGCGGACTGAGGTTAGGATTGCGCTGAAAATCTGTGCTCCTGCAACTCTCTCCCGTTTCCCGCCCTTCATCGCTCACCTGTTCAAGAGGATCCACCAGCGGTGCTCCACCCCCACCCCGTGCCATGACCACCGGCATCAGCCAACCAGGCAGCTGGGACAGGGAAGCCGGAAGTGACTTGGGATAGCCATCTTGGGCTGTGCCTCTCTAGGAACGGGGACTCTTTCCTATTAACCCTTAGGGCGACTCTCCGAACGAGGCTGAGAGGACACAAGCCTCGCAGAGCCGCAGTACAAAGATGAAAGAGCCACATGAGGCTCTGGAACCGCAGGTTGCAGACCAGGGTCTATAAAAACCAGGGTCTATAAAAACTTGGCCCATCTGTCCCCTCCACCCTGTTTGGCCTGACAGGAATGTAGGAGTGCAGAAACACATCTGGTTCACCAGTTAAGCCTCTGCCACTCAGGTGGAGTGGGAAATCAAACCCAGTTCTCCAGATTAGAATCTACCTGCTCTTAACCACTACACCATGCTGGCTCTCTGCCATGCTGAGGTCCCTGTTCCCCCCAGGCTCCATCCCCTAATCTCTAGGAGGTTCCCAGCCTGGATCTGGCAAACCCACACTCCACCACCCCCTGGCAACTCTGGCATGCATCAGATTTGCCCCAGCCCTCTGGCCTCACTCCCCCCTGGACAATCTTTTTGGCCTTTCCTGTCCTTGCCTTGCGGAATCCTGCAAAAACTAGCACTGCAATAAAGATGGAAGAAGGCATCAAATGTTTAGCAATAGAGAAAGGCAAATGTTATGCTGCCCAAAGGGGCAACTGTGTATTTAGGTCTCTTCCCTCTTTGCTTCTAGCCAAACTTACCTATGATTTATTATCAGAGATAGCATCGTGATTTGATTTCACAACATTCTCCCTGCACTGACACGCACACACACACTGCAATTCGCACAGGAGGGAAATAACAAGGTTTTCTGCTGACAACTCTTCCCTTTTTCCTTCCAACTTTATTTAGCAAGATTTTGCTCCATAGAATGTAATCCGAATGTTGGTACATTTGAGACAAACCACCTCGTCGTTGGGGCTGTAGGTCCCTGGGTCACAGGCCACTGCAAAGTGAAAGGGCCAACAGACACCAGGTCAGGAAGAAAAGGGTTAAGCATCACTGAAGCTGTAAAAACTGAAAGGCAGAAAGGAGGACAGACGTGCTTTAATAGGCAGGCGGACAAAAGCAATCCAAGACCATTGTCTTGGGCTGCCAGTTCCTGGGTGGGAAATACCTGGAGATTTTGGGGGTGGAGTCTGAGGAGGGGAGGGTCTTTGGAGGAGTGTAATGCAATACAGTCCACCTTTCATAGAGATGATGTTGGAAAATTGCTGGAGATTTTGGGGGGGGGGGTAGAGCCTGGAGAATGTAGGGATTGAGGATGGCTGGGACCTCAGCAGGGTAAAATCCCATAGAGCTTTAATGGCATATCTTGTGGGGGAGAAGGGTCATTTGATCCAAACGCCATTTACCTAGGTCACTTGGGGGTCATTTGATCCAAACATTTACCTAGGTCACCTGCCCTGCCCAGCCTAACCTGTTCCACTCTTTGTCTAGGTGCTCCGCTCTCTCCCCGCCTGTCCTGACCAAGCCCTTTTGGACTTAAGAGTCTGCATGCCTTGGGAGGCAGGGGGGAGGGGCTTTCTTCCTGGATCTCTCCTGCAGCTGGACCTGGAAGGGGAGGGGGAGAAGTCTGGGATAAGCCCTGGGTGCCATTTCAGCTAGATACTCCCCATAGGGCTCACCCTCCAAAGCAGCCATTTTCTCCAGAGGACCAGGTCTCTGTGGTCTGGAATTCTGAGAGCTCTCCAGTAGTGCACCTACATCCTTGGTTGACAATCCTACATCCTGCAGTATTTTTACCTAGAGGAAGTATTTTCCACAATGGTTTTCTTGGAGTCCTGGCACACTACAGAGGACTCTGGAACTTCCTGTCCCTGTGTCATACCCCACCAGGCCTACGGAGCCTCAGAGCCACCCGGAGCAGTCAGAGTTTGTATCTAGAAGACACCCCTCAACAGTCTCCTATGGCAGCCTACTGCAGACGAAATGGGTAGTGGTGGGCAGGCTGATTTTTAGGGGAGCACATCTGGCATTAACTAAGACACTTCCGTTAAACTTCAGAGCTCTCTGGATAGGTATGAAAATTACTATCCTATACCAGTTTAATATTGTTACCAGTGGCCAAAAGAAAATCGTATTTTATTTTGTCTTATTATTTAGTTAGATATATTCTGTTAAGTTTTAAAAATCTGTTTCTGTAAAAGATATGTTCCTATAAGGTTTTCCTGCAGCCTGAAAAACTAGTTTCCTCCTCATGTAATTGCTCTCTGCACTGCTCCCATTGTACTCTTGATTGGATCAAGCTACCGAACAATACACTCTCATACACACCCCCTAGATAAGGTTTCCCTCCAAAGGAAATCTCATAGGAGCAGGTCTTGCAAAGCTGGCTTTGCTTAATGGTCCTTCTTTTGTTGTTTGTTTTGTTTTTCTGCTATAACACCCCAAAACACTATAAGAATCCTGGACTTTGCCCAGGAGGGGGGCAGTTGCTGCTGGAGGCTTGCTACTTTGGGTCCTCTGTTAAAAACTCTCCCCTCTGCTGGGCCGGGTTGCTGCTACCCAGAATTAGGAATAAATTATTTTACTTTATTTTATAAAATTGTGTTCTGGTTTGATTAATTGTTGCCCAAGCAGCGGGTAACAATATAACCAGGGCATTTCTGTGGTGCAGGTGTGGATATATCAGCAACTCAGCATGCTGGAGATAAATTCTCAAGATTAGAGATAATATTTAAATCACAGATTTGACTACTACCAACCCTTGTGAAATTCCCCTGTCTTATCTAGCAGGTACAAAATATACAGTGCCATCTTAAGCAGAGTTCTGCCCTTCTAAACCCACTGGCTTCAACAGAAGGGTATAACCCCGCCTGGGATTGCGGAGGAGGTGGTAGAAAAGAGGCAAGTTTCTCTAATGACTTGAACAGGGAACCCAAGTGGAGACTTAAGGATGTTCCGATCACTGGGTGTCTTTGGACAAGTTGTGCTTGTCTCAGCCTGACCTACTTCACAGAGCTGTGGTGAAGAAAGGGGAGGGGGAACCAGGTACCCTGCCTGAGGAGACGGGGCAGCAAAAATCGAAACAAACAAATACCACAGCAGTTTGTGCAGTCATTGTGAGTGACATCGTTTTTCCCAAATCCTGGGTGACAGCTGTCGAGGCGAGTGACTTGGAAACTGTGGTCTACGTAATGAATCACAGGGGTGTTCTGAAATTCATGTTTCAAGACATACGACTGCTTGCGGAAAAACTCTTCAATCAGCCATCGGGCCTAAAACATACAAAGATATCAAGACTCCTTATAGATATTTATATATATATTAACTTCTGGACATCCCTAGAAGGTTGCTGAGCGCTGAAGAATGGTGATGCTAGCCACTCACACTGACAAGTTTGAATCCCAAAAAGTATGAAACAGAATCCAAATCCAAAGAGTGTGCCATTAACTCTAAGTGTATCAAAGATAGCGGTCAACCTCACAGCATTCAAGCACTCCCAAACCGCTTGTAATGAACTCTTATATTGCTCAGTTTTTGTAAACTATGCAAACGTGTATTGATTAGTGCAGGGATCCCCAACCCTTTTGAACATGTGAACACATTTGGAATTCTGGCATGGCACAGCGGCCACAGCCTCAAACAGCAAAAATAGGGACAGGGATTTACCAGGGATGGAGACCAAAAAGCCATCCCAGGAAACAGGGACTGTTAAAATGGCTGTAAAGTGAATCCCCACCCCAAAAAGGTAGAGCATTCCAATTCCATTCAGTCCTTTCAGGACAATTGCAGGCTGTCTGCTAGGATTCCCAACTCGAGTTTGGAAATGCCTGGAGGTTTGTATTTCTCTCTTCAGTATTTCTCCTTGTGGATGTGGTCTTCAGTCCTGGTATAAGTAACACCCCATTTCCTGAAGCTATTCTCACGCTTCCTTATTACTTTGGTTAGCTCTTGTATGTATTTATGTGTGTTTTTCATTTTGTACCTCTTTCTCTACAAAAAAGCAACTTCCGGTTGAACATTGGCCTGGCTTATTTAGAAAGTTTTGCTGGGACAATCTCTGTCTTTCTGTCTCCACTACCACCTTTAGCACAATTTTTAGCTCAGCCTCCGGGCTAAGTCCCTCACCTCTCAAGAAGACTACCTACTTAGGATAACAAAGGCATAAGTTTGACCAACAAATATTTCTGACCTCTTGCACGCGGCTGTTTGTCACGTCTTCACAGTCTTGGGTGGTCTTCTGGCAGGCAACTTCCCAGCCGGGGGCAAAGGGGTTGACTGTAAGAGAGGCAAGAGAAGGCAGAAGGTGTTTTTGCCAATGAGCATTCACTTCCCTCTGAGTTATGCATCAGGTTATTAAAACACCACAAAGAAGAAGTTAGGTCTAACTTAGTTTCTGTTAAGTCCTGATTATCGGAAAGGGACTGACTCCCAGGTAAGTCGGTGTAGGAAAACAAGCCTCCCAGCAATGTCATCTCTGGCCTGCAGCAGTGTTGCTAGTAAAGGACTGTCGAGCCAAGAGATAGATAGGCTGTGTTGCAGCTCCATCTTTGGGCCAACGAGGGAGGAAAACATCTAAACTCTGATGGCGAGGAGGGAAGCAAGGGATGAATACAGGAAAGGGCTGGTTCCTATTTCCTATTTAACTATACCTGCACATCATGAAGGCATTTTCATCATTGCTTTGTGGTAGTGACTTTTAAAAACCAAATGCCTCTGAGAGAACATTTCCTGTGCTGAAAAGGACCCCTCTGCACTGCCTAGGACTCTGGAGCAGCAGATAATTTGGTGCTCGCTTAGCTGCTTCCCTGTAGTGAGGATTCTCCATTTTGCATTCATTGCTGCTTGCGTATGGAGACAGATGGGCACGGGCAACAGAGCTTCCATACAGGAGTTTTCTGTGTATTTTTCCACCTTCAGGTGCAATTTTTCCTACATCCCCCACCCGCAGCTATATCACTGTTACTTCTCTCTATGATACTCCTCTGAAGATGCCAGCCACAGATGCAGGCGAAACATTAGGAACAAGATCTACCAGACCACGGCCACACAGCCCGGAAAACCCACAGCAACCAACATGCTATGATGTTTATTGGTCCTTTTTTGTGTCTGCTCTAGGTTTGTCAGGCAAACAGGTATGGATATTTTCTTTTAAAACTTAGATTCACAGGTGTACAAGATCTCTGTTCATGTTGGGGCCACATGATGTGTGGGCTTACACTTCCCCTCCCCAGTGCTGGTATTCTGACTGGGGAACCATTATTTGCCTTTTTGGGGAAATCTCTATGAACGAGTGGGCTACATATAAGGGTTTCCAACAGGACAAATTGTGTATCCCTCAGTTCATATCAAGTTGGGAAAATGATGGGACTTAAAACTTAAAATGAATGTGGCTTAAAACACCCACTGGCGAATGCTCATTGCCATATGGGCAGCAGCCCAGGTATCACTTCTTTGTAAGTATATCAAAATGCTGGGTTCGTTTTGGCATTTTAGTGTTTTTTTACCCGTAATGCAGTTTGATCATCATTAGAGTCTACGCCACTATTTCCAATGGGTTAGTTAGAGGGTCCACCAACCAACTGTGCAGCACTGAACCTGGGTATCATTAGGTCTCTTATATTCCAGCGGAGACTGTGCTCTTCAGTCATTATAGAAGAAATCAGATTTTGCAGGAGGGTATTTGATTGGATTAGTTCGTACTTGTATCATCTGAATCAGAGCCTTCGTCCAAAGTACCTAAGAAACTAAAAGTTTCAAGCGGTAGCTGTTCCTACAGCAGAAATGTGGAGGTAAAAATTTCTTGCAGTCCATAACTGGACCCCTAAACAAGGGTGCACCAAAACCTGGGGTCCCATCTACAGTGTGATGTGCAGCTAGCCCAGAAATTTGGCGCTGATACATCAAAAAATGCGCCCCTTCAGGAACATCATCCTAGAGATTTGCCCAAGACTCTTTGTTCTGGCATTGAGGATCCCCACTGCCCACCCCTGCTCTGCAGTTCCCTGAAGATACAAGGTCTCAAAGTTTCATAATTATCAGGTAAACCTGGATTGTGGTTTTGCGCAGTTTGTTCAAAGCAGTTGACTCTCAAACTGTGGTGGTTCCTTAATCATTAGCTCCCATTGGTACCGGGGATGTAATCTTTGGGAGTCCATAAATTTGGACTTGAACCAATACTACTGACCAGACATGGGGAGTATATACATGACAGTATCCACATCATAGATGCTGAAATTGTGGTGCTGATATGTTTAAAAAATGCACTCTGCGGCACCAATGTCCCAAGTGCAAAAGAAATTTGGTCGTGAGTGTAATACCTGCTGGGGCATCCAACTCAGGGTTTTCCAGGGGTACAGTTTGCCCAGGGCTGCCTTAGCGCCCAGTCATCTACACTTTCCTCCAGCAAACTGGGCATTCATTTATCTGTCAAGCCCTGGATCTGGATCAATATCGGACTCAATGATTATGATCAGAAGTCTTTATTGACAGACATGGCCTAGAAGAAGCCACTTCTAAACACTGGCTCTTCTAGCGCCCTTTTAAGCTGAAAGCACAGAGAGACCACTCATGGGATCCCCACCCCCACCCCTGCTCTGCAGTTCCCGAGGAACTTCAAGGCCAGTCAAAAGGTAGGCGTTGTTTTGCGGTATAAGCAACGGGCCAATACTACTGACCCATGGGAGGACATTACAAAGCAAGAAGGTGAATACCAGGCAGACTGTGTTTAAGGGGTGGTTTGCCACTGCCTTCCCCAGTCATCTACACTTTCCTCCAGCAAACTGGGCATTCATTTATCTGTCAAGCCCTGGATCTGGATCAATATCGGACTCAATGATTATGATCAGAAGTCTTTATTGACAGACATGGCCTAGAAGAAGCCACTTCTAAACACTGGCTCTTCTAGCGCCCTTTTAATGCCATAAAGGTGTCCCCCTCCCTTCTGTCCCGAGGAACTTCAAAGAAAAGCATTACAAAGCAAGAAGGTGACAATTGTTCAATTCTCAAGCCGGTGGAGAGGGTTCTCAGCCCAACTGGTGCTTGGGCACAATCTACATACTATAGGCTACAAAGTACAAAGGCAGTAGGAAGCTGCAAGTCAGGGAAGCACATTAGCATTGCAGAAACCATAGCCCCGTTTGATGTTGGGGCGCTTTGATGCCAGGGGTAGTACTGACATTACCAACCTCGTAAAGATGGTAAGTTGAGTCAATCTTGAGCTGGCTACCTGAAACTGACTTCTGTTGGGATCGAACTTGGGTCATGAGCAGAGCTTTGACTGCTTATCATTCTGCGTCATGGGGCTCCCTGTAGGCCCCTTGCATAATTTCATGATGATCACACACACACACACCCCACACACACCCCACACACCCCCACACACACCCCACACCCACTCCATGCTGTTACCTTGAAAAGTAACAAACAGCTCCTCCATCAGCACATGCTTGGGTCTCTTGACGGAGTGACATTTGTATGATGAATCTATGACATGGCAGGTCAGGTGGGAAATCAAATGGTTCAGGACTTTCTCTAGATCTTTGAAGAATTCTTCATTGGCTTTCAAACTGCAGTCCTTGGTGGTATAGTGAACAGACACATGATATGTGTAATCCGGCTCCCGATATGCTTTAAAAAAAAGAAAGCAAAGGTGTTATATGGACACACCATATAATTTGTCTCTATTGATAATATTAATCTGTAAAACTCCTACAGTAAAATAGGATTTAAAGTAGGAGTTTAAAGACCAGCCAGTGTGGTGTAGTGGTTTAAGTGTCAGACTGGGGCCTGTCCAGACCTAGAGTCTGCCCTACCCCTGTGTAACACCAGTCTGGGAAAAGCCCGATCCAGAGGCAGTGAGGCCAGTTTGGGATTAGTGTGAGAGAGGGAGGCTTGTATGCCAGAATCTCACAGGGCATAGGCTGTGTGTGTGTGTATTCAGTGGGTTGTGGATCAGAAAGAACTAGTGTCTGTCTGTGAAGAAACTTAGTAGATCTAAAGCAAAATCACTCCTGAAGAGACACCTGCGTGTGTCTCTCTGTGTGTGAAACCCTATGGGTTAACATCTGAAGCTTCTGCTTAACTTTCTGCTAAGTGAAAAGAACCTCTCTGAAACCATCATCAAGCCGTTAGTACCTCTTCTGAGCCAGTGTAAAGAAGACTTTCAAGGTTTGCTTTTAAAATAAAGTTCATCTCGTTGTGTTCTGCAAGTTACTCCTCGTGAAGCCAGCCCTGGGCGCTTGTTTGTGTGTGAGAGGTTGAAGAGTGTCTGTCTGAGAGACTAGAATCCCAGCCAATTTGAGTTCCCTCCATTTTTTTGATTAAGGGACTCTGAAGGACATTCCCCTCAAATGTGAGGTGGGATCCTTTATTATGCGAATGTGAGGTGGGATCCTTTATTATATTTGGCAGCCAGCAGCAGTTTTGGGATTCCTCTTTAATGGTGGCAGCAGAGTAAAAAGCAGATCCCTGAACACTAGTCTAGGATATTTTGGGTGGCAAAGGAAACCCCACTGGTCACTCTGTTACACATGTCAGGGAGAAAGAAGAGTGCAGAGGGACACTCCCACCCAAAAAAACCCCACATACAATGTAAAGCATTCCTGTGTCTGTGAGGTGGAGCAAAGCCAGGACTGGTCTGGGAAAAGAAGGAAGTAGGCATCAGGAAACGAGCTGGTAAAAGCCATGATGTAAATGACTGGCTTATTGCAAGGCCGGAGGAGGGATAGGAACGGGTCAAGGCTCCGTTTCACTTACCATAAACCATAAATTTGTATGCCTGGACTTTTTCTTGTTCAACTTGCATGTCCCCTTGGACAACTCTGTAAGTAAGCGTGCAAGTATAAGATCCGGACAAGTTTTCGTTAAAATTGAGCAGCATCAATTTTCCGGTTTCTGTGATGTTCACATATTTCTGTCCTGAAAAAGAAATGTGAAGCCAGGTCAGGGGTGTAACTGTGTGGCCTTAGCCACATCATAGCAACACAGCCACAAAGGATCCAAGGTCACAGTCAAGTAAAAGGGGACTTGCTCTCTGGCCTTAGAGACTGGCTGCTAGTGGAAGCTTGTAATGCGCCCTGCATGCAGAAGGAAGAAGAATTCAGCCTGGTTTTTGTTCAGCGAAATGGCGGCTGAGGGTTTAATTGCACATTAGGATTCTTTGGGGTTATTTTAAGTCCTCCCCTTTGCAAATGCAGCCTTGGATCTGCTTTATCCTGGAAGAGAGGAGGAAACGAAATGGTGGGAAACTTGCCTCTCCTGCAACTGGAAAAAGCCAGCACCTTCACTGCTTTTACCCCCAGCTGAGGAGAAAACATGGGCGCTTGTAAGTGTTCCCAGGCTGAAGTAAAGACTTCCTGAGGGTGGCTTTTGAAAAAGGGGAAATGGGCAGGGAGGGGAGGGGAGGGGAGGGGAGGCTTTGCGTCTCCCCCTCTCCCCTCCCCCTCCCCCTTCCCCTCCACCCCACATTCTCTTTCTTATAAAGCAATACTGATAGCTGCATTAGCCAAATGTCACAGAAGCACAGAAGTAACTGGGAGAAGAAAGAGGAGGAGGAGGAGGAGGAAGAGTTTGGATTTATATCCCCCTTTCTCTCCTGTAAAGAGACTCAAAAGGGCTTACAATCTCCTTTCCCTTCCGCCCCCCGCCCTGCCCCCTCCCCCCGCAACAAACACCCTGTGACAGTGGTGGGATCCAAACATTTTAATAACAGGTTCCAATGGTGGTGGGATTCAAACAGTGGCGCCGCCGCACACACGCACCTCCAGTCCCTATTGGGCAGGGAGGTTGCTTTAGTAACCCCTTCTTGGCACTCGGAAAAAATTAGTAACCACTTCTAGAGAAGTGGTGAGAACTGGTTGGATCCCACCTCTGCCCTGTGAGGTGGTGGGGCTGAGAGAGCTCCAAAAAGCTGTGCCTAGCCCAAGGTCACCTAGCTGGTGTGTGTTGAAGTGCACAGGCTAATTTAGTTCCCCAAATAAGCCTCCACAGCTCAAGTGGCAGAGCAGATAATCAAACCCGGTTCTCCAGATTAGAGTGCACCTGTTCTTAGCCACTACACCACTGTTGGTCAGTTCATGCATGGGGTATGAGATCACTCTAGTCCAGAGTATCAAACTAATTTGTTATGAGGGCTGGATATGATATTAATATGACTTGGTCAGGCTGAGTCCAGATGTATGTGTGTGGGGGGGAGGGGGTGGCTGCCTCGGCTGGTGAATTCCCAGCAGGCTTGCCAGCCCCGATCAGCACTGGGTGGGAGGGAATGTCTGTCTTATGTGGTGAACCCATGATTGGTTCACTAGCCCAGAGTGGCACTGGGAAGGGCAAGGTTGTCGCCTCAGCTGGCGAGCATACAGCAGTCTCACCAGCTCAGATTGGGACAGGGGTGGGTCGGTGGCAGAGGTGGGATCCAGCAGGTTCTCACAGGTTCCTGAGAGTAGGTTACTAATTATTTGTGTGTGCCGAGAGGGGGTTATTAATTGGTGATTTTGCCACGTGATTTTTGCCTTAGTTACGCCCCTTCTCTCAGCAGTAGCGTGCAGAACTTAAGCAGTCTAGCAGGAGGTGCACCGGTGTGCGTGGCAGCCTGTGCCTGCATGCATTCGTTTCCCGCCCAACGACTGGCGCAGCGGCTGTGTCCTTCCCACAGCCCCGCCCAGGAATGCCCCACCCCCGGAATGCCCTGCCCCACCCCTGTTGTGCCCCGCCCAGCCCCATTGGTGCTACACCACAGTTTGAATCCCACCACCATGGGAACCTGTTACTAAAATTTTTGGATCCCACCACTGGTTGGTGGGATACACCAGGCCAGATCAAGAGCTGGGTGGGTGGGTACATGGGCTGGCAAGCCCACAGTGGGATTACCAGGCCAGATTGGTAGCTGGGGGGGGATGTTACCTCAGCTGAAAAGCCCTCTCAAGGGGTCAGATGTGACCCCTGGGCCACATGTTTGACACCCCTACTCCAGACTATAAATGTACAATGGACATTTAGGGGAGGGGTCTAGCTACTTAAAGGGGGGGGGGAAGAAGAGAGGTGAACAGTTGTAAATTCATCTTTTGCAACTCTAAGTAGGAAATCTGCAGGAGGGTGTAGCTCCGACTGCTTGGAAAGAGATGGGTGAGACTAAGCATTGCCATGTCCCTCCAGGCCACCAGGGGGGGATGGGGAGCAAGGTAGCCAGATACAGATTGGGAAACTACTGGATATTTGGAGATAGAGCCTGGGGAGGACAGGGACCTCAGTGGGGTACAAGCGGGCCATAAAGTCCATCCTCCAAAGCATCCATTTTCTCCAGGGGAACTGACACGTCTTTTTACCCAGGCATTTAATTTTTAAAATTCTTTTTCCAGATTTTTAATGTTCAATTTTTTTTCAGCTTTTTAATTTTTTTCCAGCTTTCTGATGGCCTGTTTCTGTTTTATGGACTGTTTTGTGTCTAAGGGTTCAGTTTTTAATGGCTTGTTTTTCAGTGGCTTCTTCATGTTGTTGTTTTTAAATACTGTGTTTTTGTATGGTAAGCCACGTAGAGCAGGACTCTGAAGAGACAGACCAGAAATATTCTAAATAAATAAACAGGTCACAGGCTGTCTTGACCATGAAAATTGTGGTTGTGTCTCAATTTGCCTTGGGGGCAATACTGAAAGGGGAGGGGAATTTAATCCTTCAATCCCCTCTTGACTTCCCTATTTGAAACTGCTGTATTAATGTTAAAAATTGCTGTACTAAAATATGTGATTTTTCTCCTTTTAAAAAGATAAAAGCAAGGTGTGTGGAGAGGGAAGGTAGATGGAGAGGACAAGGACCTCAGTGTGGTAGGATGCCAGAGTCCTCCCCCTGATCTCTGTAGTCTGGAGATAAGTTGTAATTCCAGGGGAACCCCAGGTTCCACCTGGGGGATGGCATCCTTAGCTCTTACCTCTTTCCATGTATAATTTGATTTGTTTAAAGGAGACACTCACCTCTTAGATCCTGTCCCTGTGGCCCAATCCATAGGTGATTGGGGTCTAAGACTTCACTTTGGGAAAGAGTCAAGTCCATGCAGACTAGAAAGGGACTATCTCGGTGCACTTTCACGTAGACATTTACTGGAAGACATGGAGAGGAAACAGAAACAAATGGTTGCTACAGGGGTCTCAGGGAAGCAGCAGGCTCTCCCAGGGAGATGGGCCCCTAAACTTCCCCTCAGTATATTTATTCCTACATGGAGAGAAATTCTTATAGTGCAGGAGCAGCCAATCTTGAAATCTCAACCTGCTCTCTGAGGGCTTAACACCACAATGCCCCATTTCCCAGTCCACACTAGTTTGTATCACACCAGGCATTCTGAAACACAATTCCACCCATTTGCAGACATTTTTCATTGAGAAAACAGTGTGTGGGGGAGAAAAGGCAAAGAGTACCCCTCTCCTTGTGTGCCATAATACAAATCCAGATCAGGGCCGTGTATGTTTAGGATTAATTTCCCAGCACATAACTGGCAATACATGCTTGCTGGGATTTGGAGTTTTTCCAATGAACTTGCACCAGGCTAGGAATGAGCTGTATTTTTTTTCCTTTGGCAATTTTCTGTACCTATATAAACACGCGCCCACTGTTTACACAGCCTTCATTCTTGAGATTAAACATAAAATGTTACCTTTATGTTCTGTGTTGCCGTAAATATAATTCTTTGTAATGAACTTAACAGAGTACGGTTCCTCGTCTGCTCCATTTTCTGCTGCAGGGGAAATAACAAGCATTTACTCCCATACAATAACATGTATACCATGTTGATGAACTGATTATGCTTTGACTTGAGAAGCTAGCATCCAGCCCCACCATAGGCTTTTCATGGAACTCCCTGGACAATTTCAGGGCTAGGGCTTCTCAGTCTAAGCTACCGTACAGGCTAGTGCAAGGATCAAAACTCCTTCATGGAACTGCTTGGACCTTACATTAGAAAAGTGAGAAATTAGCCCAAGGATAAGAGGCAGGAGTGGAGAGGTCATTTAATCTGCAGGTGGTAAGAAACTGATGGAGCAGGTGATGTCTGGTGACCAAAGAAGAAGAGAAGAAGACCCTGCAGCGGGTAGCCAGAGGGCAGTTAGGCAGGAGAATGAAATCAGCATCTCCTATTAAGTGTCTTATCTCCAGATAGATACTCTAGAGCAGTGGTGGCGAACCTTTGGCACTCCAGATGTTATGGACTATAATTCCCATCAGCCCCTGCCAGCATGACCAATTGGCTATGCTGGCAGGGGCTGATGGGAATTGTAGTCCATAACATCTGGCGTGCCCAAGGTTCGCC
The DNA here is from genome assembly GCF_021028975.2 of Sphaerodactylus townsendi. Classification (NCBI taxonomy): domain Eukaryota; kingdom Metazoa; phylum Chordata; class Lepidosauria; order Squamata; family Sphaerodactylidae; genus Sphaerodactylus; species Sphaerodactylus townsendi. The sequence goes on along the minus strand of NC_059439.1, from coordinate 6,891,113 downwards.
ACCACGACTCTAGAGGGCAATATCCTCCTCCTTCTTTGAAGTTTGGCCCTTTCCACATAAATAACCTGAAATGTTTTTAGAACATTTTCAGTCCTCCCCTTTACCAGGATGTTTGTCCACATTTACCACCTCAAACCAAGTCATGGCTGCCATTAGGGGTCCCCCACCCCACACTTTTTGAATTATTTGTTGAATCGATGCTTCAGCACTTCAGTGCTCCTTGCTACAATTCTCTATAGCTTGTATAATTACATGCTCTTTCTTTGAGGACTTTACACAAGGCATGTGAGAAAGCTGTTGACTGTCGTCCCGGAAGAGCCACAGTCAAATATTATTATACACATATTATACACACACTATGAGAATTTTGTATATTAGAGCTGTCAGAATTGGACCATTGAAGGAATTTCGAAACCAAATGCACCGGAGTTTGGTCAGCCCAAACCCAAACATGATTGTGAAACTTGGATAGATTATTTACAAGGTGTCAATATTTGTATTATTTACATTGTAAGCTGATAGCATTATTTGGTTTAGAAGTTTCAAGGAGGACTTTTGTATGTATTTGTTGTTACAAAGATTTACAGTGCATTGCTGTCTCAGGACAAGCGTGTTAGCCTTCAGGGTGTAAAAGTGATTTGTCTGTATGTGCTCAGTGCACCCACCCCACATTTTTGGAATATGGTGGATCCACCTGGGGGTTGGCAGCCCCGACATTGTGTGTCTGAGTGTGTGTGCGCCTCATGTGCTGAATTCATCAAACAAATTTATTACCTTCGGCCAGGCCTGTGAGAGTCTTCATCAGGACTCCCACAGCGAGAAGGAGAATGTGGGGGCCGATGCGCAGGGGAAGGGACAACCGACTGCTGCCCCCTTGCATGGTGCGACAGAGAGTCCATCCCACCCTCCTACTCTGGTCTGCTCAACCTTCTGTCCATGTAGATAAGGGGAGAAGAGTCTCCCGTATCCAGTCACCCAGAACAGCTGTGCCAACCGTCGCCTTGGCCCCTGGTAACCATGCCTACCTCCCCCCTCCCCCCAGCTTTCACACCGTGCTCCATTCCAGAGAAGTTCAGGTTTCCTTGGAGGCCATTGTAAAGGAGCATCAGCTTGTTCTAGGGCAGCAGCCACACATCGCTGTGTCCTGTGTTTACCATTATAACTGTTTGCCACTGAGTGGTCTTGCTCACACAGGAAACCACTGTGGTGAATCGTCACTATGTCTGTTTTTTGACTGTAAAGTCACAGCTGACTTCTGTGACCCTGTACCGTTCTCAAGGCAAGAGATATTCAGAGGTGGTTTGCCACTGCCTACCTCCATGACATCCTTCTGGTAGTCCTTGGAGGTCTCCCACCCAAATACCTGCCAGGATTGCAGCTGTCAGTGTGTGACTGGCCCAAGGCACACAGCAAGTTTCCATGGCAGAGTGAGGATTCGAATCTGTTTTTCCCAGGTCCCAGTCTCATACCTTAACCAGGGCATATCGGTGGGGGGGATGGCGCCTAGAGACAACACCTTCTCTGGGCGCCCCCCACCCTGTGCCCAGGGGAGTGGCATGGAGCCGAGCCCTGCCTGCTGCCGAGCCCCGCCCTCAGCCTCTGTGCAGGCCGGGGGTGGGACTTGGCGGGGGCGGGTGCCTCAGCAGGTGCCCCAACGGCACACCATCAAGCCCTCCCCCCACCTCCCTGCAGGCTGGTTTATGTGGGTGGGGGGGACCCGGTGCCCCTCCATGGCCTGAAAGGTGTGTGCTCAGGGACATCGGTGACCTGACCCCATGTCTGAATAGAGACCATACGCCTCTGTCCCTTAGCCACTGCACCACCCTGGCTGTCTTATGATAATGATAATGTGGTATAGTGGTTAAGGTATGGGATCAGGATCTGAGAGTCCCAGGTTCAAATCCCCACTCTGCCCTGGAAGCTTGATGGGTGGCTTTGGGCCTGTTACACTCCTTTAGCCTAATCTGCCTGACAGAGCTGTTGGCTGGATAAAATGGAGGAGGGGAGAACGCATAGCCCTGAGACCCTTGGGGGAGCAGCAGGATGAACATCTACGCAATAAAGAAATCACAGGGCTGCCAGCTCAGGATTGGGAAACACCTGGAGATTTGGAGGGTGGAGCCTGAGGAGGGCGGGGTTTGGGGACGGGAGGGGCCTCAGCAGGGTTCAGTGCCAAAGATGTATGCCATAGAGTCCTCCTTCCAAAGTGGCTGTGTTATCCAGATGAACTGATCTCTGTCTCCTGGAGGTCCGTTGTAGTAGTGCAAAATCTCCAGCCACCACCTGGAAGATGGCAATGCTACTCTCAGTTCACATGGGAAACTGTAGGACACATGCAGGATTGTCTTGAAGGCATGGGGTCTTATCAGTTAACACCCTCCAACCACCCCTATTTGGAAAGTCCCATTTTTCCTCAACAGAAAGTTGATGAAACTTTTCCTCTGGGAAATAAATAATAAAAATCGTGTGCGCCTCTTGAGAGCTGACGTTTGCACTAGATCGGCCCCCTTCCCCCACCACCTGGGGGTGCTCTGTTCCTACACATCACACACCCATTTCCTGTCCTTGTCAAGTCCTGGTTGTCACTGTTACAATGCAACTTGACTCGTTTTTGAAGCAGAAGCTTTTCTGGTTGGGAATCTTCCTTTTTTTCTGAAAGGCAGAAGAATCAGAGAAGCTAGAAAAGGAGCAGCTATTGCTAAGCGTGATGGAAGGTGAGATTTTGCTGGAATTCTGGTGGGGTTCAGTTTAGTGAAACACATGTCCTCAGATTATTTTTATTTGCAAGTAATGCTTTGATATGCTCCCTCCTCGTTTGCTTCGTTTCAAAATGTTGCTTTTTTTGTATGTTTATCCTGGCTAGTAAAAAGAAATTCCACCAGGTTCAATTGGCCAAGAATTTTTTTAAAAAAACTAACAACCAAAAAGGGGCATAGGCAGCTATGTCGGAACGAAAGACCATCTCCCATTCTGTGAAAATTATGGGGAAATCCACTCTATTGTCTGATTTTTCATAATTTGCTTAAGTTTTCTCCCACTTCTGCTAAGATTATTGTAACAACATATATAAATAAGAAAAACTTTAAACCTTCTTGAATTACATGCAAAAGCTAGAACTCATTCAGAAATTGCCAGGTTTTAAAAAGTCATCCTCTGTCACCTCGATAGATGCTAGCTTATTCCTAGTTACTAAAATGAAGTGAATTTCTAGGGTAAGAAGGTAATATATAAGATGTATAAAAAGCCATCCTCCAAAATACTTAAGTTAAGGAGGCAAAGCATTGGCTCTGTTAGCTATATAAAATGTGCATTAAAATTGCAAGACAGGATGATCACGGGCTACAGTTTGCGAATTTAGTTTCTTTACTTTTTTTTAGTAGCCAAAAGTGTGATGGTTTCTATTTGTATTTCAACTTGTGCATATGTAATGGAGATCCAGCAACCCCCCCCTTTTGCAGATCAAAACTGTCATGTCAAGCGATTGTACACAAAACATATTACAAATATAATTACTTGCACACTTGTTTGAGAACATTGTTTGAGACATCAACCAAGAATGTGGTTGATGTCAGTCACAAGATTTACACTCAGGTAACATACGTAGGATTAGTCTGCATAGTTCCCATTCTCCTTTAATTTTTTTTAAAAAAACTTTCCCCCTGCATCCAAAACCACTGGTGAATTACAGATTTTAATTAATCTTTCTCCTTCCAGAGTCAAAAATTCAGGAGAGACCTTTGATTTTAAAATGTTTGTTGTTTACTTCATCAATGCTCTGCTTTGAGGACCCAAAGTGGTTTATATAATTTCCTCTCCCTCTATTTTAATTCTCACAACAATCCTGTGATGTGGGTTAGGTTGATCTCATCTTTGTATTTTCTCGATTTGACCAGTGAAATTTTGCTTGATCATTGATGATTTTACCAAGGACACTGTGGTTCCATCCACACTTAATTGGATGTTGCATTAATTTGTGATATTATGACATAGCACAGCAATAATTTGCAACTGAATTGTCTTGCCCACACAGGATAATTTACTTGCAAAGGGTCACACAATCCAATGATATGTGAATGAATCCAGAAGATCTATAGCACGTAATCTTCATTTACTTCATTGGTGATTCATCCTTTCTTTCTGAAATCTGATAGGGTGGTAAAACAGCATTGACAAGTTTCTCTGATTATTTTAAAGTTAAAAGTAAGGGAAATTTTAAAAGTTTCATTCCTTTGGTTATATTCATCCATGTGAATGTCTGTCTGTCTGTCTGTCTGTCTGTCTGTCTGTCTGTCTGTCTGTCTGTCTGTCTGTCTGTCTTTCTTTCTTTCTTTCTTTCTTTCTTTCTTTCTTTCTTTCTTTCTTTCTTTCTTTCTTTCTTTCTTTCTTTCTTTCTTTCTCTCTCTCTCTCTCTCTCTTTCTTTCTTTCTTTCCTTCTTTCTTTCCTTCTTTCCTTCTCTCTCTCTCTTTCTCTCTCTCTCTCATTACACTTGGCCTTTCAGATCTAGTTCTCTGCAGTGTTGTTATAGAAAAATTAGAAGTGACTGTGTTGTAGGTCTGTAAATCAAAGGCCTTTCTTTGTAATGCTATTCATTGTAAAATCTCCTTTAAAAACAGGCAGCCATTTTGCCGTTGGATCTTGGCAGGTCGCTATCCCTTGTCACGGCTGCCCTCCCTGCAATGCTCTCAGTTCTTCTATCCCCACCACAGACTGAAAAATGAAATGGCAGCCTCAGCCATTTGCAAACTGTAAATATTTTGAGGAGCAGACTCCCCACTATCTGTAGCATGAAGCTTTGACAATTCTCGATGAAAAGCAGACTTGGGGAAACTTTGATTTTAGATTAATGGGATGGAGGAAAAATGGGTCTTAACGGTTAATATTTATCACCTCTGCTCTCTGCCACCCATTCATCAGCTTCATCCTCTCCATGGATATTACATCTTTGAAGAGTAGAATTGCAAACCTGGAAATCTCCTGGGATTACAACAGATTTCTAGGCAACAGAAATCCATTGCCATGGAGAAAATGGTTGCTTTGGAAGGTGGACTCTATGGCATTTTGCCCCACTGAGGTCCCTCCCCTCCCCAAACCCTGCCCTCCTCAGACTCCATACCCATAACCTCCAGGTAGAATCATAGAGTTGGAAGAGACCACAAGGGCCATCAAGTCCAACCCCCTGCCATGCAGGAACACACAATTAAAGCACTCCTGACAAATGGCCATCCAGCCTCTGCTTAAAAACCTCCAAAGAAGGAGACTCCACCACTCTCCAAGGCAGTGAATTCCACTGTCGAACAGCCCTGATGGTCAGGAAGTTCTTCCTAATGTTTAGGTGGAATCTCTTTTCTTGCACCTTGAATCTATTAGTGTCCTAGTCTCTGAGGCAGCAGTAAACATATGGCAACCCTTCAGATATTTAAACATAGCTATCATTTCCCCACTTAACCATTGCTTCTCCTGACTAAACATCCCCAGCTCCCTAAGTCTCTCTTCATAGGGCATGGATTCCAGACCTTTTACCATTTTGGTTGCCCTCCTCTGGACACGTTTCAGCTTGTCAATTTCCTTCTTAAATTGGGGTGAACTAAACACAGTACTCTAGGTGAGGTCTGGCCAATGCAGAGTAGAGTGGTACGATTACTTCCCTCGATCTAGACACTATACTCTTATTGATGCATTCCAGAATCACATTGGCTTTCTTGGCTGCCATTATCACACTGTTGACTCATGTTCAGTTTGTGGCCTACTAAGACTCCCAGATCCCTTTCATATGTACTGTTGTCAAGCCAGGTGTCACTCATTCCTATATCTGTGCATTTCATTTGTTCTGCCTAAGTGTAGAATCTTACATTTATCTCTGTTGAAATTCATTTTGTTAGTTTTGGCCCAGCTCTCAAATCTGTCCAGATCATTTTGAATCCTGCTCCTGTCCTCCAGGATATTAGCTACCCCTCCTAATTTGGTATCATCTGAACATTTGATTAACATGCCCTCTATTTCATTATCCAAGTCATTGATAAAAATATTGAATAGCACGGGGCCTGGGACAGAACCCTGTGGCACTCCACTACTCACTTCTCTCCAGGATGAAAATGAGCCATTGATGATCACTCTTTGTGTTCGGTCAGTCAACCAATTACAAATCCATCTAACAATTGCATTGTCTAGTCCACATCTTTTCAGCTTACTCGCAAGACTATCATGGGGCACCTTGTCAAAGGCCTTACTAAAATCAAGGTATGCTACATCCACAGCATTCCCTTAATCTACCAAGTTTGTCACTCTATCAAAAAAAAGAGATAAGATTAGTCTGGCATGACTGGGTTTAGTCTGGCATGATTAGTCTGGGTTTTTGAGAAACCCATGTTGATTTTCATTGATCACATTATTCCCTTCCAAGTGCTTACAGACTGTCTCCTTAATGAACTGCTGTAGAATCTTTCCTGGTATTGATGTCAGGCTGACTGGGCAGTAGTTGTTTGGGTCCCCTTTTTGGAGACAGGGACAACATTAGCTCTCCTCCAGTCCACTGGGACTTCTCCTGTACTCCAGGAGTTTTCAAAGATTATAGCAAGCAGTTCTGAGATTACTTCTGCCAGTTCTTCTAATACCCTGCAATGTAGTTCATCAGGCCCTGGATATTTGAATTCATTTAAAGTATCCAGGCAATCCTGTACTAGCTCTTTATTTATTTTGTGCTGAATTTCCCCTACTGTATCTTCTGATCCATTTCCCCTCAGTTGAGCACTGTTTTTCTTTTGCGGGGAAAAATAAGGTGTTGAGTAGTTCTGCCTTTTCTCTGTCCCCTGTTAGAATTTGACCATCTTCTCTATGCAGTGACCCCATCATATCCTTTTTCTTCCTTTTGCTACGGACATAACCCAAAAATCCCTTTTTATTGTTTTTAACATCTCTCGCAAGTCTGAGCTCATTGTGAGTTTTAGCTTTTCTGACAGTCTCCCTACATGTCTTGGCTATTTGTTTGAATTCCTCTTTAGTAATTTCCCCCTTTTTCCATTTCTTGCACATGGTCCTTTTATATCTTAGCTCACTTGAGAGTTCTTTAGACATCAGTCCTGGTTTCTTTAGACATCTCCCATTTTTTCTCCTTATTGGAACTGTTTGAAATTGTGCCTTCAAGATCTCACTTTAAGAAACTCCCATCCATCTTGTACTCCCTTCTCTTTTAGTATTCTTAACCATGGGATAACAACCAGTAGTTTCTTAAGTTTACTGAAATCAGCATTCTTAAAATCTAGAATGCGTGTCCGACTAGACTTGGCATCCCCTTTCCATTGTATAATGAACTTAATTTTTACCCAGATGCTCTCAACCTGGTTCATAGGATTTAAGTCATGGACCTGCTCACAGGTGTAATCATCCCTCACATATAGTGCTACTCTCCCACCTTTCCTAGTTGATCTATTTCTCTGGAATAGGTTGTACCCCTCAATTATTATCTCCCAACCCAGACCTAAAGAGAGAGGGAGACATCTTCCACATGTAAAGATGTCAGCCTCCAGGAGGGATCTGAAGATCCTCCAGAATTACAGGCCAACTCCAGACTACAGAGGTCAGTTCCTCCTCCACATAAGCGGCAGACTCTTATCTGTTAAACTGGATTTGTTTCCCTGCTCCTATACATGGAATCTGCTGGATGACGTTGGTTTAGTCACATTTCTTTGGAACTCTCTCAGCCCCACCTGCCTCACAAGGTGTCTGTTGTGGGGAGGGGAAGGGAATGGAATTTGTAAGCCGCTTTACAGGAGAGAAGGGGGGTATAAATCAAAACCCCTTCTCCTCCTCCTTTGTCTACTTCATCTCTTCCTGACTATTCTATTATCCCATCCCCTTAATGGCATATCCAGATTGTAAATGTCTGCTGAATCTTAGCTGTTCCGTTATAATCAGGTCTATTGTGAGATTATGCCTTTGTTTGAGAACAGAAACATTTTCATTTAGATACATAAAATCATGGACGCAAAAGGTAGATAGCAACTGATTTGCCCCTAGTCTGCCCCTCCCTTTTTGAAAACAACTTGGTTGAATTCAGACAACATTTAAATTTTCAAATAACTAAAAACAAGAAAGAAAAAATATTGCCGGAATCCTTGGAACTGGGAGATCAAGAAGGTTCAGAATCCACCCCCTCTGATGTATTCATTTCTTTAAAAAAAATTATATCCTTCCAGTAAAATCAAACAATAGAATACCATCAGTAAAACCACAATGGCCAACATACAGTCACGATCGGCAGCAAAATATTCCCCACAGCACATGCACAGCCAAAGAGAAACTGAAAGGCAATGCTGGATTACTGCCTAAGGCAAGTGTATGTCGAATGTTTCCTTGACCTGCAGGGTTTCATTCAAATGGCAATGATTATCTTTTTTCCTGTCCACACCGTGACAAATGCAGAAGCAATTGTACAGGCAATGGAGCACAGTACAGTACACCTTTCCCAACATTTTCCATGCAGTCTTCTCCATCACACCACTGTTGGTCTTCATGGTATTTTCCCCATGGACAAAATATCCTGGGATAGACCCGGGATCATATATCCCAGTGTGTTTTTATCCCGGTTTCTCCCTTTGCACGGCTGCTCATCAGCGCATTCAGGCCGGGAGGAAGAACTCCAGTGAATTATGCATGAGCCCTCGGTTCATTTCCATTTTCCACATAAACGTTTACGTAGTTTGCATATGTTTACGTAAATTCTGTTTTTCTGATGTTCTGATTGGCTGCAGCTAAGGGGTGGGGAGAGCAGGTGGCTAGGCAGGAGAAATAAACCAGTCCGACTCCCACGGTGTTTGCATGGGAGCGGGAGCGGCGCAGGATTTTGAAAAGAACCATCAAAATCATCATTTTTTGAAAGATGCGGGATAAGGCAAATCTCATGGGGTGGGCCCAATTTAGGCCCAGAAGCCCTGCAGAATTCATGGCCAAACTGGAATGGTACATTTCCTTATCCCAGGATATATTGGCCATGGGGAAAATGCCTATGAGGGCTTTGCAACAAAAATCAGTTATTGCTAATATGCTACAGTGGTCTACAGTGTTATAATGATCTATTGCTGTTAGTTGCTGAGATATCAGGGGAAAGGTAGACAAAGGGAAATGGTGCCAGCGAGCAACTTTCCATCTAGATGACTATTTATTTATTTATTTGTTTATTTGTTTTTTATTATTAGTCTTATAGACCCCCAAAGGGCTCAGGGCGGTGAACAACCAATATAAAATACAACTTTAAAACACAATAAAAACTAATATCATTTAATTGAAACCAGGAACCATGTAACATCAGATGGCGTCATCCCTCCCCCTCCTCCCCCTTGTGCCCATGGGAGGCCAGATGGAACGGAAGCAATGTTCTTATCCAGGCTGGCCAAATGCCTGGTGGAACAGGTCCATCTTGCAGGCCCTGCAGAAACTCTATAAGTCCAGCAGGGCCCTGATCTCCTGTGGGAGCCTGTTTCACCAGGTTGGGGGACAGGTATATAAAAGCCCTGGCCCTTGTGGAGGCCAGCCTGATTGCTTTCGGGCCAGGAGTCACCAACAGGTCCTCCTCTGAAGAACAGAGGGGCCTGACGGGGCAATATGGGGAGAGGCAGACCCTCAGGTATGCAAGTCCAAAGCCGTGAATGGCCTTAAAGGTGAAAACCAATACTTTAAACATGACCCGGTACTCAATAGACAGCCAGTGCTGATGGTATAGGACCAGCATAATCCGGTCCCAACTTGATGTTCCCGTAAGAAGTCTGGCTGCCGAATTCTGTACGAGTTTCAGTTTCTGGATCATGGCTAATGGTAAGCCCGCGCAGAGCCAGTTACAGTAGTCTAACTTGGAGGTGACCCGCGTAATCCGCTAACATGCTTGGACTGAATTATTTCGGAAAAACTCATAACAAAGCAGATTTGATTGCATGGAGGACTGCAAGGCTTAGAAGGTCGACTATTAAAGGATGGTATTATTATTTATTTTGACTTAATATTGTGCAGATGTTGCAAAAACACCAGATACGTGGAATCCAAGACAGAGAAAAACATTCATAGGTATCCTAACATTGAGTGGTTGCATAGAATGTTAGCCTGACCTATGCTCTGTCTCAGATAAAGATGCTAGTTTGGTCAGTTGAGGTGCAGCAGTTGAGAAAATTGAATGTTGCCGCATTAGAATATAGTCCTAAACGAATATGAGAATTATCATTCACTTTTACATGCTGTCTTTGTCGAAACCATTATTTTGTGCATTATTGAGAATGGTACTTTGATATTGGAGCCTTTATGCTTCATTGAATGACTATCATCAGACTTTCAAGTGGATGGGAGGGAGCAGGGCCTGCATGTTGAGTTCTGTGGCAGAGGAATATACAATCTACTACCATCTTTTTGTGAGACAAAGTATAGAAACCGTTTTTCTCCTGTATCCTAAATATATAGCTACGAGGCCTGTATATAGTTATGGGAGGGGAAATTTTGTGCATGTTCAAAGGAATTGCTCATCTTAATTTTTTTTATTTATATTAAAATTTTCATTAACAAAAGTTAATAGAACAGGAAAAAAGATATAAAGAAATACAGATCCTGCCATTGTTATAGTTCTAAATACTGAGAGGCAACAAAATTATATATAAAACATTCTACAAAAATCTTAAAAACTCCAATTATATCCATCTTACTTAATGTAATTATCCATTTATCTGTCCCTCTTTAACCCATTTTTAATGTCATATATTCTGTATCTTTACTGTTGCAGTCCATGTTCCAGAACTGAACTCTCCCATTCTGGGGCTCAGGTTTGGTGACTCAAATGGAGCAGAATTATTCTGTGTTTCTCCTAATGAACTGTACATTTGGAAGCGTCAGAATTTTTCTGTCTGGAATGTTTGCAGACCCCCTTTCTAGACCTGCATGGGGCTCACAACCACAAAACCAAACAGGCAGGAAAAAATGAATGATCAGTTCAGGCAGGGATGAGTCACCGGTGCCCCGTCGCCACCACCTGTCTGGTTCCACCTCACTAGGTGAAGTCTTGTGTTGAGATTCTGAGGGCTGGCCATTCTACAGCAATTGAAAGTCTTTCTCCTGAAGACCTAAGCTGATTCCACTTGAGGGTTTTCTCCCTGGTAGTCCCCCCGCCCCCTTTAATTACAATAAGAGTACTTATAAAACAGCAGTCAGGGACTTAACAGATCTCTTGGCAGTATAATTAATCTTCACACACCACAGAGATCAGATCAGTTCCCTTGGCGGAAATGGCTGTTCAGTGGGTGGACTCTGTGGCAACATCTTCCCTCTCCAAATCCTGCCTCCAAATCCATCCCTCCACCCCCACTTTTTTGGAATCTCCTGTTTCAGAGCAGACAACCCTGGCAGCACCCCCAACTTGTATTATATTTCTCTCCTCTTTCTTAGCTAGAACTGAGGAGCATCTTGGGAAATGGAAGCCTCTGTCCATGCAACAGTGTTACATCACATCCGGGAAAACCTGGAAGAGATGTAAGTTTGCTCTAGGAATCACGAGAAGCTCTACGGTTTTACCATAGAATTTCTGGCTATTCCTAAGGCAGTCAGATGCCACTCCTGGGTTGTCTTTGGAAGTGTTACATTGCACTAAGTGCTTTTTAAATAGTTTTTTCTTCCATTGGCTGCCAGAGCAACAGCAGGACATAGGAGCAGGGGGTGGAACATTCCCTGCCCACAATAGGAACTGGCATCCCTATATCATTTCAGGGAAATGTGTTGTGGTCATTGATTTGTCTCCAAGGTAGTGTGGGCTACAAGGGGCTGTTTTCTCACCCGGATGAGAGTGGCTTGTTGGAGCAAGCAAAACCCTGTTTCTGTCTCAGCCTGCTTGAAATTTCCCTGATTTTTTGGGCCATTCCTAAACTGTACCATTACTAGACAGAGGCAGAGTTTGTTCCTGCATACATCAGTTCTGTGAGGGCAATGACGAAAATGTCCACATTCTAAAATATCCTGATGTGCTGGCTACAAAGATAATTTCCCTTGGGGGAAAATGGATGCTTTGAAGGGTAGACTCTTTAGTCTTACACCCCACTGGGGTCCCTGTCTTCTTCGGTTTCCATCCCCAAATCTCCAGGAGTTTCCTGATCCAGACTACAGAGATCAGCTGTCCTGGAGAAAACTGGTGCTTTGGATGTTATGGTGTCGTGCCCCACTGAGGCCCCTGTCCCCACCCCAGGCTTTATCCCCAAATCTCCAGGAATGTCCCAACCTAGATATGGCCACCTCCCCCCACAGCCCCTGCCAGTGGCCAGAGGAGAACTGGCAACCTTAGGGCTGAACCTTGTCTATTCTGGGGGCTGGACACAGCTGCTTCTAGCAACCCCAGACACATCCTTTCCCCTGACTTGTCCAGCTGCTGACCAGAAAAGAAAAGATCAATTACTGAATTGCAACACTAACCTGTCCCTATCCTTGACCACCCCCCCACCTCCCACCCCAGCTCAATCTTTGCAGGGGACAGGATATTGTGTTGTTAATGCACAATCCATGAAAGTAAAACTGAGAGGGGGAAAAATTAAAAGGTTGATGGTGGTTTAGAAAGGTCTCCAGTTACTGAAACTTTTGTGCTCAGATGTTACTTCGGCCCCAGCTATGTTCCATAAACCTCGGTGGTGAAGCAAGCGTAGCGGTTTGCACTTCCCTGCTGCTTCATGTGAGCAGATTTTTGCAGTTATGTAACAGCCAGGACCAAGGATTTTTCTTTTAAAAAAAAATCAACAAGCAGACATAAGATTCTCTGATAAGGAGATCAAAGGAAGAAATAGAGAGGCAAAGAGAGACAAGAAGGGAGGTCACTGCATTACATTGGAAGTGAGACCCATTCAATTTGCCTCTCTGACAGAGGAGCCATTTTCAATTTGTATTCATCTAAAGCTTATCGGGGGTTAAGGAGATCAGTCATGACTAGGCTTGGCAACCTCCAGGTCGTGGCTGGAGATCTTCTGCGATTACCCCTCTCTTCCCCCAAAGTGTGTCCTTCTGAGGTTCCATCATAGAAAGTGGCAGGTATTCCCCAACCTGAAAATAGACATGAAGGATAAACAACCTGTCAGACAAATTGCCTGCCGTTATTGGTCTTCCCACATAACAGCGAAAAATCTTTGCATTGCCAAATGATCCCAGGAAAAACTTGGCCTGGCTGGACTATTCATTTTTACATGCATGAGGAGATTTAGGAAAAGCAAAGGATGTATTTCTTCCAGAACAAGAAACAAAACTTGTGTAATAACTTTTGTTAAGGCCAACTAAAATGGAACATAACATTGTGCAAAAGTTAAAAAAAAAACAAAGAAGAGTTTGGATATATACCCCACCTTTCTCTCCTGCAAGGAGTCTCAATGCAGTTACACACTCCCTTCCTTCCTGAAGAGGGAGTATTGTGCGACATCTCCTTCACTTTCCCTACAAAGCCAGGGGGGAAAGTCACACTTCCCTTGCTTTTGGAAACTGAGGGGATTCTCTCATCTGTGGCACAGCGAGTTCAGGGGCAGGGGAAGTGTGTGCGCAATCGAAAATCTGATCCAAAGAAATGGTATGTTCACTGCGGAGCAGACCCCAAGTGCACAAATGGTCACTGAGATTACTTCAGAACTAGACAGAAATTAAGCTCTCTTTTATTGGCAATTGTGGAGTGGAAGCTCAGGAATTCTCCGGCTTTGGTTTCCTGCATAGAGCAGAGGGCTGAACTCTGAAGCAAGAGCTGCTCCTCTTCTTGCTCAGGGATGATTTTCACCTCCTCGTTCCAGGCAAAGCAGGGCCAGTATAAACTAAGTTACATCAGGGCACAAGAGACCTTTGTCAGTCCCATGCCTGTCAGTCACATGCCAAAGGCACATGTAGAGGGCCTGTCAAAACATAACTAAGGATGGCCTGGGTGGGGGGGTCTAAGAGGAGTTTGTGAGGTGTCATCAGGCACATAATGCAGAAAGGAGTGTTGTGGCAGATGGTAACGATTAGAGATAATCCCTTCTATTTCATCAGCTATCACATACAAAGCTGTTCATGCCCTTGGGCCCTTATATCTGCAAGACCACCTCTCCCCTTACGCTCCATTGTGACACTTTTGATCATCAAAGCAGGGTCTTTTTCAGGTGTCAACCTACAATTGGGTAAAATCAATGACTGTCTGTATGATTTTAGGCCCCTTAGAGAGGGGAGAGATTCAAAGAATTGTCACTGATCCTTGGACAACTTTTGGAGGCTGAAATGTTTTTGGATGGTTTTTTCCAGGGTCACCAACTGGCATGGACCTCAGCCGTTCCCGGGATCAGCAGGAGGCTACAGGTATTGTACCTTTCTAAGGTTGCCAAATCTGTGCTGGGAAATTCCTCCGCAAAGTTCTTTCCTAGCCTGCTTACTTGCACCTATTGAGGTAACTCACTTAACATAAGAACATAAGAACAAGCCAGCTGGATCAGACCAAAGTCCATCTAGTCCAGCAGTCTGCTACTCGCAGTGGCCCACCTTTGGGAGCTCACATCTGCCTTTGGGAGCTCACATGCAGGATGTGAAAGCAATGGCCTTCTGCTGCTGCTGCTCCTCCTGAGCACCTGGTCTGCTAAGGCATTTGCAATCTCAGATCAAGGAGGATCAAGATTGGTAGCCATAGATCGACTTCTCCTCCATAAATCTGTCCAAGTCCTTTTAAAAACTATCCAGATTAGTGAACATCACCACCTCCGGCGGCAACATATTCCAAATACCAATCACACATTGCATGAAGAAATGTTTCCTTTTATTAGTTCTAATTCTTCCCCCCCAGCATTTTCAATGTATGCCCCCTGATTCTAGTATTGTGAGAAAGAGAGAAAAATTTCTCTCTGTCAACATTTTCTACCCCATGCATAATTTTGTAGACTTCAATCATATCCCCCCTCAGCCGCCTCCTCTCCAAACTAAAGAGTCCCAAACGCTGCAGCCTCTCCTCATAGGGAAGGTGCTCCAGTCCCTCAATCATCCTTGTTGCCCTTCTCTGCACTTTTTTCTATCTCCTCAATATCCTTTTTGAGATGCGGCAACCAGAACTGGACACAGTACTCCAAGTGCGGTCGCACCACTGCTTTATATAAGGGCATGACAATCTTTGCAGTTTTATTATCAATTCCTTTTCTAATGATCCCCAGCATAGAGTTTGCCTTTTTTACAGCTGCCATGCATTGAGTTGACATTCCCATGGAACTATCAACTAAGACGCCTAACTCCCTTTCCTGGTCTGTGACTGATAGCACTGACTCCTGTAGCATGTATGTGAAGTTTGGATTTTTTGCCCCTATGTGCATCACTTTACATTTTGCTACATTGAACTGCATTTGCCATTTCTGAGCCCACTCACCTAATTTATCAAGGTCCGCTTGGAGCTCTTTGCAATCCTTTGTGCTTCTCACCACCCTACACTTCTTTCTTTCTTTCTTTCTTTCTTTCTTTCTTTCTTTCTTTCTTTCTTTCTTTCTTTCTTTCTTTCTTTCTTTCTTTCTTTCTTTCTTCCTCCTTCCTTCCTTCCTTCTTCCTTCCTTCCTTCCTTCCTTCCTTCCTTCCTTCCTTCCTTCCTTCCTTCCTTCCTTCCTTCCTTCCTTCCTTCCTTCCTTCCTTCCTTCCTTCCTTCCTTGCCTTCCTGCACAGGGCTGACACCTTTGAAAGCTTCTAATGATCTTTTGCTGGTGTCAAGACATCTGAATTATATTTATACTCTTGGGAAGTCTGAGTTTGAAACTGAAGTATCATGATTTGAATTGCATGGACCTGCTTTGTTGGCCATTGTTAGGGTTGCCAGTTCCGAGTTGAGATATACCTGGGGACTAGGGAGTGGACCCTAAGGAGGGCACAGTTGGGGGAGGGGAGGAACTCGTGCACATGTCCTCCTTCCAAAGAAGCCATTTTTGCCAGGTGAACTGACTCTGTCACCTGGAAATCAGTTGTAATCTCAGGTCGCCAGCCACTACCAGGAGGTTGGCACCACTAGCCATGGTAGGCCTCGGTTTCCTCCACCTGTGAAATGAGTGTATTGATATTATTTACTGCATTTATTTAGAATATTTGTTTGCTACCTCTTACACATTTCAGAAGTGGCTGTTTGGTGTTAGGGCAAACAATCTTAAAGCACTTGTAAAATGCTGCATACATGAATCAGGTTTGTGTTTTTTTAAAAAAAAATCTATTAGGTTATTCTTTAAAAAAAAAAACTTACAACCTTCTTCCAGAAGTCCAGGACATTTTGGCTGATGCTAGTTCCAACACATCCCATGAAATGGAAAACATAGACAGTGCTGAAGATACAAAGGAATATCATCTGACTAATGGAGGAGGAGGGCGAGACGGTAAGTAGTTTGATAAATAGCATGTGAAATTAGGGCTACAGCTTTTAATCAGTTAATCACACCAATTAATCAATTAAAGACATTCCAAACAGTTACCAAAGTGCCCTTAATTAGTTAGCCGCAATTTTAGATAAGGAAGTCTCTGGTTGATTCCACACAGTAAATAGGTAACAGGTTGCAGTCATGATAAAGTAATCCATTTTCCTGTTTACACGTGTACCATGCACGCAGTGATGGGAGCCCATGGAAACAATCCGGGGTCCTTTCCACGGAGACACTTCTCTTTTTAAAAAATTTCTGGCAACATGTAGCTACGTAGCTACACAGGCATGCAGAAATGAACCCCCACAGCCATGCTGATCGCCCACGATACGATAGCTATGCAGATGCAACACACAATTTTTTGTACCCCCCCCCCCCCCCCGCAATGGCAAGCAGATTCTCCCTGACTGTAGACAGCGAGGTGGAATGGAGGGGGGAATGAAGGGCACCAGCACCAATCTGGGATTTTTCAAAAGGATGCTGATTTGGTGATTTTTGAAAAACCTGGGTTGAGAGTAATAAAACAGGGCGGGATCTGTGCAAAGTGCTCCCCACAAAATGGGTTAAAGAGCATCCTGCACCCGTTGTATTTCCCCTGTGAGGAATGTCTCTCTCTCTCTCTCTCTCTCTCTCTCTCTCTCTCTCTCTCTCTCTCTCTCTCTCTCTCTCACACACACACACACACACACACACACACACACACACACACACACACACACACTCTTCATTAGCATCTGTGTAGTCTGGAGGTCAGTTATAATTCCGGGGGACCTCCATCCCTCACTGGGAAGCTGGCAACCCTATATTAAATCCATCATGAAAAGAGCACCTCTAGTGGTTGGCGGACTCAGCAGCACCCATTCATGGAAGTCTTTTTGCTGCTGGGCTAGAATCCTGGTTGGCAGATGGCCGGGAGGTATGGCTCCATGTGGCAGCAAGCCCTGGAGGCGAGAACAGAGTGCTGCCACTGTGGAACTTATGCCAACTGAAAAATAAAGAAAGATATAAGCATGTTTGAGCAGTCCCCTCTTTTGTAATGTGCCCCAAACTCACAGGTTGCCTACTAACTAATACTGCAGTTAAGTTGAGAGCTGAATAAACCTGGATTTGGGTGTGGGGAAGGGGATGTACCTCAGCAGGGTGTAATGCCATAGAGTGTACCCTCCAAAGCAGCCATTTTCTCCAGGGTCATCTAAGGAACAGAGCTCTCCAGGTGCCAGCTGGAGAATGGCGGCCCTCTGTGGAGGGAGGGGTCATCAGCCCTGAGGCAGGGACCAATTTCTCATCAAGAGATGGAATCTTTCTCTTAGGCCAAACCGCCTAAGGCTGCAAATGAATTGCAGCCTAGAAAACATGATGGATTTCTACAGGCAAGGACTATTTTTATGGGAGAGCTCGCAGCCTTCTTAGCTACCCCCTACTTCATTCTAGAGCCATGGTGGCGAACCTTTGGCACTCCAGATGTTATGGACTACAATTTCCGATTGGCCATGCTGGAAGGGGCTGATGGGAATTGTAGTCCATAACATCTGGAGTGCCAAAGGTTCACCACCACTGTTCTAGAGCCATAGCAAGGGGGAACTGCGCCCGGGGCACATGTGTGCCCTCCGCCCCTGCCATGCCCTGGACCGCCCCCACTATTCCCCTGCACCGGCGCACGCCAAGTGCAAGACACCCCCCTTCTCCCTGGGCGCTACGCCACTGCCTTCATCTAGGGTGGCCAGATATCTGCTTTTTCAGAGAACGGTCCCCTTTTTTGAAGCCTGGCCTCTGAAATGTCTGTTGCTTTCCTGCAATTTGGACTGAACTAATTTTGGAGGCCCAATCCCTGAAAAACCTCTGAATTCAGTGCAGGTAGAAAAAGGCCTCTTTCGAGTGAGTTAAAGATGGGGTTGTCAACTTCCAGATCTCCTGCTATTACAACTGATCTCTGGACAATGGAGAGCAGTTCCCCTAGAGAAAATGGAAGGTGGCTTGTATGGCATATTACCTTTCTGAAGTCCCTCCACAACCCCCGCCCTCCCCAAGCCCCACCCCTAACATTTCCAGGTATTTCCCAGCCCAGAGCTGACCACCCTTGTTAAGTAGGATGAGCCAGAAGGAGGGAGAACAGGGAGGGGCATTGCACAGGCCTGTGCCAACAGTTTGCACCTGGACTGTAGATGGAGCCAACACACTGAATTGCATTTCTAGTTAAAATATAGGAATACCATGTCTAAATCTGCATTTGTGAATATCAGCCTGTGCAAATTTTACCCCTCTTTCTTAGAGCTGTTCCCCTCTACCTGCCACTGGAAGTGCTGAACTCCAGTCTACCCCCCCCCCCCACAGCAGGGGATGGGGGTAGGGTTGCCAGATGCAGGTTGTGAAACTCCTGGAGATCTGGGGATGGAGCCTGGGGAACTCAGTGGGGTACAAGGCCTTACAGTCCACTTTCCAAAGCAACCATTTTCTCCAGGGAAGCTGATCTCTGTGGTCTGGAGATGAGCTGTAATTCTATGGGATCTCCAGGTCCCACCTGGAGGCTGGCATCTAATTGCAGGGTTGATCCCCTTCAGGAGAATGAGGCCTAGGGTTTCTGTTTTTCCACTAGCCTTCTAAAAGTCCTCCCACCTGCCAAAACTCCAGCTTCCAGGCCCCACTCGGCAGTCTATCCTCCTTGCCAGCTTAACTGAAAAAGGCGAGTTGTGATCTGCCCTCCTGCACTACCGCTCTTTATCCCTTCCCAATGTCAGCCAGCCAGTCCCTTTCTTGCCCCACCAGAAGTTGGTATGGAAATGTCAATTGTATCTCTTGCATCTGCAGAGGCAACAGGACAGCAACTGTCTGTACTGAGACAACAGATAAGGGGCTGAGCAGATAATGGGAAGCTTCTCCTCACCCCTCCCTCACCCAAGAAAAGACTCTGAGTGACGTGGCTATTTTAGAGATGCAAGACTCCCCTCAAAAGGCAAACAGCGCTGTTTTCTTTCACAAAAGAGCAATAAGGGCCAATCCACTTTTTACTGTACATAGGGCTATACATCAGCGGTGGGATTCAAATAATTTAACAACTGGTTCTGACTTTGAGTCTCCTTGCTGGAGAGAAAGGAGGGATATTAATCCAACTCCTCCTCCTCCTCCTCCTCCTCCTCCTCCTCCTCCTCCTCCTCCTTCTTCTTCTTCTTCTGACCTTCTCGTGTTCTTTTTCAATGACCCTGCTGTCACCGGGGAC
The DNA here is from genome assembly GCF_021028975.2 of Sphaerodactylus townsendi. Taxonomy (NCBI): domain Eukaryota; kingdom Metazoa; phylum Chordata; class Lepidosauria; order Squamata; family Sphaerodactylidae; genus Sphaerodactylus; species Sphaerodactylus townsendi. Next base: position 6,871,513 of record NC_059439.1, on the reverse strand, counting down.
TGCTATGTCGATGATGCTCACTTTCTTGTCCTCGATCATGGTGATGTCTGGTGTACTGTGTTTCAACACTTTGTCCATTTGGATTCGAAAGTCCCACAGGATCTTGACCTTCTCATTTTCCATTGCTTTCTCTGGACAATGTTCCCACCAGTTCTTAGCTGTTCTTATGTTGCAATTCTTGCATAAATTCCAGTGGATCATCTTGGCCACTGAGTTGGTGTCTCCTGTTTTGTACTCAGTCTGGGCAATCCTTTCTTTGCAGCAGCTGAGGGACATGATCTACAGTTCATCCCATCAGCTTCTTTGCATCAATCTGCATTTTTCATTGTCCAAGCGATTTTTCGATTTTGGCCTTTGATCAAATTTGTTCTAATGGCTTGCTCTTGAAACGGTACTAAAACTGTGCAGGGGATTCAGTTTCCTTTTTCAGAGTACCAGTTGTTAACCACAGCCAAGCTGTTATTCCTTTTCTTATTGTCCACCTTTGTCCTTGATTTTCTCCAGAAATTGGCCCGATACAGTGATTTGTTGTGCCAGCTTTCAGTCCCTCCTCATTTTTTTAATCACATTTTTTTTCTGTATTCTTGTTGTTTGGTTTTCTGGGTTTGCAGCAAATGTCTGTTCTTCACTTCAATCAATGCCTGTTCTTGACTTTCCTTCACATAATCGGCCAGTGCATGCTTCTCCTCTTCCACTGTTTGCTGTACTTGCAGTAAGCCTCTGCCCCCAGACCTCCGGGGAAGGTATAATCTATCGAGAGTATTATCACTGTGTGTGGGTGTAAAGCATGGTGCATTGTCATAAGCGTCCGAAGTTTTTTCTATCCAATGTATCCAACTCAGCCTGTGTCCAGTTGATGATTCCAGCAGTGTACCTGATGACAGGTATGGCCCAGGTGTTGATGGCCTTGATGGTACTCTTACTGTTTAATTTAGATTTCAACATTTTCCTGACTCTCTGGGTGTACTCTCTGCTGACAACAGTCTTCACTTTCCCGTGCTTGATGTTATCTAACTGCAAAATGCCCAGGTATTTATAAGCTGCCTCTTGGTTGCACTTGATGAGTTGGCCATCAGGTATTTCAATCCCATTACTCTCGGTTATCTTGCCCCTCTTTATTGCCACAGTAGCGCACTTTTCCAGGCCAAACTCCATCGAAATGTCTGTGCTGAATATTTGGACTGTGTTTACTAGTGTCTGGATTTCTGATTTCCCATACAACTTCAAATCATCCATGTACAGCAAATGTGGGATTTTTTTCTGAGTCTTTGGCCATTTGATAGCCCAACTTTGTTTTCTTTAAAATTACTGTTAGTGGTATCATGGCAATGATAAACGGTAAAGGTGATAGTGAATCACCTTGGAAAATTCCTCGCTTAATGTTGACTGTTCCGAAGTTTTCATTTCCGACTGTCAGTTCAGTTTTCCACTGTATCATAGCTTTTTCAGTGAATACTCTAATGTTTTTTGCTGACGCCAATTGTTTCCAAGCATTTCATGATCCAACTATATTATTATTATTATTATTATTATTATTATTATTATTATTATTATTATTATTGTTATTATTATTATTATTATTATTATTATTATTATTATTATTATTATTAAGATTTCATAGACTGCCCAATCCCCCAAAGGGCTCTGTACAATGGATGTCAACCAGCAGGGTTTCCTTCGCCCTCAAACTCCACAGTTTGAAGCTCAACCCAAGTCTCACTGAGGCCAGGATCAAACTGAAAAGCTGGGGCTGACCGGCTCCAGATTCATACTGTTGTTCCCATAGAGCCAGTGGTGGGATTCAAATAATTTAACAACCGGTTCCAGAGGTGGGATTCAAATAATTTAACAACTGATTGTTTACAAGCAGCATTTAAACAACCGGTTCTGCTGAAGTGGTGCGAACCTGCTGAATCCCACCACTGCATTCTCATCTTTCAAAGCGGCCATTTTCTCCAAGTGAGCTGATCTGTGTCTCCTGGAGTTCAGCTATCATCTCAAGAGATCTCCAGCCAACCTTATCAGTGCTGCAGTTCCTTTGCCAACCTAGATGCTGTTTGTAAAATGGGATAGTCAAAATAACTGTGCCTTGGAGCTTCCTGGGGGCCAACTGGCCTGTGTGTGCATCTAAGAATGGAAAAGAGGGACCATCAAGCCTGGGGAATACACCAAACACTTGTTTGTGCACATGGCTGAGCTTGCAGCCTCTACTGCCCGAGATGAGCTGTTGCTGAGCTTGGGAAGGAAGTGCTGCTTTTTAATCAGAATATTATATCTCTCGTGTCTGCTAGTGGGACAAAGTGAAGGGAGGGGCTTATCTTGCAACCTTGGCAGCACTTTCCTTCAAAGCCTCACTGAACAGGGGATTTCACAAAAAACTGAAAAAACAGAACACAGTAAAATGCTGCGACTCTTGAACTGTGACTCCCTTTTCTCGTGGCTTCTGATCTGAAAGTCACAGCAAGGGCTGCGTGCTCTCTCTCTCTCCCCTACCCCTATATGTGTGTGTGTGTGCGCGTGCATGCGCGCATGCACTTACCCAAATTCTGCACCAAGGAAACCCAAACTGTGCCCAGAAAAGATGAATGATGCAATTTTTTAAATGTTTATTCAGGTAGTGTTATCTGTGTAGGTGACACTTTATGGAGTAGCATGAGCTAAACAGGAACTTTCCTTGAACAGTGAGGAGGCAGGGTTGTCAACCTCCAGATAGGGCCGGGAGTCATCCCAAATCACAATTGGTCTCCAGACTACAGAGATCAGTTCCCCTGGAGGAAATGGCAGTTTGGACAGTGGACTACAGTGTATCTAGAAGGAATGGAAATCCTAGAGAGACATCACATTCCTGCTAAGTGCTCACCCTTTCCATACCTGCTCTCTCCAGGCACTGCCTCCAAATCTCCAGGTATTTCCCAAGCTGGAGTTGGCAACCCTAGAGGAGTGGAAAGTGAACATGGCAACAGATTTTTTTGCTTTGTACAATTTTGTTTTCTACTCCATTATGCATTCTAGCAATCTACCCAGAATGCAACATTCCTGGGTTTTTCAGCAGCAAATTCATGGAGAACAGGTTCCTTGAAGCTATACTCTTTAAAAGTCTCTTACAGTGCAATCCTAAAAAGAATTACTCCAGTCTAAACACATTCTTTTCAATAGGCTTAGAATGGGAGTAACTCTTAGGATTACACTGTTTGGCCCCTTCCTCATGGGCCAATAAACACGGGTTAATGATGGTTTAAAAAACCCGGGGGGGGGGGGGGCTTTGCACGGATCCTGCCCCTACAGCGAGTCTGCCCTGTGTTATTTCCCCTAAACCTGGTTTTTCAAGAATCACACTATCCACCCATCTTTTTAAAAATCCCAGGTTGTAGCCACTTGTGAGTGAATGGCTGGGCAGAGAGGCGCTTTATTCGGCTGCGCTTTCCTTTTAAAAAATTTCCTGGCTGCCATCTGCATAGCCATGCAGATGCAAAGGGTCATATTGTGAGACATGGCTGTGGGAGTTCACTTTTGCATGCTTGCGTAGCTACGCATCCGTGGGAGGTGATTTTTAAAAAAAGATGCGCCTGTGTGCAAAGGCACGCCAGCAACCTGCATTGTTTCAATGGGCTCCGATCACTGCCTGCATGAAGGCATGTGAACGCAAAAACGGGAAAGCGGGTTACTTTATCCTGACTGCCACCCGCTGTACATGTGCTGTGCGGAAAGGGCTTTTGTGTTGTATTTACTCCTGTTCCAGAACATGAAACAGCGTCAGGTGCCCTCAAGACTTTCCACGGCCCAGTGCTGAATTCTCAGCGGTTAAAAATATTTTTTTTCCTGATTCTTTCTGCAATCTGCCTTGTTTGTTTGTTTTGTTACCTGAGGTACTCGGGGAGGGGAAACCAGTTGGCTAAGCATTCGTGCTCAGCCAGGAATTCAGAAAGCTTTGTTGCTATTTTTAGTACGGCAAAATTTCCACCAGGTGCTGTTAACTGTCTGTTTGGATTCACTGAGGCGTCACCCTAGAAATGAGTGGTTTCAACCAAACCCAAGAGATCAAAATATCCCCCCCCCCCTCCACTCCATCCAGCCCAAGGTACTGGGAGCACAAGAAGCCCAGTTCAGAACGAGGCCTGATCAGCAAGCTGGTATTGATTTGGGGTGTGGGATCTGGAAACTGTGGGGATGTGGCTCGTCCCCTTGCTGAGGCAGCACGCCAAAGATCTGGTTGCACATCAAATTCGTCTTGTGAAAAGGAGCCATGCACAAAACAACTTTTGGCTGATCTCTCAACTGATAGCTACGGCATTTTCCCCTCACAGCTGAGCAATGCTTTAGCGTTCTGAGCATGGGGAAGGCATGGTTACTGAGCATGCATGCTCTCTGCGATTCAGCTGCTGCCCTGTTCACCTGCTGCAAGCAGAGACCCGATTTTTCGACAATTGGCTCTACTGGTTGTTGGTTTGGTCGAGGGTGTTCGGCAGCCTGTTTCAGTGTATTCCTTCCTAACCATGCGGTTCAACACAATCAGCTTTTTGTGCATTTGTGTCTTCACAGAGCTGCCCCCTGTTCATGCTTGCTGCATAGCTGCTCCACCTCTATTCAACAAGCAATTTCTTAAATAGACAAAGAAAAATCATATAAATCAATCATTAATCAGTCCCATGTTTTAATAGGACTTGGCCCATCTGTGTTTGCCAGAGAGCCGGCAGCATGTAGTGGTTAAGCAGACTCTAATCTGGTGAATTGGGTTTGATTCTCCACATGAGCGGCGTACTCTAATTTGAACTACGTTTGTTTCCCCACTCCAACACATGAAGCCTGCTGGGTGATCTTTCACAGTTCTCTCCGAACTCCCTCGGCCCCTTCTACCACACAAGGTGTCTGTGGTAGGGAGGGGAAGGGAAGTTGATTGTGAGCCGCTTTGGGACTCTTTGAAGGTAGAGAAAAGTGGGATATAAAACCAACACTTTTTCTAACTAGTCCTTAGAGACAGTGGTGGCCACTGATCAGTTCAAATCTGCAGTGTCTTTGCATATTCGCAGATTTAGGAAAACCTAATGCAAACCAATTTGGCAAGTAATTGTGACTGCTTGGTAGAAACCAAACAGGCCAAGCGATTGGCTCACCTCCATTCGCCACCTTCAGACAGAAAAAGTTTGAGAGTCTTAGCAGAATTCCTAATGCCTGCAGTGCCAAGAAAGTAAGGCATGTATCTCCGAGTTGTGTCTAGTGATGGTCAATTGAGAAGAGGCAAAGACTCACCTCCTTGCAAGTAGAGACTTATAAAATATTTTAAGTTTCCCAACCATGTGGGCCAAAATTCTCAGCCACTCCTATTCTTGTCCAAAGAATAATCCAGTTTGTTTCTTTGGCAGAAAACAATGGCAAACAACTCTGTAAACAGCCTGGTTAGTAATATTGTGATGTGGCATCACCCCACGAGTCAGTAATGTCCCCATTCTTGCACCTGTACCTTTAACCTCCCAGATTCAAAAGTCTGACATTAACTATTGCACCAAGCTGGCGTTAAACCACACATTATACTTCTTAACACTAAGACTTCTTAACAGTTGCCAAGCAAGAGTTGTGCTGTGTTTTTCTACCAGTGATGATTTAAAGGACTGAGAACATTGGGGTAAAACTGGTGCTAGAATTAAGTCAGTTTTGGATCATGGTGTGTGGGTGTGTGTGTGTGAAGTGCCGTGAAGTCACAGGCGACTTATGACAACAGAATCTCTTTTACCCTGTGTCAGTTGCGTAGCGCCAACAGGGTGGGAGGGGGGTGACAACCTGGGCACATACCAGTGTGGGGATGTGGCCGGGATGTAGAGGGGGCGTGGCATGGCATTCCAGGGTGAGGTGGGGCGTAGCAGGGGCACAGGGGCACAGTTCCCCCTCCCTCCGCCCGTTTTATTTCTGTGGACCTCCTTGATGCAGCAGGAAAGTCTGCCCGGAAGACTGTGAATCATTTCTTTCTGACTTCCTTTGAGTTACTGGCACAAATTCCCTCCTGAAGCTTCTTTTATAGCTGTGATGGGCAGGGGAGATCCACACTAGTGTGAAATATCTGCCCAGTTAAACATACTCTGCAAACTTGACTGAGCTGAGGATGGTGGCTGTTTCAAGGTCCCTTTGGCCTCTGTGGTCACCTTGGAAAAAGCAAGCGAATTGTACATAGAAAAACCATTGGCAAATATATCCTTCTGTTATAGGGTTTTCAAGGCAGGAGACTTCCTTGGACTTCCTTGGGGTTGCTTTGCAGAGGCTGGCAATAGCAAACCGCCTCTGAACATCCCCTGCCGATGTACAATTATCAGAAAAGTTTAAAATGGAAAAAGATCTTATGGCTTTGAGCAAGCAAAGTTCTAGTCTTAAGGATAATTTCTATAAAATTAGCTAAAACATATAAAGGGATTTTGAATGCATGCTGGGAACGTGTACGACAGGAAGGGACATTTTATGGTGAACCTATAGCGAAGCCAAAAAAAACTGGAAACAAATGGACTCACTAATTCAGGAGATTCTACAGACTAATGTACAATTTAAACCAGAGGCTTTTCTTTTGGGGCTAATGGACAAACAGCTACAAGAGTCATGGAACTTTGTTTTTACATATCACTACAGCATTGAGATAATTGTATTCTCAAAATTAGAAAGGTCTCACATTACCTACAATAGAAGAATGGTTGGTCAAGATGATGAAATTTGCAGAGGTGGCAAAACTTCTTTGATCAGAGAAAAACAAACAACAATATATTTTTTATTTTTTTACATTAAAGAATCTTTAAATAAGAAAAAAACTCTATAAGTCAGCTGTGACATGATGTCAAAATAAACAAACCTCACTTTCTCTCTGAAGCGTTTTAGCTTCACCAACCCACCGGCCATCTCATATGGGTGGCCATTAGTAACTCCTTGTTTAAAAGTTGTCTCTCACACGTTCTTGTCCATAAATGCAACATTTTCGTTGTAGCATGAAAAGGCTCAGAGATGCTCCATGAAAATCTAACGTAACATCCTCTGTAGACTCTGCGAGACCCATTTTAAGTTCCCATCTGCCTTCTTTGTTCAATGTAATTCCTAGCATGTTCAATCTAAATATAAATTGCTTCCTCTTTTTCCTTTACTGCGCCAAGCTCTTAAATCTAATTAACTGCTGTCAAAACATTGTTAAACCATTTAGGCAAGCTCACTTTTTTTTAATTGGATAGTTAGGAAACAACAACGGACAAATAAAGTTGCTATCTATATCATATACTTTTTGGGAGGAGAGTGCATGTCTGGCTGAACATCTGCGAGGATAAGGTCTTTTTATCTCTGAATTGGTCTAGGAAATCAGATATGTCGTTAACTCGTCACATTATGATGATTAAATTCCTTTCTTATCTAGATGGCTTTAAACATCCCTGTTTTTATTTTTTTATGTCACATTTAAATGCAGAGTTCTGCAACTAGGGTTAACTAGGATGCTGTATCGCCTGCAGGCTGATAAATCCGATTTTCTGGAAAGGCCTCAGCAGTTTCCCATTAATGTGGCTGACATTCCTGCTATAGTCATGATTGGTGTCTGGAAGATGGAGGTGACCTAGTTGTAGGGATGCCAGCCACCAAGTAGTACCTGGGAATCTCCTGGAATGACAGCTGATCTCCAGACTGCAGACATCAATTCCCCTGAACAAGATGAATGTTTTGGAGATTAATCCATGGAATTATACCCGGCTGAGGCTTCTGCTCTCCCCAGTCTCCATTCCCAAGTATCTAGGAATTTCCCAATCTGGATTTGGCAACCCTAATCCCCACCCCCACCCTCTGTCACTTGCCCAGGTGATCTGGCAACCCTACTTAGATGGTAGTTAAGAATAGCTGTTCAGTGTCTTCTGTTGGGAAGAGCTTGCTTATCCCTGTAAGTCATGGGGCAGCTAGAGCTCATGGGAACACCTAGAGCACAAGGGAAGGGAAACTCAGAGGAAACACAACAGAACACATCTGAGAACAGAAATCGGCAGCCTTTCATGAGTTAAGAACCAAACGACATCAAAATTCACAGCAAGAGATCAGCATAGAGGCAGAATAAGGAAGCCTATTTGCATAAATGAAAGTATAACACTTAGCCTTGCTGACACAGAATAAATCGAAGTCCAGGGACACTTTAAAGACCAACAAAGTTTATGCCAGCATAACCATGATACTTAGCATGCTGATTAATAATCCATAAAGTGCCTGCAGCCCAAACACTGTTTATTGCAAGTTTTTTTTATTATAAAGTGGCAGACACTAGGTCTCACAATAAGTAATAAATGTACGCAGAAGCACCCTGCACAACTGTTTTAGTAGACAAACCTGTGCATGACTCACACTTGGGAATTGATAGAAGTAAACAATTTCCAAGAATCCATGTTACCTGCTTCTAGCCATGCAGGCAAACTGGGCAGTTTCCTAGGGTGCCAGGGGTTAAGGGTTGCCAAATTAAACAGAAGTGCATTTCTTTTCTCTATTATACACACAGCCACATAGACACACTAGTGGGGGACCCACAAGGACTTGCAGAGGCCATCTCATCCCGCCCCCCGTATTCCCCATCTCTTCTTTCCCTCCCCTGGTGGCTCCCATAACCTCTCCCCTTTTCCTGTTTCCTTTTCTCCTTCCAATTCACCAGCCAACCTACCTTTATAATCCCCACCCCCATTGTCTTTAGCTTTCCCTCCTTGCCTTGTTCTAACAACCTCTGCTCAATAAAAGTACGGCCAAGTTGCAAAAGCCACATACCTGCCAGGCTCCTTCTAGCAGGATACTCAAGACAGAAAGATGGCATCACTTTTCCTGGGGTCTATTTGTTCGCCCAGTCCACCTCTGCTCTTACAGAAACCAAGGCATGGATGGCTTGGCACTGTTGCTGTGGTTGCGTAGCAATCTCCAATATGGCCACTGAGAGCTCAGTAGCAATTCCTTTATTAAAGCTACAGTTGTTGTTTCTACTAATATGGGGAGTTGTAATCCCCCAATGTACTTCTTTTTAGATTTCTGGTTTTTCCCCCCTGCAAACCTGTCACTTCCTTTAAGTTTGTAGAGAAATTATCAATTTCTAGAAAAGAGATGTCAGGTGTAACTTAGTTTGGAAATAGGGTTGCCAATGTCCAGGTGGAGACTGGAATTACCACTGGTCTACGGTGAACAGAGATCAGGTCCTGTGGAGAAAATGTCTGCTTTGGAAATCGGTCTGTACTGTCAAGTAGTGCCCCTGACATCAAAACGCCCCGAAATCAAATAGGGCTATGGTTCCTGCACTGATAATGGGCTTCCCAGAGTTGTGGCTTCCTGCTGCCTTCATACTTTGTAACCTATATGTAGATTGCGCCCAAGCGCCAGTTGGGCTGAGAACCCTCTTTGTTGGCTTGAGAATGGACGATTGTCACCTGCTTGCTTTCTAATGCTTTGATGTTCCAGGGGACGGAAGGGAGGGGGGCACCTTTGGGGCATTAAAAGGAAACTCGGAAAGAGCCAGTTATTTCAGTTCCTTAGAATTGGCTTTGCAGCCTTCTAGGGGCCATGTGATGCTGTCTGCCAATAAAGAGACTTCGACTCAATGGTGCTACTTGAGTCCGATATTGGTCCAGATCCAGGGCTTGACATGTGCAGCATTACACTTTTCTGAAATCCTTCTGCCCCCAAGCCCCAGGCTCCCCAGGCTCCACCCCCCAAATCTCCAGGAATTCCCCAACCCAGAGTTGGCAGCCCTATCTGGAAACAAAGCCTCTGACTGGCTTTGTTTCCCCTTAGAGCCTTCCCCTTAGAGCCTGCCAGTGCTGAATGCCATGTTAACCACACCTAAGCCACGGGTGGCTCCCTCGACTCTAGACGGAGAAAATTGGAGGAGATAGAAATCGCAAACTCAACTCATGCTCATGCAGAGTCCTGGCTTGGTTTCCTTTCAGTATCTCTCTTCCCTTATCTTCTGAGAAGCTGATTTCCCTGCCTCCTCTGCCCCCTCCCAGATCCTAAGGAAAATGAGTTGCTCAGAAGAGAGATAAGGGGCCATAAAGAGGAAACAGGAAGTCAGCTACAAACCCCCTCCTGCCTTGCGTGCATGATCTCTATCCCCGCCACCTTTTCTCTGCTTGTGAGCGAGGAAGCCTTCAGAAGGCTCCCCAAACTCAGCTCTCAGTTGGTGAGACGGCAGCACTCGAGGCCTGCGGTGTGTGGGCTATCCTGACTCAGGGTTGCCAGCTCTGGGTTGGGAAATACCTGGCCATTTTGGGTGGTGGAGTCTAGGCAGCGCAGGGTCTGGGATGGGGAGAGACCTGAGCAGGTGTAAGGCCATAGAGCCCACCCTCCAAAGAAGCCAGTTTCTCCAGGGGAACCGATCTTGGTCATCTGGAGTTCTATTATAATAGCAGGAGAACTTCAGGTACTACCTGCAGTGGAGGGTGGCAACCCTATGACTCAGGGGTTAGGGGAAAGTACTCTGGGCCTCTTTTGGCCCCTTCATTTGGTTTTTTTCCTTAGCATGTTCCAGCCTCGACATTGAAAACTGATGCCAAAGAGCCCTGGGACAAATTCATAAATATGTATGCTATTGCTCATTCACATAAAAATGTGTTAATATGTTAGGTAAGAACCTTTACCAATGAACACGGTACAGAGGATGTTATAACACTAATCACTGCCAGACTGGCAAAATATGGGCAAAAGCAGAGGCGTAGATGCAATGGGGACATCCGGGGCGGCTCGCGTGTCGGGGGCGAGGGAGGTGTTAGGGGCGGGGGTTTCAAGGGTAGGGTTGGGCGGGAGGGGGCACGTGGGCAGTTTCTGGGCACAGTTTCTCCTCTTTTCGTAACTGGACAAAAGGCACTCCCACCTGGCAAAGAAATACAATCATACCTGAAAAAATTTAGAGGTGTGAGCCCAATAATCTAACAAAGAAAAACAAAACACTCTCCAACGGCCAATGTTGTGGTTATGCTGTTAATTATAATGTGATATAAAGTGCAACAAAATAATACATTGCTGTTAAATTAACAAATCTAACAATCAATCTAACAATCAAATATCTGTACCGATTGCCAAGCTGGGCTCAGTTGCAGAGCGGGACACCCAGCATGATGTAGTGGTTAAGAGCTATGGACAAGGTTTGATTCTCCACTCCTTCACATGCAGCCTGCTGGGTGACCTTGGGCCAATCACAATGCTCTCAGAACTCTCTTAGCCCCTCCTACCTCACAAGGTGTCTGTTGTGGGGAGAGGAAGAAAAGGCAATTGTAAGCCACTTTGAGCCCCCTTGAAGATAGAGAATAACGGGGTATAAAACCAACACTTTCTCTTCTTCAAGGTCTTGTATGGGGCACCTCAATTTCCCCAACACCCTCTCCCTCATTATTTCCCAGTTTCCTTTTCCTGGCAGCCCCCCATATCCTCCCCTTTCCCTGCTTCCTTTTCTTCTTCCCTCCCTCACCTGTATCTAGAATACTACTTACTGTGTGGTGTGGTGGGGAGGGTAGAACTTCGTGCCCCAATCTTCTCAGTTTCCAAGGAGATCCTGCTTGTCATCCTCACAGATGTATTCTTAGTTCTCCTTGGGCTGTGTCAGAAGGGCATCTCCCCGAAATCTTAATTCCCAGGCAGGAATTATGGACAAAGATAGTTTTTGAGATAACCCAGTCTGAAACCATGTAGGTCTTTAAAGGACAAAACCAGCATTTTGAATTGGACTTGAGAAGACATGCTTCCAGTAGCTGTCCTCAAGCAGCTGTCTGGCCTCAGCATTCTGCAGCAGCTGCAGCTTCTGAATACTCTTCAAAGGCAGCCCCAAGTAGAGTCCGCTAGGAAGTCTCCAGGGGCTTTGCAAACGGGGAGCAGGCAGGAGCTTAGCAGGCTCCCGACTCCTAGGTACTGGCCCAGGCAGAAGGACGAAACGTTGGCAGCGGCAGCAAACTGCTTCCAGATGTTGGTTTGGTCAAAGCTCGTTCCGCCAGGGTGGCCGCACCGCCACTCTGGCAGGAGTGGCGCAGCAGAGCAGGCAAGCTGAGATGGGTGGCTGCCGAGTTAGGCAGTGGAAATGATTGCAAGAGGCGCACAGAGGTTCTCAGGAAGCTGTCTCGGGAGTGGCTGCTTGCTAGGCGCAGCAGCTCTTGAGCTTGGCTGGCGGTTGCTTTGACATTCCCCCAGGTCATCCGGGTCCTTGGACCGTCTGGGCGTCGGTGGCGGCGTTTCCGTTGAGGCCGCTGGGACAGGATCCTCCAGAGAGATGCAGGTTCACATCTCTCGGGATGGGGCTTGTTTTTTTTCCTCCTGGCGCCATTCCATGGGCTGGCCTGTGTCATGGCGAAGTCAGGGATCCCTACATGTGAGATCTGTAGGAAGGGGAAGGACTGAAACACACCCCTTCCCCAGGTTATAGGAGGGGCCGGTCCTGCCAGGCTTGGAGAGCCGATGGCGGGAGGTCAAAATCAAAGTTTTGTTGGATTTAGTGCGTTTCCGATATAAGACGGCATCTTCATATTAATGGTTCTTCATCTTGCAGCCTGCGTAAGGGAGTTGCTTTTAATGCAAGTCTACTGGGGGGCAGCCCACTCCTCTTTCTTTAGATTGTTTTGACAGGAAGGGCAGAGGGTAGGCGCATCCTGATGGAAGCTGGCTTCAGAAGCCGTCATCAGGGTGTTAGCCAGAGCTGCAGGGTCCGAAGCCTCTCTCCCGAGGAGGAGGAAGGGGCAAGCGGACCCTGGGGGAATTGTGGTGGGTATGCATGCTAATTTGCAACATAAAAGAGGGCTTCTGGGATGCGCTTTTGGGTGGTGGAATGCATCCGGGGGACAAGGCAATCAGGCGATTTAATAGAAGGGTAAACTTCACACATACATAAAGGGAGGGAGGCCTTTCTTGGCAGGGAAATGTAATTTTACCGTGACCTTGGTGGTTAATGCCAGAAGGCTGGAAATGGTGCTGAATTTGGTAATCGACCTATATTGAGGAATTACATGCCGTAAAACAGCTAACCTTAAGGGCGGTTTCCGCTGCTTCGGCTTTGGACGTAGTATTGGTAAAAGTTGCCAGGAAACACTAGAGCAGTTACAACTCCAAACAGGTTTGGGTATTAGAGAGGGCATGAATGGTGGCATACCGCGCAGCCCTTTTAACCTGGGAGGCTCTGTCCTGTGCAGTGCTGCGGTGACCCAGGATGGGGCTCCAGATTTTAATCCTGAGGAAGGCCAGGGGTCAAGCCAGGTATTAGCCCTCCCGGGCCTTTGCTGGTTGAAAAATAGAGGGAAGAGAAAAGGAAAAGAAAAGGGGGAGTAGTTTCTCTTGGCGGAAGTTCGAAAATGAGTTCAGGAAGGCAGCACAATTAGGATCAATAATTCTGTGTGATAGGGTTTATCCATCCTGAAGCAGACTAGGGGTCGCTTTGACTCGGCCTGGCTATGAGGTCCCTTCCCCAGAGATTGACATGGATGTCCAGAATGATGGGGAAGCGGACTGTGAGCTGCCGCTCGAGCCCTGGGCTATAATGGACCGCGTGAGCAGGGCGGATGCTCCCGTCTCGCTGGGTTTGTTTTCCCCACCCCCAGATGTGCGGATAGGCCTCGCTGGCCCACTGGCTTCAGCTTGCCACTGAGCTGCTGCTCTGATGACGGTCACATCAGCGCGTGGTGTCCACCAGGGCTCCCTGAACAGGACACCTCCATGGTGAGCTCCAGATACGGGCGGGAGCTTCCGGATGGGTGTTTCCACCGGCCATGCCCGATGGTGGTATTTCTGGCTGCGCTCTGATGGCTGCCGGGGCCTCGCGGTGGCCTTTATGTGCGCTCGATGGCGGGCAGCGCATGATGGGGCAGGAGTGATCAGCTGTGTGCAGCGCTGGTTCCGCTGGGCAACTCCCTGCGCGGATGTCTCGGTCCAGACTTTGGGAGATGGATGTGGGTCCCCCCTGGTGCGTGGAGTCAATTATCTCCGGGGACGATGAACAACTCCCTGTTCAGCGGGCGAGGCCTTTGGCAGCACCAGCCCAATGAGTCCCGTGTAGGGATAGGGGTCGCCATAGTGGGTTGGGCAGCCACGAGGACACTCGTGGGGAACTTTGGAAGGAGATGGGCTGGGTGCACGTGAGCTTGAGATGTCCTGCCACGAGGAGGAGGGGTGTAGCTTGGGTGTGGGTCTTGGGTGTTTGGGCCAGCCTGTTCCTAGTATCACTCTCCTCCTTGGTCCTGGGCTGAAGGGAGATGCCCGGCGCGCCGAAGCCTTTAATTCCGGACACGGCAGTCGCTTCTCCAGTGAAAGCCTTCTGGCACCCGGGGCATCGGGTTTTGGCGGCCTGCGGGCCTTTCGCTCTTCTTGGGGGAGGATTCTCCTCCATCGGGATTGTAGACCCCCCCGCCGGGCTGCCTACACTCCCTCCGGAAGTGTCCTGACCTGCCGCAATTAAAGCAATCATCTCTGGGCTGTCCCCTGGCGGTGGAGAGTGCTACTTGCGGCAAGGGAGGCTAGATGTAAGGGGAATTCCATAGACGCAGAAATAAAAGCAAGGCTTTGGGAGTAAAAGTCCATTTATTAAGACATCTTAGAAAGCTCAAAGTAATAACGCCAGTGGCAGGAAATGGCACTTCCCCGCCAGAAGCACAGGTTATAATACCATTCACCCCATCCCCCTTCCTTCCTGCTTCCTATATGGGAACAGAGTCTTCTATCTCAGCTCGCTGCTAAAGATAAAGTCTCCTCGGCCGATGCATCTGGGCCCATCGCCCGGGCTGTGGGAATGTACTCCAAGTTACTTCCACTATCAACACCATTGAATCCCCTTTACAGTTAGCTTGGTGGGCAGAGGATCCACTGATGTCCTGGCAAAGCCTTAAGCATGTCGACCAGTTCAGGATCCTTGCTCTAGGCCATCGTGATTGCTCTAAGCGCACTCAGTGGAGGCGTTCTCCTTTACGGCAGAGAGCAGCATGAGGAGCTTCGTTTTGGGCCTCCCTGCGCTATCTACCTGTCCCTCTTGGAGAGCCTCCTGGAGCCTGTTCACAAATTCAGCCGTGAGGGGCTCTTTGGGGGGGTTTTTTTGTGGCCGGATAGGCATGGAGAAACTTTGGGTTGGCTGGTCGGGCATTGGGAACCTTGATAAACACCTTTGTAGAAGCGATTCAGAGGGCCACCCGTAAGGGTGGCCTCTGGCAGCGACAATCTGATCGTTGGGGTTGGCGAGTATAGGAGCATCGGGCTTACGTAAAGTTGCGCTGGCGGTGTAGGCGCCTTCAGAGGCGTCCCCTAGCTTAAACATTGCTGGTGGAAACTCAGCTTTCCCAGATCACATATATTGTGCAGGGCTCAAAAGCATGCGAAAAGCGTGGTCTTCCAGTCATCCGGAACCATTAGGGTGATTCCTTTGGCGACCGCTTCCCAGCATGCCTCTCACATAGGGGCTATGGTGATCTCCTACGTCCCGCCATGCATCGGCTTTGCGGAGCTCGGTGGAGGATGTTATAGCAGCCTAAAGGAAGCGTACTCGATAACCCTGGGCCGGAATAACGCCACCCTCCCCCTCGGTATCCGTGTGAAGTGAACGGGGCACAGGGGCGAGGATATCGGCATCGCCTATCCGTCAGGGGAAGTTTCCTTTTTTCGCGAGGTCGCGGGTTATTAATAACGCTCTTACAGGGTTTTGAAACCTCGCGCCATTACGCGGCGCTTCGACGGAGGTGCTACATGGCTTCAGAAAATGAAGGCGGAGCAAGGGGAGGCTACCGAGTTTCGCTGGAGAATTTGAAGGGGGCAGGGGAGCAAGGGGGGCAGAAGGAGGACAGGCATCCAATTTAGAGGATAGAGAAAATTCCGGGGGTGAAACTGAAGCTGAAGGGTCGAAAGGAGGGCGATCTACAGCAAGGGAGCCATAGACCTGCAGGCTGATGGCGACATAACACTGTCTCCACGTCAGTAGCAGTGACATCGCCGAGGCTCTGTGCGCTTAAGAGTGCTTCCGATGTTTTCCCAATCCTTAAGATTCAATGTCCCCCCCTCCGGGTACCATGGACATTGAGCTTCAATCTCCTCAACCAATTCGCGCAGCTCCCCTCTCTGTATGGGGCCCCTGCAGCGTTTAGCTAACGCTTTTAGTTCGTTAACGTGCTTGTGATCATCCCTGCTTTGCAAGCTCCCATACTTACCGGTGTTCGATCGGAAGAGAGAGTGTCCTAGGACTAGGGTCCCTGGATGCGCCGATCAAGCCGACGGGCGATAACGAGAGGTGGGTCCCTGGATGCGCCGATCCAGCGGACGTCGGTACCGCGGCCCTTTCCCAGGCGACGGTAAGCAGGGTGGAGGTTCGAGGATTCCCGGGTTTCGGCACCAGCTTGTAGTCGTGACCGCGAGGTCAGCGCAAGAACGAGACGAGACGCGGTGATAACATCTGGTGGAGAGCGCCAGCAGCGGGAGCGCGGGTGTCCGTGTTCCTAGCGACTCTCCCGCGTGCTGGTTCCTGGTACCTTTTATTATGATTCTAGCGGGGGTGTGTAGAAGGGCGGAACGGGGGGAAATCCGGGAGAGCGGGAGAGCGGGAGACTGAGAGATCATCATGTGATGCATGATCTCACCTGGCTGCTACGTGCGGAGAGGAGCATCAGCGTCTGGGCCTAATCCTCACCTGGGGGCAAGACCATTGTCCCTTTGTCTGGGACACCTGGTGGTTGTGAGCCAGGTGGTTCATGACCCGTGACTCATCGGGGGGTGAGGAGTGGGGGAGCGGTGCGACCAGAAGACCGCAGGAGCGCCGGTGTGCCAGCGCTCTACTTACGGCGCTGCTGGGTCAGCAGCTCATCCCTACAGAGTTCATTTCAAAATTCCAGTCAACATGTCTGGATCCCTATGGCTAGATCTGACTAACCCAGGAATGGATGCAGTTGATGCACCAACTGAAGCTGGGCAAAAGCATTCCAGACCACCACAGCTCCCTGGTTTCCTAAGGTGACTGCTCTGCAGATTAGCACTTCCGTCTTTGAACCTGACCTTTCAAGGAACATACAACCCCTCACAAAACAGGAGAGATCTGATGTCCTTCGTCTGCCTTTCTTGTCGTGGTTAAGTCTCAGCTTGTTCATCAACTCATTACTGCGTCCAAACACAACACTGATTTAGTATCTGACAAAGTGAATATCGAAAACATCAACTCTGGAAAGTTTTGTTTGGCTCCAAGGTGCTACTACAGATTAACATGGCTGCCCACCTGAAATGGATGATCCCAGTGTTCCAGCCAAATGCTGTATAATATAATCAGGAGGGGTTTTTAAAACTGTTGGATGCAGTATATAGTACGCTGTATTTTAACTGGGTTAGCTATTTTAATGTTACAGAGCCATATTTATATTTATGATTACGATTGTCCGATAACGATTGTGCTCTTCCTCTTA
This sequence comes from Sphaerodactylus townsendi, assembly GCF_021028975.2. Classification (NCBI taxonomy): domain Eukaryota; kingdom Metazoa; phylum Chordata; class Lepidosauria; order Squamata; family Sphaerodactylidae; genus Sphaerodactylus; species Sphaerodactylus townsendi. The sequence goes on along the minus strand of NC_059439.1, from coordinate 6,854,144 downwards.
TGTTATGTCATTTTATGTTGTACACCGCCCAGTGCCCTTTGGGTGTGGGTGGTAAAGAAGAGAGTCAGTAGGTGTTAGTATGGCGGGAATTGGCTGCTTAGCGGCCCTTGACTACATTTTCCATGAAGCCCGGGCGACGGGCCAGCTCCTACGGCGGAGACCTTATCTCTGCGAGGGAGATGAGACCTCCGTTCCCATGGGAAACTGGGTGGGGGATGGGATGGATAGAGTTATAATACCTGTGCTTCCTGGCGGGAAATGCCATTTCCTGCCACTCGCATGTCATGCATTGGAAGCTTTCTAAAGATGTCTTAATCGCGGTCTTTTACACACCCAAAAAGCCTTTTTATTTCTGCTTCTATGGAATTCCCTTACTTACATTTGTGGCGAGGAGATCCCTAGTTCATCTATATTCCTAGTGCAGTGATGGACCTCTGTGGTGATAATCTCGGCATGGAGAGGTTGAATATTCCTGTGCTGGAAGAGTCGAAATTGTAGCCCCAAAGAGGAGCTCGAGCTTTCCCTTCTGGATTTGGAGGAACCGGCGGGAGAAGCGGGTCGCTGGTAACTCTTTCCGATCCTACGTATCGACATATAGAGACTTCCCTATACTCCGTTGGCCTTTTGTGGCGAGGGGACGAGGAGGCGATCATGTGAGACTTACATGGAAAGTGCGTTTGGGGCGCTGTCTGTATGGATCGGCATACCTGTGGATCCGGATATCTGCCCGTTTCCATGTGGATTCCTCACAAACCTCCAAGGTGCAGCCTGTCACCCGGAGGAGCGGGTCTACTGACAGCCACACCTTTCATCGCGGCGACAGCAGGAGTCCATTGAGCGATTCCTGGACTACCGTATTTTGAAGTGATGCTCCCAAAGAATCCACCGTGCCCCCAGATCCCGGATTAGCAGCTGGATCTGAGATGCCCGATGGAAGCCACCCGATTGGAGGCCTTGCGGCGTCCTCGCGCGATTCAGAGGAAGAGGAAGTCCGGAGAAAGCCTGCACTCCCTTTCGGATCTAATTCCCTCTCCCATCGAAAGAAGGCTGGGATGAGGAAAGTGGGCCGACTGCGAGATTATGCCCAGAAGCCATGGAGCCCGTGAAGCGGCAGCTAATGGGAAGGAAGGAGCGAGAACAGCTGCACGGCAAGAGCGTACCAGAAAACCTGCAAAGAGACCGGGATGCATTGGCTGCGCCAAGGAGAGAGAGCTGGCTGCCTTGGAGAGGGAACTGGAAGAAGCAGCCAGAACAGGACAACCCAAGTTGGAGTCTGCAGCAGCTGTCACTGGTACAGCCGGCAGCCAGAGGCGGCGACGCTGCTGGGTCACCTTCCAAGGACCCGGCTCCCCACCCAGAAGCATGCTTGTATCACCGTAGGCGATTCAGGTACCTCCCACCTCCACCGATTCCAGCCCCCCCTGCGCAACCGCTGCCTCAACCTCGCGCAATAACCGCAGCACGCCCTTACGGGCGCCAAGGAGCGACGTGGAGAGAGGGATACCTGAAGCCATCAATACCTGCCACGTTTCGATGGGACCGCTTCCAAACTTCCCTCGCTTCATCTTGCGACTTTCGATGCCCACATGGAGGACTATGAAAGCGATTTATACCCGGTCCTGAAGCTGGCGAAAAAATACGGGACATAAACGGCTCAGTCCTGGATAGGGGAAGCTGGCCAGCCAACTGGATTTGTGACTCTTTGAACCTGCAAGAGATGAGGATACTCGCGCGGTGCGCGCATTCCTCCAAACGCCTTAAGGGCTTTGCAAGCTTCCAAGATCAGATTGCTGAAAATGAAGCTATCCGCACCATCAAATCCTATCCAGCGAAGGCAACGGCTCGTTTGCAGAATTTGCCCGTGAATTTGCGTCGCGAGAAACATCGGCTGCTCTCAGCTCCCCTCCTGGAGTGGTACCTGGCGCATGGGAAATCGGAGAATAACTTCTACCGGATGCTTTAATGCGGCGGCAGAGTTCGCGTGCAAAGCGGTGTTTTAATTGGATCCCCGCACCATTGCTGAAGTTAGGATACGAATTAGGATCCCCCAGAAGATAGGCGTCTCGTTTGGAATCTACGGCTGGCGTGCAAGGGCGCCCGCCCAAAGACCAGCCACCTCCCATGACCACTACTGCGACCACCAAACCAAGCCCAGCCGCCCCTACCGAGACCACCTCCGGCGTCGTCGCCGGCTGGGATTGTGTCTTTACTGCGGAGGACCAGGTCATCTAGCACGTCAAACTGCCCGAAAAGAGCAGAAGCCACTACGCGCCATAAATCCGGGCCGCCCCCAACGAAGCGTTCAAGGCCCAGTTATTAGAAGGCGACCCAGAGGTGGGGAAGCAGCTGTGTGCCTTTCTTCAGCCCCCATGGACGCCATGGAGTTGCGACTCCAAGGCAAGCGGTGAGGTGAAGGCAAACGCCCCCATCCCACAATCCAAGCGTTTCTGGCCAACCCGCTAAGCATACCGTGAATTATAGCCTCGAAGCCGCTTGTAGATTCTATGGCTGCTCCCATTTGTATCTTAATGCGGCTGAGTGCCCAGGTGAAGCGGAGGAACTGGAGTCTAGACCAAAGTCCCCTGGCTAAGCCCATACCATTCGCACCCAAATGGACGGCAGTCCTCTCGGGAATGAAAGAAGGGCGGGCCCAGTTCAAAAGCGCATACCCGGTTCTCCTCCGCTTCGCCGACCATTTGGGAGAAAAATTAAGTTTTATTCTGAGCGCCGGTAATACAAAACCCACTCCATAGTTCCTGGGCATGCGCCATGGTTATTTGTTACATGAACCAAAATTCCTTTGGAAAGAAAGGATCTTGGAATTCACTGAAGCCCTCCCTCGCGGGGAACACTTACATGAGATTGGGGGGAAAACTCGAGCTTCTCTATTTTGAACTTGGCTATCATCAGCGATTGCTCCAGATTCTACCCGGCATCCGCACGATACCAAGATCTAGCCAAGAGTATTTCAGGAGACAAGAATCACGATCGAGTTTACCACCCTATGAGAGACACTGACTGCAAAATCGTAATACCACAGCCAGAACGCAACTGCCCCAAAAGGGTAGAATCCCTGCAGAAGTATGAGTCCCAATGAGGAGAAGGAACTTCGTGCCTTACATATAGATAAAGAACCTCGCTTCGCTGAGTTCATCGGCCGGAGCTTCACCAAACACACATGCTGCTCCTGTATTGACTTTGTAAAAGAAAGATGGCTCTTTACGGCTCTGCACAGATTACCGCAGTCTCAGTATGCAGTCTCCTGTCCAATAGATACCCTTTGCCTTTGATCAGGGACCTTTTAGGCGCGTGTATTGGGCAAAGGGGCAACATCTTTACTAAAGTTGGACTTGAGAGAAGCTTACTACAGGGTCAGAATTGCTGAAGGCTATGAACACTTGATGACTGCATTTCTAACACCAAGAAGTTTGGGACAGTTTGAATAGCTTTCATAATAATGCCATTCGGGTTAGAGTGGGGCCCCGGAGGCTTTGTATGGCGCCTTTTATCCTTGACTAAGTTCTCCATGAGTTTATTGTACAAGGGAGTAGTGGTGTAGCCCTTAGATAGCGACGCTTTTGATTTTATTCACAAACCATGGAAGAGCAGCATGAAGCGATTGGTTCGGGAAGTATTGAAAGCTTCGCTTGCTCAACAACTCCCTCTTTGCCAAACTTTCGAAATTCCTGTTTCCACCAAACCTCTATTGACTATTTGGAGTTACCGGATCTCGCCCGAGGGGCCTCAAGATGGATCCTGCTAAGATTGATGCAGTCCCTCTCCAGTGGCCTGCCCCTACCAACAGAAAGGAGCTCCAATGAAATCTTTTCTGGGTTTTACTTAATTTCTATCGTGACTTTATACCCCAATTCGGCTGAACTGACTCTCCCCACTCACGAGACCTCTACTTCGCACTAAAGGAGTAAAGATCCATTGACTGCCAAAACCCGGGCCCCCCTTACTCCATGGTCTAAAGAATGTCAGACAGCCTTTCAGCTATTAAAATCAGCTTTTTACCACCAGAACCCTTATCCCTGAAGCACCCTGATCCGGATCTCCCATTTGTAGTTCACGTGGATGCCCTCGGACAAAGCTTGCTTGGGGCAGCTCCTATTTAGCAGAGAAAATAAAAGAAGATGGTAAGGCTGAACAAATTCCGTGTACTTATTTATCAAAGAAAATTCTCTCCGATGCTGAGCTCAAAGCTGGACTGCTAGGGATAAAGGAGACTGCGGCCATCAAAGTAGCACTCTCCACTTGCCGCCACTGGCTGGAAGGGGCTAAACACCCCTTTCAAAGTTGCTTGGTGGCGGATCCACAAAGAACTTGGCATACCTCTCCACCCCTCAAGATGTCCGCTAAGCAACTTCGTTGGGCCGATTTCTTTCTCGTTTCTCTTTCACGGTACATTTTTTCCCCGGAAACACCAATAGAACTGGCTGATGCGCTCTCGCGCCTGCCCGGGGAGGGGGGTGGTGCTGCCTTACGGGACATTCCACGCACTATTCTCTCCCCCTCCCAATTGGGGCTGGCTGTCACCCGATCTCAGACGTCCACCCCTCCTCCTCCGCCCATTCCCAGCCTGGTCTCTCCTTCCCTACGGGAACTCGAGGAGGCGGGCTGCACGGAAAGCCACCGGGCGGAGGAAGGTGACTCCCACCAGTGCGTTTGGAGAATGGTGTTTGGCTATCGGGAATGTTGGTACGATGCCTCTCCCTCCGTAAGCAGGTTTCTCGAGGCCTGTCATGATGCCTCGGCTCAGCTGGACATTTTGGCTTTCTCAAAACTCTACATTTGGCCCGCCGTCAATTTTGGTGGCGCGCAATGCGCAAGGACATTGAGACATATATTAAAGGTTGCTCTGTTTGTGCGGAAGCCAAGAACGTTCCAGGAAAACCCCATGGCCTATTGAAACCTCTCCCGGTGGCCTCCCGCCCTTGGGAAGTCATCTCCATGGATTTTATTACAGATTTGCCAGAAAGTCATGGCAACACGGTCTTGTGGGTGGTGGTGGATTTATTTTCTAAACAAGCCCATTTCATCCCTTGTACTTCCATCCCCTCCGCTCTAAGTTAGCGCGTCTATTCATTCAGCATGTTTATCGCCTACACTACCAAGTAAGGTGGTCTCCGACCGCGGGCCCCAATTCATTTCTAAGTTCTGGAAAGCTTTTCTAGGGTTATTGGGGTCAGCCCCGGCGTTAGCCGCTCCTACCACGTGCAAAGTGACGGTGAGTCAGAGAGAACGAACAGAACCCTGGAGCAGTATTTACGTTGTTACACCAATTACCACCAAGACAATTGGTGCGAGCTGATCCTGTTTGCAGAATACTTCTATAACAATGCGGTTCACAGCAGTACAAAAAAGACCCCCTTCGAAATTGTGTCTGGTCGCTCCTTCCCTCCGTTGCGCAACTACCTCGCGGAAACATTGGACCCACCGGAGTTTCAGCAATGGATTTCATCTCTGGCGAGGGGTGGAAAATGGTCCAGCCTGCTTTACAGCAGGCCAAGGTCTCCCAAAAGCCTCAAGCAGATAAGCACCGCTCGGATTTCCCTCTGCGTGTGGGGGCCTGGGTGTATTTATCTACCAAGAATCTCAGAGACGTGCATAAATTTTCAAAATTGGGCAAAAGATTTGTGGGACCTTTTCAGATTACCAAAGTAATTAATGATGTCACTGCCCGATTGGACTTGCCTAATTCTCTTAGTAACATCCATCCTGTCTTCCATTCCAGTTTACTCAAAGAGGCTCCCGTTTCCGATGCCTGGCACGACCCGCCGGAGAGACCCCCACCGACAATTATTGATGACCACAAGCGTTACGAACTTGGTGCCATCCCTGGACTCGCTCTAATCGCAAACGCTTACAATATTTGGTCTCGTGGGTGGGGTATTCCTCTGGGTATAATCAATGGGTCTATTCCGAAAATATTGACGCCCCCGCCCTCATTTCTGCTTTCCATCGCGCCTTTCCGCACAAACCCGGGGGGGGGGGAAGTCTTTTTTAAGGGAGGCAGAGTGTAAAGGATTCAGTGGTGTTGATGAGCGGGTCGGCTGCTTGGCCTTGACTACATTCCACAGCCCGGGTGACGGGCCAGCTCCTACGGCGGAGACCTTATCTCTGCGAGGGAGATGAGACCTCCGTTCCCATGGGAAGCCGGGTGGGGGATGGGGTGGATAGAGTTATAACCTGTGCTTCTGGCGGGAAATGCCATTCCTGCCACTGCGTGTACGTGAGCTTTCTAAGATGTCTTAATAAACGGTCTTTTACACCCAAAAAGCCTTTTATTTCTGCTTCTATGGAATTCCTTACAGGGTGGTATATAAAATTAATTAACAACAACAACAACAATAGTAATAAATGTGACCAAAGTATGATAGGGAACATAAGAACATAAGAGCCTGCTGGATCAGACCAAAGTCCATCTAGTCCAGCACTCTGCTACTCGCGGTGGCCCACCCGATTCCCTTGGGAGCTCACATGCAGGATGTGAAAGCAATGGCCTTCAGCTGCTGCTCCTGAGCACCTGGTCTGTTAAGGCATTTGCAACCTCAGATCAAGGAGGATCAAGATTGGTAGCCGTAGATCGACTTCTCCTCCATAAGTCTGTCCAAGCCCCTTTTAAAGCTATCCAGGTGAGTGGCCATCACCACCTCCTGTGGCAACATATTCCAAATACCAATTGCTTATTGCGTGAAGAAATGTTTCCTTTTATTAGTCCTAATCCCCCCCCCCCACCCAGCATTCTCAATGTATGCCTCCTGGGAGAGCTCAGGGGTAGGGTTGCCATATGAGAGATTTGGGGTGGAGCCTGGGAAGGACAGAAACCTCACTGGGGTGCAATGACTTAGAGACCGCCTCTAAAGGAGCAGTTTTCTCCGGGAGACCTCATCTCTGTAGTCTGCAGGTGAGCTATAATCCCAGGTGATTCCCCTCCTGAAGGTTGGTATCCCTTATGTCAAATACAGAAGCGTAGCTCCAAGGGGATGGGGGTGCATGATGCACCGGCGCATGCCCCTGTGTGGGTGTAGCAAGGGTGTTCCGGGGGCATGGCAGGGGTGTTCCAGGGCAGGGTGGGGGCGTTCCGGGGCGGGATGGGGCAGAGGACGCACCAGTGCACCGGGCGCTTTCCCCCCTTGCTACGCCTCTGGTCAAATATCAAATATTCTGCAAATCATCAGACACCCAGGGACTCCCAGCTTATGCAGAGGATATTATCAAAATCTGCAGGAGAAAATTGTAAGGATTTTTACGGAGTCAGTGGATAGGTAAAATCTCCCAAATGTTACATGGATGCTTTCTGTCTATCCAACAAGCAAAAAAAATGTAATTGGTTTTTGAGTCATCATTCACATTGCTGACTCATATGCAAAATGAGATTTGCTGATTACCTCTTGATCTTTGCCTGTGATGTTTGACCCAAGCCATGTTTCCCTGTATTTTGTATCTGTCTTAGTCACAGTTTGTTCAAAACTCTCTCAGCCCTACCTACCTCTCATGGTGCCTGTTGTGGGAACAGGAAGGGAAAAGAAGTGTGTAAGCCCCTTACAGGAGAGAAAGGGGGAGTATACGCTGGCGTACCATGGGTGGCAGAGGGTTGGCAATCAAGTACATAAATCCCTCACTATGGTGACTGGGGAAGGGGCCCAAGGCCACCCATCTGGAATGTAGGAGTGGGGACACAAATGCAGTTCATCAGATAAGACTCCACTGCTCATGTGGAGGAGTGGGAATTAAACCTGGTTCTCCAGACTAGAGTCTGCCTGCTCTTAACCACTACACCATGCTGGCTCACGGAAGCTTCTCTTGCATTTTTGATACCTCCCCCCCCCCCCGAATCTGGTGCTCTAGGCAATCAGCTAGGTTTGCCTAGTGGTTGGGGCAGGCCTGAAAAAGAAATGCCAATAAATCTGAGCAAATAATGTTAGAATGGTTTTAAACACCATTTCCAAGGGAGAAATAGTGTGGGTGTCTCCTTCCTTCTGCCTCATGACTTTTGCCCGCCCTATTTCTTTGCTTTGCTTTTCTGTGACATGTCTTCTTTCTTCCTGCCCTCATCTGCAGTCAAGGGCGAATATGCTGAAAAGGAAGTTTGCAGTTTGAATCCAGAGCCGATGGAAACCCGAGAAGATTCTGGGATCCTTTATAACTGCCAGCAAGATTATGGAGAATATGAAAACATCAAGCTAGAGAGACATTCCGGGCCGTACGACCTCGTCAGGCCAGCTGGCGGAAAGATGACTTGTGACATCTGTGGACTGGCCTGCGTCAGCATCAACGTTCTGATGGTTCACAAACGAAGTCACACTGGTAATTGTTTTTAGGCCTTTCCCAGGCAAGAGTGAAGTCAAAAGCATTTGATCAGAAGCCAGAACCATAGCGAGGGAGAACTGCGCCTGCCCTGAGCCCCTGCCATGCTCCCATCCATCCCTGCCATGCCCCGGAACGCCCCGGAACACCCCCACCCCCACCCTGGCGCGAGTCCAGTGTAAGACACACACCCCGCCCCCTGGGTTCTATGCCACTGTCAGAAGCAGTGGTGTACCGGTCATAAAATGGCACCTGGGGGTATGACCACCTCCCCGTGTCACCTACTGTCCTGTTCCCTGCACCCCACTTATGGGAGCCAGTAGGGAGGCTGGGAGGAGGGCAGGGCTCAACGGCAGGTGGCCACAAAGAGCATTGTTGGTTACCATTTGTCAGTAAGGTTCCCAGACCCCCAGTGGGGGCAGAAGATCCCTGCTTTGGGGCCCCTTCCCCAGTCACCATTCAGCTGACTAGTGAGGAATTTATAAGCAGTGAACTGAGGCCTAGGCAACGTTATCTGGCAACGTGGCAATATCATTTCTGGCACACACTAGAAGTGACATCATCATATTGTCGGTGGTTGATTCCCCACTGAGCATTAGATGAGTGCTTGTCACACAAAATGTCCAGATTTCCAGCAGAACTCCCCACTACACCAACACCGAACACGCTTTGATCCCATTTCTGCCCTCCCCCCGGCACGTGTTATTTTAGAACCTGCAAGAAAGTAGACCTTTTCAAAAAACGCGTGGGCAATCTGGAGTGGTGGGGAAGTTTAAGGTGGGGTGAATCCGGATTCATTTTTCCCGCTGCTGGTAGTGACGTGGAGCCTCCCATCCAATGAGAACGCAGTGGGCTGTGTGCGATGTGCGCACAGCCTTTTTTTTTTTGCGGACTGGAGATCCACGTGGATATGAAGCAACATGGGGCCGGTTTTAACTGATTGACTGAGTAGAAGGCAATACAAAGCAATGCTACACGTATCCACGTGGATCCGACTACATGGAGGTGCGCAGAAACGGCTTTGCTTTAATTGCCTGTTTCTTCATCTCCACGTAGAGTTGTTCTGCGCATGCTCGCACAGACATGGATCTGCAAGGTTAAAAATATTTTAAAAATTCCCACCTCAACACAACGCAGCAGCCAATCAGGGTAGCCCCTGAGCGGATCGCGTGTTCAATCTGCCTCAGTGGGGAATCCTTCATTGCTTCTGCGTTTCTGGGAACAAAGATCGTTTGTGGGGCAAAAGCTGCAGTGGGGACACTGAAACCATGCTCAAAAGGTCTCGGTTTTTCCCCAAGCGGTTAGTATCTACATTCATTTTTCCAGTGGGGAATTGACCGGTGTCTACAGGGATGCGCTGGTGTTTGGGCAAAACTCTGGTTAACAAAAGCTTCTACCATAGAGTTTTTGCCTAAACGTCAGACTGTTCCCACAGTGTCAGTGACATGGTGCTCACTGTATGTCACTGTATTGCCAACAACAGTTTGCTGCTGGTGCATCACTCCACCCATTCCCCACCGTCCTCTGGCGGCAACCCTACTTGTCAGACACATTCCTACAAAATTGCTAAGAGCAATGATAGGCAAGTCAAACATGATGGATGGGTGGCGTATTCACAGAACAGCTACAGTATCACATTCTCAAACTTCCCTCCTAAAGTTGGGTCTGGAATATTATCTAGGGCTGAAGCAGTCCACATGATCTGATCTGGCCTATCATCATTAAGATGCTTCCGGGCTGGCCTGACAGGAAGCCTGGTCTCAGCTTGATTGGCAATTCTGGTATCAAATCACATTCTGCTATTTGGGTGGAGACTCATGCCAGGCAAATCAGGTTTGTGCCCACCAGAGTAAAATTACATTCTGTCTGTATCAGGATCCTGCAGTTCCAATACAATTTTTCAGTTAAAAACCAGACATTCTGGGCTGGGTATCACTGTAGTCCAATAATCCCCCCCCCCCCCAACTGCATGCTGGGGCATACTGGAACTCCTGGGGGAAAAAACATGACGTGTATGTTACAAGGAATATAGTAAATCCAGCTCTCTATGATCTTCAAGTAACTCCTTGCTGGGAACCCCACCTGCTGCATCTCTGTATGACTCACTGCTCTTGTTTGGATCCTTCCAATCAGTCTCCACTAGTGTGCTTTCTGCACATGGACAGATATGTATAGTTTCCCACTGTTGCTTCTTCTTCGTACAATTGGTAAAAATATCCTATACAGGTAAAAGGGTAAAGTTTCCCGTTTTGAGGTCTCATTGTTTTCCTTTTCCTCAGCCAGAGCTGGGTACTGCCACACAGATTGACAGGACGATCCTGTATTAAGTTATTCTAATTTAAGCATATTGATTTCAGTTGATTTAGACTGGGCTAACTCCACATACAATAGCAATGCCAATTTACTAGCCGAATACCCTTTAGGGCAGAATTGGGTGTGGGGTGGGATATGCCAGAGTGGTGAAGTAGTTGCAGTCTCAGACTAGGATCCAGGAAATCTAGGTTCAAATCCCCAACTCTGCTACAAGACATAGAAACATAGAGCGAGAGGGGGCCTCGAGGGTCATCTAGGCCAACCCCCTGCATAATGCAGGAAATTCACAACTACCTCACTCCCCGGTGACCATCGGCTCTATAACCAGAGGAAGGCAAAAAACACACAACTCTCCAGGATCCCTGGCCAATCTGGCCTGAGGAAAATTCCTTCTTGACCCCAGAGTGGTGATCGGCATCACCCTGTGCATGTCAGAAAGGGCCACAAGCACCCAGCACTGACTCATCCCATCCTGACCCCCTTCTCATGATCTGCCTGAGCTCACAGGAATCAGCATTGCTGTCAGATGGCCATCCAGCCTCTGCTTAAAAACCTCCAAAGACGGAGAGCCCACCACCTCCTGGGGAAGCCCGTTCCACTGAGGAACCGCTCTGAGTGTTAGGGAGTTTTTTTCTAATGCTTAGCCAAAAACTCCTCTGATTTAATTTCAATCCGCTGGTTCGGGTTCATCATTCTGGGGCAACAGAAAACAACTCCGCTCCATAGACCTTGGGTTATTCACTCTGTTATGTCCTAGCCTGCCTCACAGGGTTGTTGGAGTTGAAATGGGGCAAGGAGAACGGTAGGAGAAAGGGCAGGCCAAAAGGTATGTGAGAGGAAGGCATTCATGGCTGTCCCACTAACCATTAAATGCTTCCTTCTCTCTCTTGCTGCTGTCATTTTTAAGGTGAACGGCCCTTCCAGTGCAACCAGTGTGGCGCCTCTTTTACCCAAAAGGGTAATCTCCTCCGCCATGTTAAGCTTCACACTGGGGAGAAGCCATTCAAATGCCATCTGTGCAGTTATGCCTGCCAACGGAGAGATGCCCTCACTGGTCACTTGAGGACACATTCTGGTAAGTGGCTTCAACAACGCATCCGTTCCCTGTAGGCTGTGTGGATCCACTTCCCTGTGCAAATCCACTTCCGCCACCCCTTTTTGTATGTTCTGTATTCCAGAACCTTCAAAGGGTTCATGCATAAGCACCCAGGTATTTGCTACTGAAGATTCACGGGGCAGTCCTATGCAGAGTTACTGAAGGGCAACAGATATATTTCTACATGATCCTGTTAGCAGAGTTAGCAGAATGTAGCTTTGTGCGCCACTTTACGATAGGAACAGTTATCTAGCTAAAGACCAGCCTTTTAACCTCAGAAATCATCAAACATAAGAGAGCTTTACTTAAACTGAGAGAGAAACAGACTATATATACATACAAAGTATCACTTATTTGCAGATGCATTCACAGTTTGTTTGGTTACAATTGCAATCATAGTCTACAATATTAAACATTTCAGTCAGAGCCTTTTGGTTAAAATAGAATGCATAACATCTTTCCTCAGCAAGAGTCAGGGAGCAACTGTTTTCAACAGTCACCTTTAGAATGTTCGTAGAGATCTCCCAGAATTCCCTGCTGCTGCATGCAAGCAAGGCTGTAAATTCCAACAGTTACTGCAGTTGAAGCCCATTGATTTCAGTGGCACTAGACTGGAGTAACTCTGCACAGGACTGCGCTGTAAGGAGATCAGTATACAGGGCTGGCTTGAGACATACTGGGGCCCAAAGCTATGTCATGTTTCAGGCGCTCTACAACATTAGGCCCCCTCACTGAAGTCTTAAGCCATGTGTCCCCAATGTGTTACTCATGGGCACCTTTTCTGCTGCCCACACGGGTTTTTAGGAAGTGAGTGAGGTTAGGTAGGGCTTTTGCCCAGTAAAACGTCTGATGGACTATTGGAGATTTGATTGGCTGTGCAGATGTTTTAAAATGTTGCTTTGGCAACAGCTGCTACCCCAACACAACGATCTGCACTGTGTGGCTGAAGTTAAGCAGTGGCTGGCCCCACCTCCTGTGGCAGCCATTTTGTGGCCGCCATTTTGTTGCTGCACCTGCCATGCCGTGTCAGAATTCCAAATGTGCTCACAGGCTCGAAAAGGTTGGCGACCCCTGTCTTAAACTATATTTAGCTTGTGCATAGATTTAGCTCTGTCCAAGTGATTGATGCTGATGTGTTCAACTTGCATGGAACCCTTTGAGGCTGCCAAAGAGAATAGGAAGAAGAGATTTGGATTTATATCCCCCCTTTCTCTCCTGCAGGAGACTCAAAGGAGCTTACAATCTCCCTGCCCTTCCCCCCCCCACACAACAAACACCCTGTAAGGTAGGTGGGGCTGAGAGAGCTCTGAGAAACTGTGACTAGCCCAAGGTCACCCAGCTGGCATGTGTGGGAGCGTACAGGATAATCTGAATTCCCCAGATAAGCCTCCACAGCTCAGGTGGCAGAGCGGGGAATCAAACCCGGTTCCTCCAGATTAGATACACAAGCTCTTAACCTCCTACGCCACTGCTGCTCCATTTTCTTTGGTCAAAGCAACACAGAGAATCAAGAGAACTGGTTGTTCTTCATCGTTCCGGATAATCTATACTGTATTATGCTTGTGGAGATAAATCCTCTGATGGCAACTGGCTGAACTGCTGAGTTCAAATGCATTGTTGGTGAATTATTTTGATTAACAATAGAGCTGTCAGTGAACTTACCAGGGAGCACAGTGGTTAGCGTGTTTGCAGTCCAGCTTCTGTGACTGAAGTGAAAGTTGTCAGTCTGGCTGGGAATAAAACTTGACACATGCTGCAGGGACAGCCGTAGATTTGCTGTGCCCATCAAGGACTGGAAAGAGATCCCAGGAAGTAAACAAGTTGAAAGAAGAATGAGATGCAACATGGAGTTCTGTTAACATTTTAAAAGGCTCCCCCCCCCCCTTTTCTAAATGCTAAAGCAGGAGCTTCGTTCCTCAGAGGCTCTGGAACCCATTTTCTGTCTTGCTGTTTTCCCACAGAAAACTGCTACTTCAAGTTGCTTTGACCCCCACTGAGGAAAATAATATTTTCCCCCTAATGGAGTACAAACAACTTGTGACGGCAGCATTTTCAAATAGGATGCAGCTGAGGAGGACAGGGTTTAAGGATCCCTCTTCCCCACCCTGTTCTCCCCCAGAAAAAGAAGATTCATCCACTGCATTTGGAAAAGGCTGGAAAAGGGAGAAAGAACCATTCTTTGCCCCATAAAGAAAGGAATCTAGAAAGAAGGTAGCCATTGGAAGCATGCAGAGAACACATTGGACTATGAAAGAAGAGTCTGAGGGAACGGTCAGAGTTAGGAAGTGTAAGGAATAGGTGAGAGAAGACAGGAAACAGATAGGCCCTACCTACATGATAGATTGTTTCTGGGATTGACATAAAATAGCCTTTGGGGAAATCTGCATGTCCTGATGGGCTGCATACTAAGAACATAAGAACAAGCCTGCTGGATCAGACCAGAGTCCATCTAGTCCAGCACTCTGCTACTTGCAGTGGCCCACCAGGTGCCATTGGGAGCTCACATGCAGGATGTGAAAGCAATGGCCTTCTGCTGCTGCTGCTGCTTCTGAGCACCTGGTCTGCTAAGGCCTTTGCAATCTCGGATCAAGGAGGATCAAGATTGGTAGCCATAGATCAACTTCTCCTCCATAAATCTGTCCAAGCCCTTTTTGAAGCTATCCAGGTTAGTGGCCATCACCACCTCCTGTGGCAGCATATTCCAAACACCAATCACACGTTGCGTGAAGAAGTGTTTCCTTTTATTAGTCCTAATTCTTCCCCCCAGCATTTTCAATGGATGCCCTCTGGTTCTAGTATTGTGAGAAAGAGAGAGAAAATTTTCTCTGTTAACATTTTCTACCCCATGCATAATTTTATAGACTTCAATCATATCCCCCCTCAGACGTCTCCTCTCCAAACTAGAGTCCCAAATGCTGCAGCCTCTCCTCATAAGGAAGGTGCTATACCTCTACTGATGGATAGAGGTGCCAAGGCTGGGTTAGGAAATACCTGGAGTTTTGGGGTGCAGCCTGGGGGGACAGGGTTTAGGGAGGGGAGGAACCCCAGCATGGTGCAATGTCATAGAGTCTACTCCAAAGCAGCCATTTTCTCCAGGGGAACTGGTCTTGGTCATCCCCTGTAATAGTGAGGAATCTCCAGGTACCACCTGGAAGTTGACAACCCTAGTCAATGGGTTAAACAGACTTTTTCCCAACAGGGACTTCTGGTCAGAAAAACAGAGCAGAGAGGAGACTTAAGCCCCAACTGTGCCCCAACTGGACCCCAAATGCTAGAGAGTAGTTTCTCCACAAAAGGAAGTTTTGAGGAACAGTTATCAAAACAATTGATGGAAAATGGGGGGGGGGGGGGGGTTACTACTTTGAAGAGAGATATTTGTGTCTCATACCAGCAGTCGGTAATGGTTTTATGTCACTTGCAGTGAAAAAAAAGGTTAAGGTCATGTGGAAAGGTCTTGTGTTAAGGTGGAAGGAAGTGGTGAGAGGGTGGATATGCAGAACACAAATGTTGGGTTGGATCCAGACTAAATTTTCCATCTGCTGAATGGAACTTTCTCGCCCTTCCCACCCCTAACTACAGCCCACTGATCTCCATGAGATGGAACTTCTGGGGGTAAGGGACACGGAGGAATGACGTTATAAGGGTCTGCAATAGAAAGGGGGGATTAAGGTAAATTGCCAAATTTAGTCAAAATCCAACCTATTGTATGGGAAAAAAATGGCAGCTTGAGTTTACCATATGTGCATCAGATCTTGACAAGGAAGAATTATCAGGAGTTATCGTTCTTGGTGATGATGCCATTTCTTTTTCTGCCTCAGTTTTCTCCATCTGTGAAATGGGGATAGGAAGGGGAATAATTCCTCATTGTTACCATCAAATATTTAGACTCATTAGACAACTGAGCAACATATTGAGGTACTTTGATGGACAGGTCTCAGAATTAACATGGTTAAGATGCTAGTGGCTTAGTGGTTAAGAGCAGGTGCACTTTAATCTGGAGAACTGGGTTTGATTCCCTGCTCTGCCATTTGAGCTGTGTAGGCTTATCTTGGGAACTAGATTAGCCTGTGCACTCCAACAGATGCCAGCTGTTAGGCTAGTCACAGCTCTATGCTAAAAGATCAAAACTACAAAGGGTGGGAGAAATTTAAAACTTATCTTAAAAAGGTGGGGGAGCTCAACAAAGAGTGGCTGCTCGGCATTCCCACTGGAACCATCACAGGGAGGGGGGTATAAATCCAAACTACTGCTCCTCCTCCTCCTCTTCTTCTTCTTCCTCTTCTTCATTTTGATGCCAGGATATGAAATTATAAGGAATAAAATGGTTCCTTTGTCTATTTATTTTTTCTAGTGGAGAAACCATTCAAGTGTGAATTCTGTGGACGGAGTTATAAGCAAAGAAGCTCACTGGAAGAACATAAAGAGAGATGCCGAACCTATTTGCAGAACACCAGTCTCGAGGAACCTAGTAAGAACCTCAAATATAATGAATGTTAACTGGGTCCTTAAAATTCAGAATTGAACTGAAATGCTAACAGAAAGCGTATGGGATGGAGGAATTGTCTCCCTGAAGAAGGGAGGTTTGAGGACCCCTTTTGGTGACTTCTGGGGGAATCAAAGAATCATAGGAATGTTGGGTGCATTTTATGCAGGAGTTATGGAAGCCATTGGCTTCGAGCCAGCAAAGTTCAAAGTTCAAATTACATTTAATGGCATTCATTCAATTTTACATACATAAAATTAAAGGACACATACTAACATTTGAAACAATACAATTCAGTGCATACAAGTTTCAGTTGATTCTCTGACTTAAAATTTCAGCAAGAAAAGTTACTGCGGACATGGTGAAGTGAGGGTCTTGATCCCTCAGCAAAAATTGAGTTGGCATGGGGTTACTGAGACTGTTCTTCCCATAATAATAATAATAATAATAATAATAATAATAATAATAATAATAATACCTTCCCCGGAGATCTGGAGGCAGGGGCTTACTGCAAGTACAGCAAACAGTAGAAGAGGAGAAGCATGCACTGGCCGATTATGTGAAGGAAAGTCAAGAACAGGCATTGATTGAAGTGAAGAACAGACATTTGCTGCAAACCCAGAAAACCAAACAAGAATACAGAAAAAATGTGGCACAACAAATCACTGCATGGCCAATTTCTGGAGAAAATCAAAGACAAGGTGGACAACGAAAAGACCTGGCTGTGGTTAACAACTGGTACTCTGAAAAAGGAAACTGAATCCCTGATTTTAGCCGCCCAAGAGCAAGCCATTAGAACAAATTCGATCAAGGCCAAAATCGAAAAATCCTCAGATGATGCAAAATGCAGATTGTGCAAAGAAGCTGATGAAACTGTAGATCATGTCCTCAGCTGCTGCAAAAAGATTGCCCCGACTGAGTACAAACAGAGACACAACTCAGTGGCCAAGGTGCTCCACTGGAATTTATGCAAGAATTACAACATAAGAACAGCTAAGAACTGGTGGGAACATTGTCCAGAGAAAGTAATGGAAAATGAGAAGGTCAAGATCCTGTGGGACTTTTGAATCCAAATGGACAAAGTGTTGAATACACCAAACATCACCGTGATCGAGGACAAGAAAGTGAGCATCATCGGCAGAGCAGTCCCCGGTGACAGCAGGGTCATTGAAAAAGAACATGAGAAGTCACTAGATGCCGTGATTTGAAAATCGAGCTTCAGCGTCTCTGGCACAAACAAGCTGAGGTCGTTCCAGTGGTAATCGGCACGCTGGGCGCCATCCCAATAACACTAGGGCAGCACTTGAAACATCTTCGAATTGACAAAATTAACATCTGTCAAATTCAGAAGGCAGCCCTACTGGGATCCGCATGAATACTACGCCGATACATTACAACTTCCTAGGCCTCTGGGTGAGGCTCAAATTGTAATGAAGGTCAACCAGCTAAAGATCTGGCAGCTGTGAAATCTACAATAATAATAAATATTCATTAAATAAAGAAGGGGTTTACGGAAATGATTGAATACAGAACATTCCAAAATTATATGGGAAACTGTGTTGAGGTGTTAGATCCGCAAGGGCAAAGTTACTCATGGGGGGAGAAGGGGATGCTTGCGAATTTTCCTGATAAAACACTGGAGGGGAAGACATTGGAGGGGAACACATAGGAGCAGCAGTGGCGTAGTGGTTAAGAGCAGGGTCACTCTAATCTGGAGGAACCGGGTTTGATTCCCCGATCTGCCACTTGAGCTGTGGAGGCTTATCTGGAGAATTCAGATTAGCCTGTGCACTCCAACACATGCCAGCTGGATGACCTTGGGCTAGTCACAGTTCTTCTGAGCTCTCCCAGCCCCATCTACCTCATGGGGTATTTGTTGTGAAGGGTGAAGGGAGAGGAGTTTGTAAGCCACTTTGAGTCTCCTTACAGGAGAGAAAGGGGGGATATAAATCCAACTCTTCTTCTTCCTCTTCCTCTTCTTCTTGTGATAAAATATTGGAGGGGAAGACATGGCTTTGGGCCAACAATTATGCAGCATGGTGCCATTCTCAGAGGGCACATTCAAGGACATGAGTGTCATACTCTAATATAGAGGTATCAATTTAAATTTCCTCAGGTAGTAAGATAGGATATTGCATTGGAAAGCATAATGTCTGCCTTGAGGTTGTCAAGGGCCCATAAAACAACAGTCCAGTGGCACCCTAAGGCATTGGTTCCTAATATGGCGCCATTGGACACTATGGCACAAGTTAATACCTTTCCGGGCACACGCCAAGCATTTTTTTAATGGACAGGGCCAGGGGAGGCAGTTGCCTAGGAAGGCTTCTGACCGATCTGTGGAGATTTAATTGGCAGGTCACATTTTCAACAAAAATAATTTTTTGTGAGAGCAGCTGCCCCCATAGCGTAAGGATCTTCACTGTGTGACTGGAGGTAAGCTGTGGCAGACATTTTGTGGGCAGCTCCACCTTCTGTAAGCAGCCATGCCCTGAGAGGAGGGGTCAGAAGGCAGCTTTCAGGTTAAGACAAAGAAGATGAAGAAAAGAAGAGTTTGGATTTATATCCCGCCTTTCCTGTAAGGGGACTCAAAGGGGCTGATAATCTTCTTTCCCTTCTCCCCCCTCTCCCCACAACAAACACCCTGTGAGGGGGGTGGGGCTGAAGGAGCTCCATAGAGTTGTGACCCAGGTCACCCAGCTGCAGTGACAAAGGGAGGGGGAACTGTGCCTGCAGCATGAGCTGCCCACGTGCCCCTCCCACCCCACCTCAAAATGCCCTGGCCCCGACATGCCCTGGCCCCACCCCCGACACATGACGGCAATGGCGGCACCTGGGACAAGCCGCCCCAGATGTGCCCATTGCCGCTACACATCTGCCCAGCTGGCATGTGTTGGGGTGCACAAGCTAATCTGATTCACCAGATAAACTTTCACAGGTTAAGTGGCAGGGCGGGGAATAAAACCTGGTTCCCTAGATTAGAGTGTACCTGCTCTTAACCATTACGCCAGTGGTGGCGAACCTATGGCACTCCAGATGTTCATGAACTACAATTCCCATCAGCCCCTGCCAGCATGGCTAATTGGCCATGCTGGCAGGGCTGATGGGAATTGTAGTCCATGAACATCTGGAGTGCCATAGGTTCGCCACCATGGCACTACACTATTCTGGCTCTCAAAGAGAGCGACATGCCATTCAAAGACACTTATATATGCTTAGAGTGATGTGGGGCCCCCTATGTCTAGGCATGGCTCTGCCTCACATACCAATTCCAGATTACAATTTCGTAATCATGGCTGAAAGAATTAAATCCATCTTGGTGACCATGAACAGGGTAGGCACTTGTACATAATTGACTTTGACTACCTGTGGGAATTTTGAATTGTACTTATTTCCTCTGAGGTCCATTGGCGCTTGCTGGTTTAAAGTGCCCTTCTGGAATTTGTTATTGATGACATTTGCACAACCACACTGATGGGAAAGGGGGGAAAAGCATGCCGCTGTGGCTCTGATGCTCAATCAGCGATGCTTATCGGGTCATTGACTTGTTTTTTTGTTCCATGTGCTATCCCTTACTGACCACATCTTTTGGTGTGACAGGAAGCAATGCCTGTAGTTTGGGTCTCACTTAGACTTTGAGGTTTTAGTAACCAGACCTGCTCGCTCTGAAAAATGTGAAACTGACAAAAGTCACACATTGGGAACTTTTTGAACTGCCTCCTAAGAACCCACACTTGCCACTGTGGCATTGCTAGAGTGAAGGACCAAAGGTTACAAAGAGAAAAGGAAATATAAAGCAAGCAGTTAAAAAGTAGAGAATTGGAGACTGGGCTTTTCCCAACCACTTGGCTCTCCTGCCGCTCATAGTTCCTTCTGATAACCCATCTTGAGCCTAAAACCACATCATCTGAACGTATTGTTCCTCACATCATCTGAACTTGTTAATATTCTATGTCTGTCCCTTTACATTATCCTTGAACATCTTGTGGCTCCACAACAGTAGCTCAGTGGATGGCTAGGAAGACGCGGGGAGCATTTTGTAAGATAATGTCACACTTGAAAAAAAATAAGACTGCAAACTTTAATTAGAGGCTGACAGCCAGACCCAGATGTAGGGGCTAAACATTCACAGGCGGAGGCTGTGCCAGTGTGTTTTACACCTCCACTGGCCACTGGTTCAGGGAGCACCTCTGCTGGCAGAAGGCCACGTCTCAGCTACATAGTGCCGACACACAGAAGTTCCGTTGGAGTGATGCCAGTATCTGCTTGGGCATTGGGGTGGGTGAGTGGGCTGAGGATGGAGTCAAAAGTGCTGCATAAATGGGGTGATTTGGGTGGTGGTGGGGATTTTGCATTTCCCTCCCTTCTGCACTGCTCAAAGTTCCTTTGGAAGTGGCATGGTGCTGCGTTCACCATGCTGCCTCTGGCCACACCATGAATGATCACAGGCCATAAAAGAATTGAAAAAGGGACCTGACGGTTCCAGAACCTGACGGTTTAACTGCAGAATATTACAAATGTATGGAAGAAAAATTAATTGTATCTCTTCAAGAAATGATGATTAAGCTTTGTCTTGAGGGGAACTTTCTCCTGACTTGGCACACATGACTTTAATTCATACAGAAAGAAATGATCCAGAATTGCCACAATCATGTAGAACAATATCACTGTTGAATGAGGATTACAAACTATTTGCAACTATAATGGTGATAAATTAATAAAGTGTATTCATAAAATGATACATGAAGATCAGACAGGTTTTGTAAACAATACCTGAAAGGCAATGTACGATTTGTAATTGATGCTTTGGAATTTGTTAAAATTAAGAAAAGGAAAACAGAGTTTATCTTCTTGGATGCAGAGAAAGCTTTTGACAATATTTCATGGACATTTATGTTAGAAACATTAGAATATCTGAAATGTGGACCTAGATTTTTAGACAGGATAAAGAGAATATACACCAGACAAAGAGTGAGAATATTAATCAATGGCAATGCTTGGAAATATCCCATGCAATTCAAGTTGTCTCTCCTTGGGCTGGAGAATATGCAAGAGGTTCTTGAAGCGCCTTTAAACTGACTCTGAAATCACATTCATATCAGCTCCAGTATCTATTCTGAATTCCAAAGTCAGGCCAAAAATTTGCAAGGAAACCATCCATGGATCAGTTATGGGTTTGGAGCAGCTGACTGGTCCCAAAAATATCTGATCAATTGCACCCTCTTTCAATGCAACTTCTCTTACAACAAGAGAGTTGCAAATAATAGCAAATTATAGTTACTTAATTTGCTCACTAGGGTACTTCTGGAAAGGTCTGGGACTTTTCCTTACTGGGGTGGAATGTTTAGGAAACTTTGCAGTTCTAGAAACCTCTTGAAGTCCTTTTGGAGAACTTTGTTCATGGACTTGTTCTTTAATCAGTTCAGAGTTTCTAATTAGTTGGATTGCAACATCTAGTGTTCGCTCACCTTTAAACTGCAGCTTCTGAGAAAAGTCTTTATCTAGAATACCCACGATTAATTGGTCTCTGATATTTTCACTTTTGCTAGCCCCAAAGCTGCAATCACCTGCTTGCTGATGCAGCCATCTTATATCAGTTTCTGCAAATTCACCAGGTTTCTGTTTCCTCTGGTAAAAGCAAGCCTTTTCATGGAGTTGACTGCATTTGGACACAAAATATTCTTCAAATTTTTACAGGACTAGGTCAAATCTATTCTTATCCCCTCCTGCTGCAAAGATGAAGGAATTGGGGATCTGCTCCATAGCATAAATCAGTTGTGTGCCGCCCACAGCTAGAAGACATTTAAAAATCAACATGCAGCATAACAATTCACATGACAACAGTCTAAAACACATGTTAATGGCACCCGGTCTTAAGGCTGGGAGGGGCTGGCAGCGCCCAAAGATGAAACCAATAAGGGATGACAAAATATGGCAGGGGCTTCATGAAGGGGCAGCCACTCTGCGGCCAGCCCCACCAAAAGCCCGGTGGAACAACTCAGTCTTACAGGCCCTGCAGAACTCACCAAGGTCCCACAGGACCTGAACAGATAGAGGAAGAGTGTTCCACCAGGCAGGGGCCAGAGCCGTTAAGGCCCTGGCCTGAGTAGAGGCCAGCCACATCATTAAGGGGCCAGGGACTTCCAGTAACTCCGCCATCGCCGAACGTAGCGGCCTATTCGGGACATATGGGGTGAGACAGTCCTGCAGGTATGAGGGCCCCAAGCCGCGAAGGGCCTTAAAGGTCAATACCAACACCTTGACGATGATCTGGAATTCCACCGGAAGCCAGTGCAAACGGCACAATACGGGGGTAATATGATCTTGATAAGTACCCCCCGTAAGAAGCCGAACTGCTGCATTCTGGACCAGCTTCAGCTTCTGGGTCAGCCTCAGGGGAAGGCCTGCGTAGAGCGAGTTACAGTAGTCCAACCTTGAGGTGACTGTCGCATGGATCACAGTGGCCAGGTCAATCTGGGAGAGGTAGGGGGCAAGCCGCCGGGCCTGGCGAAGATGGAAAAAAGCTACCTGGGTAACATGGGCCACCTGGATCTCCATGGAAAGGGAGGAATCTAGGCGGACCCCCAGACTACAAGCCAGGGAGGTCGGGGCCAACATGACCCCTTCCAGAACCAATGGCTGAAAATCCCTAGGTCTCTCACCACGGCCCAGCCAAAGGACCTCTGTCTTCAATGGATTGAGTTTTAACCTGCTTTAACCTTATTCAGTCTTATTTTCACAGCCATAAGAACTATGAGCTTCCTTTTAAAAATGGAGGCTGGGGTTCTCAGGGTGCCAAATTCTTCACTTCATTAACCAATTCTGCACTTGCTATGAACTCTAGGGGAGGTTTGGTGTGTGTGTGTGTGTGTGTGTGTGTGTGTGTGTGTGTGTGTGTGTGTGTGTGTGTGGTGTAGTTGTGTGTGCTTTCAATCACGGGAAGGTTCCAAAAGCGAAAGAACCGTCACACAGTGATTCAACCTGTCCCCTTCCCTTCATCCCTTCTGACTCATTTTCTGAGCGAGATTTGGGAGAGGCACGCTTTGATGGCCCCTGGCCTGTAGTTTCAAGATGTGGTGTGAAGTGCAAGCCTGCAAATTAAGTAATCTTTTGCGGGTCCTTTCTGTGACTCATTTCAGTGATGATTCAAAGAGATCTGAAGGAGGCGTCACCTTGAGCAGCCAAAACAAGCAAAGGGTTAACTTGCGGAATTGCAATTCTCGGTATTATGCTTTGGTTGGAGACAATGTGTTCTCTTCTCCCACCCCCCTAAACTCAGGATATGAATCTTTAGCCTTACTTCCATTTACAGCCCACTTCACCTGTTCAGCAAGGTGCTTCTTGTCCTCACCTGGATGGCCTAGGTTAGCTTGATCTTGTCAGATCTTGGCTGCTAAGCAGGATTGACCCTCGTTAATAGTTGAATGGAAAACCACCAAAGGAGTCCAGGGTTGATAAATACTTTGGCTGATTCCTCATGGTCAATTAATCGTGTGATACTCATGTGAAATATCAAGGATTCAGGAAGAACTCCTGACTGCCTGATTGATGAACAAGCATTCATCCCGGTTCTGGCCCTCATTCTCCCCCTTATCCCGCGTGTTTGCTGAACCTGCTTGAAAGTACTACTTTTTCAAAAAAACTCATCTTCGATCCAGTTTTGAGGGGAGAGTCGGGGGTCTCATCCGGGTTCAAATTTCCCACCGTGGAGATTGATGCAAATGCCTTACAACTAATCAGTGTGTGTGGTGCTGTTCTCGCAAGAGCACGAGAGAATGATAACCAACCAGAAACTTGGGTGGGGGAGATGTGATGATGTCATAATGTGAGCACGTTTTTGCGGGAGAAAAAAAGGTCCCGCCCCAACACGGCACAACAGGAGAGACCCACCAAGCCTATCGTGTGGTAGTGGGGATTGTTACATTTCTTGAATCCAAGATAGGCCTAGATGTCTTCACTGGAAACATGCTGCGGTGGGGAGGTTGAAACCTCGATGAAAAGATGCAGTTTATTTTCAAACTTGGTTTGATCTAGATTGAATTTCCCGGTGGGGATTCGGCCTTTGAAAACCGCTATGGTCAGTCGGATCTAACTTGACATCACTTTTCACCACCAACAGTATTTTTCAGTTAATTACAGTTAATTGGTCTTGTTGTGTGAGTGTCCTTCTGTGGAAAAATCAGGGTTGCCAACCTCCAGGTGGTTACTGGAGATCTCCTGGGATTTCGACGGGTCTCCAGACAACAGAGATCAGTTCACCTACCAAAAAATGTCTGCTGCATTAGAAGGCGGAATGTATGGTGTTATACCCCATTGACGTCTTTCCCCTCCCCAAACTCTCCCCTCCTCAAGCTCCATCTCCAAAATTTCCAGCTATTTACCATCCCAGAGCTGGCAACCCTAGGAAAAATCCCCCATAGCTGTTGAAAAGGGGTACTTGGTCATGAATATGTAGACTGATTTTGGAGGGTTCTTCCTAAGTCCTTGTGTTTGTCATCTGCAAGTTTAAGGATGCATCCGAAGTTTGTTGTACAGAGAGACGATGCCAGAAGGATGAAATTTTACATGCATTTTCACATTAATTCAAAATAGTATGGGGGCATGCATTAATGTTTGTGTTGTTTATTTTGTTTTTTCACTTTCAATTGTTTTGCAATGGAAATGAACAGCAAAATTAATTATGAGAAAAGACTAAGGCGTTTGTTGTGGTGTTCCTTGTCGTGAGCTGCAAGAAAGGTGCTCATCCTTAAGGTGACACCGGAGTATTGGTTTTTGCTACATTCTGTGGGGCATTCTAGGCTGACTTCTCAGCTTCTGTGCGGCCGCAGCCAGACCTTTCGGGGCTGCTATCCCCCTCTACAAACTGTCCTACAATTGGTCCAGAACTTCCTTCAACTCATAAAACCCAAATAGTCCTGCCAACTCTAGCTTGGAAAATTCCCAGAGATTTGGGGGATAGTACTTGAGGAGGGCAGGACATGGGGAGATAGGCCTATACCCCCTTTTATAGATCTTTGAATTTTTTCAGCTTTTATTCCATTTTAGTATTTATGTTTTTGTCCTGTTCCCTTTATGTTCTGATACCTTATTGTGTTCCCAGTCTCCTTTTATCACTAGGATTTTTTCATGTTGGTTATATACTTACTGTTTTAATATATCTTATCTTTTTAGTTTTATTTTATTTATCTTATGCTGATCTATGAGACCAAAATAAAGATTGAGAATTATAATGATGATGATAAGGGAGCTGAGTGGTGATACCATTTCTTGGAGCAAACTGATATCTATGTCCAGCTGTAACTTTGGGAGAACTCCAGAGGGCTGCAACAGTATTCCTTAAAGAAGAAAGAGAAGAAGAGTTTGGATTTATACACTGCCTTTCTCTCCTATAAGGAGTCTCAAGCCAGCTCACAAACTCCTTTTCCCTTCCTTTCCCCACAACAAACACCTTGTGAGGTAAATTTGGTTGAGAGAGTTGAGAGAGAACTGTAGCCCAAGGTTACCCAGCAGGAACGTAGGAGTGGGGAAACAAATCTCGTTCCCCAGATTAGTGTTCATTGCTCATGTGGAGGAATGGGGAAACAAACCTAGTTCTCAAGATTAGAGCCACCTGCTCTTAACCACTACACTGGGCTGGTATTGCCTTGCAAAAGGCTATCTGCTGTTCTGAATAATCTCATTAAGGAATCGCTGTTAATTTATCTGAGGGGCCCCCTCATAACTCACCTTTGTAGATAGGGGTTGGTTGGCCATTAAGGCCACTGGGAATAGCCCAATTTGATTAATGGTTGACAGTCCCTTTCCAGGGGGGCCCTGGCACCAAGCAGGTGGCCTTCACTCTGTGTGTGGTAGGTCAAAGCAATTGCTGCCACAGGTCAGTGGCTCAGTCCTGCATATCAGGGATGGATCTATGGGGAGCACAAAAGGGCAGGGACCCCAGGCACCAGTTCAGTTGGTCATGTGGGGATGCATTACCCCCTCCCAGCAGGAGCAAAGCTTCTAGGTTGAGTTGCACCCCTTGGCTTCCCCTGAGCTGGTGGCCTTGCGGCTGCATTCATTCTTTACTTTCCCTTCCTTCCTCCCCCACCAGCAAGGACATTGGGGTACTCCACCAAGGCCACCAGGTGGAGACTCAGCCTGGTAGCCTTGTGCCCCATGCATTCCCTGTAAAATGCCCTCTTAATTGTTGACTGTATACTTCAATGTCAAGAACCAGTCAGCCATTGCTTCACAACAGGAAAAGGTCAAGATTTCGTTCAAACTCTATAGTTTCTAGCTCACAAGGGTGATTATCATCTGAGGACTGAATGTTTCCTCTTTGCCTGCCTGCCTTTGATATATCTGGCCCAACTGCAGGTGTCTCGCAGTTTTACTCAAAATCAAATGGAAATTTGAGCGGGAGGGGGGAAGGGCCAAGGTTTCCATCTGCGTTGCACAAGCTACCAGCTCCAGACTTCATTAGCAAGGGGACAAGTACAATGGAGACACCGATTTTGTGAAGTTCTTCTTAACTCTGAGCTTTGCAACGTGTGTGTGTGCGCTGGCCATAGAAGTATGAGAATGCGGGAGAGGGTTATCCAGTACAATTTTACTGTCCTGGTGAAGCCACTGGGGGCAGTTACATGGACATTTCCTCTTCAACGTTTCCTTTTCTGTGTTTTCTTTTTCATCTGATCCCCAACCTCCCCTTTCCCAATTTAGAAGGTGTGGAAGGAAGGCACGTCAAAGTCGAGATGGGCACCGAACGGGCCCTGGTGCTGGATCGCCTAGCGAGCAACGTGGCCAAACGGAAAAGTTCCATGCCCCAGAAATTTATCGGTAAGAATGTTTTCTGAACAGACTCTCTTGTGTACGCTGCCTTTTAAAGGTGTGGAAAGGTCAGTAGTTTTGAATGGTTCTTCAGCAAAGCTTGATTCAGAAGCTTGCATTTGACCGGCGCAAGAATCTGTCCCCTGTTGTATGCAGGAAATTGTGTTCATTCACAGACAGAGTCCCGTGAAGTTTGTGAAATGTGCGTAGTGCCTTTGTGTCTTTGCAGTCTTTACTGTGGAGTGGACAGCTACTTTCTTTCACATTGCAGAACTGTTCCACCAGGTATATGACAGAGGCAGCCACAGTTACTATATCATCTGATGATCTCCCTCCCCCCTCCCCTCTTTTTTAATGTTTACATTCTTGATGGTGATGCCTAATATCAAAAATGTGTTTGCTTTTAAGTTGGTTGGTTTGCCACCATCTATGTTTTTTATAATAAAAATTTATTGTATGGTAATGAAATCAAATGTAGTAATCATTGGTGGATTCTGCCCAGCACAAGTACAATGTCTTTAGGACATTGTGTTTGGGGGAAGTTCACACAGCTGTCTTCCCCAATACAACTTAGGAACATTATATTTCTCTCAACCCAGGTTTTTCAAAGATCATTAAACTAGAGATACACCCCCCCCCCCCCCCGGGTTGAGAACAGTTCCAGCCCACTGCACAAATGCCAACAAGCAGGAAAAGCTTTATTCCTCCCGGCCAAACCACTTACTTTCATTTCCACGCTTACGCCTGCCATTTTGTGTGCTGCAGGAGATTCTCGTGGAGATTCCCCACAGAGGTTTCCTCTGCTTGCAGCTCATCCATTTGCTATTTTGCTGTCAAAAGTAAATGAATCAAGTTTGTTCAGCCTAGTGATCCTATGCATGTGCTATTTTTCCTCTTTTTTGTTTTGAGGGAGCTGTCTGCAAAGCTGTGGCAACATGACAAGAGAAGCTGCAATGTGCACACATGCACAGGATCACTAGGCTGAACAAACTTGATTTATCTACTTTTGATAGCAAAAAGTGGGAGGCCACTGTGAAACTGACAAGATCTCTGTGCAGTGGGTGGGGAAAAATCAATTTTGGTTGATAATGTATTCTGTGAATTTTGTTATAATGTCCTCAATATAACATTATATTTATGTTGTGCAGAATCCATCAGAGTGAATATATGTGCTGTTCACCCAGTTTTCCAACATCATTACATTCTATTTCAAATTTTTAAACATCTGATAATTAATATAACATTCAGAAATTTCTTATCCATGTTGCCCTTGATGTCTATGGTCGCCCAGATCATAATTTATAAGATTATTCAATTTATTGTTCACTGATTTATATAATCCAAAAAACCCCTTTCCATCTTCTCTCGTACTCACCACCATCTAGACTGTATTTTAAACAGAAATGTAATGTGATTTCATTGTTTATGTTGTACTGTTTTTCCATGTTGGAAGCCTCCCTGATCCCGCAAGGGGAAGGGCAGCATATAAACCAAATCAGCTAACGAAGTAACTAACTAACCAAATTCTCGGACTGTCGAAATTAATGGCAAAGCTCTTGAAAGGGAGGGGGGAGGTTAGTTTCACTCTGGGTGCCCCCACTATGCCCTGCAGGTATCATAAGGTATCTATTGAAGTCATTGGCACTTTTTCAAATAAATAGCCTGCTTCCTGAGAACCAGATTCCAGAATATCCATGGACTATTGGATGATGCAATTGAGATTCATACAGATTCTTAGGGAGTAGCAAATACAATTCTTAACCCATTGTTCCACCGCTGGATGCAGTCTTAGTTTGTGCATGCCCTTCTGGCTTCAGGTAATGTGTTTTTGATTAGGCTGTCAGTCAATTTAAAGCATTTTAGTTTGCCTATTAGCCTGTTAATTGGTTTAGTTGATCAGCATTGAATAAATTAACTTGTTTCCAAAATATGCTTTTGAAATATGGAAGCAAGTATGACGTAGCTTATAGTTTAATAAGATAAATCTCACGGTGAGAAGAGAAGGTTGGTTTTAATATTTTCTTGGCCATTCCCTATTGCAGTCAGGCACCAGAGCCGAAATAATGTTAAAAAATAATCAGTATTTGTCTCATTTATTCACAGCCCCCACGACCCAGTAATTAGAATTTACACACACTGAGTTCAAAGGTCACCCTACAAATTAATCAACAAAATCTAGGTGATTAATCTTAGCAATTAAAGTTTGCAGTCCTAGTTGGGGTTTTGTTTTTGTTTTTTGCAGAGAGGTTGCTTCATTGGGGCAATTTTCCGTAGTCATATTTGTGAATTGTTCAAGCTCTCGCTCTGTCTATAACGTATGCTTTGCGGAAAAAAATTTTTTTGCTTTCAGTTTGGTTGTTCTTTGCATGCTCTTAATACAAACTATTAACTGAGTATTTTTATAAAGGATAAAATCAGTTACAGAAGCTATCACTGATCAATTAACAGTAGGATCAGTTATTGTACCAAGTGAACCCATGATTATTTTTGTTAGTGTTCATGCTATCATGTACAATAAATATTGGCACTGTTAGTATTAATGTTAACAGCATTTGTACTATTTTCCATATTGTTTACTTCACTGGTGTTTGTATTGCTACAGTAGGATTCTTATGATATTCCATTAACAACATGTTTGCACAGCTTGAAGCCAAACTACTCATGGTCTTTGGAGATTCATAAATGGATCCCCTGCTTTTTGATAAGCATAAATAAAAGCTGCAGGAAGGGCACTGATTCAGACACAGTTCTTTCCAACGCTCTTAGCCCCACCTACCTTGCAGGGTGTTTGTTGTGAGGGGGGAAGGGAAAGGAGTTTGTAAGCCCCTTTGAGTTTCCTTACAGGAGAGAAAGGGGATATAAATCCAACTCTTTTTCTTCTTCCTACTTTGAATGCCTCAAACAAAAATGAAATTGACCTGAAAAATTTGCCCAGTCTTTGCAAAAGCCGGGAGCAGGGGGCACAATTGTTTACTGTTGCCAGGGGTAGGAGTGTTGCCAGGTGTTGCCAGGGGTAGGAGTGTTGCCAGGTGTTGCCAGGGGTAGGAGTGTTTTGTGGGGTTTATTTATAGACCCGTCCTGAAGGCAGTTCATAGCAAAATACAGTACAAGAAAATAAAAAAGCCCAGTAAGAGAGAATAAATACAGAATATATTAAAAAGCAATAAAATCAACAGAAATCATAAAGCACCATCAAATGAATAAAAAGCAGTATTCTCCAAAATCGAGCTGACTTCTTGATTATGACACTTTAAGGTGCAGAAAAATAAGAAGGAAATACATAAATAGGAAGGAAACTGTATTGGACAGCTGCTGCTATTAAATTCCCAGACTCGTCCAGTAGCTGCACCTTCCTTCACCCCCACTTTGGCTACCTGCCACAGATGGGCTTTGCCCCACTACCAGAGGGCCATTCATTTCTTGTACACATTTTGGAATGTTATTACTTCCACAGAGTTCTTGAGAGCTATTTCCTACAAATAAAATGCATTGAACCTGTCACAGCCCAAGACTAATGCAAAAGATCCATGCAGCACAGTTGCACACTGCATTTGTGCCTGTGGCGGAATGGGCTTGCTTTGCCTGGCAGGCCCTATTCCGCTCTCTGCACTCTCCCAGGGGTTGCCAACTTTTCCTGGGGAGGGCTAGCTTTCTCTCTGGGTAAACCGCTGCCACCACCTGATCATTTGAGGACTGCCCGCTGGGGAAGATCAGGATTCCCCAGCTTCCTTTCCAACCGTGAGGCCTCTGCCTCAGTTTCCCCTTGTTTTCCCTCTCCTGGGTTCGATTGGAGGTTCTGGAGGAAAAGCTGCTCAGCCTTCCTCTCTCTCCTGT
This sequence comes from Sphaerodactylus townsendi, assembly GCF_021028975.2. NCBI lineage: Eukaryota > Metazoa > Chordata > Lepidosauria > Squamata > Sphaerodactylidae > Sphaerodactylus > Sphaerodactylus townsendi. The sequence goes on along the minus strand of NC_059439.1, from coordinate 6,823,299 downwards.
TTGGAAAGTGCATCCAAGACAGTGGGGCATTCGTGGCACAGAGAACCATTCTCCACATCTAAAGTTTAAAAGTATTTATTAAAAATAAAAATGGTTACCAGTATATTTTAGCACAGCACCAGATTGAGCAAGGGTTTCCAAAACAAAGGAGATGAAACCGCAAATCCCCTGCCCCTATCTCTTAACTTGCTAGCAGTTGTTGAAAGTAGGGTTGGCCATTAAAGCTTAGAAGGCTTCAATGTTCAAAGTGTTCCCATTACCTGGCAGACTGAGTGAGCTCCCTGGATAAGCACATGGTCCAAAAATGGCTGCTGCCTTCACAGCCTAGGCCAGAGGTCTGCACCCCAGGAGAAGGGAAGAGAGAGGAGGCCTCGCCTCTCCATTCCCAGCAATTTACCAGATCCAAGACCCCACCCTCCTTTGACCTAGTCAGGCTGGGTCAAGATATCTTTCCCCCTAGGTCAGGTAGCATTTCCTGATGTTCATCTGGAATTTCTAAGTCCTCCAAATCTAAAATACCTGATAGGAGGAGGGGAGGAGGAAAGAAAAAGAAAATGAGGGGAAGGAGCCATTTCTCCCCAGTGCCAAAGTGTTATGCAGGAAGGCTACTGAATCACGATTTGGGCAGTGTGAAATCTTTATGAGGTTTCTCTTCCCTACTTTCGCTGTTTACAGTCTCACCCACAGAGACACCATTTTCTGGTCTGCCATTTCCCACAGTGACAATAATATATTTTTCAAAAGAAGCAAACTATAGTGATATATTCTTCTAAGAAATCATTGTGGATCATCCACGCAGCACGTGCCAATAAAAAATAGATGAGAGAAGCCAAAGGGGTTTTTTTAAGAAGCCAAAGAGGTTTTTTTAAAGCCCCACATCTTCTTTTCTAAAGGCAGGAAGGTTATTGTCCAATACAATCACATTTGGGTGATACTCTTGCCTCTGAGATCGATTTTAGAAACAATAAAAAAAACAATTCTCTGTCACATTAGTGATATAATGTAAAGGCAAAGACACAAACCAGGTCAATTATACTAGTTTTGTCAATTTTTATCATGATGTCACCTTAAGATGACATAACTCATTCGGGATGAAATTAACCAAACTGATACAATCAACCTGGCTTGTGTCTTTGCCCTTACATTACATAACTAATGCGATAGAATTTTTTTTTAAAAAAAAAAATCCTGTCAAAAACAGAGGATGAAGGGAGGTGGAAGGGGAGTATTATTTTTCTGGGCCAGCACCATTAGGAATAATACATTTTCGTCAGTAGTGTGTGAAATAAATGCAACAGAAGAAACAAGGGGGGAAATGACAAGAAGAAAGGAGGTGTGTGTAATGATTTCACAGAAAACATTCCCAACAAACAAGATCTGACCATTGGGAAAATGTGTGATAAGCTGTTCATGTGGAAAAGGTCTAGGCTGCTCAGTTGGAGTTGCCAGCTCCAGGCTGGAAAATGCTTGGATATTTGGAGGTGAGACCCGGAGAGGGTGTGCTTTGGGGAGAGAAGGGACTTCAGCAGGGTGTAATGTCCTAGACTCCACCCTTAAAAGCAGCCATTTTGTTCAAAGGAACTGATCTGGAGATGGCTCATAATTTGGGGAGATCTCCAGGGCCCACCTGGAGCTTGGCTGCTCATGCCATGTTTAATGGCTTCTTTGCTTTGTTTGGGTTTTTGAGTTGTGAGTCTCCTTGAGCAGGTCTTGGGATACACATTTTCGAAACCAAGAAATAAGCTCAGCTACCTGAGCTGCAGCTGGCCGAAGCCTGGTTTCTTCGGGCAATCAGACTTAGGGGCTTCGTGGCTTGCCGTTTCCATGCAGTGTGGATTCTTGCAGAGCGGGCAAGAAAGATAGATATATGGGGTGTCTCAGCAAGGCTGTTCTCTGAAACCTTGTTTTCTTTTTTGGATGTTGTGGTGATGTTGTGTAAGATGTGATTTTTTAAAAAAGTGTGACTCACTCGTGAGCTCTCTTTGATCCTTTATTGTGTGCTGCCACCAGCCCCCTGTCTGCCCTTAACTACTTCTTAGGAAAGGCTCTTTGTGCACAAAGGAACAGATTAGACACCATTGTGTGGGCAAAACAACCAAGGGTTCCTTGAATCTTGGCTCAGGGGTATAATGTGATCAGCCAACAGAGGCACATGATGATGCTGGAAGTTCCAGTCCTGCAGATTCTGAAATTCAACAGAAATTAGGGAGAGAAAAAAAATCAAGCCCAGCCCATCTTCTCCCCAGTGGTGCTAGTTTTCTGCTCGCCGGAAGTTTAATGTGTGGAAGAGTATTAAAAAATGTGATTTCCCCACCTGCAGCCTGAAGTAGTGCAGTCCATGCCTTTCTGTCTTCAGACTCTGCCATCTCAGGGCCAATAGAGATGCCTCGTAAATACAATGTGTGGTGTGAGATTATCCCCCATGTGTTGGTCATGGGGGCACAGCAATACAAAAAGAGATGACAGCTCCCCATACATGGTATTTTACTAGATGTTACCAGGCAGGGGGGCAAATAAAGCCACTACTGTGTAATGCTTAACGTAGGACTAGGATGCAGAAGATCTGGGTTCAGATGATCATGCTACTATGGAAGCTGATTTGGATCAGTCTCTCTCTGTGTGTGTCTCTGTCTCTGTCTCTGTCTCTCTCTCTCTGTCTCTCTCTGTCTCTCTCTCTCTGGTCAAATCCCCACCAGGAAATTCAATCTGGATCAAACCAAGTTTGAAAACAAACTGCACCTTTTCATCGAGGTTTCAACCTTCCCTCCGCAGCATATTTCCAGTGAAGACATCTAGGCCTATCTCAGATTCAAGAAATGTAATAATCCCCGCTACCACGCGATCGGCTTGGCGGGTCTCTCCTGTTTAGCTGTTGTGCCATGTTGGGGTGGGACCTTTTTTTTCTCCTGCAAAAATGTGCTCATGTTATGACGTCAGCATGTCTCCCCCGCCCAAGTTTCTGGTTAGTTATCGTTCTTTCATGCTCTTGTGAGAACAGCACTGCGCGCACTGATTAGTTGTAAGGCATTTGCATCACACTCCACGGTGGGAAAATTTGAACCAGGATGAGACCCCCGATCCCCCCCCCCTCCAAACTGGTTCGAAGACGTGTTTTTTGCAAAAGTAGTATTTTCAAGCAGGTTCGGCAAAGACGTGGGATAAGGGGGCGAATGAGCACCAGAAACGGGATTAATCCTTGTTCATCAATCAGGCAGTGGGGAGTTCCTCTCTCTCTCTCTCTCTCTCTCTCTCTGTTATTTCACATGGTTGTTGTAAGCATAAAGTGTGGGAAAAAGAAAAGAAAAACCAAAGGAGAACTTGAGCGCTATCAAGGAAATTTTGGGGGAAATGCAGTAGAGACAGCCAATAGCCCTTCACCTCCAGTTGCTTCCAATTGAGTCCTGAGAAGAATCCTGTAATGGTAAAAAAGATTGTACCACTTCAATTTGCAGGTGTGAAATTTTTGGGAAATTCTTGAACTTTCTCTACATACAAAAATCCTCTCCTTGCAAGCAGAAAGCTACTCAATCCAGAAACGTGCCAGGCTAGAACTTTCTCTCCTAATATGCTAGTTTTTTTAAAAAATGGCAAGTAGAGTTGTTCTATAATGCAAGGGAATATTTAAATATAGTATCTGTAAGCCTGTTTATATGCAGGCATATTTGTTAGAATGAAGCAGGTGGTAGTTTGAAGTGGTATCATTTTATGGTGTAGCCAGGGGGGTGGGGGGGATCATTTTTTTGACTAAAAAAACTCTCCATCAGTGAAAGATAAGATGCGTGGTATAATGGTTAAGAGCAGGTGGATTCTAATCTGGAGAACCGGATTTGATTCCCCACTCCTCTGCCTGAGTGGTGGAGGTTTATCTGGTGAGCCAGATGTGTTTCCGCACTCCTACATTCCTGCTGGGTGACCTTGGGCTAGTCACAGTTCTTCGGAGCTCTCTCAGCTCCCCCTACCTCACAAGGGGTCTGTTGTGGGGAGAGGAAGGGAAAGGAGTGTGTAAGCCACCTTGAGTCTCCTAATGTAAGACCGCAGTCCCAAAATAAAGCGACCTGTAGTTTTTCTTTAAAAAACAAAAGACTTTATTGAGGACTGAAGCATGTAAGAGATAGACGATTTCTGAGGAATATAGAAAGAACCAAACCTTAAATCCCTGCTGCCCTTGGCCCGCCCCTTGCCAGGCCTAAGAGCTGCAGTTACAGTAAGATAACAAAGGGAAGAATACCAACAGTCAAATACAGAGTTAACATTACAAAAGACAGGGGCTTGGCCACACCTTGGAGAGTTGTGGCTGCATTTTAGCTTTTGTTTCCTGGAAGGCTGGAAGGGGGAGGGGGGATGAGCCAAGGGACCCATCCTGACACCTAACAGGAGAGAAATGTGGGGTATGAATCCAAACTCCTCTTCCTCTTCCTCTTCCTCTTCCTCTTCCTCTTCCTCTTCCTCTTCTTCTTCTTCCTCTTCTTCTTCTTCTTCTTCTTCTTCTTCTTCTTCTTCTTCTTCTTCTTCTTCTTCTTCTTCTTCTTCTTCTTCTTCTTCTTCTTCTTCTTCTTCTTCTTCTTCTTCTTCTTCCCTGCTGTATTTGATAAATAGATGAGGGGTAGATGGATTGCTCTGAACCTGGCCGGCCCAACCTCAAATAAACCTTAGCAGAAGGGGGGGGGGGGAAATAAACATATCCTAAATGCATTCAAAACTGCCCCTCCTGCAATAATGTCACACACCACACACGTGCACAGTTTGATTCTTTTCTTTTTTAAAAAAATGCTCTTGATTGCAGCTGAGATGGTTCCCATGTTTTCTGGGTCATCTTGTGGTGTGCCACCTGTGATTAAAATACATAGGAATGTGCAGCTGGTGTGACCTGATTAAATAGATCCAACTGGGTTCAAGGGAACAGGTGAAAACTGAACTTTTCATGTCTCCCGTGGTTCACTGCCTCAACCTTTCCAGTTTGCCTTTGGGGGCAAGGTTTACACATTTCCGTTTTGCCTGTTTTCTGTGAATGCATCATATATGGGGCCTTCCTTTGCTCCGTGTTGCTTTTCAGAGGTGTTTCCGGGGCAGAAAATGGCAGAATCGGCACCCAGAGATGCCCAGCTATCCCTCTCCCAGTCTTTCCCTCTAATCTAGTGGGATTGGAGAGACAAACCTTCTTCCTACTAGAAAGGAATGCTTTACTCAAAGTTGCTCTATGATTCTTCATATTTTAATGAGGGCAATGCTAAATGCTTGCCTGTAATTTTTTTAAAATTGCATACTTCTGAATATTTGAGTATTCAAGAGTAACATTTTCCCCGCAAACAGTCCTCTGACAAAGACATTACAAAGGTAAATTACAAAGCCAAGATTGTTAATTTACAAACTTAGAACAATGGATGAACACACTCACACAAATGGGCTTAATAGAGACATAGGATTCATCTCAATATAGTTGCTAATTTTCAGCCCCCAAGCATTTCCTTTCTGCTCTAAACAATCTGATTACAATATACATTGTACCTGCTGCATCCTTTACAAGCGTTTAAAACACGCCTCCCTCCTTCTATCATGAGAGGGTACAGAGTTCTCCATTTCTGCTTGTGTCTGCTGAGGAAGAGAGTTTTGACTCTTAAAAGCTTATACCCGTAAAATCTTGTTGATTGCTAAGGTGCTACTGGGCTCCAATCTGTTTTACTGCAGACCAACACAGCTACCTTCTCAAACTATTTACCCCTTAAATCTCATCAGCAGGGACAAGATCCTGCCACAATTAAATTTTCAGAAAATCAGATTCACAGGGAGAGAGTAAGCCCCTCATTAAATCTCTTCCGCTAAAATCCCCAGGCCCTAAAAATCTTGACTTTAGGCAGCCAACCAGATTTGGCCATAGGAGGACATCCTCGAGAATGAACGTTTCAGTCTGGGATTCTTTCTCCTTTCTGTCCTCTTTCCTTTTGATGAGAGCCCTCCCTAAAGGTGACCAGAAGGAGGGAGGTTGCTTTCTGCAGCTGCCAAAAACCTCTTCTCTTTTAAAATATCTCAGCCCTGTTTTAATCGATGTCAAGACAGGTATTTTGATTGGGAATATTTATTTTATTTACTCTGTACTTTGCCTTTCTCCCCAGTCGAGCTTAACGTCATTCTCCTTTCCTCCATTTTATCCTCACAACAACAGCAGCAACAACAAAATTGCTTAGTCTAAGAGAGCATAACTGGCCCAAGGTCACCCAGCAAGCTTCCAGGGCAGAGTGGGAATTTGAACCCAAGTCTTTCCAGATCCTCGTCTGTCATTCTAACCACTATGCCACACTGGCATTTTCAGGCATCCCTTGAGAGGATCAGAAGAGCAGACAGGTGACAGAGTTTTCTGCCAAGCAAGGACCTCCGACTCTCTTGCACAGCATCACCAACTGTGAACCCAGAGGCGTAGCTGGGCCATACTGCACCCTGTGCACACTCCACGTTCCCCCTTTACCCTGTGGTGCCCCGCAGCACACACACCCCAACATACACTTACCTTAGTTCAGCCTAAAAGTGCAGGCTGGAAAAGCAGCCTTTTCACTTGCGGCTGAAAACGGTCTGGTGGGAACTACACTTCCCATGAGACCTTGGGGCTCACAATGTATAAACAGAGTTAGTGATAAGAGCCCCTGAAGGAAAACACAGAACATTATTCAGCACAGAGGCCATTTATGCACTTGTGGTCTGCTTTGCATTGAGCGTACATTCCCTTCGGGTTGGATACTCTGTTACTCACACCTTTTCCCATCTCCTGAACAAAATGTGCCTCAGTTCAGAGAATCTCTGCAGTTTCCAAAACCTCTGGAAACATGACTTTTCCTCTCACTTTGCAGGGAAAGCAAAGGGAGGCAGCATGTCTTTGACTTGCATCAGGTTTTCTTCCTCCTCCCTGCCTACCCCCACCAACAACCGTTTGTTTTTTTGAAGCAGCAATTTGGAGCAATTGGAAGAGCTTTCTTTCTCTCTTTTTTTAAAACTGTAACACTGCCAGTCTATCTCTGGAGAAATAGACCAATGCAATTTACATGGTCTAGCAAAATAATGCTAAACTCAAGATGGCATACACACAAACACACAAAAACAGCAGAGAGCAACCTCCCCAGCTAGAAGTTGCACAGAGAGAACAGGTGGGTAAAATGGCCAATTGGCTCATCTGGGGATACTTTGCTGTAGATGAATCCTGTTTAACCATGAGAAAAATCTCCTGCAAAGATGGTGACCGCAGGATAAGCACTGCATGCATACATAAAGGGCCAAGAGACCTAAAACTCTTTTGTGTGTGCCCATCAGAACAACGGACATTTTGCTAGCTAAGTTCCAGCTGCAGTTTCAAAACAAAGCAAAACTAAATGCTTGACATCCCTTGAAGTCCTCGCCTAAGAACTTTGTTGAATTTGCCTTTTGTAGAAGTGGTGTTATGAGTCACAGAGAAATATCATGCCAAGGGGGATTTTTTTTCTTTTGCAATTCCTTTTAACTGTCTGATGGAGCCCAAGATTTGCAGCTCTATCTCACTGCAGAAACGTGAGCAGGTGGTTTCACTCCTATCCACAGCACTGCTTGGTGAGTTTCATGGTTCTTGACTCACAGAACTGACCTTGATAACTATCTCGAGGGTTTGACATTCAAGTTTCAGTCAGCTTGGAGGATATGAATGCTAGCATGTGCAGTTATGTTTTGTACAAGAAAACAGCTGATCTGCAGAATTCCATTTTCTTGGGACCAAGGCTAACTTTGGTGATTCTGTGACTACAATCACCCAACATGCAGAATTTCATATTGGGTATGGTGTTAATAATCTTGAGATTCCCTCTATCTTAGAACATTAAGTCTAAGTGTCTAACATTACTTTTAAATATCCGCCACTTAACTTAAGTGCCCACCTTTGTCTTCCCCAGGAAGACAAGAACCTTCCTTTGTCCTGGATAGATTAAGCTCTGTTAGCTTGGCTAGAGAGTACTGATCTTCCCTATAAATTAGCTGTCCATCCTGGAGTCAGTGCTCAGCATTTCTGGACTAAACCTCTAGTCTAGTTGTATTGCACACAGTGTACTCTGGGATGCCTTGATTCAGTTATACTGCCTGCCAGCTTACTACTCTGTCTTCTAGCAGTGCTCAGCACAGTTTGCTGGACTCTTCTCAATGGACCATTCTGCTTCTAGATTAGTTGATTATTGCCTTTATTCCTTGCAGATCCCTCACTTTTCCAAATCTTTTCCCTCAACACTATCTATCCTAGGATTGTGGGAATCCTGTGTGTTCTGATTATTTGTGTGCAAGTACATTTATTATTTTTGCCCCTTTAATAAAAATCGTTAAACTTTTATACTTGTTTCCTGTGGATTCCTTGCAGAAACCTGTCTTTGTAAACTTTGGTGACAAAGATCTTGAGCTTAGTTGACCTCTCATTAAGGCACAGCAGCCATTTGCTAATTCCCCACTCTGAAAGGGACAGACCCCAGCATTTTGGGTAACGACTTAGTAATGTGTAGAACTGCTGTTTTAGGACAGGGTTCCCCAACATTGTGCTTACTGAAACCTTTACTGTCAGGAACCAAGTACTTTTAGAAAGTGGGCACTAGGTGGGAATTGGCTATGCAGATAAAAGCCAACATGGTGTCATAGTCAGTGGATTCTACTCTGGAGAACTGGGTTTGATTCCCCACTCCTCCATATGAGCAGTGAACTTATCTGTGAACTAGATTTGTTTCCTCACTCCTCCACATTAAGCCTGCTGGGTAATCTTGGGCTAGTCACAGTTCTTCGGAACTCTCTCATCTCCTTCTGCCTCACAAGGTGTCTGTTGTGGGGAGAGGAAAGGAAAGGTGTTTGTAAGCCACCTTGAGTCTCCTTACAGAAGAGAAAGGCAAAATATAAATCCAAACTCCTCCTCTCCCTCTTGAAATGTTGAAGAGGAATTATTAAAGTTACTAGCACTAAAGCCCATTTTGAATTAAAATAACATGGGCTCAGGGAGGGAGAGGGACCCCCTCCTCCTTCCCTCCAGGAGAGCAGTTCATATTGTTTGGGGTGGAGGAGGCTTCTGGGTTGGGGGAAGGTGGGTAGAGAATGGGATGGAATGTTGTGAGTCCTGCACACCCATTGGCTGAAGGTTTGTTGTCAGACATTCCATCCTCAGTTTGCAGTGGTATTCCAGCACTTCCAGATGCTGTGGACTGCTGTTTCATCAGCCTGAGACTTCCAGATGTTGAGTGGATCATACTTTTATCAGCTTTCCATGGCCAATTGGCCATGCTGGAAGGGGCTGATGGGAATTGTGGTCCATAACATCTGGAGTGCCAAAGGTTCGCCACCACTGCCTTAGGCAATCATGTATAAGGATATATAGTCTCACTACCTGCCATTTTGTGGTTGATGCTACCTTCTGTAGCAGCCATTTTGTGATTGGTTCCATCTCCTGTAGCAGCCATTTTGGGATTGTGCCCGCCACCCTGTGTTAGAGTTTCAAAGGTGCCCACAGGCTCAAAAAGGTTGGGCCCCCCTGTTTCAGAACATCAAATAACGGCTCAAGTGTCCTTCTCTTTGCTGTAGGTGAGATGAATTACAGCCCCAGCTTTGTATATGAAAAGGAGAGGGACCCCATGATGCAAGGATGCATAGTGGATCAAGCCATCAGCTATCTTGGCACAGATTCCTTGCGCCCTCTTGTGCAGACTCCAATAGCCCCGACGTCTGAGATGGTGCCTGTGATCAGCAGCCTGTACCCCCTTGCACTCACCCGCAGTGAAGCGCCCAATGGCAGCCCACAAGACATGGAGAAGAGCCATACCCAGCTGAGGGACAAGACAGTACCTTCTGAAAGGGATCTCTCTCCAAACAACAGTGGCCAAGATTCCACAGACTCAGACAGCAACCATGAAGAACCACAGAGACATGCCTATCATCAAGGCCAACTGGGTCCTTCTCCTGCACTGCAAACCCATAATGGTCTTCTGACCTTGAAGGAGCACATGAAGGTGTACGACCTCTTCAGGCCACCCCTGGTCTGTCCCCGTGATGTCTTGAAGGTCTTCAACAAGGACGGTGAACCCATTGGGGTCTACCGATGTGATCACTGTCGAGTCCTCTTCTTGGATTATGTGATGTTCACCATCCACATGGGATGCCACGGCTTCCGTGACCCTTTTGAGTGTAACATGTGTGGTCACAGAAGCCACAACAAATATGAATTTTCCTCCCACATAGTCCGTGGTGAGCACAGAATAGGACTCAAATGAAACTCCTCTATCATGTGTCGTTTTTTCCTTGGCAGATGTCAAGTGAATGTCTACACCACAAACGTAAAACTTGTGTGAAGCTTGTTTAAGCATTGTAGCTTCTCCCACAATCACCCTAGGAATCATGGTTTTGTGAGGCTGCTGCAGAGATTTTATTAACATCCTAACAGTGCGACCCTAAGTAGAATTATCCCCTACTAAATCTATTGAAGCCAATGGCCAATTTAGGATTACGCTCCATATTTCATTAAGATATTAAAAATGCAAACAGATTTATGCCCTTCTAAGACCCGACCTAGGTCAATTGAAACCAATGGACTTAGAATGGCACAACTCTGTTTAGGAGTGCACTGCTAATCTTTGTAGAGCTATAGTCTCCAGGATCCTTGACGAGCTCGGAGAATAAAACTGGGTTTGACATTTGTAGTGTAGACACATCTCAAACAATCTCTTTCTTTTCAAACTTGTCTCAACAACAGTATCTCCAGCGGGTTTTTTTCTATATCATTTATAATGTAGCTGTTCCACCACTGGTATCAGCATCGCATGCTGAATTTGCCTTCCTGGCATGTCATTTTTCAACCTACAGAGAACAGCATCAAGGCTCACAGTTGAGTATCAGATGTTTGGGAGTGGCTGAGCATATTCTCTGATGATGGGGAAGTACTTTGTACATGTCCCGAGATTATTTTTACATGCTCAGAGATGCTATTCTCTGATGATGGGAAAGTACTTTGTACATGCACAGAGATGCTGTTGTTTTAACTTTGTATTGTGTATTCCAAGACCTAGGACCAATTTACACAATCTGCAGAGGGAGCTAGCAAATCTTTCCCAATCTTGTTAGTGCTATCTTAAATAGAATTACTTTAGTAAAATTACTCCATCCAGAAGTACTCCATTAAGTAGAATTACTCCAAGTAGAATTATCTTAAATAGAATTGCTCCACTGACTTTAATGGAGTTAGAAGGGTGTAACTCTATTGAGGACTGTTGTCACGTTGCAAGTGTCCAGGGTTCAGATATAAGGTATCTGTCAGACCCAGGCTCTGGAAAGGCCCTCAACCTGATACCCTGGAGAGCTGCTGCCAGTCAGAGTAGAGGGGTCTGCAACCTGTGGCTCTCCAGATATTCATGGACTACAATTCCCATCAGCCCCTGCCACCATGGCCATGAACATCTGGAGAGCCGCAGGTTGCAGACCCCATTAGCTTGATAACAAAGGTCACCACCTGTTTGATGGAGCAAATTGTTGGATCTAGCCAGTTCTTTCACGCAATCTCACCCGATTCTCCTGGTAATGACAATCCCAATTCCATGTGGCTTTTGTCCACAACTTATGACCCTCAGGGCAGCTCTTTAGGTGGCCAAAAGGGGACTTCATACCTAATTTTCCCCTACCAGAAAAGCCAGTGGGATCCAACCCAATGAACTGAAATGTGTAACTTTATTCCAGCTCTCAAGTCAAATTTGGAGATTCCTGATTAGGCCTGAGCAATTTTGAATGTGAAATTCTTCAGAAGTGTGTGGGAGTGCAGTTGAGATTCCTCACATCATGAAATTGCCACCCACTGTGGCCCTAAAGTGACTTTTCAGATGGAATTGGAAGGTTTCTGGGGTGAAACAAATGGAGACATCTGAAGGCAGCAGAACCAACTTGTCAAAGTTGCAGAATTTCTGAGTTGGGGGAGAGGAGTGACAGTCTGTGGCTGACTGCTTGGGAAACTCTTGCGTGAATTCTTTTCAGAACCCTGGTCAAGATGAAACCTCTGCAAGACACGAGCGCCAGCGGTTGTTGGCATTCCGAGATTCCGGAGCAGCAAATTCTGTTCTGCTGCCTGCGATTCTGCTTACAAATGCCGCTTTGTGTGAACTTCTCCAAACGGCTGTTCAATTTTTTTTTTCAGACTCTTTTTCTTTTGAATGAAACTTTTTTTTGGAACTGTAGCTCTGCTTTTGGGTGTGGTTTGATTGTTTTGATAATGCTTTTCTATTGTGTAACATGATGGATGTATTTTTTTAAATACAAGTGTGCTTTTCAAAATGTGTGGCTCTGTGTTTCAATTTCAGAGTTTTTTTCCCCCCAGACAGGTAATGAAGGGCATAATTTTGGGAGGAACCGCCCAGTGACATCCTGAACTGAAAAGAGTAACTTTTGTGCCTTTTGGGGGGTGGGGATGGGGCAGACTGCTTCTCTAAGGCAACCTTGTAAGTTTAGGACTGATGTGAAACTGGACCTTTGCATTTTGGCTCACCCATAAGCAGTATATTCCCAGTGCCGTCCTAAGCAGAATTACACCCTTGTAAGCTCATTAACTTCAGTAGACTGAGAAGAAGTTCACTCTGGCTGGGACTGATTTCACTGTGTTGGATTCTGCACAAATAGAGTGTCTTTAGGATATTAAAAAAGTCATACAGCTCTCTTCCCCAAAATGGGTTTAGCCTGTTTTATTTCTCTCAACCCGGGTTTTTAAAAAATCACTAAACTAGCAAACTTTTCCTTCCAATCCAAGTTGAAGATGATTCCTGCCTGCCGAGTGAACTCCAGCAGGCAGGAAACGCTTTATTTTTCCCACCCAAACCTATTTCGTTTCTGTTGCTCACAACCACCATTTTGTGTGCTGCAGGAGATTCTCTGTTAGAGATTCCTCGTGGAGGTTTCCTCCACTTGCAGCTCATTTGTTTGCTATTTCACTGTAAAAAGTAGATTAATAAAGTTTGCTTAGCCTAGCAATCCCGTGCATGTATCATTTTTCCTTTTTTGTTTTGAGGGGGCTGTCTGTGAAGGTACAGCAACACAAATATGCACATATTGCAGTTTCTCTAGTTGTGCTGCCATAGCTGCAGAGACAATCCCCTCAAAACCAAAAAAAAAAAAAAAAGGAAAAACGACACATCTCCAGGGAGAATCTCCTGCAGCACACAAAATGGCGAGCCCCACTGTGAAACTGACAAGAACTCCATGCAGGTGGGAAAAAAGATCCATTTTGACTGACAGCACTTGTGTTCTTCCATGCTGTGCGAACAACAAAATCCCCAAAAGGATCTTTTTAATAACATCCTAAGGATGTTAAATTTATAGTGTGTGGAATCCACCTGTGCTCCAACTCTTCAACACCTGTATGGAATACACATTTTCCCACCAACTCAGCTTGCATAGATGTTCACCCCAAATCAGAAACTGTACCTCAGGATGCTCCATAACATAAATCACTCTGTTTGAAAGTCTGTCTTCACATCAGTCCATAAAAAATGCAGAACGGAGGGCAGAACTGGTTTGTTTAGAAAACATACTTCCCTCTATAGAGACCTGCATGAGTATCACAAGATAAAAATCAAACATTAAAATAATTTTTAAAAGCAATGTAATAATGACCAATATGATTAAACATGTCATGCTAACAACATAAAGCAGCCCCAAATTATACCCATATAACTTCTCTCATGGCAGTCAAAAAGCCTGGATCTCAGTGCGTGCTGGAGCTCACAGCAATAATCTTATGGCTAGCTAATGAAATACTATCACAGGTTTGGAAGAAACTCTGAGAAACCCAGTAGCACTAGCGATTAGAAATGAAAATTATTCTAGAAGAACCATACACTGCATCAAAGCAGGAGATTTAGGTATGAAATTGATTCTTAAGTACTGAAGGGTCTGAGCATGTATCAGGAGTCTACAACCTGCGGCTCTCCAGATGGTCATGGACTACAATTCCCATCAGCCCTGCCAGCTTGTTCATGGACTACAATTCCCATCAGCCCCTGCCAGCTGAGCTGAACACTGACTGGGAAGTCTGGCTGTCCAACAGTGGAAGCAGGGACACATGTTACCTGCCAGTAGCAGCTCATGCCCACCATAAGAGGCCTGGGAGGTGGAACGAACCTGTGAACCACAGGCCCAGGCAGGGGCTGCTGGTGGCTCACTCCCCCTGGCAGCAAGAGGAGTTCATCCAGAGGCATAGCATAGGCGGAGCTACCACAGAGCGGGAGGGACAAACATCCTGGTCGCAGGCATGGGAGGCGGAGAATCGCTCCCCCCACCCCTCCCCTCAGACCAACCCCCGTGGCCCAGAGCAGCCTCCTTGGACCAGAGCAGGCTGCTCTTTTAGCTTTTAAAGGTAAGTGAAGCATTGGGGGGGCGCACGGGGTGTGGGGGGTGGGCACCATTTTGCCCTGGGCACCAGTTTCCCCCCTCAAGGCACTGTCCAAAGCCCAGATGGCTCCCACTATCTTGCTGCTCCAGGCATTGGTGTTTTCCCCCATGCATTGGGCTGGGGGGGTGGAGTTATTACTGGGGGACAGCAGGCGTGCTGCCCAATTCTGGATCTGTCCCCTATGCTGCGCCCAGGGACGTAGATATAGATTTTTATGGGGTGGGTTTGAGGGGCAGGGCCAAGCCCCCGTCCGCCCCCGGGGGCATGCCCATGCCTCCCCAAGCCCCGTCCCTGGCCTCAGTGCTTATAAAAGCAACTCTTCAAGGCCAGGGAAGGCAGACTCCCCTGCCCCACCCCCTGCCCGTCCCACAGACTTGGCTCCCAGCCAGCAGCCGGCCGGCCCTTCTGCCCTCCCCTACAGGCAGAGGTGTAACTAGGAAAAATGGAGCCCGGAGCAAAATATGAGTGTTGTGCCCCCGTCTGCCCCCCGGGGGGAGCTGCTGTGATGCTGGAATCCCCCCCAAACAGCATCACTTTCAATGGTGTTTAAACTAGGGAGCCCAGATTCATCTTTTAAATCCACCTTAAAGGGAGAATCTGGGGTCCCTAGTTAAAACAACATCAAAAGTGATGCTCTTTTGGGGTGGATTATCCCCCACCCTGAAACAGAATCACTTTCAATGTTTAAACTGGGGGCCTCAGATTCTCCCTTTAAACCCATGCCGAAGGAGGTGGTGTCAGGATGATGAGATGTGTGTTCTGTCCTTGACTTTTTCCCGCCTGTCAGCCCTGGCTCTCTACCTGGACTGAGGCTGTTTTGCTTTCACGTTATCTCGGCTTGACTGTGTGAAACTATGTACTGTTGATTTTCATTTGGCGGGAAGGGGGTTAGCTACTGTGTTAAAACTATTATCAAAGTTCAGAGGATCTCAGAACTCGCATTGCCTGTATTCGACTATGACTGCCAGTGCAATAAAGAACTGAAAACAGTTACTTTTGCCTGGACTTTACTAGCTCATTACAGGTGGATTTAAAAGGAGAATCTGGGGAAATTTGGGGGTGCCTGCTGTCAGGGGTGCAATTGTTAAGCTAGCAGCACCAAACTTTCAGAGTATCTTTAGGAGACTCTCCTGATGATACCACCCAGGTTTGGTGAAGTTTGGTTCAGGGGTCCAAAGTTATGGATCCTCAAAGGTGTAGCCCACACCTTCTATTAGCTTCCATTGGAAACAATGGGGGATAGGGCACCCCCTTTGGGATGTCTATAACTTTGGACCCCCTGAACCAAACCTCACCAAACTTGGGTGGTATCATCAGGATAATCTTCCAAAAAAATCCCTGAAATTTAGGTGTTGCTAGCCTAAAAACTGCGCCCCCTAAAGGCCAACAACTGAAAAAACACTTTAAAATACAAAAAAACACAAGCAGGGGGCAGAGCTTCAGACATGTAATGGGGGGTAGAACCCGGGAAATCCCCCCTTACCTATGTCCTTGGCTGCCCCTCTGCCTCCTTTTGCCAGCACCCCAATAAAACAGTTGTGACCAAATTTTACCCACACATTGGAGTTTTCTGTGACTCCTTCTGCACTCTCGGACCGCTTCCTCCCCTCCTCAGGTGGCAACATCAGTTTAGTAGATACAGGAGGGATGGTTGTTTTTAAGAAACTCCTACGTATTCCATGAAGCAACACAAGAATACGCAGGCTCAAACTGATCCAGATCTGGGCCTGCCTTTCCAGTAACAGGAGCCGTAGGAAGACATATCGCCATTGTAAATCACTGCCTGTGGCAATGTTAATGCTTTGTGTATCCACAGCCAATGAGGAGGAGGAGGTGGCAGCAGATGAGGGAAAGCGGCAAGTGATCACGCAAAGGCAGCTATCTGCTTTCTGCAGTCAGACATGGTCATCTGTTAGCATACAGGCAAACAGTCTGTCCAACATTCAGTTGTGATCACTGTATGACCGCCAGATGAATGGCTGGATGCTCAAGCACCCTTAATGCCAAGGAACCCCTGGCCGCTGTAAAAAAAACTTGCTAACAACATTTCTTGTGTGGCACCCCTGTGTCTGTCCAAAGTACTGGTTACAGTACAGTCCATAAAGGGAGGTTTGAAAGCTTGTACTCCCCAAAGCTTTGTTGGTCTCTAAAATGCTACTGGAGTCAGCAATGAATGGTTGACTGCAAACCGACATGGCATCATTGGCTCATCTCTGAAACTCTGCAATGCAACCCATTTCTCTCCTCCTCCTCCTCCTCCTCCCTTGCCTGCCAATAGGCCAAACTGTGCTTTAAACCACCCCACCCACACGCCCTTTCCCACCATGGGAGAGCAATCTAGCAACTACTGCAGAGGTGATAACTTTAAGAGGGCTGTGATCAAAATCCTTTAAAGAGGTTTTCACAGCCCTTAGCGAATATCTTCCAGACGTGGGGTGGGGGCTGGAGGCAAAAACATAACATCTTGGTCATCCCACCAGACATTTTCTATAGATAGTATCAAAGAGAAATAAGACTGGCTGGGACATCATAAGGATTAAGGTTACCAACTTTGAGTTGGGGGGTTTCTGGAGGTTTGGAAGCAGGCCGTGGGGAGCCTGGGGAGGAGAGGAACCTCAGCAGGGCATAATGCCCAAGTGTTTTCTGAAGCCATCTCAGCCATCTGGTGAACAGCTGTAATTCTGGGGGAAAGACTTGGTTTTTATACCTTGATTTTGGTAAGGAGTCTCAAAGTGGCTTACAAACTCCTTCCCTTCTTCTCCCCACAACAGAAACCTTGTGAGGTAGGTGGGGCTGAGAGGGTTTGGAGAGAACTGAGGCTGGCCCAAGGTCCCCCAGCAGGCTTCATGTGTAGGAGAGGAGATTCAAACCTGCTTCTCCAGATTATAGTCTACCATTCTTAACCACGCTGGCTCCCCCACTTGAAAGTTGGCGACGCTACATAAGAACAGAAGAGCCTCAGTGGATCAGCAGGTGGTTCATTTAGTTCAGTTTCCTGAGTCATTATTTTATACATTTATGGGTTTGTATTTTGTTTTGTTTGTTAACTGTTCTGAACTGAGCCTGGAAGGGGAGGGGCAGTGTAGAAATTTAACAACAACAAAGAATAATAATAGCTGAGGTCGTCCCAGTGGCAATCGGCACCCTGCGCGCCATTCTGAAAACACCAGGGCAGCACTTGAAACATCTTCAAATTGACAAAATCAACATTTGTCAGATTCAAAAGGCAGCTCAGGAACGGACAGTGCCTTGTTGAGCAGTTCTCTAGGAATCCCCCAAATCTCTATGATGAAGACCATTATTGATTGGGGAAGTTACTAAAGCACTGCCCTAAGCAGCAACACCTTCACTTGGAAGTGATGTTGCCACATCACATGACACTCCTCCTCAATAAACATCTTCTATTTCCAGGCCCAGGCTTGTCAACTAGAGTTGCCAACCTCCAGGTGATGGCTGGAGATCTCCTAGGGTTACAACTGACCTCCCAACTTGAGGTGACAAAGATCAGTTCACCTGGAGAAAATGGTTGCTTTGGAAGGTGGAGTCTATGGTATTATGCCCCACTAAAGTCTCAACCTCCTAAACTCTGCCCTCTTCAGACTTCACACCCCCAAATTTCCAGACATTTCACACACACTGGTTTGACCAAAGAACAGCAACAGAACACATGAAATTATTGAATGTTTCACAGGGAACAATCCCTTTCTCGTTCTACTTCCAACCCCCTTAAAAACTGTCGTCTGCTTACAAGCAAAAGATACTGTGGAGGAACTATTGTGAGGGAGCGGGCATGAAAGGGTGAGAGGGGAACACAAGAGAGAAGCTATTGGGAGTGCCTGAAATGTGGAGAGATTGAGCAGTAATAAATGCCAAAAGAGGACTGGAAACTTAAAAACATAAGAACATAAGAACATAAGAACATAAGAACAAGCCAGCTGGATCAGACCAGAGTCCATCTAGTCCAGCTCTCTGCTACTCGCAGTGGCCCACCAGGTGCCTTTGGGAGCTCACATGCAGGATGTGAAAGCAATGGCCTTCTGCGGCTGTTGCTCCCGAGCACCTGGTCTGCTAAGGCATTTGCAATCTCAGATCAAAGAGGATCAAGATTGGTAGCCATAAATCGACTTCTCCTCCATAAATCTGTCCAAGCCCCTTTTAAAGGTTAGTGGCCATCACCACCTCCTGTGGTAGCATATTCCAAACACCAATCACACGCTATGAAGAAGCAAGCCTTTATTAGTCCTAATCCCCCCCCCCCCCCCCCGCCAGCATTTTCAATGAATGCCCTCTGGTTCTAATATTGTGAGAAAGAGAGAAATTTTTCTCTCTGTCAACATTTTCTTATCCCATGCACAATTTTATAGACTTCAATCATATCCCCCCCTCAGACATCTCCTCTCCAAACTAAAGGGGAGTCCCAAACGCTGCAGCCTCTCTCCTCATAAGGAAGGTGTCTCCAGTCCCTCAATCACCCTCAAGGTTGCCCTTTTCTTGCACCTCTTTTCCTATCTCTCTTTCTCCAGTATCCTTTTTTGAGGAATGTGGCTAAACCATGAACTGAACACAGTACTCCAAGTGCGGTCGCACCACTGCTTTATATAAGGGGCATGACAATTCCTTTGCAGATTTATTATCAATTCTCTTTCCTAATGATCCCCAGCATAGAGTTTGCCTTTTTCACAGCTGCCATGCATTGAGCTGACATTCCCATGGAACTATCAACTAAGACGCCCAAATCCCTTTCCTGGTCTGTGACTGATAGCACTGACCCCTGTAGCGTGTATGTGAAGTTTGGATTTTTTTTGCCCCTATGTGCATCACTTTACATTTTGCTACATTGAACTGCATTTGCCATTTCTTAGCCCACTCGCCTAATTTATCAAGGTCCGCTTGGAGCTCTTCGCAATCCTTTGCGGTTCTCACCACACTACATAATTTGGTATCATCTGCAAACTTGGCCACCACGCTACCCACCCCTACTTCCAGGTCATTTATGAATAGGTTAAAGAGCACTGGTCCCAAAACAGATCCTTGGGTGACACCACTCCTTACATCTCTCCATTGTGAGAATTTCCCATTTACACCCACTCTTTGCTTCCTGTTTCTCAACCAGTTTTGAATCCTTAGGAGGACTTCCCCTCTTATTCCTTGATTGCTGAGTTTGCTCAATAGTCTCTGGTGAGGAACTTTGTCAAACACCTTTTGGAAATCCAAGTAGACAATGTCCACTGGTTCCCCCTTATCCACATGCCTGTTTACACCTTCAAAGAACTCTAGTAAGTTTGTAAGGCAGGACTTGCCTCTGCAAAAGCCATGCTGACTCTTTCTCAGCAGGTCTTGCTTTTCTACATGTTTTATGATTTCATCTTTAACGATAGATTCTACTAATTTACCAGGAACAGATGTCAAACTGACTGGCCTGTAATTTCCCAGGTCCCCCCTAGATCCTTTCTTAAAGATTGGTGTGACATTGGCCATCTTCCAGTCTTCAGTCTTCTCTGGACATACTTCTCTGGACACAGTGTATAAAGACTTCCCTTTGTGATACACCTCTGTAGATGCCAGCCACAGATGCAGGTGAAACGTTAGGAACAAGATCCACCAGACCACGGCCACACAGCCCGGAAAGCCCACCACAACCAGAAAACAGTTATAACAACTACAAATTGTTATAAAAATGCGGTGCAGAATTCGCCACTGTCCCTTCCAGTGACTCAACTGAGTTGTTGTTTTCTTATGAACTCCATCATGGTTTAAAAAGAAGTGGAAGCCCCGTTCAGCTTCAAAATGCAGTTCCTCTGCTTTGCAAACCACAAACTTGGGTTCCTCCACCTATGCAGCACCTGCCTGTTCAGTCCAGGGCCATAAAAAAAAAAGGTTGGTCACCGCTAAGTAAATTCTTTATCGCTTTAACCTCAAACTGGCTAAAAATATCAGGTCAGGGTTTAATAATCAGCTCACAATGGAGTTATTTCTGGCTGAGACTTGGGAACTGAAACTCCTGAGCGCTCCTCACGAGCCGTGAGCCTCAGGATCATATGACTGAACCAGCACAGTGGCAGGATGGTGCCCTCCCTCCTTCTTGTCCCATGACTAGGGTTGTCAACCGCCAGGTGGTGACTGGAGATCTCCTGGAATTACAGCCGATCTCCAGATGACAGAGATCAGTTAACCTGGAGAAAATGATCACTTTCAAAGGGGTGCCCAACTCTGATGCCCCAGATGTTCATGGGCTACGATTCCCATCAGCCCCTTCCAGAACGGCCAAGGCCACCTTTCCAAGTCACTGTCTCCCATATGTTTAACATCCCATCCAATGAGTGACCCATAAGGTCCATAGCAAAGGCTGCCATTTCTGACTTCTAATTTTATAGAGTTTCCCAATCAAATGCAGTCTACCTCTAGATACCCGTGCTAGGTGGAAACATCAGGGGAAGGTCTTGGCCAGCCCTGTTTGCTGGCTTCCCAGGTCAGCTAACTGAATGAAACAGGATTCTGGGCCAGATGGACCACTGGTCTGATCTAGCGGGGCTTTTCAGTGTGGTGTGGTGGATAAGAGTGTTGGCCTAGTAACCAGGAGACCCAGATTGGAATCCCCACCTGTGCCATGGAGATTGGAATCCCCACCTGTGCCATGACCTTGGGCCAGCCAGATGCTCCCAGCCTAATTTACCTTACAGCGTTGTTGTGGGGATGCAACAGAGGATGATGTAAACTGCTCTGGGAAGCAAGGCAGGCTACAAGTGAATTAAACAAATAAAAACATTTGATCTGCTCTAAAAGATGGTAAGTTTGTCAGGCCAAAAGCCTGTTCATTCTTTTGCATGTTCCTTTGTAAAATACCATGTAGACAGTTGCCGTAATGCCGTAATGATAATTAAAAAATGAATTTCCAGTTCTTCAAAAGGTCCCTATCTCACCCTGATGGTCATGAGGCATTCCACAGCGGTTCTCACAGGGGTCGCCTAAGACCATTGGAAAACACATATTTCCGATGGCCTTAGAAACCGAGACACAAATAATTTTATGGTTGGGTGTCACCACAACATGAGGAACTGTATTAAAGGGTTGCGACATTAGGAAGGTTGAGAACCACTAAAGAGTCGGTCTTCAAAATTCACACTCAGGAAAGGGCCAAAGGCAGGTATGTCCAGGTGCCCTCCCTGGCCAAACCACATGTCTGCCCCCGACACATACCCACCTGCCCACAGAATTCATGCCAGAGCATCTCAAATGCAGGACAATTACATTACAGATAAAGGGTCACGGGGCAAAGCGCACCAGGTGACTCAGGCCTGCTAATTCAAACAAAACCATATTCCCAGTATTGCTCAAAGCGGCTCCCTTCCTGCGCATGTTCATCATCTGCAATTGTGGAGAAAACCTTGCAAAGGAGTGTCAAGAGAACTATGTAAATCAAATCATGAAAGGTAACCGACGAGCCCCTGTGGTATAGCAGTGAAGAGCAGTGGACTCTGGAGAACTGGGTTTGATTCCTCAGTCCTCCACATGAAGCCTGCTAGGTGACCTTTTGCCAATCACGGTCCTCTCAGAATTCTCTTTGCCCAGGCAGAAGCAAGCAGTGGCAAACTAGTGGCAAACTACCTGTGAATGACGCTTCCTTGAAAACTTCAAGGGATCACCATAAGTCTTAGCTGTGACTTGACGGCCCTTTCCATGACCACCGTGGACTCACTCACTGAAGGAGGCCATGTCTCTGGCCTTGTTCTTGCCTTTTACTAATCAGTTGGAGGTGGGCAATTCTACTGTATGTCTGACCAGCTATTCATTTCTCATGCAGAGAAGCAGCAGAATCCTCAGCCTTCAAAGGAAAATGCCTACAGCATAACTTTATGAGTTGCTGATCTTGATTTGCTTCCTTCTTGTCGGTTGCCCAGAACAGTGACTCAGACACATCAGAAGGTGGGTAATTCTTACTCTTGCACATTCTACCAAATAATTTTTTTAAGTGTTTGAATTAGAGTGCATCTAATTTTCATTTTAAAATGTGTACTTCAGCTTTCAGAAGCCTGAGAAACTCTGCCCTTCCAAATGTGAACAAGAGGAAAATGCCTTTAAGGCCCTAAATCTGTTGATAATTTAAGTTTGTAAGGAGCAAAATCCCACCCAGCGAAGTTTCTCAAGGAAAAATGGTGGGGGGGGGGACGGGGGGGGTTGTTTCCCTAGATCAGTGGTGGCGAACCTACGGCACGGGTGCCAGAGGTGGCACTCAGAGCCCTCTCTGTGGGTTCACGTGCACAGAGTTCAACATATGGGGGGGAATTGCCCCCCCCAGACACATCTAGGCTGGCCTGGGCTGCTGGACTTGATGTGCATGCACCTCAGCGAGCAGGGAGGACTCGGCTGGCAGGCCTGGTGCTTGTTTTCCAGGTGACTGCTGCCCGGGGAGGGGGGGGGCAGAGGCGGCAGAGATGCTAGAGAGGCACATGTGGGACTTGCTGGAGGCTACAGCAGGCTGGTCCCTGCTTGAGGGGGTTATTCAGATTAAATTGTCGTGTTGGCACTTTGCGATAAATAAATGGGTTTTGGGTTGCAATTTGGGCACTCAGTCTCGAAAAGGTTCGCCATCACTGCCCTAGATCAAATCAAGCCTGAATTTTACCCTAGTAAAATTACAAAACTGAGACTTTTGTATTTGGCCACATTGTGAGAAGACAAAAGTCACCGGAAAAGACAATACTGCTGGGAAAAGCTGAAGGCAGCAGGGAAAGAAGAAGACGACCCAACAGGAGATGGACTGACTCTATAAAGGAAGCCACGGCCTTCAGTTTGCAAGACCTGAGCAAATGTCGTGAAGAACTCAGGATTAGTACATGATATTCTTTTTTGAAGTTCTATAGCAAGATATTGGCACATAGGAAACCATGGACAGATCAAAAACACATGACAGGAAGTGTATTGATATACCCACAAGAGCCCCTCCCAAGCCAGGTGGACCCAGTTGAAGTAGACACTGTAACTTAACTGGTTGTTTACATAACGGCAAGCTAGGTTCTCAGAGGAAAGCTGCCTGGGTTATCACTACAGCGAGGCAATGGAATGTGAGCTAAGAGGTCTACGAGAGACAAGAGAGACAGCGCAGTGAGGCACACACACCCACACACACCCACACACACCCACACCCACACCCACAGAGAGAGAGAGAGAGAGAGAGAGAGAGAGAGAGAGAGAGAGAGAGAGACCCAGGAGAATTCCCAGACTCCCGGCAGAAGCGTCAGTAACAGACAATAGACAGCCTCCCAGGCCTGTAAGGAATTCCATAGAGCAGAAATAAAAGGCTTTGTTGGTTGAAAGACCGTTTATTCAGACATCTTAGAAAGCTCACGTACACGGCGTGGCAGGAATGAAGTCTTCCCGCCAGACCCACAGATTATAACTTTCTCCGTTCCATCCCCCTCCCGATTTCCCCCGTCCCATTCTCATAGTAGGAACGGAACGCCTCATCTCTCTCCATTGAGATAAGGCCTCTGCCAGAGAAATCGCGAGCTTGGCGATTCTGGCCCATCGCCTCGAGTCCCAGTGGAATCTACTCAAGGCCAAGCGGGTTGCTGTGCTGAGTAATCAACACCATTGAAATCCTTTACACTCACCAAAGCTTCCCCTAAGAAACACTTCTCCCTGGTTTATTATTGGGAAGGCACGATGGAAAGCAGCAAATAAGTGGGAGGGGCTGTTAATATTTTCTGAATACACCCATTGATTATATAACCAGCGGAATACTCCCACCCAGGAAACGGAAGATATTGCAAGCGTTTAGCGGTTAAAAGCGAAGAGTCCAGGGATGGCGATCAATTTCATAATGCTTGTGGGCCATCAATTATAGTCGGCGGGGGAATCTCTCCGGAGGGTCGCGATAAGCCAGGCATCGGAAGAGGGGAGCCTCACTTGAGTAAAACTGGAAATGAAAAGAACCAAGGATGGATATTACTAAAAAAGAATTCAGGGCAGATCTAACCGGGCAGTAACATCATTAATCACTTTACTGTAATTCTAAAAGGTCCCACCTAATTTTTTGCCCAGTTTTGAAAAATTTATGCTACGCGGCTCTCTGAGGTTTTAGTAGACAAGTAAACCCAAGCCCTAACACGCAAAGGGGAAGTGCCAGTCCGATGTTTATCCACCTGGAACTTTTGGGAATCTTTAGCTTGCTGTAAAGCGGTCTGAACCTTTTTCCACCCCTCAGCCAGAGATGAAATCCACTGCTGGAATTCTGGAGGATGCAGCGCCTCCGCGGGTAGTTGGGGCTAACGCGGTGATTGGGAAGGATGCTGACCAGACACAATCTCAAAGGGGTTTTTTTGCGTACTGCTATGAACGGCATTGTTATAGGCATACTCCGCAAATGGAATTAAATCGCACCAGTTGTCTTGGTGATAGTTGGTGTAACAACGTAAATACTGTAAATATGACTATAGCCTGTGCTGACATTTCATTTTATTTTATGATTTTACATTTTATGTTTTTATTACTATTGATTGTTTCCTGATTGCTTACTAGACCGATATGACAATCATTAAGTGCTGTACCTTATGATTCTTGACAAATGTATTTTCTTTTATGTACACTGAGAGCATATGCACCGGAGACAAATTCCTTGTGTGTCCAATCACACTTGGCCAATAAAGATTCTATTCTATTCTATTCTATTCTGTTCAAGAGTTCTGTTCGTCCTTTCTGACTCACCGTCACTTTGAACGTGGTAGGGGGCGGCAACCGCCGGGGTAGCCCCCAACAGACCCAGGAAAGCTTTCCAAAATTTTGAAATGAATTGGGGCCCGCGATCCGGACACCACCTTGAGGGGGGAGGAGTGTAGACGGTATATATGTTGAATGAACAACCGCGCCAATTTGGGAGCGGAAGGAATGGAGGTGCAGGGGATGAAATGGGCTTGTTTGGAAAACAGGTCCACCACCACCCACAAGACTGTGTTTCCCTGGTTCTCCGACGCAAATCCGTAATAAAAATCCATTGAAAGATGACTTCCCAGGGGCAGGAATGGCTTACTGGGAGAAGGTTTTAACAGTCCATGGGAGAAACTTTCCCGGGATGGATTTTGGCCTCCGCACAAACCAGAGCAACCCCTTGATATATAAGCCTCGAAATAATGCCTTGCGCATAGGCGCCACCAGAATTGACCTACGGGCTAAGTGCAGTGTCTTGAGAAAGCCAAAATGTCCAGCCCTGAGCGGGCATCATGGCGAGGCTTCGGAGAACCTGCTTGTGAAGGGGGGGCACGTTAATTCAACATAATTTCCCCGCTTCCAAACACCATTCACTAAAGCGCAGCTGGGAGTCACCCAACTTCCTCCCGCCCGGCAGCTCATGTGAAGACCAACCTCGCCTCTCGAGTTCCCGCAGAAAGGGGAGACAAGGCTGGGAAGCGAGGCAGTTGGAGGGAGGAGCGGATGCTCTGGGATGCGAGTGATGGCCAACCCCAGTTGGGAGGGGGAGAGGACAGTCGCAGCGGGATGTCTCGATAAGGCAGCTCCACCCCCCCAGGAAGGCTGGCTGATGGCGCATCCAGCTCAGTTTGTTGGTTTTTCCGGGGGAAAAAAATGAATGACGGTGAAGGAAAAACGGGAAAAGAAATGTTGACCCAAGCGTGGTTGTTTTGCAGACATTTTGAAGGGGTAGAGAGCAGCTAAGGTTCTTGTGGATCCGACCAAACCTGGAAGGGGTGTTTAGCCCCTCAAGCCAGTGGCGCCAAGTGGAAAGCGCTGCACTTGATGGCAGCAGTCTCCTTTATCCCTGATACGGTCCAGTTGGAGCTCATGCGCCGGAGAATTTTTTGGATAAATAAGCATACCGGAACAAGCCTACCATTTTTTATTTCTCTGCAATAGGGCTGCGCCAAGCGCTGCTTGTCCGAAGCATCCACGTGAACTAATGCGAAGGGAAGGGTCTGGGTCTGGGTCAGAGGTGTCTTTGAACGACAGGCTCGGTAGAAGGAAAGTCGATTTCAAAAGCTTCTGGAAGAGCTGTTTGACATTCTTGAGACCAAGGGAGGGGAGCTCCGGGCTTGGCAGTAGCTTGTGAGTCTTTACCTTTAGTGCGTAATAGGTCTGTGAGGTGGAAGGGGTTAATTCAGCAAAGCGGGGTAATTTATAAAGTCCACGATAAAAAATTAGCAAACCCTAGGAAGATTGTAGCTCTTTCCGGTTGGTGAGGGAGCTGGCCATTGCTGGACCTGCTTCAACTTTTGCAGGATCCATTTTTAAACTAACTTCGGATGAAAAGGATCCTGTAGCCCAAATGAGTCTATGGAGGGTTGATGAAAGCAGCACTTTAGACAAGCCTTTTTCGCGAAGAGGGAGTTGTTGAGCAAAGCGTTGTAATACTCTCGAACCAATCCAGCCTCATGCTCCTCCACGGTTTTGTGAGTAAATTAAAACATCATCTGGCAAGTACACAACTACTCGCTTTATATAATAAACGTCAGTGCAAAACTCTCCATTTATGAGAGCCATGAAAGCGCCGGGTGCCCCAGCTAACCCGAATGGCATAATTAAGTATTCATATTGTCCGAATTTAGGTGTTAAATGCTGTCAAATAGCACAAGTGAGCTTCCTTCTACTGAATTCTGACTCTGTGGTAATGCTTCTCTCAAATCCCTACAACTTAGTAGAAATCCGGGTCCCTTGCCCAATGCATCTAAAAGGTCCTTGATTAAGGGCAAGGGGTATTTATTGGACATGGAAACAGCATTTAATCCTCGGTAATCAGTACAAAGTCTTAAAGACCCGTCCTTCTTCTTTACAAACAGGACAGGTGCGGCGTGCGTATGTTTGGTAGCCCGTCGTATGAATCCGCGAGCAAGGTTTTATCTAAGAAGGCACGGAGTTCTTTCTCCTCGTTGGGGCTCATGCGATAAATTCTACCCTTTGGTAGTTGAGCCCCGGGCTGTAGTATGATTTTGCAGTCAGTGTCTCTATGGGGGGTAATTGATCACATTCCTGTTCTTGAAACACTCTGGCTAAGTCCTGGTAAGCTGGAGGAATGTCTGTGGAATTGAGAGCCATTGGGGTGTGCACCGCTGAAGAAACCAATGGATTTATCTCATTGGATGGGGGGTTCTCCCTCCAATTCATATGCTCTCCACAGGGGGGATCAGTGAATTCTAGAATCCGTTCCTTCCAAATAATATTTGGTTCATGTAGCAATAACCATGGCATGCCCAGGACAATGGAATGTTTACACCTGAGCAAGTATGAAACTAATCTTCTCCCAATGGTCAGCGCAACGAAGGAGGACAGGTTGCGTTTTGAATCGAGCCGGGCCCTCGGCTCCGAGTGGGCTGCCGTCCATTTGTGTGAACGGTATGGGCTTTGCTAGAGGAACTCGGTCTAAACCGAGCTCTTCAGCCACTTGGGGCCGCATTAAGCAATGGGAGCAACCAGAATCTATGAGGGCCGAGGCTAAAATACGTGTATGCTTAGCAGGGTTGGCCAGAATCGCTTGAACAGTAATGGGGACGCTGCCTTCACTCACCGCATCTGGAGTAGGGTCCATATCCATGGGCGCCGATGAGAGGCAAACTGCCACTTCCCCCTCCTCGGTGTCACCCTCGGTAACCGCTTTAGACGAACCCGTTGGAGGAGGGCCGGATCTCCGTGGTGGCTTGGCAGAGGTGGCGTGTGGGGTCGGTGCGGTGGGCTTCTGTTTTTTCGGGCAGTTGGCAGCCAGATGGCCTGGTCCCCCGCAATAAAGGCACAATCCTAAACGTCGACGGCGTTCAGAGGTGGTTTCGGTAGAGACGGCTGGGCTTGGCTTGCGAGTTGTAGAGGTGGTCGTAGTGGCGGGTTTCGGGCGCGGTCGCCCCCCCCAAGCGAGCGTAGTCCAAACGAGCCGCTACTTGCGATCCCAAGTCGATCCACTCAGCGATAGTGCGCGGGATACGGATGAGAAACACCATCTCTCGAAGTTTTACGTCGATGGCATCAGAGAAGTATTCACATTTCATGCGTTCAGGCCACTCCGGAGGAAGTCGAGCAGCCGCTGCCCGGAACTCACGAGCAAATTCGGCAAAAGAACGGTTGCCCTGTTGAATAGATTTTATGGTACGGATGGCTTCATTTTCAGCGTCTGGATCTTGGAAGCGGGCTCTTAGGGCTTGAAGAAAGGCAACCACTGTGCGAGTATCATCCGCCTGCAGCTCAAAAAGGGTCACAAACCAGTCAGCCGCCACCCCGTCCAGGACAGACCCGATGTCCTGTATTTTTTCACGTTCAGATCGATATAAGTCATCATATTCCTCCATATGTGCATCGAGTTGCAGGATGAAGTAGGGGAGTTTAGAAGCGGTCCCATCGAAACGGGCAGGGATCGGGGGCCTGTAGTATCCTCTCTCCACGGCCCTCGAAACCCGCTGGGGCTGCGGTTGCACAGGTTGGGGCGGTGGAGCAGGAGGAGCAGGAATCGGGGGAGGCACGGGGCCTGGTGCCGCTGGTTCCCGTTGAGTAGCAGGACCTTGGAAGGCGGCAGGAGCGCGAGTAGCAGGACCCAGAAGCGTCGCCCCGATAGGACGGGCAATGGTGTCGGGCGCTCGGGTAACGGTGTAGGCGCCAACTCGAGTCATCCTGTCCCGCTGCTTCTTCAGCTCCTGTTCTAAGGCAGCTAACTCCCTCTCCTTGCGAGTCAAGGCATCTTGATGCGCGTGTAAAGCTGCCTTCTCCCGCTCCAGTTTGTCAAGTTCGTCCCGTTGAATAGCTGCAGTCAGTTCACCTTGCGTCCGGATGGCCTTAATACCTTCGCGTTGACGTTCCAGGTCCATCCTAGAGTGCTCTAGGACCTTATTGTGGATCGATAAATCTTGCATATATTGCCGTTGCAACGCGTCTTTGGCTCGGTCCAATTCAAGTTGGACGCCTTTTGCTGTTGTTCCGCGATCTTTTTGCAGGTTTTCACGCTCCTTCTGCAGCTGTTCTCGTTCCTCCTCCCATAGCTGGCGTTCACGGGCCCACGCTTCTTGGGCATCTCGCAGTCGGGCCACTTCCTCGTCCCAATTTTCTTTGGACGGGAGGGGAAACAAATCCGGATGGGGAGGCAGACTTTCCTCGGATTCCTCCTCATCGGAAAGTAGCACCTCCAGTCCACCGACGGCCCCGCGGGGCGCCTCTTGCGCATCAGCTACCCTACGTCCGGGATCTGATGGGCCAGATTGGGTGTCGGCACGGAGCCCCCTTCCAATCATCGAACCCGATCTCGACAAGGACCCGGTGTTAACTGCAGTTTTAGGACGGGCTCCGGTGCTATGCCACTGAGGATTCTTGGGAGCATCATCGAAATACGAGTCCAGGAATCGTTCTATTGATTCCTGGGTTGCCGCATGAAAAGTGGTCAGGCCCATCTCCTCCGAGACAGGGTGCATCTGAGGTTTGTAATCCACACGTAAAACGGGTAGAGATCCGGCTCCACAGGCGCACGATCCATAGACAGCGCCCCAAACGTCTCATGCCACTCCGCATGATCGCTTCCGCGTCCCTCATCCCAACGAAGTAAGGGAAGACTCGTGTCGAGGCGAGGACGGGAGAGAGTTACCAGCGAGACCCGTTCCCCCGCTGGTTTCTCCAAGTCAGGAAGGGAAGGCTCGGAACCCTCTATGGGGGCTACCGAGCCTTCCTCAGTTTCAGGAATATTCAACCTCTGCATGCCGGAACACCAGAGGTCCACTGATTTGTAGAAGTAAATGAGGATTAGGATTCCTGCCACAATGTACGGAATTCCATAGAGCAGAAATAAAAGGCTTTGTTGGTTGAAAGACCGTTTATTCAGACATCTTAGAAAGCTCACGTACACGGCGTGGCAGGAATGAAGTCTTCCCGCCAGACCCACAGATTATAACTTTCTCCGTTCCATCCCCCTCCCGATTTCCCCCGTCCCATTCTCATGGGAACGGCATGCTCATCTCTCTCCGTGAGATAAGGCCTCTGCCAGAGAAATCGCAGCCGAAAGGTGGACGAGGAAAGCAACTATTTAGCAAGACCATCAGGGCATGACAGCAAGCCTGTTAATGATAGGACAGTTTGGAGGCCGTTGATTCATACAGTCGTCATGTCCGAAGCAACCTGAAGGCACTTAACACACAAATCAAGTCTGTGCCACCCACAACTGTGGCAAACCCCAGCAATGTATTGACATAGTTTCTGGGTGAATGGAGAAGTGAATGGAGAAGCACACTGGAACACTGCTGACGCTCATCCCATTTTGGCACCATTCCACACACACACACCCAAATACACACACACCTGCCAGTCAGCTGAGCAGCAGTGGGAGCTCCCCATAAGGAGTGGGAACCCTAGTTGTTAATCTTTAATGTGTCACAGGGATTCTGTTTTGTTTTTCTACAGTAGACTAACTTGGCCACCCCTCTGGAATATCATCCCTTTGCTTGGTTTTAAAGCCGGTATGAGGTAGCCATTCCCTATCACTGTTAGTCATAACTGGAGCAAATTTATACTTCTCAAATTTATTCATCTCAAAGGGCCAGGAAGCCTTACTTTTTCTTTTTCTTTTCTTTTTCGCTGGGCAAGTGTCATAGGTGGATTCCGCACAGCACAAATAGCTCTAGTGTGGAAATATCTGAAGCTGTTGATATGTTTTTGCTCGGTGTACTGCAAGTTGAGCAATAATGATCTTTTTATTGTATTTGAAATTCTTGGCACTGGTTTTATGCCTAATAAAGGTTTTAAAAAAAACAGCACAAATATAACGTCTTTAGGGGGCTCTAAAAAGCTCAGTTTGGGGTGTTAATGTTCTCACAGCATGGGAGAACACAAGCATTGTCAGCCAGAACAGCCCTTTTGTCCCGCCTGCTGCATGGGGCTCTTGTCAGTTTCACAGCGTGCCTGCCATTTTGCGTGCTGCATGAGGTTCTCTGTGGAGATTCCCCACGGAGGTTTCCTCTGCTTGCAGCTCATCCATTTATTATTTCACTGTGCAAAGTAGATGAATCAAGTTTGTTTAGCCTAGTGATCTGGTGCACATGTCATTTTCCCTTTTTTTTTATTTTGAGAGGACTGTTTGCAAAGTTACCGCAACACAAATATGCATATATTGCAGCTTCTCCAGTCACGTTGCCGTAGCTTCACAGACATCCCTCTCAAAACAAAACAAAAAATGGAAAAACCGCATGCTTGGAATCTCTTGGCTAAACAAACTTTATCTACTTTTTACAGTGAAATAGCAGATGGATGAGCTGCAAGCAGAGGAACCTTCCGTGGGGAATCTCCACAGAGAATCTCTTGCAGTACATGCAATGGTGCGCATCAGCAGTAGGAACGAAAGTTAGAAATTTGGGCAGGAGAAATAAAATGTTTCCTGCTTGCTGACATTTGCTCAGCAAGCTGGAACTGTCTTCAACCTGGGTTGAGGGGGAAAGATTGCTAGTTTACTAATCTTTGAAAAACCTGGATTGAGAAATATAATGTCCCTAAGTTGCTGTGCGAAGTTCTTCCCCAAAATGCTATGTAGAACACCCTGAAGAGGTTATATTTGTGCTGTGTGGAATCCACCGTAGTTAAATAGATCCCTGCCCTCTCAAGAATGGAGCAAAGCATTATCCAAAGGAACCGCTAGGTGTCAGCATACCCACGGGTTCATCCACCAAAGGCAGATGCCAGAGTTGGTTGGGAAAGTTTCTCAAGTTCCCAAGTTCCTGGGAGAACTCATCCCTGACTTTGAATTCTCCGCAGGGTGTTGTCCCTGTTTATGTTAGTGGAGTTCTTACTTCAAATTCTCAAGAACAAAGAAAAGCTCTTAGGCCTGCACAGTGGGTTATTGGGGAAATCAAAGCTTCCGGCCAGGGGGATGCAAAAGAATCCAAAGTCTGCAGCGAGTTCTGATTTTGTGCCTAAGAAAACTGAAATCTGCAACCTCAGCTAATGATGGAAATGACAAATGTAGATAGTGTTGTTTATATTGTGCCATATTTTCTGAGCCAGGCATCTGTGTCTGTCTCCCACCCAGTTCTGGTGCATTTGTTGTTCGTTTAGTATTTGTGTATTTCACATATTGATAGGCCCCCCTTTCTCCCAGCCATTTCTAATGCCTGACAAGAGACGTTTCTTGGAAATTCATGGCTGCACCAAAGACCCGAACTTGCTAGAGCACCAGTTTCCAGCAGTCTGCCTACAGAGATCCCTTTCCCAGTGGCGTAGCTACCACAGGGCCTGGTGGAGACAGCCGCCCCAGGCGGACACCATTGGGATCGTGGGGAGGGGGGGTGGAAAATTGTGGCCTGGGATGAGGTGGAAAACTCGGAGTCTGCCCTGGGCTCCCTTTTTCCTAGCTATATCCCTGCCCTTTCCACATGGATGTCTGCCATGGAACCCCCTATGCCCGTGGTGGTGAACCTATGGCACTCCAGATGTTCATGGACTACAATTCACATCAGCCCTTGCCAGCACGGCCAATTGGCCATGCTGGCAGGGGCTGATGGGAATTGTAGTCCATGAACATCTGGAGTGCCGTAAGTTCGCCACCACTGCCCTATGCATTGCTTGGGACATGTTCCACCATATACTTCCTCAGTTCTGCCAAAGTAGCAGATGGGTCTAGTGGACCTTAATGTCACCCTACAAAAGTTGAGAGTATACTATAGCACCTGTTGATGCTATAGTGCCAAAGACCTTTCCTGCCACACACCAAGTGTTTTTTGAAAGTGGGTGTGGCCAAATGGGGTTCTAATAATGGGAGATCTCCAGGTGCCATCTGGAGGTTAGCACCTAGGAGAATAGGAGTCTGACTCCAAAAGGGGGCGGCATATATGATGAAGCAGAAAGGGAAGAGAAAGCAGCACAGTACAAAAGTGGGTCAAAAGGAAGTAAAAATACTTGTATGCAAATTAGGGGGTTAAAAGGTGTGAACGAAAGGGAGGCTTACAAAGGCGTTTGTGTTTTATTTCTTCATTTGCTGTGCAACCAGCTCTCTTCCTTGTCTGCCAAAGGGGTCTTTGACAGTCAAAAGACGGTTCTCAGGTGGTCTCTTCCATCAGGCCCTGCTCACAAGCAGAGCTCAACTGCAGCTGCTCCCATTCCTGCAATTTTATTTATTCCAGCATTTACAATGTCGGTCATGCGGTTCTCCCCTCCATTTTATCCTCAGAACAATAACGTTGTGAGGTAGGCTTGGCAGAGAAAGAGTGAGCAAGATCCAAAGGCTGTGTCTGAAGAAATGGAGAGGGCTGGCTTTGATAGGGATCCCAGCCTGCAGATGGGGCCTGAGGATCACAGTTCATCTTCAGATCACAGAGATTAGTTCCCCTGGAAAAAATGGATGCCGGGGTGGATGCTGGCATTGTACCTCACTGACGCCCCTGTATCATCCCCCACCAGTGGCCATGGGGGACCTGGCAACCCCATCCTTTGACCACCCCAAAAAGCTATGCTGGGGATCCTGGAATCTGCAAGGACAATGCCATATGGGATGAAAGATGAGCTATGGAGGGAAAAACTGGATGGATCCAATTGAATGAGTGGTCCAAGGTCACCCAGCAGGGGTAGTTCAGTTAGGAGCAATAAATGAAACAAAAGGGTATATTGTGCAGCAGTAACTTAAAATAAACACCAGAACACTCTACCTAGTCTGCAACATTATGCAAATCCATCCAAGCAATGAGTATATATTTATTAAATGAAAAGCCTGCAAAGTGAAAACAGGCAGATCTGCAGCTCTCAATGTTCTCTAAGAGAACTGTCAGGTCTCAGATGCCGATCCTACAAAGAGAGTCCAAATTCATATGAGCTCCGCAGTTTATGCTCGTTTCATGGATGCCCCGTCCACTTCCTCAGCATCATATTGCAGGCTTGCCCATAATATTCCGGGATCACTATCGTTGGAATGTATTTTGCACGGATTAAACGCAGTCCTGTAGATGTGTCTCCACCTCATCGGGCAAAGCGACAGGCAGATTTGCTCTAGGTGATTCAAACTTAGGTCTCCCAGATTGTTGTTTGACACTTTTCACCCTCACATCACACCACCGACCCTGATCCCCGGCCATCGGGACAATACGGCCGGCTTTTGAAATGGAAAACGTTGCAGAACAGTTACTTATATGCTCCATGACCAAAATACATAAAAGCTATAAAATAGTAATACAAGATAATACCAAGACATAAAATCAACATCAGTTACAAAGATGTTACATCAAATATCCACCTAAACTTTAGGAAGAACTTCCTGATGGTCAGGACTGTTCGACAGTGGAATTCACTGCCTTGGAAAGTTGTGGAGTCTCCTTCTTTGGAGGTTTTCAGAGGCTGGATGAACATCTGTCAGGAGTGCTTTGATGGTGTGTTCCTGCATTGCAGGGGGTTGGACTTGATGGCCCTTGGGGTCTCTTCCAACTCTATGATTCTATGCTAGGTGTTGGAATTGACTGTATGTAAAATGTAAGGTGCAAAATCAAATAGCAAGCAGGTATAAAGAGTCTGGATTGTTAAAATACAAGGGTTAAAATAGGGTGGTTCAAACAGAAAGTGCATGAATAAATGACAAAGTCTGGCAAGGTGAAACGGAGCAGAACGGCTCCCTGGATAAGGCTGCCAACCTCCCGGTGAGGGCTGAAGGTGTCCAGGAATTGAAACTGCTGGACAGACCCCAGAGATCCGTTCCTCTGAAGAAAATGGCTGCTTTGGAGCATAGACTATATGGCATTATACTAGGGCAGGGGTGGCCAACCTATGGCACTCTAGATGTTCATGGACTGCAATTCCCATCAGCCAATTGGCCATGCTGGCAAGGGCTGATGGGAATTGCAGTCCATGGACATCTGGAGTGCCATAGGTTGGCCACCCCATACTAGGGTTTACAGCTCTGAGTTGGGAAATACCTGGGCATTTGGTGGGGGGTGGGGGGGGTGAAGCCTGAGGAGAGCAGGGTTTGGGGAGGGACCCCAGCAGGGTATAATGCCATCAAATCCACCCTTCAAAGCAGCCATTTTGACCAGTTGAATTGATCTGTCACCTGTAGATCCATTGTAACCCCAGCCACCACCTGGAGGTTGGGAACCCAACATTATATCCCAGTGAGTTTCTTCCCCTCCCCAAGTCTCACCCTCCCCATGTTCCACACCCCCAAATCTCCAGGGGTATCTCCACCTAAGTTGGCAACCACAACCGACTCTTCTGGCCTCGGGGCAGCCTCACCGGAAGCCCAGCAGCCGGGCCCCTTGCCGCATTTTGTGGGCCGGCCAGCGGATGAGGCGGATGGCCTTCAGGCTAATGTGCAGGAGGGTGTCGTACTTGAAGACCAGCTTGTAGAAGGAGTCGGTCATCAGGGCTCCGGTGGGGTCGGCGTGCTTGAGGGCAGTCATGGGGGTGTAGATGGCATTGGTCTGGTGGCGGAAAGGGGGCCTGGCCATGCTGAGGACTTTCAGGATGTGCTGTTATGGGGAAGAAAACAGAACGGTGGGAGGGAACCAAATGATGTTCATTCCAGGATCTCTCTTTCCGGCAGCTTTGGCGAAGTACGGCGACTCCTGCTTTCCTGGAAACTCACACCCTTCTTACCATGAGATCTCAGGCATGTGGGCGCCGCACTTCCTCACTGGTGGAGCAAAGGGACTCTGAGGGCTGCGACATCTGGATGAGCTAATTTTATGTCGTTTAACTGATTAACTGATAAATCAATTAAACCCGCTACTGACATTTGCTTATGAGTAAAACCAGTCATTCTGAAGGAGGAGCTTACCACGTATTTGGGTGAGGGGTTGGAAGGGAGGATAAAATGGAGGAGAGGAGGATTTTGTAAGCTGCTTTGCAGGAGAAAAGTGGGGTACAAAGGAAGTAAATAAATAAGAATTCTCCGTTTGCGAGGAATACTTAGTCACTCTTTAGCAGACCCCGTTTGTCTCTGCTTTTCCATCTGTAAAGAACTCTGCATGTTCTCATGCATGTCTGCCATGATCGCACTCACGCAGGGTGATGGGCTGTGTAGTGGGCATCATTTACCAGGGTCAGCTCTTTCTTGAGCACTAAGGCATCATGACCCCCCAGCTAAGTTTACAGAGAGCTGGAGGCAAGGAACTAAAACTCGGAGGACATTGTCCCGTTTTATATGCCAATAAAGGCTTGTGTTAAAAAAAACTCGGAGGACATCCTGCAGCTCAGAGGGGCTTAAAGCCCTTGGGAACTGGATTAGGAGGATTATGTATTAACAGGAGGAAGGAATTAATTTGCAAACTAAAACACAGGAATTGAGAGTTTACCTCTGAAACAAGTGAGGGTTTGGAGTAGCTGCATTTATTTCAGCGCCCCAAGTTTTTGTCAGTCACTAGTATACAGAAGCCCTGTCTCCCAAGATCTCTTCCCACTCCTCAGTCTCTTCTGTATCCAGAAGGTCTTGGTCTCTATGGCCTACCTGTGATCCTCCCCCCCCCCCCGCCCCGGGACTTCTGAAAGGGAGGAGAAATTACTCAGGTGGTTGCCAATTTCCAGGTGGTGAAAAGAGTTCTCCTGGAATTGCATCTGGACCCTGGACTACAGCAGTCAGCTCCCCTGGAGGAAAATGGCACCTTTGGGGAGCAGACTTCATGGTGCCACGTCCTTGCTGAGTTTCCTCTCCTCACCAAACTCCACCCTCCGTGTAACTACCACCAAAATCTTTAGGAATTTCCAAACTAGAGCTGGCAAGGCTAGATCATTGTGGGAGCCTGGGTTGCCAACCTCCCGTTGGTGGCTGGAGATCTCCTGGGATTACAGCTGACCTCCAGGCGAGGGAGATCATTTCATCATGACAGCCTTGGAAGATGGACTCCATGGCGTTATACCCAGCTGAAGTCCCTCCCCTCCCCTCCCCAAACCCCACCTTCCTCAGGCTTCACCCGCAAAACCTCCAGGAATTTTCTATCCCAGAGTTGGCAACCCTAATGAGGGACCATGGAACTAAGCAAGGTGCTCCTGCTTGTGTACGGTGATATTTCCAAAGCTCTGTTTTGAGAGAGAAAGCGGATAAGGAAGTGTGGACTCTTCTTTTTTGGAGATTTTAAAGCAGAGGCTAGATGGCCTTCTGAGAGGCAGTGGGGTATAGTGGTTAAGAGGGGCAGACTCTAATTTGGAGAACTGAGTTTGATTGCCCACTGCTCCACATGAAGCCTGCTGGTAACCTTGGGCCACTCATGGTTCTCTCAGAACTCTCTTAGCCCACACAGAGGCAGCCAATGGCAAACTACCTGTCAATGTATCTTGCCTTGCAAACTACAGAGTTGCTTTGATGGTGCTTTCCATCACTACCAGACAGCTCTCTGACAGCAAGGCTGATTCTGTGAACGTAGGTAGATCATGAGAGGGAGGGCAGGAAGGTTGAGTCAGTGCTTGGCTCTCATGGTCCTTTCTTACAGGTGCCAATCACCACTTTGGGGTTAGGAAGGAATGTTCACCTTCCTGTAGGCATAGAGCAGGGGTCACAGGGGGAGTGGGGGGGAGGCAGCTGTGAATTTCCTTCATTGTGCAGGGGGTTGGACTAAATGACCCTTGAGGCCCCTTCCAGCTTTATGTTTCAGTGGCCGTTTCCCCACTCACTGTTTGGTGTGGGGTACTCAGGGCAAGTAACCCGGGGTTGCGGTGCACTCCCCACTGCACCACTGACGACAACGCAGCCACCCCGATTCTGCCGCTCTTCTGGCTCCTCAGCGCGCGTCTTTTCCGCTTCTGCATGGAAGGGTGCCTTTTGGAAAACCTTGCGCAGAGCCTTTCCCCTCTGCTGGCTCTGGGCATGGATTGCCCTCCCCCCCCCCCCCGGGGTTGAGTCGCCGGCGCTGCAGGCTGGAGAGCGTGCGAGGGAAGAACGGTCGCGGGAGGGAGGGAGGGAGGGAGGGTGAAGGCTGACTGGGGTGGGGAGGCATTAACCCGCGCTCAAGAACACCCGTTTCTTATGAGCACGGTCTGCCTCCGCTTTCAATTGAAGTGGGAAATCGGCCTATGTTATCCTTGAGCTAATCATTGCCTAAGCTGTCTCACAGAAGGAAAATGGGGCAGGTGGTGGTGGTGGGGACTCTACAAACAGTGCCATAACCTTAGAAGAACAGAATGCTCCCCCTCCAGAATGGAGCACACAGAGTAAACCCTATTCATGCTGGCAACAAGTCATGAGATTCATAGTCATGTAATATCTGGATTGAGTCTGGGTGGCATGAATGAGGGTCAGAAGAAAACTGTGTCTGGAGGAAAACTTTGTCGAGAGGTTCAATAGGCGGCTCTCATTCCATTCAAACAATTTATCCTTCCCTCCCAGATACTGGACTGCTGACACAGCTTTGTCCTCTGAAAGTCTGGAATGTTCATGAACGTCATGCCTGCTCAGTCAACTGGTGAGAGAGATCAAGAGTGAAATGAATGGGATACCTATCAAAAAGGGCGCTTTAACTTACCCTGTGGCTGTTAGCTTTGCAGTGTTTTTCCCCCTCTGTGTGTGTGGGTGTGTGGGTGGGTGGGTGGGTGGGTGGGTGAGTCTGTGTGCTTAAAATCCACAAAGAAGGCATTAGGAGACCAAAAAGGGAGTCAAATCCAAATAGTGGGGTCGTTTCTGCATGGCAAAATTATACCTGTGAACCATCATTTTTAAAAACCTGGGTCTATTTTATCCTGGGATGTCCGTCTGCACTGCTGCCCACTTTTTGAAGGAATGCATTGAAAACCAAAAGGAAATACTCCAATTTCTTCTGCACGAGCATGCCCACGTTCTGATTGGCTGTTCTTTTTTTTAGTGGCAGCTGCAAGCATCTCTGAGCATGCCCAGTGTCCCACGTTCTGATCAGCTGTTGTTTTTGAATGGCAGCTGGGCAGGGAAGCATTCAGGCAGCTGGGCAGGAAAAATTAACCAATCGTGCTCCCGATTGGTTTTCGCATGGTAGCAGGCACAAGCAGGGTCACACTGGGATTTTTTAATAGAACCTCCAAACTGGCAATTTTGGGAAATCCCGGGGTAATGGAAATATCGCAGGGCAACACTGGGGCAGGCCCGCTTTAGCACCGAGAACTGTGCGGAATGTGCGGCTGCACAGGGATATTTACCTTGCTCAACCCACAATATTTTGACCATGCGAAAACGGCCTAGGAAGGGCTCAAGTCAGAAGTCTATTTTCTTCACTGTCAAAACTGTTAACATCATACAGCTGTTTCCTTCTTTCCTCCAGCCCCCCTTCCCCTTTTCAACGACCTCCTCTCTCCCTCTCTACAAAACCCTTCACTATCTTTCTCCAGTATCAACTAATGCAAATAAAAAACCACCATATCTATCCTGCTAATAATGTCACCAATTAACTTATGAAATATCAGGTGTTCTACACGAATGAAAGCACAATACATAAACAACAAATTCAGAGGTCCCTTCTGTAAGTTCTGCTTGTGGCCAATTTGTGCTGCCAGTGCAGTGAATGAATATGCAGCTATTCCAATGGTATGGCCTTACAAACCCAGATACCTCTATTAGGACTTCATAACTGTCCCTGTAGAATGACGGTCTGGAGGTCTGGAGGATATGCCTTAAACTCAGCAATACCCCAATAATAGGTGGACTAAAGCCAGTCTGTAGTCAGATTCACGATCTCCCAGTAAGTAAGCCCAGTATTACAAGACTTGGTAATTTACTTTCTTCTGTCAAGTTGGCAAGTAGCAAGAACGCTGTTCGTGGTAATCTTGCGTTTTCAATAATCTTCATCAGTTCTTATATCTGTCATGCTTCAAAATATAGGGGTAGTTATAAGAACTAACTTAGAGATCCCCTTCTAGAGCATATTCACCCCCTTTCTTTTGTGACTTACCTCGTGTTTAAAGGGACACCCCCTTTAAATCATTACACTCCCTATCTCTTAGAAGGTCACCATGCAGAACCAATGCACAACAGTTATGTTTCTAAGACAGTGATCCCGAACGTGCCCATTGATGGTATCTGTCAAGTGTTTTTAAGAAGTGGGCGGGGCCAGGTAGGGCTTTTGCCCAGCAAGGATTCTGATTAACTATAGAAGATTTGATTGACTGTGCAGCAGTTGCCACCATAACACAAGGATCTGCACTGTGTGACGGAAGTGATGCTGTGGCAATCCTTTGATGGTGGGCTCTGCCTCTTATGGCAGCCATTTTGTGGCAGCCATTTTTTTTTTCAGAACCCACCATGCTTTGTCAGAATTCCCAGGGTGCCCACAGGATCAAAAAGGTGGGGGATCACTGCTCTGGGGCTTCTTACATGGCTGAAAAGCTTACAAAAGGCCCCTCCTTCTCATGCACATATACATGAAGACAGTATACCTCAGCAATGTCTTCAGGCCTCTGACCCAAGCTGGAGAAGATGGCTTTGGAATTCTTCAGATATATATTGGTGAATATCTCGGCTGTTTCTTGGTCAGTCTGGGAGTAGTCAGCTTTTCCCGCATCTTCGTAGACCTTCATCTCAAACTCGGTCTCCACGGGGCCTGGCTCAATCATGCTGATGCTTCAAAGCAAGCAGATTGATAAAGCACAGCTGGAGGAGAGATGCCAGAGACTCAGTAGGTGGCGTCTGGCCTCTTGCTAGGAAGAGGTTTGCTTGGGGGAAACTCTGCCCGTCGGAACTGCTATGAGTGGTACAAAGAACAGTTTGGATTTATATCCCCCCTTTCCTGTAAGGGCTGACAATCTCCTTTCCCTTCCCTCCACCCCCACAACAAACACCTTGTGGGGCTGAGAGAGCTCCATAGACCTGTGATTAGCCCAAGGTCACCCAGCTGGTGTGTGCTGGAGTGCACAGGCTAATCTAGTTCCCCAGATAAGCCCCCACAGCTCATGTGGCAGAGTGGGGAATCAAACCCAGTTCTCTAGATTAGAGTACACCTGCTCTTAACCACTACACCACTGCTGCTCCCAGTCCCTCTTACTTCTCACCTTTTCAGACATATTTTCTTTCCCCCAATTTAAAACTGGGGGGGGGGGCACTGCTTTATTCTAAAAATAAATCTTCTAAAGAATACATGAAGTTCATCGTTTAACTGTGCAAATAGTTAATCGTTACCTGTGTAAACCATGAACGATTCAAAGTTACATGTTTGACTGTTTAATGTTTGCATCCCCTTCTGCTGGCCGATCGCAAAAGTGGAAATGAAACCAAGGAAAGGCTGCGTGTGCATTGTAGTGCTAATTGGTTGCCCGAATTCCACGTCCCGCTCCAGGGCGGGAAATGAGTCAGGGTTTCAACCCTCATCCTTCCCCTCGGATCAGCGCTGAACCGTGTTAATGGGGTCTATGCCACTTGCAACCAGGCCCTGCCGGAATGCGGATTAACGAGGAAAACGAGCGCCAGAAACGGAATCTGCCATGCAAGCAATGGGGAGGTCATCCCTCAAACCTGGTTAGTTTGTGTTCTGAAACCTGGCTAAGACGGTAGTGTGGATTCGACCTTTGTGTTGTAAGATTATTTTGGTTACTTATAAGTAAATTGCTACTCCAGTGGAAGACAAAATATTTGAAGCAATTATTGTAGCCTGGTTGGTACAAATTTTCTTCTTTTCACTACGTAGCTACCAAGACATGACCCCTAGAGAATTGCAGCATGAGGCTTTGAAGCCTTGTAGTATTGGAGCCACGGAGTTAAAAAACAACACCACCACCACATGAATGACAACAAAATGGTGGCCAGGAATTGCCTCAACGGGGTGAGGGCAAACGATGGGTTTGAAAACACTTTGCAAACATTTAGAAAACATTTTCAGGGGCTTGTGCGGAAAGGACATCTGCAACCTGCCGCCTTCTTAGACAATACATAATTTTGCAGCTTTCGTATACCAGGGTGACTAATGGTCCAGCTGATACAGAAATGGGGAGGTGTTACCCCATGCTCCCTGGAGACTTCTTAGAAGGAAGCAAGGCCTGAGCAATTAGTCAAGGATAGTCTCAGTGGACATTGGTGGGTAGTTTGGGCTCACAAGACATGTGGTGTTGCATACCTCAGGGTTGTTGTGGTCTCCCAGCCTCTGGCGGGGGAATAGGCTGTAGGGTTGCCAGCTCCAGGCTATTGCGGTAAGCAACAAATTGCAGTTAAAACTAGTCTAATGTTTATATCAGCACTGATGCAATCATTTATATTTTATAAATTTGTTTTGCAGAAGAGGGTCCATAGAATTTTTTATTATAAACCCATAAAATAAGGACATATTTCATTTAAAATAGTAAGTATAAGTGGCTAACATATGATTATATGTAAACTTGGGTTAACAATCACTATATACGTTTGATGCATTTTTGTTTATTTTAGGAGGGGCCTAAGAAGGCATTACAAGGTAAACCAATACCAAAGGTTAACTAGCCCCACCTTTTGTGTTTATTTTGAAGCAACAACTTATATATGAAGCATCATTTTGTACATAATTGTACTTACTTTAATATAAATTGGAAATGTACTTTGTATATGATTGTACTCATTTCAATACAAATTGTAAATGTATAAAGTTGTGAAAATTACATCATATAAATCATTGCTTATGCTGTATTGTCGAAGGCTTTCACGGCCAGATTCAACTGGTTGTTGTGGGTTTTCTGGGCTGTGTGGCCGTGGTCTGGTAGATCTTGTTCCTAATGTTTCGCCTGCATCTGTGGCTGGCATCTTCAGAGGTGTACCACAGAGGGAAGTCTGCTACACACTGTATTCAGACACACACTGTCTGTTACACACTGTGTTCTGGACACAGTGTGTAGCAGACTTCCCTCTATGATGTGTGGTCTGGACACAGTGTGTAACAGGCTTCCCTCTGTGATACACCTCTGAAGATGCCAGCTACAGATGCAGGCAAAATGCTAGGAACAAGATCTACCAGACCATGGCCACACAGCCTGGAAAACCCACAACAACCATTGCTTATGAAATTGTGTATTATACACTGTGGATAAAATTGCCCACATGGTTCGTGGTTTAAGCCATTGGATACAGATCTGTATTGTTGCCAGGTCTCCCAGCTTCTGGCAGGAGATAGGCTGTAGAGTTGCTAGCTCCAGGCTGTGAAACTCCTGGAAATTTGAAGGCAGAACCTGGGGAGGACACAGAGTTCAGTGGGGTATAATGCCACAGAGTTCATCCTCCAAAGCATCCATTTTCTCCAGAGGAGACGATCCCTGGAGTCTGGGGGTGAGCTGTAATTCTGAAGGATCCCTGGGCCTCACCTGGAGGCCGGCATCCCTAGTTAGGAACTTACGTGGTGAATTGGTTTCCTTTTCAAAAGTGATCCCTCAATTATTATTTGAACATATAACTCACAATGGCAGCTGCAGCCCAGCAGGAACCCAGGTTCTTTTGGCCACTAACACAGGGATTTGTGTATCAATCAACTCACAAGATGTTGAACTTGAGCGTCTGTACAACCAGGCTTTCGCAGAACCCCTCAATGGCAAATTTGGATGCTGCGTAGATCTCATTGAACATGATGCCTGAATGGAAGATACCAAAGAGAAGAGATTATTCATTCATTCATTCATTCATTCATTCATTCATTCATTCATTCATTCATTCATTCATTCATTCATTCATTCATTCAATTTATATGCCGTTCTTCCGAATTGGCTCAGGTGTGCAGCAAGCTCATCTTCAGACTACAGCTAAAGTCCTTCAGATGGACAGGTCAAACATTTTTGGTTCTGATATTTATAAGTGAATAGAAATTATTTTGGGGTATGATTTCAAATTTAGACCAGAAATGTTTCTGATAAATATGTTGGATCCTGCCATTAATAAAAGGAATGAGAAATTGGTATTGTGTATGATTTCAGCAGCTAGATTTATACTAGCGAAGAATGGAAAATGTCAGAAAATCCTCTATGTGAAGGAAACCTAACCAGCTTACCTTGCAAACCCATAACGCTGCTGATGACTAGAATGTGGCCGCTCCTTCTCTTCTTCATGTCAGGGAGGACTTCCTTAATCATCCGCACCACGCCAAAGAAGTTGGTCTCCATGATGGCCTTCATCTCCTCCATCGATTGGCATTCAATAGGCCCAATGAGGCCCACCCCGGCATTGTTGACTACAAGGGATGGCAAAGAAATCCATCTTGACTAGTGATGCAGCCTCCAAGTGGGACTTGGGGATCCCCTGGAATTACAGCTCATCTCCAGTCTACAGAGGTTAGTTCCTCTGGAGAAATTGGCTGC
Organism: Sphaerodactylus townsendi; assembly: GCF_021028975.2. NCBI lineage: Eukaryota > Metazoa > Chordata > Lepidosauria > Squamata > Sphaerodactylidae > Sphaerodactylus > Sphaerodactylus townsendi. The sequence goes on along the minus strand of NC_059439.1, from coordinate 6,778,772 downwards.
TTTGGAGGGTGGACTCAATGGCATTGTACCCCTCCAAGATCCTTGTCTTCCTAGGCTCCACCCCAGTGGTGGGATTCAGCCGGTTCGCACCGCTTCGGCAGAACCAGTTGTTAAAATGGTGCTTGTAAATAACCATTTGTTAAATTATTTGAATCCCACCACTGCTCCACCCCCAAATCTCTAGGATTTTCCCAACTTGGATCTGGCAACCTTACCACCCCACTCAGGGAGGACTTGGCAACTTGAGACGTAACCTACTCCCCATCCAAGGAAATAAAACTGTAAATGGAAATAGGCAAACCAGGCTAAGCTCAGATGTCCTACAAGCCATGGTTTAATTCAACCATGAACACAGGTTAGTCCTCTGTTGATGGCTAGGTTTAGTGTTTGTCAAACCAGGGCTTCAACCCAGGGGTTTCAGTTGGTATATTATTAACCACAGCCTTGTGTGTGGAGGTCTTGCTCCAGCTTCCTTCCTTCCTTCCTTCCTTCCTTCCTTCCTTCCTTCCTTCCTTCCTTCCTTCCTTCCTTCCTTCCTTCCTTCCTTCCTTCCTTCCTTCCTTCCTTCCTTCCTTCTGCACAACATGTCACCAATGTGGATTTTCTCCAAATGAACCACAACTTTCCCCAAATCTACTTCAGTACAATCTTTCTGGGAAGATCATACTAGCGAACATGAAATGTGACTCATTAAAGAGCTAGAATGGCATTCTGTTGGAGTGTCATACTACAGTCTGGGGGACCCAGGTTCAAATCCCAACTCATGCCATGGAAACTCAACTGAGTGACCTAAGAGCTGTCACTTACAGTCCCTCTAACCTACCTTGTCTGATTGTTGTGAAGATAAAATGAAGGAAAGGAAAATAGCATCGTAAGCTTCTTTTGGGTCCCCAACAGGGAGGCAGAAATTTTTAAAAAGATGCTAAAGCATTATGTTTAAGGAGATGCATGGAAATTCTGGTTATGTTTAACCTTTAAAAAACCTGTTTACCACCTGTAAATTGTCAATAAACCTGCTTATATGAAGCACTTTGCGGTAAACTGGTGAGCTGTGAGCTAGTTGGTGATTTCCAGGCAGTCTGACAGTTAAAGGTTGCTGTTAAAGTTTCTCAGTCCAACAGACTCAAGACTGGGTTTGATACGACCAGAAGTCATGAAAAGAGAAGGAATTGGGAGGGAGGACTTCTCACACCAGGCTCTGTTGTTATGTAATTAAACAGGAAAATCCTCTGCCCCCCCCCCCCCCACACACACATATACATTATCCCTCAAATCCCCTTTCCTGCTTTCCACACATTCCTGACCTAAATCTACCTACGGGACCGTCTCACCCCATATGTCCCGGGTTAGGTATCCCACTCCAGCTCTCTGCGGATGAAGCAAGAGCTTGCTAGTGGTCCCCTGCCCCTCTATGATCGCGGCTGGTTTTCCTCCCACATCGTGAGCCAGAGGCAAGTTTACTGCCCTGGCTCTCCTGCCTGGTGGGAACGCTCTTCCTCCAGCAGTTAGGGCCCCTCTTGGGACAACTTTGGGAGTTCCAAGCGAGGGCCTGTCAAACCGAGCTGTCCAGGCTTTTGGGCGGACCGGCCAGCTGATTCCATGCCTCTTCTTATTGCCTCCTGTTTACTGGCTGTGCAACCCGACCATCTGACCATCTGCCAGCCCCCTCCCAGAATTTGTCCACTCCCAGGTCTTGATCGCCAGGGTGTGATGCCAGACGCCCCTTATTATTAATTATTAACTATTTATTGTGGATTGCTGCTGCTATAGTTTTAAGATTTGTATTTTAACTGGGGTTATTCGATTTGTTTTATTATGGTTGTTCTCGTTTTGTTGTACACCGCCCTGAGCCCTTCGGGGGTAGGGTAGTTTATCAAATCGAATTAATAATAATAATAATAATAATAATAATAATAATAATAATAATAATAATAATAATAATAATAATAATAATAATAATATCTCTCAGATAACCATAATACGAAGGCTGCTCTCGTCTACTGATTTTTTAAACTGTACCTTGATACAAGAAGCTGGGACATTCCGAATTACAAAGGATCAGCTGAGCTCTTTTGCCTTTCCTGAAGCTCCCACCCACTTCTGTTCGCTTTATAGAATCATAGAGTTGGGAGAGACCCCAAGGGCCATCCAGTCCACCCCCCCCCATGCCGGCACACATAATCAAAGCACCCCTGACAGATGGCCATCCAGTCTTTCTTTAAAAACCTCTAAAGAAGGAAGAAGAAGAAGAGTTTGGATTCATATCCCCCCTTTCTCTCCTGTAGGAGATTCAAAGGGGCTTACCATTTCCTTGCCCTTCCCCCCTCAAAACAAACACCCTGTGAGGTAGGTGGGGCTGAGAGAGCTCCGAAAAGCTGTGACTAGCCCAAGGTCACCCAGCTGGTGTGTGTTGGAGTGTACAGGCTAATCTGAATTCCCGAGATAAACCTCCACAGCTCAGGCAGCAGAGCGGGGAATCAAACCCAGTTCCTCCAGATTAGAATGCACCTGCTCTTAACCACTGCGCCACTGCTGCTCCTCCACCACACTCCGAGGTAGTGCATCCCACTGTCCAACAGCCCTTACTGTCAGGAAGTTTTTCCTGATGTTTAGGTGGAATCTCCTTTCCTTTACCTTGAACCCATAACTCCATGTCCTAGTCTCTGGAGTAGCAGAAAACAAGCTTGCTCCTTCACCAACATGAGTTTGAAAGACTTGACCCCAGCAAAAGAGACCTTGGAGGCTAAATAGAATTCATGCACATTCTGCACCATTTGTCAGGGATCATCTTTGTGTGAGCCCCATTCCTAGTAAACCCCCATCTGAAATAGAGCCAAGGACCCCTAAGGATGCCTTGTCAGTGGTGGATTCCCCACAACAGAAATATAACATCTTCAGGAAGTTAAATACAATGTTTTGGGGAAGAACTTCGCACTGGTCTTTCCCCCAAAATGACTCAGTCCCGTCATATTTCTCTCAACCCAAGTTTTACAAAAAACACTGAACTGGCGACCTTTTTGCAGCATCCCGGGTTGAAAGCACTCCCGTGCTAACACAACGCTTTAGCTTCCGCCCCCCATTTCAAAAAGAATCTGCCCACCCGCCAGTTTGTGCAGTTCAACCAGCATGTTGTAGGCTGATTCTCTAAGCGGCCGCCATTTCACAAGTCCCCCCAACATGTTTTCTCCCCGTGGCAGCGACTATGATCACCATGTCACTCATAGATCTACAGCAAAACATTCCTTATTGCCTGAGACCATTGCAGGAAAGTGTCTTTTTTTAAAAAAAAAAATTGCATGTTGAACATGCAAAGCTGATCAAGTGCAGTCAATTAGATTGCGGGACAATCGGCATGGCTGCAAGGGTTCGTTTCTGTATGCCTCCGCAGCTATGCATGCGTTTTGAACAATTTTTTTAAAAAAAATAGTAGCGTTTTTGTGCAAACTCAGACAATCCCTCCTCGCCCTGCTCCAATCTGGATGCCAAAGCACATCAAAACCACACGTAGGAGCTGTGCATCCCATTTTGATCCCAGGTGATTCTGAGTGAAAGCAGGACTTTTGGGGTACTTACCAAGGATGTCTATATGCCTGTTGGGGATGCTGTTGATGCAGCTGCGGATGGATCTCTCATCACAGACGTCCAGCTGCTTGATCTCCAGGCTCCTGTTGAGAGCAGCCCCAGCAGCTGCTTCCAGCTGTTCCTTCTTGGTCACGTTCCTCAGAGTGGCAATCACTGCAACACAGGTGCTACGTCCCACAAAGGCCAAAACCATCCCAAGTCCAGATCGGATTTATTTTGCATTCAATGCCTTGATTTTTAGAAATCAAAACTGTGCCCAAGGTGACAAAGAAGAAGAAGAAGAGCTGGATTTATATCCCCCCTTTCTCTCCTGCAAGGAGACTCAAAGGGGCTTCCTTCCCCCACCCCCTCCAATAACAAACACCCTGTGAGGTAGGTGGGGCTGCGAGAGCTCAGAGAACTGTGACTAGCCCAAGGTCACCCAGCTGGCATGTGTTGGAGTGCACAAGCTAATCTAGTTCACCGGATAAGCCTCCACAGCTCAAATGGCAGAGTGGGGAATCAAACCCCGTTCTCCAGATTAGAGTCCACCTGCTCTTAGCCACTACACAATGCTGGCTCTCTCAAAGATTTACTTTCTTAACACCCTGGAGTCCAATGTGGGTTATGTCTCCAACTTTCAAGCTGATCTCTTTCAGCTCTGCTTTTTAAACAGCAGATCTGCAGACATTATCAGACAATAGTTTGCTAACACCTAACTCCAAACCCTGAAAAGCTTAACTTGCTGATAAAGATCAAGTTGCTGTTAAATGCACAAGAGCAAACCGAACTGGTTCTTCCTTATGAAGCCAGGCACCAATATATCAAGGGAGAAAAACCCAACACTATACAATGGCTATAAGTTATAACATGTGTATACTAATGCATGTGTTTTTAATATTTTTTAAAAGCATCCATATAAACATCTTCAGTACAAATCATGGAGGTCCAAGTATTAGACATCCAAACTGTAAGTCCATAAAATGGATAACAAATGGGACCTCAAGAAAACATTGGAGGGGGCTGGACTTGATGGCCCTTGGGGTCTCTTCCAACTCTACGATTCTATGATTTTGAAATCAGGTTCACAGAAGCATAGTAACAGGTTCATACATTCATAAAATTAAAGGTTCACGCATATAGATAGCTTCCAAGCACCGCTTTTGTCTCCCAACACATCGTATCGTTCAAGCTATTTTAATGGAATAAGTTGTTATTAAGATAGTGTTCCTATACTGCTATGGGAAGGACAATATACATTAATTACTGATGAAGTGGAACGTATGATCCATAAAACAGGAACGCTTTGGGATACTGGTCTATGTGTGTGAACCTGTAACTTTATGAATATGTATGTGTAAGGCAGCATCAAATCACAGTCTACTTCTAGTAACCCAGTAAGGTTTTCAGGGGAAGAGACCATCAGAGCTGGTTTGCCTTTGTCTTGCTCTGCGTAGCAACACTGGAATTCCTTGGTGTTCGCCCATCTGAGTTCTAACCTTAGCTTCTGAGATCTGACAAGATCAGGCTAGCCTCAATCATCCAGGTCAGCACAGTTTCTATATGAGCCTTCATCACTGTATAAAAGAAGCAGCGGTAGTTTCCGGCACCTCTTTCCAGTGAAGGTGTTCCTGCCAAAAATGCCCTCATCTATTCAGTTTGCACAACCTGTGCCTCTCCATAAGAACTAGCCTGCTGGATCAGACCAGAGTCCATCTAGTCCAGCACTCTGCTACTCGCAGTGGCCCACCAGATGCCTTTGGGAGCTCACAGGCAGGATGTGAAAGCAATGGCCTTCTGCTGCTGCTGCTGCTGCTCTTGAGCATCTGGTCTGCTAAGGCATTTGCAATCTCAGATCAAGGAGGATCAAGAGTGTTAGCCAAAGACTCCATGTTACTCTCTATACGCAAGGACCTAATTTTGTGGTGTGTGTGTGTGTGTGTGTGTGTGTGTGTGTGGCCCTTTTCGCACAAACCTTTGAAAATGTTTTGAGGCCAGAAATAAAAAGTTTTCTCATGGAGTTCCGCATTGTTCCATCCCTTACCTTCCAAAAACGTTTTCTTTCCAGCTTCAAAATGTTTTAAATGAACCCCCTTTCAAAACAATTCTTTAGCCTGAAATATTTTCAAAACATTTTCACCTGCTGGGCTGTCTGTTTACTATGTTTTTCATGCCTCTGGGCCATTTCTAAACTTTATACTCAGCAATATTTTATTGTGTTCCCCCTCGTCTGTTTATTTTTATCATTTCTGTGTTTAAAATTTTTTTGGGAAGGTAAAATATTTGATTCATCAGTTGTACGAGCTATGCAGAATTGCAGCAAGAAGCACTGATTCAGCAAATAAAAAGGGAGGGGGAGCTCCTCACAGCAGCCTTGAATCATTTTTTTTTGGGGGGGGGGGTGAGTGAGGACAAATATTGTAAAGGCGGGGATCGAAAATATTTTACAAATGTTTTAGGTGATTTGTGTGGAAAGGGCCCATGTCTTCCAATAAAAGATACACCTCCTACATCTGATGAGATGAGCTCCAGTTCACAAAAACTTCATGTTCCAATATATATGTAGTAAGTGTATCAGTAACAAATCCGTTCCAGTTTGCCCTTGTTACCTGAACCTTTACTTGGCACAAAAGCAGAGGCAGGCTGGGTTATTTAGTGGTGCTGGGTCAGAATTACTGGGGTCACTGGGATTTCTGCAAACATTGACTCACAAGATTGCCCCGTGTACCATGCAATGTGAGGCTTAATGCGAACAGTAGCGAAGTAATCTTTACAAAGGGCTAGTAGATGTCCTCAAAAGACCGTAACAACAAACCAATATCTGAACAGTGTTTAAAATGTAATTAAGTCTAACTTGGGGTGAGGAGAAGGAATTCTAACTTTTGTTGCACATGTGCAGCCACCAAAACCAATTAACATTCCATGGCCACGCATATAAAAAGAGAGGAGAATCTTATTACTACTTCGATGGATGTTGGGGAAACAGTAACTCTCCCTTCCCCACCTCCTGTTCATTAAAAGGTGGGAAAGAAATGAAAAAAAGGCTTTTTTGGTTATGTCCGTAGCAAAAGGAAGAAAAATGATAGGATAGAGTCACTGCATGGAGAAGATGGCAAAATACTAACAGGGGATGGAGAAAAGACAAAACTACTCAACATCTGCTCATCCAGGAGAAAATGAAACAAAAGATACAGTAGGAGAAATTCAGCAGAAAATAAAAAAAGAGTTAGTGCAGGAACACCTGGCTACTTTAAACGAATTCAAATCTCCAGGCCCTGATGAGCTACATCCCAGGATATTAAAAGAACTGGCAGAAGTAATCGCAGAAGAAGAAGAAGAAGAAGAAGAAGAAGAAGAAGAAGAAGAAGAAGAAGAAGAAGAAGAAGAAGAAGAAGAAGAAGAAGAAGAGGAGGAGGAGGAGGAGGAGGAGGAGGAGTTTGGATTTATATTCCCCCCTTTCTCTCCTGCAGGAGACTCAAAGGGGCTTACAATCTCCTTGCCCTTCCCCTCCCCCACAACAAACACCCTGTGAGGTGGGTGGGGCTGAGAGAGCTCCGAGAAGCTGTGACTAACCCAAGGTCACCCACTCACTATCATCTTTGAGAACTCCTGGAGAACAGGAGAAATCCCAATGGACTGGAGGAGGGCTACTGTTATCCCCATCTTCAAAAAGGGGAAAAAGGAGGACCCTAATAATTACCGATGGTCCAGTCAGCCTGACATCGATACCAGGGAAGATTCTGGAGCAGATCATTAGACAGATGGTCTGCCAGCACTTAGAAGGAAATACTGTGATCACAAAAAGTCAGCATGGGTTTCTGAAAAACAAGTCATGCCAGACTAATCTTATCTCTTTTTTTGATAGAGTGACAAGCTCTATCAAAGGGGATGCTGTGGACGTAGCACACGTTGATTTTAGTAAAGCTTTTGACAAGGTGCCCCATAATATTCTTTCAAGGAAGCTAGTGAAATGTGGACTAATGCTACTGTTAGATGGATTTGTAATTGGTTGACTGACCGAACTCAAAGGGTGCTCATCAATGGCTCGTCTTCATCCTGGAGAGAAGTGACTAGTGGGGTGCCACAGGGTTCTGTCCCGGCCCAGTGCTATTCAATAGTTTTATCAACAACTTGGATGATGGAATAGAGGGTGTGTTAATCAAATCTGTAGTTGACACCAAAATAGGAGGGGTAGCTAATACCCCAGAGGACAAAGTCAGAATTCAAAATGACCCGGAAAGATTAGAGCCCTGGGGATGGGGCGGTATAAAAGTTTAAAAAATAAATAAAATAAATAAATAGAGAGCTGGGCCAAAACAAACGAAATGAATTTCAACAGAGATAAATGTAAGATACTACACTTAAGCCGAAAAAATGAAATGCACAGATATAGGAATGAGTGACACCTGGCTTGACAACACTACACGCGAAAGGGATCTGGAAGTCTTAGTAGACCACAAACTGAACATAAGTCCAGTGTGATACAGTGACCAAGAAAGCCAATGTGATTCTGGGCTGTATCAATAGGAGTATAGTGTCTAGATTGAGGGATGTAATTGTACCTCTCGATCCTGCATCGGTTAGACCTGCCCTGGAATATTGTGTACAGTTCTGGGCACTGCAATTCAAGAAGGATATTGACAAGCTGGAACAGGTCCACAGATGGAACTACTGTTTTATATTTTATTGTATGTTTTAATTATGATGTACACTGCCCTGAGCCTACTGGGGAGGGCAGTCTAAAAAAATAATAATAAATAAACCAAAATGTAAAAGGTCTGGACTCCATGCCCTATGAGGAGAGACTTAGGGAGCTGGGTATATTCAGTTTGGTGAAGGAAAGGTTAAGAGCCATCTAGTCCTACCCCCTGGTCAATGCAGGATCAGGCTAAAGCCATGTTTAGATGTTTGAAGGGATGTCATGTTGGTGAGGGAGCAAGCTTGTTTTCTGCTGCTCCAGAGACTAGGACCAGGAGTAATGGGTTCAAGGTGAAGGAAAAGAGATTCCACCTAAACATCAGGAAAAACTTCCTGACAGGAAGGGCTGTTTGACAGTGGAATTCACTGCCTCGGAGTGTGGTGGAGTCTCCTTCTTTTTAAGTTTTCAAAGAGAGGCTGGATGGCCATCTATCAGGAGTGCTTTGATTATGTGTTCCTGCATGGCTGGGGGTTGGACTGGCGAGGGTGAGGGGGGGGCAGGAGCCTTCTGGGCATCCCACAGGTGTGCGCCTGGTGACATGGGTGCCTCTGCCTTGGGGTCTCTTCCAATTCTATGATTCTAAGAAAGAAAGTGGGCAAAATGAAAGAGGACCAAGGTGTTGAAAAGAGAACAAAAAAGGAGGAGGAAGAATGGTCGCTTTATTTGATGACAACATACTCCCTTTGCATGATCTGGATAAGCAGGTACAGAGTTGGGTGGAAGGGAAAGAATTGGAAAATAGACTGCTGGACACAGAAGCTCTGTTAGTATACTGTGCAACCTGTCAACTATGGCAGCAGCCACCAGCTGTAAATGCTTGCCTCGGGTGTAAACGTTGCTAAAAGGCACAGCCAGTGGATAGTCTGCCTCTGTTTGCTCTGCCTTTTCTGCACCCTAGTGGCTGCAGGGCAGAACTGCATTAAAGTAAAATAAAATTGAAATACATTAGAGAGTGACTGTAGCCTGATTCTGTCTTCACAGACCCTCAAGCTGACTTAGGGCCCTGAGAATTTTGTCCCCACTCCGGGCGGCCCTGTCTATATCTGGTTAGTTTGGTGGTTAGCACTGCGAAAGCACTGCTATCTAGTACAGTTAGGCGGAATACCTTATCTCCACTGAACGGTTCACAGAAAACTGGTTACCTGGCCTTTTTAAGTTCAGCCCTCATAGTATGATAATTTAGTTTCTTATGATTTGCAATGCACTTACAAACACAATTATGCTCTTCTAAATCCATTGAGTTCAGTGGACCTAGAAGAACATAGCTCTGTTTAGGATTGTAGTGGTACAGAATCATAGAGTTGGAAGGGGCCAAAGAGGCCATCTTGTCCTACCCCCTGGTTAGTGCAGGATCAGGCTGAAGCATCCCTGTCCAGTTTGTCCAGCTGTTGCTTGAAGGCTGACAGTGAATTTGAGCTCACCACCTCCCTAGGCAGCCGATTCCACTGCTGAAATACTCTTACACCCAATTCAGAGTGGGCTTTGGCATTGCCCAGGCCCCTCCAAAGGGCTTTGCCACAGCATGGGAAGCCTGAAAACATTTAAAACAACCCCTCACCTTAAAATACCCCAGGGACTGACTGGGCTCTGGAGGCTAAGGTCAGCCCTCCGCCCAGAACGTCCCATTGCACCAGTGGGCCTGGGTGACTGAAGACCCTTCTGGGTTGGGCACCATGTAGCTGCCTGGGTAAGTTGCCCCTCCATTGGCCCCTTGCTCCTGGGGAATGGGCACTCACGCCAACACAGGTGTGCACCAGCGAAAGTGGGGGATTTAGCTCCCCCACCCCAGGATTGGGCTGTTGGTGTAAAAAAAATACTGTACAATTTAACTGTACAATTTTTGTAAATATCCAGCCAGTACCATGATTTACACCCATTATTATGAGCCCATCTTCTGCTGTGAACAGGAATGGCTCCCAGATCTCCTTTCAAATCCTTGAAGAAGACAATCATGTCCCCCCATCAACCTCCTCTTTGCCAGACTGACCATTCCCAGGTCCCTCAGCGTTTCCTGGTGGGGTTTGGTCTCCAAGCCGCTGATTCCCCCTCCTTGCTCCATTCTTTTCATATCCTTGTCGAAGTGAGGCCTCCAAAACTGCACATAGGACTCCAGGTGCAGCCTGCGCCACGTTACCCCCACTATATAATCTGCATAGTGCAAATCTCAGTCGACACCTTACCTTTGAATCTCCTCTGCTTGTCTTGTGCCAATTTCACAGCCAAGGCTAGCCCAATGCCAGACGAGCATCCCGTGATGAGGACGGTTTTGGGAGCCATGGTGGCCGAGTGCAGAGACAGACAGTTTGGACTTCTAGCAGGTCTGAGCTTTACCCTCACATCTTCCCTGCAGGGTCCCCTTTCACGGCTCCTAAAAAAGGCCCACTTTGGGCAAATACAGGAGGCTTTAATCTCCTCACTGGCACTAAACCCCAAGCGGATCTGTGTGACTAAATCCCTCTAGGCTCAGCCACTCGTGATGCCTTAAGAGAACCACAAGACTTGGCAGGTTTGTGTGGGTGGAGGGAAAGGATATATCCCACAATGCCTTGCAAGCAGCAATGCCCAACATGTGCTGCACGATTAGGATCGCCACACACCAATGCCTGGATTCTCCCTAGATGCTAAAATGACTGAACTGAGGCAATCATACTTTGGTCACATTTGTCAGGATGTGCCATCTCCTGCCATCAAAGCACTGACCTAGATGCAAGGACTCACACCTGATGGTGGGAGGGGGGAAGCTGTCTTCACCTTCTGTTATGTTAATGGTCCTTTCTCTTTCCTTTGATGCTAGCAACTGTAGTTAACTAGAGGCAAACCTAGTGCCTTCCCCAGCGGGAGGGGGTGGCAGGTGGCTGAGAACTCTCGCTGTGCTGGCCTTGAGATGCTCAACTCCCAAACATCTTTCTTTCCTGTGCGTTATTCTCACATTCCATGGGAATCAGGGAGGGGGGGATTCTGGTGGGAAACTCTGAGGGGATAAAGGCAACTGTGTTTTCCTAGCTTGGCAGAACTGGCTTTCTGAAAGACAGGTACTTGCTGTTATCAATAAAGACCACTGATACAGTATCCAGAGTCTGTTTATTGCAGTCGCATAGCTACCATGGGGCAGGGGGCGGTGCTGCACCCCGGGCGCATGCCATTGGGGTCACATGGAGAGTGGAAAATCGCCCCCCATTGGGGCCTGGGGGGGGGTGTGAGGTCCAGGCACTTTTTTGCCCTGGGTGCCATTTTGCCCCCCCCCCCACTGGTTTATTGGTTTCAGTCTCAAGTCCTGACAAATGGTCTTTCCCCACTCAAAGCAATCCCCCCTATGCCGCGCGCTACTCTCAGTGCGCAGCATCCCTGGTGCGCGCCCAGGCGTCCCCACGACCCCCGCGCAGAGAGCGTTGGGTCATCAAAAGGCACAGTTTTCTCCATTGCCAGGGAAGCCGCGCGCTGAGGGGGCGCGACCGCGGCAGTGTCGGGGCGGCTTCGCTGTGGCCGCCCCTGTCATGGGGAGTGCCCAAGGACACCGCGCTACTTAAAGAGAGTAGCGCGGGGCTTAAGGTAAGTGGGGAAAGGCCCAATGTTATGAGAAGACAAGAGTCACTGGAAAAGACAGTAATGTTAGGTAAAGCGGAAGGCAGCAGGAAAAGAGGAAGGCCCAATATGACTATAAATCATTTTACAAAGGAAGTTGTAAGAAATCTGCCAGGAAGAAAAAATTCCTTTGAAATGTGATGGTGGAAGAGGATGTGATGGATACCGTGAACCATTAAAAAAAAAGTGGGTTCTAAATCAAATCAAGCCTGAACAGTCACTAAAGTCTGAAATGACTAAACCGAGGCTGCCGTACTTTGGTCTCATTATGAGAATACTGGAAAAGACAGTAATGCCAGGAGCTGAAAACAGGAAAAGAGGAAGACAAAACATGAGATGCATGAACTATAAAGGAAGCCGTGTCCCAGAGTTTGCCAGACCTGAACAAGGCTGTTAACAATAGGATACTGCAGAGGTCCTTGATTCGTAGGGTCACCGTAGTTTGGAAACAACTTGATGGCGCTTAACACACAACACAGGTCCAAGCTTGAGAGCGGCAACAGAGTTGCCTGAGAAAAATCAAGGACGTTTTGATGCAGTCTTTCACACATTAAGATACCTCAGTGATCCTTATTCCCCCTTCCCCAAGATGCACTGCAGCATCTGAAGATCCCCCCCCCCCCCAACTGTGGCACTAAACCAGGCGTGTCCAATTGGCTGATGGGAATTGTACTCCATGAACCTCTGAAGAGCCAGATTTGGACACCCCTGCACTAAACAGTCAGGCATCCAGTGGTGGACTCTTTATTCTTGCCAAAGGGAAACAAGGAGAGTATGAAACATAAACTTTTATTTACCAGTAAGAAGTTTTGTGTCTTAGATAAATAGAAAGATAAAATAATCTTTTGATTCTTTACACAGTGACACTGGCTATTCGTTTCAACAATTGCTGGTAATCTGCTGTAGCGTCTTCCTCTCACAATTGATTTGTGTACAAAAACCAATCAAAAATATGAAAAAATAACATTTTGTCATCATCACCTCTCTCTATATATATATACACACACAACTCATCACAGTTAAGACTGGCCAAAGATCGCTCTTCCGCTTCCACTCCTCCCTCTTTCAGGGTAATTTTTAAACCTCTTCATGCAGGAGAAAAAAACAGTTCTTCTGACCTCAGGTCACAGACCGAATCTGTGGTGCTCGAGGCTAAGAGTACCAGCAGGCCCACAATCTATCTCAGCAACTCAGAGGGAGAGATGGGGGGACATCACGGCGCAGTGATTTGAGCCCCATTTGCCAAGTCCCCAGTGCAGTGGCTAGAGGTGTAGCTGCAATGGGAACATCTGGGGTGGCTCACCCCAGGCGCTGCCATTGCAGTCACATGTTGGGGGTGGGTGTTTCAGGGGTGGGTCGGGGCGAAGGCGAGAGGGGGCACGCAGGCAGTTCATGCCCCGGGCACAGTTCTCCCTCCATCACTGGCAGTGGCCCTGGGAAAATCTTGAGAGAGTGACATGCAGATGAAATGGAGCTAAAGGGATCGCTCCAGTATGTCTGCATTGGAAATCCTTGGCATCAGAGCTCAGCCTCCTCTTGGCATGAGCCTCCCAGGACTATAGATTGAAAAACTATGATGCTCTCCTAGGCTCCAGAGTAACCCCTCCTTTCTTCCCAGACCTAGAAGGACCAAGGAAACTTCTGGGCCAGGTCAACAGCTGATGCCATCATCCCCGGCTCTGTCTGCTCTGCCTCTGGTCCAGGTTTCTCACACCCACGACCTCGCTAGTCACCCACAGCCCAGTGCCAATGCCAGGGCCAGACTTGGACACAGAGAGAAAAGATTTAGCAGCTAACAAAGAGGGCACCGAGAGAGCTGAACCCTGTTGGAGAGAAGAATTGCTTCCTATGATTTACACCCAACTGGTCACACCTGAACCTGAGCAGTCTGTTTGCCAGAGGCAAGAGTCAAATGAAGGCAGAAACCACAAAACAGACTTCGCCACCTTCTCTCCCCGCCCATCTATTCTCCTGCCTTGGTCTTCCATTTGCTAGACTGGACACAGAACAGATATTCATGGGAGACATGGATCATATTAAGATGAAGCTATTTTAATTTGGCCTTTAAAACAGGGATGTCCTCAGCCAATATACTTCATCACCACCAACATGGGACAAAGAATGTCATGACCTGCAAGAATCCGCATTCGGGAAGGGCACCAGAGCACTTCACCACTTCATACATCCCTTTCCTTGGAGCAAATTCTCACAGTTGCAAAACCAGGGACACTGAGCAATTCCCAGCAAATGGGGACTCTGTGGTGGGCAGACAGATTCAAGACCTGAAGAAGCAAAATCCCCCAAATGGGAGGACAAAGAAAGACTTCAAGTGGACACTGAGTGGGCTGTGGGGCACATTTCCCCCTTGAGAGCCACAGGCCACAAAAAGCACCTGCCAGACAATTTCCCCCTTCGGCATCACTGCGACTCCCACCCCCCAAATCCACACTTGAGCTTGCTAAGAATTGCGACTCTTCTTGGAAGGTGTTGGAATGAGCGGGTTCAGATCCTCGGACACCTGGTGCAGGCAAAGCCAAAGGCAAGGTCAAGGAGTGGCTGAACGTTCAGAGCCAGTACAGGGTGTTCAAAGGTGCCTGCCCCACTGCTCTCCTCCCCTGGTGGAGGGCCACAGCCAGCCACAGGGCGGTGTGTGGGGAAGGCCACCGATCACAAGGCGACGCATGTGCAGTAGTGCTTCAGTTTGCAAGGTAGGATGCCCCGGTTGATCTGGTGGAACTCCACAAGCTGGATCAGGTCAGCAAAGCGGGTCTGCCCGTCGTCCATGGTGTAGTAGAGGCGCCCCTCTTCCTCGCTCTGGAATCCACAAAGAGTGGCTGGTTATTGCCTCCATCTCACCCAGTTCTCCTCCTTACTACAGCCTCCATCCCACATGGCTTTTATTGACACAGGTCTCACAATTCCCAGGGTGGCCTTTTTTGTGGTCAAATGGGACACCACCCTCCTTCCTTTTGCACCGGCTGAAACTCAACTTTAACTAGAATGTGTATTAGACAGCCAGCATATCCCGGACTGTGCTGACACACATGAACCAGAGTCAGCATTCATTGCTGAGTAACTTGACCCCCACCCCGTCCCCCCATCTCTGTGTTCTTCTTTTAAAAGAAGAAGAGTTGGATTTATATCCCTCCCTTTCTCTCCTGCAGGAGACGCAAAGGGGCTGACAATCTCTTTGCCCTTCCCCCCTCACAACAAACACCCTGTGAGGTGGGTGGGGCTGAGAGAGCAGTCAGGAGCTTGACAATATTATCTAAAAGATGGGTGTCAGATGTTGGGGGGAGGGGCAATTTCAGTGCTTTCCCTGTGCACCATTTTCTGTAGATACATCCCTGACTATTACATCCTTCAATCTCTAGACACTATACTCCAGTTGATGCAGCCCAGAATTGCATTGGCTGTCTGGGCTACTGCATCACACTGCTGACTCGTGTTCAGTTTATGGTCTAATAAGACTCCTAGATCCCTTTCACATCTCAAGGCAGGCATCATCCATCCTATATCTGTGAATTTTCTGGAGGGTCGGTTTATCCTTGATTGAAAATAATGAGTCTACCCATTGCTTCTTAATGGGAAGTGTGTTTCTGGGAGGGGGTTGGACTTGATGGCCCTGGTGGCTCGCTTCCAGCCAGTTGTCACGCATGGCTTGGCTGGAAGCGAGTGCTGCAGGGTGATTGTTGTCGCCATGCATTCCATTCTTGCTGAATCATGTTTTAGGATGAATGGCCACAGCAGCTCTTTTAAAAAAAACCTGGGAGTTGCATTTTGTGAAGGTGAGATTATAATTCTGTGTTAGAAACAGCCTGCCCTCCAGAATTATGGTGTCCAATGAAATTCGAATTAGCTGAAGCCTGTAGTATAGATACCCCACAGGCTAACCACAGGCAGTCTCCTAAACCCACCCCTGTCACCATCTGAAGAGAAAAATGGGAATGAGCTAGCTTGCACTCGGGATCTCTGCCAAAGCAGTCCAACGGTCTTCAGAGCCTTCTCCCAGGGCTGACCTCTGCTGGCAGGTCGGGGATACTGCCCAGAAGTCTTCCCTGTTCAGGGTACCGGGAAATTATTACTACTTTTTGGAAGGGGCTGGGGTTTCTAGCCACATTTGTATTTAGAATCTCTCTTGCCAACCCCAAATACGTCAGGGCTTGCTGGGATCAGGGAAATGTCCTCCACGTACATTCATCCACACTCTGCCTCTAAGGGATTGAACACTGATACACAAATGAAATGCCAGGCCCGGATCAAACTAAAGGCTGATGCCGAGTGTATCTGCTTCCAGTATCTGTATGCAGAAGCAGGAGCGCTTACCGGAAGTATAAGATAGTGCTTCACTTTCTGCAGGTGACAGAGGGACAAGACAAAACCTTTCGGGTTCCGCTGGCTCTCCCGCACCAGGAACACCCTGCAGGGGCCAAGAAGCAGGAAAGCAGGGGGGTTAGAGAGGCAGTACTTTGCATGGCCACTTCTGCAACCACGGTCCCCTACCCCAGTTCCATCCACACTCCCCTCTCCCCAGATGTTTCTCCCCCATAGAAAACCCACAACTACCACAAGTGTTTAATCCCGGTCCCTTTCCAATTAATTTGTAGAGTTACTTGTACAGGTGATACCTCTTGGTATAATTTTGTATTTCTGGAAGGAAGGAAGGAAGGAAGGAAGGAAGGAAGGAAGGAAGGAAGGAAGGAAGGAAGGAAGGAAGGAAGGAAGGAAGGAAGGAAGGAAGGAAGGAAGGAAGGAAGGAAGGAAGGAAGGAAGGAAGGAAGGAAGGAAGGAAGGAAGGAAGGAGACGAAAAGGAGTAGGAGTAGGAGTTTGAATTTATACCCCACCTTTCTCTTCTGTTAGGAGATTCAAGGCAGCTTACAAACTACTTTCCCTTCCTTTCCCCACAGCAGGCACATTGTGAGACAGCTGGGAATGAGATAGTTCTGAGAGAACTGTGACTGGTCCAAGGTCACCCAACAGGCTTCATGTGGAGGAGTGGGGAAACCAATCCAGTGGGAGGGTGGTGGGAGGGTGGGCAGGGGAATGGGGAGGCTGTTACCAGGCCCCAGGGGGAGAATGGTGGCTTACTGCCGCTGTCCAGCTGGCCCGGCTTGATGTTGGGCCAGGGGTGGGTGTGTGGGGGAACGGGCAGAGTGTTGCCAGGGCTGGCTTGGTGTTTGGGCCAAGGGGCCCTAGGCACTAGGACCCAATGGGAGCATTTTACAAAGAAGGAGGTCCAGGAAGTGGTGGCAGATGAACTCACAATTCCATTGAGATCTTTTGAAGGAAAAGAGCAGAGGCCACCTGCAGATGAATTAGAAGGACCCAAGAATTGAACAGATACTGCAAGACTCTTACCCATCTACCAATCCCTGCTGGATGATGAGGCGCTGGGTATCTTCTCTAGATATGTGTCCGTGGAACCATGGCTGAGTTCTGTGGATGGCTGGAAAATAAATGGGAGGGGGTTAATTTGAGAAAAGCTGACCTTGAGACTAGGGAGGAGACTGTGCAGTTGCCACAAATATTTACAGCAACGAGAAATGCTGGGATCTGAGATGCCAGGGAGATCCATCCCCTCGCTGAAAAGGCCGCCTGCACATCCTCAGAGACCTGATTTTGCCTTTTTATTTTGCATATTACAAGAAATGTTGGAAGCCGCTCTGAGCCCGCTAAAGGAAAGGAACCATATAAATCAAATAAATAAGTAATGGCTCCAGAGTCCCTTTGGGTGGGCCTAGGCAAAGCTGCTGACTAAAATTTAGCCCTTCAATCTGTACATGTTCATAAGCACCCTTGACCACTTTGCTCCTTCCCACGTTGCAACAATGGGATTCATAAAAGGTCCCAGAGCTAAGTGTCAATCTGAGCCCTGACTTCAAACAAGCCCTTCAGAACTGCTTCAGGAATGAATGGAGGAGTGAGAACCAGAGAGATTCAGACCCTCTCATAGGAATAAGAACA
This sequence comes from Sphaerodactylus townsendi, assembly GCF_021028975.2. Classification (NCBI taxonomy): domain Eukaryota; kingdom Metazoa; phylum Chordata; class Lepidosauria; order Squamata; family Sphaerodactylidae; genus Sphaerodactylus; species Sphaerodactylus townsendi. The sequence continues at coordinate 6,760,965 of NC_059439.1, read as the reverse complement.
GTTGGTTTTTATACCTCGTTTTTCTCTACCTTTAAGGAGTCTCAAAGTCAGTTAGAATCACTTCCCTTCCCCATAACAGACACCCTGTGAGGTAGGTGGGGGTCACCCAGCAGGCCTCATGTGTAGGAGTGGGGAATCAAACCGGGTTCACCCGATAAAAGTCTGCCGTTCATGTGGAGGACTGTGGCATCAAACCTGGTTCTCCAAATGAAAGTTTGCCAGTCATGTGGAGGCATCGGGAACCACACCTGGTTCACCAGTTTAGAGTACATGCTCATGTGGAGGAACAGATTATAATCCACCACTCATAAAGAGGAGTCGGGAATCGACCTCAGTTTTCCACATAAGAGTTCCCCGCTCACATGGAGGAGTGGGGAATCAAACCTGGTTCTCCAAATTAGAGTCCACCACTCTTAATGCTGATTCCTGCATGGAAATGCCACGTGGGATGGTATTTGTTCCATCCGTGGGCAGTCTGGCTTCCCCCATCTTAGGACCCGCCACCACTAATGGTCCCCTGGACATTCTATCTCGTTTTCAAGTTAAGGAACTCCGGGTTACATATAAAACCAATTTCTTATAACTGACACTCACCAGCACTGAGTGGGGAGCTCTGGAATGGAGTCGGCAGGCTGTACCGGTGACTTGTCTTCTTCTGTGGTACAGAAAGAAAAAATATCAAAGGGGCAGCAACGAGTTCCCTGGTGGCAATTCCAAGGAGATCAGTTGTGCTTGCTTTTGCTGCGGACCAAGACCAGAAGTTTTATTGTGCGGCAAAAGGGGTTTTTTCACCGCAGAGCATCATTGTCAGGTGTCTCTGCAGAACTGGGTTTCATAGCCACAAAAACTTGAGCCACAATCAATCTTTTTGCCATTAAGGGGCCACAAGATACCATTGCCTAGTCTACAGTTCATACCAACAACATACGTGAACACGATCAAAAACCCACTCCAGTAGAAGTGGTTAGGTCCAAAGTGATTCCCAATCACCACCTCCTGCTCGCCACAGTCTCTAAGTGCCAAGCAGTTGACTCACCCTCCATGCCTGCGCCTCCTCCAGAGCCACTGTCAGAACTTCGTTGGGGTTTTCAATCACTCGCCCCGTGCAGCCTGAGAAGTCCATGGCCACCAGAGTATTGTCAGACACACTCCGCTGCAGGAGTTTTTTTAAAAAAGGATTCAGCAAGACATCTCTTCAATAATAACCAGTTCTGGTCCCTAACAGCAACATATTTCTGCTTCTCATGATTTTTTTATTTATATAAAAACCTGATTACTGAGATAATAATTATTTAAAAGTCAATTATGATAAGCCAGGCAAACCTGAATTTTACTTTTTATTTTTTTCAATAAACAGGGGAACTTTAAACTCTGCTACCAGTGATCTTGGCCATCTGGAGCTCAACGGTGATAGCAGGATATCACCGGATGCCACCAGAAAGGGGGCGGTCTCATTCATGTGCTCAAGAAGGTTCTGCACTTGTGCAAATGTGGTCTGATCCCTAGCGTGGCTCTCACTCTTGGCCTGCCCCACCTCCATTTCATGACAGCTATCCATTACCTGATTAAAGAAGCTGCAGAGGCGAGATCATTTGTTTATATATTAATTCTTGCTTCTTGGAAAACAACAACCCTCTAGCAAACATTTTACAAACCAATGCAAAAAGCATCCAGGAATTGTGAAGGGTGCGGCAAGGTACATGGCGATGTTACAAGCACTGGCCTATCTGTCCTATCTCTGGATATCTTTGAGAAAGTTGTGATATACTCAGGGCCTTCTAAAGATCTAAATGGGAAGCAGACTTCAAACTGGAGATACCAACTAAACAATAGGAAAAAAATCTATAAAGGTATATATTGTCGAAGGCTTTCACAGCCGGAATCACTGGGGTGTTGTGTGTAGAGAAAAATGAGGTATAAAAACCCCACTGAGGTTTCTGGGCTGCATGGCCATGTTCTAGTTCTAGTAGCATTTTCTCCTGAAAGGTGTCATGCAAGGGACGGGACAGGATGGAAGGGGGCCCGTCATCTGGACATGGCCCACCCACCCTAGGGGAGGGAGGGGAGGGGTGGCATGCAAGGGAAGGGGAGGGAGGGAGGGGTGGCATGCAAGGGAGGGGAGGGAGGGAGGGGTGGCATGCAAGGGAAGGGGAGGGAGGGAGGGGTGGCATGCAAGGGAGGGGAGGGAGGGAGGGGTGGCATGCAAGGGAAGGGGAGGGAGGGAAGGGTGGCATGCAAGGGAGGGGAGGGAGGAAGGAGAGGGGAGGTAGGGAGAGGGTGGCATGCAAAGGATCTGGCATCTGGACATGGCCCATCCACCCTAGCAGAGGGAGGGGGAGGGGAAAGAGGAGTGGCATGCAAGGAAAGGGGAGGGAGGGGGAGGAGAGGGAATGTGGGGTGGCATGCATGGAAGGGGAGGGAGCACTTCTCCTTGTTCAAAATGAACCATGGTGTAATGAGTTTCTTCAGTGCTTGTCCAAGTCACATCTGGACCGATTGGACTTAGGATTTTTTTAAACTGCCCGAAATTCCTTATGTCTGTCTTTACCATCAGGTGATGACAATTGTCGCAATGTTATTATTCAGAAAGCTTACCAGAGGCATGGTGCCAATCCAGGCTGTTTCACTTTGCCGTGCCTGACACTGCTGGTAGTTCCGGTAGAGCTGTATGCCGTACTGTGGAAAGAGCAATCTTAGTTACTGTCTGGGCAGCAAGAACATCAGTCTAGGGTGAACAATATTCCTGACTGGGATCCAGAGGCCTGTGCTGTTCTTGTTTGCAGGAGGTGAGAATTTTATGTCTTAATATAGCTGTAAAAAGTCAGTATTTTTTTTGAAGATCATTTAACAACCTCCTTAAGTCCACAGATCTACAAATATGAATCATGCATGCATAGGAAACAGGCAATATGCTTCGTAGGTAGAGACTGATACCAGTGGGAAGCTGACTTTCAGGGAATGTTATCTGACTCTGCTGATCTAACTGAAGAATTCCTAATAGGCATCTGAGGAACCGTCAGCCTCCTCTGAAAATTGCTGGAATCTGCTTTAGAAATCAACAATGATGTGATCTGACTATGGGTTTGGTTATGGATACAGCAGGAGGCAGGGTTGGGGTCTTTGTTGGGGAGCCTGGCGTCATATTTAAGATGCCCTGATCGCCTCAGAGCTCAGGGCTGGCATCTTCAGAGGATCTGAAGATCCTCTGAAGATGCCAGCCACAGATGCAGGCGAAACGTCAGGAGAGAATGCTGCTAGAACACGGCCATACAGCCCGGAAACCACACAGCACCCAAGTGTTTCCGGCCGTGAAAGCCTTCGACAATACACAAATCCCTTACTTTACCATAAAGCTCACAGTCTGGGTCAAACTAGGAATCTGGCCTGCTTCACCCAAAACATTTTGCAGACTTGCTTGTTAGAAAGATGAGACAAAAATTATCATCAGCTGGAAAGAAAGCTACAGAAGTGGTACCATTATAGCTGTCCAGAGTAGACCATAAGGGTTTTTATTTAGTAATGAGTTGTCTGTTTCTACTTCCTGATCAAACTGAAAATTCTATTTACTGATCTAACACCTTAGATCCAATCCTACCTCAAGGTGCTCAGGAAAGCATATGTGCCTCCCCTGCGCCCCGCCCCCATTTTTAGATGAAGAAGCAATCTGTAAAGCAGTGGATGAAAAGGGAAGGAGGGGTCCCTGATGACCACACAAAATGGCTGTGCTGGGGATCGTAGGTCTTCCATGATAAAGGGCTTTCCCACATTCTCATTTTCCTCACTTGCAAGTTCCTATTTCTTAGGGGATGTTCCTGTTCTGCATAAGTTTTGCTCCCTCTAGTGGCTGATTCAATATTATGTCAGCTTATATCCAGCATATCTCCCTGCAAATTTAAACTGCAGGATTTTCCGGTGTAATATCGAATCAACTACTAGAGGGAGGAAAATACATGCAGAACAGACTGCCCCCCCCCCCCCCAAAGAAAAGAAACAAGAACTTACAAGCGAGGAGAAAGTGGAAAGGCCCTAGAAATCGTGTAGGATGCAGATGAGGCACAGTTGCCAGTCTCTCAGAATTAGAACTGGTCACCAGGTTATAGAGATCAATTTCCCTGGAGAACATGGCTGATTTGGAAGGTGGATCGTCTGGCACTGTACCCTGCTGAGGTCCCTCCCCTCCACAACCCCCGACTCTCCCCAGGCTTGTCCCCCAAAATCTCCAAGAATTTCCCCACCAAGAGCTGGCAGCCCGAAGTTGGGGTAAGGAGAGGAACTGAGACAGGAAAAGCTGACTGCACCCAATCCTGTGTCTTTTTACAATTGTTCAATTGCCAAGTATATATGAGGACATGTAGTTCATGCTTTCTAACCTACAACAGGTTTTACTTCCTTGTAGGATTGTAAGCTGCCTTGTGTTCCATCAAGAAGAAAGGTGGCTAATAAATATTTTAAATAAATAAAGGGCAAAATAATTAGAGTGGAAGAAGCTATGGAAATAGATCTAACCGTAGTAAGAGAAGAAGAGGAGTAGTAGTAGTAGTAGTAGGAGGAGTAGTTTGGATTTATACTCCACCTTTCTCTCCTGTAAGGAGACTCAAGGTGGCTTACAAGCTCCTTTCCCTTCCCCTCCCCACAACAGACTCCTTGTGAGGTAGGTGGGGCTGAGAGAGTTTGAAGAGAACTGTGACTAGCCCAAGGTCATCCAGCAGGAATGTAGGAGTGCAGAAGCACATCAAGAAGCACATCAAACACTCTGCCACTCAGGTGGAGGAGTGGGGAATCAAACTTTGTTTAGGATTTCACTATCAGATAGGGATAGAGGTAGTTTGGACTTGGGAGTCACTGACATCCTGTTTCCCAGAGACCTCAAGGAGAGGCAAGAATGAAACAGCAGAAGGGTGTGGTAGGGATTCAGTGAACCAGCACCTTGAAGAGACGGAAGGCAGCCATCCAACACGTGCGGCTCTGCTCATCTTCACTGCAGAAGAGCTTCAGACCTTTGGTCCCACTGCGTGCTTTGAAGGGCTGTGGAACAGAGACAAAATCAAGAACAGCCTCAGTGATAGTGCATTTCTCTCATTTCTAAAACATGCCAGCACTCTGCACATGCATAGAGGCACTGTGCTTAATCCATGGCTGCTTATTTTCAGTGGCTAAGGTACAGCTACAGAACAGCCTCCCTTGATCAATCAGATCAGAATCCTTTCTAAGAGAACGTGTAACAATGAAGCCTGCTCCCAATTTTAATTTTGGGTGGAAGGAAAACATCAGAACATGGTTAACATTCAGTCCACAGCTTAGATTTTTAATGGAGGGTTCCGATACCCATATTTTGGATTATGGTGCTGGAAAGTGCTGTCAAGTTTCAGCTGACTTGTGACAACCCTGTAGGATGTTCGCTGTCAGAGGTGGTTTGCCATTGCCTGCTTTTGTCTAGCAACCCTGGTGTTCCATAGTAACCAGGGCTGACCTGCTTAGCAGCCAAGATCTGACAAGATTGGGCTAGCCTGGGGCATCCAGGTCATGACACCTTAAGTAATACTGTTTTAAATTTAGAGCTCCCCTAACCCTTATTAGTTTAAAAAAACAACCCAAATGAGGTATGATTTTGGTGTCCGTCTTATCCATCTGATCACCTGCTTTAACCAGGGACATGTGAAGCTGACCCCAACCTGGATGGCTCAGGCTAGCAGGATCTCGTTAGATCTCAGAAGCTAAGCAGGATCAATCCTGGCTAGTACTTGGATGTGAGACCACCAAGGAATACATGGTTGCTGTGCAATGGCAAACCACCTCCATTAGTCTCTTGCAATGGCAAACCACCTCCGTTAGCGTCTTGCCATGAAAACCCTCCAGGGTTGCCATAAGCCAGATGCAACTTGACGGCCCTTCGCACACTCACACACCTGAAGCCCAGTTTAGCGTGGGCTCTACTGGGAAGGGCTCCTCCTCTTCTTACCTTGATGCAGAAACCAAACTCAGTGGGTGGGCTGTACTGCTTTTTGCCCTGGGTGATATAGTAGATGTTGGATTCATTCACATCAACGCAATATTGCAGATGCCGAGGGTCCTAGTGCGGGAAAGACAAGAAGACAGGTAAAGCTGTGTCCTCAGCATGTGATTTTGCCCCATCTCAATCAAACCAGAGGAGGAGCTGGGCTGCATACGCGTGGTTTTCTGCCTTCTGTTGCTGCTGCCCGCCGTGCTTCCTCCCCGGAGAGTTTGTTTTAAACTTTGGCAACTGACATATCCCTATAGTGTTATAGTATCATAGTGATTTACCTACTATCTCCATTAAATCCCCAGCTTCAATTTAAAAGCCTCCGGCCCCTGCCATTGTGGAGATTCAGTGGGAAAGGCCTATCTTCTTTGATGTGAACTTTCCCAGATCTGGCTTGGTATGATCTTTTGGGACAGAACAGAGTCAAAAGTCCTTTGCATGCCGTATGGATGGGAAGCTGTGCATTTTGGCAGATCCCTGCCCCAGACCCGCATTGGAACCACTTTCCTTTCTCCTGCCAGCAAAGGGCTTTTAAAAATCAGCATATTACTATATTTATTTATTCTCATATTTCTACCCCGCCCATTCCCTGTAGGGCTCAGGGTGGCATACAACCACTAAAAATGGATATAAAGATATTATAATGAGTTCTCTACTAGCTCCTCCACATTCACAACTTTCCTTTTTAAAAATCTCCAGCAGTTTTCATTCTGGAGTTATGAAGAGAAATGTTCAGACAGTAGCTTTCCACTTATACCTCCACAATAATTTGTCCTACATCCTTTTTTTTTTTAAAAAAAAGAACGCTGAGAACTGATATTTTGTTGTTATTGATCTTTATAATATTATAATACTATGGCAACCTAGTTATTACTTTAAAAGTCGAAAGTCCTCCAATGAGGGAGGGAATGGCCACTGTTGGGACTAAAAGGAATGGCTCCAATGTGGGCAGAACTTGCAAAAATATGGATGCTCCAGTCCAAACAGTGCTCAAAGGGTCTTTCCAAAAAGATTGCACCAAACCAGGTATGCAAAGGTGTGGGGGAAAGGGGAGAGGCACAGAAGCAGAACAAACAGGATGATATCACGTGAATGCTGTCCAATCAAAGAAGCTCATTTGGAGACAAGGTCTTTTCAGTGGCAGCCCCACAATTATGGAATAGTACTCCCCAGGGAGATGTGGCTAGCCCCCTCACTCAGTCTTGAAGAGACAGTTGAAGACAGTTTTATTTAGGATGGCATTTGATGAATTCAGTTTCCACATTTTATTGGTCTTAAATTGTGATATTTAATTATGGCTTTTTAAATGTATTTTTTTTGGTTACTGCTTGTTTACATTGTAAGCTGCTTTGTGTTCCATCAAGAAGAAAGGTGACTAATAAATATTTTAAATATATAAAGGAAGGGCAAAACAATTAGAGTGGAAGAAGCTATGGAAATGGATTGAACTGTAGTAAGAGAAGAAGGAAGAGGAAAAGCAGGAGAAAGACTCTCAAAGTGGCTTATAAATTCCTTCCTTTCCTCTCCCCAAAACAAGCACCTTGTGAGGCGGGTGGGGATGAGAGAGTTCTGAGAGAACTGTGACTGGCCCAAGGTCACCCAGCAGGCTTCATAAGTAGGAGCGAGGAAGCAAATCCAGTTCACCAGATAAGAGTCCACCAAGGAGTGGGGAATCAAACCCGTTTATCCAGATTACTGTTCGCCACCTTTAACCACTATGCCTCGGAGATGGAAAGATACCAGCTGAATATTAGGATTTTTTTTTTCAGTGAGAGTTGTTCAGCAGTGGAATCCGCTGCCTAGAGAGATGGTGAGCTCGTCGTCACCGGCAAACATTGGCTGGAGAAACACTTTGTCAGGGATGCTCTAATCTGGGCTCATGCTGCATCGAACAGAAGGTTGGATTAGTTCCAGGGGTCCCAGACCTTCTTTCCAGGGATAGCTGATGGACTGTTTCCTTATCAGTTCCCCTGCCACCATGGCCAATTGGCCATGCTGGCAGGGGCTGATGGGATTTGTAGTCCATCAACATCTGGAGAGCCGCAGGTTGCAGACCCCTGGACTAGATGGCCTGTATGGCCAGTGGTGGGATTCAGCAGGTTTGCATCACTTTGGCAGAACCGGTTGTTAAAATGTTGCTTGCAAACAACCAGTTGTTAAATTATTTGAATCCCACCACTGTGGGATTCCCTTCCAACACTATGATTCTTTGATTCTAAGGTAACAGAGAATGAGGTCAGAAGAAAGAAGAAACTATAAACTGGGTTCACACATAGAGAGAAAAACCCCTCCTCAGTAAACTGCCTTACTTTTGAAGTGCCTTTTGTTGAATAATACAGTCCGGAGCGCCGCAGGGAGAAGTAAAACCTTTTCCACACTTTACGCCCAACTTCCTTCATGTGCATGAACCCTTGGATTTCAGGGCAGCTTCCTGAATTTAGTACATTCTGAGCAAGAGAAACAGGGAAAGAGAAACAGGGTGAACAGTTCATTAGTAGTTCCATCTTGATTTCCGAACGTACTTCTATCTTGTCTTTCTGCCCACAAGGCTAATATGTTAGAAACACCTGCAAACCTTCCATGATGACATCAAAACATAGAACAACGGTGCAAGCCTCTGTGAAGCTACACCATTCTAAACAAGCTGACATCAGCTGACTCAGAAGGTTGTTAACCCTGCAAGTGTTAGGGTTAGGGTTAGTGTTTTATTTATACCACACTGTACAGGATTTGCATAAAACCAAACCACCGAAAAACAGTTTTTTATTTTATTTATTTTATTTTATTTATACCACACCCATTTCCGGCCAGGGCTGGATTTAGGGCGGCTTACAATAAATTAAAACATCAATAACTTAAAAACCGATATAACATTAAAACCTAACATTTAATTTTTTTGTAATAACTCTTTATTGAATTTCCACAAATATATGGAAATTCCAACACATCCCAAATCCACTCCAAAACACCAAGCAACCTATTTATCACTCAAAAAGCCATTATACACAATTTACACAACCATAAAAAACAACAAAACAAACAAAAAGCAATACACAACTAGTTCACTTCCTACTAGCCTCACATTTTCATTATAATTTCTAGCAATCCTTATATAGAATATTTTATGCTTTTCGCCATCTGATAGTTTTGATAATTCTGTAGTATCTTGTACTGTTTTAACTGTATTTATGATTTTATGTTTTATTTGTAAGTTTTAACGTATTGTGTACACCGCCCAGAGCCCTTCGGGGGTGGGCAGTATAATAAATTTAAATAATAAATAAACTTTTGGTTTAAAAAATGGCCAAATTGATGTAATATAGTGGGTATAGTAGGAGTAATTTAAAATATAGTTGCTAAGAATTGTTTATACACTAATTTAGAAAACTGTAATAATCTAGATCATAGGTGTCAAACTCGCGGCCCTGCAGATGTTATGGACTACAGCTCCCATCATCCCCTGCCAGCATCATGGGAACTGTAGTCCACACACACCCCTTGGCTCCATCCCATTCCCAGCCCTTTTGCCAGTTTTCAAGACCACCCCACTCCCTCATAAGGCAGAAGCCTTTAGAAAACTGAAAGTAGAAGATCATATTTTCTTTTAAAACCTACCTCCACAATTTTCAGACCAGGCATGAAGCCAAGATCGCCCCATTACGGCAGCCATTTTTGTTAAGGGCGGAAGCTATTTAGGGTTTTACTTGGCTATTACTGTACCATTTTTGTTAAGGGCAAAAGCTATGGGCTGCAGAAATGAGACTTATCTTAGGGATTGTCTGCCAATTCCTATCTCGCTCTGAAACGAAAGTAAGTGTGTGGGGGTGGGGGTGGGTGCCACGGGGTGGGGGTGCCATAAGGGCAGGGGGGCTGGTGGGAGCCCTGGGGGGTGATTTTGTATCCCCCACTTGACTAGATTTGGTGCACCCAGGGACAGAGATTACCCCCTTGTCCCTAGTGGAGTTAATCATTAACAACCGGTTCTCCAAACTGAGAAAATTTTAACAACCGGTTCCACCGAATAGGTGCGAGTAGGCTGGATCCCACCTCTGGATACAGTTCAAAAGGGGAAGACTCATGAAGGCTGCTAGTGATATCGGACATCATGTGGACATTCCTCTTAAATGCGGGGACTTCCTGCTCTCAACAGGGAAAAAAAATCCCTGCGTGGAAGCAGTGTGTATGTCTGTGTAAAGTGTCATCAAGTCACTGTCAATATAGGGCAAACCAGTAGGGTTTTTGAAGGTGAGGGACTAACAAGGGTGGTATGCATAATGGCTTTGCATAACAACCCTGGTATTCCTTGGTGGTCTCCCACCCAAGTACTAACCAGAGTGGACCTGGTTAGCTTTTGAGATCTCATGGGATCGGACTAGCCTGGGCCATTCCGATGAGGGCCACGTTGAGGCAGCCCCCTTTTACTGTCTTCATTTCTAAGCAAAACAGACCCAGTGTGTTGTCGAAGGCTTTCATGACCAGAATCAACAGGCTGTTTGGGATTTTTTGGGCCACACAGCTCAGAAAACCCGCAACAGCTAGAAACAGATCCGGTTTTGTTCCCGTTTCCTACAAAAATGCTGCACATGTGCAGTGGAGGGAAAGGACACCTGTAACAGGGTTGGGAGCAAGGAGGGAAGGGCAGGACAAAAACAGGAGGTCAGTACCTGGATGAGTTCGGAATGGGACATGCCCTTGTCGGCCGCATCCAGGCAGCTGGAGACCATGACTTCAGGGAACAGCGAATGCTGCGGTTGGGGAAGAAGGAAAGAACTGAAGTTTGAAGGCCCAACTAAGATCAGCCAGAGCAGGGTCCAAAATTTCCTTTCCCCGGTATAAAAGCTGAACCTATTCCACATGGCTAATCACACTCCAAATACTTGGTATAAAACAGCTACAAATTCATCATAGTATTCCAAACGCTTAAAGCAGCCGAAGGGTTGCCCAGTGTATTTTTGGTTGAGGTTGCCCCTTGGTGAAATTGTCCGCCCAGTGAGGCCAGGAAGGCTCCTGAACTTTATCATTCTGCAAAAAAATGTAAAACTGAATCTTCAGGAGGGCATTTTTATGAAGGGAGTAAGAAGAGTTGGTGGCCCTTTTAAGTCCACTGAAGTCAGTGTTCAGGATGGCACTGTTAATTGCTACACATTCGAAGCTGTCTCACTGCACTGATCATTGCAGGTACTATACTGTACCTGTGATGCTGTTTTTAAAAATGTAATGTCCACTTTTAGTGAGAAAGGTGAACTTTTAATGAATAACATAAAATCCCACAAAGTCTAGGAAGTAAAAAAAAATCTTGTTAGGGGGTTCGGGTTAGGGGACCCGTCATCTGGTTGTGGCCCACCCATCCTGGGGAGGAGGGGGAGGGGGTCCATCATCTAGTCAGGATTCACTCTGTGGAGGAGGGGGAGGGGGCCTGTCATCTGGTTGTGGCCCACCCCCTCGGAGAGGAAATGGGAGGGAAGGAAGAGAGGGGGCCCGTCATCTGGTTAGGGTTTGGGGCTCAATCTCCCCTTCTGGGTTATGGCCCATCCATCCCACGTACCGGTGAGTTCTTGAACAGCTCGTACTTGGCGTAGTTCTTCCGGAAGACAAACCTGCTGTCACCCCCGACAGGCCATGTGGCTTGGACCTCCACCACAGACTCATGGTCTTCCAGGCACCGCTCTGAGGAAGCAGAGTGGGGACGTTGTAGAGCATCCGAATATTCCTAGCAGCCCTTCCCTTACTGCACTTTGCACAAAGTGGGGAGCAAGGGCATTAAACAAGGCGACTAGAATTTTTTTAAAAGATGCACCTTCAGGAGAGCTGTGAGTGGATCTCCCCAGTGGATTTCAATAGTAAATCACAGTTGTGCTCGTGACCATTTTGGATCCCATCATTTATGGCTGGTGAAAACAGCCCCTTGTTGGGGTGTGCTGATGCAGATGCAAGGCACAGATGCAGGCAAAAATGTCAGGAGCTAAAACTACCAGACCGTTTTCTCCCAGGCCTGTTGGAAACCCTATGGAGGGCCTCATCCGCACACGCAAAATAATGCGTTGTCAAACCACTTTCACAACTGTTTGCCAGTGGATTTTGCCATTCTGCACAGCTTCAAAGAGCACTGAAAGCAGTTTAAAGTGCATTATTCTGCATGTGCGGAATGAGCCGAGGAGTTCGTTTATTGATTTGTTGTGACATCAGTTTGGCCTGTCTGTTTTAAATGGCCATGCCTCTTGAGTTATTCTGCCTTGACTTGCTCAAAAAGGGTCGAGTTAGATGAACCACGGGATGCTGTGCTATTCTCAGATGCTCAGGAGAAGGGCGGGCAGGCAAACTTTTAAATCATTGCACAAACAAGCTCTGTGATGGTGTCCTCCAACACACCTGCCACCATTCCCTCCCCCATTCCCCTGTTCTCATTCGGAGTTCTCTCTCCCCAACTCACCTAGAGCCAGGTGCTGATAGACCTCGACTAGGGACCAGCAGTCGTCATGCAAAGCATGGGTCTTCTGCACCAGCATCTCACAGACGTGGCGAGCCGTGGTACCCGCGGTGACCTCCAGTGAGCGGCACGTACCATCTTCACTGTAGACCTTGACCACCTGAAGGGAGAAAAGATGGGGAGAGGAAGGATGCTGAAGCAGGCAAACTTTTGAAGTCTGGTTTGGTCCTCTGAGAACGACGGCCCATCAAGAAGAGCCTTGGCCAGATCAAACCATTTAACGCAGGGGGCACCGTGGCTCCTGCCGACACCTTTTCTACTGCCCACCAAGTGTTTTTAGACAGTGGGTGGAGCCAGGTGGAGCTCTTGCCCAGCAAGATTTTTGATTGGCCATGGGATCTGATTGGCTGTGGCGATTTTTAAAAAGATTATTCTGGCAGCTGTTGCCCCCACAGCACAAGGATCTTCACTGTGTGACTGAAAGTCAGTTGGGGCAACCATTTCACAGCTGGACGCATCATGTGCGGCAGCCTTTTTATTCCAGGCACTGTGAGACTGTGCCCACCACGTTGTGACCTAATTCCAAAGGTAGACTCAGAAAGGTTGATCTAATGCAATAAGAGCAATTACCAGACTAATGCACCTCCCTCCATTTTGAAGTCTGTTAAAACTACCCACGGCATTGGCCCATCACTGTACCTTACAGTGGCAAATTCTGTGTAACAATCATGCATTGTATAACTTGCTCCCTTTCATCTGTCTTAAATCCCCTGCCCAAATATTGTTAAGAACATAAGAACTAGCCTGCTGGATCAGACCAGAGTCCATCTAGTCCAGCACTCTGCTACTCGCAGTGGCCCACCAGGTGCCTTTGGGAGCTCACGTGCAGGTTGTGAAAGCAATGGCCTTCTGCTGCTGATGTTGCTCCCGAGCACCTGGTCTGCTAAAGCATTTGCAATCTCAGATCAAGGAGGATCAAGATGGGTAGCCATAGATCGACTTCTCCTCCATAAATCTGTCCAAGCCCTTTTTAAAGCTATCCAGGTCATCACCACCTTTTGTGGCAGCATATTCCAAACACCAATCACACGTTGTGTGAAGAAGTGTTTCCTTTTATTAGTCCTAATTCTTCACCCCAGCATTTTCAATGTATGCCCCTGTTCCTTAAAAGGTTGCAAATTCTAAGTGTACAGCTTAATCCAGTCAATCACAGATATCTCCTGATGGCCTCCAAATCCAGACTACGAACACTACACATTTTTAGCGGGTATTTCCATAGAGAAAACTCTCTTCTGCCTGGTCAAAGAAACCTGTGGGCCTCTTTAAAGAAGAAGAGTTTAGATTTTTACGTCGTCTTTCTCTCCTGTAAAGAATTCCAAGGCAGCTTACAAACTCTTTTCCCTTTGTCTCTGCATAGCAGACACCAAGATATTAGCCCAAGGTCACTCAGCAGGGTTCAAGTGTAGCAGCAAGGAAACAAATCAGTTCACCAGATAAGAGTCCGTCATTCGTGTTGCAGAAGAGTGGGGAATCAAAACCGGTTCTCCAGATTACAGTCCACCTGCTCTTAACCACTACGTCATGCTGGCTCTCAAGTCCCTCCATCTGCAAACCAGGGAGATGGCTTCGCATGTGGGAAAGAGCGGTCTCCCCCCAAACTCGGCAAAGTTTTCCACTGTCACCTACAATCTGGGCACTGCTGTGACCAACCGTTCCACAAGAGGGAGTCAAACAGCCATCCAAACCATGCTGGTGAGTGAATGCCAGTTGACACAAGGCCAAGTATCCTAAATGAGATGACTGGGGGAGTCAGTGGCAAACCACCCCATAAAAAATAGTCTGCCTAGTAAACGTTGTGCTGTGACATCACCCTATGGGTGCTTGCATAGGGGACTACCTTTACCTTACCTAAATCTGATATGAGTTGTACACAGATAAACATTCCCCTCTAGTGAGCCATGAGCCCAGCAGCTACTTCTTTAAACCAAGTTTGCTCTCTTACAACACAACCCAGACATGCCAGGGACGGGCACCCTAGGCAGGTACCATGCTGTATGTATCAATTCACACATGATGGAATACACCAATTTTGTGGGGTCCCCATTTGTGGGGTCCCCATCCTGCGCAACAATCAGATGTGTGTCATGAGTTCTCCTCAATTCCAGCATGCACAGTACCCAGTTCGGGTCAGGACTGTGATGCACACTTGAGGTGTGTGGGCCTTCTCCCTCACACCACTGTCCATTAGAAAGGGCTGGGGAAGGGGACCCCTTTTTGTCCTATTGAGGAAGACGGAAGCTAGATGATCATTCCAGGACCTGATTTGGGCCCTGCTTGTGTGGGAAGCGGGGTGAAGCGACAACTCGTGCTTGACTACTACAGTAGATGGCACCCTAGAGCCAACCAACATACTTTGTTATGACTGAATTAGCCTCAGGGCATGCTGATACTGCATGTAGTATCAGGTAGTGTCCCTGGCATCAAAGCATCCCTGACATCAAACGGGGCTATGGTTTCTGCACTGATCGTGTGCTTCCCAGACTTGCAGCTTCCTGCTGCTTTTGTACTTTGCAGCCTCTAGTATGTAGATTGCGCCCAAACGCCAGTTGGGCTGAGAACCCTCTCTATCGGCTTGAGAACGAACGATTGCCACCTTCTTGTTTTGTAATGCTTTACTTCAATGTTCCTGGGGACAGAAGGGAGGGGGGCACCTTTGGGGCATTAAAAGGGTGCTAGAAGAGCCAGTGTTTAGAGCTGTCTGCCAATAAAGACTTCTGATCATAATCATTGAGTCCGATATTGGTCCAGATCCAGGGCTTGACATGTGGCAGGGCTGGGGGCCACACTAGAGGGCAATGCCTGACTCTGCAATCCAGAAGCAGCACTACGGTATCACATACACACACGCCCTATCTGACGAGGGCGAAGCGTCCCAGAGGAGGTCAGGGACCGTTTCTTCTTCCCAGAAAAGGAGGTCACAGAAGGTTGGGCTGACCTGGCTAGCCAAGAGGGGGACAAACTGCAGCCGATGCTACCTGGAACTAGGCCTCATCCATCAAGGGCAAGGACTCACAGGGGGAGCGAAGAAGAGCTGGACTTTGGACAGCCCTGTGTCCATTTACCCTGCTGGCCTATGCAGGGCAGCTCTGGGTCCTGGATCAACCTCTGCAGGCTGAGAGAGATGAAACTCGGCATATGAGGATCAACTGGCTTGACCAGAACAGAGAAAAGGCTGCCCGCCCCCCCGCTGCCCATTCTGCACCCACATACAAAGGACGGTCAGATACTCCAGAACCACACAGCCTGCTTTTCTGTTTGCACTGCTTAATGGTCCTATTTTGTCTGCTCCATACCACATACCCATCTCTAATGCACATAATCTGTGGTTTATTTATTTGTACTGCATGCACAGGATACTATACCCTTTAACCACCAGAAGACAAAGTAAAATTGGAACTTCATCTGCATTTCCTCCTCCCCCCCCCCATGCCCCCCATTCGTCATCTAGTCCGGACCAGGCTGTGATGAGTGGGGTGTGTGGATCACATGGAGGCAGGACAGAAGTGAGGGGGAACTGTGCCCGGGGCACCTGTGTGCCCTGCCCCCTTGCTACGCCCCCGTCACACCCCATAATGCCCTTGCACCAGTTTGCTCCCGGTGTGCCACCCCCCATCCCCTTGGCGCTACGTCACTGCGTGGAGGGGGGGTGCAGGAGGAAATGGTGGATGAAGTTCCAACTTTACTTAGTTTTTCTGGTGGAAAATGGTATAGGTGCTTTACAGAGTAACGTAAGCGGGCGCGGGGGCTCCTTCTATGAGATGAACTTATGCAGAAAAGGGTGGGAGAAATGCAAAGACAAAGGGCAAACTTCTGCTGTGTTTCAGCTGAGGAAGCATCGAATTAAACGTTTCCCCAGTTAGGTGGGTTTTGAAGGACGAGGCGGGCCAGGGTCACCGGCTCTGGGTTAGGAAATACCTGGATATTGGGGGGAGGGGGGGAGGTTGGGGGAGTGGAGCTTGAGGAGGGCGGGGTTTGGGGAAGGAAGGCACCTCAATGGGTCATAATGCCATAAAGTTCACTCTCCACAGCAGCCATTTCCTCCAAGGGGGCTGATCTCTGTTGCCTGGAGATCAGCTGGAATCCCAGGAGGTTGGCAAGCCCAATTGTGGGGCCGTCCACATGTCCGCAGGGCCAAACCTTGAGTCAGCTCTTTCCATTCTTGGAGCGATTCTGGGAGGGAAAACTGATACACCAAAGGGGTGGGGGAAAGTGTGGGAAAGTCATTAGCCTCTTTAAAGAAGCGGCTCCCGGAATAGCATCTGCCACCCTGGCTCAACTCCCAGGGGACAGATTAGAGTGCCCCCCACCCCCCCACGCCCCAGCAGCCCTCTCGCCCTACCCCAGATGAAAGGAAAGGCCAGAGTCTGGCTGTCATACTTCACATAAACACCTCCATGGTCATCTCTGCCTGCCAGTAAAGCTAGAAACTGGCGGGGAGTTCTAACAGCTTCAAAATACCAGACAGGCTGACGGAGTCGGGCTTTTCCTAGAAGAGGCCCGTACTCGCTCCCCTTCTCAAGATCAGGAGCCTGGGGGTTATTAACCTCTTCCCTACAACAGATGAAAGGAATGATGTTTGGGGCACTTCTTTCTGATCTGTTCTTTGGGTGGGTATGTATGGTTGAACTCGGGATCGGCTTAACAACTCCTCTGTGGTTGAAGCACCCAGCCAGGGCCTGTCCACAGTATTCTGTCCTCCAAGCACAGTCACCCATCGTTTGGTTTGCAAGGTCCCCCTGGCCATCGGCAGTGGATAGGGAGGTAGGGTTCCCAAATCTGTGAAGATTTGGGGGTGAAGCCTGGGGAGGACAGAGACCTCGGGGGGGGGGGGGCAATGCCATAGAACCCACCCTCCAAAACATCCTTTTTCTTCAAGGAAACTGATCCCGGTATTCCTGGGAATCCTCACCTGGAGAATGGTATTCCCATCTACCACTTTCTGAACCCAGCTGGTGGAAATGGGGGGGCATGAGGGGAAACTAGTCCATTCCGGCGCCACTTGATAGCTGAGAGACCCAGTAGTTCATTAGCTGTGTCCCCCCCCTCAAGCAGTTGATCAGATGCGTTGGTTGCAGAACTGTCCCTGATTTCCCACCCCTTTCCCCTTGTAGGTCACTAGCACGGGAACGCCCTGCTGAATAATAGGGATTCTCTGCAGACTCAACCTCATTATTTGAGAATTCTGCTGTCATTCCTTAACTTAGTGGGAAACCTTGCCTTTACAGCAGCGGGTAGGGCTTGCTCCTTCCAGATGGGCAGCTTCCACTGACCTGGCAGGGTGCTGTAGAGACAATGGCTCTTTGTGTGCTGACTGTTCGCAGCACGGCTGTGTGGTTTGCAATAGGGCTTCCCGGTGGTTTTCCATTTTATTTATTTGTTCATTAAATTTCTATACAGCCCTCCCCCAAGGGGCTCAGGGCGGTGAACAACAATAAATAACAATAAAACATATAAAATAGGTATTATAAAACAGCAGCAATTCAGTAATCCACTTAATAAAACAAGAACCATTATACATTATACATTTTGATTGGATTACCCCAGCCCCATTTTTCCTGCCTATCTAGGAAGCTGCTCATTGCCCTGGGGAAACTTGTATGTACTGATGGACCATTTCAGATTGGGGGAAATGGTGCTGGGAGGGGGCTCTCTCTCTCTCTCTCTTTCTCTCTCTCTCTCTCTCTGAGCTGCAGTCCTGCTCCTCATTAGATCAAGCCAAAACCAGATGGGGAGCCAGGGAAAGGTATGAAACAATAAGACAGGGGTCCCAAACTTTTTCAGCCCTTGGGCACCTTTGGAATCCTGGCACTTCAGCTTAACTTCAGTCAGTGAAGATCCTTGTGCTGTGGTAGCAGTTGCTGTCAAAGCAACGTATTTAAAAATTCGCATGGCCAGTCAAGTCTTCAAGGGTCAGTACAAAACCTTGATGGGCGAAATCCCTACCTGCCCACGCCCTCTTTTGAAAAACACTTGGCGGGTGCCGTGGTGCCCATGGGCACCATGTTGGAGTCCTCTGGATAAGATATGGGGATGAGGGTTTGGTTCCCCTCACCTGCCTGCATTGTCTGTTGTAGATCTGCCATTCAAATAGGAACAGGGCAGGGGCAGGAATATATAAATGGTTCCTGCCCCCCCACAGATCAAGTTTGGCTGTGGGAAAAAAGGAAAATCTGTGCAAAGAAAAAAATGCACTTTCCGGATGGCTGAACCCCGTCTGCTTTGAACGTAACTTCCCTGGACACAAACAGGTAGCAGAGAAGCTCCTTCATCTCTTAATTGGCTAATCTAGGTCATTCTTTTTGTTTACTCCAAATACAAAGTGAGCATCTCTTGTTTTCCTCCATCAGAGAGGGGAAGGTGTGGGTGAGGCATCTGTGTTGGGCCCTAAGAGGCCTCAGGTGGGTTGAAATACTTCCAACCCTGCTGCAAACTTCCCGTTCCATAATTACAGGCTCTCCAGTGGAGGCCCACAGGCTGGCCAAACAAAACCTGGGAGCCTTGTCAACAGTCCCCATGGCAACTGGCCTCGCCCTCCCATGCCTAGCAAGATCAGATCCTTCAACTGTAATTCTAAGGTTCTCTGTACGTGACGGGGGCGGGGGGTGGAGGACAGTGAGGAAGAGCAGAAGCCAGAACGTCTTGGTTCAGTTCTCAGTTCTGAAGAGAAACTGAGGTCCAGTACCAGGGCCGGATCTTGGGGGGCTGGGGGGGGGGCAGCTGCCCCAGGCGTGGGAAGAGAGGGTGCAGCAGCAGAAAGGGGGATGTGGCAAGGCTGGAGCTGAACCACTGGTCAGAGGCTCTGGGCCAAGGGCAGAGCGAGGGGGAACTGCACCCGGGGCATGCACATGCCCTGCGCCCCTGCCGTGGCAGTGCCCGCCCCCATTCCTCCACGCCCCTGCACTGGCGCATGCCCAGGTCATCACCCCCTGTCCCATTGATGCTACGCCACTGCTCTGGGCTGCTGTGCACCCAGCAGCTGAACATGCTGTCCTGCTGAGCATGTGAAATGGAGTGACAATCCCCCTCCCCCTTGTGGCCCGTGTATCTGGCGAGCAGCACAATGGGCCTACAACCTGGGTTGAGGTGCAGCTGGGCAGCCCAGTCTTGACCGTCACAGCCCCAGTGTCTCCAGCAGTTATGACCCAGCCCAACTTGTCTGGGGACTCCTCGGATGAGGACTCAGATGAGGGAGAGGGCACATCTTTGGCCCCAGAGTCCTACGTAAAGACCAGGCTCAGATCCTGCACCCAGTGGCATAGCACCCAGGGGTCAGTGTCTTGCACTGGGCGTGCGCTGGTGCGGGGTGTGGGGATTCCAGGGCCCCGGGCACAGTTCCCCCTCGCTACTGCTCTGCCTGTGCCTCTAGTTGTATCTGCAGGACCTGGCCCAGAGGCTCAGGCAGAACCTTCAGTAGTGCCTGCAGGACCAGGTCCAGAGGCTCAGAGCATGCAGGTTGGGAGCCACAGTCAGGCCCCAGCTCTGTAACTCCCCAGCCTCTGGTCACCGAACCAGGGAGGCCTTGCCAGCTCTCTCACCCCCTTTGTCTCCAGAGCCCCGGGAGCAACACCAGAGGAAGCTACGTGCCAGTTTGCAGGATGGAAGATGCAGTGGCAGGCTAGCAGCTCTGGGGCCAGCTGGTCTCAACGAGAAGTCTCTGAAGGAACCAGACTGAAGCAATGCAGCTGCGTGAGGTTTTGTACTGTGGGCGGGACATTTGGCATAGATGGGGTTGGAAGTCAAGCTGTGTTGTGGCAGCAATGTTGTGTTTGGGCTTGAAAGCCTCTGTTTGTGTTTCTGTGGCTTGAACCCGGTTTTGATCTAGCTTTGGACTTTGGACTCGGCTGTTACACCCTTCCGTAATTGATCCTTCAATTAAACTAAACTGCTGAACCGGCCATGAGCAGCCTCTGCCTCTGCTTGGTGAGGGTCTGCCAGCCCTGCTGTCCCCCACTTCTTAACTGGGGTCCAACTTCCTCCTGACTGGGGGTTACTTTAGTTTGCAGCCTGGGATGGGGGTAGGAGACAGTCAGGGTGCCTGAGGGAGGAAATAAGAGGTGACCCTTCTTTCGGGGAGGGGGGACGGGACGGGACGGTAGAAGAGGCTAGCCTGGTTTCTTTTAAAGGGTCATATTTCCTGTCTGCCTGCTGCATCCCACTTTCCTAGCCTTACTGCCTTTTCCAGTGCGAGGGTATTTCAGTGTAAACTTGAATGAAGGTCTCACCTACTAGAGTTCGATCCCAGATTTGTCATGGAGCCTGATTGAGAAAGCGGCGGCGGCGGCGCGAGCGGGGGGGGGGGGGGGGGGGTTAGGGGTAAGATTAGGTGATGGTTTATTCACGCACCTTGAAATCTGCCTTGCCCACCCCAGCTACGAAGTGGAAATTTGGGGGATTCTTGTGTGAGAATGAGATGGGTGGGGTGGGTGATTCAGACTAGATCTGTAGAAGACTTTTTCCCCTTTCATCCTTCATACCTTCAGCAGAACGATGAGACCTGAACATTTTTGCAGGGTGGGGGGCATTTTCTTCCCAGTAACCCTGCTTCATCATACTGTCTGATCGAAATCTGAACTGCAGGAACAGAACTGTTTTTCTATCATCTTTGTTCTCAAACTGGAGATGTCTGTTTCCATCACCAACCTACAGTTGAAACACCTTGTAGGTCTTTATCAGTGGGCTTTTCTAAATAATTTATTTAAAATGTTTTGCGGCAGGAAATGAAATGTTTCCTCCATGGAGTTCCACAAAACATTTTATTTTCCGAAATCCCCCTTTAAACGATTTTTGAGGCTGAAACATTTTCAAAATGTTTTCACTTGCTGCGTGTATCTCTTTAAAACATTTTAGAAGCCTCTCTGCCATCCCCGAACTTCCACCTGAGTACTATTTTGTGTGCTCATTCTCCACTCCCCCTCGCCTGTTTATTAGATGGTTCCTTTTATTTATTTGGGGGGTAGTCTTTGATGCATTGAGGATACGAGGCACGGAGAATCACAGCACAAGGATATGAAACATTGGAGCCTCGACTCTCCAATCATCTCAAAAAAGTGGGGAGGGACCACAGAGCATGAATCTTTTCCAGGGTGTGAGTGTGGACAAATGTTTTAGGAGATTTATGGGGAAAGGGCTATCCCAGGGGTCTGCAACCTGCGGCTCTGCAGATGTTCATGGACTACAATTCCCATCAGTCCCTACCAGCATGGCCAATTGGCTATGCTGGCAGGGGCTGATGGGAATTGTGGTCCATGAACATCTGCAGAGCCACAGGTTGCAGACCCCTGGGCTATACTTTTAAAATATTGCCCTTCCTCCTAGGAGTTCAAGGTGGCATTTTTCATTCTTCCCTTCTCCATTCCATCCTGTCAGGTAGGTTTGGTTGAGAATATGGGTTGCTCAAGGTCACCCAGCAAGCTCCCATGGTGGAATAGGGACCTGAAACTGGGACTTCCAGATCCAAGTCCAGTATTATGCCACTACCCTATTCTGGAAGGTAAAAATCTGAATCAACTTGCCATTATTATTATTGACATAAGATATACGAACATCAAAGCTCTATTGGATCAGACCAGTGATTGATCCAGTCCAGCGTGCTATCTCACATTGTAGCCAAACATTTCCTGTGGAGGTCAAACAACAGGGCATACAGGCTGAGAATAAAGACTTTGAATCTATTTTCTTTGTTTGGGTAGTGGGCTTCCTTGGTTGGAGTTTAAATTTATTCCATCATAATGAATTCTCTTCCACATTTTCATCTTACTGGGATACTTAGTGGCTTGAGCTTGCAAATGCTCTGGCTTCATGCGCTCCTCTCCCTTCCAGCATTCTTGCCATGGAATGCCTTCCATCGTGCCTCTGTTCATTAAAAGTCTGTCTTTATACCATCTAACATATTTGTCTGGCTGTGAACTCCCTTGGCTCCTGACAACAAAAGGAATTCTAGGAGGAATTCATAGATATTAGATGGATAAGGTAATGTAAAAGTATAATTATTCATTAACAATTCATAGAAGTCAACATAATTTATTCTATTGTTTAAAAGAGTTGTTGATATAATTTAAATTAGAGTTGTTGATATAATTTAAATTTAAATTAAGAGTTGTTGGTATATTATAAATATTATTTCTAAGCAGAGCTGCACTTTTCCAGCCCTACTGACTTCAACACAGCGGGGAACTCTGCTTAGGATTGTACTACCAAAGGCACATCCATCCTGGACGGTGGAGTCAGATCCTTTTATTGAAGCTGCGCATTTCACGGTTGCTTTTGCTTTGCTTTGCAGGCTAAAAGTCTGTTTTGTAAGCATTAACAGACGTATTTGGATTCTGGCCATTGCCTGTACTTTCCCCCTGTACTTTCCCCCTGTACTTTAAACAGAAGTTGGAGAAAAGAATGGTAGAAGGAGTCCTCCTATTATTATCTTGGCATGCTGAGGGAATTGTAGCTAATTTAAATTTTGAAGGTCTTTAATGTATTTGAGTGTATGTTCTTATGGTTTATTTCTTAAACTGTTGACCAATGTATGTTATGTTTGTTGTTAGCTGCCTTGAGCCCAGCTTGTGCCAAGGTATAAATTTAATAAAATAGAGTTTGGGAGACAGATTGTTAGACAAATAAAAAATGTGTCTATAATATGGGTCATTTTTTTTACTTTTGTCCGCCATTCCAAAAAAAAAAAAAAGTAGTTCAGGCCCTGCTCAGTGTTAAACCTACCCTTTTAAAGGTCTATTCCATAGTAACTCCTTCCCCTGTTCCCTAAATAACAGGGTTGCCACCAGTGTTTCTCAACCTCCCTAATGCCACGAGCCTTTAATACAGTCCCTCATGTTGTGGTGACCCCCAACCCTAACATTTATCCATTTTACAGATGGAGAAAACACTGATGTAGAGAGTCTTAGGTTATGACCCACAGGTTGAGAATCGCTGATAAACCTCCAGGTGGTGGCTGGAGATCTCCTAGGATTACTACTGATCTCCAAGTGACAGAGGTCAGTTTATCTGGAGAAAACTGCCACTTTGGAAGGTGGACGGCCTGGCATTATACATTATGGAAGTCCCTGCCCTTTTCAAACCCTGACTTCTTTAGGGTCCCCCCACCCAAATATCCAGGTGTTGCCCAACCCAGAGCCAGCAATTCTACTAAATCAGGGGTGTCCAACTCTGGCGTTTCAGATGTTCATGGACTACAATTCCCAACTGGCCATGCCAGCAGGGGCTGATGGGAATTGTAGTCCATGAACATCTGAAGCGCCAGAGTTGGACACCTCTGTACTAAAAAAACAGGGTGAGAGAAAGGAGCTGAACTAGGGAAAACTGGGAGGGTGGGACTCAGTTTCCTCCTCACTCAGATCCTGCGACCCCAGAGTTCTGGGATGGGAGGAGTAGAAATGTGGTTCCCACCTCCAGGTTCTCTAGCATACTCTGGTGCCTCTGTGCTGGTATCACAATGAATTAGCAGAGTAAATAATAGGGCAGAGATGCAAGTGTGTTGTTTTGTAGAGCTTTACTACATAACAAAGTAAAGGTACACTAAAGATAGGAACAGTAAACTCTATCTATGTAAGCGCTCAGCCTTGGTGTCTGTGCAGTCTATCTGTGCCTCTGTCTCCTCTTTTGCTGAAGAAGAAGCAGAGAGATCTTCCCAGAAACTCATATGATTCTAGGCATGTGACTTCAGTATTCTATCTACTTACTACAACAGTTAACTCTCGCTTGACTGAATGAAGCAGGCACTTGGAAAATCCTAACACTCTGGACATCTGACGGCCTCATAATCTGCCTCCAGGACCGATTGTGCTGTGTCAGCCCTTGGCTAAGTATTTGAATAAGGCGACAGATGGCTCCATTGGCCCTATCCCATCAACCTTCTCTGAGCAAAGTCTAATGTCTGCATCTTGCACCTGATGGATATATGGCACAGGTAGCCTGGCTGAGGTGGAGGGGGCGATCCATCGAATGGCCAACCTCCAGATTTCCTGGGATTACAACTGATCTCCAGGCAACAGAGATCAGTCCACCTGGAGAACATGGCCACCAAGGAAGGCAAACTCTATGGCATTATACCCCATTGAAGTCCCTCCCCTCCCCAAACCCCGCCCTCCTCAGGCTCCACCCCCAAAATGTCCAGATATTTCCCAGCCCAGAGCTGGCAACCCTACAATCTAACCCAACAACCCCCCACCCCTGACCTGAAAGCTTTGCAAAATTTAAGTCCTTTTAATTGATCATGTGTTTCTTATGCTCCAGCATGAAACCTGCCCCCCATGGAAAAAAAATGCCAAGGCTAAGCCTTGCTGAGCGTGATTTCAGACACCTTGACCCAATCTCTGCCCGCCAAATACAAATGAACGCACTTACGTGAGAGCCGCCTTCTCGCTGCGAACCTGAACCCAGGGAGGAGTTGCTAAGGATGGGCGAATTGGAGGGGCTGCAAAGCTCTGGGAAGGGGTTTGGAATGGAGGGCAGGGACAAGGCCCGGGGCTCCTCCTCCTCCTTTGGTTTCCTAGGGGAAAAGAAGAAGGACGTTTGGGAAGGTCATCAGACAGTACATGGGGGCCGCAGACCTGGAATGGTGGAATTACTAGGTTAGAACGTCAGGAAACAGGACATTTATACTAGAGATTCAGTGCTGTGCATCCTCCACTCTAACAGTACTAAATATTCCGTGGCCAATTCTGTATCCTGCCCCCTCCCGCCCACACCAAAGAACTGAATTTAGGATTTTTTAGGATATCTAGCAGGAACTGTACTTGCAGTGTAGGTGGGGTGGGTTTTAGTCCTAGGTCCTTTAAACTGTAGTGTTTGGTTAGGATGTTGCCATCTGAGTCCTTTCTAAGTTGTTATTACTTGATTATCTATAATGATGATGTTATTCATGTTTGATGTTATTAATTTTGATGTTAGGAAATATTTATTATAGTGGCTAGGATGGGATGATATTATGATGGTATGCTGTTATATTGGCTACATTATGAGCATTGTTGACAGTGATGTGTTATATTGTTGTTATGGATATTATGCTTACTAGTACTGTTTACTATGCTTATTATTCATTTTATATTGTTGTAAACGCCCTGAGCCCTCCGGGGAAAAGTGATATAGAAATTAAAAATTCAATTCAATTCAAAGGAATCCTATGATTTAAAAAATCACATAATTTTGCTGCATTTTCCGTATTTTGCACTACTTATTCTGGTTTTGCTAGTCCGGGGGCGGGGAGGGAGGGAATGCTCACACTCAGCCATTAGAAATCTCATTCGGTTGACTCTCTGAGATTCCAGCAAGCGTGGCCCACCCCCTGAAAAGCATGCCTTTGCAATAATAGCGTCCAAAAAACTCGCTTTTAAAGATCAGCCCAGAGTTTCCCAAGCAGTTGAATGGTGCACTAAAGGTCTTCTGCACTTTGCTGCCGCAAAGGCACGTCATGCATGCCTGCCTGTCTGTGGCTGAATATGTGGCTGGACATTTCAGATAAATTCAGCTCTGCCGTTTGCTTGCAGAGGCCAAAGGTGTTCTTGGCCACCACCACACTTGGCAACCTTACTCTGTCCCATCTTGCCCTAATGCTGTGAGCTAACCATTACCATAATCCCCTTTGCCTTTTCTTCCTGATGCATATCTATGCAGGGAATCAAAAGAAGAAGAGTTTGGATTTATATTCCGCCTTTCTCTCCCGTAAGGAATCTCAAAGCAGCTTACAAAGTCCTTCCCTTCCCTGTCCCCGCAACAGACATTGTAAGGTAGGCAGGGTTGAGAGCGTTCGGAGAGAACTGTGACTAGGGAAACACAACGGGTTCCCCAGATGAGAGTCTGCTGCTCATGTGAAGGTGTGGGGAATCAAACTCGGTCCTCCAGATTAGAGTCCACCGGTCTTAACCATTACACCACGCTGGCTCTCAAGTCTGAAATCACCCAGGATGGGCGTGGAGCAGGGAGAGAGTAAAATGGAGCTCCAGAAGCAGCCACAAAGGAAAACGAGCCACGACTCTGGAAGGCAATCTGCACCTGGAAAACTGTGGTGGAGGGAAAGAGTTAACTACCACCACCACCGCCCCCAGCCAATCCTAAAATGGCAATAATCTCTCCCTGAATCTTGTTTGGCACTTCATAGTGAAGCAGCTGGGATCCCTGATATCTTGCAAACAGATATGGATCAGGCCAGCTCGGGGATAGAATGAAGTCGGGTGTTTTCTACCGATGGATGAATCCTCCCTCCTCCAGTCTATTCCACCATCTTTATCAAAGCTCTTTTTCTTCCCCACAAATTCCTCTGGCATTTGACCTCAGAAGGAGTCACCAACTGGCAATGGATCTGGCTGGAAGCAGCATTCTGCAAGGGCTCCACCACACATGACTGGATTCAGATGTCTGCATTGGGGCCTTCCTCTTAAGCAGCCCAAGAGCTGCAAACTCATTCAGGAATCTTCCTATTCTAAAAGGGAAATGAATACAGTTCCTGCGAGGAGCAATTTCCTCCGTGGATTGAGGGGAAAGCGGGGTAAAAATTCAACCTTCATGATCTACGTCCTGGCTCTGCCCTGGCATGGAACCCATATGAGCCACGATACAAACAAAGCCCCTCTGTGACAATTGTTCCCCACATTTTCCTCTGAAGCAGAAGAGGCCTCCTCTTCCATGCAGGCAGTGGCCAGCAACACCCACCCTGTTTTGCCCCATCCCCACATACCTGTGGCTTTGGATGAGCAGGGGCTGAGAACGCTTGACAGTGTCGGCCGCTGTCAGAAGACTGGCCTCCTCGCCGTTGGAAAGGGTCCTGAGACTATCAGATTCGGGGCCCTCCTCATAAACGTTGTCCAAGGTGCTGTGAACGTTGTTTTGGAGAGTGCCCAGGTCCATGTCATTATCTGTGACAAAGGAGGAGAGAATGGGGAAGGTTATTTCCCCCCAACCATTACCTTGCCTGTTTTCCCACACCCAACAAACAACTTGTTTCACCCCAGCAGGAATGCGAAATCAAAGTCTGTGTCTAGGGATGCTGGTTCCTCTGGAGAAAATGGCGGCTACGGCATTGTAATCAACTAGGGTTCCTGCCCTCTCCAGGCACCACCCCTAAATCTTCAGGAGTTTCTCTGCCTGGCCAACCCTACCCCCTCCCCATCCTCTGCCTTGGGGTGGGGGGGTGGGAACCTGGCAGCTCTTTCTGTGTCTCTCATGTGCAACATCTGCCAGTGAAATAGCTGAGACTTCTGGATCATTGAAGGCAGCTATGGTGATTGCTGCCTTTTTCAGACCCTTTAAAAATGTAAACATTGTTTTAATGTTCTATTGCAGTGGTGCCAAACCTATGGCACGCCAGATGTTCATGGACATTAAAGCCAATGGTTTTCTTTTTTAAAAAAGAACACTATAGAGAAGACTTTCCAATTAACATAACCCCTGGGCCAAAGTTCTACTGGTGCTGGCATGTGCAGACTTGACCTGATCAAGTCAATCATCGATTTAAGACACTAAAAGCCCCATTCAACCAAATCAATGAGTAACCATGCGGTATGTAACAACTCCTATTTCTTAACCAAAGCCAATATTTTAGATTGTGTGGGATGATTAACCAGATGTGGCCAAGCTCTTTGAGGAAAAGCTGAGGGATTTGGGAAGGTTCAGTCCATGTGCGCCACATTCCCCACTCATCAGAAACGACATCCTGAATTTGTTTCGCAACACGACCAATATTTGGCTAAGGGCATTCAGCTTTGGCAACTCAGCCACCCGCAACGGGAACCCTCCTGGCAGGCACTGGCACCGTTTTGTGAGAATTCTGCCTTTGCTGCGTGCGAACAGCTCTGGAACGCATGAACATATTCCCTCACAAATCTGGTGTTCTGCTCATGTGTACCGAAACTATACGCAAGTGGGAAATATATATGGTGCTTTGGGGGATGATATATCCACAGGGGGATGGAGATCTACAGAACTACAGCTCCATACTACAGTTCCCCTGGAGAAAATGGATGCTTTGGAAGGAGGAGGAGGAGGAGGAGAAGAAGAGAGTTGGATTTATATCCCCCTTTCTCGCTTGCAAGGAGACTCAAAGGGCTTACAAACTCCTTACCCTTCCCCCCTCACAACAACACCTTGTGAGGTGGGTGGGGCTGAGAGAGCTCCAAAGAACTGTGACTCGCCCAAGGTCACCTAGCTGGCATGTATTGGAGTGGACAGGCTAATCTAGTTCACCAGATAAGCCTCAACAGCTCAACTGGCAGAGCGGGAATCAAACCCGGTTCTCCAGATTAGAGTGCACCTGCTCTTAACCACTATACCATGCTGGGTCTCTGTGGCCTTGTACCCCACTGAGGTCCTCGCCCTCCCCAGGCTGCATCCTCAAATGTCCAGGAGTTTCTCAGCTTGGATCTGGCAACCCTACCTACCCCGCACTGGCAACACTGGTGACCACACATATTGGTAGGATCACATGTGATGAGCTCTCACACACTGCCTGACTGGAGTGCCAAAATCTAATGTCTGAAAAGGACTAAAGGCTCTTCTAGCCTCTTAAAGATTAACAGATTAAACTGCAGCATTCAGCTTTCTTAGGCAAGAATGTGTCCATGCTAAGACGGTCATCTCATTAAAGAAATCTAATTTAATGAATCATGTTATTATAGGGACAGAACGTGAAGAAAAGTATCCTTCCTTTCTTTTGAGAAAATGTTGTTACCGGAGATCCCACCCTAGCAGAAGCAGCTCCAGTTGTGTGAGAGGAGGGGAGGCATACGTCTCTTGGCACCCGTCTTGCATGAAACGTGATTTCAAAAGTCTGCTGCCCCTTTTACGTCAATCAAGTGATCTCAGTCAGGGAACTGTCACCAATCAGTCCACTAAATAGCTCTGGGGATTATTCTGCAAAGGGGGATTTGAAACAGTAACTGGAAACAGATACCCTGTAGGAGTCGGTCAAGCAAAATAAATTGTATGCAGCTGACTTCGGCGTAGTCAGACCTTTCAGCCAGTCAGAATAGACAAGACTGTTGCAGATAGACCAAAGGTCTGACTCTGCTGAAGTCAGCTGCATACAATTTATTTTGCTTGACCAGCTCCTACAGGCCTTGACCATCTGCCTGACCCCTTTTTACTGGAGATACTGGGAATTTTAAAAAATATATATTTTTAATTTTCTCACACATAAAACAAAGAGTACAGACCAAAAAACAAACGAACAAAACCCACTACCCGTCATATGCCGACTTTCAGCTCTCTCATTTTTGATTAAAAGTTATCTCTAGGTTCATGCATATATAGCTAAGACATTAATTTAGCAGTTATTTCTTAAGTGCATTCTAATGGTTACAATCTACTGTTTTCTTTTAGATTTCAAACCCTGCCACTGCTTCCCTATTTGAACAGGTTTTCAAAAGGTATTCTGTAAAAGATTTCCAGTTTTCTAAAAAATTGTCCAAACTATCGTCTTTTAATAATGTCGTCAACATTGCCATTTCTGAATATTCCGTAACTTTCGGTATCCAGTTCTCTTTTGTTGGGATCTTATTGTCTCTCCATTTTTGCGCATATAAACTTCTTGCTGCAGTCGTCATATGCATAAACTATATCACTTAGAAAATTCCTCTCCCATGATTCCTTGGAGATACTGGGAATTGAACCTGGGAATTTCTGAATGCTGAACAGATGCTGCAGGAGAGAATGCTGCTAGAACATGGCCATACAGCCCGGAAAACACACAGCACCCAAGATGCTGTTAAAACTGCCCGGTCCCTTCTGGCCACCAGCAGAGGATGAGGAGAGTAAGGTGTTTTCCAAACGGACCATCTAACCTGAGATAAGGAGGTGAAACATCCCGGTTTGGCCATGACTTCCAAATGGCTTCCAGGCCTAACTCGGGCCTGCCCCGCAAGATTTTCCTTACCCTGGGGTTTTAAAAAACGCGATAAATTGGCAGTTCTTTTTTTTTAAAAAAACACACTGCAAGAGATGGACCGGTTTATTTTTCCCACCTCACTGCCTGCAGCCAATTAGAACATTGGAAAAATGGGACAGTTTGCACATGCGAGGCAACGTTGGTGAGGAAAATGAAACTGAACCGGTGCAGTGCATAATCACCTGGAATTCTTCCTCCCGGCATGAACGCACTGACGGGCAGCCCTGTGGAGGGAGAAACCGAGATACAAACATCCCAGTATGTATGATCCCGGTTTCCCCCCGGGATATTATGTCCATTTGGAAAACGCCTAAGATTGCCAGATCCAGGTTGGGAAACTCCTGGAGATTTGGAGGTGGGACCTGAGGAGGTCATCAACCTCAGTGGGATACAATGCCAAATATTCCGCACTTCAAAGCACCCATTTTCTCCATGGATGTAATTTGGGGGGGGGGGGGAATTCCCAGGTCTCACCTGGGAGCTGGCATACCTAGATGCTCTATCTCTGAGCCTGGACCCCTCTATATAGTTATGCAGGATGAACGACCTGATAGATATGAATTCGTCAAAGCACTGGCAGTCTTGCAGTCTTGGATCCAATTTGCATGAAACCACGTGCAAGTCTATCTTCTGAACCAGCCTTGCTTTTTTCCATTCAAATCGTAATCCACAATAAAGGTGTCAGCCTTTCAGATGCAATCGGGCAAACGGGTGGTTCACTGTCACCTTTCCACCCTGTCACCAGCTTCCAGTGTGACTCAGGCCGGAGTTTTCAAATTCTCAGCAACAACAACAACAAAAATCTTCCAATGGGGTTTCGTGTACACACACCCTCCACCTGCTCTTCTGCATTCATTGAGCTGCCTTTTGTTTTTGTTATGAGAACTAGGTGAAGTGACTCAGAATTTCTCTCTGGGTCAGAGCCATGATGAAATCCCAGGTCACCAAGCAGTTTCAGTGGAATGCATAAAGGAACTATCAGAAAGTCACACTTCAAATATGTCCCGGAGGGAACAGGATAACCACAGTGTTGGCCTGCTGCTCTACTACCTTTGTGAAAGTAAGCCAAAGGATATATATAGGCAGTGCCAGCTAAAGAATATCAAAACGAGGAGCAAAGGAATTGTGCAAACCATAATATGGATTTGTCCCAAGTCCTTCTTCTGTGTCAGCTATTTCTTTGGAAAGGGGAATCTGGGTGTCAAATCTTCTAGGTTCTATGGTCCCGCATGCTCTCCGCATATTCACAGGCACTGTGAGGGCTCTCCCCACCCCTCTCCTCCCATCCCTTTACAAAGCCAGGATTCAGCTTTGCAAACAGAGGGGGAATGCTTGTGGAGAGAACGGGATCCATCTTTCCAAAGGTGGGGGACTTTGACCAACCTATGGCAACATCCCTATATGGAATGCTGGAAGGGAAATGAGAGAATACAAGGAATGCAACAGAATATATGAAAAGCAAAAGATCATAATCAGAAAAGACGTTGCACACTTATTCTGCTATCGGCAATTTTTATGTATATAAATGCAATGTGTGGAAACGTATATATACTCTATATTACCTCCACCTATAAACCACTCTATAGCGTATAACACAAAATACAAATACCAAATAAATAAATAAACACAATTTATTATAAATAAATAAACACAATCCTCCAACAATATCAGCTTAATGTATATCTGTTCATAACCCAGTTGGTCTGGTCACACAATTTCACTCCGTGATCATGTCAAAAGTTCCTAGCGGCTACTTCCCAGTATGTGTGTATGTGATGACACGCGTAATAAGCCACACCTGGTAGGCTCTTGGAAGTCACAAGTTAACCTTGGATGTTGAAGTTGCTGGAAGTGCTTTTCCAGTCTTGCTGAACTGCCGGGAGCTTCCACACACCACATGGGGGAATTTCCTTGGAACGCCGGCCGCACAGATTATACACTTGAAGGAAGACTGGAGTACCAGGTGCGGCTTATTACGTGTGTTTGTTGGGACTGTTGTGTCAATGCAAATCAAACTTGGATTATGTCACAAATCTGTTGAGTAACTGAACATCTGCCCCGAAGGGAAGATGGGCTTGCCACGAGGAGAAACCCTATGCACAAATGCCCTTAATTTATAATACTTTCGCCAGCCTGGAGATTCCCTGGAATGACAGCTCATCTCCAGACTTCGGAAGAAGGACTCTATGAGGTCCCTGCCCCCCTCCCCACATTCCATCCCCAAATCTCCAGAAGTTTCCTAGTCTAGATCTGGCCAACTCATTTCCCCATCCCCTGATGGCGGCCAGGGAGGACTGGGGAGCCCGAGCACCGCCCCATACCCTTCCAAGACTATTTCCTCAGCCATAAGGACTGGAAACTTAGTTGGATAGATTCAGTTCCCAATCCCAAATTCAGCACGTGCAGAAGCAAGGAATACCCACAGCCTTGCATGTGAGCAAACGAAAGTGGCAAATCCTATTAGGTGGCACGAGGCGTTTGTGGCACCATTAACAGCCTGAAACCAAAGACAAAACAAGCACTCAACACTTTTGATTCACAACTCCCTTCTTGCTAACCTGGAGGCAGTTATTACTCACTGCAGGGGAATAAATGAGGGCCTGTTTACAATCTTGGCCTTCACAAGGACAGAGGTTACTGGAGGAGATGCCACGTGGGACCGAGGGATCCCCGGGACATACTGCTCATCTCCAGGCTACAGAGATCAGAATGCTTTGAAGGGCAGACTCTGTGGCAAGGGTGTCCAACTCTGGCACCCCAGATGTTCATGGACTATGATTCCCATTAGCCCCTGCCAGCATGGCGCCAGAGTTGGACACCCCTGCTCTAAGGCACTGTCCTTCACTGAGCTCTCTGTCCTCCCCAAACCCCATCCCCAAATCTCCAGGAGTTTCCCAACCTGGATTTGGCAATTCTACCTCCCTCCCATCCCCTGCCAGTTGCCAGGGGTACCCAGCAACCTCCCTTTCCCCTCATCTTTGCAGGGACAGCTTCCAGTTCATTCCTTTGGCCTCGGTTGAGACGGCATCATGTGAAATCCCTTCGAGACAGAAGTGCCCCTGACCCAGGGAAGATCATGCGCAGCCAGGACATCCTGATATCTTGTCCCGGAGCATATAATAGCATTCATTGCTATGGGCAACTAGCTGGGGAGCGGGACTGCAGCGAAAGCTATTAACATTGACTACTGTAGCAGACCCTTCAGCAACAAGGCATTCTGGCACGTAGGCAAAAGGCACGGTTGACTAGTGGTTACAGTGTAAAACTAACAGCACCATCCAAAAGTGGGGGGCAATCCACTGGTGGAGCGGTGTGGGGCCATGCTGGCAGATTTGCCCCGGTGGAGGTGGGTGGCCGCCACAGCCCTCCCCAGCGGTGGGAAATGGCTCTGAATGCTACAACAGCGTTCTTGGGGGCCCCTCCCTGCACTAGCATAGAGGGGCAGTCTGGGGGTGTGGCTGGAGGAGGAGCCAATGTGAGTTGGCTTCCTCCCAGCCACTGACCCTATTGTGCGGTCAAGTGGGGCTTTGAACACCGCCAGAAAGGTGACGTAACCTGAATGGGGGCTTCCTGGAGGCCAGAGGCTTTCCCCCATTTTTCCATGTCACCAGGTAAGCTCCTTGGGGGTGGCGGGCTGGGGTGGCCGTGGTGCTGCTGCCGGGTGCCCAGCCTGTGGGATGGGACTGCCTGGCTGATTGTGCGCATCGGCCTCCTTCGCGGTCAGCGTACATTCCCTTTGGTTGGATTCTTGGTTACGCACACACTTTCCCCTCTTCAGAACTCAACTGTGCTTTCAGGTCAAACAGTCCTGCAGTTTCTGGGATTGGTTAAAGTGTGACTTTCAGGGGAAAGTGAAGGGAGGTTGAGGGGAATCAACCTGTGTTTGCTTCCTTTGGGTTTCCCCACTCTTTCCAGCTTTCCCTGCCCACGCTAAAGCAGTTTCTCCCAATCAGACAGAACAAGAAAGTGGGGGGCAGGGCAAATGGCGGATCTCAGGGATAGAGCGAGGGGGAACGGTGCCTGAGCATGCATGCACCCTGCGCCCCTGCCACGCCCTGGAACACCCATGCACTGGCACACGCCCGGAGCATCTCCCCCCCCCCCCCCCCGCATTGGAGCTACACCACTGGCGAATCTGCTCTGCTGTGGACACTTTGCAGCAAGAGAAACCCATTCAAACAGAAAACCACGGGAAACCCCACTGCAAATCACACAGCTGCAAGGTAAGCCCAGAATGCACAAAGGCCCTAAGATCTGGCAGTTCAGGGTCCAAATCTCCACTTTTCCATAGACTCTCACTAGGCCGCTTGGAGTCGATCACTTTCTCTCAACCTAACCTCCCTCACAGGGTTGCGGTAAGGATGTAACAGAGAGGGCGGGAGAACCACCGCACAAGCTGCTTTGGGTCTCAGTATGCTGAGGCCCAGTGCTAGAGATCTACAAACTCAAATAGAATAATGAATCAGGGGGGGGGAACAAAAATATGTATATTAACTTTTAAAACTTAAAAAAATATATTTTAAATGAGACATATTTGGGAGGGGGTTTGTTGTAACGGTTTCATAATACACTGCATCGTGTATGTTT
Organism: Sphaerodactylus townsendi; assembly: GCF_021028975.2. NCBI lineage: Eukaryota > Metazoa > Chordata > Lepidosauria > Squamata > Sphaerodactylidae > Sphaerodactylus > Sphaerodactylus townsendi. The sequence goes on along the minus strand of NC_059439.1, from coordinate 6,726,003 downwards.
CAAGTTGGCCACCTTGGCAGCTCCTGTTAGGACAGAAAGGTGGGACATCTATTTTTGTAAATAATACTAATAAAATACGGAAAATTTCAAGAAATATGTTATTGTTTAAACGTGACTAATTGATAATGCTGCTAATTGGACCCACTCTGACCTATGGCATTGTTTTTTGGATCTGTCAAGTTCAGGGGTCTGCAACCTGTGGCTCTCCAGATGTTCATGCTGGCAGGGGCTGATGGGAATTGTAGTCCACGAACATCTGGAGAGCCACAGGTTACAGACCTCTGGTCAAGTTAATGGGAGCCCTACCATGGAAATAGCTGCTGAAGTTCTGGGAGCATTCAAGCTTCTGATGGCCTTTCTCCAACCCACCCAGGGCTAGTTTTCTACCATCTTTATTATTATTATTATTATTATTATTATTATTATTATTATTATTATTATTATTATTATTATTATTATTATTATTATTAAATATCACAGCTGCCAATTCTTTCATTGCAACTCAAGCCTCACTCAGAGGCCTAGGATGTTGTAATGTATCGGCGTAGTATTCATGCAGATCCCAGCAGGGCTGCCTTCTGAATCTGACAGATGTTGATTTTGTCAATTTGAAGATATTTCAAGTGTTGTTGTTGTTGCTATTATTATTATCATCTTCTTCCTCCTCCTCCACCTCATTTTTATAGATGCCAAGATGGCCTTTGCAGACAATTACTGCAATCAGCCAGGCATGACTCACCAATCCACTGGACCAGTTTCAGCCGGCTTATCAAAAAAAAATTGCATGGGGAAGTCAACTCCCTTGTCAACGGTGAACAAATGGGCTCGATGAATGCCAAAGCAACAAACCTGCGTCTGACAACCAAGCAGTCCCTTTCTGCCATGCTGATCTCCTGGCACCAGCTGGTCCCTCGTCTGGAGCAAACACATGAGGATCTCCCACACGCTTCCTCACTGGATCCAAACAAAGCCATGAGTCAAAACACAGGCTGGTGACTCAACTCCGACACCCCACCCGTCCTGCTGGCCTGAGCATGTTCTGACTCCAGTACACCTTCACCCTTCTGTCTCCACAGACTCCTACGACTCTTTTCCCCTTCCTGCTCAGAGGGCTGCAGGGAACGCAGGGCCAGTTTGACTCGCTCACCTTGCCTCTGGGGCAGTGGCTGCCAGTATGCCCAGACTTGGTGCCTCTGACCAGCCAGAGCGAGAGACACTGGCATGATTCACCTGTCTGGCACGAGAGACATCTGCCCCGCCTATCAACTCACCTGAGCAGCCGCTGAAATGTCCCCAGCAGGAATTCCTACATTGTTTTTGTGTGTGTGCTGTCAAGTCACAGCTGACTTATGGCAACTCCGTAGGGTTTTCAAGGCAAGAGACGTGCAGAAATGGTTTGCTGTTGCCTGCCTCTGCATCCCATCCCTGGTAGTCCTCGGAGGTCGCCTGCCCAAATTCTAACCCGGGCCAACCTTGCTTAGCTTCTATGATCAGACGAGATCCAGTTGGTCTGGGGCTGTCAATGTCAGGGCAGATCTTCTATTACCAGGAATACCATATCTTGTTGGGGCAAGCAAATAAATTATGCTCACCCCTTTCTGTCGGAATAGTACCGGAACAGGGGCACATAGTCAAATATCTGAACCCCAACAGAGATGGATTATAACAAGGGCCAGATGCAATACTTTTCCATCTGCCATTACGAAGGGTCACTACTTATCTATCCCTCTCCAGGATCGGGATTGTCCACACTGTAAAAACCAAGTGGAGACTCTTGCTCACATTATACTCGACTGCCCAAGATATGAGGAATTTCTCTACTCGGCTGGCCCTAGACAAACCTGAAAGAGACTCTGGCAGTTCTGCTGTGGAGCTTCTGTTAAACAATACAGATGTTGTGCTCTTGGAAAAAGTAGCAAAATTTCTTTTATGAGTGACAGAACTTTCTAAGTAATGTCCAATGCTAGATACAGTTTCTTTGTGTTTTGAATGTATTCTTGTTTTGTACTTCACAAATGTCTGGTAATGCTTTAGAGCCTATTTTATATGCCTAATAAAGGTTGTTGTTGTTGTTGTTACTCAAGTGTACAAAAACAAGAAATTCTATGGCAGGGGTGTCCAACTCTGGCCCTCCAGATGTTTACGGACCATGATTCCCATCAGCCCCTGCCAACATGGCCAATTGGCTGTGCTGGCAGGGATTAATGGGAATTGTAGTCTGTGAACATCTGGAGGGCCAGAGTTGGACACCTCTGCCCTACGGCATGCAACCATGTAGCGCAGCATTCTGTTCCCCGCAATAGCCAGTACAATTCTGCTAGGAAGCCCACAAGCAGGGCATGACTGCAACAACTCCGACAGTTTTCAGCCACCACCAACTGACTACCAGAGAAAACTGCCTTTGAATCTGGAGGTCCACTTAACTTTCAGGGGTAGGAGCAATTCAGGGGGGAAACGATGTCAATCGTATAAAGGTGGCATTATTAGTGGAGCAAACAAACAAAATAAAGCTATCCTCCATTAATCTGACTCACACACTCAGAGGTATATCGGGGGGAATGGTGCCCGGGGGCAACATTGTCCCGGGTGCCCCTCCCCCCACACCCACTGGAGATGTGGGGGGCAGCCTGGCAGCTTTTGCCGGCCTGACCACCTCTATTGGAGACCAGGCTCCTAGGGAGGTGGGGGGAGCAACCCAGCAGTAGCCTGCCATGGGCCTGCCCACGCTCCTCAACTCGAGGGGCACCCGGCGGGCCCACAGCAGGCTTCAGTGTGTGTTTGTGTGGGGCCTACACGACTTACTAAGTGATGCATGGGGGAACCCATGGGGGGCCCATATGACCTACCGGGTGGTGCCCGGGGACAGGGGATACCCCCTGTCCCTCTGGCAGGTACACCCCTGCACACAGCCCCTCTTTAAAGTCATCTTTACCAGTAGTTGTTGGTGTATCTTGGGGCAGAGAATGTTTGGAATATGAAAGTGAAGAAGTATGGTGTTTTCTTGAACCTGGCACCCCATCAGCCCACTGCCTTGAGCATCAGGGCCAGCCTCAATGGCAACCTGGGACACGCTCTGGAACAGCCGTATTATCAAATTTGAATTGAACTGCCCAGCTCCCATGCAAATCCCCCCCGAGAAAAAGGGGATGCCCTAAGATCGGCAGGCATTGAACAAGACTGGAAAAGTTGTGCACAGAATTCATAATGACAAGCGGAAGCACCAGCTGTCATGGGAAGGAATGCCAGTTGCCCCAAACGCTGCCACTTGGCCACTGGGCAACCACAGTATTTCCACAACAAAATAATCCACTTTCCTCAGGCTCCACCCCCAAAATCTCCAGGTGTATCCCAACACAGGGTTGGCAAGTCTACCAGTGCTCCATCTAGTCCAGCATCCTGTTTTACACAGAGCCCAAACCGCTTTCCCAGCGGGCCAACAAACAAAGCGCAAAAGCCCCAGGCGTTCTCAAATGTTGCCTTCTGACTGTGATGTCCTGAGATTTACTGCCTCTGGAGGTGAAGAATTCTCTTTACTTACTCTGGCAGGCAGTCACGTTTTCCTCCATGAATCCAACTTCCTTTTAAAGAATCAACTGGATTCCTATTTCATAACTTATCGAATATTAAATACGTTCTTTGGTCTGTACTGAATCTGTCACCCATCAACTTTACCAGATGCCAACAAATTCTCGTATTATGAGAGGGAGAAGATTCTTTCCACCTCCTCCACCCCATGTAGGTCTCTACTATGTCCCTTCTTTAGTAATCCAAAGCTTTGAAGATTCTCAGCTGATGATCTAAACCAGGGATCCCCAACATTTTTAAGCCTTTGAAATTGTGACACAGGGCGGAAGGCGGAACCACAAAATGCTTGCCATACACATATCTGGAGGAAGTCCAAGTGCAGGGGAGAAGGGAAACTTTTAAAAAGACTCCAGGTAAGAGGAGAACGAGAGGGAATAAAGCTACCGCCAAAGCAACAATATCATAATCTGCACAGCCACACTTGTCTGATCTGCGCTATTTCCTTGGATTTTCCCTTCTTTCCCCTTCCACTGGGTTGTTCTTTTGTTGCGCAGGTCTTGCTTAAACAACCGTTTTCCTTATTTTGCATAAGTTTCTTCTCTGACACCAATGTGCACTTAAGTATAAATACCCCTCCATTGTTTAATTCTGTTTTGGAGTGTAGTGGGGTTTCCGGGCTGTATGGCCGTGTTCCAGTAGCATTTTCTCCTTACGTTTCACCTGCATCTGTGGCTGGCATCTTGAGAGGATGCCAACCACAGATGCAGGCGAACCGTCAGGAGAAAATGCTACTGGAACACGGCCATACAGCCCGGAAACCCCACAACACTCCAGTGATTCCAGCTGTGAAAGCCTTCGACAATACACTGAACATCTCTGTTTTGTTTTGTTTCTCTTGGCAACTTCCTTGTGCCTTGTATCCACTTTTTCTGTAGTGGGCGCATTCAGCAGCTACTCCCTGATGGAACGTTGGTATGATTAGGGATTGGGTGGCTTTTATTTTTCGGAATGTGGTTATGTCTCCAGGGTCACTTTTTTTCTGTCTGGGGGTGGGGGGGATGCAGTGCGTGTGTTTGGATAGTAGGATAGTAGAATTGTGGAGCTGCTGCCTATTTAGATTTTCAGCATGTCCAGTTCTATCTTGCAGTCGTTTTCCGTTGTTCTTAGAAAGCTTATTGGCTTTGAATGTTATGGCTACAATAGTCATGATAACCCTGCTTTGTTGTTTTTTTTTCACCCCTCCTCCCCTCTATATTTTATTCTTTGACCTTGAAATATATTCCCTTATTGTCTTCAAAGATCCTCTGAAGATGCCAGTTACAGATGCAGGCAAAACATCAGGAGAAAATGCTACTGGAACACGGCCATACAGCCCGGAAACCACACAACACCCCAGTGATTCCGGCCATGAAAGCCTTCGACAATACATTGATTACAATTTGTTAGTAAATGGAGAAGTGTGTCCAGCACACGGCGTCTGTGGAAGCGGAGTCTCTACTGAGATGGCATTTGCTGTATGTTACATTTGATGGAAATGCAAGGCGATGTACAAACTCCTTTCCCTTCCTCTCCCCACAACCTTCACCTTTGAGGTAGATAGATTTAAGAGAGTTCTGTAAGAACTGTGATTAGCCAAGCAGGCTTCATGTGGTGAAGTGGGAAAACAAATCTAGTTCACCAGATAAGTGCCTACTGCTCACATGGAAGAGTGGGGAATTAAACCCAGTTCTCCAGATTGGGCTCCACCACTCTTAATCACTCCACCACACTGGTTCCAGCCACTTTCTGAAAATACTTGGCAAGAACCAGGTCAGGTGTTACCAGATGCAATGGTTCCTATGGATATTACTCAGGGGACCTCTGGTCTGAACTATTCCCATCAAAACCTTTTGCACGGAAAATGGCAGCTATAAAAGCTCTGCACATCATGATAAGAAGATTCAGGTTTCATGTTTACAACCAAAAACTTATGGGTTCAAATCCTGGCCTGTCTCAGCAGAAGAGCCTTTAGAACTTTAGTGACTGGTGACCTAATTCTCCACTGGCGGATTAGCAATTGGGATCCCACTGACATACCTATTATTGTAGATGTGTGTATGAGATAATTAATACTTTGCAATCGGGAAGAGCTTTTGTAAAACAGAGAAGGCAGGATTAAGAACGACAGCTCTCAAGCCTTGGAGGGAAAGAGACAAGTGGAATGATGAAGACAAATGGGTCTTCCAGAAGCACAGCGTCACATCCCAAGAGATAAACAAACACACCGGGGATATCAGTCTAGCAACCCGGAGAATTGCATTTTGCCAGTTTCCTTCTCAGTGATTTCCCAAGGCCTAGATTTGCAAAAGTCTGTTTCAGTATACGGCATCTGAGGAATATGTTTGTGGCCACGATCAAGCCTGTCCAGTCTAATTATTACTAACATTGTGTCACGGTCATTCCAACTCTACTTTTGATCTATGTGTTTTGCAAACCAACGATCCCATATTCAATCCCAAGTGTTTGTAGTGAAAAGGATCTCATGTGGACAAGGATCTCAGGTGGATAGGCACAACCAGTCAGAATAGGGTCACATTCTTCATCGGGGCTATATGGACCCCTAGGGACTGATCTACAAATCTTGTTGGCCATCCTGAACTTTGGGGAGCAAACTGGAGGGAGACAACTGAGATCCCGAGCAGCTCCTTCTCCTCACTCTCAATGGCTTCAATGAGTTAGCAGTAGCAAGTTGTTTTCTACTGTATTGTCGAAGGCTTTCATGGCCGGATTCAACTGGTTGTTGTGGGTTTCCAGGGCTGTGTGGTCTGGTAGATCTTGTTCCTAACTTTTGCCTGCATCTGTGACTGGCATCTTCAGGGGTGTATCACAGAGAGAAGTGTGTTACACACTGTGAGAAGGGAATGTTTAGTGAGGTATACATTGTCCATGTCCCCACCCTGGGACATGAACAATATGCAGGCGAAACGTTAGGAACAAGATCTACCAGATTACAGCCACGCAGCCTGGAAAGCCCACCACAACCAACTGGCTTTCTACTGTTCAGCCCATCCTGAAGATAAAACCCCCAGTTCTCAACTTCTCTATCAGGTAGGGTTGCTGGGTTCTCTCTGGCCTCCAGTGGTGGATGGGGGGGGGGTGTAGCGCCAAGGGGGTGGGGGTGCGCGACGCACCAGGTGCACGACCCTGCAGGGGCGTGGCAAGGGTGTTCCAGGGCATTCTGGGGCATGGTGGGGGCATCCCAGGGGCAGAAGGGGGCACAGGGCGCACGCATGCACCAGGGCCAGTTTCCCCTCACTCCACCCAATAGAGGGTAAAATTGCCAGCTCCAGGTTTGGAAACATCTAAAGATCTGAATGTGGAGCCAAGGGAAGATAGAGGCCTCAGTGGGGCACAGTGTCACAGAGTCCACCCCCTGAAGCACCCATTTTCTCCAGGGGAGCTGATCTCTGCAGTCTGGAGCTGAGGTGTCCTTCTGCGAGACCTCTGTGTCCCATCAGGAAGCCGCCATCCCTACACCCAAGCCCTTAAAAACACGGCAGCACAGAGGCATCAAATTCATGAATTACACGGTCGACATTCACCTCACAGGTCTGCCTCCCCTTTGCTTCTGGCCCAACCAGTTTCGCATGGAGATCTCCAAGCAGGATGAACAGATAGCCCCTCCCTTGTAAATACCTGGTCTCTGGCACACTAGGCAGGAAGGTTTGTTTTGGATGCCACATAGACCGATCTGCAGATCTGTAAACATTGGTGGGGAGGGCGGAGATGGGGGAGGCAAGAGGGACAGAAGAGAGTCCGGCATTGTCATGCAGAGGAGGAAATTGCTCTGCGAAGCTGGGAGTCTGGCCTGCTCCACCACAACATGGTTAGGAAAAATACACATTACTGGCTGGTAGCAGATTAGCCGAGTGGTCTGGCTGTGGACCGACATCCAATTTTTCAACAGATTAAGAGTCCCCCATCTAGGGTTGAAAGTTCCAGGTTGGGAAATACCTGGACATTTGGAGGGTAGACTCTGGGATGGGCAAGATTTGGGGAAAGGAAGAACTTCAAGTGGGGTATAATGCCATAGAGTTTGCCCTGTAAGTGAAGGACTGTGCGCAATCTCTGACCCAAGGGCACCCGGCGTTCGCCCGGCACCCCCACCCCAGAACGCCCCTGGAATGCTCAGACATGCCCACGCCAAGCCCGCTCACTGGCACGAGCCTGGGGCAGCGCAGCTCACCCGGCCCCCTGGGCCCTAAGCCACTGCTCTGACCTTAGTGTCAGAGGGCACAAGACTAGAGTGTTGGGTGGGTGGGTTACGGTACTGGGCATCGACAGGGGTGTAGTGTTAAAATGGTGCCCAGGATGAGCCCTGGGCACCCCCCTCAGCTGTGCCCCGCCTCATTGAGGACCACAGCTGAGTGCCAGTGAGCAGGGCTTGCCCCACCCCAGGGGCGGAGCAAGGGGAAACTGCGCCTGGGGCACTTGTGTGCCCAGCACCCCTGCCACGGCACCACCTGCCCCTGCCCTGACCTGGAAAGCCCCCGGAACGCCCTGGCCATGCCTCCACACCAGGGGCGCCCGGGGTGTTGCACCCCTCCCGCCCTGTGGGTGCTACGCCACTGCCCCACCCCCATCTCCACGTGGAGGCTGGGTATGAGGCCAATCACGCTCAATCTCCATGTGGAAATGAGCAGCAAGGGCCTGTTTGAGCCTGGCCTCCAAGCCTGACTGAGGCCAGGCTCAGACTGCACATACAGCTGGTCTGCCTCTACATTTGTACTGTTGGCTCTGCCCCCAAGCGCCACCTGACTGGTGGAGTAAAAAAGTACATGAGGACTGGCTGTGTGCTTAGCTTGCTACTGGCCTCAGCAAGGCCTGGGGCCAGCCGAGGGGGCTCAGAGCAGGATGACACGTCCATGCATACTTCTTCTCCATCTTTGCACTGGGCAGGTGGAGGTAGGAAATGCAGACATTAGAGAATCTCTCGCTTTACTTTTTATCAGCGAACTCGATTCTATTACTTTGAAACTACAAACTGGCTCCAATTTTGTTTTGTTCTGAGCACACTCGCACACCCACGCACACTTCTCTCTGTGATACACCTCTGAAGATGCCAGCCACAGATGCAGGCGAAACGTTAGGAACAAGATCTACCAGACCACGGCCACACAGCCTGGAAAACCCACAACAACCATTTCTGAGTCAGTTTCATTCAATCTGCAGAAATGGTCTGTTTGGTTTTTTTTTCCATTTGGGTTTTTTCCCACCCCCTATTGCTGCCCAGCAACACCTACATCCAACCTCTCCAATTATTCCATACCTCATTCCTGCCTTCTCCCTCTCCTCCACCCAGGCCTTCCTCGATCCCTTTATTTTTTAAAAAAAATTAAATGTGCAAGATTGACGACCGAATACTGAGGATATCTGCTGGCACATATTGAGGCTCTTCTGATCAGCCAGGCAGCTATGAAACGGACCAGAAAGTCATGCAACTGTGAAACTGACTAGAAGTACACAGCATCACATTTTTCCATATCTTCTCTGAGATCTGACCAATTTCTGTCACGGGTTTTCAAAACAGCCATAAAATATCACTAGATCATTAGAGCGTTAAGGCAACAGGCTTTGAATGTTTTCTGAATTCCCAGATTGATTGATTGATATTGATTGATTGATTGATTGATTGATTGATTGATTGATTGATTGATTGATTGATTTCAAGTAAGTCTCTCGTCCTTTCTCTCGTGGTGCTGTAGGGAAAAAGGCCGATCTCTAAGAGGGAAAAGGCTAGAGGCGTAGCTTTTTGAAAATAAAAGCTGACCATTCAGAAAACCTGCTAAGTAGTGCTTCAGTGCTCCAGGGATCAAGAAGCATTGTATTGCCTTTTTAACAAGAAAAATGACAAGAAAAATGACAAGAAAACACCCATTGGAGGGGGGAGACATTGATCCTTCACGTACTATTTAAAAGGGCACTAGTTAACACCTGCTCAGGAGCCATTTCCTTTATCTTTCTGGTCCCCCACTCTACTTGCACTGGCCGCTCTATAGGGAGACGGCTTCTGTTAATTACTACTAAGTGTTGAAAGAGTTTTGCTTCACAGGCTGAAGATGCACCAGGCATCTGCTGCACAATAGGGGCAAATGTGTGTTGCCACAAGATTTCTTGTACGGACGTGTTTCCTCAAGCCCCGCTTTCCCTTTTGTATTCTCCCTGTGGCAAGTGAGACCCCTTCTAGAATGAATGAAATGTTGCTTCGCAGCCAGAGCAGGCAGAATTGCCAGTGAGCACAGCTCTGCCCTGAACCTCTTCCCACTGCCCACAGCCAGCCCAACCCCCCACCCCCACACTCCCTCGTGCTGCTTTGCATGCTTCCTCCTCTGCCTCTCTAAATGGTTGTTTCCATACATCGATAGGAACAACACAAGCCGGGTTTCTTTCTGGCTCCACCCCACCCCCCTCTCTGCTTCTGCCCTCTCTGATGATCAGGAAGGCATTTTAAAATTTTTCTTCCAAACAAGTTTCTCTTTTAAAAACAAGCCTCTCTCTTTAGCTTTTGCAAAGGAACAACTCAAGCAGAGGCTGTTTTTGCCTCCAAACCACCTCCCATTCTGCTTCGGCCCTCCCTGGTGACCGGGAGTGCTTTTTACAACTTCATTTCAAACAAGACTGTATTTGAAAACAATTTTCCTGGCTATAGCAGTGGCAGGAGAGAGAGTGTGTGTATGGAGGGGAAGATGGGAGAATCTAGTATATGGTCCCCTTTTTCAGCAGCATGTGGTCCAGGGAATGGCCTTGCCTCTTTCTTGGGGGTGGGGGGTTATGTTGGGAAAGGGGCTACAATGTCAATATACCTGCTATCACAGGTATATCAATGTAAATACACTTTAAAAGGCTTTATCAAAGCCCTTTATCTTGCAATTATGGGTGTGATTAGATCTGTGTCTTTAAGAGGAGTTGATGTGTAGAATTAAGAGAATCACGAAATGGCCCATTGAGGCCAGCAAGCTAGCTATGGGGCAGGCAGAGAATGGCTCCTCGCATGTTAACAGAGAAAAGTGAGGAGAGCCCTCTGCAAGTCCACTGCACACTGAAGAGCCCCCTAAAGAGTCCCGAGGTAAGAATTCTATGCATAATGGGCCACATTATTTAAAATGGCTGCAGTTAATGCCGGGTCAGGAGCTATTTTTTGAGTGTTCTCTGATCTTTCCATATGTGTGCTGTTTGTCCAGTCGGTAAACAGAGAATTGCCAGTGACAGTAGTTTTAGTGGAGGAAGAAATGTCTGAAGCGTTTCTGCGCAGTAGCGCTGCACTCCATGTGCAAAAAGTAAAAACAGGGGGGTGATGCCATTGGTGACACTCAGCTGGACATTCCTGTTTATTTAGCCATGTGCAGAAGAAATACGCTAACTCCACAGCAGAAGAGGAAAGGGCATGCTTGCAGAACGATTTTCCAATGATTTAAATGCATGTGGACTGACTGCTGTGAAAATCAGGAGCAATTTGTATATGTGAAATAGCCCCAAGTGATGCCAGATTAATGTTTTTGTTTTTTGCTTTTGCATTGCCAGGAGGGCGAGTCGGGAAGGCAAGCTGACTCAACGGATGTCGGCTGCGCGATGCAAAACAAAACAGATTTGCAACAGCCCGTCCAAAGAATGTTAAATGCCAACTCCTTTCCAAACTAGCTCCACATCCCGCCCAAGCAGTTAGCCCCCGCTGCTGCGTTGCAGCTCAAGGGATCCCCAATCCAGACGTGCTTCAAGAAATGTTTTTAAAGTTTACACACTGCTGATTTGGGCACGCAAATGTTAGCTAAGCTCTTCCAGAGCACTGGCGGACAAGGCCCTTTGACGACCAGCCAGCTCCTGTCACTGGAGTGGGAGCAACACAAACAGATTGTTCTGGCCTTCCTTTTTGGCTCAAAGCCTCAGCCCAGCTATTTCCCAATAGTCTCAAGGTCATGCGACAAATGGCAGGGGAGGGGTGTACGAATGTGAGGGAGAAAGACTCGAGGAAAGTTCTGTTGGGATTTTGAAGTATCTGTCACAACTCAGTTTAAAAAGGGTTAACAGTTTGTATGTAAACAAGTTGCTGAAGTCACTGTTTATGACCTGATCTATTGATTAGCTATTGGTCAGTCAGATAGCCATCGCTTACATGTTAGTGAGCACGTACATCTGAAGTTGTAAAGTTAACACTGTTTCTGTGTTTGAGCAGACACAACGCCCGGCCCCACACGACCACGAGACAGCAGATAGGTACCAGGATGTAACCAAACATACAGTAATGTAGATGTATAACAGGAAAGAGAGGATTTCTTATTTTATCTCTATGTAACCCTCCCTTTATAGTTAGTAAACTCATACACAAAAAGCAACTGAGAATCTGTCTCTTCTGTTCTACTCTGCAAATATATATCTGAGTTTTCTGCCCTGCCTCCTGCTCCCCGCCCCCCACCCCGTATGGGCGGCCAACCTCCCCCTCAACCATGACCAAACAACTTTTTTTGGACCAGGTCTTGAAGTCAGTGTATGGACTCGTGGGGGGGGGAGGAGGAGGGGGGGGGGCACAGCCCGGGGACATTTGAACCCATATGTCCCCCTGCCAGGCAGCTTCCTCTTCTTCTAGGGTTGGCAGCCTCCAGGTGGGACCTGGGGATCTCCCAGAGTTACAGCTCATCTCCAGACTACAAAGATCAGTTGCCCTGGAGAAAATGGACGGTTTGGAGGATGGACTGTATGGCATCGTACCCCACTGAGTCCATGACCTCTGCAGGCTCCACCCCCAAATCTCAGGCTTCACACGTAGGAATGGGGAACTGAATCCAGTTCTCCAGATAAGAGTTGGCCACTCAGCCAAAGGAGTGGGGAATCAAACCTGGTTCTCTTGATTATAGTCCACACCTCTTAACCACTACACCACGCTAGAATGCTGCCGATAGTCCTTTCTGGGTTAGATGATCCAGGGCAGGGGTCTGCAACCAATTGGCCATGCTGACAGAGGCTGATGGGATTTATAGTCCATGAACATCTGGAGAGCCGCAGGTTGCTGACCCCTGATCCAGGGTTTTCATTTATTTAAGACATTCTAACCCACCCTCCTCTGATAATCAAACTGTGGCTCTACCATGGGGTCAAGCAACTTTGCATACTAGGATGAGGAGAGGGTTCAGAGGAGGGAACAGCCCAAGTTTAGTAGGAGGTTGTTCTCGATATGTTTTCAGAGCCACCCTACCCAGAGTTCCATTTTTCTTGGTCCATTGAAGCTCAGAGACATGTAACTCTGTTTAGCATGACAATAGCTCCCTTTTTAGTATCCCCCCCCCCCCATCTCATATTTTCACTTCTGCTTATTTCCTCATTCTGTTTCTAGTGTACACTTGGGACAATTTCCCAAACTGTGTTCGCTGGGGTAGAACACACAACACTTCCCTGGCCTGAGGCCAAATGCAAGTGAGCTAATATCAACAGACTCCTGAAGCTAAAAGCAAACAGTCAACATACCATACGACCTTTCAGAGGACTCCCAGCATTTTGCAACATGGATGGGTTTCTACAGCCCAGAATTCAAGAGAGCCAGCATGGTGTAATGGTTAAGAGTAGGTGCACTCTAATCTGGTGAACCAGGTTAGCTTGTGCACTTCAACACAAGCCTGCTGGGTGACCTTGGGCTAGTCAACAGTTCTTCGGAGCTCTCTCAGCCCCACCCACCTCACAGGATGTTTGCTGTGGGGGGATGGGATGGGGGAAGGGAAAGGAGATTGCCAGCCCCTTTGAGTCTCCTTACAGGAAAGAAAGGGGGGATATCAATCCAAACTCTTCTTCTCTTCTAAATCACAATCAAGTGAGGTTCCCTAGCATATTATAGTGCAAGGGGTCTGCAACCTGTGGCTCCCCAGATGTTCATGGACTACGATTCCCATCAGCCCCTGCCAGCACTGGCAGGGGCTGATGGGAATTGTAGTCCATGAACATCTGGGGAGCCACAGGTTGCAGACCCCTGTATAGTGCCATAGAATCCACCCTCCAAAGCAGCCATTTTCTCCAAGGGAACTGATGTCCATAGCATTTAGGTCAGGTTTAATTCCAGGAACTAACCAGCCATCACTTGGAGACTGGTAACGCTGCCCTTCCGGCAATTCTCTGCCAAAGATCCACTGAGATCCGGGTTCAGAAGAGGAATCTTCAAGCAGTTGCTGGTTGAAATGGGGAAAACTCCCGAATGCAAATTGGAGGACTTTGGAAAATGTGCCACTTGTGGCTTGCAGGATTCCACTTCTTCTGCTGACTGTGAAGGGGGCAGAAGGAATTCTGCAACGAAAACATGGCTAATAATAAATCTCATTTATCTAGTACTTCTGGGGGCTTCAAAGTGCTTTGCACATGTTGTTTCAATAAAAGCTTGGAAGAAGAGAAGTTTGGATTTTCTCAACTGTTAGGAATCTCAAGGTGGCTTACAAATTCCTTCCCTTCCTCTGCCCACAACAGACACCTTGTAACATGGGTGGTAGCTGAGAGAGTTCTGAGAGAACTGTAAATAGCCCAAGGTCACCCAGCAGGCTTCATGTGTAGGAGCAGGGAAACAAATCCAGTTCACCAGATGAGAGTCTGCTGCTTAGGTGGAGGAGTAGGGAATCAAACCTGGTTCTCCAGATTAGAGTTCACTGCTCTTAACCACTACCCCATGCTAGCTAGAATGCCACCCTTGCAAAGGAAAGCATTGTCTCCCTTTCCTAGGGTTGCCAATCTCCAGGTGATGGCTAGGGATTACTATGGGTCCCCAGACAACTAACATCAATTCCCCTGGAGATTTGGAGGGTTGATTCTATGGCATTATATGCTGTCGAGATCCCTCCTCTTTGTCAGGGGGATGCTATTTAGGTGATTGAGATACATTCCTGGAACCATGTAACTGCTTAAAATAACAAATTACTGCTGCTAGAAGGATATATGTAACCAGCCTGCTATATGTGCATTCTTTCCTTGATCTTTACTTTATGGCTTCACATGTTTGGTCGACAACTAGGCTTCTCCTGGTACCTCTGTTCCATGGGAATGGAATTAGAAGAAGAAGAAGAAGAAGAGTTTGGATTTATATCCCCCCTTTCTCTCCTGTAGGAGACTCAAAGGGGCTTACAATCTCCTTGCCCTTCCCCCCTCACAACAAACACCCTGTGAGATGGGTGGGGCTGAGAGAGCTCAGAGAAGCTGTGACTAGCCCAAGGTCACCCAGCTGGCGTGAATTCCCCAGATAAGCCTCCACAGCTCAGGTGGCAGAGCTGGGAATCAAACCCGGTTCCTCCAGATTAGATACACGAGCTCTTAACCTCCTACGCCACTGCTGCTCCTTACATCTGTTATCTCATAAGGCAGGAAGCCAGGTGGCTCTCTCTTGCTATCCGCTGCCGACCTTGGGGAGCCTTAGCTCCAAAGACTCACAAACTCTTGGGAAAAACGGGAGGGGGGTTCTCCACGGTGGATAAAGGGGACTGTGAATGCCAGCTTTGTCAGAACTGGCTATGCTAAGTGCGGTGCTTCGATGTCTATTCAATAAATGCTACTGATCAATACTCCAGAGTCCCTTTATTGGCATAAGGTTGCGAGACCTAACACTCTCCCCAAACCCCAGCCTCTCTAGGCTCCACCCCCTAAGTCCCCAGGAATTTCCTGACCCAAAGCTCATAACCCTACTACCACCACACCACATTACAAAGAAAAGGCTTAACAGTGCAGAGAAACATTTAGAAACACACACAACCCTCCACATTGCAAGCCCTGCCCCTTCACTAGCATTACCCCACAGGAATCAGATTTCGGAAGACACCTTTGGCAAAGCGATAACATGCCACTCTGACCTTAGAGAATACTGACCTATCTTGATGCTATGGCTAGAGGCTGAAAGACAGCCATTTGCTTAAAGCCACCTGACGTTATTTTACGATCAGGATTTGAACAAGAGGACTATACACATCAGGGATGTTTTGTAATGCTTTATTCCCCATTAAGAACTGTTAACATTGTTTTGTACATAAGGAAGTAGATATGACAACAAACACAGCTTTTGTGAGCCTGGATGGTCAATCTCCAGGGAGGGCCTAAAGACCGCTCAGCGTTACAATTGATCTTCAGTTAAGGGACATCAGTTCCCCTGGAGAAAACGCCTGCCTTGGAAGGTGGACTTTATAGCATTGTACTTTGCTAAAGTCCCTCCCCTCCCAAAACCCCGCCCTCTGCAGGCTCCACCCCTGAAATCTCCAGGTATTTCCCAGCCTGGAGCTGGCAACCCAACATTCACCCTCCACACAGCCAGCTGAAAGCCGAACTGAAGCTATGTTTTCTCATGACAGTATATTGGCCATTAAAAAAAATATGTCCCCATGAACAAGCTCTTCCTATATGTCGACTTGTAAGCACATCCCAGGCAACAAAGGCCCCATTTCCTCCTGCAAGTTTCCTTTGGTTCACAATTAATTAATTCCTTCCTGTTTTCTTGGGGCCGCTTGAGCTCTCTTAGCATTCATGAATCAGCTGTAAACGATCACTCCTTGCTTGTAAAGGTGATGTCAGGCATTCCTTCTTGTTTCTTAAGTCAACTGAAACCACTGCTGATTTCTTTTTTTAAAAAAAAGATGTACTGTTTATTATCATAATCTCTTGGATTCCAGAATAGCAATAACAAATAATAATAAAGAACAGCAGTGGCTTTGGATGGCTGCAAAGTGAAAAGCAGTAGTTTTCCATCTCCGCCTCCAATGAAAATGGCATTTAAAAGGAAAATAGCTCACAGCAGTCTCAGTAGCACTTTGACTGGGAGTTGGAAGGGCTGGATAGACCACCTAGTTTGGGGTCCCCAAACCTTTTGAGCCTGTGAACACATTTCTGGCACAACATGGTGGGTGCAGCAACAAAATGGCTGCTGCTGGAGGCGCAGCCAGCCACAAAATTATTACATAAATTGTCTCACATAAAGATGGAACCTTAATTCTGAATTAATCCACAGGCACTGAAGCTGACACAAAATGGAGGGCTCGGTTATAAGAAAAAGGCAAGTACTGAGAATAGTCTTTGGACGCACTGAAAATGCTCTTTCATCTAAGTAGCAAGCTTAATAGTGCACAGAATAAAGATTTCGACATAAGCAGAATTTAAAATAACTTTTTAATATGCTGTCAGAGAATCAGGACTTTTTAGAACTGTGGGAAGACAGTTCACTTCCACGAAGTAACACACGACCTCATTTTTTTCTTTCATTGAGACAATGTTGTATAGCATAGCTTAACTTGAGTAACACAGTGGAGATTCTGATGCTGTGGCTGCAGCAAATGCCAAAGCAACATTTCAATACACCTGTACAGCCAATCAAATCTCCAGCCGTCAATCAGAATCCTGACTGGGCAAAAACCTTATCTGGGCTATTCTAAAAAACACTCAGTAGGCAACAGAAAAGGTGTTACTTCCTTACAGTCAGCCACAAAAAAATCAAGTACCGATCATTACAATTCCATCACACTTAAAGTGTATATGCAGAAACAAAGGGGCGGACCACAGAGTATTCACTAAATGCACTAACTTAAAAACACACACACACAAACACTCTCACACAAATACAATTTCTTTCATTCTTAGTATTCAGAACCTTACATAATTTTTCAGTTTACAAACCTGGGTACAAAAACTAGCAGCTACGCGTGCTGTTTGATGGCCTGCTAACGTTTTGATGTCTTACTGTGACATGCCTCTGAAGATGCCAGCCATAGGGTAAGGGAGAAACGTTCAGAGCAAAAACTACCAGACAACAGCCACACAACCTGGGAAACCCACAACACCCAACTAAATAGGACAATTCCACTGATTCCTGATGAAGACCCTGTTCATACCACTCCTCTCAAAAACAGCATTCTGGGTGGGCTACAGTTGGAGGGTAAAGGTGAGGAAGTTCTATTCTGCCACTGAAAAATGAAGTCTGGATTAACCCCATGTCATATTTCTAACCTGCAAAGTTAATAAGGAAGAACTATTATGGCTTTCACTGCACGGAATCCTGAAAAATATGCTTTTACGATGGGGAGCTATGGAACTCCATGAGAGAACTTTTAGTACCCCCCACTAAAATTGCCACAAACAGGAATTTCCTGCCTTCTACTACCCTGGGAATGGAATACACTGGGGCTTATTATTTAGGGTTGCCGGCCTCCAGGTGGGACCTTGGAATTATAGCTCATCTCCAGACTACAGAGATCAGTTCCCGTGGAGAAAATGGATGCTTTTGCGGCCCTCCAGATGTTATGGAGTACAGTTCCCATCATCCCCTGGCAGCATGCTGGCAGGGGATGATGGAAACTGTAGTCCATAACATCTGGAGGGCTGTGAGTTTGACACCTGTGCTTTAGAAGGTAAACTCTATGAAATGAGACCTTTAATGGCATATCAGTTATACAATGGAAGTTAGATTAAACTCTATGGTAAACTCTATGGCAGTGGTGGCGAACCTTTGGCACTCCAGATGTTATGGACTACAACTCCCATCAGCCCCTACCAGCATGGCCAATTGGCCATGCTGGCAGGGGCTGATGGGAATTGTAGTCCATAACATCTGGAGTGCCAAAGGTTCGCCACCACGGCTCTATGGCATTGTACTTTACTGGGGTCTCTGTCATCCCCAGGTTCCACTTCTACATTTCCAGGAATTTCCCAGCCTAGATCTGGCAAGCCTATCCTCCCCCCATCTCCCACTGGGGCAGTGGTGTAGTGCCCAGGGGGCATCTTCCATTGGCCGCATGCTGGGGTGGGGGTGGGGCGAGGGTGTGGCATGGGGCATGGCAGGGGCGCAGGGCACACACGTGCCCCGGGCGCAGCTCCCCCTCGCTACGGCTCTGCACTGGGGGACCTGGCAATACTATTGCCAACAGAACTAAGCCACCAGCAATTGAACAGTGCTGCGGTCAGCAGTTGTGGCAGAGTAAAGTTCAGTTCCAAGCCCTGATACAAAAGAAGGAGTCATCAGGAGCCCTGGCACTGGTTCCAAACTTGGCAACTGAACTGAACTTGTGCCCTTCCCTCAGCCCTCCCCGTCTGCCGACAGAGAAATATCATGGGGGACTGCTGCCAAGGCCATAGTCAGAAAGTAGTAGTCAGAGGTCAAAGTTCAGTGATTAGACAAAGGCTGCAAGCACGGCATAACCGGCATGTCAGGTGAAACACCGCAGAGCTTGTTCCTGTCTGGATTTTTGCCAACGGTTTATCGCGTTTCTGAGCTTCCTCATAATATGGTGCAACATATGTATAAAGTAACCCTGTTCACATGCATTCTTCTGCTACCCTCAAGTTTAACTTCCCTCCTCCTCTTTGCTGAAATTTAGGCTCCACAGCATGACTGACAGTTTCTACAGACTCCTCTGCATAACCCTGAAAAATATCTTCTCTCCACAGAGCTCACTCAACATGCCAAGATATCCGCAGCATTAACATAATTTGTATTTTACCACTTTTTATATGCCATTAAAGGTATTGTATTTGTATTTGATATCCACAGCAGGTAAGTTAACATCCACATTCATTTGGCTTTTGGTTTCCAATTTCGCAACCGTCAGTCTATTGAATTGCCAAGGACGTTTGTCCAAAAAGTAGGGTTGCAAACTGCAGGTTTAAAAATATGTGGCAATTTGAGGGTGGAGGCTGGGCGGGTATGTCGTCATTCCATCCATCTTGAGCAGCAGTGGCATAGTGGTTAAGAACAGATGTACTGTAATCTGGAGCTTGAGCTGTGGAGTCTTATCTGGGGAATTCAGAGTAGCCTGTGCACTCCCACACATGCCAACTGGGTGACCTTGGGCTAGTCACAGTTCTTCAGAGCTCTCACAGCCCTTCCTACCTCACAGGGTGTTTGTTGTGGGGGGGGGGAGGAGATTGTCGGCCCCTTTGAATCTTTTTACAGAAGAGAAAAGGGGGATATAAATCCAACTCTTCTTCTTCTTCTTCCAGAACAGCTGTTTTCTTCAGGGGAAGTAGAATAAATATTTCAGATAAATAATAAACAAACTGGGGTGTTGTGTGGTTTCCGGGCTGTATGGCTGTGTTCTAGCAGCATTATCTCCTGATGTGTCACCTGCATCTGTGGCCGGCATCTTCCTGGTTTTTGTGAATCCCTGAAGTTTGTGCAAGGCCAGAAGAAAGCTGCACTTCTTAACCTTCGTTTGGAAAATAAAGTTGGTTATTGGTCTTGGGGTTTAATCATTCATCCACTTCTGGTGATCTTTCCTCAGTGTATTTGATGCACGAAGGCACATTTCACTGGCCAGGACATTTTGGGTCAGTCTCAGGCCAGCTGCCTCCCCAACAGTCTGCCCCATGCTAAAGTCCCAGGGCTTTGCTAATCACTTGGGCAGAAAGTTCACATTCTGCTGCAAAGTCTTCCCCCACCCCCACAAAAAAAAAGTGTAAAAGAGAATGAGCACACAACACTTCCTCCCAAAAAACACTTCCCTGAGAGTAAGGCCCTTCTGCACATGCAGAATAATGCACTTTCAATACACTTTGAAGCTGGATTTTACTGTGTGGAATAGCCAAATCCACTTTCAAACAACTGTGAAAGTGGACTGAATGTGCACTATTCTGCATGTGCGGAAGGGGCCTAAGTTCCATTGAACAGACTAGGAGTAAGACAGCTTAGGATGGTTCTCAATGGCCATTTATGCGTATGCACTACTTAGTACTGTTCCTTTCCCAGTGGGGTTTCCCCTCTTTTTTTTTGCCCCGGGAGACTCCTCCTGCTGAGGTGCCATTTTCCCTGCCCCCATGCTTCCTTATCCTTTCCGTGCATCTGGGGAAGTTGCCTGCCTCCTTTTTTTATTGCTGCCTTGGGTACAGCATTACTTTGATAGACCGTGTCAATTTCACATGAATTTCATAAGGTCTACGGCTGCAGCGATAGACCTTCAGCATGGAAATAAAAAGAAAGTAATCCCCTTGGATCCTTCTGAAATGGTGGCCCAAAGATGCTGTGATATGGGCAGGAGAAGGAAGAGGAGCATGAAAATCCAAAGAAATCTTAAGGCATGCTCATCTCCTTCGCTTTCCCTGCAGTGGGAGAAAAAAGTCACACTTTCAGAGCTTTCAGAAACCATGGGGATTCTCTGATCTGAAGGTGGGGTGACAGCTAAAGAGGGGGAAACATGCACATAACTGAGAATCAAATCCAAAAGGAATGTACACTCAATGTGAAGGAGACCAACAAATGGCCAATCCAACTAATCTGCAGTATGCCACCAAATCTTTACCAGATCCATTATGCACCAAATTAAACATTCACAAGATCTCTGGATCTAGATTTTGTCCAGACCTGAATTCCCAGAAATTAACAAAAATTCTGCACTGTAAAATCCACTCCTTCATTTGCTCTCCTCTTTTTAAGTCTAGCAACATTCTTAACTGTTTATTATCTGCTATTATTTAGCTCATTCTTATCCAAAGAACTCAGGGGAAAGTATACAGATTTTGCACATATGCTCGTACCCCCCACCCTTCTTCCCAGGATATCCTTCCAACAATCCCTTGTGAGACAGAGGCCCCTTCCACACATGCAGAATAATGTGCTTTCAATCCACTTTCACAACTGTTTGCTAGTGGATTTTGCTATTCCGCACAGTAAAATCCAGCTGCGAAGTGCAGTGAAAGTGGACTGAAATGCATTATTCTGCATGTGAGGAAGGGGCCAGAGTGACAGTGACCCAGACAGTGGAGCTTCAGGGCTCAGCCCAGATCTGAAACTGGGTTGGATCTTCCTGATTCAAATCTGGCTTGCTCTGCACCATCCCGCTTTGCTATAAGAGAACAGTATTTATTAAAAGCAAAATCTTGCTCCAAAAAAAGATCACTGGACAAATGATCATTTGTGTAAATTACACTATTTAACAAAACTTTAAAGGAGAATTAATGGAAACCACAAATGATTAATAATACAGTATGCAATGTAGGTTCATTTATTCAGGGATACTTTTATCCCACCCATTCTCCAATGGACTGGTAGTGGTGTGCTCTCCTCGGGTATTTTACCCCCCAAAGGAGCCACCGAGGTAGGCTAGGCTGACAAAAAAATGGTTCAAGGCCATCTGGTCACCTTCAGGGCAAGCAGAGATCTGAACCTAACACTCCCTGGTTCTAGTCCAATGCAGTGAGTATCAAAATTCAAGTCCAGCTGTTCCTTAAAAGGCAATCCCAATTTACCAGGGTGTGGTGTAGCGGTTAACAGCTTCAGAACTGAGTTTGTTTTCTCCACTCCTCCACATGAAGCCTGTTGGGTGACCTTGATCCAGTCATGGTTCTCTCAGACCCTACACAGGTCACCATAAGTCAGCTGTGATGATACACCCACAAGCTTTCATGAGTCAAAACTCACTTTGTCAGATACAAATGAGAATGGAATCCGTCAGTCAGAAGGAGGGAGGGAGGGGTGAGAACCAGTATGTTGGAGGGCTTAAGACCGAGGAGACCACTATTAATATCACTGGCTGACTTCTGGCTAGTCATTCCCGGTCTAGACTACTTCATGGGGTTGTTGTGAAGAGAAAATCAGAAGTGGGAGAACCATGTATGCTTCCCTGGGAGGGTTTAAAATCAGTTAAATAAATTGTCCAACTCATGGTCATTACAATAGTGCACTAAACTGCATTTCAGAAAGAATAAGAAAATATAGAATAGGCGGGGTGTTGTGTGGTTTTCGGGCTGTATGGCTGTGTTCCAGCAGCATTTTCTCCTGACGTTTCGTCTGCATCTGTGGTTGGCATCTTCAGAAGATGATAGATCATATAGAACAGGTAATTTTCAATCAAGCTAAGCCCTCTGCCGATGCCAGGGGAAGTCTGGGTTTTCAGAAAGGTAATTCTCAGCTCTTGCAGCCTCACAACAAACTGGGGCATCAGTTAGGCCATACATTTATATTGATAGTTTAACAAAAGCTTGACTTTCATCGTGCTGTTTACAATTGAAAGCACAGTCCTTGTATCTGCTAAGTCAATCTTTGCATAACACAATAAGAGGACAGCAGGATTAGATCAGTGGTCCATCTGTTCCAGCATCCTGTTTCACACAGTGGTCCTGCAGTTGACCTGAAGGGCTTTCAAACAGGGCACAGAGGTCCTGCCCTCCACATCCTGGGATTCAGAGGCTGGCTGACTATAGATGTGAAAGTGTCCCAGGTCTGACAAAGTTGAAAACCACCACCCTCGAAGGTGCAGGGAAAATCAGTTGTGTTTAGCCTCCATCTCCTGTCTGTACAGTGGAAATAGCAGCCACCTGTTGTTTCCCACAAGCTGGTCAATTAGTAGAGCTGCTCCTGGAGATTTTGGGGTGAGGGGTGGGGGAGGCAGGATTTGGGGAGGGGGACTGACCTCAGTAGGATATAATGCCACAATGTGCAGGAGGGGCTGTGCAGTAAAGTGGGCTTAATGATTCGAAGCTATAGCCCAGGGGTGTACGAGGGTGGTGGAAAATACCATCCAGTCACAACTAATAGATGACAACCCTGTGGAGCTCTCAAGGGAAGAGACATTCAGAGAAGTGTGCCATTGCTTGCCTCAGAACAGGGACCCGGAACTCCTTCGTGTGCTCCCACCTGAATACTAACCAGGGCTGGCCCAGCCTAGCTTTTGGGCTCTGATGAGATGGTGTTGGCCTGGGCCATCCAGGTCGGGGCACTGTAAAATATACTGTCTGCTAGAACTGAACTACAAACAAAGCTGGGTTGCACACTTTGTAGTTCCGCATACGGGGTGATCCTGTTTGCATCCCGTATCTCGAGGCTCTCAGCTCCTAAGCCTGCAAAGGAAGACTTGGAAGGGTGCAGTCCGGGTCCACTGGGAGCTCAGAGTGAAGGCTGAGCAGGACTACCGGCCAAGTAGTGGGTGCAATGGAGAGGCTTCAGCATCCCTTCGTGGCCCTTCCCTTGTTGCTGCTACCAGAAGCTACATACGCCAAGCACAAAAATCCCGTTTACAAAAATGAACATTTTACACAAGGCTCCTGAAGCTGCAAAGATTCAGCTTCTTGAAATCTCCAAATTCAGTGAGGAGTCGGCCTGAAGAAAGTGGGTCATTTTCAGCTTGGCTTTAGAGCCTTCCACCATTTGCCCTCTCCATCCATAGCCCTTGGGCCCACACGCAGGTCACCTAGGATGCCAGTCTCCAGGCAGGACCTGGAGACACCCCCCCCCCCCCCCGCAGAATTACAGCTCATCTCTAGATTGCAGAGATCAGTTGCCCTCGAGAAAATGGATACTTAGGTGGGTGGACTCTGTGGCATTGTATCACAGTGAGGTTCCTGTCCTCCAGTGGCATAGGGGGAGAAAATGGCGCCTGGGGCAAAATGGCGCCCATGCTCCACGGCATTCCCCCCCCCCCCCCAACTCACCTTAGTTCAGCTTGAAAAAGCAGCCTGGTGGGAACTACACTTCCCAGGAGACCTTGGAGCTCGCAAGGTCTCCTGGGAAGTGTAGTTCCCACCAGGCGACTTTTTCAGGTTGAACTGAACAGGCCGCTATAAAGTAAGTTGGGGAGGGGGCATGGTGGGGCAAGGGGAAGGGTGTAGGGGCGATTTTCTGCCCCCCATGTGACCCCAATGGTGCGCACCCTGGGCGGGGCGACCCCCCCACCCTGTTGCAGCTATGCATCTGCTGTCCTCCCCAGGCTCCACCCCCGAACCTCCTGGAGTTTCCCCAACCTGGAAGAGACCTGATAACCCTCGAGGCACCAGACTTAGCAAAGAGCTGTTTTCCACACTCCCACCTATAGGCTGATCTGCCAGGGACAAGGATTGCAGAGCTAGAAGGCTCCAGTTTATCCAGTTTGCAGAATTCAGTGTTTCTGGGGACAGAATTGTGATCCCTTTGGCTTCTCCCCACCCATCCGTGCAGAGCCTGACAAAATCTCCACCTTCCCTGGGCAGCAACCCTTCCCCCAGTGAATCCAGGAGACGGCTCTATATGGCATCAGACCCCCTGTTCATCAACCCCAGAATTGCCTAATCCGACACTGAAGCCTTTCCCAGAACAACTGCCACAACCCCTTTAACTGAAGGGGCTGCAACCTTTTTTGTGTTAAAACTCCTAAATTTCAAATAGATTTCTGTCCATTCCACAACAGGATCAAAACCCAACAAAGAAAAAATCAACAAGGTCAGTGACAAACAGGCCCTAACTTGGCTGCGGCACTTGGCTGCGGACACAGAAGAACCCAGATACACCCCCAACTCATAGGTCTGGTTAATGTGCTTAAAGTTTAACTCTGCCTGGCCGTGGCTCCGGAGATGACGGAGGCCACGGCCAAGAGCGGGCCACTTAGGAAGCCTTCTGAGAGAACGGCCTCTTTTGTCGGGCAGCCCTCGTTGACTTGAGATCTGTCTGCTCCCAGATCGGCCCTAACTAATTAAACTTTTATGGCAGGGAGTTGAGTCCCACCTGTTTTGGTTTTTTAAATTAACTGAACACCGTGTCCCTCTCCTGAACCACCAAGTCATGGCCTTCTGGAATTGGCCCATGGCCAACTGGCATTCTGCAGGCCAGACACTGCCAGCAAACTTTCACTGGATGGGAATGCCTCAGAGAGGATTTATTTCCCACACTGCTGAGCTAAACCAACTGACCCTGCGCATCTGGGGTGGCCACGTCCCGTCTGGCTACCAGTGGGGGAAGGGGGAGTAGGGTTGCCAGATCCAGGTTGGGAACCACCTAGCGATTTGGAGTGGAGCCTGGGGAGGACAGGGACCTCAGGTGGGGGGGGTTACACTGCCATCCAGCCCACCCTCCGAAGCACCCATTTTCTCCAGGAGAACTGATCTGTGTCGAAAAGTAAATCTACTTTCTCCTTGTCACCATAAGGGATGGAGTAATGGAATCATAGAACCACAGAGTTGGAAGAGACCAGAAGGGTTGTTCAGTCCAGCCCCCTGCCATGGAGGAAGACACAATCAAAGCTCTCCTGACAGCTCGCCATGCCTCTGTTTAAAAACCTTCAAAGAAGGTGACTCCACCACACTCCAAGTGCATTGTCAGGAAGTTCTTCCTAATATTAGGTGAAATCTCCTTTCTCATTGAGGAGACTAACTTCAAAACAAGAAAGCTGAGGATTCAGAGCAGCTGATGGACAGACTGTTATAACTCTACAGCACTTTGTTGATGTCTGATTTCTGATTCCCTTGCTAGCCTCGGTGTGGGGTTCAGAGATCTCCCGGAACTACAACTGATTTCCAGATGACAGAGATCAGCTCTCCTGGAGAAACGGCTGCTTTGGAGGACAGATTCTGTGACATTATACCCTGCTAAGGTTCTTCTTTTCCCCAAACCCCACCTTCCTCAGGCTCCATGCCCAGATCCCAAGAATTTCCCAACCCAGAGCTGGTAGGCCTACTTGCAAAAGACATCTGGGGAAGCTGGAGGCACAGAATGGCCCCTTTAGGAGACTGGGTGTAGGATTGCCTGCTCTGAGTTGGGAAATACTTGAAGATTTTGTGTGTGGAGCCTGTGGAGGGCAGAGTCAGGGCAGGGTCGAGAGCTCAGCAAGGTACAATGCCACAGACTCCGCCCTCCAAAGCAGCCATTTTCTCTAGGGACTTGATCTTGGTGATCTGGAGATTGTGATGGCAGGAGATCTCCAGTTGCCACCCGAAGTTGGCAATCCTAAATAGGAGACTGGGACAGGGGAAATGACCCTGAGGTAATGGACTGGAAAAGCACTGGATGTCACGCAGCCCACGCCGCAGCAGTTCTTGAAAGACTCCGGCCCTTTCAGCACAAAGCACTGAAAATGTTTCTAAAAATTTTAACCCCCCCCCCCCCACACACACACACACTTAACACGATGTCTGTTCACACTCACCCCCTCAAAACAATCCATGGCTGCCATTACGTGATCTCCTCCCTTTGTTTGGAGTTCACTGTTGAATCGAGGCCTCACTGTTTCACAGCCTCACGCTCCGATTCTCTGTGCCCCGGATCCTCGATGCATCAAAGATTATTCCCCCCAAATTAAAAAAAAAACTCACAGAAATGATCTAATAAATAGGCAAGGGAGAACGGAGAGTGAGCTCAGAAAATGGCGCCGAGGAGGAAGCTCAGGAGGGTACGGAAAACGTCTTAAAGAGATCGCACAGCAAGTGAAGTCTTTTATTTATTTATTTATTTATTTATTTATTTATTTATTTATTTATTTATACTTTCAGCTTTTATACAGCCCTGTCCCCTAAAGAATCATTTTTAAAGGGGATTCACTGAAAACGTTTTGAGGCTGCAAATAAAATGTTTTGGGAACCAAAGGGGGTCAAAATGATGCAGAATTCCATGGAGGAAATGTTTTATTTCCTGCCTCAAAATGTTTTAAAAGGTTTGTGCGGAAAGGGCCTCTAATAAACCAGTTTCTGAAATATCACATTGAAGCTAGAGGGAAGCTGGAAGGCGCACCAGACTACCATGATGTTGCACGCAAGCAGGGGAGGCAACCCCACTTTCCACCAGCAGCTAAGCTAGACCCATAGGTGGAGCTACCATGGGACAGGGGGGACAAATGCCCCGGGTATAGGCGTGCACCCCTCCCCTCAGGCTGCCCCCATGGCCAGGAGCAGGCTGCTCTTTTAACTTTAAAAGGTAAGTGAAGCATGTTGGGGGGCGGAGGCATGTGGGGCACACATGTGGGGGGCATGGGCGCTATTTTGCCCGGGGTGCCAATTTCCTCCCCCCCTACAGAACTGGCAAGGCCAAATGCCCAGTGCAGCGTGAGCCTAGCCACAAATGAAGTTTGTGCTCCAACCCAGAAAGATGATTAGATATACCCGTTAATTTTGGAAGAAAGTACCGGGGAAAGGAGTGGAGGTTTAACATTTATAACAGGGGCGATGCTGAGGACGGGTTTGTGAAAGATAGCGGCCCTTCTCGTTTTCAGCTGCAGAACTCTGGAGACCCAGAAAAGGAGATGAAACTCTGAAACTTTCAGGTCAGACCTTGGAATAGGGTAACATGACAGGCATTTTCAAACCTAGCAGAGTAAAAGTGGGGGTGGGGGGAGTGGAGAAGCACAAACTGCTTCCTCCTCTAGGGTTGGCAACTATCAGGCGGCACCTGGAGATCTCTGGCTATTGATCACCAGACAACCAAGATCAGAAAAAACAGATGCTTTGGAAGAGGGACTCCACGATATTATATTCTCTCCACCCTGAATCCCACTCTCCCTGAGCTCCTCTCCAAAAATTTCCAGGTGTTTCCGAACCCAAAGCTGGCAGCCCCACCCATCAAAATAGTGTTCTATTTTAAAGGGGGAGGAAGCCCCTCAGAATTTGGTTTTATGCTTTTGTATGGAAGGTCAACATCCAAATTTGTCAGGGTCATGAGAACTCTGTCATCTACATCCCCTACAGGCAGTGGTGGGATTCAAATAATTTAACAACTGGTTGTATACAAGCACGCTTTTAACAACCGGTTCTGCAGAAGTGGTGCAAACCAGTTGAATCCCACCTCTGCGTACAGGGTGTTTTTATAAACTTCACATCAGGCCCGTGGGGCTTCTAATTTGTTTGGAAATGAGCCTCTGATGGGGGTTGTATTCATGGAGGGAGCTCCTTTTTTTTTTTTTAAGAACCAATCTTGTAAGCGGGAGCTGCAGATCCCCATCCCCCTTTCAGATTGCAACCACACCGTGAGGGAAGAGAGGGATCCCACTATTTCCCCCACGTGGTTTTTGTGAGGCCTGTCTTTGCCACATGAGAAAACCCCTCGGTACCATACAAGCATACACGCTCTCCCCCTCTTTGTGGTTCCAAATCAAATTAGGCGTCTCCTCAGGGATGCTACTCATAAGTGTCTGAGTTTTAAGGAGATCTTTTCACAGGCTTCCTTTTGCCACTTCGAGTCTGGGTCTAAATCTTCCTCTTATGATAAAAGAGTCCACGGGACCTGGTACTTTGCTTTCTCCAACCTTATTCTTCCCTGTCTCACCCCATAGTGAACAGATTTTGGGAAATAGATTTAGATCAGAGAAACAGCAATGCCCCCTTCCTTGTATCTCGTCCCTACTAGATCAGCAACGTCATGTGGCAGCTTTCAAAATATATATATATTTAAAATTATAGGAGATCCATCCTGCTATCCTACCCAGTGGGGACCCAAAGCAGCTCACACTGTCCTCTCTTCCATTTCATCCTCACAACAGCCCTGTGAGGTAGGCGGAGATAATCCCACAAGCTTCCATGGCACGAGTGGGGATTGAACTTTCAGATACTAACCGGTACACCACCCTGGCCCTCGCACCGTGGCTCCCACGCTGGCTTTGATCTCTAGGCCAGGAGAGGCAGGATTCCCGGATCGCAAAGCGCAATCTGCAGGCACCGCACATTTGTTATGCCAACCTTGGAACAAATCACACCCTACACAGCTGCTTGCCAGCTGGTCCCGTGCCCTGCCACCCACTGCGATAAACAACGAAAGCCCAGCTCCGGCAGCTGATTCCCCTTTCCCACGTCCTGCTTCTAAATTGCGCCATGTATCTGGGCGGAGAAAAACCAAGGTCTCAACTACTACCTTTGGGTTCATGCTCCCAGCAGGATTGCTAATCTCCAGGTGGGGCCTGGAGATCACCCAAAATAGCAACTGATCTCCAGACTACAGAGATCAGCCCCCCCCCCCCCCCGCCGGAGAAAATGGCTGTTCTGTATCTCTGTAAGCTTCCCCCTCCTTTCCCAAACCCTGCTCCCCTGGGTCGACCCCAAAATCTCCAAGAATTTCCCAACGCAGTTTCCCAAGCCCCAGCTCCAAGCTATTCAGGTGACTGAAGTCCCAGTTTCAACTATAAGCACACCATTCAAAAGGCTGCTCTACTATCTGCTTCAGTTGGGAGCATCTACTGCACAGAGTTCTCCAAAGTAAACTGACCAGCTTGATGCACTCTCGAGGACGAGTCCTACGGAGAAAACATATTTGCTCTCCCCACCACCACAGCAGCCCAAAAGATACACCAACAAGCGCACGCACAAAGGAAAAGAGACGTTTATGTTGAGCTCAGGATGACAGGCTGGAGGACTTGAGGCCAAATCTGGTTCCTGTCAGTTGACCCAGACACAAAGGTGCATCTGGGCATCCATGGAAATGGCCAGAAATCCAGGGGGTGGGGTGGGGGTGGGGGGAACCTGAAGTCCCCAGGGCCAATCATGCCTGTGCCAAAGTGGCCCTCCAGTGAAAAGGAGTTGCTAATCAGGAATCTATGCCAAAAGTATAGCTACAATTCAATGCTTCCTTTTGTTTTATGTTATGTTATGTTACCTAACCCCCACATCCCACCACCCAGATACATATTTTCCAAAGTCAAAGCACCACAAAAGAGGTAACCCCGACCTCAGCCATTCTGAGCTGTCTCATTCATTAAGAGTGGTTTTTTCAGCTCACCGGGGTTTTTCAAAAGGGCATCCTTTCCGCTTTCGCTTCAAAGGTACGAAGGAGAAAGAGGAACAAAGTGGGGGAGGAGGAGGGGGTATAACTCTTGTGAAGCAGAAGCAAAAGAGAATCGCAGTTGAAAAGGAAAAGGAAAAGAAAAGAGAGGGCACTCAAGAAACAGCGAAGGAAAGGCAGTTTGGAAACTCAAAACAGGAAAATCCAACAAAGGAAGGCCAGAACAGTCCTAAAAGTTACCAGAAAAAAACAGAAAAAAGAGAATCCCATTATAAAATGCACCCCAGTGAAAGAAGTAAAAGGGGGGGGGGATTCCAGAGCCAAGAGACAACAACACAGATGAAAGCGCTAATGAGGATTTGGAAACCTCTGAATTCCTGGCCTTTCAACATTGGGGCGGCAATCTTCCGCTCACGCTCACCTGGGAGCTAGCACCGCCGAACTCGGCAGGACTTCCATCCAGGTAAACACACAGAGGCTTGGGGCACGAGTCTTCCCTGCTCCCCAGTCTGCAGAGGAAGGAGAGAAGCAAAGGCTGGCCCCGAAGGAAGCCAGTTGACTTACCTGGCCCTGGTGATCCAGCCTTCCGCTGCTGCCGTGACTCTCAGAACTGGGGGATCCTGTTTAGTTTGAATCTTTTATCTACCTGCCTGTAAAGCAGCCACGCCTCCTCCTCCTGACATCACACTGGGCAAAACACACACACTCCCACAGACACAGAGAGGGATCAGTCAAAGGTGCTCCAGCAGGTGTACGCAGGGCCCTACCTGCCCCCTAGTCTGATGTTGAACTTTCTTCAGGGCTTTCTCTCTCTTCCAAAGATCATGATGATATTAATCTAGAGTACTGACACTCTGCCAGCTAGGAAAAAAAGGTGTTGCTTACCAGCTAGATTAAGGGTGGCCAACCTATGGTGCTCCACATGTTCATGGATCACAATTCCCATCAGTCCCTGCCAGATGTTCATGGACCACAATTCCCATCAGTCCCAATTGGCCATGCTGGCAGTGGCTGATGGGAATTGTAGTCCATGAACATCTGGAGCAGCATAGGTTGGCCACCCCTGAGCTAGATGAAACCAGACCTGACAGCTTGGGAAACGGGGAGATTGGAGGGGGAAGAGTGAAAGACCATTTTTTCCAGTTGGTCTGCTGACTTTTCAAGAAGACACATTCCACAAAAGCAGCCACATCAGGCTTAGGTTTTCACTAAGAAAGGTAAACCCATAGCATGTGCACTTCAGGCTGTATTGGGATTGGGGGGAGATGCTTCACACTGTCCAAAGTTCCTTTGTACATAAAGAAATGCTCTCGCATGAACTGGATCCTAGGGAGGCTAGAGTTAGGGTGGGGCTGAGTAGGGTACAGTAGAAGAAGAAGCGTTTGGATTTATACCCCCCCCCTTTTGTCTCCTGTAAGGAGACTCAGACGGGCTTACAATCTCCTTTCCCTTCCCCGACCCCCCCCTACAACCAACATCCTGTGAGGTGGGTGGAGCTGAGAGAGTAAGGTGGAGAGAGAGCTCAGAAGAACTGTGACTAGCCCAAGGTCACCCAGCTGGCATGCGTTGGAGTGAACAGGCTAATCTTAGTTTCCCAGATGAGCCTCCACAACTCAAGAGGCAGCATGGGGAATCAAACCTGGTTCTCCAGATTAGAGTGCACCTGCTCTTAACCACTATGCCACTGCTGCTACACTACCATACCATAGAATCCAGTCTCCGAAGCAGCCATTTTCTCCAGGGGAGAATTCTCCAGGGGCATAAATCTCTGTAATCTGGAGGTGAGTTGCAGTTCCAGGAAAACTAAATACTTCCTACTAGTGTGAGACAGATGGAACATGCTGCTGGGACTCCTGTCAAGTCTTATCATATTTGAGGCATTCAACCCCCTAGGGATGCCAGCCTCCAGTGAGACACGGGAATCCCCCAGAATTAGAGCTCATCTCCAGACTTGATCCCCTGGAGAAAATGGCTGATTTGGGGGATGGACTCCGTGGCCTTGTACCCAACTGAGGTCTCTGCCCTCCTCCCCAGACTCTATCCCCAAATCTCCTGGAGTTTTCTAACCTGGATCTGGCAACCTCATTTCCCACTGGTGGCTGGTGGGAGTGGGGAGCACCTGCTAATCTAACCACCACTGTAAGGAATTCCATAGAAGCAGAAATAAAAGGCTTTTTGGATGTAAAAGTCCGTTTATTAAGACATCTTAGAAAGCTCACGTACATGTAGTGGCAGGAATGACACTTCCCGCCAGAAGCACAGGTTATAACACCATTCACCCCATCCCCCCTCCTGCTTCCCATGGGAACGGAGTCTTCATCTCAGCGCAAAGATAAAGTCTCCATGCGATGAAGCTGGCCCATCGCCAGGCTGTGGAATGCACTCAAGGTTACTTCACCATCAACACTATTGAATACTTTACACTCTGCCTCCCTTAAAGAAGACCCCTCCCCCCCCAGGTTTTATGCGGAAAGAAGCGGTGGAAAGCAGAAATAAGGGTGAGCGTCAATATTTTCCCGGAATAAACCCATTGATTATACCCAGAGGATATCCCACCCAAGAGACTAAATATTGCAAGCGTTTGCGATTAAAGCGAGAGTCCAGGATAGCGTCAATTTAAGTGCTTGTGACCATCAATAATAGTCGGTGGGGGCCTCTCCGGCGGTGAATTCGTGCCAGACATCGGCCGGGAGCCTCCTTGAGCAAGCTGGAATGGAAGACAGGATGAATGTTACTAAGAGAGTTAGAGCCAAATCTAAAGCGGGCAGTGACATCATTAATCACTTTAGTAATCTAAGAAAAGGTCCCACGAATCTTTTGCCAAGTTTGGAAAATTTATGCACGTCTCTAAGATTTTTTGTAGACAAATACACCCAAGAGCCCTGCAGAGGAAATCCGGCGGTGTTTATCCGCTTGCAGCTTTTGGGAGTCCTTAGCTTGTTGTAAAGTGGTCTGGACCGTTTTCCATCCCTCGGCTAGGGATGAAATCCATTGTTGAAACTCTGGAGGGTCCAAAGCTGCGGCGGGTAGTTGTAGCTTGTGGCGGGAAGGAGGCGACCAGACACAATTTCAAAGGGGGTTTTCTTTGTACTGCTATGAACGCATTGTTATAGGCGTACTCCATAAGCGGAATAGCTCGCACCAATTGTCTTGAGTGGTAGTTGGTGTAACAACGTAAATACTGCTCTAGGGTTCTGTTACGGTTCTCTCCGTCTACGCCGTCACTTTGAAGCGGTGGTAGAAGCGGCGACGGCTGGGGCGGCCCCAACAACCCCAAAAGCAGCCTCCAGAACTTTGAAATGAATTGGGGGCCGCGGTCGGAGACCACTTTATAGGAAGCGGAATGGAGGCAGTAAACATGTTGAATGAACAGTAGTGCCAACTTAGGAGCGGAGGGGATGGAAGCACATGGAATAAAATGAGCTTGTTTAGAAAATAAGTCCACCACCACCCACAAAACCGTGTTGCCATGACTTTCGGGCAAATCCGTAATAAAATCCATGGAGATGACTTCCCAAGAGGCGGAGGCCACGGGAGAGGTTTCAACAGTCCATGGGGCTTTCCGGGATGGTTTTGGCTTCTGCACAAACCGAGCAGCCCTTAATGTATGCCTCAATGTCCTTGCGCATTAGCGCCACCAGAACTGTGTGGGCCAAATGCAGAGTTTTCAGAAAGCCAAAATGTCAGCCGAGTGGGCATGTGGCAAGCTTCAAGAACCTGCTTGTGGAGGGGGGAGGCGCGTGCCAACATTCCCCCCTCCGTGAAACTCCCATTCTCCAAGCGCGGTGGGAGTCACCTTCTTCCGCTGGAGGCTCGAGCAGCCCCGCCTCCTCGAGTTCCCGCAGGAAAGGAGAGACGAGACTGGGAATGGGGTGAAGGAGGAGTGGGCGTTTGAGATCGGGTGACAGCCAGCCCAACTGGGAGGAGGAGAGAACAGTCGTGGAATGTCTGGTAAGGCAGCTCCACCCCCCCTCCCAGGAGTAGCCGAGGCGCGTCAGCCAGTTTATTGGTCTTTCCGGGGAAAAAAATGGACTGTAAAAGAGAAGCGAGAAAAGAAATTGAAGCCATTGTGAGAGTTGTTTTGCGGACATCTTGAGGGGTGGAAAGAGCTGCCAGGTTTTGTGATCCGACCAAACCTGAAAGGGGTGTTTAGCCCCCTCCAGCCAGTGGCGCCAAGTGGAGAGTGCTACTTTAATGGCTGCAGTCTCTTTATCCCCTACAGTCCAGTTGAGTTCAGCACCAGAGAATTTCTTAGACAAATAAGCACACGGAACCAGCCTACCATCTTTATTTTTTTTCTGCAACAGGGCTCGCCAAGTGCTTTGTCAGAGGCATCCACGTGAACCACAAGCGGGAGATCTGGGTCAGGAGTGCTTTAGGATAGGTTAGGTGGTAAGCATGAACTTTAAGAGTTGAAAGGCTGTTTGACACTCCTCGGACCAGGAAAGGGGCCAGGCTTGGCGGACAGTGGATCTTTACCCTTAGTGCGTAAGAGGTCTGTGAGAGGGAGAGTCAGTTCAATGAATTGGGGTATAAAGTCACGATAGAAATTAGCAAAACCAAGAAAAGATTGGAGCTCTTTGCGGTTGGTGGGGGCAGGCCATTGGAGGACTGCGTCAATCTTAGCAGGATCCATTTTCAAGCCCTCGGGCGAGATCAGTAACAAATAATAGTCAATGGAGGTCTGGTAGAAACAGCATTTGGAGAGTTTGGCAAAGAGAGAATTGTCGAGCAAAGCGTTTCAATACCTCTCGAACCAATGTTTCATGCTCTTCTATGGTTTGTGAGTAAATCAAAGCGTCATCTAAGTATACCACAACTCCCTTGTACAATAAATCATGGAGAACCGTTGATAAGGGCCATAAAAGCCCGGGGGCCCCACTTAACCCGAATGGCATTATCAAGTATTCAAACTGTCAAACTTTGTGTTAAAAGCGCAGTCAAGTGTTCATAGCCTTCAGCAATTCTGACCCTGTAGTAAGCTTCTCTTAAGTCCAATTTAGTAAAAATCGCCCTTTGCCGAGTGCATCTAAAGGTCCTTGATCAAAGGCAAAGGATATTTATTGGACAGAGAGACCGCATTGAGACCTCGATAATCTGTACAAATCGGTACAGACGATTCTATGTGTTTTGGGAACAAAAAGGGAGCAGAGTGTGTGGGTTTGGTAGCACGCCGTATGAACCCGCGGCGAGGTTCTTATCCAAGAAGGCAGCCTGGAGTTCCTTCTCCTCATTGGGACTCATGCGGTAGATTCTACCTTTGGGCAGTTCGCCCTGGTTGTATAACGATTTTTGCAGTCAGTGTCTCTGTGGGGTGGCAACTGATCGCATTCCTGCTCCTGAAAACTCTGGCTAAATCATGATACGCAGGTGGGATGCCAATAGAATCGGGAGCAATCGCTGAAGAAGCCAGGGAGGGTGTGTCAGGAGGAGTTGGGTCTTCCCAATTCATGTGTTCACCGCAGGGAGGGTCAGTGAATTCTAAAGATCCGTTCTTTCCAAATGAACTTTGGTTCATGTAACAATAACCATGGCATGCCCAAAACTATGGAGTGTTTGGCCACTGGCCAAAATAAAACTAATTTTCTCCCAATGGTCGGCGGAGGAGAACCGGCTGTGTTTTTGAACTGGGCGGTCCTTAGTTCCCGAGGGGCTGCCCGTCCATTTGGAGTGAATAGTATGGGCTTAGCCAGGGGAATTTGGTCCAGACCTAGCTCCTCTGCCACCTGGGCGCATTAAACAGTGGGAGCAGCCAGAATCCACAAGGGCCGAGGCTATAATGCGAGGTGTGTTTAGCGGGGTTGGCCAGAAGCGGCTTGGACAGTAATGGGAGGCCGCTGCCTTCACTCACGGCGTCAGGAGTCGGGCCCATGTCCATGAGGGGCTGAAGAAAGGCAAACAGCCGCTTCCCCTCCTCTGGGTAAGCCGATGACCGCTTTAGAGCGAGCCCGTCGGGCCCGATCTCGCGTGGCGGCTTGGCAGATGGAGTCAGCGTAGCTGGAAGCGGTTGGTTTTGTTTCTTAGGACAGTTGGCGGCTAGATGACCTGGCCCTCCGCGGTAAAGACACAATCCCAGTCCGGCGGCGGCGTTCAGAAGTGTAGTTTCGGTAGGGAAGCGGCTGAAGCTTGGCTTGGTAGAGCGCAGTGGTGGGTTTTGGGCGTGGGCGGCCTCCGGCACAGCGTATTCCAAGCGGGGCGCCACCTGGGACCCCAACTGGATCAATCCGCAATGATGCGAGGAACCCGAATTAAAAACACCGTTTCCACGCAGCTTGCCGTCCACAGCATCCGAGAAGTATTCGCATTTCATGCGTTCAGGCCACTCAGGAGGAAGTCGAGCAGCCGCCGCACGAAATTCACGGGCAAATTCTGCAAGCGGGCGGTTGCCTTGCTGGATAGATTTTGATGGTCGCGGATAGCTTCATTCGGCCTGGATCTTGGAAGCGCTCTTAAGGCTTGGAGGAATCCCCGGGCACTGTCGCGAGAGTCTTCATCTTACAAATCAAAGAGTCACGAACCAATGCGGCTGCTGCCCATCAGGACTGAGCCGATGTCCCGTATTTTTTGGCGCTCAGAGCGGTATAAATCATCGTAGTCTTCAAAGTGGGCATTGAGTTGCAAAATGAAGTAGGAAGTTTGGAAGCGGTCCCATCGAAGCGGGCTGGTATCGAGGGCCGATAGTAACCTCGTTCCACGGCTCTTGGCGCCTGCTGAGGCGGTGGTTCTTGCGGGTTGAGCAGGTTGGGCAGGCAGCTGTTGTCACAGGGGTGCCTGCGGAGTCAGGCGCTGGCCCGGTGCCGCTGGCGTTTGGGTGGCAGGACCCAGATGCATTGGCCCCTGGCGCCAGCGTGATCAGTAACAACATAGACTCCAACTTGGGGCTTCCTGGTCTGCTGCCTCCTTAGCTCCCTCTCCAACGCAGCCAGCTCCCTCTCCTTGCGGGTCAATGCATCCTGGAGTGCGCGTGCAGAGCAGCTTTCTCGTTCAATTTAGCCAGTTAGTCCCGTTTAAGAGCTTCAGTGAGCTAAGCTTTGCGTCGCGCAGGGCCTGAGCAGCTTTTCGGCGTTGCCGTTGTAAATCCAGTCTGGAGTGTTCCAGGACTTTATCATGGACTGACAGATTCTGGAGCATATTATCCGTTGGGCGCATCTTTGGCACGGTCCAACTTCGAGCTGGACTTCTTTCGCGTTGCGTTCCGGTCCCTCTGCAGGTTTTGGCGCTCTTGCTGCAGCTGTGCCCGTTCCTCCTCCCATAGCTGGCGTTCCGGGTCCATGCTGCTTGGGCATCTCGCAGTGAGCGCCCCACTTCCTCATCCCAGGTCTCGCTTCGATGGGAGAGGAACAGATCTGGCTGGGAGTGCAGGCTTTCTTCGGACTCTTAAGTCGTCTGGAAGCGAGACGCCGGAGACACCGTAGCCACCGGTGGCTCCCCGGAGCACCTCAGATGCGATGGCTGGCCGGGATCCAGGGGTCGATTGGAAGACGAATGCGGATACCCTCCCAATCCCAGGTTTAGTCCCAGTATCGCCGAGACGGGCCCCAGTGCTGTGCCACGGTGGTTCTTTGGGAGCATCACCAAAATACGAGTCCAGGAATCGTTCAATGGATTCCTGGGTTGCCGCATGAAAGGTGGTCAGGCCCGTCTCCTCCATGACAGGTTGCATCTGAGGTTTGCTTAATCCACAGCGGGCAGAATCCGATCCACAGGCGCTCGATCCATAGACCAGCGCCCCAAGCGACTCATGGAAGTCCCCATGTTGCGTCGTCCCGTCCCTCGTTCCAGCGGGTAAAGGAAGACTCGTGCTGATCACGAGGGCGAGGAAAGAGCCACCAGCGAGGCCCGTTCTCCTGCCGGTTCCTCCAGATCCAGAAGGGAAAGGTCGGAGCCCTCTTTGGGGGCTACCGCACCTTCCGCAGTAACATTCAACCTCTCCATGTCAAGACACCAGAGGTCCACTGTACTAGGAATATATTGAAATGGATTCCTGCCACAATGTAAGGAATTCCATAGAAGCAGAAATAAAAGGCTTTTTGGATGTAAAAGTCCGTTTATTAAGACATCTTAGAAAGCTCACGTACACGTAGTGGCAGGAATGACACTTCCCGCCAGAAGCACAGGTTATAACACCATTCACCCCATCCCCCCTCCTGCTTCCCATGGGAACGGAGTCTTCATCTCCCGCGCAAAGATAAAGTCTCCGCCGATGAAGCTGGCCCATCGCCCGGGCTGTGGAATGCACTCAAGGTTACTTCACCATCAACACTATTGAATCCTTTACAACCACCCTATGAGGTAGGGCAGAGTGGTTTTATGATAGCTTGCCAAAGACCACCCAATACACGTCCAGGTTGGCCAAAACTCTGATCTGGGGGCTTTCCTAAATCTTTATTCGCCAGTCCTGATGGACTCCTAAAACATAACACTTGCACGACCAAAACAACAGTCAGGCACTTGCCCCCAACCCCAAACAGCCTCAAAGGAAACACCTAACGTAGCGTGTCACTTCCTATCATGCGAATGGGACATCTTCAAGCCTCAGCTCCCCACCCTGCAGAAAGGCAGTCTTGCAAAAATAGCATGCAAAGGAAAAAATGCTCTCTGGGATAGAAGTAGATCCAAACGGGTAGCTGTGTTAGTCGGTCTGTAACAGCTGAAAAGAGCAAGAATCCAGTAGCTCCTTAGAAGCTCACAAAATTTCTGGCAGGGCATGAACTTTTGTGAGTCACAGTGAGCTGAAACTCATGAAAGCTCATATCCTGCCAGAAATTTTGTTAGCCTTTAAGGGATGCTTTCTTTTGTGCTAGGATATGAATTTTATTCCCTGCAGACCACCGTGTGGAAGTTTCCCCAAAAGAAATGCTGCCTTCAGTTGTGGGGTTAGGTTCTTGCATAGCAGAGGTATTATAGACCCAGCCTGAGGCACCCTTTAGCAAGCAAGCTATCCCATTCCCTCAATCAAATATCCAGGGCTGCAAATTGCTCCCTCTAGCGACAGCCGTTAGCATTACTTGGTATTTGTATCTGTGTGCATATATAACACACCAACACACTCTGTGGTGATTATCCAGGAGTTCCCCATTAGTTGTGTCTTTATTCCTTACCAAGATAAACAACTTTAGGTAAGGTTGCCAGTTCCTGTCTAGCCACCAGTGGGGGATGGGGGAAAGGGTTGCCAGATCCAGGATTTGAGGATGCCTATGGTCCATTCTCCTAAACAGGGGTGTATCTGCCATTGGGACATGGGGAGTCAAATGTCCCCGGGCGCCCCCATTTGGTCACGTGGGGGGCACAAAAAATTCAGGTTCGCTTATGTGTGTTTTGTATTTTTTAGTATTTTTAGTTTTTGGCCTGCAGGGGGCGCAGTGTTTAAGTTAGCAGCACCAAATTTCAGGGATCTTTCGAGAGACTCTTCTGATGATACCACCCAGGTTTGGTGAGGTTTGGTTCAGGGGGTCCAAAGTTATGGACTCCCAAATGGGATGCCCCCATCCCCCATTGTTTCCAATAGGAGCTAATAGGAGAGGGGGGCTACACCTTTGAGGGTCCATAACTTTGGACCCCCTGAACCAAACTTCACCAAACCTGGGAAGTATCATCAGGAGAGTCTCCTAAAGATACCCTGAAATGTTGGTGCTGCTAGCTTAACAATTGCACCCCTGACAGCCGGCACCCTCCAAATTTCTCCAGATTCTCCTTTTAAATCCACCCCCTTCAGCATGGATTTAAAAGGAGAATCTGAGGTCGCCAGTTTAAACATTGAAAGTGATGCTGTTTTTTTGGGGGGGGGTCCACCCCTAAACAGCATCACTTTCAATTTTGTTTTAACTGGGGACCCCAGATTTTCCCCTTGGTGGATTTAAAAGAAGAATCTGGGCTCCCTAGTTTAAACACCATTGAAAGTGATGCTGTTTGAGGGTGGGTTCCACTGGAGGTGTTTTGTGAGAGATGATGCTGACATTTGTTTGGTAAATGTTTTGCTGTGGGTGATTTGTGAGAGATTTTACATGCTTCATACCCACTTGCACAAGCTTGGAGCTGTTTCTCAGGCTAACAACCTACCTCGTAGGGTTGGTGTGAGGACAAAATTAGGAAAGAGAGTTGGTGGGGAGAGAGCCATGTAATGTTTTTCTGGGGGTGGGAGGTGTTTTGTGAGCTGGTGCAAAAAATCATTGTTTGGTTGTGGTAGGGGAGGGTGGATTCCCATACCAGTGGGGGGCAAACTCAGGTTTTGTCCCCGGGCTCCAGTTTGCCTAGACACGCCTCTGCTCCTAAGCATCCATTTTCTCCAGGCAAACTGATACCTGAAATGTGGAGATGAGCTGTAATTCCATAGGTCCCACCTTGGTGGATACAGGAAGTGGTGGAATTCAGCAGGTTCACACCACTTTGGCAGAACCGGTTGTTAAAATGCTGATTGTAAACAACTGCTTGTTAACTTATTTAAATTCCACCACCGAAACCAGTTGTTAAATTATCTGAATCCCACCACTGTATACAGGTACCATCTTCCTGATGTCTATCATTTTTAGTCCTTCAAATCTGTGATACCTGCTTAGAGAAGGGTGTGCGCGTGCACGTGCGTGCCTGAGCTTAACTCATCCCACTGTCTCTCACTATCTGTATTAGCAGCTCAAAAGGGTGGCTGGATGGGAGTGGCTCAGAGAAAAGGAAAAAATATTTAAAATATTCCCTTCAGACATCAACAGGGGGTGGGAGCCATTTCTTCACACAAGCTTTGCTGGCTGCCAAACCAGTGTCCCAACTTCAGACTCATGCTGTCCTTTTAAGAATATTTTATGTATTTATTTAATGTATAAACCGCCCTTCCTCGCAGGGCTCAGGGCGGTGAACAACAAGAATAAAGCAACGAAATCAACCATAAAATACCATAAAATAGGAAACAATAACAATAGCAAATGGTGAAAAACCACCCCCTACTGTACCCACAAGAGGCCAAGATTAAAATATGGGGTTAATACAATCAGCCTGGCTGGCCAGATGGAAACGCCTGGTGGAATAGTTCTGTTTTGCAGGCCCCGCAGAAACTTTGCAAATCCCACAGGGCCCTGATCTCCCTAGGCTAGGGAGCCTTCTCCACCAGGTAGGGGGCAGGGCCGTAAAAGCTGGGTGTCTTTCATGCCAGGGACCTCCAACAGGTTCTCCGAGGAGCGGAGGGAACTGACAGGGCAATGACTCTGTAAGATTTGAAAAGATCTCAGGAGGTGGACAACGCGATCCCCTCACATTCCAATTGTTCTCCATAGTACAGAGATCAGGTTCCTTGGAGAACACGGCAATTTTGCAATGTGGACACCATAGAACTATACCCTCTACAATCCCCAACCATGCCCTTCTCAGGTTCCAATCCCCAAATCTCCAGGAATATCCCAACCTGGAGTTGGCAACCGTAGACTAAATGAATATAAATGTATTAGACAGCCAGACAGACAAACAACCATAACCCCTAATACTTGATAGGACTTGGCTGCTGCAACTGCCAATTTGCCAGCAAAACGAAAATACCTTGGCCTGGTGTGCCCCACGCCTTTGGCACACAGCAGTCAGCAGGTAACACTTTCCATGGCACTGGAGATAAGAGTCATCACCTGCTGCTATCAGCAGATCATAACACTTGTTCGAGACAGATGCTGGTAATAAAAGTTAACGACTCCACGCAGGGCACTCACTAGCACAGCTTTGTGTGGCCCCGCCAGGTGCAACCCAACATTAATTATGATTCTTACTATTAAAAATTAATCATCAGAACTACATATAGTAGACCCACAAGAAATTGGCCCTGCAAACAGCAACAGTCAGCATTTGTGCACTTGTGGACTTGTTCACATCGAGTGTTCATTCCCTTTGGACTGGATTTTTGGATGCACACACATTTCCCCCTGGCCTGAACTCTTGTGCCTCAGCTCAGAGAATCTTCACAGTTTCTGAAACCATGACTTTTTCTCTCCCTTCTCAGGGAAAGTGGAGGGAATCAACATGCATTTTGCTTTCTTTGGGTTTTCTCACTCCTCCTGGTTCCCCCCCCCCCCCCACACATACAGCAGCAGTTTCTCCTATTTTTCCAGAAACCACCTCAGAAGAATCAAAAGGGCTGGTTTTTAAAAATTCTATTTTCACACTGAATTTTCATTGCTCAATAGACCCTTCAAATTGATTTAAAACTTACATGGTTTAGAAAATTTACACTAGACTGAAAACAGCACCCCCCTAAAAAACCAAAGAAGGCAGCCGGCAAAGATTGCATGGGTAGAGAAAGGAAATGGAGGGAGGACAAAATAATTGGATTGGTTGTGGACACTTTGCAGCCAGGGAATCCCTTGTTTAAACAAAAAGTAGGAAAAAACCACTGCGAAGCAAACAGCAACGAGGATGATTGAAGGATTGGAGCACCTTCCTTATGAGGAGAGGTTACGGCGTTTGGGACTCTTTAGTTTGGAGAGGAGAAGTCTGAGGG
The DNA here is from genome assembly GCF_021028975.2 of Sphaerodactylus townsendi. NCBI lineage: Eukaryota > Metazoa > Chordata > Lepidosauria > Squamata > Sphaerodactylidae > Sphaerodactylus > Sphaerodactylus townsendi. Next base: position 6,683,596 of record NC_059439.1, on the reverse strand, counting down.
ATATGATTGAAGTCTATAAAATTATGCATGAGGTAGAAAATGTTGACAGAGAGAAATTTTTCTGTGTCACAATACTAAAACCAGGAGGCACCCATTGAAAATGCTGGGGGGAAGAATTAGGACTAATAAAAGGAAACATTTCTTCATGCAATGCGTGATTGGTGTTTGGAATATGCTGCCACAGGAGGTGGTGATGGCCACTAACCTGGATAGCTTTAAAAGGGGCTTGGATAGATTTATGGAGTAGAAGTCGATCTATGGCTACCAATCTTGATCTTCCTTGATCTGAGATTGCAAATGCCTTAGCAGACCAGGTGCTCGGGAGCAGCAGCAGCAGCAGCAGAAGGCCATTGCTTTCACATCCTGCATGTGAGCTCCCAAACGCATCTGGTGGGCCACTGTGAGTGGCAGAGTGCTGGACTAGATGGACTCTGGTTTGATCCAGCAGGATCTTTCTTATGTTCTTAGCTTCTGGATATTTTCTGGCTTCAGCAAATCTTTGGAGGATCATGAGTGCATAGTATTTACATAGTATGTAAATATGTGTATTACTTTACAGTCTATGGCTGCTACCCTTATTGTGTGCAAACAAGTGCTTGCTTGATGACTTCAGCTGCACACACGCACACACTTTTAATGTTCATACTATGGATTATGAGAAGGCAAAGACCTTTTCCCTTTGCCTGGACCTCCCAGACACACTGAGCCTTATTAGCAATAGCAAAGCCTGCTGTAGGGTAAGAAATACAGCAGGCCTGGATAGGGCAGGGGGTGAGGGCAGGGAGGGGCCGGGAGGACTTGCTGTGGCGATGGGGAGGGTGAAGGGGCTTTTGGAGCTTCAGAGCAGCGGCGGCAAGGTGCCACTGCTCCAGGTAAGGGATGGAATGTTCGATGACAAACCCTCTACCAATAAGGGAGCAGGACTCGTGAGTCCTGTTCCCTTATTGGTGGAGGGTTTGTCATCGAACACTCCATCCCTTAGCACTTTATTATTGGTAAGATTGCCTGGGCCATGCCACCCACAGACAGATCACTCATCCACAGTATCCTGCCCGCTGTCATGTCTGGGCCCCACAGGCTGCTGACACATCCCCCTTTCAATCTTTTACAGCTGCTGCGGCAGCACCAACTGCAACGATTAAGCGGTCTCTCTTTCTGCCCAGATTAAAACCTCTGGACTGGTGGCTTTTTTCCACAACAAGCAGATATATATCAGTAGCCAGCTACCAAGAAAGCAGATGAACTGAGCAAGATGCAGAACTGAGCAAGATGGTCATGTATTCCAGCCACACAACACGCAACAATTACCCCTTCCCTATATCATTTGTCTTTGTTGGATATAGTGCATTTGCAAACTCTTTGAAGAAGCAGGTAAAGTTGCTGTTGGTGCTCACAAGCAGTCAGTTCAGACAACCTATTGGCCCACAGTCGCACACGGCTTCCTTGTGGCTGTTTTCATTTATTGCAGCTCCCAGTCACTTTAAATCAGTGATCCAAGCAATGTGACTATATCATGTAAATGTTTGGCGATTGTTTGTATGTGTATGTTTGAAGTTCCCAGCTATGGACAAAGGCTTAAAACAGAGAGGTATAGCAAGAGTGTGTTGGTGGATCAGGGTCCTTGAGGCTGAAAAAGAAACGCTGAAACATCTCCTACCTTTACCTGGACTCTGGGCTCCAAGGCATTGTGAGCCTCCGTAGATCCACTCCTGAACCTTGAGTCCTGACGTGGCTGACCCCTGGTTTTCCTACAGATGGTAAAGTGGGGGAACATGAAATACCCCAGTTTGGCAGGAGTCACCAGGTCCTTGGCCAGTCTTTTCTACCCTTCTCCTCTCTCCTCTTCTCGGCTCCGGTGTATACACCAGAAGGTAATTGGGACAAGAGTGGAAAAACACATTACTATCTGCTAGCAAAACAATAAAACAGAGCTGCAAATAACTAAATAAATATATCTTGAACATATATGAACCAAGTAAGTTCAATCTTTGGTCTGACTATAGTATAACATCTTCATAACAGAAATATAATATCTGTTCTGATATCTGGTCTTTCCTAGCCCTGCTACTCGGGGTCTTCACTGGATATGCCAAAAACTGAACCTGGGAAATTCTCAGGCAAAGAATTAGCTGCAGTCCTTCTGCTCAGTTATCTAAAATGCCCATTGTAGCCAGTGACGGAGGGAGGGGGAACTGCGGCTGGGGCATGAACTGCCCGCATGCGCCCTCCCCACCCCAACACGCCCCACCCCCAAAATGCACCCAAATGCCCCAACACGCCCCCGAAATACCCGAAGCCCCCCCATGTGACTGCAATGGCAGCTCCCGGGGCGGATGTCCTCATTGTAGCTACGCCTCTGATTGTAGCAGTAGCTTTGCATTCAAGCACAATAACAGTGCACTCGGTCACCATGTGCAAGTAGGGTCGCCAACAGAAGTAGCTGGAGATTTGAAGGTGGAACTTGGAAAAGTGAGGTTTAGGGAGTGATACAGGGTTACCAACCTCCAGGTGGCACCTGGAGATCTCCTGCTATTATAATTTATCTCCAGAGGACCAATATCTGTTCCACTGGAGAAAACAGATGCTTTGGAGGGTGGTATCTATTGCATTACACCCTGATGAGGCCCCCAAATCCAAGTCTGACATTCCAACCACTGAGATGTCCAGGAAGAAGGAGCTTCATCCAAGAATGTCCTCCAGGCAACCAAAGCAAAGGGGCAGTTTTTTTAAAAAAAGAAAGAAATCCAAAATTTGTGGGAAGAAACAAATGGGAAGGGGGGAGAGAGTCCTTGTTGGTGGATGCAATCGATTTTTTGTGTAGGCTACATTGCCCGGTACTGAATTTTCCAACAGGTTTAAAAATCAGGCATTTACAAAGCACTATAGTGCTATAGCCACCTCCAGGTTGCAGAAGAACTCCTGGTCCTACCTGGAAGATGGCAACTTTAGTTACCATAAGCTTGAGCTAGCAGCTTCATGGCTGCAAGGATAGAAACGTATGGAGCATACAGCAACTGGGAACATTACGAATAAGAAAACCTTTGGTCTCCAAACACGGAGAGTGGCAGACAAGGCAGTCTGCTAAAATGCCAGCTGAGCCATCAATCTGATGACGGTTACACGGCCCGGACAGCTGCAAAGCATTTGAACTGCACTGTCATACTAGAGCTCTGGGCTACATGAGGTGCCAGAGTTTCGAATCACCAGTAACCCGAGGCCTTGGCAAATTCACCAAGGAAGGGCTTATTCTGACGCCGTCAAAGCCCAGACACCCCAACATTATGAGTAATATCATCCTCAGGATTTTCTTTGAAGGGAAGGAAACTTGGATCCCAATGCCCCAGAGAAGATTTTAATCAAAATATATTGGGGGTCCTCCCTGCGTTCTTCAGAGATTATTTTTTTCTATTCAACATTTGCCCGAGGACTGCCTGTCACCTGGTTTCTTTCTCGACACCCCCTCCACCTCCAAGTTTAATTTTAATTATTTTCCCCATGCAAAGTATGGATGGAATATTATGTGTGATTATACAGTTAAGAAAACTGTAAAAAAAGAGGGAGGGGGAAGGATCTTTTTTTTTTACTTGCTGCACACACGACCTGGTTTCCCACCCCCCAGTAGGGTTGGAGATTCGGACAGTCCAAATCCGAATTTTTACCGAATCTGAACTGATTCGGACGGATTCGGACAAGCAGGGTCCGAATCTGAGCTGTCCGAATCCTAACAGATCCGAATCCATGGGATTCGGATCACCAGCCGAATTGCGTTTTTATTTTTTGGTGTTTTCTTCACGTTTCGGCCTGCAGGGGGCGCATTTTAAAACATAACAACACCAAAATTTCAGGGTATCATCAGGAGACTGTCCTGATGATACCCTCCAAGTTTGGTGCAGTTTGGTTTAGGGGGGCCAAAGTTATGGACCCCCAAAAGGGGTGTCCCTATCCCCCATTCTTTCCAATGGGAACTAAGGAGATGAGGGCTACCCTTTTGAGGGTCCATAACTTTGGCCCCCCTGAACCAAACTGCACCAAACTTGGAGGGTATCATCAGGACAGTCTCCTGATGATACCCTGAAATATTGGTACTGATACATCTACAAATGCACCCCCTGCAGGCACCCCCCAGAAATTTGCACAAGATTCTTTGTTCTGCAGTGACTTAGCTGCATTGCTGTCAATAGGGAATTTCTGATAGAGGGCTGTGGAGTGCACATTTTTCATGGTAACCCACAAAACTTTCAGGGTATCTTCAGGAGAGTCTCTGGATGACACCATCCAGGTTTGGGAACTTTACTTCAGGGCAGTGGGAGATGGGCCCCACCCTTTGGGTCCCATAGATTAAACCCCCCTGAAGCAAAATTCCCCAAACCTGGATGGTGTCATCCAGAGACTTTCCTGAAGATACCCTGAAAGTTTTGTGACCATACCTTCAGAAATGTGCACCTCACAGCCCTCTACCAGAAATTCCCCATTGACAGCAATACAGCTAAGTCACTGCAGAACAAAGAATCTTGGGCAAATTTCTGGGGTGCCTGCAGGGGACGCATTTTGAGATGTATCGGCACCAAATTATCAGGGTATCATCAGGTGACTGTCCTGATGTTGCCCACCAAGTTTGGTGAGGTTGGTTCAGGTATGGACCCTCAAAAGGGGTGCAACTATCCCCCATTGTTTCCAATGGGAGCTGATAGGGGATGGGGGCTACACCTTTGAGAGTCCATAACTTTGGCTCCCCTGAACCAAACTGCACCAAACTTTGGGGGTATCATCAGGACAGTCTCCTGATGATACCCTGAAAGTTTGGTGTCACTAGCTTTAAAAATGCTGGTTTGCGTGTTTCACCGCTCAATCACTCCAGCAGGCTTCATGTGCAGGAGCGGTGAAACATGAAAATCGGAATTTTTAAAGCTAGTGGCACCAAATTTCAGGGTATCATCAGGAGACTGTCCTGATGACACCCCCCAAGTTTGTTGCAGTTTGGTTCAGGGGGCCAAAGTTATGGACCCTCAAAGGGGGGGGGCTCTATCCCCCATTGTTTCCAATGAGAGCTAAGGAGATGGTGGCTAACATTTTGAGGGTCCATAACTTTGGCCCCCCTAAACCAAACTGCACCAAGCTTGGGGGTGTCATCAGGACAGTCTCCTGATGATACCCTGATATTTTGGTGCTGATATGTCTAAAAATGCGCCCCTGCAGGCACCCCCAAAAATTTGCCCAAGATTCTTTTTTCTGCAGTGACTTCTGCATTGCTGTCAATAGGGAATTTCTGGTGGAGGGCTGTGGGGTGCACATTTATCAAGGTACAGTCACAAAATGTTCAGGGTATCTTCAGGAGAGTCTTTGGATGACACCATCCAGGTTTGAGGAACTTTGCTTATGGGGGCAGTGGGAGATGGACCCTACCCATAACATTGAACCCCTTGAAGCAACGGTCACCAAACCTGGATGGTGTCATGAAGAGACTCTCCTGAAGACACCCTGAAAGTTTTGTGGGTTTACCATGAGAAATGTGCACTCCACAGCCCTCCCACAGAAATTTCCCATTGGCTGCAATGGAGCCAGCCAGCCACTACAGAGCACAGAATCTGGGGAAATTTCTTTGGGTGACTGTGAGGGGTGCAGTTTTAGAGCTACTGTCACCAAAACTTCAGGGTATCATACAAGTACTGTCCCTATGATACTCCCCAAGTTTGGTGAAGTTTGGTTCAGGGGGTCCAAAGTTATGGACCTTCAAAAGTGTAGCCCCATCTCCTGTTAGCTTCCATTGGAAACAATGGGGGATGGGGCACCCCTTTTGAGGGTCAATAACTTTGCCCCCCCTGAACCAAACTGCACCAAACTTGGGGAGAATCATCAGGACAGTCTCCAGATGATATCCTGAAAGTTTAGTGCTTCTAGCTTTAAATTTGCACCCCCTGCAGGCCAAAACGTGTAAAAACACAAAAAAATCAAAAAAATAATAAAACGGACCCGAATTTTTCGGATTTACCCGAATTTTCGGGCATATCCAAATCGGCTATGATTCGGATTCGGGCATACAAATCATTTTATGCCCCAAAATACCCAAATCCGAATTTTACCGAATTTTTTTATTATTGACCAACCCTACCCCCCAGAGATTGTATCCATAATGTGATCATCATTAAAAAGTTTCTTTTTCCAAATCATCCCATAAGAAGAAAATTTAGCAGGTGACTGCATATACCTCGATGAATTTCCAATAGTTTTGCCTTTCATTTGATATATATTCAATCTGCTTAGTGGCACAGTGGTTAAGAGCAGGTGTACTCTAGTCTGGATGAACCGGGTTTGATTCCCTGCTCTGCCACTTGAGCTTTGGAGGCTTATCTGGGGAATTCAGATTATCCTGTGCACTCCCACACACGCCAGCTGGGTGATCTTGGGCTGGCCACTGTTCTTCTGAGCTCTTTCAGCCTCACCTACCTCACAGGGTGTTTGTTGTGTGGGGGGGGGGGAGGGAAAGGAGTTTGTAAGTCCCTTTGAGTCTCCTATAGGAGAGGAAGGGGGGATATAAATTCAACTCTTCTTCTTCTGTGTTGCTTTTTTTCCAGTGGGATGCAACGGGGCTGAATAACCCAGTGGTGGGATTCAGCAGGTTCGCACCACTTCGGCAGAACCGGTTGTTAAAATGGTGCTTGTAAACAACCAGTTGTGAAATTATTTGAATCCCACCACTGGAATAACCTTCAGAAAGGGTATTGGGAAAGCAACAGAGTAACCCTAATCAGAGCAACACCCTTCCAATGTCAACTCTGTTTAGGACTGCACTGTTTCTCTGTTGTTTTCCGATTCCAGACTGTTAGGAACCAAGCAGAGACGTTGGGTTGATCATGGTTTTCCAGTTCTCTTTGGAGCTCATCTACCTTTTGAGCTGTTATCTTTGCCCAGGTGAGGCTAATGTCAGGCAGAAATTATAAAGGAGGCTTTTAATCTCTTACTGGAGAAAGATTTGCCTGTTACATTTCAGCCTTCAGTGCAGCTCTTCTATGTATTGGCCTCACCAGGGGCGTACCTGCCAGAGAGACAGGGGGTATCACCTGTCCTCGGGCACAGCCCATCAGGTCATGTGGGGGATTCAAAATTGGTCCCCTACTCACCAAAGAATGCCACAGGCCTGCGGGGCGCCCCTCAAGTTGTGGGGCACTTCGGAGGGCTTGCAGCAGGCTGCCAGTCTGGCACCAGCTTCTTCCAGCCTCCCAACGCTATTGGGGTGGGGAGTGCAGGAGCCGGCGTCAGGCACCCACTGAGTCACTCGCTGCCTCCCAAGCCCCCCCCACTTGCAAAGTAAGTGGGCCATGGGGGGTGAGGGGAGGCGCCCGGAGCAGGTGATGCCCCCAGGCACTATCTCCCCCCCCCCATGTGCCTCTGGGCCTCATAATGAAAGAGAAAGGCAGGCACCCTAGACCCCCCCAGTACACATAAAGGCTGCCAGACGAGCAAGCTGTGCAGAGACTCAAGATGCAAACCTAAACCAATCTCAGTTAAATTGTCAGGCAAACCGTCTCTTTAGTCTGACACGTCTCCTGTGACTTTACCAGATGTCTGGCAACCAGAAATCCAGCTGGTAAACCATGCCTACACCATGAAAGGGAAACCTTTTCCCAAACCGTTTCGAACTTGCTTACAAAATGATTCCCATCCTCCAGCCCCAGGTTCAAAAAGGGAAAGTGTTTCTTTGGGGACGCATAGGTAGGTGAACACGTACACAAATCAAAGCACGGGCTGTCTTGAATTCTTACATAAAAACAAAAGTGTGCTCACATTACTGGCACGCATATGTGCCCTGTCAAATATCTCACTAAACACTTATGTAAAGCCTGTGTTCACTGGTTCGTTATGCACAGGCTCATAAACAAAAGCACAAGTAGATGTGTTCCACAAACGAACACACAGCGTTGCCTGATAGCCCCAAGGTTGGAGATTTGGCTTGCCAGATCCAGGCTGGGAATCCCCTGGAGATTTAGGGGTGGAGCCTGGGGAGGACAAGGACCTCGGTGGGGTACAATCATCCATTTTCTCCAGGGGAACTGATCCGGAGATGAGCTGTACCTCTGGGGAATCTCCAGGGCCCCCCCAGGGACTGGCATCTTCAGGGATGAGGGGATCAGAAGGGATTGTGCTCAGTGGTGAGATGACGCATGAAGCGTCCCCACACTTACACCAAAAGACATCTTGTGACCTTCAAGCAGCACGGTCCACCCTTTCAGAGATAAAGGATCAGTTTCCAAAGTGCAGCAATTACCTTATGGCGGAAAGCAGTGCTGCGGCTCCTCTTTTGCTCAGGACAGGAGTGCGCCTTGCCTGGGGCTACCCGCTTGCGGAGGCAGGTGCAGCAGAAGACGACCCCCACGGCTCTCTTCCAGTGCAACCTGTGGGTGTCTTCCATCCCGCGGGTCTCTAAGCAAGAGCCTGCGGGTCCCTTTCGTCAACACGAGGCTCCCATCCACCAGAAAAGAGGCTCTGCCGTCCCTTTCCACCTTACTCACAAGTGACTCAGCCCACAGCTGCATTTGTCGGCCCAATCCACACCCACTGCTTTCTGCCCCCCGCCCCACCCCATCATGGTCTGCTGGAGTCCCATATGCTTCACACTCGGCTACGATGACAGGACTGGATGTTTGAAATGGTGACAACTGCAGCGGATCCATCCGGCACAGCTCACGATGTACCAGTCCTCGTCTTCTCTTCTCATTCCTCTCCACCAGTGTCACTTCTGCTCCCTTCGCCCCAGTCCCTGGGGAAGAAGTTTGCCCCAAAGGACCATTGAGGAGAAAGTAGCAAAGGCTGTGGCCAAAATATGTCTCGTCTCTCCTTATGGAGCAGAGACGATGAATAACTCCAAAGCCACATGGTGCCAAGCTATTTCTGTCTGTCTCGAAGAAGAGGGTGGCAGGGCGAAGTCAGTCAGGCAAGCACAGAGGGCAAACCAAAAGAGGTCGGAAAGAGGGGAGGGCTTTCTCTCAACCTGGCTTTTCGGTTCTGCAAAGCAGAGCAGCTCACTGCTCTCCATGGGTCACTCCCTTGAGGTCACCTAAGGCCTTCTAAACTATAGCAGACAAAGATTCTGTCCTCCTGCTTACCCCTGGCTGCCTTCCAACAAACCAGATTGGCTCTGGTAAGGGAAAAATTAGCCAATCTCATCCATTTGCCCTCTCAAACCAGGCCTGCATGGATCAACTTTTAACGAGCAACTAGCCAGCCTTCACCCATTTTTTTAAAGTACAGTTCTGACTAAAAGAGCAGCCATGTTTCACTCATGACACTGGAGTGGCAAATGCCAGCTTTGGTTTAGGAAACATCCCACTTTAAGCAGCAGTCTTATTCAACGTAGAAGACCTGCTATTTGTCCCTTCCGGGGCCCGATCATATGAACGGGATGCTGTAAATGTGCTTTAGCGGATACTTTAAACGTTTTCAGTTTTGTAAGATTGTGATCTACGATTGCATTTATATGACTGTTAGCCACTCTAAGTCTAATAATAAACTGAAAATGAAAAAAATTGGGGAACGGAGCCTGCGAAGGGCAGGTTTGGAGAGGGGAGAGACCTCGGCAGGGTATATCGTCCCCGCGTTCACCCTCCAAAGCAGCCTTGTTCTCCAGGGGATCTGATCTCTGTCATCTGGAGATGGCTGTAATTCTTTGACATCTCAAGGCTCCACCTGGAGGCTGGCAACCCTAAACAGAGAGTTTTGTTCACACTTTCGCCTGGAAAGTGAAATGTCCAAACACCACACACTTTTCTGCAGATGGGACATAAAGATGTCGCCCAAGGCAGGGTACCGGCATCCCTTCTTCATAGAAATTCATAAGGAGACCCAGCTTGGGTAGATAAGAGTTTCTCATAGTATGATTTTCAATGTGGACTCTTGGAAACAAGTTGTGCTTAGTTCAGTTTGCTTTGCCACCTTGTAGACACACCATAAGTCTGCAACCTCAGTTCCTGTGCGTGGATTTGCAAGAGGACAAGTCTAACGCAAGCTTAGGTAGCTGTGAATATGCTCAGTCTCTGTGTTCTTCAAAGGTTCTCAAATTGCAGGCAAATGGTTCCCATAGCTTTAACCCAAGTTGTCCCTCCCACCTGATTTCTCCTGCAATCTATTACGACCTTTACAGTAAACAGAGTTCTGTGCTTCCCTCCTGCAGTTTTAAACACCCAAGTCTGCAAGTTGGCTGCATCAGAGCCAATGAAAAGTAGTGGAAGGAAGTGGTTTAAACCTTTCCCTTCCTGTCCCTTCCAGCTCAGACTCACCCTCCCCAACCAGCTTTTATCACCTATGGCAGAAAGGAAGATGAAATTAAGATAAAGGACTTCATTTCTTGGTTCCAGCTGATGATAAAGAATCTTTAAAAGTGAGATTCTGAGATTTTAAAAAAACCCTCAGGAAGGTGAAGAGTTAATCCCTGCTAGTACAGATACAGTCTGTAGCAAATGAAACCTGATCTGTTGGGACTTGGGAATTGATCTCTGGAATTAAAATATAGAACTTTGTTTTTTGAATATGACAGCAGCTTCAAGAATATTATACATAGCAGAAATGCTATTCCTCCAGCTATTCTTACAATTGAACAATTATGGGTGAAGGTATTAAAGCAGGCAGAGATGGCCAAGTTAACATTGCTACTCAAAGAAAAGAACTTAATTAAGTTCATGGACAATTGGAAAGCCTTGATAGAGTATTTAGATAAAACAGGAAAAAATAAATTGATGGTTAGTGGCTTTGAAGCTTAAGAACTGCTAAAATAAGAACCAATAGAGAAAAATGAGACTTCTGTTGGTCATGATGCTAAAGATTCAATTGTATCTTGGTGGGTAATATTTCTACTAGTCGTCCTTATGGAATAAGCACTTTGCAATTTGGTGGGGGGTTTTCTTTGTGTGTGCATTCTTCTGATGTTTGAAAAATTTTGAAATACTAACAAAATTTGAAAATGTGGGGTGGGGGGAAAGATTAAAATGAAACCTTCTACAAGGAGAGAAAACAATCACCTAATGTGTAGTTTGAGCCAGTGAGATAAGTGATAAAAGCAATCATGCCTAAGAGGCATAGCAAGTAGAAACGTATTAATCGGCAACGCCAAAAATAAGATAAACTTCTGCAGCCCAAGCTGGATCTTTGTGCCAGCGATTCCAGGAAGTGGAAACTTGTCCAGCTTCTGGGCAGATCTCCAGCAGCCTGCTAAAGAGCCCGACCAGAGGCTACCTTGAATGCTCCACTGAAAAAGCTGGGTTTTCAGAAGGGTCGCCGCAAAAAGGGTGGTGACAATTCTGTTGAGAGCTCCTCTCACAAAGAAGTCACCGTGAAAATGACCAAATGGAGAAAGGAAATCGGGGCTGCCATCCAGAAGATCCTGTGCTTGCTTAAGAATTGCAGAGAAGCTCAGCAGCAGCTGTGCAAAGGTTTAGGTACCCTGCAGTCCTTCCAAGAGGAAGCAGCCATGGAATTCAGGACGATACATTGGTTTTTGTATGACAAAGAGACCTCTCTCACTGGCGAGAACATAAGAACAAAAAATCTTTGGAAGTATCTCCACAGTAAGAACACTGAGGCCAAGCCCTGATTTATCAGGGGCAGCATTAAAAACTTGATACCATTGGCATGAATTGACACACTGGTTGTTTCCACATGGTGATGATTCCCCACTGTGTCCTTATTGCCACAGAAAATGCGGTGGCATTTGCAGCAGCAACAGTGTTTGCCCAGATGGATCCTATTTACTTTTCCTGGAAACCATCTCGCAGCTACTACTCCATGGTAATTCTCCATTTTTCCGGATTTTTTTTTAAAAATAGCTATTTTTATACTGCTATATTGGAGAGGAAGTTAAAATATGTACACCTTGCTAACCACATGGCATGCAAACGCACTAGGATCATAGTCTTTGCAGAGCAATCAATCGTAAGCAAGTTTGGGAAACATCCAGTTAGCGGAAACAAAGGAAAAGTGGCCAAACATGGAGCAGCAGTGGCGTAGTGGTTAAGAGCAGGTGCATTCTAATCTGGAGGAACCGGGTTTGATTCCCTGCTCTGCAGCCTGAGCTGTGGAGGCTTATCTGGGGAATTCAGATTAGCCTGTGTACTCCAACACATGCCAGCTGGGTGACCTTGGGCTAGTCACAGTTCTTCTGAGCTCTCTCAGCCCCACCCACCTCACTGGGTGCTTGTTTGGGGGGGGGGGGGAAGGAGATTGTCAGCCCCTTTGAGTCTCCTACAGGAGAGAAAGGGGGGATATAAATCCAAACTCCTCTTCTTCTTCTTCAAATGGAAGGTTTTGGGTGGATGCTTGTTGGGGGAAGGGGGGTTGGTGCTCCAGTTTGGGAAACACCTGGAGATTTTGAGAGTGGAGCCTGGGCAGAGTGGGGTTTGGAGAGGGACCACAGCAGAATACAGAGCTTACCCTCAAAAACAGCCATCTTCTCCAGGGGAACAGCTCTCTCTTAGCTAGAGATCAATTATAATTGCGGGAGATCTCCACGTGCCACCAGAAGGGTGGCAACCCTAAAGGCAAAGAAAGCAAAGCATCCACAGGGAAAGAACAATCACCTCAGTATGAGGAATCGCCTCACTGAGGTTGAAACCCTGCAGTCTGATGGCTTTCCAGCACCACCGAAAGGGTAAAAACTGTGAGGCTCCAGTGGCTTGCTTAAGGTTAAATGTTCACCTAAGGAAAAGAAGTGGTGATTTCTTATGGGCAGGTAAACAATAAGGACTGGCTTGCGGGTGCTGAGGATGGTGCATATGTGTTTATATCTGGGAGACACTGGTTCAAAACCTCCTGCCATGTCTCCCACTGACCTTGAACTAGCAGTGAACTACACATAGTAAATCCCCACCCCTACTCCCATTTCTCAGAACTGATCAAAGCAGTATTTTCCCTGGAAGCAATTTTGCCAACCTCCAGGTGGTGGCTGGAGATCTCCTGGGACTACAAATGATCTCCAAGTGACAGAGATCAGCTGCCCTGGAAAAAAAAGATACTTCAGAAGATGGACTGTATGACATTATGCCTTACTGAGATCCCCCCCACCTCAAACCCCGCCCTCCTCAGGCTCCACCCCCAAAATCTTCTGGGATTTCCCATATTTGGTCATTGACTGTAAATAAAGTCTTCTTCTTCTTCTGGGATTTCCCAACCCACAGCCGGCAACCCTATCTGGAAGTGACCTCAAGTCTAGGAATCACCAGAAAATCTATGGTTTTACTATAGTTCCAGCAATTTCTAGAGTAGGGTCATTACATCCTGGCCATTTCCCCAGAAGTGACATCATGATGTTGCCAACAGCTGCATCACCTGCATCCTGCTGGTTTCCAAGGCAGACCTCGCAACCCTAACCACTGTTGTGAGGATAAACTTTTGTGAGGATAAACCAGGAAAACGAAAAAAGGATGTTCCAATGGGTGGGATAAATAAAAACACTGTCAAATATGAGTGAGAGGCTGGGCTGTCCTATTATGGTGAAAAGAACAGATTACGGGGAGGGGCGGGAGCTGTGGTGTTAGTCCTTCCCCCATATTGCTTAAGGAGCTTGTTTACACTTCAGGCGTTGCTATGGTAACTGAAGGGGAATGGGCGGGGCTAAAGTTCCCTCCCGAGGCGAAGCTTCTCCATTAGACTCGGTAGGGGGCGCCAAACCTTGCTACAGCGAGGGCGCGAATGGGACCGGAAACGGACCTTTTTCAAAGGCCAAGGTTCGACACAAACCCGGAAGCAATTTGTTTACCAAGCCTTCCTTTGTACGTGATGAGGAAAATACCGGAAGTCCATCTCGGCTCCCAGCCTCGGGAAACTCGGATAACGGGGCGTTAGCGGAGAGACTGACTCGAAATAAGCGCGATGAGCGACGGCTCCGGTGAGCCCGCTGTGGAAGCCCCGCCCGTAGCCGGAAGAGGAGTCCGGATCGTTGTGGAGTACTGGTGAGAAGGGGAGGGGCGAGAAGGAATGAGGCTGTGGGCGGGGCTGTTGAAATAAAAAGAGGCTGCGCCCGCCCTCTTATAAGCCACGCCCACCTCCTAATTTCCGTTAGCTTTCTCTGTTGGCTCCACCCACTTGACCCATTGTCCCGCCTTTTTAACCGTTCCCCCTCGTGTGATAGACAGGCTCCATTTTCTGCCCCCCCCCGGCACATTTTATTATTTATTAAACAGCTTTAACAAATTAATGACAAATAGTGTTAATAGTCACATTCTAATAAGGAAAAATAATTTTTAATCACACTATTAATATGCAACAGGAAATTCTATTATGCTAGTTATTAGTTAATAACCGAATAAAAATAATTGAGTACATTGATGACGAGTTGCTAATTAATGCTGGTGCACTGTGGTTGTCACCGCTCTGTACCCTAAAGAAGGGGACCAAATGGGAATTGCCCCAGTGAGGGAGATACTTATTTATAATGTATTGTTAAAACCCTCACTTGCACCAATTTCCCTCCATTTCCAGAACAACAAATTAATAAAAATCTGTTAAAACAACATAAACATGCGAGAGCCGGCATGGTGCAGTGGTGAAGAGTGTCAGACTAAGATCTGGGAGACACAAGTTCGAGTCTCTTCTTCTGTTGCAAACTTGCCAGGCCAGTCACACACTCTTCGCCTAACCTACATTACAGGGTTGTTGTGAAGATAAAATAGAACAGAGGAGAAAATTAGAAGCCTCTTATACTAAGCACGAAGCAGTAATGTAACATGTTCAGAACCTCCCATACCTGCATGCAGGACAGTGGAGAAAAGTGGAATGGCTGATAAGGCCAAATCTTTCCTTCTGTAACCACTGAAATCAGCTTTGTGTGCTGTGAGTGCTCTGATAGAATGGCAGTGTGTGTTCATACAAATACTATAAAATATTTCTGTTTTAATGTAGCATTGATCTGTTTAAATATTTAAATATATTAAAATATTTATATCCCACTCCCCTCCCACAGGCCCAGACCACTGGCAGAGGGTGGGGCAGGTAGGGTTGCCAAATCCAGATTGGGAAACTGATGGCCATTTGGGGATGGGGGATGGAGGGTGGGCATCTCAGTACTGCATAAGGCTACATAGTTCTCCAAAGCTTCTCTTTTCTCCGGGGGAACTAATGAGCTCCAATTCTGGAGGTTGACATTGCCACTAATTATCCTTGCCACTAATTATACAAAATTTTGCAAAACAGCCTCCTTCAGATGGCCAAGCTGTCAGCCATTAATACCAAAATATTGTGATCAGCTGCAGGCTCTCTGAAGTGACTCCCAACAGCCAACGTAAAAATTGCCGTTCTGACGATTCCAAAGTGGCGGGGCTGACACTGAAAAGGCCTGGGGACAGTGTGAGGAAGAACAGATGTTCTTGAGCAGGTTGCAAGAGTTCTTGGGGTGGAGCCTCCTTAGCTGATGGATCCATGCAGTGTAGGTGGGCCTTCAGGCCCATGGATTCCAGCTCATGAAGACCTTTAGAGGTCCAGCATCTTAAACTGAGACAGGAACTTAGCAAGCAACCAGAGAAGCTGCTAGAAAAACAGCAACTAGTTTTAAACAGCTTCAGCTCTGGGTACTTGAGAGGGAGTATCTGCCCATATATTCCTGCCTGGACACTGAGGTTGGAGTGGGAGTCCCTCCTGGCTGTCCTTAGGAGAGGAGGGTGTGGAGGCAGCCTACAGGGCCTTCTCAACAGTGGCCCCTGCAGTGTGGAATGCCCTCCCACCAGAGACCTGCCAGGTGCCTACCCTCCTGGAGTTTCACCTGGCCGTTCGGCTGATTTGAAGAGCTGTCAGTTACAGAAGGGTAGAGGGATTTCCTGTTGGCAGAAGAGGATAGGATTCACAAGAATGGGTATAAATTACAGGTGGAAAGGTTCTGGCTGGATGTTAGGGGAAAACATTTTCACAGTAAAATTAGTTCAGTGGTAAGCTGCATTACTGCAGTCAAAGTTATGCTCAGTTTGAACCAACGGAAGCTGGTTTCAGGTTGCTGCCTCAAGGTTAACCCAACCATTTATCCTTCCCAGTTTGGTGAAAGACATACCCAGCTAGCTGGGGGCAATGTGTAGATAACTGGGGAAGGCGATGGCAAACCACCCCATAAACAAAATCTGCTGTCACCCCATGGGTCAGTAAGACCTGGTGCTTGCACAGGGGATTGACTACTTTTACCTTTAGTTCAGCTGCTTAGAGAGGGTGTGAGCTCCCCCTCGCTGACTGTCTTCAAGAAAAAGCTGGACGAACACTCATCAGGAATGCCAGCCACAGGTACAGGAGAAAATACTACTGGAACACGGCCATACAACCCGGAAAAACCGCAACATCCAAACCAGTTAGCCTACCTCACAGAGTTGTAGTGAAGACATCATGGGGGAAGGAAATACAGTGCAGGGTCGCCTGAGTGCCTCAGAGGAAGGGCAGGGTCATGTCCCTTCCATTATTATTATTATTTATTCAATTTCTATACCGCCCAATCCCCAAAGGATAGTAATGTACTTAACATAGTAATGTACTTAACAAATGCACTTAACAAACATAGATAGTAATGTACTTATGTGCATAGTAATGTACTTAACAAATGCAGGCTCTGATCCCTGACTACCTCCATTGGGCATTCCTGTCTGAACATGTGAATTGTTTCAGTGACGCCATTTCCAAAAGGAAGGCATGCAGACAGCATACAGTACATACCTGCATCTGTCCTGCATTGTTTGCTTGTTCGTCTGATGGAAACAGCTCCTCCCTTGGAACTGGCTGCCACTTTTAACTCCTATTTCACACCCTACGTACCTTTTCTTTCCCAGTAAACCCTGCGGCTTTGAGTCTGCCTACCTGGAGCTGGCAAATGCAGTCAAAGAAGAGTATCCGGATGTGGAGATTGAGTCCCGACTCGGAGGAACAGGTATGGCCCCTGAGAGGCTTCCACACTGACTTTGTAAGACATCATTCTTCGCACGATGCCCTTCGCCCTGCAACTCACACAGCAACAGTTCCACAGAAGCACTGAATTATCAAGCATTTTGTACCTGTGAAGCCCTCAGAAACACACTATGGTACCAAAATGCTTAGGCTGAGTTAACAGTGCTGGGACTGGGGAGTTTGATGCTCAGATACTGGCAGGTGGGACTTCACTGCTGATGTGTGTGAACTGAGACCACACACTCTATAGTCGCTGGGAGATATAAGACAGAAATATTTGAGGCAATTTTTATTTTATAAATTTATTTTATAAATTTTATAACTATTTCACAAATTTTATACATTATATTCTTCTTTGCAAAATTTAACTTTGTATCTGTTGTCTGGCCCAGATCACAGTATTATGCTACTGGTAGCTAAGTTTTTGTGGGTGGTAATTAAATGTAAAAGGAGTTAATTTATTTTGGGGGTTATATTAGCCAGATGCAGCTTGTGGCCAACGGGCCACTAAAGCAGTATCATTCAAATAAGTAAGGCTGTACACTCACATGTGCCTGGCATGTTCCCATGGCTACATGTACAGGGGAGGGTGAGCCACAAACAAACCGTCTCCAAAGAAAACATCTGTTATTCCTTGTTGAGGAGCCCCGGACAAGGGTCTTCAGGGTATCTGAAACAGCCAGTGGCAACCCCTTCTAAGTGTTGAGAGGGTGGGATAGTGTTTTAGTTAGAAACTGGGGTGTGGGACGGCACCCTGAGGGAGAAGCAGGTGGCTTGGTGTGCTTTAGGCAAGCTCAGTGGCTTGGTTCTTTTCTGTAAGGGAAGGGAATCTCTCCCAATACAAGGCAGGTTCTGTGCACTGGAAAGAAGCACCTTGGTGGAAGGGAACTGTGGAATCCGATGCCGGGTGCGCAGTCTCACTTGTGGCCCCATGTCATCTCGATTGCATGGGTTGATACTTGGGCAGAGGCAGCTGTGCCTTGGCATTGACAGTGGGGGAGGGGCGTCAGAGCTGGGTTTGAGACTGTTCTTCCTTCCCCATTTCTCTTTTTGGGTACATTTCTGGTTTTTGCTTTTTTCTCTTCACAGGTGCTTTTGAGATTGAGATAAACGGCCAGCTGGTCTTCTCCAAACTTGAGAATGGAGGATTCCCTTACGAGAAAGATGTGAGTGTAAAATAACCTTCAAGTTACAACAACCTCCATATGAATCCTAGCAGAGTAGGAGATTCCTGTGATCTCCTGCAGCCAGAATAACAAAATGCCTTGTGACCCCTTAAAGATGAACAGATTGATGGTGGCAGAGCCCAGCTGAACATAACTCTTCCTGCCTCTGGTGAAGCAGAATCTGCTTTACCAAATTCGCTACTGTGGTGAATGCCTTTAGTTTTTCAGTGGCCACAAGAATTGGTTGTTTTTAATCTTGGAGTAGGTGAAGTGTAAAAATTTAACAGAAATAAAAGCTGTCGATCCCTGGAGAGAAACCGTCTGTCCTGATTACAAAATACTTGTTTCCATAGTTGTGGATGGAGAGGAAGGTGCATTTGAAAGAATACTTTTATTCTGAATGTACTCAGTTATAGTTTCCCCATGTGTGGTTCCCTCTTTGAAGTAACTTAATTTCTCAGGGTACTGAGAATCATAGAATTGGAAGAGACCACAAGGGCCATTCAGACCAACCCCCTGCCTTGTAGGAACACACAATCAGAGCACTCCTGACAGATGACCATCCAGCCTGTATTAAAAAACCTCCAAAGAAGGAGTCGCCATCACTCTCTGAGACAGAGCATTCCACTGTCGAACAGCCCTCACAATCACAAAGTTCCTCCCAATGTTTCAGTGGAATCTCTTTTCCTTCACCTTGAACCCACTACTCCTGGTCCTGGTCTCTGGAGCAGCAGAAAACAAGCTTGCTCCCTCTTCACACGACATCCTTTCAAATATTTCAACATGGCTACCATGTCACCCCTTAACCTTCTTTTTTTCCAAACCAAACATACCCAGCTCCCTAAATCTCTCCTGATAGGGCTTGGATCCCAGAGGCTTTACCATGTGGGTCACCCTCCTCTGGGCCTGTTCCAGCTTGTCAATATCCTTAACAGGGACACCTTGACAGTCTTGCTTCGTAGTACAGATGAATCCTTTTGCCTGTCCTTGAAGGAGTCGCTTTTCTCTCTCCCCCTTCAGCTCATTGAAGCCATCCGGAGGGCCAGCAACGGGGAACCTCTGGAGAAGATCACCAAGAGCCGTCCACCGTGTGTGATCCTTTAGCCTGTCCAGTTCTTGTCTTTCGCCCCCCCCCCTCCTCTCCCCCAGCTTACTTCTAGCTGTCCTGACCTCTGCCTTGAGGTGCGATGATTTTACTGGGTGGGTATTTTGGGGTTCTTAATCCCAGAGAGCCTTATAGGCAAGAGCCACAGGAGGGGATTGTGGGTAGGGACCACAGGCCCTTTCAAAATATGCTGGGGAAGTCTTTCTCCTTCAGGGAAGTTCCCCTCAGTGCTCATTTTTAGATGAGACACTTGCTATCTGCCTTCTCAGATATGAGCCCCTATTTTTTCCCCTGCTCCTTTTATAATTTTGCCTTCTTTGTTGCATGTGACTTCGTGACTGCGTTCATGGGACGCAGACCCCTTTTCCTCCCCCTTCTGACCAGGAGCCTGAACAAGCCAGTGTCCAGCCCGCCTGGTTTAGTGACTGTTCAGAGCCAGAAGAGTGGATCTTACAGGATCCATTTTCCCCAGGAAGTCCTCCTTTGTTGTGTAGGATAGATCAAATGCTTGAAGGGAGGGCCAGGGCATGGCTTAGCATAGGGCAGGGCCCGGGAGGGGAATATCCCATCAAGATTTTGCCATCCCAGACTGGATCCTCGGGGGCAAAGGAGAGGCAGAGACCGATTTTTTGTTTTTGCCACGCCCGCCCAACTCATTGTTTGCCAGCCAAGTGCTGTGACCCACCACCCCCATTTATACATCAGCCTGACTCCTGGGATCCATTTTAAGCATTTTTTAAAACATTCCAGTAATTTTGGCTGGATCATGCTCCCGTTCTCCCTTGCCCCTGCTGACTACTTTTGAAAGATGGTAATTAAATGCCCATTTGCATCCCCCACTTCTTTCCTTCCATGGGGCACGTCTCCATAAAGCCAAAACCGTGATATTAATTTCTCATACTGTGCAAGATTCAGCTCATAAAACGAAGCTGCGTAGGCAGAGATGAATCTCAGTCTCCGACAGGTTTCCTTTTTCTACGGCAGAGGCAGCGCTGAGGATGCTGTGTCTTTCTTCTCATGCCTAGTTTGTGAAGGACAAGTCTAATCCCTCCTTCGCCCCTCCCTCCCTCTTCCAAGCTCCTGGGTTTTCAGCACCCAGTGTTCACCTCTTCAGCTGGCACCTTGTAACTTTGGCACATCTGGCACCCTAGGAGTGCGAAGAGGCCAGGTCTCAGCGGTGCTGCAAACTGTGATGAAAACACAGATGGCCGGGAACTGAGGACGGAAAAGTCGGCTCTGCTTTTTTGCCTCATTTGCTGAGAACGTTGATGAATCCTTTTGATTATATATAAATGTATAATTACAAATAAAAGTTGAAATGCTTATGGTAATTTTTTTACGGTTAGTTTTTTTTTATGCTGTCATGTCACAGCTGACTTTTAGCGACCGGCACAGGGTTTTTTAAAGCAAGAGGCACTTGGAGGTGTTTTGCCCGTGCCTGCCTCTGCATCAAGATTCCTTAGAGGTCTCCCTTCCAAACACTAACCAGCACCAACCCTGCTTAGCTTCCAGGATCTGGCAGGCTTGGCTGTCCTAATCAGAACTGGTAGTAAAGAGTATGGAGGAAAAAGAACAAGGACAGTTTCAGTGAATACTGTGAAGGTGATAGGGAAGGGGGACCAAACACTGTTTCAGATTTCAAGAGTGAGGCGCAGCTGATGTCCTTAAGGTTCAAGGCTCACTCTTGGAAGCATTTAAAATTATACTGCAAAAAGAAGAACACCTGATAAAGTTTTATTGTGTATTGTCGAAGGCCTTCACTAGGGTGTTGTGGGTTTTCCGGCTTGTATGGCCCTGTTGCAGTAGCATTTTCTCCTGACAGTTTCGCCTGCATCTGGCTGGCATCTTCAGAGGATCCTCTGAAGGAGAAAACACTACTGGAACAGGGCCATACAACCCGGAAAACCCACAACACCCAAAGATTTTCTTATCTTCGCCAAAACTACAGTGTTGTGGTCAAGACAGGAGAGTCACCGAAGTCCAGTTTTTGGGCAGAAAGATTTTGTATCTGCAGCAGGCTCCCCTCAGCCATAGACCTATTTAAGGGTTTCTGGTTTACTCCATGTGCAAAAAGTGGTGAAATGGCTTCTGGGGAGCAATCGCATTGGACTAAAACTCAAAGGGGGGGGGGGTTGCTCTTCTCTCTACAAAGGTTCTCCTGCTTTTTTCAGAACAGAGACACGCTCTTGAAGTTCACCAGGTTTGAAGTGTTTTTAGGTTGCTGTCTGTGGGTTGGCCAATGCCTGGATATTTTGGGGGACGGGGCAGGGGTGGAGCCTGAGGAGGCGGGGTTGGGGTGGAATTTCAAAGGAGTATAAAACCAATAGAGCTCACCTTCCAAAGCAACCAGGTGAACCCCCAGCCCTGGTGGGTGGAAGAATCCATTTCCATTCAGTTCAGCTTGCCTAGATCTGGAGAGGGAGCAGAGCCTCAAGGGTGGAGCATCCGCTGCACCTGCCAAAGATCCCACCTCTCTCCCTGACAGCTCCAGCATTTTTCCAGGTGAAGCAAGACTTTTGCTTGCAGCGCACCACTGCCTCTCAGGCGAGACCATGGTAAGACCAATGGCCTGACTCAGGGGGAGACACCTGCATGTTGGGTCTGTGGCTTGATGCCAGAGTTAGCTGCTTTGCCTTTGGTAGCAGCAGTGGTATAGCCGTTAAGAGCAGGTGCACTCTAATCTGGAAGAACTGGGTTTGATTCCCCACTCTGCCGTTTGAGCTGTGGAGGCTTACCTGGGGAATTCAGATTAGCCTGTACACTCCCACACACGCCAGCTGAATGACCTTGGGCTAGTCACAGTTCTTTAAAGCTCTCTCAGCCCCATCTACCTCACAGGGTGTTTGTTGGGGCGGGGAGGGAAAGGAGATTGTCAGCCCCTTTGTGTCTCCTTACAGGAGAGAAAGGGGGGATATAAATCTAAACACTACTACTTCTACAGGCAGTTCTGGGTTTGATACCAGTGAAAGGGTCAGATTGGAAGTGGTGTCAAAGGTGCCCTGGGTCTCTACTGCTCAGAGCAGTCAAACATAGACTTGTCTGATAGGTCGTTGCTGGAGTATAGCTAAGCCAGCTTCATGTGGTCTGACCTCATAGCAGCAGCCGGTGTATTTGCTGGGATGCTACCCCTGGGCTTCCCTGCATTTTTCCATAGTTCACTGTTCCCAACTGCCTGCTCGAACAGCCTCTTAGTTATGATGTCTCACGGGTAATTTTATTTGTGCCGTTGCATGGAAAGGGAGATGACAGAAAAAAACATGGGCAAATACCGTGTGCCAGTGGGGAGATGTTAGGCACCAAGTTCTGTCATTTTCCCACAGACTCCTACCCCCCCCCTTTTTTTTCTGGCAAAGCTTCATTTGACGGGGCTTGCAGATCTACTGGGAAATAGCTCTGGCCTCGTGCACCAGGAGCAGCTAAGCAGGTGGGTGATGACATTCCTTGCCAGTCCCTGAGGGAAACCAGAGGATTACCGGGGGTAAATGGCAGCTGGAGACAAATTGTCTCTGGACGCCCCCCCAGGCTCCGCCACTCACTGCTGCCTGTGCCCTCGACCCTGCCCATGTCCATGACACATGGGCAGGGGCGAGGGCGCTCAAGGACAATGGGGCAGCAGGACTTCCTGCTCCCTCATGGCTCTTGCATCCTCGACCCTGCCCATGTTGCCATGGACATGGGCAAGGTCTAGGGTGACCAACTCCCTCCCACACCCCGCTGTGCTCCCAGCCAGCAGCCCCTTCTGACCTCCCCTCTGGGCAGGCCAGAAGAGACTGCAGTCCCCGGCTTCAGAGACCTGCTTTTATAAACACTGAGGCCAGGGTGGGGTTTGGGGAGCAGGAAGGGGTGAGACTTCCTGCTCCCCAAGCCCCACCCCCAGCCTCAGTGCTGGATCTCTGAGGCCGGGGACTGCAGTCTCTTCTGGCCTGCCCAGAGGGGCGGTCAGAAGGGGCTGCTGGCTGGGAGTCCAGCGGGGAGTGGGAGGGAGTTGGGCACCCTAGACCTTGCCCATGTTTATGGCAACATGGGTGGGGTTGAGGGCGCTTGGAGGCAGCAGGAAGTCCGGGGTTGAGGGCGTGCGAAAACCACGAGCCAGCAGGACTTCCTGGTCACTTGGGGGGCCGATTTTGCGCCCCCCACGTGACCAGAAGAGTGGCGCCTGGGGACAAGGATAGGCCACTGTGGTTAGGCCACTGTGGGAAACACCTGCTATTCTAGGGTTCTGTGCATCATCATCAGTCAATGGTATGCCAAAGGCTCCGTATGCGCCTTCTATGTTCTGACTGGCTGTACAGCTCAGAATGTGATCATGAGGGGAGATCTTCAACTAAGGTTGCTGGGCACAGGGCTCTGATTCAGAGCTTCAGAATTTGGCTGCGTCTTTGGGGGCTGAATGGGACAGAATTAAACCTGACAATAGAGAGCCAGTACCTGGGGAGGGGGGGGGGGTGTGATGCATTTCCTACAGATCCTTTCCCCACCTCCTTTTGCTCCCGCAAAGAACGACTCAAGCCAAGAAGTAGAAAATGAAAACTGATGTACAAATCTCAGATATACAAATACTGGTGACATAGCTGGTGGTTTTGTTTTGTTTTTTAAGTCATGGACAACCGATAACCTTGGATACACCAACAGGCACACAAGTTTAGAAACAAAGGTTTCAGAGAGACGGCAAGGGTGAGGAAGGAGTGGGCTTCATAAGTAGAAGGTATTTTATCCCCTCCCCCCCCCCCACCTCAAAAAATCTGCAGGGTTTCCACCTTCTGTGATTCAACGAATTTCTGCAGAAGATGCCAATGACAACACGATTAGTACATTTGCCCTTAAAATGATTGTCCATTTCTGGTTCTAGTGGTGATCAAGTCACTCAGCTGACTTTGTTTTAGAGTAAAAAATGCACACAGTTTCCCTCATGTTGCTTATTTCTTCCACATTCTTCTCGGTAAAGAGGAAAGTGGGCCGGGGGAGGGGTGTGTTAGTGGCTCTGTGCAAATCCAGCTACTTCATAGTCCCCAGGTGCTTCCCATATATTCACCTTGTTCCTCAGCACGACGATTTGTCCTGCACAAAAGCACCACAGTGAACAGTCAATCTTGATTGACATAACAGGCATGCAGGAAGCATGCATGCAATAAGCAAAGCTCGGTGCAAGGAGGGAAAGGAGTGGGGGGGAATACGGGGTAAGAAACTATTGGCCTGGGTAAAATGCTCCAAATGGAATTAGCGTAGTCAACTGCAAGTCTCCCCTTAATGGCCCATGGATAGCTCAAGGCAATTTTGGTGCTCCTGAAAAACACAAACGGCTGTCCCATAAATTAGCATTCAGGCACAATCTACTGAGATGTTCTCCTGTTGCGCCCCTTCCCCGAGGCTCCCCCCTCCTTAAATCAGGAGAGAGGCAAAGCATGAAAAAGCAGGGTGGATTGGCAACCCAAATCTTAGTGGTCTTTCTCCCCTCATGAGATGATCTCTTAAACAAGGAAGGCATCCCGCAGCCATTCTTTTAGTGGACGAGGTGAAAGGCATGGTTTTTCTGCGGCTTACAGACATCCTCAAAATGAGTGACTGAAGATCGCTCCATGTCCCTATTCCAGAAGGACCTGTTTCACACGAGCAGATTCTTAGAAGGAGGATAAGTCCGTCCGCAAGAAAGCTTTTGGGCCTAGGAGTACGGGCTTCCTACCTTGGATGGCTGCAGTTAGACAAAAGTTCAGATTGCAAGAAAGCAAGTTTCACGGCCTTTGCCATGGGAGTAAAATCAATCCCCTCTGATGAATGCTCCAAGAAAAAGGCTGATCACACAATTCATGGTTGTTTAAAAGAATAGCTCAGTCCTGTGATCAGTATAAGTTATGTGCACTGGGCAAATCAGCCCGGTTTCTATTGCATAGCATAATTTATCTGCTGGTTTCTACTCTTTCCTTAATGATGGGACATGTAGCCGGAGGGGTGTGAAACCCTGACGCTCCACCCCAACATGGCTGTCTTGTTCGGCTATCCCTGGTTTCTGAGACTTCAGCAGATGGGCTCTTCCTGCCATGCCCTGTATGCCACTGTCAAACACATCATGGCTGCCAGGGTTAGAAACCTGCTGTTAAGAGCAAGAAAGAAAGAGGGGGAAAAAGTTCTCGGGAACTTAAATTCTGTGCCTACAATCACATTCTGCTGTTTTCTTAGCCTCCTGTGTGATTGTGGTATCCAAAAGCACCCTGACCTACTTCAACATAATAAATATTCCAAGACCCTCAATAAAGCAAGCGTTTGATTTCTGTAGGACTGGCATGACTTGATCTCTTCCCCCATCCCATCCTGATTGCCAAACGGTTCTTGGTTTTTGATTCTGAAGCCTCAAAAGGAATAGTCACAACTGCTGGGCCACAGACCCCAGCACTAAGACAAGAACATAATATTGAGTGTTATTAAAAACAGGAAAACTCCCTGAACTGTTTCAGATTCTCTCCAGACCGAACTGTCTGCAGCACGAATCAACGGCAATTTTAGTTCCTCATTTGACCTTTTTCTTGCATCTTTTTTCAATATTCAGAGGGTACGAGAGAAACAAAAACACAGTTTGGTTTTGTCCCTCGGCAACATTGTCTCCCCACACCCTTACCAGAGAGGGCTTTGTGTCCATTCCACCACAATATTACTTCACCGTAACCCCTCGGAAGGTCAGTCTTTTCTGATCAGAAGGTCAAACGTTCCCTTTTCGCCATTGCCATTAAAACAGACAAAGGTTATAAGATATGCCCACACCTGGACTTCAGTTTTTCTAAAAAAGAATGTTTTTTGCTTCCTAGCAATTCAAATTCCGCCATCCCTCAAAAGTTTCATCAACTGTTTCATCGTTCTGGTTCTTTAGCTCTTTACCTGACCTTTTTTCTTTTTTTGTCTCGAGATCCAAGGAGGAAAAAAGGCAGGGACTGAGAGGGGGCAGATTGAACAAACCCTCCCTTTTGTTTCTGCGCCGAACTAAAGCGGCTTTGCCCAAACGACACGATCTGGGGACCGGCTTGTCAGTACAGTAGCCCAATGGCTAAGAGGAAAAACAAGTCCACTCAGCCCTGAGAAGGCCATCAAAGCCGTAAGGAATTCCTGCCATCTTATGTGCACTGATAATTTGTTATCTTGTGTCCTGAGCTGCATAGAAGATAAAACTCGATTTCACTGGCGATGGGGAAGGAGGTCCTTTAGGCCTCCTCCTTGGAATGAGGGACTGACTCTGCCAGGCCGAGGTACTCCAGGTTCTCTGCAGTAGGGGTCGTGGCGAAGCTGTTAGTGGCGGCTGGAGCAGCAGAGGCAGAAAATAATTCTGCAGGGAGGATCTTGGGAGTCTCCTGATTCCAGTAATAGAGGTTGTCAAACGCCTGTGGCAGCGGGCCAGCTACGGGGATATTGCGCGGCGTCAGATACTCTGGGTTCTCCACCACATTGGGGAAGCTGCTCTGGAAGGCACTCTTTGGTTCCTTGATGAGCCCGTTCTTGACCAAATGACCCTTTGGCTTTTCCGGCGTGGATCCTGGTGTTCGCAAGCTTTGGCTGGGCGAGAGTTTGTT
Source organism: Sphaerodactylus townsendi (assembly GCF_021028975.2). Lineage (NCBI taxonomy): Eukaryota > Metazoa > Chordata > Lepidosauria > Squamata > Sphaerodactylidae > Sphaerodactylus > Sphaerodactylus townsendi. The sequence continues at coordinate 6,656,876 of NC_059439.1, read as the reverse complement.
CTCGAACTGGTTCACGTATTCTGCAGGGAAGGAAGGAAAAAGTTGAAAGGAATGGAAAAGGCCGGCTGCAGCCGCTGAATGGGGACTGTCTTTTCCTATATATCACTGTGCCCCAACGACAGTCCTTGGGCAGCCCCCATGTGGCTGCCCCCTTCTTAAGGTAGTCCATTTGGCATCAACCAGAGCCGACACTTTTTCCAGTTCCAGATTCCATTTCGTGGAACCACCTCTTGGGGCAGGGTTAGACATTTTCAGGGGGTAAACAGCATAGGGAGAAGGGGGATTATTTTGTACATTTTGAATGGTTATGTTTCTAATAGTGGTGTGTCAGCCACCATGGAGAGCCAGTGTGGTGTAGAGGTCATGAGTGGCAGACTCTAACCTGCAGAGCCAGGCTCGCCCCCCCCCCCTTCTGCATAAAGCCTGTAGGATGACCTTGGGCCCAGCAACAGTCCTCTCAGCCCACATGGAAGTGGGGAGAAGCAAACCATGTCTGAACATCACTTTGAAAAATCCCAAAGGGTTGCAATAAGTCATCTGGGACTTGATGGCACACATACACAAACCACCATGGGGGAAGGCAGGCTATCAATACATCAATTAATAAATCAATAACCCCTACTCAGCAACTTTCATTCCCTTTCATTTTCAGTTCTTAGCATCTTGTGACTGACATGTTAAACAAGATCTTCACAGCCAAGAGGACTAGAAACTTCCTTTAGAAACAAAACTAAGCCTACGTTCATTAGGCCCAACCTTTGGTTGCCCAGGTACAGAATGCATTTTATTCAATTAATTTCTTCATTTAATTGATCCCCACCTTACCCAAAGTGACTGACATCATTCTTCTCTCTTCCATTTTATCCTCACAATCACCCTATGGCCGTGGTGGCGAACCTTTGGCACTCCAGATGTTATGGACTACAATTCCCATCAGCCCCTGCCAGCATGGCCAATTGGCAATGCTGCCAGGGGCTGATGGGAATTGTAGTCCATAACATCTGGAGTGCCAAAGGTTCGCCACCACTGCCCTATGGGGTAGGCTTGGTTGAGCGCATGTGACTGGTCCAAATCACCCAGCGAGCTTCCATAGCACAAGTGGGGATTTGAACCTGTGTCTCCCAGACATTAGCCTAGGGGTGGCCAACCTATGGTGCTCCAGATGTTCATGGACTACAATTCCCATCAGGGGTTGAGAGTCCAACACTCTTAACCAGTAAATCACACTGGTAGCCAGAAGTAACAAAAAGCTAGATTGTACCTGGAACAACTCCACAGGGTACAGGTGAACAGTAGTTTTTGGCTTCCAAACTCTCGTTTTCATTTATCAAAGCGCTGGTAGGGTCTTCGCTGTAGCGCTGGAGAGTGCCGGGCTCTGCCGGCAGCGGTAGAATCCGCAGCAGCTTCCTGCCTGTGTAGTCATCCTCCAGGGTGTGGAGGGGCTTGGGTTCTAAGTGTTCTGGAAGATCTGGGCCCAGATAGGGATACTGAGCCTCTGCCTCCACCTCTTCTGTGTGCATTTGAGTTTCTGATGCGCTCTGGATGGAAACAGATAGGGAAGGATGCTTAAGTAATGGATAGTGAATTCATGAGGTTTAAGTAACTTGATCCAATCGGATTTGAAAAGGCAAGTTGAAATATGGACAACCTGGCCCAGAAGCAGAAGAGGAAGAAACAGAGATCCAAGAGAAGATTTCAGGGCTGCTTTGGAGCCTGCGGATGAGTGGAGGAGAACATCTGGAATTTCATAACTCATACATGCCTTGGCCTATGCCACCCAACCAACAGCTAACCAGCAAAGGGGAAAACCAGGAAATTCATGATCACACTCCAACTGTGCATCTGTGCCTCCAAAAGGAGGGGAAAATATAGTACATTAGAAGCTCTAGAGTGGTCAAGAGAAAGGCAGGAGTTTCTGAGCCTTGTGCTTACTCTGGTGGAGGGGATCCTGGACCGGTAGTCAGACGACATCTCGGCACTGAAGAAGCCCTGGTGGGGGACCAGATACTCTTCAGCATCCACCAGGTCCTGCATGTCCTCCTCCTCCAGCAACGTGCGGTAGAAAGTGCTGTCAATGGGACTTGCTAAGCCCGTCATGTCATCATTCTGTCAAGGAAGACCAACCGCAACATGTTGGAAAAATGAAAACGATAATTAGAATTGTGAGAGGGGATAGGTAGGAGGAGCGGAGTTGCGCCAGGGAACAATGAATTGTAGAGGATTAAAGCCAGTGATGCGGGTCATGTGCCATGGTAGGACATCAGGCATCACAGAATCATAGAGTTGGAAGGGGCCATACAAACCACCCAGCCCGACCCCCTGCTCAGTCTGAAGTATCCCTGTCAAGTGCTTTCCTGGTCACTGCCTGAAGACTGCCAGTAAGGCAGAGCTCACTACCTACCTAGGTATTCAATTCCTCTGCAGAATCTTACTGTAAATGTTTTTCCACCCAAATTTCCACCCATAATTTATACCCATTATTGCAAGTTCTATCCTCTGCTGCCAACAGGAACAGCTCCCTGCCCTCCTCCAATTGACAGTCTTGTCAGCCAGCGGGGTGCAGTGGTTAAGAGCAGGTGCACTCTAATCTGGAGGAACCAGGTTTGATTCCCTGCTCTTCCACTTGAGCTGTGGAGGCTTATCTGCTGAACTAGATTAGCTTGTGCACTGCCACACACGCCAGTTGGGTGACCTTGGGCTAGTCACAGTTCTTCAGAGCTCTCTCAGCCCCACCTGTTGGAAAAATGTTTGTTGTGGCGGGGGGAGGGAAAGGAGTTTGTAAGCCCCTTTGAGTCTCCTTACAGGAGAGAAAGGGGGACATAAATACAACTCTCCTTCTTCTTCTTCTTTGAAATACTGAAACAGAGCAATCATGTCCCACTGAACCTCCTCTTCTTCAATCTGAACATCCCCAAGTCCCTCAGCCTTTCCTCCCAGGGCTTGGTCTCCAGGCCCCAATCATCCTCGTCGCTCTTCTCTGCACCTGCTCCATTCTGTCTCCACCCTTCTTGAAACAAGGCCTCCAGAACTGCACACTCAAAACCTTTCAACCCATCTGAATTGCAATCATTTTTCCCCTTCTTCTGATCAGCAGAACCCTCAGTATGGAACAGTTCCATTGACACCTGCAGTCCCGTTTACACAGCAGCTTACAAACCTGCCTCAATGTCTTCAGAAACCTCAAAATGCCTGTAGCAGCAGCTGCCACTATCAGAAGCTGCAGGAAGCCCCATTGGCATCACTGCTGGATGGTCTGCTCATCTTCTAGAAAGGTCCAGTTCCTAGCAATTCGCAATGCAGATGCTGATGGTAACAACAGGAGGAGGAGGCTGATTTCAAACCCTGCTTATGAGTACCCAGTGAAGAGGAAGAGTTTGGATTTATATCCTGCCTTTCTCTCCCGTAAGGAGCCTCAAAGTGGTTTACAAACTCCTTTCCCTTCTTTTCCCCACAACAGACACCTTGTGAGTGAGGTGGGACTAAGAGAGTTCGGAGAGAACTGTGACTAACCCAAAATCACCCAGCAGGCTTCATGTGTAGGAGCGGGGAAACAAATTGTTCCCCAGATGTCCACTACTCATGCAGAGGAGTGAAGAATCAAAGCTGGTTCTCCAGATTAGAGTCCACCATTCTTAACCACTACACAATGGCACTGCAGAGGCCACCCGCAAAGACAGAATGCTGGATTTAGTCAATAAGCTTTGTTTCAGTTTGTAAGGGAAATTGTACATTCTTGTTCCTTTCTCCCCTTTTCTCCCCTTACCCCTGCTACTTTAGTAATACAATTACTCCACGAAACAATACCCAGGAATGTTATGAAATCCCGCAGGACAAGAAAGCAGGATTGCTTTCCTCCCCACCTATGGTTCTGGCTCACCTGGATGACCACAAAGCGCTGTGGGTCCCTGGCCATCCGAGAAAACTCTGTGACCAGCTCCCGGAACTTGGGCCGGCATTCCGAATCAATCATCCAACCTGGGTGGCAAATGAAGCACAAGCATATTAACATCCTCTTTATGCAAACGGAACGATACTCTTTTCCACCAAAAGATCTAAGTAGAATTGAACTTCATCTGCCACATGCTGCACCATCTTTGTTTCAGAATGCTCCGCTTGGGTCCTAGTGCCTACCCAACAGAACTAGGTAGGGAGTAGGACCCAAGTAGAGCATTCTAAAACAAAGATGGTCCAGCACGTGGCAGATGAAGTTATAATTTTACTTAGATCTTTCAGTGGAAAAGAGTATAGTTTTTCCCACCACACAACCAAGAGCAGGTTGCAAAAAACAAAGACAGTCATTGGGACCTCAACTGGTTTGTGTGCCCCATTACAGAATTCAGAAGTTTCAACATAGTGAGATAATCTGTTGTTAAAGGTTTTCACGGTCAGAATCAATTGGGTGTTGTGGGTTTTCCGGGCTGGTCTGGTAGTTTTTGCTCCTAATGTTTGGCCTGCAGTTTTTCCTGGCTTTTCTACCTGTGGGGAAGGACATGAAGTTATGAAGAACACCTGGCACTCTGTCCACAAACATTAAAAAATCTCCTTTGAGGTGTTCAGCCAGCACGGCCTCCACACTTTCAAATATAGAGTTGAAGCCGTAATGTTCCCCCTCACTCTGGCTCTGGGTGCAGGTAAGCAATCTCTTCCAGAGCTCCTATTACAGTATGCCGAGGCCAGCAACATAATAACCACTATTTCGCACGGAAGAATCATCTTCCCTTCATGATCCCGTACATTTCACCATGATCATGTAGACATCAATGGTACAGATCGGGGGCTGGGGCAACCGCTCCCCTTTCTCCAGTAGATCAGGGATCTCTCGGGCTGGGATTCCGTCATACGGCTTGGCACCAAATGTCATCAGCTCCCACACGGTGACGCCTGGAGGGAGAGGAGGTTCCAGCCAAGAGTTAAGACCAGAGGCGTATCAGGGGAAATGGCACCCGGAGATAACTCCTTCTCTGGGCACCCCCTGTGCCCCCACCCCCACGCTTGGGGGCATGGCTTGGAGGGGAGGGGCCCCCACTGCTGAGCCCCACCCCCAGGCTCTGTGCAGACCGAGCCCCCGCCCCCCTGGCCTTTGTGCAGGCCAGCAGGGCCTGGGGAGGGCAAAGTCAGCCTGCACAGAAACCAGGGGGAGGGTTGGCAGGCGGCCCAGGTGGGCGCTGCAGCTTCCAGCCGCCAAGCCCCAGCCCCCCCTTCCTGCAGGCCGGCTCCTGAGCCCCGCCCCCCATATGACCAAAAGGCATGCGCCAGGGGACATGGGTGACCCCATGTCCCTATAGGCCATACACCTCTGGTCAAGACCATCAGGTGTTCTTAACAGGAGAGAGCAAAAAGGACAATGCTTTGAGACACCACATACCATAGCTCCATACATCACTTTGGTGGGTAAATCGTCTGCGCAAGATGGATTCCAACGCCATCCACTTGATGGGCACCTGGGCAAGACCAAAGAATAACACAGTGATAACCAGGTGGCATCAAACCATTCTGCTGGGGATTGGGGCCATGCACAAGAACTCCTACGGGAACTGCTACATGCTTTGGTTTATTCCTATGTCTTGGATCAATCAGACAGCAGGAGGGAGCACACACAAAGGGATGCTCCTCTACACAAAAATCAGCCCTTGCACACAGAAATCTAGGGTTCCAGGGGGAAGAATGGGCTACAACCCTCTTCCATAAGACACTAGTTTTCTATGTGGAGGGAATGCTGTATGGAGGAATATTCTGTCATGTTGGTCCCTATCTAAAGTATGAAGTGACACGGGCCAGAGTTTACCACGGTGACATGTAAGAAGTCGGCTTAAGGCCGGAGAATAAAGACAGCCCCACTACTCAGCCTCCATGGCGCCAGCTGAGTTCATACATGGCAGCATTAGAAGCACCAGTATGTGCTTAAAGGTTTAACCTTTTTAATGTTAATTTTTTATATGTTGATTTTTTAATGTTGTTTTTAACTCATTTATGTGGTTGTAATGTTGGAAGCCCGCTGTGAGAATCCAAAAAACCCAAATAAATAAACGTCCTTTTTTGGCCCTGAACTGGTTTGAGGGTTGATTCTTCACTAATCTAGTTTGACTACAGCCATTATTTGATAAGTTTCATAAGATGAAGAAGAGCAAAAGAGGAGTTTGGATTTATACACCATTTTTCTGTCCTGTAACCAGTCTTGAAATACTTGACAAAATCCTTCCTCTTCCCACAACAGACACTTTTCTGAAGGGGGGGGGGGGGGCTGAGAGAGCTCTGAACGAACTGTGACCAGCCCAGGATCACCCAGGAGGAATGTAAGAGTCGAGAAACAACCCAGTTCTCCAGATTAGAGTCCACTGCTCTTAACCACGCTGCTTGGGAGAATGAATCATCATATTAAAATAATTAACTACATTTAAAAAATAAACTAAATAAGCACTAAGAGAATACCCCCCACAATGGGAAGGGAAGGGAAGGGAAGCTGGCAATTATGACAGTCAGGATAGGAAAGCAGAAATGGTGCATGGCTGCACCCTGTGCAGGTGTTTTCAAGGGATTTGTGTGTATGTTTTTTTTTAAACACACAGATGATTATTTTGATTATTTCCATCTGAACTTACACCTTTTACTGTTGTAGCAGCTAGTAACATGCCAGCAGTGTGTTGGGGGATGTGTCATACTAAAGAAATGGTAAGGCCACACTAGTATCTTCTCACTAGGATTGAAATGCCGGATCCTGTACTATTTGGGGAAACCTGCAGTTGTAAATCAGCAGGAATCAGTTTGTTGATAGGAGCCCCCAATTTTCTGTACAGACAAATAATCTCCAACCTGCTACATGTTGCACCTGCACACCACCACCACTTGTGTTCGAGTGCTCCCCTGCTCAGCATCCAAGCAGGATCTTGGCCTTATCTATCCTCTGCTCTTCTCACCTTCCCTCCGTCAGCGTGATATTCAGTCTCATCTATGTCCAACAGCCGGGCCAAGCCAAAATCTGTGATCTTGACATGATTGGGGCTCTTCACCAGGACATTCCGAGCAGCTAAGTCCCGATGGACCAGACGAACATCCTCCAAGTAGTTCATTCCCTACGCGGGGAAGAAAAAAAAATATAGCCATTAGGGGAGTTATTTTCTCAAGCTTTGAACAGATGCAGTAACGCAGGTTTTGGATGGATGCCTACCTCCATCCCTCAGTAGCAGAACTGCAAGGGAGAATGTTAATTAAAATTAACGCTACCTCTTGCGGACTCACAACATGCCTGCTCAACTTACTTTGAAAGATGAGTCTCCAGAGACAACTAAAAAGGAAGATGGGAGCATTTATGCTCGTTCACATCTGGCAAAACTGGTTTATTCTTTCTTAAATAGTGTAAAAAAAAGACATCAGAATGTAGCAACCCCATTTATCATGAGTCAGTTCTTGAGTCCATCTCCACCCTCTACCGCCTGTCAAGTCACAGCTGGCTTATGGCGATCCCTGCTGGGCTTTTCAGGACAAGAGACACTCGGAGGTGGTTTCCCATCACCTGGCTCCCTATCATGCCTCTGGTATTCCTTGGAGGTCTCCCATCCAAATCCCTGCCAGGATTGAGGCTGAGCCGGTGTGACTGGCCCAAGATCACCCAGCAACTTTGCATGGAAAAGTGAACATTCTACTTGGGTTTTCCAGATCCTAGTCTGATACCTTAACCATTACACCACACTGGCTCTCCAACTTGGTGTAGTGGTTAAGAGCAGGTGGATTCTAATCTGGAGGAACCAGGTTTGATTCCACCTGAGTGGCGGAGGCTTCCCTGGTGAAACAGATGTGTTTCCGCACTCCGACATTCCTGCTGGGTGACCTTGGGCTAGTCATAGTTCTTTGGAACTCCCTCAGCCCCACCTACCTCACAAGGTGTCTGTTGTGGGGAGAGGAAGGGAAAGGAGTTTGTAGGCCACCTTGAGTCTCCTTACAGGAGAGAAAGGTGGGGTATATAAATCTAAACTCTTCTCCTTGGTTCATCTAGCCAAGTAGAATCTGTTCCAATTGGCTATGACCCCAAGATCCTAGGCCAGTGGTGGCGAACCTATGGCATGGGTGCCAGAGGTGGCACTCGAAGCCCCCTCTGTCGGCACGAGCAGAGTCGACCCCCCCACACACACACACACACATCTAGGCTGACCTGGGCCACTGGGCTCAATTATTAGCATTAAACCTAAGCTCTAGTTTTGGGGAAGCAGTGTAGGTAACCCTATTAAGTGCTGTTAAACCCCATTGATTTTCATGCAAAGAACTAAAGCATGATCCTTTGCCTGGGAGTAAGCTCAGTTGCTGGCAATGGGGCTTGCTTCTGAGCAAACCCTCCTAGGGTCATGATTCACCAGTTGGAAGAGTTGCAAGGTTGCTTCAAAGCAAAGCCACTGACTACCACCAAGCTTACTCCCGAGTAACGCACGCCTTGGAGCCAACCGTTTTTTCTAAACTAAAACCTCTGTATTCAGGTTAAATTGCCGTGTTGGCACTTTGTGATAAATAAGTGGGTTTGGGGTTGCAATTTGGGCACTCAGCCTCAAAAAGGTTCGCCATCACTGTCCTAGGCAGTTCAGCTCTCTGAGACTCCTCCTCAGATAAAGACATTCTGTAAACAAACTATGATCACCAGATGGGCCGCTGCTATAATGCTCCGCCCCTGCCCTGAAGCTCCACCTACCTTTGCAATCTGCACACACCAGTTCAGAAGATCCTGGGACCCGATGCGATCCTTGTTTTCCCTGACGTAATCCAGTAGGCAGCCGTACGGCATCAGCTGTGTGACCAGCTGTACCGTAGAAGTCAGGCAGATTCCCAGCAACCGTGAGACGTATGGGCTGCCCACACCAGCCATGACGTATGCTTCCTGGAGGAGAGGAAAAAAGGAAAGGGGTTAAGAAGATGCCCTCTTTTGGAAACAGAACTGAAAAGGAGTTATGGGCTAGCCTTTCCTAATGGCCAACCCTGCCCTTCCCCCCCTCCCCCTTTCTCTCTTTTTTATTTTGGATTTATGTCCCCCCTTTCTCTCCTGTAAGGAGACTCAAGGTGGCTTAAAAGCTCCTTTCCCTTCCCCCCTCACAACAAACACCCTGTGAGGTAGGCAGGGCTGAGAGAGTTCCAAAGAACTGTGGCTAGCCCAAGGTCACCCAGCAGGAATGTAGGAGTGCAGAAACACATCTGGTTCACCACATTAGCCTCTACCACTCAGGTGGAGGAGTGGGGAATCAAACCCGGTTCTCCTTTTGGAAACCAAGATCCGACCTGGGAAACAATATCTTCCACATCATACAGCTGTTGGTATTTTTTCTTCATTGCATACACATGTTGATCAAGTAAAACATGTTCTGATGGTTACTAGAATATGTTTCTTAGCATCTTATGGGGGGATAAGAGGGAGTCATGGAGAAGGAGAGAGTGGTCAAAGGCTGGAATATGGCCTCCACATGCCATGCATCTCTGAATGCCCCTTGCTTGGGGTTCATAATGGGGGCAGCTCCACCCACTGTGCAATTTGTTTTGGTTTCTCAAAAACAAAGGCATGGAAAGGCACGGTAGAAATTGGATTGCTGGACCAGAGGGTCACAGCTTGGCTGGTAGGGAAAGTGCTAATTTTCCGACAACCCCTTGGAGTTTTCAAGGCAAGAGACATTCAGAGGTGGTTTGCCATCGCCAGCCTGTGTGTGGGCTGAGAGAGTTCTGAGAGAGCCGTGACTGGTCCAAGGTCACCTAGACGGCTTCATTTGGAGGAGTGGGGAACCAAACCTCTTCACAGTTTAGCTAGAGTACCAAAAACCTTGGGCCAGTCTTGTACGGGTCACCATGCCAAATAAATTTAGACTTGTGGTCTCCATATTGAAGAAGTTGGGAACTGTTGGGTAGTTCACTTGCAAGGGCATGTGACCCATTGAAGGAGTGTGGGATGCAAAGTGTTCTGTTGTCTTCTGCTGGCAGAAAGACACCCCTGAGGCGGGCTGTCAAACCTCTTCCACTCACGTCCAAAATCTCCTTGTTGGCTTTGGGTGAAGTATTTTCCCGCAGGACTTTAATGGCTACTGGGATCTTCACACTCTCTCCATCAGGAATCCAAACCCCCTGAAGAGAGGACAGGGAAGCAAGAGGAATACAGTCAGTAGGGATTTCTTAGATTATCGGGGTGGGGGAGCTCCTACAAAAATCTTGCCTACTGTGTAGTTAGTTTCTCAATGGAGGTAATGGGAAGGGTCGTCACAACATGATGCGTAGGATCGAACAGAGCTGACTAATTGACTGGGAAGAGGAACACCCTAAGGCATAGGTGTCAAACTCGTGGCCCTCCAGATGTTATGGACTACAGTTTCCATAATTCCCCACCAACATCATGCTGGCAGGGGATGATGGGAACTGTAGTACGTAACATCTGGAGGGCCGTGAGTTTGACACCTGTGCCCTAAGGAGACACCAGTTCCCATGGAGAGTATAATATCCACATTGCTCCAAAGGCAGGGGTCAGTAGCAACTAGTTTTGTCCTAAGACGCCAATCAATTTTTTGCTTTCCCTTCTTCCAGGGAACTAAAAGCATGCATCTGTGGTTCCTCCTTCCTCCATTTGATCCTCACAACAATCCTGTAAGGTGGGTTAGGTTGAGAATATGTGAATGACCCAGCGTCATCCAGCAAGCTTCCACGCCAGAGATAGAATCTGAACCCAGCCCCTCCATTGTGTCATGTCAGCTCTCCGGCACTGCTAGATTCAGGCTTCTGTTCATTCTCTCTTTGCAGGCTAAGCTGCCACATGGTTGCAACTCTGGATGAACTGTGAGATTCATGTGCCATGTTGCCTCAGACACTCACACAAATGTATTGCAAACCATGCTCTAAATTAGAGCTCCACTAACTCGTCAAAACATCACATTGACAGCCTCTTGTGGGTATTGGGAAAACACAGTCAACCTGGGCTCAAAACACTTCAGTTGTGTGCCAGATTATTATAGAGCCATGTGTTACCTGGGAGAGTTTCCAGGTCTCCATCACTCAGCCCCTTAAACCCTCACAGCTGAGCAACTTCCACTCTGCTCACCTTGTAAACCGTCCCAAAAGCGCCGGACCCCAAAACCTTGACTTTTTTCAATTCCGTCTCCTTGAGAATGCGCATCTGAGCCTGGTTAGGCAGGGCTCCGCTGGGGGTCAACGGTTCCACCAGCTACCAGCCATGGGCAAAGAGGAGAAGGTACCAAAAAATACAGAGACAAAAAGAGAGGGAGATACTTTTTCTATCAGTGTCCAATACAGGAGAGAGTCATCAGAACAGCCCTTTCCACACAAACCTGTCAAAATTTTGAGGCAGGAAATAAAAATGTGTCCTCCATGAAGTTTGGCATTGTTTTTACCCCCTTTGGTTCCCAAAACGTTTTATGGGCAGCCTCAAAGCATTTTAAATGAATGTCCTTTTAAAACAATTCTTTGCTGAAACGTTTTTCAAACATCTTCAGTTGCCTGGACGATCTCTTTAAGATGTTTTCCACTCCTCTGAGTTGCCCCAGACTTCTTTTTCAGTGCCATTTTCTGCGCTCACTCTGTTCCCCCTCACCTGTTTATCTGCACCATTTCTGGGGGTTTTTTTAATGGGGAGGGGGTTGAAAACATTTTAGAAATGTTTTAAAGTGATTTGTGTGGAAAGGGTCATAATCAGACTAACAGGATACAAGACACGAGAGCAATAAAAATAATAAAACAGATAACTACAGTAAGAGGATATATCAATTAAAACCCCAGGCTACCAGGAAGGTTGCAGTCTGGTGTGTCAAATCCAAACAGTAGGTGCGGGGCAGGCCTGAAGGGGTAGGGCATTCCAAAAAAAGACTGTTGTTATGGAGAAAACCCCCTTCTAGTTGCGACCCACTTCACTTATGTAGGATCAGGGAAAGAGAGCAGGGATGAAGATGAGGAAGAGACCATTTGGGGGGGAGGGGCAAGTCCGAAGCCATTAGAGCTTTCAATGTGGCATTCATTCCCACAAGCTGTTCAGCATCTCTGCGAGGATTATTCATAAGGAGGCTTCTTTGGGTACATTCAAGTATACTTTATAAACTACCTGCTAGGTCCATCCACTCCAGTACTTTTGTTGTCAAAGGGCAGCCAACATGATGTTCTCAAGCAGGGCATGAAGGGAAAAGCCTTCCCCAGTTGCTTGCCCCCTGCCCAACAGCTGACATCCAGAGGTATACTGCTCCTGAGCAAGGAGGTTACATGACTACATGGACCGTGCATGCATACAACCCTCACCATCACTACAATTTAAAATGCTAAGCATTAATTTGCACAAAAATCTAGGGAACCAAGATGGCTGACAAAAAGCCCAATAAGGAAATAAATGTTAATGAATTATAAATGATAAATTAGAAAACTTCCATGCATTGTGAACAGGTGTAATGTTGTTAACTTGCTTACTGAATGTGGATATACACACTGTCGAGCCATGATTCACTCTGACCTTGCTTACTGAGATGTTTGGACCAGGTATAACAACCCTCTGATAAATGATTCTTTATGATCCTAATCGATTCCAAAAATGAATAATGGCTATCCAGTTAATGAACTGGCCCTACTTCTTTTATATGCTTTAAAGCTTAGGTCAGTAAGGTAGTATTTTGTAATTTGTATAATTTTATCTTATGGTGTGTATTTTAAAAATTTGTACCATGGAGGAAGGCTATTGGCCAAAACACATTTCACTTTAATTATTTTTTAAAAACTATTTGTAATGTTTTAAAAGTTTTGTTCATTTATTATATGTAACCTATTAGCATTTGTTCCGCCATTAGGTTTTCTCTTTGTGTCAACGTTCTTTGTTACCTGGTTTTCGGGGGCCAAAGAGTTTTTTTCCCTTTCCCTTTCTATTTTGATTTTGCTACAAGCATCTTGGGGTCAGGTCCAGCCAGCTTTTTCACATCCTGCCCAGCAACCCTCCTTACTACAATCCAAGTCCCCCAAGGTTTTTCATTCATACAGATCGCACGATTCCCGGCATCGCCTTTTTGGGTGGTCAAAGGGGAGCCCACATTTCTTCCTCTGCAGCCAAAAAGCTGACTGGACCCTGTCCTGTTTCAGGCTGGCAGCAGGAAGTCATACCTCTGTCTCCTGGAGGAGACGCCGCATCGTGTGCTTCCGCTCCTGCTGCTTCCGCCGATTGATGCAGATGATAATGAGGAAGAAGAGGACCAGGGCGAGCGCAGCACCCACCACTCCAGCGACGATGGAAGTTGCTTGGCTGGGCAAAGGAAGACAGAGACAGAGAGAGAGGAAAATGGAGAATGCTTCTAGGCCAGGACAACCTTGATTTCTTTAGCAAGGGGCAAGTGTCACAGGCTGGTTTACCTCCTGTGGGGATTGGGACCAACTGAGCAGACAGAGGAGACTCATCAGTTGCTAGTCACCTGTGAGATCTGGGGAATCCCATCACAACTTAGGTCTCTCCCTGAGCACAACCCTATTGCTCACATATGGGAAATTACACTATATGGTTTATCTGCAACATTCGGAAAGCCAAAAGGCTGCTCTGTTTTTAAATCTTTTTAAACTGAAATGTGCATTAAAAAAAAAACATTAGCTTCCCTGACATTCTTGAACATCTGCATAGCTTTTGTCCCTACCCTGTGCCCTCCACATATCCCACAAAATGTGATATCCCATCCAAATATAAACATATCAATCCGCTGCCACTGGATTCTAAAATGGGAAACAGTACAGGTGGCAGCAACAAATGGTAGTATTCTTTTTGCCACTGCCATTTCTAAAATGCCATCCCCTGCATTACATTTGTATTCCATCTTATGTTTAGACCACCCTCGTAACATGCTATGGATTGCAACCAGAGCCCTCCGGGGGTGGGTGGTATAGAAGTCGGAGAAACAAACAAAGAAACAAACAAACAAACAAACAAACTTGAACTGTGATTCCACCATCTGACAATTTTATGGTTTGGAAATTGGTATTTGTTTTTGTGATTTATGGTTTTAGCATGTTGTTACTTGTTTTATCTGTGAAGTTTTTAATATGTATATTGTACACCGCCCAGAGCCCTTCAGTGGGGGGCGGTATATTGAATGAATGAATGAATGAATGAATGAATGAATGAATGAATGAATGAATGAATGAATGAATGAATGAATGAATGAATGAATGAATGAATGAATGAATGAAGTATATTTCAAGTATAAATGTACTCTGGGTGTACCGCTGGGCCTGTTTTATCTTGTTGCTCTACAATGCAGTTCAGTACCTTGGCTTCTGATCCACTGGGCAGCCAAGTTCATCTCTCAGCGTGCATCTGGAAAGAGACACATCTGGTAAGCTGTGCGATCATTCAACGTGCTGTCAGTCCAAACATCCTGTTAAACTTCATGCACAACTCACAATTATATGGAGTGTCAGCGGACCAATTTTTAGAATAGGAAACTCCTTAGATGAATACCTGGGAATCCTTTATTAAACCCATCTTCTTCTACTTGTCCTGGCATTTATAACTTGTTGTAATTTTGTTTAAAATATGAAAAACAATACTACTTATAATTCCATTACAACATTACTCAGATGTAAGCTTGCTACCATTCCTAATTTCAAGGACGTGTTCTTTACTCAGTATTAAAATAAAATGGCGTGTTCCTTACCAAGTTTATATTCTAATAAAAGTATTGCTACTGTTCAGACACCCATTTTCATATGGTCCAATAATGTGTTTCTTATTTTGGAGCTAGCCATCTGGCAACCGGACTCTAATGTTGCAAAAGGGGTACATGAAGAAGAAGAGTTGGATTTATACCCCCCTTCCTTTCCTCCTGTAAGAAGACTCAAGGGGGCTGACAATCTCCTTTCCCTTCCCCCACCCACAACAACAAACACCGTGTGAGGTAGGTGGGGCTGAGAGAGAACTGTGACTAGGCCAAGGTCACCCAGCTGACGTGTGTTGGAATGCACAAGCTAATCTAGCTCCCCAGATAAGCCTCCACAGCTCAAGCAGCAGAGCTGGAAATCAAACCCAGTTCCTCCAGATTAGAGTACACCTTCTCTTAACCACTACACCACTGCTGCTCCATTTTAGTTAGGGTTTATAGAATCCACAAACTTCTTGAAACATTTCACTGTCCTTCCTTCAATCATATTCAGTAAGTTTTGCCATTTGAGTTGGTGCAGGAGACCTTCCTGGTGGGGAAAACCAGAGGCACAAGTCTCCAAATAACTAACTAAATACTACAATCCTTGCCCTTTCTGATGAGGACACCACACCTGGAAGGGAGGCGAAGTCTGTGTGACAAGAAGCCGCTGCTGTACGGAGCCAGACCACTGATCTGTAAGAGTCAGTCTTGTCTGCTCTGACCAGCAGCAGCTGTCAGGTAGAGAGGCCTTAGGGATCATCAACAACCGGATCCTTTTCTGGAGATGCCAGAGACTAAACCCAGGACCGCCTGTGAGCAAAGTGGATGCTCAAAATTGTTGTAATTTTGCCATGACCCCAAGGCAGAACTGAGGTTGCGAGAGATCTGAGGCAGTGCCACTTGGAAAACTGCTTTGCATGATTTTGCAATATTATAGGATCACACAGGCACAGCTAAAGCTCGTTGAATATTTGTGGATTTCCTTGGGACAGCATCCTCAGACTCTGCCTTTCCACTGCCTCTACAGCAGTGATTCCCAAAGTGGGTGCCACCACCCCCTGGTGGGTGCTGCAGCGATCCAGGGGGGCAGTGATGGCCACAGGTAGAAACATTAATACATATATCTTTCTGTTTAATTGCTATTAAAATTTTAAAAAAATTAATTTCCAGGGGGCGCTAAGTAATATTTTTTCTGGAAAGGGGGCGGTAGGCCAAATAAGTTTGGGAACCACTGCTCTATAGGCTTTATGCAGCCAGCGCCCTTTCTGAAAGTACTGTGTTAAACTACAGTTATGGGAAAGGTAGGCTGTGTAGAAAATGCTGGTTTTTATTTCTTAATAATACTCAAAATGTGGACTAAAACTAGGGTTGCTGGGGTAGGATGGAAGAGAGGACTTTCTGGCAGCTAAGTGAGGCCTAGGTGCCATGCTGCCAACCCCTGCAGCCTCATCCCTCCCCCTGCCTTTCTTCCTCGCCAACTCACGAGTGGGTGCAGTTGATTGGGCAGAGCTGACAGGTGCCCTCTTCATCAGGATACTTCCAGATAGGCACAAAAGAGGCATCCACTTTCACGCCACTGGGACATCGCTCCACGCAAGAGAGGCCGTCCTTATAATGGGCACATGCCACACACTGCTCTGCCTCCTACGAAAGAAAGAAGGAAGTTTCTCAGTTGGATTCAGACTACATATCCCATGGATGAGAGGCCCACAACTGGGACAGAACTTTCACACACACACCCGCCCCCACCTCCAACCTCTCCAAAATGTTGCTCTTGAGGCCAAAGGACCCTCAGGAATGGCACAAGGGGCATGTTAGGTAGGGATGCCACTCTCCAGGAAGCACTTTGGGATCCCCCAGAATTACCACTCATCTCCAGACTAAAGAGATCAGCTCTCCTGGAGAAAATGGGTGCTTTGGAGGGTGGACTCTGTGGCCCGCTTGTACCCTACTGAATTCCCTGTCCTCCCCAGGCTCCACCCTCATAACTCCAGGCACTCCAGCAGTTTTCCAGACTGTGTTGAGGGAAAGGAACCCTGATTCCAAGAAATTTAAGCATCTCTTTACAAAAAGTCCCAGGGCAATGTTGGGATGTGCTCTAACTTTGCACAGAATTCCTTTGACACCAACAGACCGTCAGTGGGCCGTGTGAACAATACAGTCACCTTACCAAGCCACAGAACATTTGTGATGCTCAGCCAGTTCACAACAGGTACCACAGGGTTGCTCAGCAGCCCAGCTCAAGGACAGGGGGTTCAATGAACAATCTGAAAACCTTGCTCTCAGAAGCACTGGAGGCATTATCCATAAACACAAATTTGTGCAATAAGGAAAAAAATTCCGCTCTCGCAACTGCCAATGCTGCTTGCACCGCGGAAGAATAAAAAGTTCCTCGTATGACTGAAGATCTGAGAGCTGGAACCTCAACAGAAATATCGGAGGGGATGGATACTGCTTTGAACGTGCACGACAGAAATGAATCAAGTTGATGGAGCCAAGGAAGACAGAATGACAGTGGAAATGCTCTAGCCTAGCTTGCTTCCAGTCTCTGCCCTTACCGATCCATAACAGGTCTCCGTCCCATTTTGGGGCAGGCATTCCAGGTGGCACGGAAGGCACTGAGTTCCATTGACGTGCTCTCGGATCTCTCTGGAAAGGAAGGCATTGCAAATCAGCCCAAAATTTAGGAAACTGCTCAGCTTCTCTGATCTTCCCAAAGGCAACAACCTCTCAGCAGAATAGCTGTATCATCCAGACCATGTATTTTATCGTGCTAATTTTTTTAAAAATGGTGATAAGGTTAACCAGGACAAGAAATGGGGGTGATGTGATATTTCCATGTTTCCTGAACCGTCCATGAGAACACAGATTCCACTAACTAGCACCAAAACCCAAACTTCAAAGAATATTCACTTGCACAGTCCAGAGCAGGTCAGTGGGTCAGGGCCCTGCCCTCTCCAAAGGGCTACCCCGTGGTGCAGAGAGCCCAAAAAAGTAAAAAACCAAAAGCAGCCTCAAGAATCCCCCATACGGGACAGAGGAGATAAACCATGAAACTCGAGGAATATCTCCAAAGCTGGCTCTGCTGGCAAACAGGGGCTGGAGGGGCAATGGAAGACGATTAAGGTCAGATCCACCCCTGGCCTGTCCCTGGCCACCCAGCAGCCTAGGCCTACCAGCCCCCACCCCCCTTAGATAAGTTCCCCCTCCACATTTGCCTCTTGATCCACCCCCCAGATTCAGCTGCAACACCTAGCAAGTTTGCAGGCTTTGAAAAAGGTGAATGGACTTCTTTTGAAACAGCTTCTTCCAGGGCACCAGAATGAAAGTTGCTCAGCTGCAAGGGCCAAAGGGGTTGACGGATGAGCAACCTGGAAACTTGCCCAAATAACATGTAGCTCACTAATAACCGAGCGTGCAGTTGGTTTTTCCAAAAAAAGAAAAAGTATTTTGATTCTGTTTTCCCAGCACTCAATAGCAGGGAATCTCCAACCCTTTTGAGTCTGTTTGGAATTCTGACATGACAGGCAGAGTGCAGCAAAAAAAAAATGGCTGCCACAAAATGTCTGCTGCAGGAGGCGGAGTCAGTCACAAAATGATTGCCATAGCTGAATTTCTTTGTGTAGATCCTTATGCTGCCAAAGCAATATTTTTTTAAAATTTGCACAGCCAATTATATCTCCATTAGTCAATTAAAACCTTGCTTGACAAAAGCCCTACCTGGTCCCATGCACTTCCAAAAGTTCTTTTTGGCTCTAGTCTGGCAGAATGCTCTGTCCAGTGAGACCAGAGCCCTGAAGGACCAGTTACACTTTTGCAAGGCCTGTAAAATGGGGGCTATTCTTATGGTTTAGGACTGCAACAGTGCCAGTCTAGCTGGCTTCCCTTTTCCATCTCCCCCATCCCCTTCCTTTGGTTGTGCTTGGACAGATTTATGGAGGAGAAGTGGATCTACGGCTACCAATCTTGATCCTCCTTGATCTGAGATTGCAAATGCCTTAGCAGACCAGGTGCTCGGGAGCAGCAACAGCAGCAGGAGGCCATTGCTTTCACATCCTGCATGTGAGCTCCCAAAGGCACCTGGTGGGCCACCGCGAGTAGCAGAGTGCCAGACTAGATGGACTCTGGTCTGATCCAGCAGGCTCTTTCTTATGTTCTTATGTGGTTTTGTGTCCGCATGGGAGGCTGCATTTGATGCGTTATTCCGCCTGCCCTGAGATATGATGGGAATATATTACTGGTTTTATTTTCACAACTGTAATAATACCTGTTATAAGATACCTGGAGCCCTCCCAGACAAGGGCAGCCTATAAACTAACACATAAATAAATACAATGAAATGGTGGGCACCCAAAAATGTGTTGGTGTGCACCACACTGAGGCCCCCTGACCATGATGCTTTAGCCAGCTAGTGGGGCTCCAGGTTAGAGCCCTGTTTGCAACGCACTTGCCCGCGTGTCCTAGGCTACATGGCGCACAAATCTCACAGAGGCTCCAGTGTTGCAACAGTGTGGATGCCCAGGCTGCAAACAGGAACCTGAACCGAGTGGCACTGAGCATTGCCGAACTAGACTTTCACTCAGACAGGACCCTAATTCCACCAGCCCCCGTCTCACATACCCGTTTAGGACATTGCAGCTTTCTACGCATTCCTCTCTGCGCAGAAACCCACTGCAAGACACACACTGAGTTGCCGCGGGTCCCCAGCAGTGCCCCTTGGAGCAAAGGGAGAAGCAGGTCTGGCCGTGGAGCTCTGCAGAAAGGAGAAACGGGGTAAAACCTGTCATTTCACTGCCGTTCCATCAGCAGTGGCCAAAGGTTTGCCGGGGGCCTGAAACAGAAGTAGACGGAAGAGAGGGAGGGGCAAGAGACCTCATGCTTCGCAAGGAGGCCTCTCAGTCTTACACATAAATGGCCATTCTCACACAGTGGCAATTTTGCTCCTGCGTCACCCCAAACACTAAGGTCAGAATGAGAAAATGGCGGCAGGCTTGCACAGTCAATCCTGTCCCCCGTCCCCTCCCCCCCTTACCACACTGTTCCGCCGGCTTGTTGTTGTTGTGGAAGAGCATCTGTCGGGGGTTTCTAAAGATGTCTTCCCAAGGTACGTTCCGGATGAAGCAGAGGTTGGGGTTGTGGTGGACAAGGACCATTCCGCTGCTAATCTCATGCAGGGAACGCAGGCCCAGCGAAGAGATGGAGAGGTTTTGCAACGTCAGAGAGTATGCCCCACTGGCAAAAAAAAAAAAAAAAAAGAGGGGGGGAGGGAACGACACCTCAGTCAGGAAGGGAACGACTACAGTGCCAAAGATACCCATCATCAAATCTCCAGTCTTGCCAGCTCAATACTGAGGCTTCTTTTCTTGGTGATATTGCAACTTTAGTGCAGAGGAAAAAGAAGAGTTGGCTTTCATGCCCTGTTTTTCTCGGTCTTTAAGGAGTCTCAAAGCAGCTTACAAGCTCCTGACCTTCCTTTCCGCACAACAGATACCCTGTGAGGTAGATGGGGCTGGGAGAGCTCCGAGAGAACTGAGACTAGCCCAAGGGTCACCCAGCAGGCTCCATGTGGAGAAGTGGAGGTACAAACCCACGTCACCAGATTGGAGTTCGGTGCTGATGGGAGCAAGTGGGGAATCAAACTGGTTCTCCAGATTATAGTAACCACTCTTAAAACACTACAGCATACTGGATGTGAGCCCAAATCCATTTTCATCACTGCTGTGACATGGATCCAGAGGTGGGATTCAGTCAATTCACACCGGGTCTGCAGAACCGATAGCTAACCGGCTGAATCCCACCATGGCACCACCCTGGCAGGCTGCGCCGCACATGCGGTTTGATTGGCCAGGCCCCACGGAGGGTCAGCTCCTAATTGCACTGTGTGTGCAGTGCGGCCTGCCAGGGTGGCTTGCTGGAGGCCACAGGCCGCACCGCTGACCCAGAGGTGCGCCACGTGGCCCAATTGGTGGTCAGCCCCCTGCCACCAGCCCCCTAAAGCGGCTGCCTTGCCTTCCCTCCCCGCCCAACATCAGAAAGGGGGGCCGAGGGCGCAGCAGCCAGGTAAGTGGGTGGTGGAGGGGCGCATGGCAGGGGGGAGAATCGGTGGTTGATCTGGTTGAATCCCACCACTGCCTGGATCCCAACCAAGGGGCCCTTGCAGCTCTCTGCTCAGCTTGGGTCTGGCTACCAGTTACCCTTGGGAACTTTCCCAGTTGAAGAGCAGCAGCCCATCCCAGCAAAAGGTTTGGAGAGGAAATTTTGCAGTGGAGAGAGGGCAAGCAAAATGGGGTGGGGATGCTGAACTTTTGTTCTTCTGCACCACCATACCTTTTTCCCCCCCATCTGACACCAATAAAGTATTGTGGGGGATGGGGGGGCAGTGGTAGTAACAGCCGTGGAAAACATAATGAGAGGGAAGGGAAGCACACAATTACCAAATGGCATCCTTTCCACAAAATTCGCTAAATGAACAGTTTTGACCAAGGAATTGAACACATTGGGCCCGTTGGCTTCCAGCTGCTTATATATCAAAGTTTTTAATTGATTTATATATGGTGCTTTTATATCTTATTAAACCCACACATTTGGATCCCTTCCGCACATGCAGAATAATCCACTGTCACAACTGTTGGCAAGTGGATCTTGCTATTCTGCACAGCTGCCAAGTGCATTGAAAGTGGATTGAAAGTGCATTATTCTGCAAGTGTGGAAGGAGCCTTAGATACAGCAGCATCTGTGAGTAATCCAGATGCATAAATGTCTCCTTTTCTCTGAAATTCAGGTGGAAGCGGAAACACAGTTCTATCCTCCGTTTCCACAACCATGCAAAGAAAAGCAGCTTTTTAAATGCATGCCCACCACTGTCAACTGATAAGCAACTTATGTACATTACATTTGTGAACAAGATAGTAAATAGTGTTAACAGCAATGTATCACTCTGATTATAACGTTTGTAACAACTATCACTTTAAGCTGCCAATCTGGGTTCAAATACCGACTTCACCATGGACACTCGCTGGGTGACCTTGGGCCAACCACACATACTCAGCCAAACTATTGCCTGCCTCCAAGTCATGCCCCTGGTACTTCTTGGTTGCCTTCCACCCAAATACTGGCCAAAGTAAACCCTGCTAATCTCCACTCTAAGCCCACCAAATTCTGCAGATCCTGTTGGGCTTGACCACACAACAACATAGATTTTACACTGCCAAATTCCTGGGAGAAAACCTACTTATAGAGCGCTCGTCCCCGGATCTTCTGGAGATTCTGGAAGGGGCTTAAGTCTGGCAGGTTTTCTGGCCAGTACTCAATAAATAAGAAACCTGTGGACAGAAACACAAAGTCAGGGGTGTCTGATTCAGAAACACGATCCCAAATATACAAAGGATGCTACCTTCCATAATGATATAGCAGTTACCTAGCTTCTTACGTACCTGTTAGATCCTTCAGGTTCTCAAAAGCTTGAAGTTGTTCAGGGGCCAGAGGTGGGGTATTTGTGGAAGGATCCCTGGATGGAAAGGAAAGGGGAAACCAGCAGTGAAAAATAAATGGTGAATACATAAAACTTTCCCTCTGTGCCTCTACTTCTTCTTACATTATTATATAAAGTTCTGCACTGCCAGTAACTGAAGCGGTAACTAATAACTTAGGTTCTTGGCTACTGAGATGAGTGTGGTCAGGGGTACTGCAGTGGATTTTTACAGGGAAGTCTCACCCTAAAGCAAAACAAACCAAAAAACACCTTTCGGTCACTCACCCTAGAAAGGTCTCTTTAAGAAATGCTAAGCTGCCAAAAATCTTGGTGCAGCCAATAAAGTGCTTTATGTTGGAGGCGTTGACGGCCCGTACTCCTTTCAGGAAATCCATCCCCAAGCCATAGCAGACTGCGTGAGAGAAAGAAAAAGGTATGAACTACATGGAAGCGGAGGCTGAGCCTAGAAATCAGCCTGGAAACCTGTTCTGAGCCAGCTATCTACCTAGGCCAGGCAAATATGTGGAACCAGCAGCTGAATATAGGACTCCCAATAATGGGTTGAAATTATGGGCAGAAAGGAACTGGCTCAATACTAGGAAAATAAATTTTTCAGTAAGAGCAGTTGAGCAGTGGAATTGGCTGCCTAGAGAGGGAATCTTCAAGCAGCGCCTGGATGAACATTTGTCAGGGATGCTCTAAGCTGTTCTAGGGTTGGCCTAGATGGCCTGCTTGGTCCCTTCCAGTCCCATGATTCTATGACTCTGGAGTCTCCAGGAGCAGCAGTGGCGCAGTGGTTAAGAGCAGATGAACTCTAATCTGGAGGACCCAGGTTTGATTCCCTGCTCTGCCACTTGAGCTGTGGAGGCTTATCTGGAAAACTAGATTATCTGTACTCCAACACATGACAGCTGGGTGACCTTGGGCTAGTCACAATTCTTCTGAGCTCTCACAGCCCCACCCACCTCACTGGGTGTTTGTTGGGGAAGGGAAAGGAAAAGAGTTTCTAAGCCCCTTTGTGTCTTCTTACAGGAGAGAAGGGGGTGGGGTATAAATCCAAACTCCTCCTCCTTCTTCCATCCCGTCCCTCCATGAACTCAGTAATAGTGAGCTGGGTGAACCGAAGGGGCCTTCAAGGCCTTAGAACAAACACAGAACAACCCCTGCAATTCTCCTTTTCATCTTTCCAGCTCTCTCCTGTGCAACCTCCACAGAAAAGCCACCAGCAGTCTTCTTCCCAGATCTCTTATTTATTTATTTGTTTGTTTATACTTTAGATTTGTTAGCCGCTCTCCCCCGAAGGGCTCAGGGCAGCGCACAACACAGTAGACTGTTAATAACATAATTTAAAACCAATACAAAACAACTTTTTAATAAAACCAGAATAAAACACAAAATATAACGCAAATGGTGATTTTAAAAACCCCTCCCTTCCCACCCTGAAGCCCACCGGAGGCCGGGACAATGGAACCACACTCAGCCCAGCTGGCCAAATGCCTGGAGGAACAGGCCTCCCAATCCCTGCACACCCCTGGAAATTTCTAACCGCTCCCCAGGGCCTTGCAAGTGGCAAAAGGCCAGGAATAGTTCCCTGCCTCCATTCTCTGCCCCTCTGGGCCCTCCTGGGACACCACCCATCAGTTGACCAGGCAGTGCTATCCGCATGAAAGCAGAGTGACTCCATGTTGGCTGCCTCCCCTGTTCAAGTAAATCCAGGACTTACTTCCCCTACTCGCAGAAGCATGCCTTGAGTCTGAGGGCCTGGACTTCTTTGGTTGTCTCCATCCAAGTACTAGCCAGGGCTGACCCTGCTTAGCTTCTGAGATCTGATGAAATAAGGCTAGCCTGAGCCATCCAGGTGGCCACCTGCTCTAGGGCCACTGGAAACCATACGACTGCCTTCTGGTTGAGATAACCAGACATTTCTGCTGTTCATGTGGGGGAGCAGGGAATCAAACCTGGTTTTCCAGATTAGAGTCCACCACTTTTAACCACTGAATCACACTAAGTAGTATATCTTGCTCAGAACAACAAAACACCTTGAACCACTCTTGCAACTTCAGACAAGAGATCCCTGGTCCCTTGTCTATTTAGGGCTAGCAAAACATCACCGTGAATTGAGCCACATGTGTCAGCCAGTGCCCCCTTTTTTAGTGTGTGTCAAATAAGCTCAAATGGTCATTCCAGTTAGTAGATTTGCCACATTCTGAAGATCCGAGGAAGATTCCAAGGGCAGCCCTGCTGATCAGGTCTCATAGTAATCTCATGGCTGGAAAGGCACAGCACATACACAGTAGCCTACCAAGCACTACAATCCTCCTGAAACAGCCTCCCAACCCCTCATCTCCCTCCCTCTCCTCACAAACCCAGTGTTACCTTCTGGACAGGGTTTGCTGCATTTCTCACATTTCTGAACAGCGCCCACCGTCACCTCCTGGCTGTTCCGAGGACACACCAAAGTACAAGAGCCAACCTCTGCAGCCAAGTAGTTATCTGTAATTAGAAGTGGGGGGAAAGTGAGAGCATTGACTCAAGATATGTTGAATACCACATGTGGAAGATGAAAAACAGCCAGGAACCAAGATGCAGATGAACATGCTACAACCCTGTAATTTTTTTCCCTTTTGCCATCAAGTCGCAGATGACATAAGGCAAATCTGTGCAGTTTTCAAGGCAAGAATCATTTGGAGGTGGTTTGCCACTGCTTTGCCACCAGTATTCCTTGGAGGTCTCCCATCCAAACACTAGCCAGGGCCGGGCTGAGAGTGTGTGACTGGCCTACAGCCTCCCCACAAGTTTCCATGGCAACAGCAGGATTCGAACCTGGGTTTCTCAGATCCCAGTCTGACACTTAACTTATGGCTCTGCCACTGCCCTTGAGTTTTCCATCTATTACATTTTTATTTTACTGATCTTTCAGGGATCTCACCACCCTGCGAGGTAGTCCAGGCAGCGAGGGAATGGCTGTCCCAAAGTCGATCAGTAAGCTTCCATGGCAAAAGGGGGCTCAAATCTGGGTCTCCCAGATCCTCAAATTAAGTACCAAAAGGTCAAGAGTAGTCAAGGGCCACTAGATTTAAAAAACTGCTTGATAGTGAAAATATATATGCATTTATTACAAACTAAAATCATCACATCATAGCAGAAGGCCCACGATAGCATGTGCACAAAATCACAATGCCACAACACAAAGAATTCCTATGTCACACTTGTAACATGGGAAATCAGACACGGTGCGTCCCACTGGCCTTCATCAGTGGTCAAAAGTGATAATTCAATGTATTCGCTACCAGACTATAAATACAAATAAAACACATGTGTGACTGAGATCAATTATTAGAAAGTTGTATAAAACTGGTCCATAGGTCTTCAACATAAAACCAGGGTCCACTCAAAAGGTATAATGTAGTCTGCCAATCATTTTTCACTATCAAGCTGTTTTTTTAATCTAGTGGCCATTGTCTACTCTTGACCTTTTGGTTGTTAACTTTTTTTTAGGGTTAAGTTTGTTAATTTCCCCTTTTCTTATTGGCTCCCAGATCCTAGCCCAGGTCACCAACCACTTCACCACACTGGTTTTCCACTACAATCTTACACACAGCGGAACCATTCTATGTTCACAGAGGTCCAAGAGTTTAGAAGGATGTGCCTCTGCTTAGAAGAAGAGTTGAATTTATATCCCCCCTTTCTCTCCTGCAAGGAGAAAGGGGCTTACAAACTCCTTTCCCTTCCCCCCTCACAACAAACACCTTGTGAGGTAGGTGGGGCTGAGAGAGAACTGTGACTAGGCCAAGGTCACCCAGCTGACGTGTGTTGGAATGCACAAGCTAATCTAGCTTCCCAGATAAGCCTCCACAGCTCAGGCGGCAAAGAGGGGAATCAAACCTGGTTCCTCCAGATTAGAGTACACCTGCTCTTAACCCACTACGCCACTGCTGCTCCTCAGGGTTAACTTCTTAGACTTCAGAACAAGCCTGTGGTTCAGGTAAATATTCACCAAAGGCCATCTAAGACATACAAGAAATCCTATGAAACTGACAGCTGCTGACACCTTTCCAGCACATACACACCACATGTGTATATGTGCACTGTTAATGTATGCAGCAATCTATGTGGAGGCTCAAACTATTTTCTGCAGTGAATTACTTTCAATGTCTCAATTGCCCATGTATCCACTGGTTCCAACGGGCCTTCACCAAGTCTAAATCTCAGAGACTGTTTGGTTGTTCAGAAAAACTACCAGATCACGTAGCTGCAGGTCTGAACAACTGGCACTCTCCCTACCCATGGAAAGCTAGTTGGTCAAAGTGAAAGGTACGGAAAATCCTTCTCTTTAACCTGCTAGTTTTCTTCTTGTAAAAGGATATCACTGTGAAGCATCCACACTCATCTTCCTATGAATTCAGAGGCTGAAAGAGAATTGCTTGTCTAGATTTGAGGCAAGGGTAACATTTGAATCCAGAGCATTCAGTTCTGCCATTTGTTCTCTTATGCTCTCCAAAAGATGAGTGGTACAGAGACAGTGGAGAAAACGTGCCCACTGTCGTAATACTAAGACAGGGGGTACCCAGTGAAATTGATTGCCAGTAGATTCAGGACAGAAAAAATAAAATAACTGCACAATAATTTTAGTACTTGAAATTTACTCCCCTCACCCACCCCACCCACTGCAACTGGGCTCCTAGTCGAGAAAGTATAAACAGACCCTCAGAACAGGGGGCAAAATGGAGTTCTTCAATAGGAAGGGAAAATTGGTGGCACTGCTCTTACAAAAACTTTAGTGCCCTTAAGTTTTTTTTGGGGGGGGGGGTAGGGTTGGACAGAAGCCAACAATCTCCCCCCACCCCTTTCCGCCAAGTTGCCATCATTTCACAAAGACTCAAAATGTCAAATCTGAAACGGCAACTAAAATCAGCAAGAGAACTGCAAATGTATTCACGAGCAACAGCAATGGCAATGAACCAACAGCAATGAACTCATGAAGGTGCTTGCTTCTCTGGGCTGTCCCAGTGCTGAGGCAGGGTTACACAGCTGAATGTTCCCTGAAAATGGGGAAAACAGCCTGCATGTAGAAACCAAGCATGTCAGGAAGACTTTTCCCATCCAGTTCACAGTGCAAGGAATTCTATCAGCATGGAATAGCATTCAGTTTAATGAGAATTCAGGGATAAAATTGTGGAATTAAGTCAATGGTCATCAACATTTCAGGGATTTTTCAACTCCAAAATCTGCCTCCCTGTCCCCAACACACACATTCATCCTTAGGGACTAATGTAGACTTACAAGGGCATTTAGTAACACATGTGGCTCCAAAGGTATACCGTCCGTCTGGATTGGGAACAGATTCAAAGTTGTCCTGGATGTAGTGGAAGAAGAGCGGGCAGTGTTGCTCACAGATCCCGCTGTGGTTGAAGTGTAGGCAGGCCTGGGGGGAAAGTTGGCAGTTTTGAAAAACAAAAAAGGCAAACTCGCTGTAAGGACTGGCCATTGTGGGTTTTTGGGGCGGCATGGCAGTGGTCTGGTAGTTTTTGCTCCTAGCATTTCAGCTGTATCAATGGCTGGCATCTTCAGAGGCAGCTATAAAAATATTCTCCAACAGTGGTAATACCACACAATGCACAGTAACGTCACGGTAAGATGTGTTTCAGGATATGCCTCTAAAGATGATAGTCATAGATGCAAGTGAAACATTAGAGGTAAAACCTACCCGACCATGGCTACACAGCCCGGAAAACCCAAAACAGGCCGTTGATTCCAGCCACAAAAGTCTTCAATGATACATCACTTCGAGAGCTTCACTGAAACTCAGAAGAATTCTGGACCTGTATCCTGATTAGGGCCATTCTTGGGACCCTCCTGAAAGCTAACATCTTCACTGCAGACATGTAATGTAGGCAAAACCTAGCAGTAAAGTGGTGGACCCCTGTGTGGAAGATGAAGGCAGAGCAATAAGGACACCTGCAGATGTGGATACGGGAGGGGTCTACAGGAGGAGGGAGTCTACAGAAATATAAGTAAAAGGAGAGTAGGGAATCTCAAGAATATGCCAATGAAGTATCAAAATACTCCAGGAGTACAGAAATGTCAAAAACATCAGAGTGTCAGTTCAAGAAAAGAAGCAGGAGGGGGGGAAATCATCCTATGAAAGATCTAAAGCTTTACACAACACTGAGGACATTCTAAAGTACTGTACAAATCTTAAATGTTGCTATTTGGCCAGGATCTGCCTGTCACCTGCTGTGTTCCACCCCAGGTCTGTCCCCACTATGGTAGATCTCTTGCGGCTGTGCCTTCTGGTGCTTATCAGGAAGGAGGGTGTGGTCAGTATTTTTGCAATCAAAACTTGGCAAGACTTTTGATTAATGAGAAACAGACGCTGCAGCAATCTGGAGAAGGAGGCCACGGAAGGCACGCACTCACCAGGCAGTCCGAGTGCTTCGGTCCCGTGCAGCCTGCCGCACATTGCTCATGGCAGCAATCTGTGGGGAGAGGCCCCTTGCACCTCGGGCAGCTGCTGGCGCAGATTGTGCTGGTCACTGGCAATTGCAAAACAGAAAATGGAAGGCATAAGCCCACGTTCCTTCTCGGTACACACAGAGGGGTCTCCTCTCCACAACACTCTGCAAGAATGGAGCAGCTGCGTCCCAAGCGGCAAGCGACCCCCGTACAGGGAGCCAGGAGCAGCAGCTAAAACAGGGAGGAGAAAATCTAGGGAGGTCTTAAGGAAAGATGCCCTTCAGGGCTCTTGCACAAAGCACAGTATCCTCACGGTGCACGCACACTCCTTCATGCCCCTTTCAGCTCTGCTCTGCACTGCAAAGGCAAAAAGGAGCATGAAAGGGGTGCACTCTGCTCCCTGCGGGCACCAAATTCTCTACAGCTGGAGCTCACTTGTTTGACAGTTCTGTGTTGCTTCACCCCAGCAGTGGCCATCGGGGCAGATGCCTGGGCAGTCGGGGCCTGGAGAAAGAGAGAAAAGTAAGAGGTCACCACTGAAAGGTGGCTTTCTGCAAAAATCGGATAAGAGGGACCGAGGACACTCTAAGAACGGGTAGTGATGGCAGCAATCATGTATGCCATGAATCCATGGAAACATAGGAAAAGCCCAGGAAGTAGCAGCGAGTATGAAATTCTATTTCTAGTCCAGAGGGTTGTGTAGACACAATTGTATGGGTACACAAGCCAGAGGGCTTACCAGAGCAATGATGTTTGCTTACAGATGTCTTCACAAGGGACCAAGGGGAACAGAGAAAGGGGCCTTGAACCTCATTCCCCCAGCTTGGTGTAGTGGTTAAGAGCAGGTGGATTCTAATCTGGAGAAGCGGGTTGGATTCCCCACTCCTCCACCTGAATGGTGGAGGCTTATCTGGTGAACCAGATGTGTTTCCGCACTCCTACATTCCTGCTGGGTGACCTCGGGCTAGCCACAGTTCTTTGGAACTCTCTCAGCCCTGCCTACCTCACAAGGTGTCTGTTGTGGGGAGAGGAAGGGAAAGGAGTTTGTAAGCCACCTTGAGTCTCCTTATAGGACAGAAAGGTGGGGCATAAATCCAAACTCTTCTTCTTCTTCTCTTCTCTGGACTTGAAATTTGCCCCGTTGGATGCGTTATAGGTTACATTTCCCCAACAGGAGAAATAGTTCCCTATTTTGCCACTGAAGGGCAGGAAACCAAACATCTACATTCCTTGTCCCTGTGCACCACAGTCTGGATCTGTCCCACACGGGTCCAAAAAGTGTGGAATTTCAGAATATTCTACTTTACTCAGGGACATCCCCGGGGAAAATGGAATGTACAGTTAGGCCCTCTGACTTCCAGCATTTGTGGGGCAGAGCTTCGGGGCTTTCGCTGTGCCCATAAACAACAAAAACACCTTCTATAAATTAAGTGAAATTATGAAAATATGCCCAATTAGCATAATTTTCTGAGACAGGGCTTTCCTTGGCATAGAATCTGAGTTGCTTGAGTGTAGAATACACACACACACACACACACACACACACACACACACACACACACACACACACACACACACACACACACACACACACACACACACACACACACACACACACACACACACACACACACACAACATCATCATCATCAATAATAACAATATCATCATCATCATCATCATCATCATCATCATCATCATCATCATCATCATCATCATCATCATCATCATCATCATCAATAACAATAACAATAACAACATCAATATCACACATCATCATCATCATCATCATCATCATCATCAATATCATCATCATCACACCTGATGCCAGCAAGCAGTCTAGCAGGGCTATCCAAAGCAAAGCGACATGCTGCTTCTGGGTCCACTGACTTCCTTCCACAGTCTCAGACGGGTATTGTTCTGCTTCGGATGACATGGCAAGCGATGGCACAGCTGGCCTACCAAGTGGGCAGGATGATGTCACCCAGACCCCAAATGGGGAATCCCCAGGATTTTGGAAATAGAGCCAACCTTGATTCATGCAGTCAGGGTGAGCCAGTAGTGGTCAGCCAGTTACAGAGGAAGCGGGAAGTGACTGGGATGCAGTTAACAAAGCATGACTAACTCACGCAACTGCACAGACCATAGAAAGGACCAGGGGCACGGGAGGAGTCAGAATCCATTGTCCTGAGAAACCAAATGTTCATTTTTGATGGGGGTTTTTTAAACGTTTCTAGTTCTTATGGAAGTGGAGATAGATTTAGAAAGGGTTGGAAATGTCTGGTTATCTCAACCAGAAGGGAGTCATATGGTTTCCAGTGGCCCTAGAGCAGGTGCCAACCTGGATGGCTCAGGCTAGCCTTATTTCATCAGATCTCAGAAGCTAAGTAGGGTCAGCTCTGGTTAGTATTTGGATGGGAGACCCCCAAGGAAGTCCAGGGTCACTACGCAGAGGCAGGCAATGGCAAACCAACTCTGGGAGTCTCTTGCC
Source organism: Sphaerodactylus townsendi (assembly GCF_021028975.2). Lineage (NCBI taxonomy): Eukaryota > Metazoa > Chordata > Lepidosauria > Squamata > Sphaerodactylidae > Sphaerodactylus > Sphaerodactylus townsendi. The sequence goes on along the minus strand of NC_059439.1, from coordinate 6,625,834 downwards.
TAAAAAATCCAACTGAGTTGCCATAATTTGGCTGTGACTTGACGGCACTTTACACACAGAGACAGGGAGCAGTGGTAGGCAACTTTTTTGGGTCAAGTACCCAAGGACTGCAGCATCTACCTGTGCAGATGTTAACGTGCCCGCAAACAAAATTGGGAGTGGGTGAGTGAAAGATGAGGATTGTAGTTGGCCAGACACACTTGGAGAAAGCCCAGTCCCAGGGGTACTGGTGGCATCTCAGGGATTCCACATGTGGAAGTCTGGGGAGAGCTGACAAGCACATGCCACATCTCCAATAGTAACAAGAAAAAGGAAGAGTTGGTTATTGCACCCCACCCCTCTTTTCTCTCCCTTTAAGGAGTCTAGAAGCGTCTTACAAACTCCTTCCCTTCCTCTCCCCACAACAGACACCTTGTGAAGTAGGAGGGGTGGAGAGAGTTCGAAGAGAAATGTGACTAGCTCAAAGTAACCCAGAAGGCTGCATGTGGAAAAGTGGGGAAAACAAACCCGGTTTTCTGGATTAGAATCTGCTGCTCACATGGAGGAGTGAGGAATCAAACCTGGTTCTCCGGATTAGAGTCTGCCACTCTTAACCACTACCACACACTGGCATATATAGGCCAGTTTGCATAATTTAAATAGGTGGCACAATCCAGGTAGGTTTTGGATTTGTGTGTGTGTGTGTGTGTGTGTGTGTGTGTGTGTGTGTGTGTGTGTGTGTGTGTGTGTGTGTGTGTGTGTGTGTTGCAAAGTAGGTGGGAGAGATCTGAGAGAACTGTGACTAGCCCAAGGTCACCCAGAAGGCTTCATGTGGAGGAGCACATGAAGAAATCCAGTTCAGCAGATAAGAGTCCACTCCTCAGGTGCAAGAGTGGGGAATCAAACCACTTTTAACCACTATACCACGCTGATTCTCTCAGAGGTGAATTGCCATTCCCAGGCTCTGTGTGGCTACCTTGGACTTCCTTGGTGGTCTCCCACACTATTGAGCAGGGCCAACCTTAATAGCTTCCAAGATCTGACAAGGTTGCCTGGGCCATCCAGGTCAAGGCAACAGACAAGCAGAGATGGTTTGCCACTGCCTACCTCTGTCTGTTGACCTTAGACGTTCTGGATGGTCTCCCATCTAAGCACCAACCAGGGCCATCCCTGCTTAACTTCTGAGATCTGACTAGATCAGGCCAGACTCGGCCATCTGGGTCAGAGCCTTGTGTGTATGTACAAAATCATAAATTGGTGTGGCACTGTTTACACACATCTCTTATTAAAACTAAAACTTTGACTCACGCCCAGAATATAACAATACAAGAAACAAACAGAAATATCAGACCATTGGAAGAACGTGCCTCTAGAAACCCAGGAAAGTGAGACTTAATTTTAAGCCATTCCCACTGAGTTTTCACTTTCATCACCCATATGCGGCCCAGGTTACTTACACATCCGACGGCGACCGATGTAGCTGATGTATGTGTAGTTGTGAAAGTCATTGTGTTTGTGGAAGATGTCACGCCATTCAATGGTCTCTTGGAAGCACAGTTGGGGGTTTTCATGAACAATTACTCCGCCTTTTAGGATTTCTGCAGAGAAGGTTGCAAAAAGAAACAGGAAGGACAAGTGAGCAAGTAATAGAATCATGGATTGGAAGAGATCACCAGGGGCATCAAGTCCAAGCCCCTGCCATGCAGAAACAAAAAAAGCCTTCTTTATTATTTTTAACCTCTCTATCAAGCCTGAATTCATTTTCCCCTTTAGCTTTTCTGACTTTCTCCCAACACATCCTGGCTATTTGTCTGAATTACACTTTGGTGATTTCCCCCTCTTTCCATTTCTTGTACATGTCCGTTTTAAATCTTAGCTCAGTTGAAAGTTCTTTAGAAATCCACCCTGGTTTCCTTAGACACCTCCCATTTTTCCTCCTCACTGGAATTGTTGGAAATTGTGCCTTCAAGATCTCACTTTTAAGAAACTCCCATCCACCATGCACTCCCTTCTCTTTTCGCATTCTTAACCACGGGATCACACCCAGTGACAATGTTGTTTTAATGCTGTTTTAGTGGCTTAAACCATTTCGAAAGCTAAGGAGGCTTTTAGCTGAGCTGAAACAGTCGCAGCCTTTAAGTTACTATATAAATCCACAAATATTGCTTTGTTGCAACCCTAACAACAATCTTGTGAGGTAAGTTAGATATACTACCTTTCCAAAGTTTCCAATTCTGGAAGAAGGTCAGAAAACTAGCAGTGGCAAGTTATGGATTAGATTAGGCTCATTGGCGTTTCACCAGCATGGCCAATTGGCCATGCTGGTAGGGGCTGATGGGAATTGTAGTTCCTGAACATCTGGAGAGCCGCAGGTTCCCTACCCCTGGACTAGGATCTGGGGACTTAGGGTTCATATCCCCACTCTGCCACAGCAGCCTGCTGGGCGATCTTAGGTCAGTCACATTCTCATTCTAAGTTACCTCACAGGGTTGTCATGCGGATGTAATAAAAGAAGCGGAGTTTGCATTTATATTCCACCTTTCTCTCCTGCAAGGAGGCTCAAGGTGGCTTATAAACTCCTTTCTCTGTCTCTCCCCACAACTGTCATCCTGTAAGGTGGATGGAGCTGAGAGTTCTGAGAGAACTGTGACTAGCCCAAGGTTACCCAGCAGACTTCATGTGGAGAAGTGGGGAAACAAACCCAGTTCACCAGATAAGAGTCCACTGCTACACCATGCTGGCTCTCAAGGGATTTATGCTAGTGCATGGACTCTTTGGAATAAGGGTGGGATAACAACCCACTAGCTAAATAAAAAGCCTAAGGCTGAGAGGTGGTGTTTTGCATTCAGGCACACAGTGAGTTCCTAACCAAGGTGGGACTTGAAAGAACCATCTCCTGGCTCACAGATAGTTTTCCTTACCCCTGTGCTATATTAGCTGGGCAGAAGCGCTTATTCCCACAAAGGACCACCTAAGTTCCACTCTGGAGCATCTCCTAACTTAGAAGGTAGAGACATTTCTAAAAAAAATTAAAGTTCGGCCATTATCATTTATTCATTGTATGGCCTGCATATCTCATAAGCAGATGTTTAAAAAGCATTTCTGCAGTAAATCTTAAAACCAATTCCTAAAAACCACTACACAATATTGCTGTCAGATTCAGTGAAATAAAATACAATCACTAAAAACATTACCCAAACAACATTGCCATGATAGATCAGAGAAAGATAAGTTTTATAGTCCCACATCTAGATTAATTATACACTCAGTAAGTTTTGCCGGTGTATTTAATAATTCCCAGACTTCGCCCTTTTAAGCATTGGATGCGATTGACTGTTAGTCAGGTGGCTCTGCAATCACATTCTGGGGATTGGAGCACGCTCCATATACACAGAAAGTATCATGTAGCCAGGTGCAACATCCAGCGTGCAGGAGACAGAAAACAAACATGATTTTACAACCGCCACTCAATGAAACACATGATCTCTTTTAACTCTGTTTTTGTTTGGTTTGCTTGTTATGAATTGTTGCTTGGTAAAGAAACCTATGAGATCAGCAGTTGTAAACTGTCATACAAACACATACAGCTACTTTAAGAAGAAGAGGAGGAGTTTGGATTTATACTCCCCCTTTCTCTCCTGTAAGGAAACTCAAAGGGCCTTACAATCTCCTTTCCCTCCCCCACCCACCCCACAACAAACACCCTGTGAGGTGGGTGGAGCTGAGAGAGCTCCATAAAGCTGTGACTCTTCCAAGATCACCCAGCTGGTGTGTGTTGGAATGCACAGGTTAATCTAGTTCCCCTAAACAGTGGAGCAGTGATAGTCAGTTTGGGAGCCACCTGTGGCTCTTCTGAGCACCAACATGACACCTGTTTCATGTTTCAGGAAAGCAGACAAAACAGGAAATTCAGAAAGAGGTTCTAACAATCCTGTGTTGCTGGAACACTGGAGTTCAATTGAAAGAGAATTTTTAAGACAGAGACAGAATGTATTTTTTAACATCCAGCCTAATGAAGTATTCTGGAGAATCGAAAAGCTTGCACGCGGTCCTGTGTCCTAACTCCAATTTGCAAACCCTTTTTAAGGGCTGGAAAAGGTTTGGCAGTGGTGGGGAGTGCCATGTTCTCAGTACACTGGTAATTTTAAAAGGTCACAGTTAAATGTTTATACCTTATATTGTTGAGGGAGTGTGCATGTGTGTTTTTGGTGAAGAGGCGCAAAGAATATACAATCATCTTTGGCTCTTGTGACTAACAGCAATTGCAAATGTTGATCTCTGTGAGCCATACAGCAAGTATCACTGTGCAGAGCCTAGCTAGACACCATTCCCTTGTGGTCATCTTCCCCCACTTATTGTGTGACTAGTAATGCAGCCTCAACATCAGCCTGCCCAGTCCTTTTTTAAGTGTTTCTTTTAAAGAACATGGTCTCCTTCCAAACCTGTCAGCTTCAACATGCCCAGCTCCTGCAGTCCCACATTTCCACTTGGGTCAGCATTTCCCAGGACAGCCAGGGCATATTTTTCCTCATATAACTGTGTCCCTCGAATGATGAGGAGGCTCGTCAGTTGCAAGAGACGCACTTGGTTCTTGGCAATCAGCACATACCCCTGGACCTCTCGGATGTTCTGAGAGAAACAAACAGAAAGAAGAATCAAGAGCGAGGAATTGGATGTTCAAGACACGGAAAGCAGGACCGCTTCTCTGGCCCCAAGCGGTCACACGGTGCAGCAAACATGAGAAACATGATTACATACAACTGTCAGGTATCTTTCTCGCATGTTACACAGAATACACAGCTTGGGGCTGGTCTCCCATTCTCAGTCAGACGTGACATATTCCCTTGTGAGTTGAGGTTTCTCCTCAATTCCTGCATGAGCAGTGCTTCATTAGGGTGAAAACTAATGGACCAGGAAAAGGGGGCTTCAGCCTTCCCTACAGCATCATTTTCACGGTTTAAAACAGCCCTAAAAGGAGGATGCTGTTGGGCCTGCTGAGGAAACCCAGACAGATCTCAACAACAGAATTACAGTATGAGATAAGTGGCTCTTGGTTTACAGAAGGAAATGTGAGGCGGAAGGATAATGGCTTGCCCACAGCCACGAAATCAGATCATCTCTAGGTGTGCGATTCATCACATCCCACAAGACGAGTGGGGCCTCCCAATGTAACCCTGCCCACGAAACTAGGGCAGCTGCCTAAGGGAAGCAGTGACAGCAACAGGAGACAGCACAGGGTACCACTAAGTGGGTAGGGCTACCATGAGAGATGCTATCGTATTCCCCTGTGGGCGGAAATGAAGCCACTATTGTGCAATCTGCCATTTTTCGCAACTTTCTGAGCATTCACTCTATACAGGAAACTGCGAGATAGCCACAAATGTGCACCAGCTCCCACTTTCTCCTGTTCCTTCCACTCCTCTGTTATCACAAAAACAAAAATGCATTCGATTCCCACATCATGCCTACCATGAGAAATGACGTGTCCACATCAGCTGGCAGATAGGTGATCTCCAGGTTGCCTTGTACAACATGGCAGTTCTCGTAGAGTTTTCGGAGAGTGGCATAGTGGTTTTCCGGGCTGGATGGTTGCTGCAGCTGCATGTCTGTCCCTGTGCATACTGAGGAGAAGGAGAACAGATGCCAGTGAGGCTGAACTCAGTGTTAGCGGCCCACATGTTCCCCTGGGAGAAGAATGGGAAGAATGGCCTGGGAGAAGACAGGTCTGTTTAATTTCTTTTCTTCAGTACTGCCCTAAGTACCTTTATATAAGATCCGTCTTGGGCTTAAATAGATTTGGGGGTACACACACACACATATTACATACAAACAATTCTAATCCATATTTGTATTCAGGACTGTGTATTTCCTTCACACACACATTCCCCTCACATAAAGAGGCACACAATTGAGATGGGGAAACAAATTCAGCACCTTGAGAGTCTTCAGTTTGTTTTCTTTACTTTGAGTTTCTAGATTGTAAAGTTTATGGTAGCGTTAAAAGAGTATGGGCAATACATGATAAAGTTTGGAAGGCAATAGGAAAAGATGAACAGGATTTCCAGTTAAGAACCCCCCCCCCCCCGCCCGAACACACACACACAATTTAAGGTTTCATACAGCTTAACAGTAAAATGGGTGAAACATTAGGAGCAAAAACTACCACACCACGGCTGCACCAGGGAAAACTATTTGGAATTTGTGTGTATCCAGGAGATCAACAGAAGAAAATCCTTTCATTTTCTAATCAAATTGAATTATTTATTACAATCAAAAAAGCAGAACTAAAACGTACAAAGTACCAGAATTGGTTACATTTAAAAGATGATATTAAAGCCATTTCATTTTTATCATTAAATGAAAAGCCAGCAAGCTAGCGCACAAATCCTGCTTGGAGCTTGGAATCCATCCAATCCAAGCAGGAACTTCTGTCTTCCTTTTTCAGACCTCCCCCCCACACACACACACACACAACTTCCTGTGCTTCTCCCCCATTTTTTGAAAACTTAAACCAATCTTCGTTGATGTCACCACATATGGCCGTTGGCCAGGATAGAAAATCCTCCCCCAGATTTTAGACACCAAATACAAGCATCAGCCCTCATAGGAAATGCCACACACGCCTTTTAACGCCAAGAAAAAAATTCAATAGTTTCCAACGGATGTCCTGCATTACCCCAATGACTTCCAGCAGCGCGGCCAAAGAAACTCCACCTGACCCATGAAATGCTGCAGGTTAGAAAACGTCAGGTTGACGAGGAGAGGATGGATTGCAAAATGGTGTCATGGGCTTCGCTTTTGGACAAACTGTTGTGAAATTGGATTGGGGGGAGGGGAGGGTCAGAATCGCAGGCTAAATGGAACAAATAATGGTAAACGGGGTAGGTTTCCCATCCATAAGGCAAGGAAAAGATCTTCCAAGGGCAAGCCATGACACTTTAAAAGGGCTTTCAAAAGCTCCTTTTCAAAAGAAAAGCCTCGATGCCTTTTCAGCGTTTACTTCTATAGCATCTGGAAGACCCAAGTTCAAATCCCTACTCACACTATGGAAGCCCTTCAGGTGATTCAAGGCCAGGGTTGTTGTGATGATAACTGGAGGAGAGGAGAATGATGAAAGCCATCTTGGATATAAATGAATTAAATATTTCTCTTCATCAGAGTTTTATAATATGGTTCCTCAATGAGTTAAGCCGCAATAGAATGAGGGTTACAGAAAGTGACAGGTGCTAACACGGATTCTACAGGGGGAGGGTTTCGCACAGTTGCCCAGAATTGACAGGTACCCCCTGGCCACAGGTGGGGGTAAAAGGGGTATAGGTCTGCCAGATCCATGTTGGGAAACTTCTGCCGATGTGGGGATGGAGCCTGGGGAGGACAGAGACCTCACTGGGCACAATACCATAGAGGCTACCCTCCAAAGCGGCCATTTTCTCCGAAGAGCTATTTCAGCAGGGCTGGAGATCTCCAGGTGCTACCTGGAGGCTGGCAACTACAGTTGTCACAGGAGGCCCCACGTCATCCTCAGCAACATCCAAAATGACACCTGTCACAGGTTCCAATTTTCTTGCCCCACAGAACAAAGACATAACATCACACCTGTTGTACGACTAGAGATTAGCAAAGGGGTGAGGGGAATGCGTGAGGGATGAGGTAACTTTGTTCAGCTGCAGCCAGACCTCGCTTCTATTTAGGGCCTAGCTTACCCCTTTCAGGGACTCATTAACTGAAGAGCCATCTTCGAAAAATCCTTCCTACATCCCCTTAAGAGCGCAAACACTCAAAAACACACGGAGAGACTCCATTTTCCTCACACTGAGTGGCCTACCAAACCTCAGGCCAATTCGCATCACATCACAAATTTTGGGTGAGGTGATTGACAGGCCACTCCAAATGTAGCGGATTGTACAAAAGGTGTCATTTGGTTTGGGAAACACCTGGATATTTGGGAATGGAGCCTGGGGAGGACAGGGACAGAGCCACAAAGTACACTGGGGTAAAATGCCACAGAGTTCGCCCTTCAAAGCAGCTATTTTTTCCAGAGGAATTGATCCCACTTGGAGGCTGGCATCCCTAGGTACCATTTTTCAAGGCCCGGAGATAAAAGCTACTTCCAAATGGGGGCAAGAAAGTATGCCCCCATCACAGTGACAGCTACAAGCAAAGTGGGAGCGGGCGGGAATGTCATCTGTGGCCGCCACCCACTTTTCACACAACTTTTTTGCACCTCTACCTTGCTCTTTCCATGTCACACCTGTTCAAAAGCAGACACAATAGCGATTTTGCTGGGACCCTTCATGGTCTGAGCCCCTCAATGCAACTTGGCAGGGCAAGAGGAAAAGGCCATTTAAAGGTAGTGTTGCCAACTTCCAGCCAGGGCCTCTACCCCCAAATCTCCAGGAATTGCCCAGCCCAGAGTTGGCAACCCTATTAAAAAGGCTAAAGGTCTTAGAACATATAGTATTGATTTGTTGATTACTGTGATGTTATTGTCTTTAAATATGTAATGCTGCTCAGAGCGTGCCGAGGCCGGGGAGAGTGGGGTAAAAATCAAACAAATAAATGGGAGGGGGGAAAAGGGACAGTGAGACACTATGGGCCATTTTGACAGCAGAATTAAGCCCCCCAGCCTTTCTGGGGACAGTCCACCTGCAGACACTCTACACTTTCTTTTAATAGAGCAAAATATGGTTATATTTTCTCGAGAATAAAGAGGCAAGGTTGCCAAGTCCCTCTTGGCCGCCAGTAGGGCTGGGGTGGGTAGGTAGGTAGGGTTGTCAGCTCCAGGTTGCAAAAGTCTTGGAGATTTGGGGGTGGAACCTGGGGAGGCCAGGTACCACAGTAAATTCAAAAGACTCCACTTCCAAAGCAGCCATTTTCTCCAGGGCAACTGGTCTCTGTAGTCTGGAGACGAGGTGTAATTCCATGGGATCCCCAGGCCCCACCTGGAGGCTGGCATTCCTAGATGGAATCCAAATGAGCTGTGCACAGATTGGGCATGATATCATCTGGAACTTGCTCCTTAGTTTAGGGGCTTCCTGTGTGGAAGCAACCAAACAGAACCTTCCACTCCTGATCAGTTTCATCTGGATTAGCAGGTTGGTGTCAAAGGCAGTCTTATCATGAGTGCAGCTGTGATGCCCATTTCAGATAATGGACGGTAGGTGCCGCACAGGGAAGCAGCCAGAAATAAGCCAAGGGGCCCAATCCACCATGAAGCTCTTCAGCACAAGAAGACCCAAAATTCTAGCTCATTGAAACAAGCTCAGAGATGCGTGTTTCGGCAGGACTTGTGTGCGAGAATTTACCATCAGATCGCCTCACAAGTTCTAAGCGTGGTCTAAACAAACACCCAAAGTGTTAAGCCTGACCTATCTTACTAGTATATTTTTACCCCATCCTTCATTTGAAATAGTCAACATAGTATGTATGGTTCTTTCATCTCAATTTTCTCCCACACCAATCTTGTGAGACAGATTCTCCCACACCAATCTTGTGAGAGAGAGAGGCTAGCCCAAGGTCACAGAGGAAGCTTCACAGCAAACAGAATTTATTTATTTATTTTTATCTTTCTAAGCCGCCTATTCCCACAAATGAAACAATATTAAAATACAATTAAACATAAAACCATAAAATCAGTAATACAATAACCATAAAATCAGTAATACAATAACAACCCTGATGTTCAAAGATGGCGAACCCTAATCCCCAATATCTAGCACAACACTAAAATCACTATGTACGCTAGGTCTGGTAGTTGTTCTCCATTTCCAGAAACTTCTGTCATGCACACACATAACCCTCCAGATCAGCAGCTAAAATCTTCATTCACATCCCACCAGAAATGGGGAGAAGTATGAGCTTTACAACTCTCTCCCACACATTGTACTGCTTTGCCCCATCAACTACATTTTCTTATTTCACATCTATCACCTACTTTGTGGCTACATGGCTGACTTTTAAACCAATCTTAAATGTTTTTAAAAAATATAATCATTTTAATAGACGCCACCCTGAAGCAATGCTGGAAAAGTTGAAAAACGAAACTCAGGAATGGTATAAATAAGATGTAGTTTTCTGCAAGTGGGAAACAACTCTCTCCAGGACTAGAGATAAGGAAAGGCGTGTCACAGCCCTGCTATTGACTAGGCCTTAAGTAGGGATTGAATCCTGGGCCCTATTTATGTACAAAGCATGCCCTCTGCACCTTGCTGCAGTATTTCCAGGAATAATACTTTACTTAAGAAATAACAGACCAGTTATAAAATGCAGGGCAGGTGAGGCGCAAGCTTGTTTGTCTGGTTGGGACAGCTTCTTTCTCCCCCTTGTTTACTCCCTTCCCACGCGAAGGCTTTTACGCAACCCTCTTTCCTGCACGGGCAAGCACCCAGCAAAGAAGACGAACTGGTCTCAGACGACAGGCAACAGAACTCCCAGAGCCCATTCGCGGCTGAGGGACCGTTCCCACAGACACGGCCCGCCTCCCGATCAGATAAAAGTTCAGTCGGCGAGGAAACCGAGACATTGCAGTTGCCGGCAAGAGGGCAGGTCCAGTTGGTTCTAAAACTCAGGTGGAGTGAAGCAATCAGAGGGGCGTGGGACTAATAACTAGATCAAAAAACAAACAAGAGCACAGTGGCCATTCTCATTGGCAATAGACTACTCTGAAAATCACCTTGGAGGATGCCCAACATGTCTTCAAACGACTAGGATGCCCAAGCAGCCCTCTTCACCAGGGGCCATGCCTATTTTTCGTTAATAACAATTCTCTTCATATTGTCGAAGGCTTTCACGGCCGGAATCACTGGGGTGTTGTCCGGTTTCCGGGCTGTCTGGCCATGTTCTAGTAGCATTTTCTCTTGACGTTTCGCCTGCATCTGTGGCTGACATCTTCAGGGGATCTGAAGATGCCAGCCACAGATGCAGGCGAAACGTCAGGAGAAAATTCTACTAGAATACGACCATACAGCCCGAAAACCACACAACACCCCAATTCTCTGTATCTTGCCTTTTGGGGCAGAGTCTGGCGACTGCTGTTCTATGAAAAACAAAAACTGTATGCCCACACATGCAAAGGATTTGCCTTTCTTGGAGCTTCAATCCCTCCCTCTGAAGTGGGGGAATGAATCCATCATGACTCTACTACACATGAACCTGAAGGCACGCACATGAACATGAATGCAATGTGCAGGGCTGCAAGCCCGGCAATGTCGCTTCCAAAGCTGGTGAAGTTCAGTTTGAAATCTTTTACAGACGATGCCATATTTAAGGAAATTAGTTGTTTCTAGCATAATCTCCTTTTGGCACGTAAAGTGGAGCAGGGCAGGCTCTTGAGGAGTAAATATTTATTATTAGATAGTTCCACCAGCAATGAGCAATGAGCAAGAAGGAAGGGTCAACTCAGTAACCACAGCCGTGAGAACTGAACTTGCACAAGCATTCAAGAGCCGGGTCAGAATTCTGAATGAGCCCACTGGCTCAAAAAGACTGGGACTAGATTGCCTTTCTTTAAAATCAGGCAGGGAACACCCTGGAGGCTCTGGGCTTCTGCAAGGAACGCCTGCACCCACAGAGGCTGCTTAGCCCTTCTCACTACTGCCTCTCCAAGTGTCATTCGTTCACCCCCAGGCAGTTGGCGAGGTCTGAAGACAGAACTGCTTTTTCAAGCTGGGCATGTTGTAGAAAGGAAAAGTGACTCTCTGAAGAAATGCCTGTGGAGCCAATACACCCCGCCTCCGACGGATCTTGGCCGAGCCCAACGTCGCTCGCACCAGCCAGAATCGAGAGCTACAGTCCCAAGTCATCTGCCCTGTTTCCACGGGGAGATCTAGATGTGCAGAAGAGAGAGGAATGGTCAGACAGACGCAGAGTGGGCAATTCTTAGCACAAGTGAAAGGCCCTTTCGCTAAGCTGGTTGCTGAGTCAGACTGAACACAGGAAGCATAATTTGGGGACAGGGCGGCTGTGGGTATCCAAGAAGTTCTGAAAATCACCATTGCTACAGTGAAAGTTCTTTCCAGATGCAGGGGTTTGATGTGATCACTCAGCAAAGAGGGGAAAGGTACCATATAGACCAGGGATGTCCAGCTCTGGCGCCCCAGATGTTCATGGACTACGATTCCCATCAGCCCCTGCCAGCATACCCTGTTTCCCCGAATATAAGACATCCCCGGAAAATAAGACGTAGTAGAGGTTTTGCTGAAGTGCGAAATATAAGGCATCCCCCAAAAGTAAGACGTAGCAAAGTGGAGCAGCAGTGGCGTAGGAGGTTAAGAGCTTGTGTATCTAATCTGGAGGAACCGGGTTTGATTCCCAGCTCTGCTGCCTGAGCTGTGGAGACTTATCTGGGGAATTCAGATTAGCCTGTACACTCCCACACATGCCAGCTGGGTGACCTTGGGCTAGTCACAGCTCTTCGGAGCTCTCTCAGCCCCACCCACCTCACAGGGTGTTTGTTGTGAGGGGGGAAGGGCAAGGAGATTGTAAGCCCCTTTGAGTCTCCTGCAGGAGAGAAAGTGGGGATATAAATCCAAACTCTTCTTTTTCTTCTTCTTTTGTTCGGAAGCATGCCCGACAAACAGAACACAGAAAAATAAGACATCCCCTGAAAATAAGACATAGCGCATCTTTGGGAGCAAAAATTAATATAAGACACTGTCTTATTTTCGGGGAAACACGGTAGTCCATAAACATCTGAGGTGTCAGAGTTGGACACCTGATATAGACAATGTGTCTACCTCACTGATGGTAGTTGAGACTGTAGGATGTGTCTGCGCAAATTTTGATTTATTTATGCCTATTAACAGTTAATGAAATGAAATGTATGTATTTGGCAGGAGAAAGCATTACAGTTGATCCTTGCAGCTTTGTAAACAAAAGGGCTATGCAAGAAAGCTAGCCCCATCCGTCTTAATAGCCCGCCTAAGGTTAAAGAATGGATAAAACCAGCTGCAAAACAAGGACCACGGTCCCAGGAGTGAGCCACAGAAGTCAACAAACAGCATCCTTTCCAGACACAGGTCAGATGTTTAATGGACCCAGTCAGACACCAGGAGGGCAAATGTCAAAATCAACATGGATCCATTTCAAAATGAGGTAGAGAGTCAGAAATAAATGGGTTTGTGGTGTGCAGGGTCCTGGAAAAATAATGAACGTATTTTCACAGAAGCCTAACAGGGAGAAAACACAGAGGAGGAAGGAATTGGGGGGTGGGGGACAGCAGCAGGAGCAAGAGGCACTAGAACAGGGACTGTAGATACTGTTCCCACATTGTTTACTGATAGTGCCACGTGAGGGTGGGGGGGAGCACATTTTTGAGCTCCTGTTTGGAAGCAGGGTTTGTAATTTAACCAAGAGGAGAAAGCAAAAAATTGAACTGACTGTGCTCCAAGAAGCAAGCAATGTTGACAGCAGAGACAGTTTTAAAGGGGGAAAGGATATGTGGGGAAAGGATAGAGGCTCAGGCCCCTAAGAGCTTTTTTTATATGAATCCTCTTGGTGAGAGGAGGAAATCGCTCTCTGAGGTTTCCCTTTAAATTCCCAAGCGATTCCCCAAAAACCTCCAACTTCTAAAAAGCCTATCAGCAATATCAACAAGCCTTCCTCTTTTACGCAAGAACCTTTCTTTAAGCAGCATTCAGAGAGGGACACTGCTTAGCGTTGCTCTAAACCTTGCTGGCAGGAGAGATAAAAGACATACAGCAAAAGAGTTGTTCTGAAAAAAAGGATGCACATACATCGCCCACGGCAGATGTGCCAAGGGGCTGACCCCTTAGCAACTGTTTCCCTTGCTGAAGGCCAGTCTCATTTCCCCAGATCTGAGCGTAAGGCCGTGACTTTCCTACATGAGGAACCATTGAAGGGGCCAGTAATAAAGTCAACTCCCATCTGCTGGAATTCCAGGCATGTCAGCCAGCTGTCTCCCAGCAACAGTCCACAGAAGGCCTCAGGCCTGGGCCACCCAGAAGAATGGAAAGGGACGATTCTTCTCTACTGCTGGGGAGAGGGGGCAGCTTTTAAAATTAACTTTGGCCGCCAGGCTTCTTTAGGGCTAGCAAAATTCCATTCTGGGGAAAAGATTAAGTGGTAAAGCAGTCTAGGCATCTGGAAACAAATAAATATCTGACAGAAGAAAGCACATGCAATTCCACAAGAAACTCACAATATGCTCAGAAGAAAGAACTACTGGCTCGCCCCCCCGTCCCCCAGCTCCACCTGCAAAGGTCAGGTGGAGCTTAGGGACTGAGCCAGAAGTATACAGCTGGAGCAGGTCAGTGCCAGTACTCAGTTTCTGTCTGGCTGAGTCAGGCTTTAAATTTGACCCAGACAGGCTGAGCTTAGCATTAAACAGGCATGCCTGGCCCCTGAACTCCATGTGGAGTCCAGGGATGGGGCAAACCCAGTTGAATGCAAACCTTGATCTGGCTGATTTCAGTGTTAAAACAGGTGCGTCCAGTGGCCTCTCAGAGGCTGAAGGGCATGATCCAGCACCCCCTTCAAGTGGTGTTGCCCTGGGCACATGCCCTCCCTTGCCTCTACCTTGATACACCTCTGCCTGTCTCAGACACAGTCAGGCAAGCCATGTTGATCCATGCTATAAATAACCGTGACACCAGCCTCCTGTAATATCCTGTATGTGGGACTGCCCTTGAAACTACAATTGATTCAGAAGGTGGCAGCCAAATTGCTAAGTGGGGCTAGAAGGAGCTTGGCCTGACTTGACAGGGCTCTGGTCTTGTTTTAGTGCATACTCCATACTACCATGTGCTAAAATATTTCCACACACATCCATCTCCCCATTAATTTCTCCCTCAGCTTCTTCACCTCACTCAGTCATGCCAGAGCTCCAGGAGGAGGAGGAGCAGTGGCGTAGTGGTTAAGAGAAGGTGTACTCTAATCTGGAGAACTGGGTTTGATTCCCCACTCTGCCACTTGAGCTGTGGAGGCTTATCTGGGGAACTAGATTAGCCTGTGCCCTCCAACAGTTGGGTGACCTTGGGCTAGTCACAGCTTTTCAGAGCTCTCTCAGCCTCACCCACCTCATAGGGTGTTTGGGGGGGGGAAGGGATTGTAAGCCCCTTTGAGTCTCCCTACAAGAGAGAGGGGGGGGGGTATAAATCCAAACTCTTCTTCTCCTCTTCATACAAAGCTTCAAATGTTAAAGAAAACACCAACCAAACCATCTCTCCACCAATTCAGTGAGAGATCAGTGACAGACCTTCTGTTTTGCACACAGAAGGTTCCATCTTGAAACCCCAGCATCTCCCATTAAAAGGATCAGGCAGAAGTGATGTGAAGGACCTTTAACAAGATAGGGTTGCCAACTTCCAGGTGGGACCTGGAATCTCCCACTATTACAACTAATCTCCAGAAAACAAAGATTTGTTCCCCTAGAGCAGGAGTGTCCAACTCTGGTGCTTCAGATGTTCATTGATACAATTTCCATCAGCCCCTGCTGGCATGGCCAATTGGCCATGCCAGCAGGGGCTGATGGGAATTGTAGTCCATGAACATCTGAAGCGCCAGAGTTGGACACCCCTGCCCTAGAGAAAATGGATACTTGGGAGGGTCAACTCTGCGGCACTGTACCCTGCTGAAATCCCTCCCTGCCCCGACCCCATCCTCCCTAGGCTCCACTTCCCAAATCTCTAGGTATTTCCCAATCTACAGCTAGCAACACTAAGCTGAGACCATGAAAGCCTTGAGAGATCTGAGTAAACAATACCGACCTCATGGGACAAAGGTCTGAGTCAATATGGCAGCTTTGTTTATGGGGAGGAGGGGGTTAGCTCAATGGCAGAGAATCTTCTATACATCAGAAGATGCCAGGTTCATTCCTTGGCATCCCCACTTAAAAGATACCGGCGATGTGAAAGCCCTCTGCCTGAGATCTGGATGAGCAGCTGCCACTCAGAATAAATAATACTGACCGTGATAAACCCAGGGTCTGACATAGCAGAAGGCAGCTTCACCTGTACCTTGCCTCTCCACCAAGGAGATGAGGCTCAAAGTAACACATGAAGTTTAAAATATGTTAATGGACAACTGCTGTCCAATCAGTGGCACTCACAGTGATGGATATGAGCACGTTCCTACCTCTAGCCCTCCTCTGAAAAAGATTACCAATGGGGTTATACTGTTCCATTCCAGTACATGGGGGCAGGCAGGGAGTGAATTCTGCAGTCAGTCACCATGGGTGTTTTAATTTAAGGTCCCTCAGCTGAGGCTTCACTGGGAACTTTCTAGATCCAGAGATTGCCAGTGCATTTGAATTAGTGCATCTCCATGCCCTAAACCATCCAACTGTGAATACCCAGGTGTTTGTGTGGGGTGATGCATAATAAGTATACCAGCATACCATACAGGGTTGCTGCAAAAATACGAAAATAATGTGTGAAATCCTTCAAATTCAGAGGGACTATTACACAAAACACCACTATAGCCTATCAAAATCCTGCCTCTAATTATGAAGTCTGAGTTTGGGTCCCGCAATACTGTAAAATAAAGTTGAGTTGGTCTCCCAGACATGTTTATTATTCTTCAAGTGGCTTTCCTGAACCCATGGTCATGTACCAATGAGTCCTTGCAAGGAAACAAAGCACAAATAAAACATTTTCAGGATGGGTGGGGGAGGCATTTTGGGGTGGAATTCTGTACCATTTTCCCCCTACAAAGTTTTATTTCCAGCCTCAAAACGATTTAAACGAATCTCCTTTTCTAGCTTGGCTGAAACATTTTTAAAAATACATCACTGTGTGCTTTCCTTTTAAGACACCATTTTGTGAGATCCCTATTTGCCTGCAGAAGTTCTTTGCCCTGTTTTTGGAGCATTTCAGAGCATTTTTGACATTGGAGGGAGAGGGCTTAATCTTCACAGAATCCACTACAGACGACTCAGGGAACTGCAGCATGATGCTGTGTAAAGCATGGAGCACCGATTTGTCCACGCACTGGGAAAAAAATAGGGAAAAACAGAAAATGGCAACCAGAATCATTTGAAGGGGGTGGGTGTGAACAAAAGGGGGTGGGGGTGAAAATGTTTTACAAATGTTTTAGGAGATTTGTGAGGAAAGGGTCAAAGTCAAAACCAAGGGTAAACATCAGCTTTCAATTTCCTCATCATTCTTCAGGTTCTCATTTTCTGATACAATCTGAGAATCGGTAAGCAATGGAGAAGAGTTGCCAAGAGGTGGAAGGGAGGGGTATCACAGGGCATATAGAAGCCGGCATGCTTCCAGCAAGAGAAAAGGGGTTGCGGACAGCTTTGTAACCCTCTTTCAGTGGGTTGATGGAAGCAGAATAGCCAAGTCCTGAGCTTTGGGTGTGAGGTTATGTGGCTCAGAATGGTATGGTGATTAAGAGCAGGTGGACTCTAATCTGGAGAGCCAGGTTTGTTTCCCTGTCCTCCACATGCAGCCTACTAGATGACCTTGGGCTAGTGACAGTTTTCTCAGAACTCTCTTAGCCCCACCTACCTCACAAGGTGTCTGATGTGGGGAGAGGAAGGGAATGAGTTTGTAAGCCACTTTTAAGACTCCTTACAGTTGAAAAAAGCTGGGTACAAAAACCAACTCTTCTTCATCTGATTCTCATGGCTGTAGCACAGTTCTTCAAAGCCACCCAATTGGAATACATACAATTGCAGCTCACAATAGTGCATGGGAGGCTTCTATTAGAAGCAATATCATTGTGTCCGGCTATTCACTGTGACATCCAAGGCTCTACCACATGAATCTTAGGGTTTGGGATGCTGGAGATCAGGCAAACCTGAACAATTGAACAAAGGTCCCTGAATGCCGTGTAGACAAAATTCAGCCTGAAATGCTACAATTTTAAAAGAAGCAAACATGAACATCATTGGATTGTCAAAGGCTTTCATGGCTGGATTCAACTGGTGGTTGTGGGTTTTCCGGGCTGTGTGGCCGTGGTCTGGTAGATCTTGTTCCTAACGTTTTGCTTGCATCTGTGGCTGGCATCTTCAGAGGTGTATCACAGTGTGTAATACAGTGTGTAACACCAGCCACAGATGCAGGCGAAACGTTAGCAACAAGATCTACCAGACCACGGCCACACAGCCCAGAAAACCCACAACAACCAGATGAACATCATTGTTTGCGTTTAGTGTGCACACATCACATAGTGACCAGGCACACACAACAGCACTAAATCATTTGCTTCACCTTTAAAAAGATAAAGGAGGAGACAAAGGAGGAGTTGAGCAAAATAATTTGGTAACATAAAAGAGGTGCGATTCTCTAGTTATACATGATAGTTGCTGAGAGGACAGAGGTTCTGCACAGAAGGTCACAGAGCTCTTTGTGGTTCTAAAATTCCTTCGAAGCAGCTTTAGGAGACCCTGATCTAGAACAGGGTGAGGGGCATTAACCCTCTCCCCTCACTCCACAACCAATAAAAATGCCTTGGCCAAACGGTTATTACCATCTCCCACACACTGTTGCTATTAGTAGAGGAAAACTGGCAAGCTTTTTATCAGTTACGCTGAACACTAAATTAACATGTTGTGACAACACTCACGGATGTATATGAGTTTGCCGGATAGAAAAAAGCAGACAGCCAAGGCAGATATTTAAATAAGAAACATCTTTGCCAACAGGCCTAAAGAAAAAGTGTCCTGCCCCTTTAACAGGTAGAAATGGGCAGTTGAAGCTTTGCAGGGCATCAAGGTAAATAACATCATCTGGCAAACTGTCCCATTTAAAGGGACAGGGCACTTTTCTCCAGCCATGATGGAGAGGGAGTTAGAGCTAGAAATGTTAGAGCTAGTTGGATGGAGAGGGAGTTAGAGCTAGTTGGATGGAGAGGGAGTTAGAGCTAGAAATGCCTTTCCCATTGAAACCAGCAGAAACCATATCCAAACTGAAGAGCCAAATGAATAGGCATCTGGTAGGGTGAGGTGCTTAGTGCAGTGCTGTCAAACAACCTATCAGGCTGGCAAGCCAACCCCTCCCTTGCTCCCAATCCAGGCAGCCACCCCACCCTGCTCCCAATCTGTCCTGGCAAGCCACCCCCTCCACCCCCATGCCAATCTGGGCTGGCAACCCCACTGCAGACTTGCCAGTTTAGGCAGCCACCCTTCCACCTCCCCAGTGCTAACCACCATCCCCAGGGCTTGCCAGCCAAGGTAGCCACCCCCTCAGTGCCAATCTAGGCTGGCAAGCCTGTTGTAAAATCTCCAGGTGAGGCAGCCACCACCACCCTTCCAGTGTCGATCTGGGCTGGCAAGAATGCTAGGGGGCTAACCAGCCGCCGCCACTCCATACCTAGCCCAACCAAGTCACATGAATGTCATATCCGGCCCGCATAACAAATACCGCACCGCCCCCGCCCCTGCCCCCGCCCTTCATAAAATATCTGCCTGGTGAGGATCCATTTGATCCACCTGTAGCCCACAAGACCTTATGCTAGAATGAACATTTTGTTAGCCTTTAAGGTGCCACAAGATTTCTGCCCAGATGAGCATTACCAATTTGTACTTAGGTTTGGGGATGTGAGATGCGCTTTCTAACATGATCTTGCCTTTCCCTTATTTATCTGTGCTTGCGTGTTTGAAAGCTTGGGAAGTGGATCTATTTGTAGGATGGGAAGGAACCAGCCAGTATACTGTCCTAACACTCTTAAAAGGGATGTTGAAGAGGAGGCAACCTATGGAGACAAGCTCTGTTTGTTGAAGAGTTCTGTGTGACTTTCCAAGTGTGTGTATTCCAGGTTTAAATGACCCAGTGTACTATAAAGTGGCATAGTGGCATGTTTTGTCAGATGCAAAAAGGGCTTCAAGTTAAGTTGCAAGCCAAGAGTCTCTGAATCCATTATTGTACCCAGGGGAACTCCACTTTACAACGACACAGGTCTGTTTCAGCAGGAATGGGATTGCTGAGTTACTACAAAAGACTTTTAAAAAAACCCATCAACTATTTCCCCAGGGTTGCTATGTGACTTGTTTTCAGTTATTCTAACCCTGATTTCCAAAATGCCAGTCTGTGCAACTCCACGGTGATAGCTTTGTTCAGGGAGGTAGGAGGGTGCTCTGGGCTCTCTACTCCCCTTCAGCTACTGATGTGAGTGTGTTCCCCCGTCAGACCAGAGGTGCCGTTTCAGATTTCAGGGTGGTAGGAAGGCAGCCATTTGGCACACGGAACCAGTGTGTGGGGCCGGACAGGAGGAGGCACATTATGGAGTCAGATCATACTGAGCACATGATGTAAATATTGGGTTTCGTTGACCATTACCACGTCCGGTGTGCTTGGGGATTGTAAACCCTGAGCTAGTTTTCAGCGCTCGCATACCCAGACATGTTGAGTCTATGAGAGCACAAAGGTGAGGTGTCGAGTGGGTGAAATAAATTAATACTGTGGTTAAAGTGGTGATTTGGCATGTCCAAAAAGTCACCCACAGATAATTTGATTATATCATCTCCGATATGATGCTTTGAACACGAGCTTTTAGCAGCCAGTCTTCACAGGTTTAGGTACTGTGAGATATACAGGCACCCCTTGTGAAAAGAGGGAGATTAAATATGGAAAACCAATACTGCACCTTCCCAGGTGCGCCTTGCTTGGTTTGATGACCTCCTCAACTGACCTCACGCTGAGCGAAGGAGGCTCTTCTCTTTCTTCTGCCATTTTTACTAGCAAAAGGTTACACTGAAGCTTTTTTGTATGTTCCAAACTTATTAACCAAGCCAGAATGTGAAATGTCTGCCTTACAAAGGAACACAAACAAGACTATTACAAATAAAGCCAAAATGTCACCCTGAATGCAACATGTCAAAAGTACAAAATCAGAAATAAGCCAAATGTCCAAAAAGGGGATGAATTCCACAGTGTTCCATGGTTGGCTTTTCCCACTTCATCAGCAGTTTAGTTGATCTCGCCCCTAAAACCAGTGTGGTGTAGTGGTTAAGAGCAGGTGCACTTTAAGGTGGAAAACCGGGTTTGATTCTTCACTCTGCCACTTGAGCTGTAGAGGCTTATCTGGTGAACCAGATAAGCTTGTGCACTCCAACACATGCCAGCTGGGTGACAGTTCTTCGGCAGTCTCTCAGTCCTACCTACCTCACAAGGTGTCTGTTGTGGGGGGGAAGGGAAAGGAGATTGTCAGTCCCCTTGTGTCTCCTCACAGGAGAGAAAGGGGGGATATAAATCCAAACTGTTCTTCTTCTCTTTTAAATCTTGGAGTCACTATCTCATCATTTGTCCATGCAATATTTAATATTCAGACTCTAGGATGTGACATCCTCATTTGGGCTTAAGTCATTCTGTGCTTTGAAGCATTTTTGGACTATTTGGACTTTTGGATTATTTCTGATTGCGCACTTTTGTTGTGTTGAATTACTAGTGACATTTTGGCTTGCAGTCTAGTTTGTGTTTATATGCTATAGTTTGTGCACTCTTTGTACTAAATCTGAATGTTCAGCAATTTGTGTCGCCTTCGTATAGTGTTGTTTCCATTTTTGTTGTCTTACGAAGGAAACTAGTTTCAAATGGATAAGATACAACGGTCCTGGCTTCCCCCAAGTTTGGAGTTAAGGAGCTGAGAATTCTGTTAGAGAACCCTATGAGTTTCCAATTTTAAAAAGTAGAGTACATTTAGAGGTTCATTCTTGATACAAGAGTGATTCGAGATGAATTTGGGGTCATTCTGAAAACCAGCAGAGAAGAGGCCTCCCCCTTGTAAAAAGCAATGAGAAAGTGGAGCCTTGAAAATCTTTGCCTTTTACAATGTCATCCTAAGCAAACCTTCTCAGAGATAAATCCTCCTGAGTTTAATAGGAGGATTTAAGAGGGAAGAGAATGGACATTTACTCTCAAGTCACTGTGCACAAGATCTCCCACAAATCTCCCTTCCCTCTTGCTTAGAAGGATGACAGCAATAGGGCATGCAAACTCCCTTGCTCGCAAGGTGACCTTCAAACACAGCCTGAACCAGGATTGCTTGGGTCTCTCCTACTCCCACCCCCCTTCCCCGACTTTTCTTCCATTGCAGCTGCTGTTAAACATTAAACTCTTTAATGGTCTTAACAACAGTGAACAAAAAAACCCTCCCATTTTCTCCCCCCACCCCAAGTAATGGAAGAATTTCCAGGTCGCCTTGCCACGCTCTGGGCTCCCAGAGATTCTTCTACTGCTACAGTCCTGGAAAGGGGAGGTGGCAAGGGCATAGGTAAGTGGGGGGGGGGGGTTTCCCGGGTTCAACATTACATGTCCGAAACTCCCCCCCCCCCCCAGTTTGCGGTTTTTTTATTTTTAGTGTTTTTTCCAGTTTTTGGCCTGTAGGGGATGTAGCTTTTAAAGTAGCTAGCAGCACCAAAATTTCAGCGATGTTTTGGGAGACTCTCCTTATGATACCACCCAAGTTAGGTGAGGTTTGGTTCAGGGGGTCCAAAGTTATGGACTCCCAAAGGGTGTGCCCCATCCCCCATTTTTTCCAATGGGAGCTAATAGAAGATGGGTCCATAACTCGGGGGAGGGCGGTATATAAAACTAATAAATAAATAAATAATATGTAATTCTACTAACATCTGCTGCTGAGACAGACTAGTCTGATACTCTAAGCCAGTGATGGTGATCCTTTTTGAGGCCAAGTGCCCAAGTTGCAACCCAAAACCCACTTATTTATCGCAAAGTGCCAACACAGCAATTTAACCTGAATACTGAGGTTTTAGTTTAGAAAAAACGGGTGGCTCCGAGGTGTGCGTTACTCGGGAGTAAGCTTGGTGGTAGTTGGTGGCTTTGCTTTGAAGCAACCGTGCAATGGGTGAATCATGACCCTAGGAGGGTTTACTCAGAAGCAAGCCCCATTGACAGCAACCGAGCTTACTCCCAGGTAAAGGATCATGCTTTAGTTCTTTGCATGAAAATCAGTGGGGTTTAACAGCGCTTAACAGGGTTACCTACACTGCTTCCCCAAAACTAGGTCTTAGGTTTAATGCTAATAATCGATCCCATAGGCCCAGGCCAGCCTAGATGTGTGGGGGAGGGGGGCAACTCTGCATGTGCCCACAGAGAGGGCTCTGAGTGCCATCTCTGGCACCCGTGCCATTGGTTCGCCACCACTGCTCTAAGCACTACATTGGCTCTCAACATCTTGTACACAAGGACTTTGCTTCCTTGTTCAATCTAGGGATACAAGGAAGAAGAATAGAACACGCGCAGCTTATTATTTTATGGCAGTTGTTTTGATGGCTGCTGTTTTATCATTTCATGGATTGGTGGAAAGGGCTGTCAAGCCACAGCCAATTTATGGTGACCCCTGGAGGGGTTTTCAAGGCAAGAGACATTCAGAGGTGGTTTGCCATGGTCTGCCTCTGTGGACTTCCTTGGTGGTCTCTATATTCAAGTACTCACCAACACTGACCCTGCTTTGCTTCCAAGAGCTGACGAGATCAGGCCAGCGTGGACCATCCAGGCCGAGGGTTGGTGTAGAGGTTAAGAGTTCATACTATTGTCCTATTTTTCTGAAATCTGCTCCATATGTTGTGGAACTGGAAAATGCATTTTTAAGTAAATAAATATAACCCAGGGAACCTTTCAACCTCTTTCTCCTTGGAACAAAGAGCAAAGGTAAAAATAGCATTATTTACAAGCAAGGCAACCTTTTCCTGTTACACACAGAGATGCAGCCACAGACTAAAACATGCCAAAGGGTAAGGAGCCAGCGTCCTGAAGGTGATCTAATAATCCTGAATACGCAATCCAGAACACCTCATCATGCTTCTTGCAACATTCCCAACAATCCCACACATTGTGATCCCCTGCCTAAAATAACAATGATGACTTATCTTGGGCAAACATAAACCCACCTTTAAGTACTTAAAAGTGTGAGGGGAAAAACAGATTGCAGCTAGTTGGCCAGTTGGCCAGAGCTAGAGGTACAATCAGCATTTTAAAATGGTCAGAATTCAAAACCCAAACAACATTGTTGAGAGTTCTTCACCCAAATCTGACTCACTAGAGATGTACATTCAGATCAAACCCCAAAATTAAAATACCCCAGATATGATAACAAGTCTAGATTTGGGGGGGGGGGGGGGGGGATTATGACAGTAACATTCAAGCCAGCACAGCATTGGACTAGGGTACCCAGGAAGCCTGCTGGGTAACCTTGGACAAGTCACACACACTCACTCTAACCTACCTCACAGGGCTATTGTGAGGGGACAATACAAGAAAAGAAGGCTCCTTCCAGGCCACCCAATTACTGGGGAGTAAGGGGGGATATAAATGAAGTAAATAAATCTCACTGCTATTTTGACTTTTTAAAGTTTAAGATGTCAGAAGTAGAGATGAGTGGTTCAGCAGAAAACAACTGACAAGTATGTATACCAGTCACCAAAGCCACACACAGATTTTGCCAAAGAAATCTGCACTGGTAGTTTTGTTTTTTCAGAGTGGGAAGAAGATCCACCACAGTAGAAAGCAAGAAAAGACTGCATTTAAAAAAAATTCTCCCTCTCTTCTGGACAATGGAACTCTACATGGAATCAAAACAAGCTACATGAAATCAAAACAAGTACATTGAGAAAAGGATAAGGCAGAACACCTCTCCCTAATATGCTGACTCTTCACAGTTCTTCATGAAAGGAATGTTTAAGTCTGGGGTTCCCCATGCACCCCATATGTGTGTCTTCTGATGGTACAATCCTCAGAGGACTACACCACATAAGGATGCCAGCCTACAGATGGGGTCTAGGGATCCCCTGAAACTGAAGCTCATTTCCAGACTACAGAGATCAGTTGCCCTGGAGAAAATGGATAATAAGGAGTGGAGACTCTATGAACCACTTGTGCCCCACTCAGGTCCCTGCCCTCCCCACACTCCATCCCTGGATCTCCAGGAGTTCCCCAACCTAGATCTGTGACCTAGGGGGGGCTTGGGGGGCTTGGGAGCCCTATCAGCACATGGGGTTCTTTAAATGTATAAACTAACCCCTAGCCTTTCCGCTGAGGACATGAAAAAATTGGCTCCTGATGAACATAATGACCAGGTCATGACAGGATAGCCCTCTTTCCCTGCATTTTGATCCTTAAATCCCCAGAAAATAATCTTTGCACATTTCCATACATAATTGCTCCCTGAATTACAGGCTGCAAATCTGGAAAGGGAGACGGGAGCATAGTATTGAAACAAAAGCTGCATTCCCACAGCCACAATTTCCAGATATTCTACAAAGACAGACGCATGTGAAGCGCTTGACGGTCCTCCACTCAATGTTACCAGGGAATGTACCACAACATCAAGTCTTTGGCTGTCTAGGAGTAGAGGTGGAGCGCTCAAGGGGACATGTGGGGTCACATGTCCCCAGGCGCATGCCAGCTGGTCACATGGGGGCAGAGAATTGCCCCCCCCCCACACACACACACACTCCTCCCCTCAGCCTGGCCCCGCCAGGCTGCTCCTTCAGGGCCGGGCCAAGGGGTGGCCTGCAGCAGACTCCCACCGGCTTAGGTAAGTGGAGCAGGGGGCACCCAGAGAAGGAGTTACCCTGGGCACCATCCCCCCTGCCTGTACTTTGTATACCAGGGAAGCTGAGGGTGTGGTTTCATTGAAAAGCACCTGCGTTTGTCTACAAAAGATTCCATGTTCAATTCTGGGTCTCTCCAGCAAAAGAAACTCAAAATCTTCCTCTTATTGATATCCTGCAGAGCTCTTGCCTGTCAGAACAAACAAGACTGATTTTAATGGCTCTGTGGCCTGATCCAGGGTTAAAACCGAATCATACGTTCATATGAGCTCTGCTTCGCCCTAACTTGGGTGGAGCAGCCAACCTGAACAGTTCAGGAAGGCTCCTACATTGCTAACATTTCTCAGAATGGGCCAAAAGAAGCTGTTTAGGAAAGCATTTTTATGAGGAATAACATTTTTATACAGCTTTTTCATCTATATCTGACAGCACTGTTGGTTTTTATTTTCTGAAATCCATTTTGGATCTTTACTACAAAGGCAAAATAAAGTCAGTTAGCTATTTCCAGGGCAGCTCCTTATGATCATGTCCCAGAACTGGGGTCAGAAGAAACTTCAAGTCTATTTGTTTCCTTATTTTTTCCCCACCTTTCTCCCCAAACCAGACTGCGTTGCTCCCCTCTCCTCCATTTCATCCTCACAACCATCACTCTGTGAAGCATTCAGGCTGACAGGATGCGACTGGCCCAAGGACACCCAGCACACTTCCATAGCGGAGTTGGGGTTCAAATTTCGGACTCCCAGATCCTTCTCTGGTACTCTAACCATTGCACAAACCACAGTCCTTCAGGGGCAGCACAAATTCATCCAAAACTGGCCAACCACCCTCCACTACATCTACTAATTCCCCACTTTCAACAATTACCACTTTCCCAGGTTCAGTTTGAACTTTTAAAGCTGTATATTGCTTGGCATCTGCATACCTGGAGGACCACCTACTCCTTTATGAGCATGCTGAAGGAGGAGGAAGAGGAAGAAGAGGAAGAAGAATCTGGATTTAAATCCCACTTTTCTCAACCATGAGGAGTCTCAAAACAGCTTCCAGCTCCTTCCCTTCCTCTCCCCACAACAAACACCCTTTGAGGTAGGTGGGGCTGACAGAGTTCTGAGAGAACTGTGGCTAGTCAAGGTCACCCAGCAGGCTTCATGTGAAGGCATGCAAAGGAATCAAACCCGGTTCTCCAGATTAGAGTCCATCACTCTTAACCACTACACCACGCTGACACTGCTTTAGGTTAGGTTTGCCAGCCTTCTGCCAGTGGCTCCCAACTCCCACCGCCACCACTGTGGTCAGCAAGAAGAATTTGTTTAAAAATTAAATCCCTGTCAGTGATAGTGTGACATCACTTCTGTGGAAAACCTGGAAGTGGTGCCAGTCTTCTCTAGTAATCACTAGAAACTCCATGATTTCACTGGCCAGCATGATGTCACTTCCCCGAAAGTGGAACCATGCTATCACCAACAGCACCCCCACATGTGCCTGCCTCTTTCCTAGGTCTCCAACTGGTGGCTAGGCCAAGCCTGGCTACCCTACTTTGGATACTCCTGCCTTCTGAGATTCAGTGGGAGACAACCCAGGAGAGGGTCTTTTCAGTCCACCAGAAGTCTAGAACTCTCTCCCCAGGAAGACTCATCTGTCTCCTTCTATTGTTGTCTTCCTCCAGCGGGTGAAGACTTTTTGGTGTAGTCTGGCATTCCCTCAGTTATCCATTCTTCCAGCTCTATATTCTAACTGTGGTTTTTATGTTTTTGTATGTGTACTTTAGCTCTGGTTTTTTTAATTATATGTTTTAATGATTTCTAAGGTGTGTTTTTTAAATACTTATTTTACCTGTTAGCTACTTTGGCAGCCCTGATGAGGTCAGAAGGGTGAGGGATACATGTTGTAAATAAAATAAATACTAGTGTTGTTGAACTTCAAGGGTTGACTCCTGTAGCACCAATTACAAAGTCTGTTGACCCATCCTGGGCTATTCCAGACTCCTCAGTTGTACTGGGTTGGCTAGGAAGCCAAGTCCTTGCAGACCAACTGACTTTTAAAGGATGACCAGATTCATACTTTTGAAGGCTGACGGACACTTTGTAGTTTTAGGCTCCTTTGCAATATTGCCAGGATGAAAACTTCAGGGTAAGAAGAAAGAATCAAGAATCACACAATTTTCTGCAAAATTGATCCTATCAGGACCCAGTCCTTGACCTATAAAAAATCCCTCTGCAAAGTCTCAGAGTCTGAGCACTTGATACTTGGCTATTCTGTCCGTCCTTCTGTCCCCATAAGAGAGTCTGTTGAGGGACGATAATGATGTACAGATGTTTGTGTGAACTTTCCAGATGTTCCTTTTGCTGTTAATTAGGCTCAATTAAACATCTGCGAGGGATCCTGTCCCTATTCCAGTTTCTTGCAAAAGCAAGATCAAGAAAAACAAAACAATTTGGACCAAAAGCAGCAGAAGCAAAAAAATTAGTATCCTTCACCTGTAAATACTCTAGGCCTAGAACAGGCTGGCATAACTGACAACATATCAGATTGTTTCGTTTAGGGCAAGTTCTCTGTCCAAGGCAGGGGTCTGCAACCTGTGGCTCTCCAGATGTTCAGGGACTATAATTCCCATCAGCCCCTGCCAGCATGGCCAATTGGTCATGCTGGCAGGGGCTGATGGGAATTGTAGTCCATGAACATCTAGAGAGCCACAGGTTGCAGACCCCTGGTCCAAGGCAAATCCCAGTGGTGCTGGCAGAGGCGCTGGGACCAGCAGTGTGGAAGTAGGCAACAGGCATGATTTGTTCCCATCATAGAGTTGGCAAGTCCCCCTCCCGGCCACCTGCAAGGGGAAGGGGTAAGGCTACCTGCTCCAAGCTGGGAAACCCCGGAGATTTGAGGGTGGAGCCTGGGAGGACAGGGAACTCATTGGGGTACAAAGCTATAGAGTCCATCCTCCAAAGCAGCCATTTTTGCTAGGGGAGCTGGTCTCTGTAGTTTGGACTTTAGCTGTAATTTCTAGGTCCCTCCTGGAGGTTGGCATCCCTATCCCATCACCACATCCTACACATGCAGCTGCCAGTCAGGAAAGGTGAATGGTGGAGGCCCCACCTGTCACTCAGGAGCTCAATGTGTTCCCTACACGTCCAAGCCAAGAGGAATCCACATTTCTGCCCTCCCATGACGGTTTGCAAGCCCATCATCTCCAGGAAAAGTGTGGGATTCACATGCAGAAGAACCCTGGCATGTGCAGATAAACACACCAGGTAGCAGCTGATGTGAAATACTTTGACCAAGATCCTGAACAGCCTCTGCCAGTTAGGAGTACAGATATCCCTTCACATAATTGGGCTTTGGGGCACAGCGCCCCCCGTAATCTGGAAATCGAAGTAAAAAATGTTGGCCCTCCCATCATACCAGAGAAAAAGTCTGATTTTTTTCTTTTACTTTAACTTTTAAAAAAGGAATTGTGTATATTTATGGTATTAAAAGATAACATACATTGATATTATACAATACTATATGTATATTGCATGCATTTTTGAGTTTCTAAACTTTTCCTGTGTTGTCTGCTGGCCTTCACATGTCTTCTGCAGCTTCCGCAAAACTCCCCCCAAATTCCCAAATCCCCATCAAAAGTCACGATGGGGAAGGGATAGCTGAATCAATTTTGATAGACCGGGGGTCGGACTCAGCCCAAAGGAGCGTCACGTGTGAGCTGAAGGGCTTGCCTTTGGTGAAAAGGATTGGCCTTCTCCTTGTACAGTTTCATAAGAAGAGGAAAAGAACCCACAATATTCCATTAGAGAGGACAAGTACTTTTTGAGGCGGGAGGCTGAAGACAAAAGATACAAAATTGTATGGAGACACAATGCAAAAGTCAGAGATGGACAGAAAGGGGATCTCGGCCAAGTTATGGATGATTAACTAATTTCCACTCCACCAGCAAGATCAAAATAATTTAACACAGAGCCACATTGCCTGAGCTGCTGACAAGGGCTCTTAACTCTACATCAACCACTGAATGTCCCCCATCAAGAATCAAGTAAAAATCAACAAAGAAAAACAGGAATTGGACAAAGCGACTTCAGTATCCTGGGTTCAAATCCCCATTCATGCCATGCAAGATCGCGGTGTGACCTCGGGCCAGTAACTCTCTCAGTCCAACCTACCTCACAGGGTTGTTGCAAGAATAAACTGAAGGAGAAGAAATTAATGTAAACTACTTTGGATTCTCAGTGGGGAGAAAGATGGGGTACGAACAAATAAAATATAATAAACAAACAGTTACACAGCTCAGACCCACACGCCTAATGGCCATCAACCCGCTTCTTGGGTTTCATTTCTATTTGTTCTGTGTCCACCTTTTTTAAGGGCCTGGGAGAAGAAACTGCAAGGCTGCAGTTTCATCCTCAAGGTGGGTTGAGCAGAATAAACACCTGTCCCCTCCTGGTTGTCAGAGCCCATTGCAAGCAGGAAGATGGGGCTGTCTAAAATTCAGAATTGCCTATTCACACCCCCACCAATGCTCCCTATTTCTAATATGTGTAGAGGTGGGGGCAAATGGCCTCTACCTTAAGAAATTCCCCAGTGTGAAACTTTGCTAACAAAACAGGTTGGTGGGTTGCTCTACCCAAGAATTCAGCAAACCGCTGGACCACCCATCCCACCCAAAATCCAGAATTGCCTATTCGCACCCCCACCAATGCCCCCCATTTGTAGATTTTTGTAGGGGTGGGGGCATATCGCCCCTACCTTAAGAGATCCCCCCCAGTGTGAAATTTTGCCAACGAAACAGGTCGGTGAGTTCTGCTCAAGAATTCAGCAAACCGCCGGGCCGCCCATCCCACCCCGCGTCCCAGGCCTCGCTACTTCGCCCACGCAATCCATAAGAGACGATCTCCTTTTAACCCGGAGTTATTGGTCCGACTCCGGAGTAGCCACCAACCCACTCCGGAACCCACTCCGCAAGGGCGGGGTCGCCCACCGCACGACGATCCGGCAGCAGAGCCGCCCGGGAGAGGAGAGGGGGAGAAGGCGGCGAGCCCGCTGCTTCCCACTCCGGGGTAGCTACCACGCCCCAAGCCCACCCGCTTGACAACTCCGGGGTAGCGAGCGGAGCGCGCGGCTTCCTTCCGAGGGCAAAGCGATCCGGCACGGCAATGGCCCACCGCCGAAATCCAACCCCGCAAGAGTTTCGCCGTCGCGATATCTGGGTCGGGGGTGTCTCCCCCACCCCCCAAATCCCGAGACGCAGCACGAACGCCCGGGGTAGGTTTTCTAAAGGCAGGAAGCCCCGCAAAAGTTGGGCCAAAGTTGAGCCAAAGTTTCTCTCCGGCTCTTGGCCAGGTCCTCCCGCCCCGTTTCCCAAAGGAGTCCCGGGCCCAGCTGTGCCCCCCGCCCCATCCCAGCAGCCCTTACCTTCTGTATTGCCAACGACCGGCCGCAGCGAAGCCCAGAGGAGCCCCATGCAAAACCAGGAGGGGCTGAGAAGGGGCCCCATCGCGTCTCATGGCAAAGCCTCCAGGGAGAGGGAGCAAAAGGGGGCGAGGAGCAGCTCCCCGGCAGCCTCCCCAGCGCCCCCCGCGCCCAGCTGGGCTTGGCAACCCCACTTTCTTTCCCGAGCCCTTTTCCTCCGACTCAGAGCCAGGGCGCCACCTCCTTTCCGCACTCGCACCGGCTGCCGGGAACGCGCCCCGCGCGCCCCCGAGGAGTCCAAGTCCCTCGGGAGTGGCAAACCGGTTCTGCGCCGGAGCGGCCGGACGGCGCGCGTGGGAAGACACGATAAAAGTTTCTGGGCTCCCCCAAAAGTTTTCCTTGCGGACGTTCCCCTTCTTCGCCGGTCAGTCTTATTTGGAGAGGCTTCCCTTCGCAGGCTTTGAAGAAAGGAAAGGAAATAATTTTTTTATTAATTTTCTCAAAGATAGCTTAAAATCAGAAAAGAAAATATAGAAAGAGAAAAAACGAAAACACAGTTACCTATAAACTATGTATAGGTAACAATCATATACATAAATATGTGTGTGTGTGTGTGTGTGTGTATCTGTGTGTATGTGTGTTCTAACACATGGAATCTTAGAATTACAAGACTGATATCATTCAGAGAGAACCTTATATCGTTTTAAAATTCATTACCTTTTAACCTTTACTTAAACATACATATACTTCACATACCAATAGGTAACATACATATACATAAATATGTGTGTGTATGTTCTAACACATTGAATCTTAGAATTACAAGACTAATATTCAGAGAGAACCTTATATCGTTTTAAAATTTGTTACCTTTTATCCTTTCGTTTCAAAACAACAGTAAGTATCTAGTAAGAAAGCAACTAATTTTTACTCTTGGTTCAAATTTCATTTCAGTTAGAAGCATTGGTTCTTGAATGACTAAAGAACAACAAATAACATCCAGGATTTTTTCAAAAATCTGTGGAGGAAAAGTAAAAAGCTGGGGGGGGGGGGAAGGGAAGTTGTTAAAAATAAAGAAAGGACGAAGGGAAAGATGAAGATAACTATGGCCCTAAAGAAGAATGAGTCTTTATTTAGGGCTTTGAAATCTTCTAATCTGAGTTCTTTTTGGAAGATAATTGCAAAGACCAGCCCTTTCAGTCTTTTCAGATCTTGGCTTCCACGTGGAAAAATTATTTCATCCAGCTCTTTGCTGTTTCCTGTCCTATAAACCTAAAGAAGAGTCTATCTAGGAAACTAAGAAAAGAGAAAAATGAAATATTAAATGGAACTATCACACCATTTGATCTGACAGAAGTTTTGCAGAAAACTCAGTCGGGGAAGATGCCCAGTCCAGATGGTTTTACAGCAAAGTTCTATAAAACCTTTAAAGAGAACATGACACCATATTTGCTGCAAACAGGGAAAAGTATTTTAATAAAAGGAGAAATATCCAAAACATGGAGAACAGATAAATTACTTTTGATAGCTTAAAAGGCAGATGATTTCAGTGACTAACATGGATATATTATCAAAGGCTTTCGCGGCCGGAATCACTAAGGTGCTGTGGGTTTTCCGAGCTGTATGGTCTTGTTCCAGTAGCATTTTCTCCCAACGTTTCGCATGAAGATCCTCTGAAGATGCCAGCCACAGATGCAGGCGAAACGTCAGGAGAAAATGCTACTGGAACACAGCCATACAGCCCAGAAACCCCACAATACCCCAGTGATTCCGTCCGCGAAAGCCTTCGCCAATAATAATAATTATTATTATTATTATTGTTGTTGTTGTTGTTGTTGAATTTTTACCCTGCCTTGTACAGAGGTCTCTAAGCAGCTCACAATAAAATCAAAATAATAACACATAAAATATCAGGGCTAATCTCTGCACAATAATATTAGCAATGAAATTCATACTTGGTGTTGAGATCCCACGTTAAAGTGTTAAACGACATTTATAATCATTATCGTCTGGCCAGCTGAAATGTGTCAGACTAGGATCTGGAAAGCCCCATTTCAGATTCCCACTCTACCACAGACAGTCGCTCTCACAACGTAACCTACCTCACAGGATAGTTGTGAAGGTAAAATGGGGAAGGAGAGAAGGGTAGAAAGGAGAAAGGGTGTGTGAAAGGAAGTGTGTAGATTGGGTAAGTAAAATTAAATCACAGTTTTTAAAACACCCACTAAGGTTGGTGAGGAAATATTTTTATCCCCATTCTGCAGATCTGTTGAGGAGCTGACTGAGGCTCTAAGGCTGTCTAGTGACTTCATGGGAGAAGCCAGATGTGAAGCTGGACTTCTTGGCGCTCCGCCTGTGCATTGCCTGGGTATGATGTAATCATCCAACTGAAAATACCTCCCAGCATTTTTCAGGGGTGCCTTTCTCACTCAAGAGGATCAAGGCCGAAATTGCAACTGTCATGCGGCAGCCGTACTGGGGCATTTCACACTCTTAGGCCAAACCAGGAATTAAAAAAACAAAACACTTTTGTTATGAACACACATTTGGCAATAAAATAAGTTTGCGTAAAGGAGGAAGAGAATGAAGCATGTGAACCTGAAGTAGGCTAGGTGAAAAGGAAATGTTTGATATAAAAGAAAAACAATTATGCAGGGCTAGAATGTCTGTAGGGATCGGGTTATGAGTAACCAACAAAAGCATCCAAAGGGGGTTATACCAATTTGGTAAAGCATGAAGGAACAAAAATCAAAGGCACAAAAATAATTGGTGCAAATTCTAGGAGTGGTTAAAATTAAAAAGGATGGGCAAGATTGCTACTATTTTCTCATGCAGTTCCCACTCATTTCAGTGGGGCTGGTCATTGTGAACTCAGCCTTTATCATTAGGAAAAACTGCTGGGATTACCTTTATGCAGGCCAAGTGTGCCTCTGAACAGGATCTGGTGATCTCAATGGATGCATCCTTAGGGGGCAGAGCACTGGTCTCCAACCCAGTACTTAAAATGCAGTGGTGCCTGCTGACGATGGTCCAATCCAGGTAGATCCTCAAGGGACTAAGAGGAGGCTTGGTCCCTCAGACAGTTCCCACTCACAATTCCATCATGAAAACTATCAAATTGTATTCATTGCCATTAATTCAAACGGTCATCCCCCATAGTCCTCTAAGCAACTGAGGATACCTGAGCCAGTTCTATAACATAAGAGTTTAAGGAGATACTGAAGGCTAAATCCATGGCCACATTTAGGGGGCCATATCTCTCCAGTGTTGGCCCATCCCCCCTGGCTTCCAATCTGTTTTCAGAATTTGAGGTTCTGGTTTTGACCTTTAAAGCCCTATGTGGCAGAGGTGTCTAACTCTGGTCTTCATATGTTCATGGCCTACAATTCCCATCTGCCCCTGATGCTATGTGGTTTAGGATCACCTACTCCCTTATGAACCCGCCCGACCACTTTAGTCACCTTAGGGGGCCTACTTCCTGTGCCTTTGCCTTCTGATATAAGGCAGGTGGCAACCTGGAAGAAGACCTTCTTGGTCATGGCACCAAAGCTCTGGAACTCTCCCCAAGAGTCTGTCCCCTTCTGTCCCTGTCATCCACCAGAGGGTGAAGACTTTGGTTTTGTTTTGAATTCCTCCAGTGATCCCTCCCTCCTAACCAGAGTAGTGTAGTGATTAATCAGCAGTGGGCTCTAATCTGGAGAACCAGGTTTGAGTCCCCACTCCTCCACGTCAGCAATGGTATGACGAAAGCAAGCCTGGGAGAGCCAATGCTTGTTTCAATAAAGACCTGGGTCCTTTTCTTCAATAACTCCAACCAGCTGAGTTCTCAACGATTTATTGTAAAAGTTCAAAACAAAGAAATAAAACTTAAATGCAATTACTCAGCTGAATTCAGTCTTATTTGGAAGTTCTTTGTCCCCATTCCGGGAACCCATAGTCCAGAGATCCTTCTCTGACCACGTCTCAAGATGGAATCCAAAAACCTTTGTTTTCCCCCTCTCAGGAAAACTCTGTTCAGGCCACGAGGTAATTTAGGCCTTTGAAGTTGCATCCCGGCACCTCTGCATCAGGTTTCCTGTCCTCCCTCCAGGAGATCAAAAGGCAAAGATGCTTTTCATAGTCATATGTGACTTCCCTTTGTGATAGCATCATTCCATGACAAATGGACTCCTATCTGGTGAACCAGGTTTGTTACCCCACTACTCCACATGAAGCCTACTGGGTGATCTTGGGCTAGTCACTGTTCACTCTGAACTCTCTCAGCAGTGGTGGGATTCAAATAATTCAACAACTGGTTTCAGTGGTAGGATTCAAATAGTTTAACAACTTCTTGTTTACAAGCACCATTTTAACAACCGGCTCTGCCGAAGTGCTGCGAACCGGCTGAATCCCACCACTGTCTCCCAGCCCCACTTACCTCAAAAGGTATCTGTTTTGTAGGGAGAGGAAGGGGCGGAGCTTGTAAGCTGCTTTGAGACTCCTTACAGTTGAGAAAAGCTGGGTATCAATCCAAACTCCTCCTCTTCCTCCTTCAGTGTTTCAACTGCTGTTTTGATGTCTTGTATTTATTTTGACTCTGTTTTTCATTGCTTTAATGGTGTATATTTGGGGAGAGCATTTTAATGGTTTTAAAATGTGCTTTTTATCATGTCTTTCATCATGAGCCAGCCGGGTTGCCTTTGTGAGGGCAGAAAGGCAGAATATAAGGATTTGTATCCTGATAAATAACTATCCAACAGATTAAAAGTTTTATTTAATAACTAGGAAATCAGAATCATTGCTCATTCAAACACCAAGGAAGATATTAAATCTGGCCAGTAGGGCAGCTTTCTTTGACACAGTGGGCAGCCTTGTGCGTCATTCTCCTTCAGCTCTAAACTTAACATTAGCCAACAAATAAATAAGGATGATTAGCCCCATCCCAGCTGTTTCCCAAAGAAAACTCCCACCTGGGGAGCTGAATTGTTGAACGTTGGAGTCTCGTTCCTCATGGAGGAAAAGTTGCCAGGAGTGGCCAGAGGCTGACCTCTCACTTGATGGCTTGTGCCAAGCAACACCATAGAAGGCAACTGAGGAAAGGCAGTCAGGAAACTTCATGCAAACTGGAGTACAACAGCGGTCGTTAGCATTTGAACTGAAGAATCGAGGAAAGGACAGACTTCAGTCTCCAAAGCTTAGCAGGTGAAAAGGCTGGGAAGGATACAAGTCAGAATCTAAATGTCAATGCACATCTGCTCAGCACACATCTGCTCAGATCTGAGGCAGACTTGGGAACCATAGTTTAGGCCTGACCTGTCAAAAGCAGCGTAAGCACAGTTGAAGAATCGCTAGACTAGATCGTTCTGTGTACGAGTAGCTCTCTTCTAAGCCCTTGCCAACAAAGATTGGCTGAACCCATCTGAGAGCGTGGCAAAGTCTCCATTGTTTTACAAGTCACAGCTTCGACTGAAATAAGCAACATGTAGCAGACTTGGCTGCCTGTGTGATTTGGGCTCAATGGCTGGATTGGTGTTGCTTTCTGTCAGTTACGAAAGGCCAGGGGGTGGAAAGAGAGCCTTGGCAGAGGGGGCTGTTGGCTTGAGAGACTGAACCCTGGGGAGGAAATTCTTGGAACGTGAAGGGCGGGCTGGAGAATGGGCCCTTTCATGACTGTTGTCAAACCCTGCAGGCAGCCAGAAAAGGGGAGGGGGAGCCTCACTGTTCTTAACGTCCTTTTCTCTCCTTCTGTGCCTGTTTTTTTTCATGCCCTGCAGCTGTTTGCAAAGGGTCGGTTTATTGCTCACCATCAGCATAACTTCCTACCTGAAAGAGACAAAAATACCAACCCTGGCAACCTCCTTAATGTTGGGAATCCTGATGCTTACAAAGACCTATCCATGTGGGTAGGAAGCCAGGGGACCCCACAAGAGAATTCTCGGAGGCAGGAATCACAGAAGAGAATTCTTGCATGCAATTTCTCCTTGTTCTGGGAGCAAGAGAGCTCTACCGCGCTCCCCCCCCTCCCCATTCCTGCAGCTAGGCTGGCAAAGCAGAGACTGAAAGCCTTAACAGTTTGCCAGTGAAATCTTTATTAAACTTACATTGCAAAGTTAAGAAAGAAGAAAATGAGATGGTAATGAGAGATTTGTTGCGGGTCTGGGGCTCTCATTGTGACAACAGGTCACCTGCTTTGCCACAGAAACCAAACTCTGTAACCTGGGCGACATGGCTTGGGCTAATCATAAGCTTGTCTGAGCATTCTTATCTCTGTTAGTGCCCGCCAGCCATAAAGACAGATTTTTCCCTTCCTGTGATGAGTTCAGATCGCCTTGTGGTTGGGGTGCAGGCTTAGCCGACAAGCAGCTCCCCCACTTCCCAGCCTCTCAAGGATATATTTTACAGCCAGTCTCTATTTGACCAAATTAGCAGAAATCATTTGTTTAACCGGACTGTATGCATACCAATGCTTTAAACAATCGGTTACATCTTGCATTCCACACACATGCAGCAATACTTGGAGACAGGCCCAATTCCTGCAACTACATGTTGAGATTTTTTTAAAAAAAAATGTAGATAGCCACATTGGTCTGTAACAAAATTTAGCAGTGTTTGAGGTTGTGAGTTCTCCAGAACTGTTAATCAAATTGCATTTTTTAAAAAGGGGAATGATATTTGATGCACAGTATACTGGCAAAGGAGGCTTATGACCACGGTCCAAAAAGATCTTTTTCTCCGAGGTGTTGTGTGGTTTCCGGGCTGTATGGCCGTGTTCTAGTAGCATTTTCTCCTGACGTTTTGCCTTCATCTGTGGCTGGCATCTTCAGAGGAACTGGTGGTAGTAAAGCAAGTGCAGTATATATACCAGTGGAATGTCCAGGGTGGGAGAAAAAACCATTTGCCTGTTGACAAGTGTAAAGGGTGCAGTTATCAAGCTTGATTTGCATGTGTTGGGTGGGATCCACCCATTTAGCATATGAGTAACCATGAAGATAGCATAATCAATACTGAGGGCATCTGTATTGTAGTAATCTGGCCTTTTGATCCCACATGTCAGGAGAAAATGCTACTAGGACACGGCCATAGAGCCCGGAAATCACACGACACCCCAATGATTCCATCCGTGAACGCCTTCGACAATACATCTTTTTCTCCCTTTCCCTTCTTTGTTTTTAGCATCCTGACCAATAAAGAGATCTGGAGAACCTGAACGCTTGCATGCTGCACTGTCTTATTTTGGTGGTATGAAATGGCTTTTGTTTGGGGGTTTGGAGTATTGATGTCATCTTATATTTGTGCCATGTCCCACAGTGGCGCAGTGGTTAAGAGCAGGTGCATTCTAATCTGGAGGAACCAGGTTTGATTCCCCGCTCTGCCGCTTGAGCTGTGGAGGCTTACCTGGGGAACTCAGATTAGCCTATGCACTCCCACACACACCAGTTGGGGGACCTTGGGCTAGTCACAGCTTTTCGGAGCTCTCTCAGCCCCACCCACCTCACAGGGTGTTTGTTGTGAGGGGGGAAGGGCAAGGAGATTGTAAGCCCCTTTGAGTCTCCTACAGGAGAGAAAGGGGGAATTAAATCCAAACTCCTCCTCCTCCTCCTCCTCCTCCTCTTCTTCCTCTTCTTTAAATGAAAAGTTTTTGGAAAACACCAAGAATTCTGGCAAACAATGTGGCAGGGCCAACAGCAAACCCAGGAGCTGACGCAGTTGGACTTCTTCCTTGCGGAAGCCTGGCTCAAATTGCCCCTCACACACCCCTCTGGGCAGCTCTGCCAACATAAGACAATGGGAAAATACAAATTCTTAAGAAAGGATCTAAAAACAAACAAAGCACAACCATACCATTATTTAATTCCATATTGCATCCACACAGCTCTGACCTCCTGTCCTTCTACCCCAAGAAATCCCAGCAATATAAACAAAAAAGGACAATCCAGTGTTGAGTGGGGGGGGGGGGGACTAAGTGTCATCCTAAGAACTATATAACTAAGTGTCATCCTGTGCAGTCAATAATTGGACAGTAGGTTCATACTAACAGGTGTTTGAAGGACTGTATTATTATAGAGAATGTGCTTATTTTGAGAACATAAGGCCCATCCTCAGCACTGTAACACCTGAAATGATACATAAGTGTAATTAACAAATACCAAAGTGCGCAAAAACCCTTCACAAAACAACACAACCATCAACATCCTGATAGCAGCCAAGGAAAATAAACCTCAATTCAGCACTGCAACAAGAGGACATGAATTAGCCAAGTTTTTAGTCTAGCAGCAGACACTAATACCATTAACATATATTTAAATGAATTAGAATTAACTTGAGCGAGAATAAACTTGATTCCACGCCCTTCCCCACCCCCCCAAATAAGGTAGGATAGATATAGCCATTATCAAATTCCAGCAGGATTGCCCAATATATTGAGGGCCTGAGAGATATGGTAGTCTGTGCATCTATGCCAAATTCTGTCAGTCCAGATACTTTGGAAGTTCAGAGCTGAAATCTAAGAGCCCCTTCCCACTGTTTTCCAGACAGCCCCGCCAAGATCAACTATTTGAACCAAAGAAGAAACTGAGACACACCTCATCAGTACATGGCATGACCCCAACAGGCCAAACAGTGGTTCCTCAAGGCTGTTTCAGGTTGTTCGCTGAACTGGCCTCCATTCACCTAAGGATGAGCTTTACTTCTGGACTTAGCACATTTCCCGCTTGCTGGACCCTAGAATGCTGTATCATGTTGTTAGGCCCAAAGATGCACAAGGAGGTGGGTGGGAGCAGTAAGCTCATTTCAGGCAGACAAGATGATGTAAAGCTGGGGGCAGAGTTGCCTAGAGGGTCAGAAGAAGCTTGTGGTGATGCTAAATGGTGGGAGATGGAAGAATTGAGCTGGAAGAAAAAGCAAAGGTTTTCAAGCCAACCTAGGGTTGCCAGGTCCCAGTGGTGAGATTCAGCAGGTTCACACCACTTCGGCAGAACGGGTTGTTAAAATGGTGCTTGTAAACAAACAGCTGTTAAATTATTTGAATCCCACCACCGGAACCGGTTGTTAAATTATTTGAATCCCACCACTGCCGGGTCCCCCTGGTCTCCAGTGGGGGATGAGGAGTTCCCAGCTCTAGGTTGGGAATCTCCTGAAAATTTGGGGATGGAATCTGGGGAGGACGAAGACCTTAGTGAGTACAGTGCAACATATTCCATCCTTCACTGCATTCATTTTCTCCAAGAGAGCAGATATCTGTAGTCCGGAGATGAGCTGCCTGGAGGCTGGATTGCTGTCTTGATATTTCTGCTTCCCCTAGAGATCCCAGGAAAAAGCTAAACCGTGACTCTTTGACCCAACCCATGGACCACCCTAGCTCCTTTCCCCCCAAAAGTTATCCCCCCCCCTCCTTTGCTTCCTGCAGCTGCTGGCCCCAGCTGCATTGCAAGCAGAAGTTGAACAAGTGCATTTAAGGGAGGAGAAAACAGTTCCCTTTGCTCTATTTCTACACCATTTAGAGTTGGGAGACAGAAATACATTTGATGAGGTTTTCTCATCCCTGCAGATCTAGGCTGGGGAGAGCTGCACCCATTGAATTACTACCTGCCTATTCCAGGCACATGAAATCAACAAATAAAAAGCCATGAAGGCGCCTGCAGTGCTTCCGTGCAAACTGCCCCTTATTTTCTTTCATGGCTTTCTTTCTAGTTGAAAGTTTCACCGCAGAAGTTCTTTCCAATAAGAAAGTACCCTCTCCCTAATCCTTCGCTTCCTGAGGCTGCAGGGGTGGAGTAGGGAAGGTTTGCTCAGATGTAAAGAAACACCCGTTCCCGCCCCTAGCTGCACTGCAGGCAGAAGTTCAATAGGTGCATTCTTATTTATTTGTTTTAGGAATGGCCAGGGTTTCCCCTAAAAACGCTCCCTTTACTCTATCTCTACATGGTGCAGAGTGGCGAGGCACAAAAGCCTCCGGGGAAGTCGTCTCGTCACTGCAGCCCCAGACAGGGGAAGCTTGACCTTATTCCAGGCATATTAAATAAAACGAGACATGGGAACTCCGTCCCTTTATTTTCTTTCATGCCTTTTTTAGTCGAAATAAACTACCTTTCCCACAATTCCCTGCCCTGCTCTTCGTACCAGGGCGGAATGATTTTGCAGCGGCAGTACACCTGGAGGAAGATTATTAAACGGATAACTTCCGCCGTGTACCGGAAGCGGTGCTTCTTGCCTCCCGGGAGGCGGGATGGCGGCTCGAACGGCGGTGCTGCTTCTCCTGGGGGCGGCGGCGACTGGCCCGGCCCCTGTGCAAGGGTCGCGGGGAGACCGGGAGCCCGTCTACAGAGAGTGCCTAGGCCATTGCGAGCAGCGCAACTGTTCCGGGGCTGGACTGCGGCACTTCCGCTCCCAGCAGCCACTCTACATGAGCCTCACAGGTACCGGGAAGGGAGGGCCACGCCCACTATATATCCTAATTTGCATATCCACGCCTATAGGGCCTGCAGTGCCCCGCCCATTTCTCTGTCACCACCTCTGTGGCTCCTCCCATGTGCTCTCTTTGACCTGCAGCCCATGGGAGAGCGTCTGTGCTTGTGAGGTGTGCATTTCCCAAATCAGATCTTCTTTTCTTGTAAAGGCTTCTGAGAGACAGCATTGTGTAGTGGTTAAAGTGCCAGACTAGGATCTGAGTTCGAATCCCCACTGTGCAATAAAGCTTGCGGGGTGACCTTGGGCCTGTCTCACGCTCTTACCCTCCACCCTGACAAGTATTTGGATGGGAGACCTCCAAGGAATACCAGAGGCGTGAAGCGGAGGTTGGCAATGGCAAGCCACTGCTGAACGTGTCTTGCCTTGGAG
The DNA here is from genome assembly GCF_021028975.2 of Sphaerodactylus townsendi. Lineage (NCBI taxonomy): Eukaryota > Metazoa > Chordata > Lepidosauria > Squamata > Sphaerodactylidae > Sphaerodactylus > Sphaerodactylus townsendi. Next base: position 6,584,166 of record NC_059439.1, on the reverse strand, counting down.
GCCCTCTGGGTCCACCATGTGAACTGTGAATTGTCAGCAAAAAGCAAGAAGGAGTCAGGCAAAAGGGTTCCCAAGGAAGCATGAGGACCAGCGCTGAGCATGACTGCTTCCTTCCTCTTATTTCATGCCATCGTTTGTTGGACTCCTAGACATGCTGGCTCAGTTGAATCTCTGGCCCACCAATTACTACACTGTTTCAGATTTAAGGAAATCAGATCCAAGTATGTGAATCTTACTCCTCCATATTTACCCAATCTCCCCAATTTATTTAGATTACACTACCTGCTAGACAATCCTGATCCTTCTCCAGAGGTGGGATCCAGCAGGTTCTCACCAGTTCCTGAGAGTGGGTTACTAATTATTTGTGTGTGCCGAGAGGGGGTTACTAATTGGGTCTGCTTTTCCGTTAGAAATTCCATTAGGTCCAGAAATCATAAAGTCCTGTTGTTTCCTATGTGGCTGGTTAGTGAAGGTAGAAAACGGGATAATTCTCCCTGTTGGGTTGTTTTAAAAACATGTTTTAGAAATATGGTAAAGTTCCTTGTTTAAGGAAAGTATCCTTCTTTGGATTTCTAGAAACAAAATTAAGTATTTGAAAGTATTAAGTATTTGACAGGCAGTCAATTGGAGGAGAAGTAGTTGTTTCTGTTGGGAGTAGACGATAGGACTTGCTATAATGAGTTTAAATTATGGACCAAAAGATACCAGCTGGAAATTAGGAACTTTTTTTTACAGTAAGAGTTTTTTACAGTAACAGAAATTATTAATGCCCCGCCCTCGGAATGCCCGGCCACGTACCCATCGTGCCCCGCCCCATTGGTGCTACGCCACTGTTTGAATCCCACCACCAAGGGAACCTGTTACTAAAATGTTTGGATCCCACCACTGTCCTTCTCTCTGTATGGCTCATTCCGCACACGCAGAATAATGCACTTTCAAGCTGCTTTCAGTGCTCTTTGAAGCTGTGCGGAATAGCAAAATCCACTTGCAAACAGTTGTGAAAGTGGTTTGAAAATGCATTATTTTGCGTGTGCGGAAGGGGCCCATGATAGTGGCAGACTTTCTTCTGGAAATTACTAAATGCCAGTAGATTTCCTTCCTCTTAACATTTATTTCCTGTACTGTATATGTTTTTAATCAGTTTTTTACTATTGTTGTACTGTTGTCTATGCCAATAAAGGCTTGCCGGGAAAAAAAGTATTTATTTATTTATTTATTAAATTTAGTGTACTGCCCACCCCCAAAGGGCTCTCTGGGCGGTGTACAATAAATCCATCAAACAATACAAATAAACCAATGAGTAACATAATGCAAATCAGAATAAATACATTAAAGTTCAGTAGCAACATAACTCAGACTTAGATTTTAGATGGCATCTGAGATTCCCACCCCCTGGGAGGGGACCAGCAGTTTGCCGCAGTGGCGTACCTAGGCAAACTGGAGCCCTGGGCAAAACCTGAGTTTGATTCCCCCCCCCCCCCCATGGGTGGCCACCCTCTCCCACCGTGACCAAACAATGATTTTTTCCACCAACTCATTTCAAAGACACCATCACAGTATAGTACATGCCCCAGCTCACAAATCTGAGCACAGCAATGGGCTATGCCACACAGCAAAAAATATTTTTTTGAAAACATTTTCAAAATGCTTTCAAAATATTTTATTACTGCTAGGAAAACCTTTTATGGTGTTGTGTCCAGTCCCCCCAATTGGGGGAAACAGCATCACTTTCAATGTTACTTAAACTGGGGACCCCAGATTCTCCCTTTAAGGTGGATTTAAAAGGAGAATCTGGGCTCCCTAGTTTAAACAAGTGATGCTGGAATCCAACCCCAATCAGCATTATTTTCAATGGTGTTTAAACTAGGGAGCCCAGATTCTCCTTTTAAATCCACCTTAAAGAGAAAGGGAGAATCTGGAGATCCCCAGTTTAAACCACATTGAAAGTGATGCTGTTTTGGGGTGGATTCTCCCCCACCCTGAAACAGCATCACTTTCAATGTTTAAACTGGGGACCTCAGATTCTCCCTTTAAATCCATGCCGAAGGGGGTGGATTTAATAATAATAATAATAATAACCTTTAGTAGGCATTGAGAGAATAAAAGAAAGAAAGAAAACAAGCATTGGCAGGAAGGGGGTGGATTTAAAAGGAAAACCTGGGGAAATTTAGGGGGTGCCTGCTGTCAGGGGTGCAATTATTAAGATTTCAGAGTATCTTCATGAGACCCTACTGATGATACCACCCAGATTTGGTGAAGTTTGGTTCAGGGGGTCCAAAGTTATGGACCCTCAAAGGTGTAGCCCCCATCTCCTATTAGCTCCCATTGGAAACAATGGGGGATGGGGCACTCCCTTTGGGAGTCCATAACTTTGGACTCCCTAAACCAGTGGTGGTGAACCTATGGCACTCCAGATGCTCATGGACTACAATTCCCATCAGCCCCTGTCAGCATGGCCAATTGGCCATGCTGAAAGGGGCTGATGGGAATTGTAGTCCATGAGCATCTGGAGTGCCATAGGTTCGCCACCACGGCCCTAAACCAAACCTCACCAAACCTGGATGATATCATCAGGAGAGTCTCCCGAAAAATCCCTGAAATTTTGGTGCGGCTAGCCTAAAAACTCCGCCCTCTGCAGGCCAAAAACGGAAAAACACTGAAAATACAAAAAAATCCTACAAACGAACCTGCAGTTTTTGCGCCCCCCACAAGGGGGGGCGCCCTGGGAAACTCCACCTTGCCCAATGGAAGGAATGCCTCTGGTTTGCCGAGTAGATGGTACAAATAGATGGTACACAGGACATTGGTTAGGGGGTGGTGAACAGTCAACGGCCAGCCTCTCCAAAGGCCCGGTGGAACAGTTTGGTTTTAAAGGCCCTGCAGAAGTCACCAAGGTCCCGCAGGGCCCTAACAGACAATTTATTGGTCTAAATAGACAAAGAACACAGACCCGGTTCACTGCAAAGAGCTTATCTATTTTGGCTTGATAAACACCAGACATTTGCAACATGTACTTGCAATGAAAGCATTTTTAACTACAAACCCTGGGCTTTGACCCTGGCTTTTCTGCCTTACAATCTAAAACAGACGTTGCTATTTCTTTGTCCAAACCAGCAGTACTATTTGTCCCACAATTGCTTAGAATAAAATGTGTATTGCAATTCTGAGCAACTCCCAGTCACTTCAAAATGGTTGCATTGGACTATGTTATTTCTAGGTAACGTTAGAAATCTGGAAGGAGGAAAAAGCAATGTAAACTAGTTTAGGATGGAATCCCTTTTTTAACCTGAGGAGTGGTTTTTTCCTTTTTTTGCAGCAGAATCATTGGAAATTTTGGGGAGAACTAAAACGAAACAAAACGCAGCACATTTCAGAATGAGGAAAATGCTTAGCAAGACCAGGATTGCTCACTCGAGTGTTTGCCATACAAGACGGTCTACTGCATTAGAGAACAATAATTTCTGAGCATATGCAACATATTTCCAAGATTATTTTTGCTTAAATATGATTAATTTTGTCAATTTGCCTTAATGTGCATGATGATGATATATTGTTGAAAAGGTCCATGTTTTTAAGTGTTCTAAGCTGGTAGTCTGTTGATGTACTTCTTCCTAAACAATACACTTTTTTTGATACTGCAAAATTTGCATTTTCTATTTTCAGCCCCCCTCCAAAAAAACCCCTTAGATGACAAAAATGGAGATGTGTGTAGTATAGGATACAGCAGTTTCTCTTTCTAGTATTGGGTATTGTACTTTTTGTAATTTTTAAAATTTCATAAACATGCCAAATTGCACAATTGTGTAGGCTAACTAAATTATAAACTCTGCACTCTATGTTAAAGCAGCAGAATAACTTTAGATTTCATAAGAAAGTATTGCACATAGCTGAGATTTTCCCGACATATTTCTGGGTTTTGTCTAAATACTTCAAAATTTCCAGACATTTTGCATCTTTAGGTATTACAGAAATGAATGACTACCTATTTTTTTTCTCTCCATACATGTTTTAGGATGGACATGCAGAGATGACTGTAAATACGAATGTATGTGGCTTACAGTGGGCCTTTATGTCCAGGAAGGATACAAAGTGCCTCAGTTTCATGGCAAGGTGAGTGCTATCCGTGAGTTCAGTCAGCTCAGGGTTTTTTGTTGATATCTGGGTTTCTGTGAATTAGCACCTCCCCCTGCTACATGGTCTCGTAGTAAAAGAAGCCAGAAGGGAGAAATCCCATTGGAAGCACCAGCTCTCTTTACCAGGCAACCTGTGTTCTATGTCCCTCAACTCAGGCTTGAAAAAATTGGGGATCTATAGAGAAGCAGTGCTAGTGACATAATTGGGGGGGGGGGGGGGGGGGATGGATAAGAACTTGGGATCATAAGAATTAAAGATTATAATGGGGATCCCCAAAGTCAGTGAACACCACTTATGTTGTCAGGTGCAGCAAGATTTTGGTTCTCAAAAAAAGCACCACCTGGATCCTCCTCTTAAATCTTCCTCCACAACCTTGAGGACTAGAAACTTTTCTAAAATGGAAAGTATAGATGCTGCAGTGTTCTTAGGCCTGGTGATAGTCTAAGATTCCTAATGCGGCTTTGAATCTTCGGTCCAGTATCCAAGAGACTATATGTTTCTAAACACTCCACCCGACCTCTAGCCACTATGTAGGCACATCTTGTAGGACCAGAACAAACCGTTGGAATTGCAGAGATTTTCCACACAGTTCATTTGATGCTCCATCTGGAATTTGGAAAGGGTGAAGAGTTCAGAGTGGAAAACTACCGTCAAAACTCTGCTCATGACCTGAGTTCAATCCTGATGGAAATTGGTTTTGGGTATCCAGCTCAAGTTGACTCAACCTTCCAAGATCGGTAAATAAGTACCCAACTCGCTAGGCGTAATGTGTAGGTGACTGGGCAAGACAGTGGCACCCCATAAACAAAGTGTGCCTAGTGACTGTCATGATATAATGTCATCCCGTGGCTCAGTAATGACCCAGTGTTTGCAGTGCTTCCTTTAAAGGACATGATCAAATTAATAGTTTTGTACAAGGGGCAAGGGAATGGATTTGGAAATAGGGCATACAAGGTTGTATTCTGAATCCTTCCATAGGCATTTACTGGATTTTGAGCTTTTGAGGTATGAAGCTTTTGGATCCCCTGCTTCTAGTGTAGAAGCTTTCTTCCTCTACACACTCTATGAATTCCATGGTTGTAGCCCACATTTCCCCAAATTAGCTGGGTCTCTCCTAGCCTAGCAGCTAGGGAAACTTCCTGCCCACCCCTTAGAATCTGAGCCTTACCCTAGTCAAGATGTGGCCCTTGTCACGATGAGAGCCAGCGTGGTGCAGTGGTTAAGAGCAGGTGGGTTCTAATCTGGAGAAATGGGCTTGATTCCCCACTCCTCCACTTGAATGGTGGAGGCTTATCTGGTGAACCAGTTGTGTTTCTGCACTCCTACATTCCTGCTGGGCAACCTTGGGCTAGTCACAGTTCTTCAGAACTCTCTCAGCCCCACCTACCTCACAAGGTGTCTGTTGTGGGGAGAAGAAGGGAAAAGGAGTTTATAAGCCACCTTGAGTACAAGAGAGAAAGTTGGAGTATAAATCCAAACTCTTCTTCTTCTTGTCAGCCTACTGAGCTTACTTTTTGAGGCTGTTTTTTGCTGCTGGATTCCTTGTTGCCTTCTCAGTTCCTTTTAAAGCTTTTGTCATAATGGTTTAGAGCCGTGGTGGCGAACCTTTGGCACTCCAGACGTTATGGACTACAATTCCCATCAGCCCCTGCCAACATGGCCAATTGGCCATGCTGGCAGGGGCTGATGGGAATTGTAGTCCATAACATCTGGAGTGCCAAAGGTTCACCACCACTGGTTTAGAGGCTCTAACAATGATAACAGCATCTTTGTTAAAGAGGAAAGCTGATCAGGAGGTCTATCTTGCATTAATTTCCAATGAAGTTGGGCCTGTTTTCTTGCACCTGTTCTAAGCATCCGAATTGCTAGTCTTTTAAACCGGCTTCCACCACAACCATAAAGACCAGAAACTTTTCTAAAACAGAAATATTATGTCACTGTGACTCATCTCAGATCTTGGAAGCTAAGCAGGGTCAGCCCTGGTTAGTTTTTGGGTGGGAGACCACCAAGGAATAGCAGGGTCGCCATGCTGAGGAAGGCAGCAGCAAACCACCTTGAAAACCCTACTGGGTTGCCGTGTTGGCTGTGACTATACAGTGCTTTTACACACGCATCTTGTCATGTGCTGAAGTCAGAAACCCAGCCATTTGCAGATCTGCCTGTCTTCCTTGAGGTTTCTGTAGGGCTGTTCATCTTCTTTCAGGTATCCTAGTTTTAGTCCTTGAAATAATTCTGGAAAACCTATACAGACGTTTGCATTTTGGGTTGATTATTTTTCCCCCCTCCTTGTTCTGTTTTTCCTCCCTTAGTGGCCCTTCTCTCGTTTCCTGTTCATTCAGGAACCTGCTTCTGCCTTTGCTTCATTCCTTAACGGAGTTGCCAATTTAGTCATGCTGAAGAGATACAAAGCCGCCGTCCCGCCTTCTTCTCCCATGTACCATACCTGCATTGCCTTTGCTTGGGTAGGTGATTTCCTGGTGTTTTTTAACTAGAAATAAAAGGACCACACTGTAAACAATAAGGCCAAGGTCAGGGGTGCAAAATAAAGTAAAATATATTATCACCACAGTTAAAATCCTCCAGATTCCTTAAGTGTTTCACCAAGAGGGTTCTTCAGGGAAATGTCTTGCAGTAATTCTTCCCAAAACATACAAGATAATAGCCAGTATCTCCTGGTGTTTTGTTTTGTTTTTAATTGTTTTATTTGATGGTTTTGGTTTTGTATCTTTTGCTCTTCCAGTCAAGGCAGGCTCAGAGCACCAAACAAAAGCAGCGTCCAATCAAGTAAACAGATGGCGTCCTACTAACAAATCCCCTAAAAGGAAAGGGGGGGGGGGGACGGTAGGATCCACAGATGTTATAAAACGAAGAAGGTGGGAGGGGGGGCCATCAGCGGCCGGTCTCCCCAAAGGCCCGGTGGAACAGCTCAGTCTTGCAGGCCCTGCGGAACTCATTAAGATCCCGCAGGGCCCGCGTAGCTGGAGATAGAATGTAAAAGCTCTGGCCCGGGTGGAGGCCAGCCGCATCATTGAGGGGCCAGGGATCACCAGCAGATTGGCCTCTCCTGACCGCAGAGGTCGGTTTGGGACATATGGGGCAAGACGGTCCCGCAGGTACGGAGGTCCCAGGCCGCGCAAGGCCTTAAAGGTCAATACCAACACCTTGAAAATGATTAGGAATTCAACCGGTAGCCAGCATAGGCGGTGCAACATGGGTAAAATATGGTCTCTAGCGGCACCCCCCGTGAGCAGACGGGCCGCCGCATTCTGGACCAGTTTTAATTTCTGGATCAGACGCAAGGGAAGGCCCGCGTAGAGCGAGTTGCAATAGTCTAGTATATACGGTAATTGAAACCCATTGGTTCTGGTCCGACCTCCTGGGGCAACAGAAACAGAAACAAACAGAAATATTTCTGGCAGGCAAATAACTAAGCGACTTGTTTTTGTATATTTTTGTAGCATTTGTGTGTCAAAGCCTAACCAAAGATTTCTGGTCTCAGCCTGTGAATTCAGGATATTTTCCCCTCCCTCTTGTTTTCAGGTTTCTTTGAATGCCTGGTTCTGGTCTACCATTTTTCACACTCGAGACACAAATCTAACTGAGGTGAGTGGTGTTGGGACATGAAAATGTTGCATGATCTGATAAATACTTGGGGAGGGTTTTTTTAAGGTATTGTGAAAAAAAAATCACTCCAGTTCTGTTGGTAAAAATGAACCCCTTTCCTCCAGTAACTTTAAGAAGAAAATAAGAACAAGTCTTAAAAATATTGACAGCAGAAGGCAATGAGTGCTGCTTCCAAATAGTTAGGTGTCGTTAACCCACCAACAGTTTTCTAGAGCCTGTTGTGTTTGTTTGTACAGTGGGATTCACCGCTAGTCACATAATACATTCCATAACTAGAATCACAGAGTTGGAAGAGATCCCAAGGGCCATCAATGGAGGAACACACAATCAAAGCACTCAAAAGTATTACAAACAGTTTTCATCCCTTATGACTTGGGACTTCCTGTCCTCTCCTCCCCACAAACCAGTGATGCTAAGAAGAACTGCCCTTTTGTTTTTAAGCCAATTACCTAGCATGGAATAAGAGCTGGTTCATTTCTGAAGCTGAATTTCTTTTCCCTCAGAAAATGGATTATTTCTGCGCATCTGCTGTCATTCTTCACTCTGTATATTTGTGCTGCGTCCGGTGAGTCTCCCCTCCCACACCCTCCCATTTCCTTGGCTTGGCATTAGTCAGAGGGGTGGGAAGATGCCAACATTTGTCTAAGCCAGGAGTCCCCAGCCCTGTGGAAATTGTCCACCCTTTTAGAACTTTGAGAACAGTTAGGGCGGGCCTTCACAAAATGGCTGCCTTGAGAACTTGACTTGGCCAACCACAAAATGGCTGCTGTGAGGGCTCAGTCAAATGACAAAATGTTGGGTGGTTCCATAGAGCATTAAGTAGTTCCAAGCCAAACGTCTTCCTGCTATGGAGGCTCAGTCCAATGACAAAATTATATTCAGCAGTTCCCAACCAAGTCATATTTCCAAGGTGGGAGCTCCCTGCAGTCACTTGGGTAATGTCCCTGCTGTGTTCTCTGAAGCACCTCATCCAGTAATGTGGAGGAAAGTCAGTCTTGGCTGTTTGCTTTGGTCAGAAGATGCTTTGGGGAAGAAGCAAATGAGCACCTCATTCCTGTGAGGTCAAGGGACTGGCCTCCACAGAGCTCCCTTTTCCACACCCAGAGGGAAAACAAACAAATCAGATCCTCCCAGCATGCCGCAGCCTGCAGTGTCTTTCTTAAACACTGTCCGTTTCTTGTCACAGGACCCTAGGGTTGAGACGTCCAGCTTTTGCCACCGCCCTTGGGAGTTTCCTGCTCCTCTTCTTGGCCTGTCACATCTCTTACCTGACGCTTGTACGCTTCGATTACAGCTACAACATGGCTGCTAACGTGGCCATCGGTGAGGCCTGCCTGTTGTTTCTTTACATTTAGACAAAGGAGGGGGAGAAAATTCCAACACAGAACAGTCTAGAAAGGTTGAAGAGAAAAAAGAAAGAGAAAAACTATATAGGATTATCGCTGCCAATTAAAATATCTAAAATCACAATACAAAAGCTTTAATCAGATTACAAATACTGAAACTGTGAACCACAATTGAGCTGTCTTTGGTTATGTACACATGTACCTTCCCTGTGTGTATAAAACCTCTTTAGTAAAATTGCATTTCAAAGCATGGGGGTGCCATACAGGCGCAAGCCTCATTCCTATGGCCAGGTGCATTAACAAAAGTTGTAAAATACATACAAATATATATTTTACAAAGGGCACCTGTCACCAGAAACGTCCTTGCCTCAGTAGCCATTACTTCCCAACAGGACATAATAAAGTTCAAGACTTTTTCCTGCTCCCTGCAACACCAGAAAACCTTGAACATGCCGCGCCCCCCCCCCCCCCGGAAAGCCCTTTTGGAGGTGGCAGAGCGGCCCAGATTAGCACCGCCACCCGCCACCTCCAGGTTTGGATGGGTCTGCCCATCAACCTAGAACTGACTATCTGAAACTGATTTCCATTGGGATTGAACTCAGGTTGTGAGCAGAGCTTGAACCGCACTACTGCATTTTACCACTCAATGCCATCAAAAACAATGTCATAAGAATAGCATAATCCATTCAGCAAACAGTCCACAAAATTGCATTACAGAATCAGAGAAGACTCTCAAAACAGTATAGTGCATACACAGAGCAAACAGTGCACCGCCAAAACGAGATTACAAAATTGGGAAACCATGCATTGAGTCCCTCTCAGGGCCAGGCTAAGTTTTACCCGAATCCCACAAAGGAACATATGCCCTAGCATAGCTGTGGGAGTGGCCGTTCTGCCGTCCACTTAAGACGTAGGCTTTTCAGCGGTCCCTGGTTCAGTTGCAAGGGAGAGACCTGGTTCACGTTAGTGGGACTGTGTCTCGGTACTATAGCATCTGCTTTGCATGCAGAAAATCCTGGGTTCAGTCCTGAACCCCTCCAGGTAAAAGAATCAGGTAGCAGGTGATGAAAAAGACATCTGCCCGAAACCCCGAAAGAGTTGCTGTAACAGAGAGAAACCGGTACTTTCACCACCTTGCTGTCCTGCTTGGAATTTGTTTGGAATATGCTGCCACAGGAGGTGGTGATGGCCACTAACCTGGATGGCTTTAAAAGGGGCTCGGACAGACTTATGGAGGAGAAGTCGATCTATGGCTACCAATCTTGATCCTCCTTGATCTGAGGTTGCAAATGCCTTAGTAGACCAGGTGTTCGGGAGCAGCAGTAGCAGCAGAAGGCCATTGCTTTCATATCCTGCATGTGAGCTCCCAAAGGCCACTGCGAGTAGAAGAGCTGGACTAGATGGACTCTGGTCTGATCCAGCAGGCTCTTTCTTGTGTTCTTATGCTTATGTTGGGTGGTGTGGCCTGGCAAATGCACTCAGAGGACTGGAGCCGAGGGAGGATCCACCTGGTTCTACTGCCACACGTGTTGTATGCTTTACTATTGCATCCACATTGATTGCCACTCTGCAGCCACATGCATTGAGGTCTAAGGTCTAAGTCAGTAATGCTGATAGCAAACCTGAAGGTTTCCTTCTCTGTTTTCTTATCTCCCTGCCCCCCACAGGCCTCCTCAACCTCTTCTGGTGGCTGGGCTGGTGCATGAGGAACCAGCAGCGCCTGCCCTACGTCTGGAAGTGTGTGGCGGTGGTCCTCCTCCTCCAAGCCTTGGCGCTGCTGGAGCTGCTGGACTTCCCACCGTTGTTCTGGGTCTTCGACGCCCACGCCATCTGGCACATCAGCACCATCCCGGTCAACATCCTTTTCTACAGGTCAGGCACCGCACTCCCTGCCCCCTCCTGCTTGTCCAGCAGTGGTGTAGGAGGTTAAGAGCTCGTGTATCTAATCTGGAGGAACTGGGTTTGATTCCCAGCTCTGCCGCCTGAGCTGTGGAGGCTTATCTGGGGAATTCAGATTAGCCTGCACACTCCCACACATGCCAGCTGGGTGACCTTGGGCTAGTCACAGCTTGGAGCTCTCTCAGCCCCACCTACCTCACAGGGTGTTTGTTGTGAGGGGGGAAGGGCAAGGAGATTGTAAGCCCCTTTGAGTCTCCTGCAGGAGAGAAAGGGGGGATATAAATCCAAACTCTTCTTCTTCTTCCATCCCCAGCAGCACTCTGAGACCCCTGTGCAAAGGTGGTTGTCCCCTCTGCAGGCCCTGCCTCATGACTGACCCATCACATCGCCACATTGGGCAGGCAGACTGTGTTTACAGGGTGGTTTGCCATTTTCCTTACCCAGCCATCTACCCCCAGGAAGCTGGGTACTCATTTTACCGACCTCAGAAAAGGTAGATCCACAAGGATCTTATAAAGATGAAGGTACTTTCCCTGTGAAAGTACCCGGTCGTTACTGACCCACGGGATGACATCACGCCACAGCATTCATTAGGCAGACTGTGTTTACAGAGGTGGTTTGCCTTCCCCAGTCTTTACCCCCGGGAAGCAGGGGACTCGTTTTACCAACCTCAGAAGGATGGAAGGCTGAGTCAGCCCTCAGGCAGCTACCTGAAACCGCTTCTGTTGGGACTGAACTCAAGCTGTGAGAGAGTTTGGACTGCAGCACCTCAGCCGACCTCTCTGTGCCATGGGGGTCCTTCTCTAAAACTACGGAAGTTCATGAGGATGTGGTGTCCATGCACCCATAACTTTTGTCTGCACTTGTGTGGTACAGCTCCATAAGTTCGGAATGCAGGAGGATGCTGCCCAGAGTTCTGAAAAGCCCAATTCTGCCTGGGAGGTTTGTCTCTCTTGACCCGAAGACAACCAGCCTAACCTTACTTTTCTGCCTTTAACAGCAGCTGGATGTGCAGAAGCAGTCAGGAGGAAGTTTTTCCCTGTATGGCAACTCTAGTGGCACGCCAGTTTCTGCCCATTAAGCTATAGTTGAAGATGAGAGCAAGAAGGCTGGTCGACAAGCTGACAGTCATTCCTGTCTATGAAGAGAGCTAACATGGTGTAGCGATTAAGAGCGGTGGACTCTAAACCCAGAGAACTCAGTTTGATTCCCCACTCCTTCACATAACTGCCCCACAAGGAGTAGGGAACACTCTAATGTGGAGAACCAGGTTTGATTACTTGCTCCTCCAAATGAGCAACACACTCTTATCTGGTGAACCGGATTTGTTTCCCCACTGCCCCTCCACTGCTGGGAAACCTTGGACTAATCACTGTTATCTCAGAACTCTCTGGGAGCAGCAGTGGTGTAGTGGTTACGAAGAAGAGAAGAAGAAGAGTTTGGATTTATATCCCCCCTTTCTCTCCTGTAGGAGACTCAGTGGGGCTGACAAACTCCTTGCCTTTCCCCCCTCACAACAAACACCCTGTGAGGTAGGTGGGGCTGAGAGAGCTCTGAGAAGCTGTGACTAGCCCAAGGTCACCCAGCTGGTATGTGTGGGAGTGTACAGGCTAATCTGAATTCCCCAGATAAGCCACCACAGCAGGTGCACTCCAATCTGGAGAACTGGGATTGATTTCCCGTTCTGCCACTTGAGCTGTGGAGGCTTATCTGGTGAATTAGATTAGTTTATGCAATCCAACACAGCTGGGTGACCTTGGGTGAGTCACAGTTCTTCTGAGGTCTCTCAGCCCCACTCACTTCACAGGGTGTTTGTTGTGGGGGTTGGGGGGAAGGGGAAGGAGAATGTCAGCCCCTTTGTGTCTCCTACAAGAGAGAAAGGGGGGGTATAAATCCAAACTCCTCTTCCTCCTCCTCTTCTGCTTCTTCTTCTTCTCCTCGTTGTCATCGTTATTCTCCTCCTCCTCCTCCTTGCTGAGCAAATCTACATCACAGGTTGCGTGTGTTGGGGTGGGGGGAGAAGGTGACTGCAAGGTGCTTTGAGTCTAACGCTAGAGAAAAGTGTGCTATAATAAGCAACTCTTCTTCCAAAGGCTGGTTTGTAGCTCTTTCCTCTTAAACCGCAGCACATTTTGTAAGCCTTTTGTAAAGGATTCAATGGTGTTGATGTTCAGGACAGCCGCCTGGCCTTGACTGAATTCCATAACCCGGGCGATGGGCCAGCATCTGCGGCGGAGACTCTGGCGGAGACCTTATCTCTGCGAGAGAGATGAGAACTCCGTTCCCATGGGAATCCGGGAAGGGGGATGGGATGGACAGGGGATTATAACCTGTGCTTCTGGCGGGGAGACTTTATTCCTGCCACGTGGGTGTGTACGTGAGCTTTCTAAGGATGTCTGAATAAACGGTCTTTTACACCAAAAAGCCTTTTATTTCTGCTTCTATGGAATTCCTTACATTGTGGCAGGAATCCTAGTTCATCTATCTTCCCAGTGCAGCGGACCTCTGGTGTCTCGGCATGGAGAGGTTGAATATTCCTGAATCTGTGGAAGTTGCGGTAGCCCCCAAAGAGGGCTCCGAGCTTTCCCTTATGGATTTGGAGGAGACGAGGCGGGAGAAACGGGTCTACGCTGGTAACTCTTTCCCACGTCCTACATTATCAACACGAGTCTTCCCTTACTCCATTGGGGACCCGAGGGGCCGAGGGAGGCGATCATGTGGACTTGCATGGAGTGCGTTTGGGGAGCTGTCTATGGATCGGCGCCTGTGGATCCGGATATCTGCCCGTTTCCGTGTGGATTACAAACCTCAGATGCAACCTGTCTCGGAGGCAGACGGGCCTGACCACCTGCTTCATGCGGCAACACAGGGAGTCCATTGAGCGATTCCCTGGACTTACCGTATTTTGGTGATGCTCCCAAGCATCCGCCGTGGCATAGCACTGGGGCCCGATCCCTACAAGACCACCGTTGAAACCGGGACTACTACCCGGGGGGATTGGGAGGGGTATCCGATTACCGGCTTCCGATTGGCGGACCCCCCAGATCGGATCAGCAGCTGCACCATGCACAGAAGCCCCGATGGAGCCGCCCGGTGGACACGAGTGCTTTGCATTCTGATGAAAGAGGAATCCGAAGAAAGCCTGCCTTCCCATCGGATCTATTCCCCCCCCTCCCGTCAAAGAGGGAACTGGGATGAGGAAGTGGGCCGACTACTGCGAGATGCCCAGGAAGCATGGAGCCCGTGAGCATCCCAGCTATGGGAAGAGGCGGGAGCAGCTGCAGCAAGAGCGTGAAAACCTGCAAAAGACCGGGAACAGCAGCGCAAAGAAATCCAACTTTTCCGGGTGGACCCGTGCCAAAGGCAGCTGCAGCGGCAATATATGCAGAATCTATGCAGTCCATGATAAGGTCCCACTGGAACACTCCAAACTGGACTTAGGCGTCCAGCGAAGCGTTAAGGCCATCGCGTGCATAAAGTGGAACTAACTGCAGCTATTCCAGCAGAGGCGAACTGGCCAAACGGGAACGAGGGAAAGCAGCTTTGCATGCGCACCAGGATGCCTTGACTACGTTCCAGGGAAGAGACTTAGCCGCCTTGGAAAGGAGCTGAAGAAGCAGCAGGACAAGATGCCCCAGAAGTTGGAGTCTACGCTGTCACTGGTACAGCAATAGCATGTGGAAGGCGGCGCTGCTGGGACCTGCTACTTTCGGCGTATCTGCCACCTTCCAAAGACCTGCTCCCACTGCAGAACACCAGCGGCGCCGGCGTTGGTGCCCCACCTCCCACGATTCCGGCCCTCCCTGCGCGCCGCTGCCTCAGCCTGCGCAACCGCCGCCTCCGAAGCCGGAAAAGCCAAGGGCCGATGGAGAGGATATTACAGACCTCCAATACCTGCCACCCGTTTCGATGGGACCAGCTTCCAAACTCCCCTACTTCATCCTACAACTCGATGCCCACATGGAGGACTATAGCCCGATTTGTACCCGGTCTGAACGCCTTGAAAAAAATCACGGGACATCCGGTTCCGTCTTGGATGGGCTTCTGGCAGCACGACTGGTTTGTGACTCTTTTTTTGAAGTCTGCAAAGGGAGGGATACCATGCGCCGCGGTGCCTGCGTTCCTCCAAGCCTTAAGGGCTTGCGCTTCCAAGATCCGGGTGCTGAAAATGAAGCCATCCGGCACCATCAAATCTATTCCAGCAAGGCAACCCGCTCCTTTGCGGAATTTGCCCGTGAATTTACGATGCGGCGGCTGCTGCGGCTCCCTCCTATGAGTGGCCTGAAAACGCATGAAATGTGAATACTTCGGATGCCGTCGGCCCGGCAAACTGCGTGAAAGCGGTGTTCCTTATTCGGATCCCAGCACTATTGCTGATTGGATCGAGCTTAGGATCTCAAGTGGCAAATCTCGTTTGGATTACGCTTGCGTGCCGGGGGCCGCATACGCCCAAAACCCGCCACTTCGACCACCGCTTTCACGACTATCGCAAGCCAAGCCCAACAGCAGCCTCTACCCGAAACCACCTCCGGCCGTGCGCCCGTCTAGGATTGTGTCTTTACTGCAGAGGACCGGGTCATCCTGGCGTACCAACTGCCGAAAAACAGAAACCAACCGCTCTGGCCGCTGGCACCCCATCTGCCAAGCCACCGCGCAAATCCGGGCCGCCCCAGCGGGCCTCATCTAAGGCAGTTACGAAGGCTGACCCAGAAGAGGGGGAAGCAGCTGTTTGCCTCTCTTCAGCCCCCCCATGGATATGGAGTTCGACTCCAGATCACGGTGAAGTGAAGACGGCGAAAGCTCCATTCACGATTCAAGCGATTCTGGCCAACCCCGCTAAAGCACGCACTTTCGATATTATAGCCTCAGCCCTTATGTAGATTCTGGAATTGCTCCCATTTGTTTAATCACGGCCCCAGGTGGGCTAGGAGGAACTTGGACTAGACAGAGTCCCCCCTGGCTAAGCCCACATACCGTTCACCCAAATGGGCTGGCAGCCACTCTCGGGGCGAGAAGGACCCGGCCCAGTTCAAAGCGCATGGCGGTCCTCCTCCGCTGCGCTGACCATTGGGAGAAATTAGTTTTTTTTATTTCTGAAGCCCGGTGGCCAAACCTCCATAGTCCCTGGGCATGCCATGAAGATTTGTTGTTGCATGAACCAAAATTCATTTTGGAAAGAGCCAGGGATCTTAGAATTCCACTGACCCTCCCTGTAGGAGAACACATGAATTGGAAAACTCACCCTCCCTAATGACATACCCCCCACTGGCCGTCAGCGGTGCAGCGGCTCAATTGCTCCCGAATCTACGGCATCCCACCGGCTTACCAAGATTTAGCCAGGGTATTTCAGAGGGATCAGAATGCGATCAATTGCCACCCCATAGAGACACTGACTGCAAAATCATTATTATTAGCCACAGCCAGGGGCTCCAACTGCCCAAAGGGTAGAATCTACCGCGATGAGGTCCCAATGAGGAGAAGGAACTTCGTTAGTCTTCTTAGACAAGAACCTTGCTTGCGTGGGTTCATACGACGAGCTACCAAACACACACACATGCTGCTCCTGTATTATTTGTTTAAAAAAAAAGGACGGGTCTTTAAGGCTCTGCTACGGATTACCGAGGACTCAATGCGGTTTCCCTGTCCAATAAATACCCGTTGCCATTAATCAAGGACCTTTTAGATGCATTGGGCAAGGGGCAGCGATTTTTACTAAGTTGGACTTCTAAGAGAAGCTTACTACAGAAGGGGTCAGGATTGCGATGGAAGGCTATGAACATTTTGACTGCATTCAATACAAAATTTGGACCAAGTATGAATGCTTCAATAATGCACATTCGCGGGTTAAGTGGGGCCCCGGAGCTTTTATGGCCCACTTATCAACGAAAGAGTTCTACATGATTTATTATACCAAGGGAGTAGTGGGTATACTTAAGATGATGGTTTAATTCATTCACAAACCATGGCGGAGAATGAAGCCCTGGTTCGGGAAGTATTAAAAAGCTTGCTCGACAACTCCCTCTTTGCCAAACTTTCTAAATGTTGTTTCCACCCAAAACCCTCTTACTCGACTCATTTTGGGTTACTGGATCTCTTCCGAGGGGCTAAAAATGGATCCTGCTAAGATTGAAGCAGTCCTCCAATGGCCTCGCCCCTACCAATCGGGAAGGAACTCCAATCTTTCCTAGGGTTTGCTAATTTCTATGCACGTGGACTTTATACCACCCCAATTAAACTGAACTGACTCTCCCACTCCACAGACCTCTTTACAGCGACTAAGGGTAAAGACCCACAGGCTGCCAAGCCCGGGGCCCCCCCCTTCCTCCTGGCTCTAAAGAATGTCAGACCAGCCTTTCAACATTTAAAATCAGCTTTTACTACCGAGACCTATCCCTAAAAACACCCTGACCCAGATCTTCCTTTTTTTGTGGTTCACGTGGATGCCTCGGACAAAGCGCTTGGTGCAGCCCTGTTGCAGAGAAATAAAGATGATAGGCTGGTTCCGTGTGCTTATTTATCAAAGAAATTCTCCGGTGCTGAGCTCAACTGGACTGTAGGGGATAAAGAGACTGCGGCCATCAAAGTAGCATCTTTCCACTTGGCGCCACTGGCTGGGAGGGGCTAAACACCCCTTTCAAGTTTGAATTGGGATCACCGCAGAACTTTGGCCGCCCTTTTCCACCCCCCCTCAAGATGTCCGCAAAACAACTCCACCGTTGCGGCCGATTTCTTTTTCTCGTTCTCTCTTTCACTGTCCATTTTTTCCCCGGAAAAAACCAATAAACTGGCTGATCGCCAAGGCTTTCAGCGCCTGCCGAGGAGGGGTGGAGCTGCCTTACGGGATATCCCAAGCGCGACTGTTCTTCTCCCCTCCCAATTGGGGCTGGCTGTCCACTCGATCTCAGGCGTCCACTCCTCCGCCTCTCCACCCATTTCCCAGCCTGGTCTCTCGCTTTCCCTCACGAGAACTTCGAGGAGGCCCGGAGGCCTGCGCGAGCCACCTGGCCGGAGGAAGGTGACTCCCAATTGCGCCTGGAGAATGGTGTTTGGCTGACAGGGGGGATTGTTGAGTGCGATGCCTCCCCCCCCTCCGTAAGCAGGTTCGGAGGCCTGTCATGATGCCCGCTTCGGGCTGGACATTTTGGCTTCCTTAAGACTCTGCATTTTGGCCCACATGCGTCAATTTTGAGTGGCAGCGATGCTTTACGCTAAAGACATTGAGACATATATCAAAAGGTTACGCTTTCTGTTATTTGTCTGCGGAAGCCAAATCCGTTCCGGAAAACTCCCATGGTCTGTTGAAGCCTCTCCCGGTGGCCTCCCGCCCCTGGGAAGTCATCTCCATGGATTTTATTACGGATTTGCCAGAAAGTCAAGGCAACAATCGGTCTTGTATAGGTGGTGGTGGACTTATTTTCTAAACAAGCCCATTTTATCTCCATGTGCTTCCATCCCCTCCGGCTCCTAAAGTTAAGCCCGTCTGTTCATTCCAGCATATTTATCGCTCGTTTACACTCTCGCCCCACGTTAAGGTGGTCTCCGACCAAGCGCCCCAATTCATTTCAAAGTTCTGGAAAGCTTTCCTGGGCTTTGTTGGGGTCAGCCGCCCGGCAATTGCCAGCCTCTACCACGTTCAAAGTGGCCAGCGGTGAAGTCGGAAGGAGAACGGAACAGAACCCTGGAGCGAGTATTTACGTTGTTACACCAACTATCACCAAGACAATTGGTGCGAGAAGTTAATTCCGTTTGCAGAATACGCCTATAATAATGCGGTTCATAGCAGTACGAAAAAAAACCCCTTCGAAATTGTGTCTGGTCGATCCTTCCCTCCGTTGCCGCAACTACCTGCGGAAGCGTTGAATCCTCCAGAGTTCCAACAGTGGATTTCATCTCTGGCCGAGGGGTGGAAAACGGTCCAGACCGCCTTACAGCAGGCTAAAGACTCCCAAAAACTTCAAGCGGACAAGCACCGCTCGGATTTCCCTTTACGTGTGGGCGCCTGGGTGTATTTGTCTACCAAAAATCTCAGAGACGTACATAAATTTTCAAAACTGGGCAAAAGATTCGTGGGACCTTTTAAGATTACTAAAGTGATTAATGATGTCACGGCCCGATTGGACTTGCCTAATTCTCTAAGTAATATCCATCCTGTCTTTCGTTCCAGTTTGCTCAAGGAGGCTCCCGTTTCCGATGCCTGGCACGACCAGCCTGGAGAGACCCCCGCCGACTATAATTGATGGCCACAAGCATTACGAAAATTGACGCCATCCTGGACTCTCGTTTTAATCGCAAACGCTTGCAATATTTAGTCTCTTGGGTGGGATATTCCTCTGGGTATAATCAATGGGTCTATTCCGAAAATATTGACGCCCCTGCCCTCATTTCTGCTTTCCACCGCACTTTTCCACACAAACCTGGGGGGGAGAAGTTTTTCTTAAGGGAGGCAGAGTGTAAAGGATTCAATGGTGTTGATGTTCAGGACAGCCGCCTGGCCTTGACTGAATTCCATAACCCGGGCGATGGGCCAGCATCTGCGGCGGAGACTCTGGCGGAGACCTTATCTCTGCGAGAGAGATGAGAACTCCGTTCCCATGGGAATCCGGGAAGGGGGATGGGATGGACAGAGTTATAACCTGTGCTTCTGGCGGGAGACTTTATTCCTGCCACGTCGTGTACGTGAGCTTTCTAGGATGTCTGAATAAACGGTCTTTTACACCAAAAAGCCTTTTATTTCTGCTTCTATGGAATTCCTTACACCTTTATTAACCAAAGAAATGTGCAGCCTGTTGGCAGGAACATTGACATGGAAGCTGGGTAGTCCGTGCAGCTGGTGGAATGGAGCCTGCGAATTTGCTGAGCAAATTGGGAGTCTTCCTCCAGTCTGGGGAGACTTCTGCCTCCTGCTGAAGGAAGACTCCTGGGACCCAGGCCACTGTTTCTGGCAGTCCCATTTCCGCAGTTCATTGATCTACTTTAATTGAGCATGCATGAAGTCCTGGGACATGGCGAGTGATGAGTGGGCAGGGTGGAATCAGAGCATAGCAAGAAGTAGATTCCTCACCAAATCTTTGGAGTCTGAAGAGAAGGGAAGAGTTTTGGTTACGTTCCACTTTTCTCACCCGTTGGAAGTCTCAAAGCGACTTGCAAACTCCTTTCCTTCCCCTCCCCACAACAGACCCGCTGTGAGGCAGGCAGAACTGAGAGTTCAAAGAGAACTGTGATTGGCCCAAGGTCACCCAGCAGGCTTCATGCGTAGGAGCGGGGAACAAGCCCAGTTCACCAGATAAGACTCCTTTGTTCTTGCGGAGGAGTGGGAAATCGAACCCTGTTCTCCAGATTAGAATCTACCGCTCTTAACCACTTCACCGTGCCGGCTGTCATGTGGATGTGGGTTCCGCAGGCTGAGTGGTTAATTTTGTTCAAGGGCTTGTAACAAACCCAGCTAACCCCCCCTCCCCCCAAGACAGCCAAACTTATCCCTCCTTCTTCTTCTCTTCACAGTTTCCTCGTGGACGATAGCCTGTATCTCTTGAAGGCCAACTCACACGTTCTTAAAATAGACTAAAGCCTGTGGTGGAACGCAGATTGCGGAAGAGCGTGGGCCTCTTTGGAGGACACCCACCGACCACTTCTCGCGCCCGAGGACCCAGGCCTGCATTGTTTTGAGGAGCGGCAGTCGGCCCTTCTTTTCCTGTCCTTATGCCCTTGAAGTGTCTGTTATCTGGATTTGGTTGCCATGACGTGATTCACTGTTTGCCTGTCTCCTGGATGTATCAGGATACACATTTCCCCTCCCTAGCAACGGGGCTTGGGGGCTCTTCATTCTGCCTTTTAAATTTTTGTGTGTGCTTTTTAGAGAGAACCAGGAACACTCTCGGTCTCGGCTCGCTCTCCACGATCCCTTTTCCTTTCAGTGTGGCTCAGTTTTGCAAGTGGCCACTCAGCGTAGGCTCAGCTAAAGAGGCTTTGGACGTATTGCAGAAGGGGGTGGGGGGCGGGCTGGAACATCCAGGCACCTCGTTTGTGCTGTGTCGAGAGCTTCAGCAGAAGAAGAGCATCCAGTTGCTTTCTTGAGAGATGATCCTTTGCCTTCTCATCAGGAACTGCTGTGAATCCTGTGGGGAGTGTGGGGATTCATTTGATAAAAGGAAGATTCCGGGTCCAACTCCGGATGATGTCTGCTCCCTCTCACATGATCCACTGGAGCCCAATTCGGTCTTCTGTCTGAGCAAACTGACTGTGATTCCTCCCAGATGGCATGGATACTTTGCTAGTACTCAGCCACACTCTGTTCATTATAATGCTGGACCTGCGACCTGGCATTAATAATCAGGCTCCAGGGCTTAAGCCAGTGAGTCAGATTAAACCCAGCTGGGTGGAGAAGAAGAAGAAGAAGAAGAAAGAAGAAGAAGAAGAAGAAGAGTTTAGATTTATATCCCCCCTTTCTCTCCTGTAGGAGACTCAGAGGGGCTGACAATCTCCTTGCCCTTTCCCCCTCACAACAAACACCCTGTGAGGTGGGTGGGGCTGAGAGAGCTCAGAAGAACTGTGACTAGCCCAAGGTCACCCAGCTGGTGTGAATTCCCCAGATAAGCCTCCACAGCTCAAGCGGCAGAGTGGGGAATCAAACCCGGTTCCTCCAGATTAGAGGACACCTCCTCTTAACCAGTACGCCGCTGCTGCACTACGCTTGCCAGGATTGAGCTCATTTAACAAAGGGGGAAGGATGTTCATCACAGTGATCGTTCCTACCAAGCTGTGGAAAATCTTGTTTTGGGAGGTTACTCAGGCCCAAACAAAAGGCCTACTCAGAGAAGAGCGCACGGAATAGCTGTCTTTTTGTTTGACCTTCCTGGTCTCAATTTCAAAGTAGCAGCAGAGATGTCGTCGTCGGGGCTGGGACCTTTTTGTGGTAGGGGGGTGACCTTCCCACTTCTAACCAAAGTTTTGTCTTGCCCAGTTATTTATGTGTCTGCAGCTGCCCCTGAGAACATTGTAAGTGATGCTGGGGGGTGGGGGGTGGGGAGAGAGCCAGCCCCTGTCCTTGGTCTCCAGTCCCTGATGCAAGGAACGTTGCTATCTCAGGTTCCATTTCTAGCTACTGTAGCCAATAGCCATAGCTGGACTGATCTGCCTCTGTGAAGACCAAGGAGGGATGTCCGGGCAGCGTTATGAGCACTGATTTCAAGTCTTCCTGCTGGTTTGTCCTGCCTTTGGAAACTGTTGGAATTGAGGATCCAGATCCACCAGTCTTAAGCTGCCTGGGTAGTTCAGGCGAGAAACAGTAACCCCTTTTGCTTTCTCGCACCTGGCTGGAAACAGGAGGCCCCCTCTTAGCCTGACGTCCACGTTGAATTTGCACAGCTGCAAGCCTCTCCACTTTTGATCTCTGCAAGAACAGAAGATCCCAGCAAAACGAGCATGGGACGCTGGAGCCAGAACAAGGGGGGACAGCAGAGCGGGGCCCGAGTGCCTTTCGTGCAAACAGTGCCAAAAGTTCACCGAAGAAGAAAGTACCAAAGGAGAGTAAAAGTGGGCCCGGGAGCCAGCCAGGCGAGGCGATGAGAGTGTGTAGCGCTATAGCCAGCCACTAGGTGGCAGTGCTTGCCAGGCCATTGGAAATGTGCAATTCACATCTGGCTTGCTTCCCCTGTCTGGCTGGATGGTTTGCAGTGGTTTTCAAACTGCTTTCTGTTAACCCTGAGGTCGGGGTTCCTGAGGTGTTCCTCAATCAGCAAGTTCAAAATTGCTCACCGTGACCTCATCTTCTCCTCCTCATGCGTACTCACAGGGGTGTATAGGGTGTGTTCTAGGTCAGTGCTGATGTGGGTCAGTGCAGCGTAAGTGATGTCCCATAGGAACAGCGTGCATGCCAGCTAGAACATGCCACAAAGTCCTCTGTAACATCATGGGGTTCTTTTGCAGGCAGCAAGAAGGGTTGAAGGATTCCTTCATTGTAGCAAGCAGTGGCATGGGGGGGAATGGCACCCGGGGCAAAATGGTGCCCAGGCCCCGCCCCCTGCAGCACCCTTCCCCCATGCCCCGCCTACTTACCTTAGTTCAGCAAGAGCAGCTGACTGAAAAAGCAGCCTGCTCCAGGCTGTGTGGACTGGCTGGTGGGGCAAGGTGTGGGGGTGATTTTCCACCCCCTCCGTGACCCCAGTGGTGCGCACCCAGGGCATGGCGCCCCCCCCCTACCCCGTTGTAGCTACATGACTGGTAGCAAGTATCAAAGCCACCGTCTTAGCCGGTCAAATTTATTGTAAACAGTTTCAGACAGGAAAAATGTTTATGGGGTCAGGAGAGTCCAGAAGTCATTTTCATCCTGAAGCGGCCACCTTTCTTTCTCAGCTGGCAGAAATTTGTCAAGAGGGAAATTTTCTCCCCATCTGGGAGCGACAAATGCCAGGCAGCTACTGAAGGCACCTGAACCTCCCCAAGAAAAGAGGGGGACCCCTCCTGTCTGTATGTGTGGGAGCGTCCTCCATGTGTCAGCTCCCTTCTTCACTTGATTAATCCCCATAAAGGTGACCACCGCATGCTACAGACCAGGAGCAAGCAGGGGAAATCACACGTTGCCAGCAGAACAGAATGCGGAAAACTGATCATTTTGAAGGGGCCAAGTCCAGACCCTGAGAAGGCCCCTGTGCCTCTTGAGTGTTGCAGGGCACCAAACGTGGCCTGTTGACGCTGCACTCCTACTGTCTGATTCAGGGGTGTCCAACTCTGGCACTTCAGATGTTCATGGACTACAATCCTCATCAGTCCCTGCCCCGGCCAATTGGCCACGCCAGCAGTGGCTGATGGGGATTGTAGTCCATGAACATCTGAAGCACCAGAGTTGGACACCCCTGATCTATGTACATGGCTTCAAAGGAATGGAAATGAAACGTGGAGGATGTTAGGAGCTGGGAGGAGCCAAATTGTCCCAGGGTGTCGGGGTGTGTGTGTGTTCACATTCAACCCCCACTCTGTAGTTTTACTTGTGATGCTCTGTGCAAAAACTATAACCCTCCCAAATTGGCCATGCTGGCAGGGGCTGATGGGAATTGTAGTCCATGAACATCTGAAGCGCCAGAGTTGGACACCTCTGGTCTAATTGTTATGCCAGGATGTGCACACTCCTGCTGGCAGGGGCTCTGGGCCCACTCAGAATGTGTCCCTGAATTTAGCACCCACTGTCTCTTGCGTCATCGAATTCTTACTATGGGCAGGGAGAGAGAGGCTTTGGCCGGTGAGTGGTGAGGTCCCAGAAAACTGAAAGGAGGCCAGGGAAGCTCTTCAGGGAGCAAAGAGGTGGGCTTCAGCGGCCCATAAAGTTATCTGCACCTCTCTGATTAGCAGAAGTCAAATACTTGAAAGCAAAATAAGCTGGTCTACGCAGGGCTGCCCAGAATCCGATTCCCCCTTGATGCAGTTTTGATTTTTCTGTTGAGATTTTCCAGGGTAGGATGAAGATAGCGCCTCCCCTTCCTGCTTGTCATCTCCCCCCCCCCCCCCATCTCTTTGTTTTGCATTTAGGAAAGTTTTCAGGGGCTTTCTGCCAGTTGCCAGGTACAGTTTGAGGCCTTTGCCGTTCCTGACTGCTTGGATTTTTGTATTCCTGCTTTGATACAGTATCCATTTTCTGACTAGATGCGTCTATTGGATTAACTGTAATCCCAGCTGCCCCTGTCAAAAATCTATCCGCTCCCCTCCCTCCCTCCCACCCTGTCCCTGACCCCTGCTGACAAAGGACTGCACATTCCTCGAGCTTTGCCAGTCCTTTTGGCCAGGGGCTTGGAAAACGGAGGGTGGCTGAAGGTGACTTGTCCAGGCTTGTTCTGAAAGCCTGTCACATTTTGGCTAAGTGACCGGGAACTCTGGGAAGCGGGGCGGGGGGTGGTGGTGAGGGGGTTTGTCATAATTTAGGAGAGTTGGTTGCGCTTCCAAATTCCCATCAAAACAAGGCCAGGCAGCAGCAATTGGGACCAGGTGCCTTCTACTCCGCCACCCCCCCCCCCCGGTGATGCAAATGAATGATTTGCAAAGGAAGATAACTGATTGAAGTAAGCAAGGTTGCACTTGTCTATATGTTGCTCGTGATCTGTTCATTGATTGTGCTTTATTATTTAATGCCTTTTTGTTTATTGATTGCATTGATGTCTCCTCCTTACTTACTTCACGGATCCAGAGGACTCTGACCTAGGATTCCCACGAGATCTCCTCTGCAGGCATCACAGGTTGCTGATTTTCAGCACAGGGGCTGTAAGGAGCGCCTTCTGACCTTTCTGGTGGGTTCCACTAGCCGTGTGGGACACACCATTGAGGAAGAGCATCTTCTCACGATGCCCCTCCCATCAGAACTGGCAAAACTGGTCATCTCCTGCATCCAGTTTTTGTGCCTGCAAAACATTCACTCGAGGTCAGCAGCACAGTAGGAAGTAGAGTTATCCGTTGAAGTCAGGGGGGCACAGACGGTTGCAGCCCCGCTCCTGTTCAGGACTGATTTTGCTTTTTTACAAAATGAAGACACTATTTTTGTTTTGTTTTTAATTTCATGTTCAGAATTCACATGTAATAAAAATGCTACCTTTGAGCTGTGACGACCCGGTCATTTGGATCGCTCCTTTCGTGCTGGGCTTGGGAACTTAAGGCAGGGGTACACCAGGAAGCTTTTTATTTGTTAATTTGCGTTTCAAAATCCAAAACAAACCCAAAGAAAGAAATTCCCCAAATCATAAAATATTTATTTCATAGAAATTTCCAGTTTCTTGTGCACTGAATTTTCACCCTTCAACCCCACACGTTCAGCCCTTGGCCATTAAGCATCAGAATGAAATGAAATCTTTAGCCTCATTATTATTAGTAAAATGTCTCACTTTCCTCTATTGGGGTGTCAATTTTTAAAACTTCAAAATCAAAGTCCAAAACACGACAAATTCACCAAGTTACAAAGGATTTATTTCAGAAAGACTTCCAGTTTCTCCTGCACCAAATGTTAAGCCTTATGCCCCACACGTTCAGCACTTGGTCATTAAGCATCAAAATGAAATTAAATCTTTAGCATCGGTATTAATAAAAGGTCTCACTTTACTGGGTTTTATTTAACAATCCTTGGCGTTCAAAACCACTCAGCATCCATTTCCCCCATCTCATCTAGATAGGCTATCAAGGATTTCCAGTTGTCCATGAACTTAAGTTCTTTGCTTGAAGTAGTGAAGCTAACTTGGCCATCTCCCTCGCCATTCTTCAGTTGCAGGCATAGTTGGAGTTAGAAAGCTTTTCCCATGACATTGTGGCTCAAAAAACAAGAATAGGATGTGTGGTTTTTCTGGAGGAAGGCCGGTGTCCACACCCACGGATGTGTCTGCCACTAGTGTGTGGTGGAGGCTTTTAAGCTTGTGGCAGCGTTTGGCTACAGTATGTAAGAATGTGCATAGCAATAACAACTGATGCCGCCTTCGTTTCTTGTTTAACCTGGGAAATCCATTGCTGTCTGGCCAGGGGGGGGGGGGGGGGCTGGTTCGGAATGGGTGGTGCACGTGGTCTCTCTCTCTCTCTCTCTCTCTCCCCCTCCTCTTCCTCCAGGAGAAATCTGCAGCCCGCCCAGCCCCATTGGCACTACGCCACAGTTTGAATCCCACCACCATGGGAACCTGTTACTAAAATTTTTGGATCCCACCACTGTTCGATCCCCATTAAATCTGTTCAGGGAGGAGAGGGAGCCCTGAGGAATGACTTGAGGGGAATTTGGCAGTGGGAAGTGTGAATTCATAAAAATTGCCAGCATTATCTGTTTGGCGCTAGTCATACAGCACTGATACAAGGACAAGAATGCCACGCAAGCTGAATTCCTCGCGACATACAATGCAGTGTGATTTCCCCCCATCCCCTGGCAAGCAAAGTGAGAAGCCAGACAGCCTAGAATCAGGTGGACTTCTGAGCATGGATGAAGAAGATCCCTTGCACGTCATCCACGCCGATCTTCAGGCTTGGCGGCATGGTGTAGGAGCGGAAGTTGCGAATGTGGTAGCCATTTTTGGTGAAGGCTTCCTGGACATGCCCCTCACTCACAGGCACCACCATCAGTTTGGCCTCTCCGGCCAGGTAGAAGGACTCTTCCAAAGCCCCGATCATGAGGAAGTGGCCACCAGGCTTGAGCAGGGTGGTGACGTTCTTCAGGGCTTTGTCGAAGCTCTGCTGATCCGGGCTCACCGCCTCCAGGCAGAAAGAGGAAACCAATGCATCAGCTGGTTGGCTGAGCAAAGAACCTAGTGGGTTGGGTTGGTGGACATCAATGGGAAGGATCTTCTTCAGCTTCTTCTTCAACTTTTGCTCTTTTTCTTTCCAAGGCTCCCTATAGTAGCCAAGAACAAAAGATAAGGACAGAGGCAGATGTTAGGTTTTTCAGTAGCAAAGTGGAAAAGCTCCATGGTTGCCTCCCCTGTCTGGTCTCTGCAAAACCAAGGAGGAAAGATAGGAAGAACTGGGCATGTTCTGTTAGAAGAAGACAAAAAAGGGCCATAATGGTTCTCCATCTACCTGAAGGACTTTCCCACTAAAGAGGCGAAAGACTTGTTCTCTGCTTCTCCAGATGGTATGAACACCTCCAGTGGGATTATGTCACAGGAGGGCAGATATCAGTTGAACGTTGAGGGAAACTTCCTAATGGTAGGAGTGGTTGAGTGATGGAGCTGAGCTCTCCCACAATGGAGATCTTCAAATTACAAGATGCCTCATGGCCCATTGTACAGTGCTTTGGTCAGGCCTCACCTGGAGGACTGTGGGCAGTTCTGAGGACCTCACTTCAAAAAGGGTGTGGGCAGAATGGACGAGGGCAGAGGAGAGCCACAAGGCTCATCAGGGGAGGTACCAAGCCCTACAAGGAAAGGCTGAGAGACTTGGGAACATTCAGCCTGGAGAAGAGGAGATTGAGGTGGGGGGAGCATGACGGTTCTCTTTTAAGTATCTGAAGCACTGTCATTTAGAGGGGGGGCAGGGAGCTGCTCCTATTGGTAGCAGAAGATAGGACTCACAATAATTAGTATAAATGACAGGTGGAGAGGTACTAGCTCAGTGGTGGCGAACCTTTGGCACTCCAGATGTTATGGACTACAATTCCCATCAGCCCCTGCCAGCATGGCCAAATGGTCATGCTGGCAGGGGCTGATGGGAATTGTAGTCCATAACATCTGGAGTGCCAAAGGTTCGCCACCACGGTACTAGCTGGACATTAGAAAGAACTTTTCCTTACAGCAAGGGTAATTCAGCTGTGGAATCAGCTGCTCAGGGAGGTGGTGAGGTCCCCCTCAGTGGCAGCCATCAAGGAGCAGCTGGGCAAAGACTTGTCGGGGTGCCTTTGACTGATCCTGCATTGAGCAGGCGGCTGGACTAGATGGCCCTCATGGCCCCTTCCAACTCTATGATTCTACGAAACAAAGGCTGGACAGTCATTTGCTAGGAATGTTCTAACTTTGGGATTTCCTGCATTAAGCAGGGATTGGCTACAGGCCCCTTTCAACTCTACAAGACGTTCCCTCATACGTATCGGCCCCCTCCTCCATTGCTGATGCAAGTTTGGCTGCTGTTGTGCTTCTCCTCGCTGAGTCCCACTGCCCCTTCCCAATGCCAGGCACGCCAGCAACTATAATAAGGAATTGGGGCCTTTCCAAAAGTGGCTATGCTGCCATTCAGCAATACACGCAGTCCGAGTCCCCGGAGCGGGGCCCTGTTCTTTCTTACCCTTTGCCCTCAATCTTACAAACATGCTGGATGTAAGGGGACCAGTCAAAAGCACCGGGTTCTTCACCACGGACCCAACTGCGGATCACATCCCGGTTCACTTCCAGGTAGTCCGTGGCCACAATTTCCTCAAAGAAATCGCAGGCACTGAGGAGTTGGTAGATGGTGGGGCCAGTCCCGATGTCGACCAGAACACGGCCGCAGATTTCTCCTGGAGGAAGGGGAGAGAGAGAGAGAGAGAGAGAGAGAGAATAAAGCACTGAGAATAAAGCACCTATGGTGAACATTTTCATGACCATAAAACTTTGTTTAAAAACGTGTGTTGCTATTTGATGGTGTGGGAATAGGGCTACCAACCTGCAGGCGGGCGCTGGAGATTTTTTAGGAATACAACTGATCTTATGACTACCGAGATGGCTTCCCCTGGAGTCAGTTTGAAGGTTGATGTTGGGTGAGTGTTCTAGCTATTGTTTGAAAGCAAAACTATGTGCGGAAGCCAGCCAGGGGAACTGACCTAAACTTCTGGATCTGCAAAATGGGTGGTCTCCAATCACTGCCTAAACATGTGAATAGGGAAAACAAAAACAGGTTCCTTTATAACCACTGCAACCCACTATACATTTGTTGTGGAATCCACCTAAACTGTGCAGTTCATCACAACTTCCTATAAATATATGTGTGTGTGTGTGTGTAATAATTCCATTCAGTTAGTTACTTAAGACTCTCTAGATTCTTTATTTGCTCAGTATGTTCACACTTGTTAGCATAATAAAGTCGTTAAAATTTTTGTCGAACATAATTCTCACGAGCTAAAAACCGGAGCTATTACAGCGCCTGCTGGGAAGGCCTTTGATCTGCATTGTCCTGGCCTTAGAGGTAAAAATGTTGTCTACTGGCAATAAGAGCCCTCCGGGGATGGGGCGGTATAAAAGTCTAATAAATAAATAAATAAATAAATAAATAAATAAAAATAAACCTCAGGTCTGAGCTTTTTTGCAAATGTTTGTGTTGTATATATTTACAGGAAATGCAGAGTTTGCACAATTAAAGAAGCAGAGTCAGTTGCTTTAAGGTTAAAGTTTGCTAACTATAAAAGGGAAGAGTAACGGGTTTAAAAACAACGAATTACTTTCTAACTAGCTAGTCACTTGAGCTATCAACCTCTAGCTATCACATGGTTTAGAACAATGATCAGAGCATAATCAGGAAAAGGCAGATTCATCTATATCACCTTTGTCTTATGTGCGGTACAGCATTCAAGCCATGCAGGATTTCACTGACCAACTGGTTGGTCACTCACCTCTGACCTCATTAACTAATTAGCACACACAACATTAACTCCTTCATAACTGGATTGTGTGACTGGCACTTGCCAAATCCCAACAAACCCCTTCTCAAGTGTCAGTCACACCATCTTTATGCCACCATTTCCTCCGAACGACAGTACTTGCTCTGAAATAACTCTCATAGCCTGTCATCAAAGGTTTCATATGGGCCAGCTCTGTCCCCTCCAGCATCTTTAGAGGTTTTAACAATGTATAAAAGGAGCAGAAATCTTGCAAGCTCTGTTTTGATTTAGCAGCTGAGCTTTTTGCAAGCTTTTTAGCATCCCAAGGAGCTGAACTGTCTTGCAAAATGCTTCCATTCAGCATCCTGAAGTTTATCTTAAATAGACAATAACACCCTCAAGAAATTTGAAAAAGTCCAAAGATTTTCCAAGCATGTTTGAACAGCCCGTGTCTCCTGGCCTGCGTTGGCAAAGAGGGCAGGTCTGTCCCCTACCTGTTGCAAAGGTATCTGCCAGGCAACGCAGCTTCCAAGGCACCACAAAGTCCTCGCTGGCAAAGTTGGCGCGAGGTGGCATGTAGTTGTTCTGCAAGTAGGCCCTGGGGTTGAACATCTGGTAGCTTTCTGCCACAGCCGATAAGCTACTGGTGCTCATGGCCAGGGGAATGCTCTGCTGCATCCAGCGCGCTTGCTCTGCAGGGCTGCGCGGGTGGATTTTATAACCCCATTTGGCGAAGACATCCGAACATGCTAATGGACCCAATGCAATTAGATCCGAGTACTTTGGGCTGATATCATCAGGGACTCTCCTGTAGGGTATGTATAAATTGAGGCCATTTCTCCATCTTACACGCACGACCTTCTGCCACGGAGTAATTGAGAAGACCTTTCCAAAGGCTTGATGGAAGCTCCGGCAGTGCTGGAGGGCGAGGGAGCAGATCGAGTTATCTCTCACCAGGTAGTCGTTTAATAACTGTATTGAAAGGACACTTTATTGAGGCTGTTCATCCGGCATAACCAAATTAGTGTCAAGGAGAAGGGAGCCCAGGGGGGTGGGGGGGAGGGGGATGGCAAACAGCGCTGTTGCTCAGAGAAAAGACTTGAGAGCAAATTCTGGATGGCCCATGAATTTTACAGATGCCCAAGAACAGAGAGTTGGATGGTCAGCATCTGCAAATTGCGACTAACCTCCGATAATAGAGAGAGTAAGATTTCAGTACCATTCATAAAGTCTGGAAACAAAAATAATGATGGTAGCTGTTACTGTTTCCACGAAAATTTGCTTTAAAGTTGGCTGAAATTTACAACTCTGGTTTACTTTTCTTAACATATGACAATTATCAAACATTAACATTTAACTTAACACTCCAAGGTCCTGGTCAAGTTTCATTCCAAGACCTTCCAATTGCAGTCTTATGATGCCAAGTCCATTCTTCCTGCTGGTGGTTGGCTCATGGAGACTCCAGAGGCTTGGTGAACTGGATTCAAGATACTGAAGGTCCCCAGAAAAGCTCTCACCACTTACATACACAAAAACCCTGAAACAATAAATTCGAACATTTACAATATAGCAAAAACAAACAACTCCCTTCCCACTAGTTCCCAACAACATTGCAGTTACCTTAACCAAGGTGTTAAGAGCTTATAAAATTCAATCAAGGTCCCAGCCTGGATAGCCTAGTGTAAGGTTGGTGGATAGTGTGTGTGTTTCTGCTCCACCAACCGGACCTTGGCACATTCTTTGCTCTGGGCTCTGCGCCCAGGTTGCTTAGCCTTGCTATGCTTATCGTGTGTGATTGCAGCTTGAGTCTTTAAAAACCTGCTTTTACTCTGTTGTGGGAACTGTGCTTGGGAGTTTGGGGGGAGTTCGGAGAGGGGGGCCATCGTGTCCATAAAAGTGACATGTTGGGGCTGTGAAGTCAGAATCCGCATTCCGTGTGTGTGACCGTTGAAGTTTATGGAATAAATGAACTGAACTCAGTTGCTTTGTTTCAAGTTCTTTGAGGTTCCTTACACCTGGCTTCCTCCAATGTGAGTTCTGCAGCCTTCTGCTCTTTTCAAACTCCACCCCTTTCTGGGTCATCCCATTCTGAACATAGGGGTTACACAAGCACCGGGTCACTCCTGCCCCATGAGGTGATGTCACGTCAGGACATTTATTAGGCAGACTTTATTTATGGGTGGTTTGCCATCGCCTTCCAGCTGGGTACTCATTTTATTGACCTCGGAAGGATGGAAGGCTGAGTCAACCACCCAAATCCCCAACCCAGAGCTGGTAACCCTATTACAACCCGCCCGCCGCCCGCCCCCTGCCCCCCGCCCCCGCCTAGGGTTGGCAGCTCCATGCTGGAAAATTCCTGGGGTGGGGATGGAACTTGGGAATGGTGGGATTTGGAGAGGGGTCCTCAGTGGAGTATAAGGCCATAGACTCCGCCCTCCAAGTAGCCATTTTTGCCGGGGGAGCTGATCTCTGTGGCCAGTGGCTAGCAATCAGTTGTCATCCCAGGAGATCTCTAGGTTGCACCTGGAGGTTGGCAACCCTACATACACATGCACATATTCTCCCCGCAGTGCTTTAAAGCTGTATTTTATACTTCCCAGCAGGAAGAACTCCACATGAACGAGGTCATTCCAGAGCCACCACAAACCTGTCAACAGCAGTAACTGGGAAATGTCTCCCTGGTTCTCAGATAAGGACATGCCTGGAGGGTATTTAACTATCAGCTTGTGTAGTGCAGCTGGTCTGATTGTCATGAGTAATTCCTGGATGGGAGGGCAAGAATATTTTGTTCAGATAAATATGTTCTGTTCAGAGTGAGCAACCGGTTGCAGGCAGCCCCATAACCTACAGCAGGGTTCCCCAACAAGGTGCCTGGGAGTGCATCGTCTTTTCTGGTACCTGCTGCCAGGTGTTTTTAGGAATTGAATGGGGCCAGGTAGGACTTTTGCCCAGCAAGGCTTCTGATTAATCATTGAAAATTTGATTGGTTGAGCAGATTTTTAAAAATATTGCCACCACAGCACAAGGAACTGCACTGTACGACTGAAGTTAAGCTGCAGCAATCGTTTGTGACTGGCTCCGCCTCCTTTGGAAATCATCTTGTGGCAGCCATTTTGTTGTTCAACCACCATGTCAGAATTCCATATGTGCCCACAGGCTCCAAAAGATTGGGGTCCCCGATCTACAGGGATTCATACTATATAAAATAATAGTGGCCATTAAATAAGTCTTTTCTTAAAAAATCCATATTGTATCCCATGAAATCTGCAGGTAATGAAGAGAGAGGAGTAGCAGCAGAAGAGACTTGGCCAGGAAGAGCAGAGTGACCTGCTGGTGTTCATTTTGGAGGGCTTTTCTCAAAGCCACAGCTTTTAAAACAGTGTTATTTTAACAGGGGTTATCTCTTTTTCTCCTTGTAAGGCTGCTGAATCTGGAAGGTGGGGCTTAACAGGGGTTACCAGAGTTCATCTCTTGTTCCTCTTTGTCCTAAGAGGTGGGGCTTTTGTCCTGAGAGGTGGGGCTTTAATTCAGTCTCTGGAACCAGCAGAGAGGAGTAGCAGCAGAAGAGACTTGGCCAGGAAGAGCAGAGTGACCTGCTGGTGTTCATTTTGGAGGGCTTTTCTCAAAGCCACAGCTTTTAAAACAGTGTTATTTTAACAGGGGTTATCTCTTTTTCTCCTTGTAAGGCTGCTGAATCTGGAAGGTGGGGCTTAACAGGGGTTACCAGAGTTCATCTCTTGTTCCTCTTTGTCCTAAGAGGTGGGGCTTTTGTCCTGAGAGGTGGGGCTTTAATTCAGTCTCTTGTTTTTTAAATTAATAAGGACGTATTTGACAGATAGTACGTGCAGATAGCTCCAGGGGGGCAGTGACTAAAAGCTTAATATCTAAATATCTAAACAAATCAGCTATGAAGGCAGAAAGCCAGCAGGGGGATGGGGGCTTTCCAGTGTTTTGCTCTGAGTGTCACATGTATGATTATCTGCCACTAGGACAGAAGTCGTGGGTGTGCCCTCGCTGCAATGAGCTCCTGGCACTCAAGGAACGTGTGCGTTCTCTTGAAGCCAAGGTGGCAGACCTGGAGAAGCTGAAAGAGGCAGAGAGATGACAGACGAGGCTTTCAGGGACCTAACAGCCAGGTCCCACTCCCAAGGTGACATCTCTTCAGATGTCATGGAGAATGAAGGCCTTGGGGATGGAGGGTGCCAGTCTGAGGTGGGGGAAGATGCTCCCTTAGATGGGATCCCTTCCTTAACTGGTGATCAGCTATCCTCTCAAGACTGAGGATACCCCTCGGGAGGTTGGGGGGCTCCTTGTAGTGGGTGATTCGATCATTAGAAATGTAGAGAGTTGGGTTTGTGAGAGGTGTGATGACCGCGATGGTGACTTTGCCTGCCTGGTGCGAAGGTTGCGGATGTCACGCTTCGCTTCTAGATAGGCTTTTAGACAGTGCTGGGGTGGAGTCAGCAGTTGTGGTCCACATTGGCACCAACGACATTGGGAAATGTAGCCGGAAGGTTCTGGAAGCTAAATTTAGTCTGCTAGGAAAAAGGTTGAAGTCCAGGACCTCCAAGGTAGCATTCTCAGAAATGCTACCCGTTCCACGCCAAGAGGGCTTAAAGCTAGGGCAAGCGGAGATACAGGGTCTCAATGCGTGGATGAGAAGGTGGTGTAAGGCAGAGGGTTTCAGATTTGTCAGGAACTGGGGAACCTTTTGGGACAAGGTAGGCCTGTACAAACGGGACGGGCTTCATCTTAACCAAAGAGGAACCAGGCTGCTGGCGCTCAACATTAAAAAAGGTGGCAGAACAGCTTTTAAACTGATCACTGGGGGAAAGCCAACAGGAGCTGAGGTGACTTCGGTTCGGAATACAGTATCTATGGGGATGCAGACAGAGAGGGTGGTTTTTCTAAATCAACCACATACAAGCGAGGAACATAGCAATGTGCATGTGACAAGGGATAGTCTTGAGGGTAAAGCACATAAATCCCAGCTTAAGGACAGAGACAGGGTATACAGGTGTCTCTATGCTAATAGTAGAAGCATTCGACCTAAAATGGGGGAGCTAGAGTACAGAGTTTTGAAGGAGGACTTTGATATAGTGGGCATTACAGAGACATGGTGGAATGAGGAGAACCAGTGGGATGCTGTTATACCAGGCTACAGGCTCTATAGGAAGGATAGGACAGGGCGCATTGGGGGTGGAGTTGCCCTTTACATCAAAGAGAGCATAGTATCACATAAAATAGACAATGCAAGGGGAGCTGGTTCCCCTACAGAATCACTGTGGATATCAATACCAGGTGTGAAGGACAGTTTAATATTAGGAATATATTATCGTCCCCTGACCAAAGTGCACAAGAGGATTCTGAGATGGAAAAAGAAATTAGAGAGGCCAACAAAACAAAAATGTAGTGGTAATGGGTGATTTTAACTATCCCCATATAAACTGGAAAAATGCATGTTCAGGTCATAGTAAGGGAGAGCATTCCTGGATATGCTAAATGACTGTGGCTTAAGAGCAGATGGTTGTGGAACCAACCAGGGAGAGGTGATCCTAGATCTAATTCTATGTGGGACCCAGGACCTGGTGCAGGAAGTCAGTGTTGTTGAGCCGATAGGGAACAGCGACCACAATGCTGTCAGATTCAGTATCTCAGCATGCGAACAAGTGGCAACTACTAATGTAGTTACATTCGCCTTCAGAAAGGGAAATTTCTCAAAGATGAGGGGGATAGTGCGCAGGAAGCTGAAAGGGAAAATCAAGAGAGTCAAACTGTCCAGGATGCTTGGAGGTTATTTAAAAACACAGTAATAAAAGCTCAGCTGGAATGTGTTCCACAGGTTAGAAAAAGGCAGCACCCAGTCCAAAAGAAAGCCACCATGGTTAACAAGAGAGGTTGAGGAAATTATCAGAAAAAAGAAAATGTCTTTTAGAAAATGGAAGTCCAGTTTGGCTGATGAAGAATATGAGAGGGAACACAAATGGTGGCAAAAGAGAAGCAAGTTAGCTGTAAGGGAGGCAAAAAAGGATTATGAGGAACGCATGGCTATGAACATCAAGACCAGCAACAAACAGTTCTTCAAATACATCAAAAGCAGGAAGCCAGCAAGGGAAGCGGTAGGCCCGTTAGATGACAAAGGAACAAAGGGTGTGCTAAAAGATGGCAGGGAGATTGCAGAGAAGCTGAATGAATTCTTTGCATCTGTCTTCACCCAAGAGGGGGTGAGGAACATTCCTGCACCTGAACCAAGCTTCTTAGGAGGCTTAATCCGAGGAACTAGCGAAGATAGTGGTAGACAAGGAAGAAGTTCTGGCATCCATTGATCAACTAAATGTTACCAACTCCCTCTGCCCAGATTGCATTCACCCAAGAGTTCTTAAAGAGCTCAAGCATGAAATTGCTGATCTTCTCACTTTAATATGCAACTTATCCCTGAAATCAGGCTCCATCCCTGAAGACTGGAAGATGGCCAATGTCACACCAATCTTTAAGAAAGGATCTAGGGGGGGACCTGGGAAATTACAGGCCAGTCAGTTTGACATCTGTTCCTGGTAAATTAGTAGAATCTATCATTAAAGATAAAATTATAAAACATGTAGAAAAGCAAGACCTGCTGAGAAAGAGTCAGCATGGCTTTTGCAGAGGCAAATCCTGTCTTACAAACTTACTAGAGTTCTTTGAGGGTGTAAACAGGCATGTGGACAGGGGGGAACCAGTGGACATTGTCTACTTGGATTTCCAAAAGGCTTTTGACAAAGTTCCTCACCAGAGACTGTTGAGAAAACTCAGCAATGAAGGAATAAGAGGGGAAGTCCTCCTATGGATTAAAAACTGGTTGAGAAACAAG
The DNA here is from genome assembly GCF_021028975.2 of Sphaerodactylus townsendi. Taxonomy (NCBI): domain Eukaryota; kingdom Metazoa; phylum Chordata; class Lepidosauria; order Squamata; family Sphaerodactylidae; genus Sphaerodactylus; species Sphaerodactylus townsendi. Next base: position 6,547,301 of record NC_059439.1, on the reverse strand, counting down.
AAACAAAGAGTGGGTGTAAATGGGAAGTTCTCACAATGGAGAGATGTAGGGAGTGGTGTCCCCCAAGGATCCGTTTTGGGACCAGTGCTCTTTAACCTATTCATAAATGACCTGGAAGTAGGGGTGGGTAGCGTGGTGGCCAAGTTTGCAGATGATACCAAATTATGTAGGGTGGTGAGAACCACAAAGGATTGCGAAGAGCTCCAAGCGGACCTTGATAAATTAGGTGAGTGGGCTCAGAAATGGCAAATGCAGTTCAATGTAGCAAAATGTAAAGTGATGCACATAGGGGCAAAAAAATCCAAACTTCACATACACGCTACAGGGGTCAGTGCTATCAGTCACAGACCAGGAAAGGGATTTAGGCGTCTTAGTTGATAGTTCCATGGGAATGTCAACTCAATGCATAGCAGCTGTGAAAAAGGCAAACTCTATGCTGGGGATCATTAGAAAAGGAATTGATAATAAAACTGCAAAGATTGTCATGCCCTTATATAAAGCAGTGGTGCGACCGCACTTGGAGTACTGTGTTCAGTTCTGGTCACCACATCTCAAAAAGGATATTGAGGAGATAGAAAAAGTGCAGAGAAGGGCAACAAGGATGATTGAGGGACTGGAGCACCTTCCCTATGAGGAGAGGCTGCAGCGTTTGGGACTCTTTAGTTTGGAGAGGAGGAGGCTGAGGGGGGATATGATTGAAGTCTACAAAATTATGCATGGGGTAGAAAATGTTGACAGAGAGACATTTTTCTCTCTTTCTCACAATACTAGAACCAGGGGACATTCATTGAAAATGCTGGGGGGAAGAATTAGGACTAATAAAAGGAAACACTTCTTCACGCAACGTGTGATTGGTGTTTGGAATATGCTGCCACAGGAGGTGGTGATGGCCACTAACCTTTATAGCTTTAAAAGGGGCTTGGACAGATTTATGGAGGAGAAGTCGATTTATGGCTACCAATCTTGATCCTCTTTGATCTGAGATTGCAAATGCCTTAACAGACCAGGTGATCGGGAGCAGCAGCAGCAGAAGGCCATTGCTTTCACATCCTACATGTGAGCTCCCAAAGGCACCTGGTGGGCCACTGCGAGTAGCAGAGAGCTGGACTAGATGGACTTTGGTCTGATCCAGCTGGCTTGTTCTTATGTTCTTATGTTCTTAGAGCACTAGTGCAGTTTTGTCAATGCTGTCAGGAGCAGCAGTGGTGCAGTGGTTAAGAGCAGGTGTACTCTAATCTGGAGGAACCGGGTTTGATTCCCCGCTCTGCCACCTGAGCTGTGGAGGCTTCTCTGGGGAATTAGATTAGCCTGTGCACTCCCACACATGCCAGCTGGGTGACCTTGGGCTAGTCGCAGCTTTTCGCAGCTCTCTCAGCCCCACCTACCTCACAGGGTGTTTGTTGTGAGAGGGGAAGGGCAAGGAGATTGTAAGCCTCTTTGAGTCTACATATAGGAGAGAAAGGGGGGGATAGAAATCTAACTGTTCTTCTTCACAACAGAAACAAGCAGGGAAAATTAATGTATTAATCATTTATGCTGTGATAAATTAATAAAATAATTGAACTAACCTCTGAGCCTAAAACATTCACCCACAGAGGAAGCTTTATGGTCTCGGAATGATTGCCTGCTCATGTCTTCGCTCCTTTTGATCAGCCTCCTAATGGAGGTAAGCTATGCTTCTGCATCTGGTTTGATTAAATGGGCCAGCCATTCTAAATGCAGCATCAGAGGAGGCTGCCTGTTGCATCTCTGTTCAAGTTACTGCTCATTCAATTAGCAACAGTAGGTGAACTCTTCTAACGGATCATCTCTCTTCCTCTTTCATACTCTAAAAAATAAAACCTGTCAAGTATAAGAGTATTGCAGCTTATTGCGTGCCTTCAGTTTTAATTCAGTGGGCGAAAACTTAAACAGAGTGTGTAAAAATTTGAAAAACACTGAAAGATGATTAGGGAATTAAAACAATGAACCAGCTCCAGAGGAATTAAGGAGGATCCTGTGAATGATATTTTCTCACAGGGATCTTTCACATTGACTTATGGAAGGCATCTCTGCCACCCTATGCCATTGATATCCTATTCCCTGGAACGGCAGATGATGGGAAGACTTTTTTCCCTATCTGGAACCTACCACTCACAAGCACAGCAAGAATAAAGGTGAATATGATCTTGTATTGTTTGTTTCTAGTAAGAACCAAGTTGGTCATGAGAATGCAGATTTATTTCTTCCATACCAGCGAGGTTTAAGAACAAGGGTTTGCTGCACAAGGTACAGTTTATAGTCTGAACTGAAGAGGGCATCAGATTTCTCACTGGGGCCTTTCCCAGCTCACAAAAACTCTAAAATTGTTTGAAAATTTTATACAGCAATCTTAAGTCCTGGGAAGGAATGTATGCTACAAGCCATGTAGGGCTTTAAAGGGAAAACCAACATCTTGAATTGCGCTTGGCAGTGGATTGGTACCCAGTGTGATTGCTGTAGTATCAGGGTCATATGGTCCCAATAGCTGCCCCAGCCAGCAGTTTAACCACAGCATTGTATACTAGCTGTACCTTCTGAACAGTCTTCAAGAGTAGCCCCAAGTAGACCCTAGTGCAGTAGTCTAATCTAGATGTAACTAAGGCATGGATCACTGTGGCTAGATCTGATGGAACCAGGAAAGGATTATTTATTTCATGATAATCGCATTTAAAAATTCCTTCTTTCTTGTCAGGGGCCCAGGGGATTCTCCATGGTTCTCGCCATTTTTTAGCTTCACAACAACCCTGTGAGGTATTATAAGTGATAGTAGAGCAGCAGTGGCGTAGGAGGTTAAGAGCTCATGTATCTAATCTGGAGGAACTGGGTTTGATTCCCAGCTATGCCGCCTGAGCTGTGGAGGCTTATCTGGGGAATTCAGATTAGCCTGTACACTCCCACACACGCCAGCTGGGTGACCTTGGGCTAGTCACAGCTTTTCGCAGCTCTCTCAGCCCCACCTACCTCACAGGGTGTTTGTTGTGAGGGGGGGAGGGCAAGGAGATTGTAAGCCCCTTTGAGTCTCCTACAGGAGAGAAAGGGGGGATATAAATCCAAACTCTTCTTCTTCTTCTTCTAACTGGCCTGAAGTCACCCACTGAGCAGCAGTGGCATAGTGGTTAAGAGCAGCCGAACTCTAATCTGGAGGAACCGGGTTTGATTCCCCGCTCTGCTGCTTGAGCTGTGGAGGCTTATCTGGGGAATTCAGATTAGCCTGTACATTCCAACACCCGCCAGCTGGGTGACCTTGGGCTAGTCACAGCTCTGTGGAGCTCTCTCAGCCCCACGGTCAATTAATCGCGTGATACTCACGCGAAATATCAAGGATTCAGGAAGAACTCCCGACTGCCTAATCGACGAGCAAGGATTCATCCTGGTTCTGGCGCTCATTCTCCCCATTATCCTGTGTCTTTGCCGAACTTGCTTGAAAGTACTACTTTTTCAAAAAAAACATGTCTTCGATCCAGTTTTTTTGGGGGGGAGGATTGGGGATCTAATCCTGGTCCAAATTTCCCGCCATGGAGCGTGACGCAAATGCCTTACAACCAATCAGTCCACGCGGTGCTGTTCACATGAGAGCACGAGAGAATAACCAACCAGAAACTTGGGTGGGGGAGACGGGATGACATGCTGATGTGATGACATCATAACATGAGCATATTTTTGCAGGAGAAAAAAAAGGTCCCGCCCCAACACGGCACGACAGCCAATCAGGAGAGATTGCTGATCGCGTGGTAGTGGGGATTATTACATTTCTTGAATCCGAGATAGGCCTAGATGTCTTCAGTGGAAACATGCTGCGGTGAGGAGGTTGAAACCTCGATGAAAAGGTGCAGTTTATTTTCAAACTTGGTTTGATCTAGATTGAATTTCCCAGTGGGGATTCGGCCGGTGAGGGGGATGGACAATGAGCTCAGGTGGAAATTAGCAAATCCCAAAAACGATTGTAATTGTTTGGGGGTTTGGGGGGCTTGCCAATCCAACACTTCCTTAACTTTGGATGGGTCCATTTCAATCCCACCCCCCGACACTTGATAACCCAAAAAGTCTAGTTTATCTTTGTGGAATTCACATTTGGAATGAGCCAAGCAGGAGGTTCGGGGATGGCAGAGAGGCATGGAAAATGTTGTAAAGTGGAAACATTTTGAAAACGGTTCAATCTCAAGAATCATTTAAAAAGGGGATTCATTTAAAATGTTTTGAGGGTGGAAATAAAACGTTTGGGGGTAAAATCAATGCCCAGCTCCGTAAAGGAAACATTTTATTTCCTGCCACAAAACATTTTTAAACGAATTGTGCGGAAAGGCCCTTCGTCTAGCAGACGTCCCGTGTTCCTCTAGTCCCCATCTCTTCTCAAGAGATGATTCAGGACCAGGCAGGACATTTTCTTCCAGGGAGACCAAAGTTTTGAAATAGTATCTCGGAGTCTGGGAAAAGAGGCTTCCAGCTGGCCCTCGTATATGTGAGGGGGAGGGATGCGTGGGTGGACGGGTATCTTCTTCCAAATGACTTCATCTCCCAGGCATCCCCCCAGCCTGGCTCAGTGCAGCCCCCTCCCCACTTCACAAACCATTGAATTTGACACCCTCTGCCCTTCCCTCTGTGGTTTTCCCCTGTGCAGCTTTCCCCTTCACCTCAGAGCACCTGAGTCCATTTTGTGTTCCGATGCCAGCAACATTGGAGCGGAAAGTTCGTTTGGTCTTCTGATTTCCCGTGTGAATTTTCAGCCTGATTTCGGAATCTTGCAAATGTTTCATTTTGAGATCAGCTATCCAGAGGCAGAATTTGACACTCCACAGGCAATAGCAGGTGTTGGCTGATAGCATTTAACAGATGGCACGCAAGGGTTATTAGCATATTATGAAATCTCCTTTGGGAGGCCTGCAAACCCCCCCCCCCCCATCAAGATATACCAACAAACCTGAGTAAAATCTTTGGATAGAACTGCCCAAGCAAAATTTGAATGGCAAAATTTGGTGGGAATTCAAATATTTGCAAACATTTGGTTTAACGTGAAGGAGGAGGAGGAAGAGGAGGAAGAACAGACCTTAGGTGAGGAATTGTGGGGCAGCTTTAACTCCTGTCCAGTGCAGATGCTGAGGATGTTGGTTTCAGATGTTTAGGGCTGCCAACTGGAAAATACCTGGAGCCTGAGAAGGGCAAGGTTTGGAGAGGGACCTCGGCAAGGTACAATATCACAGAGTGGCTCCAAAGCAGCCATTTTCTCCAGAGATCCCTGTAGTCTGGAGATGAGCTGTAATTGTGGGAGATCTCCAGGTCCTACCTGGAGGTTGGAAACCCTATGATAACCCAAAAATAACAAATGCACTCTGTGCACGCTCTCAGATGCTCTTCTTGAATGCTTCCCAATTTGCTTCCAAAGGCTGAGGCCACACAGTGAAAAGAGGTTCTGGTGAATGAAAGGTTGACTTCGGCAACCAGTTTGCCAAACCAACAAAACCTTATTGGTGTGGGTCCAGAATTCCAGCTAGGAACCTCCCTCCCTCCTAGAGTTGCCAGTCTCCAGGTGGGACCTGGAGATCCTTTGGAATCACAGCTCATCTTCAGACTACACAGATCAGTTCCTCTGAAGAAAATCACTGCTTTGGAGGCAGAGGCATAGCGAGGGGGGGAGGCACGGAGGCAAAACCTGCTCTGGATGCCCCCCTCACCACCACCTCCCACTTACCTGGCTGGGCCACTGCTGGGTGCCCCTTGGCCCCACCCTACCAGGCTGCCACCTCTGCCAACTGAAGAAGCAGCCTGGTGGGGTGGGGCCGAGGGGAGGGGGGTGGGGCCAATTCTCCATCCCATGGGACCAGCTGGCATGCGCCTGAGGACACGTGACCCCACCTGTTCCCGTGAGTGCTCCGCCTCTGTTTGGAGGGAGGATGTCTGACTGAGGTGCCTCCTGTGCCCAAACCTGTTCTGTCCAGGTTCCAAATCTACAAGGATTTTCCAACCCATCATTGGCAACCCTAATATCTGGGGGTTGGAAACTCTGGGTTGGGAAAAACGTAGAGATTTTGGGAGTGGAGCCTGAGGATGGGGGGTACATTGTCATAGCTCCACCTTCCAAAGGATTCACCCTTCAGGGAAGCTGATCTCTGTTGCCTGGAGATCAGTTGTAATAATAGAACTCCAGTGACCACCTGGAGGTTGGCAGCCCTACTAATATGCCATCATCATCGAGAACTCTGTCCTGTGAGGAAGGTCTTACTGTTCCAGGGTCGAATGAGTAGAAAACATTACACCTTTGGAGTTCAAAACGTCCTCTCGGTCTTCAGTACAAAGTCATTAAATTACCTATCGACAGCCGCTGGTTCTTTCTAAGAAGGATGGGGATAAGAGGAGATAAAAATATGACCACGTCACAGACTTAGTTCCCAGCAACAAACATATCCTGGGGGCGGGTGGGGGGGGATGCAGAAGAGGTGTCCGATATCAGAATGCTCCACCAGTGACTTTGCAAGACCAATATAGTGACAGACGCCAAGCCTTTCAGAATCTGCCCTCGGAAGACTATATAAATCACCCTCACAGGGGACAGCAGACCAGACAGAACTAAGACGAGAGGAAACCTTCCCAGCTCAAGCAGAACCCCAGACATCACGATGCACGGCAAGAGCGTGGTCCTCCGCAGTTCCGGAAACCTGACAGCAGCCGAACTGGGTTGCCAAGTATCCGAGAAGGATACGGCACGGAAAGAATCCTTCTCCGCCATATGGAAAGACCTGTCACTTAGCACCAGGCCAGAAGAAGGGTGAGTTTGAAGCTACGGTAAAGCTAAGATTGTCACAGGCTTGATCAAAGATATAGTGCGTTGATCCAGGGAGGGAGAGGGGGCAGGCTGCTGCGGTGATGGAAGGCAACGGGCCAAATGCTACAGCTGGGAGCCTCCTGGTCAGTGGAGAGAAATCAAGTCACGGTAGACCCAACTGACCCAGTCCAACCTAGTCAAGCCACAGCAGAGAAGATATGTGATGGATCAGCTTTATCACAGCTGTGAGAAAGGGGTTTGCGCTCAAGAAAATTGAGAGGTGGGCAATTCTCTCTTCATGAGAACCTTTTCACTTCCACTTTTGTGCGTGGAATTGACGTCAGGTTGGCTGGAGTGCTGGGAATGCCACAGTTAGATGGTGATTAACACAACACCCTCCGTGCGTAGGGCATTCTACAGTGCAATTTGCCTGGCTTATCGTGTACATAAGTGTCAAAAGGAGACCAGGGAGAAGCACATGAAACAAGAATCTGAGGAAATGCAGTTATGCGTGGACAGGCTTTGTTTTAGAGACAGGTTAAAGGTGAAGAGGCAAAAACCAGAGGAGAAAGTCAAACAGGGCCTGTACTTTCCAGCCAGGTAGGGTTATCTGGCCAATTGGCCATGCTGGCAGGGGCTGATGGGATTTGTAGTCCATGAACATCTGGAGAGCCGCAGGCTGCAGACCCCTGTAGAGGGTGGGGGCCCAGGAGGGAATGGGTGGACCTTGCTTGGGGCGTCAGGGGTCCTTGATTCAGCCGTGGTGGGGGGAGTTCATGGGGCGAGAAAGGCAGAGGAAAGGATTTGTGTCGTTTTCTGGATTCTTCCAGTTACCAGGGGTGATTAACACAATTGCCATTTAACAGATCACATGATCTTTTCAACCAAGGTGGGTTCAAATTGTGATTCAGAATTAGATTTTAATATAAGCAAGGTGGTTAATTTCTCCATTTCAGATGTGTACATACAGTTGAGATCAAACCGATTGCTTTGCTGGGCGTCTTGTTCAGCTTTCCATCTCCATGAGTGGCCAGAAAGATGGAAGGTGTGGTGGAAGGAGCTGTCCCTTGTTTGTCTGCAGCATCTAATGTATACTGCCACTGCACATGGAAGCCCAATTGTTAGCTACCATGACGAGTTGTCACTGGCAGGCTAAGCCTCCCACAAGTTAGCTAATTCTACAGAGACATACCATAGTGTCAGAGGAATAATGAGTTTTGCTTCATCAATCCAGTATTCATTTGTTAATTACCGTGTTTATACATTACTTCCCCCCAGTCCAAGGTAGGGATGCCAGCCTCCAGGTGGGACCTGGGAATCCCTCTGGAATTATACCCCTGGAGAAAATGGAGGACTCTGTGGCATTGTGCCCCAGTGAGATCTCTGTCCTCAAGTCTCCAAGAGTTTCCCAAACTGGTTCTGGCAACCCAACTCTCCCATTGGCTGCTGGTGGCCGGGGGTAGGGGGGGGTGGGACTCAAGACAGCTTACAAAACAATGCTAAATATAGAAAATGATGTCTTAAAAATGCAAACACAGACAATGCACCCAGTATTCAATTCGCTGCCATCCTCAGGTTGGGGAGGGGAGGGCAGGGCAGGGAAAGATCAGCAGCATCAACAAATTACCATGATGAATAGAAAGGCCTTCCAAATGCCTTTGAAACCTTTCCCCCCTTGCTGAGGGAAACTATTCCAGCAGGCCGGCTGTACAGCAGCAAATGACCCAGTTTGATCACAAATAGTCAACATAAGAGAGAGCAAATTAACATGGCGCAGGGGTTCCTTCGATGGAGCTATTGAATCGCATCGGCCACGATGGCGGCGGGCTTATGGGGCATGTGGGGTGAATCTATTCTGAATCCAGTCTTTGCTTCCCTCTCTGCAGCTGGTCTTGGTCTGAGGTAGACAGAAGGCGGAAGGAGACCTATCACCAGCAACAGGAGGCTCGGGTCGTGGTGCAGCGGTCTCCGTGGGGCATCCTCCGTCTAGGGCTGCTGGGGGAACCCTTGACCTCCTACCACCTGCCGTATCAGCGGGCCTTGCCTTTGCCCATCTTCACTCCTGCCAGGCTAAGTGGCAAGGCCGAGCGGGAGCTGACGCCGACTCCTTCCGAGTCAGTGGAGTCCTTGCCAGCTGCAGGCGTGTGTCTCGACAAAACGCCCCTGGTCGAGATCACCAAGGAATTGCCGCCTGTCGTTCAGCCCAGCCGCCCCGACTTCAGAAAAGCCGGCCTGCCCCGCTCCTTGTCCCGCTCCATGTCTCAAGAGGCCCAAAGGGGGTGAAGCGGAGAGCCCCCCCCCCCAATGCACTGCTTTTTCTTTTGGGACTGGCTTGGATGCCGTGGCCCCCCCACCTGCTGCTGCATGAGGCCTATAGGAAAGGGGTCAAACACGTAGAACAGTCTTTGTAGGATCAAACCCACACCGGCCATTCAGACTGAGAACACTGGGTGGGGTTGCCAGTTCTGGGTTGGGAAACACCTGGAGATTTGGGGGTGGAGTCTGAGGTGGGCGGGGTTTGTGGAAGGGAGGGAGTCCAAATCGGCCAGGTTCTCCAGGTGAACTGATCTCTGTGACCTGGAGATCAGTTGTAATCCCAGAAGATCTCCAGGCACCACCTGGAGGTTGGCAACCCTAACTCTGGTGGGGGCACCAACTGTGATTCTGTCTCTCTGTGTATATCCAATTAGATGTACAGTGCCATGCACTTCTATCACCTGTGCTTATATTGCTACACCTAGGTGTGTATTTTGAAAAAAACAACAACTATTCCCCTGGGATACAGGGGAGCCCATTGCTGTAAAAGGTGAGCAAAAGGGAGTCGCGGTCCTAGGTGGTTCAGAGGACTCCCTAAAACTTGATAGTGCGCAACTTATTTCAGTCCAGTGGTTTTAAAGAAGGAGATGGGGGCTGTTAGCACGAGAGAGCTGAGACTCCTGGTCCCAGTTCTGGAAGGAGGAGTGTGACTTGGTGGTTAGTGGTAAGTGGATGAGATGGAAGAATTCTGGTGATGTTCCTGGGTAAGAAACAGAAAGGAATTATGGCGGTCCAGGGGATATGCTTGAAGCACTTAAATGTGACACTTGAGGAGTAGAAGGAGGACCGTAGGACGAAGCCTGGCAAGTTGAGTTCCTGAGTCTTTTCCCTCGGTCCCCTGGCAAACTTTGTGGCAGATTCAAGCGGTATCAGAATGCCCCAATGCACAAATGCTTGCCATGCAATGAAGAACAAGGGCATTCGCCTTGGGGAGGTGGAAATCCCAGGTTGCATGAAAAGGCTTTGGTCTGGCTACAGTAAGGAAGACAAGAGAAGGAAAGGGCTTTGGTCTGGCTATGGCAGGTTGAAGCAGCAGTAGAGGTTTGGATGCAATCCCATCTCCCTTGAGATGAAATGACAATTGCCCTTAGAAAGGCAATTCACCAACAAAGGTGGAGAATAGCATTGTGAATAACAAGCCGCACAGTTTTTGTCCTTTATTTTCTTTAAAGGTGTGTGATTGAATGACTGTATTTTCCTGTATAGCATTCTTACAGAGTAATAAAATCTGGAAAACCTCAATGCACTTGTCTTCATTTCAAGAAACTTGTGCGTATTCCACACAAGCAAAGTGACCAATTTCTTGATTGTTAACCTCACGTTTAAATTCAACCAGCGAACATGTTTATGAGCAGCACGGATTTCTTCATCAGATATTATTATCGTCGTTGTCATCGTCGTCGTCGTCGTATTTATTTATTTATTTACTTACTTACTTACTTACTTACTTACTTACTTACTTACTTACTTACTTACTTACTTACTTACTTACCAAATTTATATACTGCCCTCCCCCGGAGGGCTCAGGGCGGTGTACAACATAGAAACATAGGAGAGGGCCGTTTCATAGTAAGCGAAGGTGACAGCTAACTAACTTTATGCCTCTTTGGGCTCTAGATGTTTAATATTTCTCTTTGGAGATACAACCCACCCACCCACCCCGCCCCATTCATTCAACTTCTGTCACTAAAGGAACAAAGATCCAAATCACACCATATTCTATCTCAGTAAAAGGAGAACTTCTAATTTTTTCCCCTTGTAAATATGTGACTGGAGCCTCAGTATTTAGGTTAAATTGCCGTGTTGGCACTTTGCAATAAATAAGTGGGTTTTGGGTTGCAATTTGGGCACTCGGTCTCAAAAAGGTTCACCATCGCTGCCCTATCCTCTCCACAGGCAAAATGGCCATCAAAAATCCAAGCCAAAAAACCTTCCATTATAGTCACAGCAGGTCAGTCTTGTAAAGGGGTGAGGGTAATGGCAGCCCCTTCTTCCCTTGTTTTAGGCTACACAGGATTACGAAGGAGACAGGAACACATGCAGCTGCCTTACTGAATCGATATTGTCTGATCTGACTGGCAGCAGTTTTCTAGAGCCTCAAGTGAAGGTCTTTCACACCATCACCATCTTTTCACCAGGAGATGCCCAGAGCCTGGGACCTTCTGCATGCCAATAGGTCCTCTACCGCAGAGCTAGGAGTACTTCCATAATAATAAAAATGATTTTAAAAATCATTTGAAGCACATGACTCTTGTGTAAGCCCATTTTTATACAGGGGTTATCCAAGTCCAAATGGGATCTAGGATGATTCACCTCAGCCGACCTTCTAGAATGTTCTGCCTCATCTTCCCCCTAAAAGAGCAGCATCAGGTACTACAGAATGTCTGCACACTAAGAACACAGAGCTGGTTTCTCTCCTCAGGAAGAGTGAGTCCTCTCCAAGAAGGCTGCATGTGGACTTACCCCACCCATCCCTTGTGGCAGGTCATGCTGCTGGAGCATTCTCATGAGTGAACCATTTAGCTCTTAATCCAGACAACAACAACGACTTGAGGAACTCATCTTTCCTCACTTTAACTCTTCTCTCCAAGCCAAGCAAGCAAGCGAATTGTGTGATGCGGGGGTGTATCATGGGAAAGAAGCTACAAGCCGCAAATTCTGGGGCATGAAGGATCTGAGAGACTCCAGGTTTGAATCTCCCACTCTGCCATGGAAGCTTGCTGGGTGATATTGGGCCAGTCACATGCCCTCAGTCCAACATTCCTCGAAGGGTTGGTGTGAAGATGAAATGAAAGAGAGGAGAATGAGCTAAGCAGTCTTGAGTCTCCTGGAGAGAATGGCAGGGTGGCGATGGGGTAAAAATGAAGTAAATAAAATAAATGAATCAAACTGATACAAGCAACAAAGGCTGTGTGGACGCAGGTTGGAAGGACTGGAGCAGTTGTTTCCAAATGGAGCTATGAAAAATCAACATCACAGCTAGACAAGAGTGATTGAGATATCGGTAACTGTTTTTATTAGAAAACTGAACTGTTTTGAACAATGGGCTTTCCTTTGCATTGAGCGAGCAGTCGCTTTGGGTTTGATTCTTGGTTAAGTACACTCCGTTACCCCCTTCTGCAGTCACTCCGTCCTCAGATCAGAGAATCCCTCCAGTTTCTGAAGCCCATTTAAATGCAATTTTTTCTCCCTTCACAGGGAAAATGAAGGAAATCCATGTGTGCTAGGCTTTCTTGCTCCTCCCCACCTTCCCCCATCCACATCACAGGGGTTCTTCCCACCCTTTGGGCAACCATTTCAAAATAATAATAAGGGCTTTTAAAAATGCTGAAGTTGACATGAAATTGACATGGTCTAGTGAAGTAATGCTAGACCAAAGATGCCCCTCCACCAAAAAAAGGTGGAAGGCAATTGCTACCCAAACATAGGTTGCACTCAGTGGCGTAGCACTCACGGGAAAGGGGGTATGATGCCCTGGGTGTAGCCATGACAAAGGCATGGGGGGGCATGGGGGGAGCATTCCAGGGCATGGCGTGGTGGGCAGTGCTGTTGCAGGGGCGCAGTTTCCCCTTGCTCCACCTCTGGTTGTACTTAAAGAACAAGAAAGTGGTTGGGGGACAACCACTGTGTAAGCAAAAAACTGGGCAACCAGCTGGGGGCCAATGATTAGAATTCTCCTTCCACAGCAGCCATTTTCTCCAGGTGAGCTGATCCCTGTCTCTGGGAGGTCAGCTGCAATCATGGGACACCTCCAGCCACCACCTGGAAATTGGCAACCCAATTTTTGGCTCCTCTTTTCTCAACATACCCAGGTCCTGGAACACTCTGTTGCCAAAAGCCATCTCAGGACAAACGTCAGCTGTGGCCCCAAAGCTGGCCAGAGACACTGGCTGCAGCCCACCCCTGGCCTTTGCAGTTTGGCCGCATGTGTCTGTGTCCACATGTAGTCCAAGGTCACCAGGGATATCGACGGAGGAGGGCCAGCCAACAAGCTGGCAGTGTCAGGGAGGTGGGATGAGGTGGGGGTGGGGCAGGGTGGGGCAGGCCCTATGGAGAGGGCAGGGAGGGAGGGAACAGTTAATCCAAGCTTTGGAGCCAGCTTCCTGATGCCAAGACAGGAGCCAGGACTCCAGTTCTGGGATAAGGCTCTGAATGGCCAGGAGGGAGTTATGTCATACAAAACAGCACAGCTGCCAGATAATTCCCCTTCAACTTTGCCTGGGAACAGGCAGCGTGACCTGGGAGGCTCAAAGGAGGGCTAAGAATAAGGTTGGGACTGCTGAGCAAGAGCCAGAGCGACCTCTCCGCTAGGGCCCTTGTGGGTCCTGCAACCCGGCTTTGAACAGAAGAAATGCCAGCAGCGGCCCTATCCTCTTTTTTGGGGTGGGGGGGGGTGGGGTGTGTGTGTGTCAATTTTTAAAATTTGTGCTTCAGAATCGAAGTCCAAAACACGCACAAATTCATGAAATTTCAAAGGATTTATTTCAGAAAGACTTCCAGTTTCTCCTGCACCAAATGTTAAGCCTTAAACGCCCTCCACGTTCAGCACTTGGTCATTAAGCATCAAAATGAAATTAAATCTTTAGCATCGTTATTAATAAAAGGTCTCACTTTTCTCTACTGGATCTTAATTTAACAAGCCTTTACCTTCAAAACCACTAGGCATCAATTTGATCGTTTTCTGTTCCCCCAAGAGTTTGGGAGAAGGGGCACAGTTGAATGCTGAGCCAGAAAATACGTGTCCACCCCAAACTCCACGTGGACCCAAACACTGATCAGGTGGCGCTTGGAGCGGCGGGGGTGGGGGTGGGGTGTGTGTTGCAGTGGTGGCAACAGTATGAAGTTGGAGTTGGACACCCCGGCTTCTCATGTTGATCCTGGGCTCAGCGTGGCTTGGGTCAAGCTTTAAACTGTGGACTCAACGCCTGCAGTTTAAAGCTGGACCTGGCCAGGCCAAGCCTGCTCTGCTCCAAACTCCACACGGACCAGCTCAGAATTCAACTCCACCCCTGCTCCAAAACTCCATGTGGAGTTCGGGCGGGGGCACAGTTGGGTAGGGGGCTCACCATCATGCCCCCCTCCCCCATGTCACCTAACCAAATGGTGGGTGCGGAAAGTTATTGTGGCTGCCCTGGGTGCCATTTTATTATGTTGATCTTTATATTTCTACCCCTCCCATCCCTGAAGGGCTCAGGGTGGCATACGACACACGTTAGTTAGTTACGCCCCTGCCAGTGGCGAGGAATAGGGGGGCAGGATTGCCTGATCCAGGCTGGGAAACTCCTGGAGATCTGGAAATGGAGCCTGGGGAGGACAGGGACCTCATTGGGGTACTCTGCCATGCAGTCCACCCTCCAAAGGATCCATTTTCTCCAGGAGCAGCAGTGGCGTAGTGGCTAAGAGCAGTGGCTAAGAGCAGGTGCACTCTGATCTGGAGGAACCAGGTTTGATTCCCCACTCTGCCGCTTGAGTTGTGGAGGCTTATCTGGGGAATTCAGATTAGCCTGTGCACTCCCACACATGTCAGCTGGGTGACCTTGGGCTAGTCACAGCTTCTCGGAGCTCTCAGCCCCACCTACCTCACAGGGTGTTTGTTGTGAGGGGGGAAGGAGATTGTAAGCCCCTTTGAGTCTCCTACAGGAGAGAAAGGGGGGATATAAATCCAAACTCCTCCTCCTCCTCCTCTTCTTCCTCTTCTTCCTCTTCCTCTTCTTCTCCTCTGTTGTCTGGAGATGAGCGTAATTCCAGGGGATCCCCAGGTTCACCCTGGAGGTTGACATCCCTGGTCTGCGGTAGTGAGTAGAAGGGAGCGATCACATGAGGTTTTCTTACCCCAAGCACCAAAGCATCTTCCGACAGACCTGCGGAACCACTGTATTTTTGCTCATGGCAAAACATGAAGTTGTTACCACTGCTGCTCGGGTAACATTAAGCGATTTTAGCTCAGGCAACGTAGTGAGGCGCAGGAAGCTGGTGTTCTTCGAAAACATAATATTTTTATTCAAAAGTGATTGCTACAGCTCAGGCAGGGGATTGCGCCGCCGTAGCCAAGGGCAGAACCTTTTGTACATGAAGATCAAAAGAGGGCAAGGGGGCAACAATAAAGAAACATCAACACATAAAAGAGAGGTACAATCACAACTTTGTGAATGGAACCATGAGATCTCGCTGTCAGGCGTCTCCCCGTGAGACTTTACAAGAGCGCAGGAACAGGGAGCGGAGAGTGTCCATTCTTAAAACTGGGTGAGGCTGTTAACGCACCCAGGTATCTGGTTATCAGGTGGGCTGCTTCCTTGAGTTATGTCCTGAGGCTCCCACACCTCAGTCCCACAACAAAAGAAAGTTCAAATGGTCCAATGGTGATCTTGGTGTGTTCTTCAACGGCTGGGATATCCGGGGTGCCGTCATCAGATTCAATTTGTAATTCCAAATGGGTCTTTGTTTTCGCTAAAGAGATCAACCGGGTGTGGGTCCAAACTGAATTCCAGGACTAACTTCCCTGGACCTCAATATCAGCTGCTACAATCTATTGCTTTTACTAACAGATACAAATATCTAAAGTAACACTTCTAATTTAAACATTAGATGCAATCCTAAAGAGCTTACAATATAATAAAAAGCACCTTATATATGTGAACAAGAATATCCTAAACTAACATTAATAAACCTTGAGTCGACTGGAAAACCTAGCTAAGACATAAGCATAAACATTAGGCAAACAATAAATCCAACACTGAGGGGCTAAGTCTTAAAAGAAATAAAAGCAGGAAGAAAACCATGTGAAACATTGGCACAACCACATATACACATCCTTTCCAGACCCTATGGAGACTTTCGGGTAAGACTGGTCTCTTTGCTCTGGTCCTTAGCCAGTGCAGTCTGGCGATAGGCTTAGGAAAATATTTTTTATATTTTCCTGGCGGTAACAAAGTGAATCTTGATGTGCAGCAAATGTTATGAGACTCCAGCCCTGGAGGAACAGTTGGTTTCTTTATAATATCTCCTGAGGAATTGCCTCAGCAGATGCTTAACTTAGCAGGGATATTTTCTCTCCAGCTTTGAAAACAGGGGGTTAGTGCCAACAGTCTTCCCTGTGACTAAGTGTTGGTAGATTTACATTAGTAGCAGAGTTTAGTGGACACCTTAAAGACCCAGATACTAGTGAGTTGCTTAATATAAAAGTTTGCTAGCTAAAAGGGTAGGGTAACTTAGAGAAAAACAATGAATACTATACTGTACTGTTGCCTCAGCAAGCCCGTAGCCATGGTGGGGCAAAAGGATGCCCCACAATCATTGGTCATGCCCCTCCCATCAGCGTTAGGGGTTGGTGTGAAATTTGTCACATGTCTTTAAGTGTAAACTCTCTATGTAAAGGGAAAAGGAAACAATTGAAGCCAAAAAGTATGAACCCTGTCATAAATCTTTCCAAGTGTGAATAAGCTGACTGCAAGCAAACTTACGTTGGAGTAGACAGTAGAGAGAGAGAGAGAGAGAGAGAGAGAGAGAGAGAGATTAAGTAATGAAGAGCTAAAAATCATGTTGTACCAGACTCTGAACAAAGCAAAGAAAAAGACAGAGAGGACAGGTCAGTGTTCCACAATAGTCCTGAAGAACTCTTATTGCTGGGGAAATTATTTTTGACAGGACAGGAGACAAATAATAAGGCAGTGAACACAAATCTTTTGCTAACTTATGTGACCCCACGGGGATCTTATTCACAGGGGAGAGTTGTTGTTTCTGCTGTGAAGATGGAAAGTTCCTGGGAAACGTTCCCTTCACTGTGGGCAGCTCAGGGATCATGCCACTGTTGCTTGACATTTGTGTGTTCACTTAGCAAAGAACTCTTCTTTGAATTAGTGTGTTGTGGGTTTTCCAGGTTGTATGGCAGTGTTCCAGTAACATCTTCTCCTGACGTTTTGCCTGCATCTGTGGCCAGCATGCCTGCATCTGGTGTCCCCATGTCCCTTGGGCGGTACGACACTGGCAGGGTGGAACCTGAGGAGGGCAGGGTTGGGGATGGGGGTGGGGTGGGGATGGACCTCAGCAGGGTACAATGCTATCGAGTCCACCCTCCAAAGCAACCATCTTCTCCAGAGAAACTGGTCTTGGTCATTTGAAGATCAATTGTAACAGCAGGAGATCTCCAGGTGCTACCTGAAAGGTAACACCCCCAGGATAACAGGGGACACTTTGCTCATTTCTCACTTGCAGGCCATCCCCTCTCAGACACCCACAGCAGCTTTCTGCTGACAGTACAAGCTTGCAACACCCTCCCCTCCCTCCGCTTCTGAATGTTTCTGGCAGATAACTGGAGTGCCTTTCCAAGCACATGCTGATACCGGCGTCCCCTCTTTAAAAGGCTGTTTGTACTTCTGCACTGGGAAGGGAATAGGATGCTACTGTTTAATCTCTCTTTAAATGGGACTCGGCTTTAAAAATAGACAGAGAACTTGGCACAGGCATTTTGAGTTCTGGAGAGAGAACCAGGGGATGTGTGTTTGGGCATGTGATGGCTTCCAGAGGCCGAGGGATGCGCTATAAAAGGATAACGCAGGCGGATTACACCGCACATGTGCGCTCACACACACAACTCAAGTTTGCTGGCCGGACCCTTGATTTATTTGTTGTTATTTTTAAAAGGAGACATCGATTCCCCCAAAGCCCTCCCCTCCCCAGGGGACCACTTGGAGCTACCACCACAATCCCTTCAACGTGACCAAAGGTCAGAGCAGCCCACACGTGGGGAAACTGGGGGAATGTTCAGGGAGCCAGCCGGCCAGCAGGAGAAGGGAGCGGAGGCAGAAGGCTTCTGCTCCAACCAGTCGTGCTGATCTGCATTATGCTTTGCCAGCTCTGCGTTGGGAAACAACTGGATATTTTGGGGGGTGGAGGGAGCCTTTAGAGGATGGGGTTTGGGAAGGGGAGGGGCTTCAGTGGGGCATAATACCATGGAGTCCACCTTCCAAACAGCCATTTTCTCCTGCTGAACTGATCTCTGTCACCTGGAGATCAGTTGTAATAGCAGGAGATCTCCAGCCATCACCTGGGTATTGGCAACACTCACCCCAGACTCCATTTGCAGGCATCTTGGAAGGCTCTGAGACCAAAATGCTTGAGAGAATGCAATAAACGGGGCAATGGCATGGGGTGAGGCAGAGACTGCTGTTTCCGCAGATATCCTGTTTATAAGAGGTTCTTGCCCCTCCTGCAAGATCGGAACTCAGAGCTCCATCCCAGGGTAGAGAGATTACTCATGCACTGTAATGCAAAGGGTGATGGAAATTTGACTCCTGGCCATGCAGGAAGGCATTTTTAAAATATTTTTAAAAGTTTTTTTTAGTTCCTTCAGTGTTTCCATACATGCAGCGGAATTACTGACAATACTCTTTTCCACCAAAAGATGACAGTAGAATTGTTTATTAACCCATCATTTCTTGGACCTTCTTTGTTCTCGAATGCTCCGCTTGGGGACAGAACTAGGTAGGCACTAGGACCCAAGTAGAGCATTCTAGAACAAAGTGGAGCATTCTAGAACAGGGGTCTGCAACCTGTGGCTCTCCAGATGTTCATGGCCATGCTGGCAGGGGCTGATGGGAATTGTAGTCCATGAACATCTGGAGAGCCACAGGTTGCAGACCCCTGTTCTAGAACAACAAAGGTCCAGGGAATGGCAGATTAATATACAATTCTACTGTAATCTTTTGGGGGGAAAGAGTACAGCAGTTGTAAGGGTGCATTAAAAACAATGTAATTTGTACATGATTTTGGGAGCTCACTGAATATTTGTGAACATGCCACTTTGACAATCAGTGTTAACACTTTCTACTATCAAAGGCTGGTGGCTGGAATCAACCAGCTGTTGTGGGTTGTTCAGGCTTTGTGGTGGTGGTCTGGGAGTTTTTGCTCCTAACGTTACTCTTGCATCTATGGCTGGCATTTTCAGGGGCAGGTCACAGCGAGATGTGCCTCAGTCTGTGCCATTGAGAGGACCACATCTCACCATGACATACCTCTGAAGATACCAAACTACAAAGACTACCAGACTAGGGCTGCATAGTCCAGATAACCCACAATGGCCTGTTAACACTTTCTTTTCTGAAACCTGCTCAAGGCACAACTATTGTTTCATACCTTTCACATTATCTTTTTTTTTTCAAACCTCCACATGTAAAGACATTCAAGATGTTGCATTTCCTGGCTACCAAATTTATATGTTTCTTCAACTATGCTTTTTGATATTTAGAGTTTCTAAATTTCTATAAAGTAGTTTTTCCCCTCCCCCCCAACAAACACCTTGTGAGGTAGGTGGGGCTGGGAGAGCTCCAAAGAACTGTGACTAGCCCAAGGTCACCAAGCTGGCATGTGTTGGAGTGCACAAAGCTAATCTGGTTTCCCAGATAAGCCTCCACAGCTCAGCCCAACATGAGATGGACGGAGCTTGCAATACCTGAGCGCGCGCGCACACACACACACACACACACACACACACACACACACACACACACACACACACACTAAATTGGCAACTCTAACATATTCTCTCTGCTCTGCCTTTTGGAGTAGCTTTTGGGGATGCCTTTTAAAAAGGCTGATAAGCAGAAGCTGCTGAATGTGCTGTCGAAGGTTTTCATGATTGGAACAAACTGGCTGTTGTGGGTTTTCCAGGCTGGGCCACCATGATCAACCTCTAAAGATGCCAGCTGTAAAAGCAGGTGAACTGTTCGGAGCAAAAACTACCAGCTCACGGCCACACAGCCCAGAAAACCCACAACAGTCAGAAGCAGCTAAAATTGCCAGTCTTCTATTTTCAGCCATTGTTGAACCTCTGGGGTGGGGCATTGATGCCTCTTTGCACATAACTGGCAAGCAGGCTGATTCCCCTGCAGAAGCTCTTTGCAGGCGGTATTTAGCTCATTTTTCCTCCCAGATGGTCTCAGAGTCTTGAAATAAAGCCACGTGGGAAGAAAATGGCCCGGGGGAAGAAAGAATTAGCTGCCTTGGAACAAATACTGATCCCAAATTCTCCCCCTCGCATGAGCTCTGAAAATGCATGGGTAGAAAAAAAATATATTTTGCTAGTTTGAGAAAATATTTGCCAAGGTAAACAAGTTGCCCTTTCTGCAGGGACCCAGCCTGCTGGAGCACATGCTGGGGCGAACACAATTCATTTTTGAAGCTGTTAAGGAAGAGACTGTTGTGAGATCATTATTTTTCTTGTGTATCTTTCACTGAAAGCAGAGGGGCTGTTTCTAAACCAGAACAGGAGGAGCTGCTGGAGTACAGAAATACAGCCTTGTGAAGAGGCAGAATCTTATTCAGCCACGTGAAATGACAGGGTGGCCATGCAGGTAATTGCCTTGATAGGAGAAGTAGAGGCATGAAGCATCTACAAGCATGCCTTGGTTTTCCTTTGCGAAATGTCACGTCCAACATACATGAAGTTGCCTCCAGTGTGCTACAGTGGTTAAGAACGGTGGGCTGTAATCTGGAGAACCAGGTGTGATTTCTCACTCTGCCACGTGCAGAGACGGAGCGCTCATGGGGACAAGTGGGGTCGCATGTCCCCAGGTGCACGCCAGCTGGTCGTATGGGGGCGATTCTTCACCCCCACGCCCCCCCTTGGCCCTGCCTGTTGAAGGAGCAGCCTGGCTGGCCTGCCGCTGGGCACCCCTTGGCCCCGCCAGGCAGCCGGTGGAGACTCGTCAGCCGAAGGAGCAGCCTGGCGAGGTGGGGGGGGCCGAGGGATGCCTGGCGGTGGCCCAGCCAAGCGGCTCCTTTGGCCAGCGGAGGCTCCGTCAGCTGAAAGAGCAGCCTGGTGGGGTGGGGCCAAGGGGCATCTGGTGGCAGCCCAGCCAGGTAAGTGTGGCATGGGGGGTGGGGTAGGGTTCGGGGGTGGATGGGCGCCCAAATCAGGTTTTGCCTGGGGTGTCGTTTTCCAACCTTATGCGTACCTATCAAATGCATACCTATAAGTGCATTTAAAACCTCAGTAACTTAAAGCATGAATAGAATTTGAAAATGTAACATTAATGCATAATTTTTGAATTGTAAATCATTTTCAAGCTTTTGCAGCCATACTTGTGCTGTTCCTGTAAAAAAGCAAAATGCAACTCCACCACAACAAGCTGGATTCAAAGCACACAGGAACTGTTTAGACCAAGCATTGGCTCCTAACAACAATAATGGAACGTGGACGTGAGAAGGGCATTAAAACTGCTGTAGCTTTTATAGACTTAATGTGTGCCTATGATCCGATTTGGAGAGAGGGCTTTATATACAAGCTCCTAAAAATGATCCCAGGTATTCCGCACTCCTATACACAAAGCCTGCTGGGTGACCTTGGGCCAGTCACAGTTCTCTCAGGAATCA
Organism: Sphaerodactylus townsendi; assembly: GCF_021028975.2. Taxonomy (NCBI): domain Eukaryota; kingdom Metazoa; phylum Chordata; class Lepidosauria; order Squamata; family Sphaerodactylidae; genus Sphaerodactylus; species Sphaerodactylus townsendi. Next base: position 6,525,838 of record NC_059439.1, on the reverse strand, counting down.
ACCCCACCTACCTCACACAGTGTCTGTTGTGGGGAGAGGAAAGGAAGGAGTTTGTGAGCCTCTTCGAGACTCCTTATGGTAGAAGAAAGTGGGCTATAAAAACCAACTCTTCTTCTTCCTGTGGCATCAGCTCTTGGAGCATCCGAGTCAACCTTATCTCCTTGGACTGGGAGCAGCAATCTAAGAAGACCTATGAAATCACCTGTTGTGTGTGTGAAGCGTCATCACGTTGCAGCTGACAAATAGCAACTCAGGTGGGGTTTTCAAGGCAAGCAATTAAGCAATGGTTTGCCATTGCTTTTCTCTGCAGAGTCTTCTTTTGAGATCAAATTATACTATCCCATTTCACATCCTGAAATTACCTGTTATCAGATCATAGAATCATAGTGTTGGAAGAGACCATAAGAGCCCTCGAGGCCAACCCCTGCCATCCAGGAACACACAATCAAAAGCACTCTCGACGGCCATCCAGCCACTGTTTAAAAACCTCCAAAGAAGGAGATTCCACCACCTTCCAAGGCAGTGTGTTCCACTGTCGAACAGCCCTTACAGTCAGGAAGTTCTTCCTAATGTTTAGGTGGAAACTCTTTTCCTGTACTTTGAATCCATTACTTCTTGTCCCAGTCCCTGGAGCAGCAGGAAACAAGCTTGTTCCCTCTTCAACATGAACTTTGTTGATTCTTTTTACTGGAGATGGCAGGCGTTGAACTGGGGGTCTTATCGCACGCAAAGCAGACACTCCACCACTGAGCCAAATGTTGGAAATGAAACGTTTATAACACGGTCAGACAGGCTGTGTGATAGAGGCTGAAGGTCACACTGCAGAGCTGTTGTAAAGACTGCAAAGCAAACACTACATCAGAACACTCATTTGGCTCACTGGCTTTCACAACACCCAGAGAATTTGCTGTGCCTCGCTGGCATTCGCAAGCTGCTTCTGGCTCGTCCTTTCCCACCCATTTTGGAAAAGGATTGCCCCGGGGCCAAGACGATGCAGCACCACTCACATTGAACGGCTCAACGTGCGCCTGGTGGGGTGGAGGCAGCCTAAGGTGCCATGGGGACAAAATAAAATAAATAAATAAATCCACCCTCGTGTTCTCACCCCTCCTCTGGCCCTGGGGAGATATCACTTATTTCACTGTCCCACTGAAGGCCACCAGCCAAGAACAGCAGATTAGCTATTTCTATCCCACCTTGTAAAAGATCACAATACACTTTCTGTCACATTAAGGAACAGCTGACCTTTGGTCAAGCTGAGAAGGGGGGAGTGAGACTGTAAAGCTTTGCCGATTGAGAAGAGGCGCCTGTCAAAACCAGAGCCTTGCAGAGGGGGAAGCCAGAGAAGATCTTACTGTTTTTCCCCCAATTATGATTGTGCTGGATCAGAAAAAAACAGGCTCAGCTAGCAAAAGCCCATTCTTTTCATTAGCAGTGTCTTTGAAAGCACATGGTCAGGTCATGAAGATAATAACCCCAGCACCACATAAGGAGAGACCAGAATAAAGCCGCCAGGTTCAGATGCAGTCTATCATAGCTACTGATCCATTCATCCTAACTGCCTAGTGGCCCTTGTGATCATATTGGGCAGCAGGGCAGTTCAGAAATGAATGATGTCTTATGTTAATGTCACACTTTGTTTTGGCAACACTGCAGACCTCCTCTCCTCCACAGCCCCACCATTAGAACTCAACTGCCAGTCAATTAAATGCATTTAAGGGAGCCAGCTGGTGTAATGGTTAGGAGCAGGGGGATTCAAATCTGGAGAACGGGGTTTGATTTACCACTCCTCCACCTGAGCGGCAGAGGCTTAACTGGTGAACCAGATGTGTTTCTGCACTCCTACATTCCTGCTGGGTGACCTTGGGCTAGTCACAGTTCTCTCTGGACTCTCTCAGCCCCACCTGCCTCACAAAGTGTCTGTTGTGGGGAGAGGAAGGGAAAGGAGCTTGTAAACCATCTTGAGTCTCCTTACAGGAGAGGAAGGTAAGGTCTAAATCCAAACACCACCTCCTCCTCCTTTCTTCTTTTCCTCCTCCTTCCTCAATGCAATTGAATTCAAGAAGGAAAAACTTTGCCCTCCATCATGGTCCCCAACCAACGTCTCCCCTCAACTAAAAAGCTCCCAACCCCTTCCCCTTCCATTACAGAGAGAACGTTACAATACCTTTGAAATACTTCTATCTCGCTCAATACACATATTGGCTTGGGGGTGGGGAAGGAGGGAACGACAGGACTGTGTAGCCAGCACTCCAGCAGCCATGAGCAGGGCTTTGGAAAGGCAGCACAGATCTCTCTAGGGATGCCATCCTCCAGGTGGGGCCTGGGGACCCCCTGGAATGACAGCTCATCTCCAGACTACAGAGGCCAGCTCCCATGGAGAGAATGGCTGCTTTGGGAGGTACTGTCCCTGCCTTCCTCACCTTCATGCCCCAACGTCCAGGAGTTCCCCAGCCTAGATCTGGCAACCCCGGGACTTTCCCAAATAACCGTGCCTGCCGCTTAGAGGTATACAAAGCCATAGTTTCGTTTTTCATTCTTGTGGATTTTAATGTCAGACACCGCACCCCTGTGTCTTTCTCCAGTTAGGCACGCCGGGAGAGCCACCACTTGCATAGTGACAGAACCCAGAGCTGAGGCAGGCAAATGTTATTGGGGGGAGGGGGGGAGGTGAAACAACAGGCAAGGCTGCTTCAAACTGCCTAGCATGGCCCAGCTGCTAGGAGGAATGGGAACAGGAGGGGCGAGCACAGAAATCTGTAATGTGTCCCACAACAGCCTCTGGGCCAGTGCTTGAATGATACATTCTTGCTGAATACATTCTTTCTTTCCTGATTTTTTTTTTTTTGGGGGGGGGGAGGAGAAAGGATGGAATTTTTCCTCTGCTAAGCTTTTGTTCTGGGCCCTGCTATTCAGAAACAGGAGCCAGAGGGATTAGGAAAGGACGGGGCATCACAAGTACCCAGACATATTTGTGTAGCAGAAACAGTTGATACATGGGAGCCAGGATCGGTGGCAGAGAACAGGTGGCCGGAAGCCCAAAAAGTGGAAGAGAGGAGAACGCTGATTCCTTCTTGCATAACATACAAGGAAGGCTCTTCCCAGCCAACTGTGGCCATTATTTCAAAGTTCATGTACACTGCACACTTTAAAAAATGTGCATGTTGGGGTGCAGACAATCATAGCCTAAGGCCCCTGCCAATAGCAAACACTGTTAGTTAAACAAACTGAACACTATAGACTATAGTACTGTAATACTATAATGCTGGGGGGGGGGGGGGGGATTAGGACTAATAAAAGGAAACACTTCTTCACGCAATGCCCGATTGGTGTTTGGAATATGCTGCCACAGGAGGTGGTGATGGCCACTAACGTAGATAGCTTGGACAGACTTATGGAGGAGAAGTCCTCTTGTGGAATGGGAAGAGGGGTTTTATAACATTGTCTGGAAAGACTCCGGCCAAGGAGATGTGAAAAGATGGCAGGAATATTCCAAACACCAATCATGCATTGCGTGAAGAAATGTTTCCTTTTATTAGTCCTAATTAGTCCTATCTATGGCTAGCAATCTTGATCTTTCTTGATCTGGGATTGCAAGTGCCTTAGCAGCCCAGGTGCTCAGGAGCAGCAGCAGCAGCAGAAGGCCATTGCTTTCACATCCTGCATGGGAGCTCCCAAAGGCACCTGGTGGGCCACTGTGAGTGGCAGAGTGCTGGACTAGATGGACTCTGGTCTGATCCAGCAGGCTCTTTCTTATGTTCTTATGTATAAGTTCATTGTCACCCCTTCTATTTCCCTCTTTCAAGACCAGAAACATGTACTTTAGTAGACAACGAAGCTGTCTACTAGGATGCCAAATGTCCTACTTCTTAGGATGCCAAATTCTGAACTGAAATTCCACATTCCAGTGGTTACTCAGAACAATCAGTGGCGTAGCGCTTACGGTAGCAAGAGCAAGAGCAGCAACGTCAAATGTTTGATGTACTTCTGGAGCTGGAGGTTTGGGCCCCAACAGCCACAGTCGACCTTCTTAATTGTAAGTCTGCTGATCTCTGCTCTTCAGACATCAGTTGAGTAACTCATCCGCAGTGGCAGAGCTGCAAGGGGGCAAGCACATTGCACCTAGTGGGCGCAAAAATCGAATCCAAACGGACAAAGTGTTGGCACATAATACACCAGACATCATAGTGATAGAGGACAAGAAAGTGACCATCATAGCAGTCCCCGGTGACAGTAGGATCATTGAAAAAGAACATGAGAAGGTCACCAAATACCATGATCTGAAAATCGAGCTTCAGTGTGTATGGCACAAACCAGCTGAGGTCGTCCCAACCCTGGACTCCATTCCGAAAACAATAGGGGAGCACTTAAAACATCTTCAAATCAACAAAATTAAACATCTGTCAGATTCAGGAGGCAGCCCTGCTGGGATCCACACGAATACTTTGCCAATACAATACAACTTCCTAGGCCTCTGGGTGAGGCTCAAATTGTAATGAAAGGCCAACAACCAGCTAAAGAACTGACAGTTGTGAAATCAACAACAACAATAATAAATAAGTCTATATGACCCTCCCCTTGTGGGTTCCTGAGAGCCCGTTGGAGAGCCCATTCAGAGCCCACAGAAGATTGTGCAGTGTGGAAAATGTGTGCAGCGTCTTATTAACTTTATTGATCCCCCGCAAAGCAACTTAATTTTGACAGAATTTCTCCCTAGCTCTCATTTGGAACAAAGACTTGCTAGCATTTAGGAAACCAAAAATTCCACACAAGTTAGTAAGTAGAAGACATTTCCTGCCATCTTTTCACATCTCCTTGGCCGGAGTCTTGCCAGACAATGTTATAAAACCCCTCTTCCCATTCCACAAGAGGACTTTTAACATGCATTTAACCCCTGAGTCCCAACCTATTGGTGGAGATCTTCTAAATATTTACAATAACCTTCAGCCAGTTTCAGAAGAACCTCTGAAGGGTGTACAGACACAGGATACGGGAAACTTTATACAACCGCACTGATCAGAGACAAAGAAGTCTACCACATGCAAAGCCTCTTGGATGACTTTTAATAAGGAAATCACAAACATATTAGTCCACCTGCATCTTCAGCAACAGGAGAGGAAGGTCTTGAAATCCCCATCCCCAAGCAAGAAACAAGTTTTACTACATACAGTTTCCCAGCATCTATCTACAAATCTTGTATCCTTAACTCCTTTAAACAATGGAAGGATGAATGAGAGATTGATTTGCACAAAAATCCACCGCCAAGAATTAAATGGACATATAAGCTGAATGTCAAGGTGAACCAACTTGCCAGCTCTCACAGCATACAGCAGGGGTCTGCAACCTTCGGCTCTCCAGATGTTCATGGACTACAAATCCCATCAGCCCTGCCAGCATGGGCTGATGGGATTTGTAGTCCATGAACATCTAGAGAGCTGCAGGTTGCACATCCCTGGTATAGAGGCTGTGTATAACAAAGTTTCCAGTGCAGTGGACCCCTACGATGCCTGCTACCTATATGATTCTCTCTTTCATTTTATTATCAAAGCTCTCCAGCCAACAGTGAATGCAATCCAGTCTCGTCAAGGAAAAGCATACTCATGCCTGACTTGATACCGACTGCCTTTTTTCTGAAACTCAACTGCGAGCCATCTTTGTTGAGTACTGTTGCAGTAGGAATAATCACCTCTTGAACATCTATGTTGCCCAGGGATAATCATTTCAAGCCAAGATATTAGAGAATTAAAAAAACATCAAATTAAAAGCTGGTGGAGGCTGCTAGGTCAGGAAATCAGATGGTTTTGGGACTTAATTTCTTGGGACTTGGGAGATACAAGCCACAGAACCCTATGCCCAGTATCACCACAGACCTGGTCAAGGTATTTGGCTGACCAGATTTTAGATCTAAACAGTTCTGCATTAGCCTACTCAGACCTTATTCCATCAGACATTGCAGAATGGGCACCTGTTGAGCCAGAGGAAGTTATAAATGACATCACCAGACTGAAAAATGGGAAAGCACCAGGGCCAGATGGTCTTCCTTCTGAATGACTCAAACAGCATAAGGAGTGGTGGGGAGGTGTGCTTGTGCCCCTCTCTACCTCCATTGATTATTATGGCATCTTACCTGACTCTTGGCTGAATGTTCTTAGAGTTCCTATGTATAAGAAAGGTGACCCCAAGTCGTAAGACAATTATCGTCCTATTAGCCTTCTTTCAATAATTGGTAAGCTGTATGCTAAACATCTGCTGAATAAATTACTAAAATGGAGAAGAACAAATTGGTTTTTATAAAGGTAAATCAGTACTTGATCATTGTATGACATTTTCCTATTCGGTAGAGAAATACAGTGGTACTGGAAGATACTTTACATGGCTTTTGTTGATCTTAAGGGCGCCTTTGACTCTATCTTCAGCAGTATTCTCTGGTATAAGCTATCTGAGCTAAGTATTGATGACTGACTTCTCTTCCTTATCAGGAAGCTGCATTCTTCCACAACACATCTAGTAAGATGTAATATTGCTGGGCCATATAACACAAAATCCCAGTTACCAAGGGAGATAAGCAAGGGTGTATTTTGGCACCCTCTCTTTTTAACTTGTATTTGGGTGACCAGGCCCCCTCGCTCCTATCTGTCAATAGCCATTATTCCCAACATTGGTCACAGACCTGTTCCCTTTCTATTATATGTTGATGATGCGATTTTACTATCTCGCACTCAGAACGGTCCAAACACCTCTTTAGGGCAGTCTCACACTATTGTGAGACCAACCTACTGAAAATTAATGTTGGAAAGTCTAAAGTAATGGTCTTCACTAGTACGTGGAGAAAGCAGAGATGGCAGATTAATAATGAGACTATTGAATAAGTGAAACAGTACAAATACCTTGGTATTCACTTCCAATTTAATCACAGATGGGTCAAGCAGCACATGTATGCCATTGTGTTAGCCAAATGTAGCTCAGCGACAACAATTCAGTTTTTTCATCAAAGATGGAATCATTATATTTGTCCGGCCCTTTAAGTTTTCAATAGTAAAATGGCAGCCCAACTGCTCTTTGGGATACCAGTATGAATTGAGGCATTTAATAATAAAATTGAAAGTGTACTAATTGCTGTATTTGTTAAAGGAAAACCAAGCTTGCAGACTGATTAAGAGACAATTGCCGTATGTAGAATTACAAAAGCTAGAATCCCTTGCATCAGGAGTATGTGCCCCTCGGTCGCTGGGCATTTTGCCATTATGCCTGTTACCTTACCTTAATAATTTAATTTCCTCACAACAACACGACTTTTCATTAGCCAGAATGAACACGTTACCTTTGACTCTCCTCCAGGGAAGATTGAACAAAATCCTACTTAAAGACAGACTCTGTCCTTGTTCCTCGAAGGAGTTAGAAACTGTTCAGCATGTGCTTTTGCTTTTATGCAAACATTCAGAAAACTTTAATTCCTCCTCTAATAAACTCATGTAGCACTTCATCTGATGAGAGAACTGTGATCCATTTATTAACTGATTTTAATCCAATATAGTAGCTAAATTTCTTGCCTTAGCTATAAGATTATGAGAACAACAGTGTTAGTTAAGCTGATTTTAAAGTTTTGTATTTCACTTGTTTATGTCATTAAAGGTAATAATGTTGATTATTAACCTAATCCATCATTTTATTAAAAGGTATAATATGAAAAAGTAGCACACAGGAAAGAGAGCGAGGCCAGTTTCCATGAGCGCCATAATTCGTCATGAAGCCATTTGACCATCTGCCAGTCTGCTGGAGCTCCCAAGACATTAACTTCCTGGACTCTTCCATTCAGACATCAAGTCTGTGCAGCTTTTTCTCCAGCCTCCTCCTCCAGCTCATTCCTAATCTGTTTCATACACCTCATCTTCCTCATCTTCCTCTTCTTCCTCTTCCTGAGCATCACTATTCAGTTTGACCAAGACAGGATCTGGGCTAGAAAACCCTTCGTTGCCAGAAGATACACCCTCACTTTCCTCTTCCACTGGGTAGAAGTGCCGAGCTGCTGACAGGAAATCTTCTCCCACATCTAGGAGTAGAAGCCGGTCCTGGGATGGGAGGAGGGCGGTGGTGAAGGGAATGGAAATAAATACAGAAGGAGATGTTTGGTGGAGACAGAAATATTTTGGTACTGGATGTGCCGAAGCCAAACAAGATTCTTCCCAAGTCCACCAGCAATAAATATGTGATGCCCCAGAAGTGGCGTAGCACCCAGGGGATGGGGGTGGAGGTGTCTTGCATTGGGCACACACTGGTGCGTGGGCGTGGCATGGTGTGGGCATTCTGTGGTATTCTGAGGCAGGCGGGGGTGTGGCAGGGCAGAGGCAGAGTTACCAGGGAACTGGGGGGGTGTTCCACCGGGCGCACGCATAGGGAGGTGGAAAATCTCCCCCGCGGTGCCCCCACCAACACTTACCTTAGCAAAACAGTGCAGGCTGGAGAAGCAGCCTGTTCCCTTCAGGCTGAAAACAGCTGGGTTGAAAAAACACTTCCCAGAAAACCTTGCGAGCCCCATGGTCTCATGGGAAGTATAGCTCCCACCAAGCCGTTTTCAGCCTGAAGGGAACAGGCCACATTTCCAGGCTGAACTAAGGTAAAGTGGGGCAGGGTGCCGCGGGCAGTGGGGGGACACAGAGTATGCACTGGGTGCACTCTGGCCCAGCTATGCCTCTGGGCATGGGCGCAGGGCATACATGTTCCCTGGGTGCAGTTTCTCCTTGCTATGGCTCTGTGCCCCAGGCATTGAATCTTAGAGTGTCCTGTGGAAGTCTTGTGTGGAAACAATGGAGGAAGTGAGGAGGTAACTTCAAATGGGTCTGTGGCTCAGTGCTAATTTTTACTGTTAATTTATTTGGTGGTGGCAATAACTGCAGTGTTTCCCAAAACAGCATGACCACACAGAGCTGGGATTTGCAAGAGTCTTTCATAACCATTCATGTGCTAAGTATCTGCTTGTATGTAAACAAGATGGTGAGGTCACATTCTAATGAGCTGACCTATTGATTAGGCATTGGCCAGGGTAGTAGCCAGCGTGGTGTGGTGGTTAAGAGCAAGTGGAGAACTGGGTTTGATTTCCTGCTCTGCCACTTGAACTGTGGAGGCTTATCTAGTGAACCAGATTAGTGAACCAACACATGCCAGCTGGGTGACTTCGGGCTAGTTATAGTTCTTCGCAGCCCCACCACCTCACTTCGCTTCCCAGCCCCACCACCTCACTTCGCTTCCCAGCCCCACCACCTCACAGGGTGTTTGCTGTGGTGGGTGGGGAAGGGAAAGGAGATGGTAAGCCCCTTTGAGTCTCCTTACAGGAGAGAAAGCGGGGGAGGGGGATATAAATCTCTTCTTCATTTGTTACATGTCTATGAGCACATGTGCCTGAGGTTATAAAATTAAATAGTTTTTTTGTTCTATGCTCAGTTCTTGCCATGTACTGAGGCAAGTGTAAGAATGTAACAGTACAATAGTGTTTATTGCTTTTTTCCATCCATGTTACCCAACCCTTTCAGCTAGTAAACTTTTATATTAAACAACCCACTAGTATCTGGGTCTTTACTGCTATCCACTAAACTCTGCTACTAACTTAAACCCACCAACGCTTTAGGCCACAAGTTCAAAGACTGTCCAGGGGTTCAGGCAGTAATATGGCTAGTTGATATGCTAATTAGGTCAATTCACAGAAGACTGACCACACTGGAAATAGTTGTATGGACCACCTGTGAAGCAGCCTGATACCCAATCAGATCATTGGTCAATGAAGGTCACCCTTGTCTACTCAGACTGGCAGCTGGTCTTCAGGAGGAGCTTTTCCACATCACCCCGAAGAAGAAGAAGAAGAAGAAGAAGAAGAAGAAGAAGAAGAAGAAGAAGAAGAAGAAGAAGAAGAAGAAGAAGAAGAAGAAGAAGAAGAAGAAGAAGAGGAGGAGGAAGAGGAGGAGGAGGAGGAAGAGGAGGAGGAGGAGGAGGAGGAGAGGAGGAGGAGGAGTTGGACTTGGATTTATCTCCCATCTTTCTCTCCTGTAAGAAATATCAAGGGGGCTTACAAACTCCTTCCCCTTCTTCTCCCCACAACAGATACCTTGGGAGGTAGGCGGGGTTGAGAGAGTTCCAAAGAACTGCTGTGAGTAGCCCAAGGTCACCCAGCAGGCTTCATGTGGAGGAATCAAACCCAGTTCTCTAGATTAGAGTCCACCACTCTTAACCACTAAACCACACTGGACTTATTGCCTAGTCCTTTTTTAAATGGAGACACCAGGGATTCAACCTGGGACTTGCTGCATGCAAAGCAAAGGCTCTTCTGCTGAGCCCCTCCCTCAAGTTCCCATTGACATATTATCTCAAGAAAGCTCGGTTGCTGCTCCCAACTTCTACAGCTGCTCCTAACCCACAAGGGGGCACATCCACAATGTTATGTACCACATAGGTGGTGACACCTCCCCCCCCCCAGCATGGGTGTTTCTCCTGAGAGCCAGAGTGGTTCAGAGCAGTGGACTCTAATCTGGATAACTGGGTTTGATTCCCCATTCCTCCACATGAGTGGCAGAGTCTTATCCAGTGCCTCAGATTTGTTTCTCCATTCCTACATTTCTGCTAGGTGACCTTGGGCCAGTCACAATTTTCTCTAAACTCTCTCAGCCCCACCTACTTCACAAAGTGTCTGTTGTGGAGAGACGAAGGAAAAAGAGTTTGTAAGCCACTCTGAGTCTCCTTACAGGAGAAAAAGGGGGGTATACATCCAAACTCCTCCTTCCTGTAGCCCATTCCCACTCACCAGGACAAAGAGGTATCTCTCTGGTGGGCCACCTCGATGACGATCAAAAATAGTTGTCTGCTCAGCCAAGGCATTGTTGAGCCTGCGGGCTTCTTGGGGGTTACGAAGGGATTCGTATGAGGTGCCGGAGGTGATTGCCAGAAGTCCGTCTGCTTCAGCTTTGAATCCTGAGGTATAATAACAAGAATTTAAAGATTAATAGAATGTGCTAAACGGATCTGTGAACCACAACATCTCTAAGGAACTAAAATGGGCTTCACAAGCAAATGCGTTCTCCTTGTCTGAAATCAAAAGGGTCGTAACACAAACGAAGAAAATAGATTATACACTTGAGGAAAAACAACCCCGCATGAAAAAGGGAAAAGTATACTTATCCTATATGAAAAGGATCACTGACAAGATAGGAAACTTGATGAAAAAGGCAACCTACAGCCAGTCTACAAACCCACCAAGAAAATAGGATGGGTGGCAACACTACACGTGATGGGATCTGGGAGTCTTAGTAGACCACAAACTGAACATGAGTCAGCAGTGTGATGCTGCGGCCAAGAAAGCCAATGAGATTTTGGGCTGTATCAATAGGAGTATAGTGTCAAGATTGAGGGATGTAATTGTTCCTCTCTATTCTGCACTGGTTAGACCTCACTTGGAATACTGTGTACAGTTCTGGGCACCGCAATTCAAGAAGGGTATTGACAAGCTGGAATGGATCCAGAGGAGGGCAACCAAAATGGTAAAAGGTCTGGAGTCCATGCCCTACGAGGAGAGACTTAGGGAGTTGGGTATGTTTAGTTTAGTGAAGAGAAGATTAAGAGGTGACATGATAGCCATGTTTAGATATCTGAAGGGATATCATGTTTGTGAGGGAGCAAGCTTGTTTTCTGCGGCTCCATCAGGAGTGATGGGTTCAAGGTGAAGGAAAAGAGATTCCACCTAAACATCAGGAAAAACTTCCTGACAGTAGGGGCTGTTTGACAGTGGAATATGCTGCCTCAGAGGGTGGTGGAGTCTAGAGGTTTTTAAAGAGAGGCTGGAGGGCCATCTGTCAGGAGTGCTTTGATTGTGTGTTCATGCATTGCAGAGGGTTGGACTTGATGGCCCTTGGGGTCTCTTACAACTCTATGATTCTGTGAAATACAACTAATGTTACTATCAGTACAAAGACGAAAAACCCACTCACTTCTGCAGGTGTTTTCCGCATTCCATGCAGCTGTGAACAGGTGTACATTTGAACTACAAAACGCTATGTTCTACAAATCTGAGCAAGAACTTCTCAAACTATTATAATACGGTACGTTTTAATGTACAAAAAATTATATGTATTTGTCCATTAATTCAATTTTAAATGTAATCAATGAGAACATAGCAAGAAGTGACCAGATTGCTAATGATTAATGACTAAGGTTGTTCTAGTCAGTATACTAGCTAATGTTAATTTATTTTAACAAGATCATAAATGAAGACTTATTCTAATCATTTTAAAATATATTATCCTTATTATTGTTATCACAATTGACTTTCTTCTCCTGTACTCTTTTTTTGATAATATAAACATTATTTGAAAAGAAAGGAGCTACAAAATGCAGCACTATCACAAGAATTAAGGAACATGAAAGAGACAGCAGACTTTACCAGCCTGAGAAATGTGAAGTGGCAGAATATACACTAACTCAAACCAGACTCAAAATCTTATTTGAAGAAACAGAAGTGCTTGACAGATCCAACAGTTACTTTGTCAGATCACACAAGGAAGCCACTGAAATAAATAAGCATCAACACAGTTTTAATAAAAGGGAATAAAGTTTGAAAATAAACAAAATCTAGCTACCTGTAGTAAAAGACTTCAAACCCAAACTTCAAAAACTCCAAAAGACACTTCAAAAAGTCCAAAAGACTTTTCAAACCCAAAATTCAAAAACTCCAGAAGTCTCCTCTTCCTTGAACAGACAGTGAACATCATGTGCACTCCACACTCACCACTGTGAGACAAAACTTTTAGAGAAAATCTTGGAAGATGTTAGCCACAGAGGCTGGCAAAATGTCAGGAATAAAGATATTCAGACTACGGCTACCTAACCTGAAAATCTCACAAGTATTTTTTTATGGTTTATTGTTTTTTTTTATTGTTTGTAATAGAAAAGTCTTAACAATAAAAATTTATCACACACGCACACAGACACACACACACACACACAGAGAGAATTTTTCATACCAGTGCAAGAATCAATTTATCACAAGTTTGTAAATTGTGGTATGTAGTCAGTGCCCAGTTTTGATTCCTGACAATCTAATCTTTTGTTTAACCAAGGTCTAGGGATGCATGAGGCCTGTCACCAACTTTCTAAAAAGCACTTGGCAGATACCACATTGGGGACCCCTTCTTACACTGCTTAATTGTGCGGTGCCCATGGTGCAACTTTTGGAGAGTCATAGTTGCAATTATTGACATGCCTATTAGTCACCTGACAAATTTAGACTTGAGTGTCAGTGTAAGCTATTTTTATTGATTGAGAGGTGTGAATAGTATATCTGTCTGGCATTGACAACGCTGAGAATAACCAAGTAAATTGGTAGTTACATTCTCCAGTAGGTTCCCTACCCCCAGAGCTTCCCAAAACTGAAACCGTTTGCTGGGCACAGAGTTCGTCAAGGTCAGGGAAGCTAGTGCAAAACGGATACAAGAAACGGCAATAAGTAAGTATTATACTTTGTGCACCAAGTGGAGTGATTGGAGGCTATCTCCTCGTCTCTCCTCAACAGGGAGCCTCACAGCTTACCTGCTCTTTTGGTAGTGGCTATTTCGAGGTGCAACCCCCCCCTGCCATCTACAACCTCCACTGGGTCTTGGAGGTGTCACGCTGGGGAACGACGCTCAGAAGAATCACAGGGCTCTCCAGTCACGTAGTATCAACACTAGTCTGTTGAACCTCTGTTGGAAATCTTTGATCCGTAATGCAAGAACATCATACCTAAAGCTTCCAGGATTTGCTTCCACCGGTCCTTCACCTTCCGACGGATCTGTCGATGCGCACTGATATCAAAACTCACACGTCGGTAGCCCTGTAGTGAGACCAAGAGATGAAAAACAAAACGTGGAACCATCCAGTTTTGATTAAAAGCAAAACCCCTCCACCACAATGCATAGAATGTGGAGGAAGCATGAGAATAAAAATGGAGAGGACTCCAGAAATCCAACAGGTTTCCTGCAGTTTTTGAAATGTAAGAAACACAGTGAGAGAGTCAGCAAGATGTAATAGTTAAGGTGTTGGACTAGGACCTGAGAAACCCAGGTTTGAATCCCCTCTTGCTTCACGGGAGTTTGCTGGGTGACCCCTGGGCCAGTCACAAACTCTCAAGTCCAGATCCTGATTAGTATTTGGATGGGAGACTGCCAGGGGCTGCATCCAGCGATTTGGGAGTACTTTCACTTCAATGTAATTGTTGCAAGATATCTGTAACCTGATTGATATGTAAAGGGCCTTTCTCTCTCTTCTTCTCTCTTCTGATCTTTATGGCTTCAGCGTGGATTGTAGATAACTAGGCTAATGACTCTGGAGAGCTAATCCCCAGAGAAACAGGACGTGCCTGTTGCCCTGAGTGGGGAGGCAAACCAGGTGGCTGTATCTATCCCTATCGAGACCTTGGGGCGCCTAAGCCTCCAAACAACTCTCTTCACACTTTCTCTGGGAAAACGGGAGGGGTGACTGGTTGGGGATAAAGGGAACCAGGAAAGCCAGATCTGGCAGAACTGGCTTTCTCAAGATGGGTACTCCACAACCTTTCAATAAACACTACTGATCAAGAATCCAGAGTCTGTTTATTGGCTGAAGGTCCGAGACCTAACAGAGACCTCCAAGGAATACCAGGGTGCTGAGGAGGCAATGGCAAACCATCTCCCAAGGTATCTTGCCTTGAAAACCGTACAGGGTCACCATAAGACAGCTGAGACTTTAAAAAAGGAATAGACAATTGCCCCCTGCCTCAGTCTGTGAAAAATAAGATACTAGACTGCCTTTTCCTCATTCTTTCATCAGTGATGATTTCCACACAGTAGAAATAAAACGTTCTGCAGAAGTTTTTAAAAGATCCGTTTTGGCTTTTTTAGTTCGCACACAGCCTGCCAAAAATAGCCAGCCAAAAGCGTTGCCAGTCAAAACGGATCTTTTCCCCCACCTGTTGCACGGATCTCCTGTTAGTTTCACAGTTGCGCCTGCCATTTTGCGTGCTGCTGCAGAGATTCTCCGTGCCTCCGCCATTTGGTGAAAGTTTTCCACAGAGGTTTCCTCAGTTTGCTGCTCTTCCACGTGTCACTGCCATGTAGATGAATAAAGATGAATACTCCATGCCTCCAGAGATGAAAATAGATGAATATTTCATCTACTTCCATGTAGATGAAGTAGATGAATAAAGTTTGTTTTGCCTACTGATCCTGCACAAGTGTCATATTTCCTTTTTTTGTTTTGTTTTGAGGGGTATGTTTGCGAAGCTACGGAGACACAAATATGCGCTATATTGCAGTTTCTCTAATTGTGTGGCCGTAACTTTGCAGACATTCCCCCTCAAAACAATGACAACAAAAAGGAAAAATGACACATGCATGGAGTCGCTTGGCAAAACAAACTTTATTCACCTACTTTTTACATGGAAACCATGTGTGGATGAGCTGCAAGCAGAGGAAACCTTCATGGGGAACCTTCAGAGAATCTCTGCTGCAGCACACAAAATGGTAGGCTCAACTGACGAAAATGAAAGAAAAAGTTTTGGGCAGGAGAAATAAAGCTTTTGTTCACTCAGCAGGTAGGAAACGTCTTCAACCCAGGTTGGGGGGAAAGTGATTTTTTTAAAAACACGGGTTTAGAGAAATAGAACATTTTGATGACATTTGGGGGAAGAGAACTGTGCAAACTTCTTCCCCAAAACGTTTTTTAAAACATCCCCAAAACGTTTTATTTCTGCTGTGCAGAAATCACAAATATTGGCACCTACGTTAAAAAGTTGGTAAAAACACCTTAAATTTTAATTGTCAGGTCAATGAGATAGACATTAAATGATCAGAAGCGCCCTGCTGGATCAAACCTCCGTTCCATCGGGCTCAGCATTCCCATTTCACATAGTGGCTCACAACAGGTCATAGAAGCCAAAACCTTCCCCGATGTTGCCTCCTGGCACTGGTATTCAAAGGTTTACTGCCTCTAGATGTGGCAACTCCCTTTAGTTACTATGCCTAGCTGTCACGGATGAACCTCTCCTCCGTGAAGTTAATCCCTTTGGGGAGAAATACATTGTGATTTGGAGATTTGGGGCTTCACCACTAGTTCTAAAAAGATCTATCTCTTAGATCGTATCTTTTTCCAGTCTTAACCGGCAGTGCTTTAGAACTGCTAATGGTCTTCTTGGTCGCAGACAGCATGATAGACAGCTGTAGTATTATGTATGAATATATTCGTATACACGCAATCTCTCTTGATGTAATGCAGTGTGAAATCTCTATGTCTTATATATTAAAGATATTTCAAGTGGCATTATGGAGATTGACCCCTTAATTAAAACTGGGAAGTGATACCAGGGATCAAGATAAAATAGCATTTGGATGCACATTCAAAACCATAGATTACCACCAGCTAATTCCTCCCCTCTCTTTTATCTAGAACAGTGGTGGCGAACCTTTGGCACTCCAGATGTTATGGACTACAATTCCCATCAGCCCCTGCCAGCATGGCCAATTGGCCATGCTGGCAGGGGCTGATGGGAATTGTAGTCCATAACATCTGGAGTGCCAAAGGTTCGCCACGACGGATCTAGAACATAAGAAGAACATAAGAAAGAGCCTGCTGGATCAGACCAGAGTCCATCTAGTCCAGCACTCTGCTACTCGCAGTGGCCCACCAGGTGCCATTGGGAGCTCACATGCTCCCAATCTAATTGATATCCTAGCGGTAAGAAGGGCATTAGTTATGTTTTTCCCCTTTTGCACTGTTCCCCTGCAGTGTCTGTCTTGCCAAAATGGATGCATATGAGCTCAAGGATTCAGGAGGATGTTTAAGGGTGCCACCACTCTTGTGACCCTGAAAAGGACAACCAAACAAAAAAACCCTAACACTCTACTGCTTTTAGTGTGGCTTACAGCAAGCAGCAGCCTCAAAACCCAGGATGCTTGGGAGAAGCATGTTCCAAGTAGGATCTTGCTAGGAAGCAGCAAAAGTGGTTACGGACCTCTGACCCCCGGCGCATTTTGGACCTCTTCTGCAGCAGCATGTAGAGCTCATGGTCATCGTCCCGCTCCATGTGGGTGCTGTCTGCAGGCTCACTCCACAGGTTGACTGCCTCCGAGCGCCGTCGTTTCTGCAGCTTTTCAAAATACTGAAGGGTGTCCCTAGATCAACACATGGGGAGGATGTAAAATCAGCATAGCACAGCAGTGATTCCTTGAAACTAGAACTCTGGACTCAGGCCTAGTTCTTATTTATTTACTTCTTTTATTTACTTAATTTGTATCCCGCCTTTCTCACCAGTGGGGACTCAAAGCGGTTCACATCATTCTCCTCTATCTCAGTTTTATCTTCACAAAAACTCTGTGAGATAAGTTAGGCTGAGTGTATGTATGACGGGCTCAAGGTCACCCAGCAAGCTTCCATGTGATCTCCATACAAATCAGGAAAAGCAGCCTGTCAGGGGTGTTTTCCGGATGGACAACATATCACAGGGGAAAACGAGGATCATACATACTGGGATGTTTTATCCCGATTTCTCCCTCTGCACGGCAGCCCATCAGTGCAGTCAGGCCGGGAGGAAGAACTCCAGGTGATTGTGCACGACCCCCGGTTTACTTTCATTTTCCTGTCCGACATTGCCACGCATGCGCAAACTGTCCCATTTTTCCACTATTCTGATTGGCTGCAGCTGTCAAGGTGGGAAAAATAAACTGGTCTGTTTCCCGCGGTGTTTGCATGGGAGCGGGAGCGGTGCGTTTTCAAAAGAACCGCCAATTTATTGTTTATTAAAAGCTGCAGGATAAGGGAAATCTTGTGGGGCAGGCCCGAGTTAGACCCAGAAGCCATGCGGAAGTCAAGACCGAACTGGGATGTTTCACTTCCTTATCCCAGGATATATAGTCTGTGCAAAAAATGCCATGGAGATCGGTTCTAACCTAGCCTTCTTCCTGACATGCAAGTTTTCTTTTTCTGTGCAGGAAACTAACTTTTTAAATGGAAGAGCCTTTTCTTATGTAAGCTGACACTCACTGTCTCAGGTCTGTTCCACACAACTAAAATAAGACATCTGAGGATGCAAAAAAAAAGGCGTTCTGGGGAGGCAGGCCCTTTCCCCCCCAAGACGTCTTTAAGGTGCTTTATTTCTACTCAAGACGTCTTTTAAAAAAAACACGCTTCAAAGTACACCTTTTCCCCTAAGCCGCCTGCAAGACGTCATTTGCCTGATCAGTGGTTCGCTGTGGAGTGGCCAGGGCTGTTCGACAGTAAATTTCAGCGGGGTGGTGGTACCTCCTTCTTTGGAGGTTTTTAAACTGAGGCTGGGTGGCCATCTGTCTGGAGTGCTTTGATTGTGTATTCTTGCATGGCTGGGGGTTGGACTTGATGGCCTTTGTGGCCTCTTCCAACTCTTATGATTCAATCCTTCAAGGAATACCCCAGCCTCAAATGAGAACTGTTGGCTTGTTTGACACAAAGGCCCCTTCCGCATGGGCGGAATATGGCGGCCTGGGGACGGCAAAAACGCTGTTCCCAGGCCTCCATTCCGCACAGGCGACAGCTTTGCAGCCGCCATTGCCCTCGCGACCAATTCGGCTGGTGGCCAAGTTGGTGGTTTCCAAACCACGCCTTCAGCGTGGTTTTTTGAAATGCCAGTTGGAAGCTGCTGCCGTGCTTAACGGCAGCCCCCCCCCCACCTCCCTTCACTTACCTGCTCTCCGCCTTCTGGCACGCTGCCGGGCCTAAAGGGACACTTGCCTGCAACGGAAGCAGGCGCCAAGAGGGCAGGGGAGGCGGCCCTTGCGGCCCTGTTACCGAGGGCCGGAGAGCAGTGTTCCACCGGGCGACGCCCAGCGTTTCATTTTCCTCGTTTTCGGGACCGTCCATGGACGTCTCGGGCAGCTGCCGGGTCTAAGGCCAGCAACGTTACCTAAGCCCTTCCGCCCGCGGCGGGAAAGGGCCAATGTTTTCCAAACTGCCTCAGCAATCTCTCAATTCTCTTGCAACCCAACCGGCTCACAGACCAGTGAACTACAACTTCAGTTGATTGATCTTATCAAAGCTACTAAAAGTTAAAGCTTTAGGACAGTAGCAGCCCTGTCTTCAGCAGGACTCTGAAGGCAAGTGGAAAGGGCGTGAAGCAAACGGAAAGTGCTGTATAAGCCTGAATCTTTTGCAAATCTCCTGCAAAAAGCCCAAAGCTCTTGCGAAATCTCCCCGCCCCAATCCCCTCCACCTCCCAAGTCTCAAAGGTACATCCTGCAGCTTCCCCACATTTTTGAGGGGACCAAAAATACATCGTTGTATAGATCCCACATATTCCATTAGCAGGATCTGACATTTTAAAAGGCAGACAGTTATTAGTTTGTGATAAATACCTAACCACCAGTGGGTTCTTCTCCAGCTCCTCTTCTCTATGGCAACAACAACAGCAAACTTTGTACCAGAAATCCATCTTGGTCTCTTTCTCTCTCGGAAGAGTTAAAATAGAATTAAGGCCAACATTATTTTTAAAAAGTAATAAAAATAATAGCAACAGAAGAGGAGGGAGCACAACAGGGGCAGATGGTATCCTGTGTGGCAAACTAATAATGCTTGAAAAAATAGACAGAGGAGTTTAACATTCATTGTAAATATATCCACAAGTCATAAGCAGCAATCATGTGACCTCCCGCCTTGCCCTTATAGCTCAAGGCCTCGACCAAAAACCAGAGTATGACTTTGGGTGTTTATATAGAATGAAAACCAGACTTGTTTCCCATCTCTTCCGCAAGAAAGGGACCTCAACATTGAGCGTTTATGAACTACTGTTAGGGTCATCTGGGGAAACAAACTGATTAAGGACAGAATTAAGCATATTGGGAAACAAGCCCTACCAGGGAAGAATTAGCACGGATTATTCGAAGGGACTTCACAAGCGCATGCGTGAGGGCAACTCTGTAGACGTTATATTCTTGGGAGTTTCATAAACTTTTTGGCAAACTGCCTCGCCAGAGATTCCTGAAGAAATGTTGCAATCATGGGATGGATGCTGTTGTGGTTTAGAAGGCAATAACTGACAGGAAGGAGAAAGGAGGTATAAACTGAATTTTTTTTTACAACTGATAAGCAGCAGGGTCCCACAGAGATGAAACTTTGGAACCAGTGTTGTTTAATGTCTCCGTGACTTGGAATTGGGGCTTATCAGTGAAACAGTTTAAAACCGTGGTGAGAATTTTATATCTCCAGGATCATATTTAATAGTCTTCTGCCAGCATGGCCATCATTGCCAGCCATGGAATTGTAGACCATAACATCTGGAGTGCCAAAGGTTCGCCACCACTGGCCTAGCAGCTTGTGAAACTCACCGGAATATTCAAGATGGCGAAAACCAAAGCACTCTGTGAAAAACCCCAAGAAGATTTTTTTTTAAATGGGGAGTGGCTGGTAATATGAAAAATGAAATTCAAGTTAAGTTTAAGGTGATGCACACTGAGGCAAAACTCCCAATTTTTCCATTTTACCAATTTTTTCCATACCAGCATTTTTTGAAATTTGTGGAGCTAAGCTAATGCTGCAGGGCAGCACTGGGGCAACAACATGAAGAACTCCCGGCTGCACCTGGCATCCTCTCTGCTAACAATGGGGCATTTTTACCGTGAAAAATCAGCCAAAGAAAGTATTCCTTCATCAGAAAAGAATGTGAAGAATTCACTGACACAGAATATAGCTTTAGGCCACTTAACGTGGCACAGCTTTGGGCCGTGAAGACAAATTCTATGGAGGATCAAAGTGACTACATTTTATGGAGCAGCAGTAGTAGAGAGGTTAGAGCTCACGCAGTGGCGTAGGAGGTTAAGAGAGAGCCTGTGTATCTAATCTGGAGGAACCGGTTTTGATTCCCAGCTCTGCCACCTGGAGCTGTGGAGGCTTATCCTGGGGAATTCAGATTAGCCTGTACACTCCCACACACTGCAGCTGGGTGACCTTGGGCTGTCAGTCACAGCTCTTCTACAGAGCTTTCTCTAGCTCCCACCTACCACTCTGCCAGGGTGCTTCTATGGAGCAGAGGGAAGGGCAAAGAAAGATTGTAAAGCCCCTTCGAGTCTCCTGCAGGAGAGAAAGTGTAGGAAGATATAAATCCAAACTCTTCTTCTTCTTCTTCTCTTCTACATGTATGTTCCCAAGCAGTGATTTTCGCCAGCAAGATATGAAGGTTTGGCATATGAAACTTTATTTAATTTTCTTGTTTATAGCCCCCCCTTCACCCTGATGCTGTTTCCAGCAGCCCAGACTGGCACAGCTAGTAGGCCAATGGACTTTTCTTATCCTTTGACCTGCTGCCACCTGAAAATGGTTCTGCTCAAGAACCTGCCCCCTTGCCACCTAGTAAGCAGCCCTGCTAGGGCTGCCAACCTCCAGGGGGTAGCTGGAGATCTCCTGGGAGTACAATTGAGCTCCTGGTGACACAGATCACTTCATCTGGAGAAAACGGCCACTTTGGAAGGAGGACTGTATTACAGTATTCTCCAATGACCTGCTGAACACTCCATCCCCAAAATGCTCCAGGAATTTCCCAACCCAGAACTGGCAACCCTCACCATTGCTGAGCAGGCGGTTTGATGTAGGAACCAGCACACCCAAACGTAGGGCGTCTGACCTTTACTGGGGTCATCTGCTCCAAGAGTTATACTGTCATCGTCTTTGGAGGCTCTCGAGGGGCTGGGTAGGATCCCCTCCTTTCTTCCAGTACCAGAGAAGCGTGCCTAGTAGATTAGGTGCTGAGGAACACAAGCAGGTTAATGTTTCTGCAGATGTCTGGGTTGTGGGCTTCCTAGAAGCACTTGGCCAGCCACTGTGGGATTTTGTCTCATCCAGAATAGTTTTTCTTGTGTTCTTTAGTGGTGAGACAACGTGCACAGTATGAAGATGCCTCACTCCAACAGGAGGGGAGCGTTGGAGGGGAGTGTTAATAGAATAGCACCATACATCTCCTCTTCAGTTTTGTTTCAACTTGTCCCTCTGATGTAACTAGGCAATTCTTTCTCTCCAAGACAGCAGACCCGTGTCCTACTTGTGCTTAAGGGAACAATCTAGTCATAGAAGCAAGGTGACAGGTGATGAATTGGCAGCAACAACCAAGCTCCAAAAAACCCCGTTCATGCAAGTAAATCACTCCTGTGAGCGGTTGACAGTTGGCTATTGATACCTAGTTCAGTCTGTGAGATGGGAATAGGGGCCTACCTTGCAGGGCTCCTACATGGAAAGGAAGCACAACAGAGACAATGAAGCACTTTGAAAACCTTTGAGAGAACTGAAAGTCTGACGGGCTGTATGTGAGGGAGGCAGAAAAGAGGTGGTCTAAACCAAATGTGAAGCGAAACACTGTCAAAATGGGCGAACTGTAGGGAAGAACTCTCCATAAAGGGAGGTCAACCCAGCATTCCCCTCCAGTACAGAAGCCCGGGCAGGGATGGATCTTGCTTTACTTGGGTGGCAACTCAGCCCTGAAAGAAAAGGAGCAACCATGGCAGCAGACTCAGTCAGAGACAAGTGGTTTCTTTTCTGGTTAGTTTTTATTGGTTCAAGTTACAGAGACTCAAGGCAGAAGGCAAACGTGTTATTCAAAGCGGATTTCGTTTTTGTTAAAGTTACTTCCACCTTCCACTTCACAGATCAACAAATCCACAAAACAGTTTCTTAATCCCACCAAGTTTGCAGCCCCCCCCTTTCTGCAGTCCCACATGGGGACCAGCTTTGGATAAAACCTCCAAGGCGCTTCAAAGGGGGACAGCAGATTTATATATGTTTTAAAAATGGCTTCTCTCAGAAAAGGGGTGACTTCCTGTCAATCTCCCCAGCCAAAAGCACAGACACCCCTAGAGATCTGCCCCTCACTGTCATCTCTGGAGATCCAACATCAAGTCTGTAGTGTAGAACCTCTGCAGCAGTGATGTCTTGCAAGCTCCGCCCTCTGAACCAAAGACATGGGACTGTTGAAAGATCCACCCGATGCACAAGATGCACTAAATAAGATTCATTCACAGGGAAATGAGCAGACAGAGCCCGAGAGGATGGCTTTTGAAAACGAGGCTGGGCGTTGACATTGGGCAGACAAGTGAGATGCCCGGCTCTGGAGGAAGTCATGCGGCTCAAATCCAGTGCTGAATGCTCATCCTAGCTGTCCCCCCCTCAGCTGGCACTGAAAGGCCTCCAGTGAACCATCAGTGCACATCACTGGCCTCCTGTGAGACTCAAATTCCAATTGAACCCCAACACAACTCCCTACCACTTCTTCCAAAGCATTGGCACTGGAGGATCATGGGAGCAATCAGAATTTCAAAAGGCGTGCTTTTGGGTGCCTGGGTTGACCGGAATTGGAGACAGGGTGCTATGAAGTCCCACTCCTAAAGGCCAGGCTCAGCAGAATGGCTCCCACTTGGGGGTACATTTATCCCTTGGCAGACGAAAAGGAAGAATGCCCTCACTGCAGTTTCTGCTGCCCACGTTATGGGAAAAGCCACGTGCGCCTGGTACGGTCCTCAGTTGCAAGCAACCCTAGGGCCAGATAAGCATTCTTCAGTTGGACGTCCAAGCCAGCCTTCGACATGTAACTTTCCTGCCATCCAAATTCTGCCTTTGCCCACACCTCAATCAAGGAAATCAGTCACGTCGCTACTATATTGCACTTACATTTTAATATCAGTCTTCATTTCTCCACACACACACAGCCCCCAATCCCAACACCTAGCCTTGTAGACCAGACAGGGGTGGTCAACCTATGGTGCTCCAGATGTTCATGGACTACAATTCCCATCAGGATGCTGGCAGGGGCTGATGGGAATTGTAGTCCATGGACATCTGAAGCACCATAGGTTGGCCACCCCCGCTTTACAGTATCTGAAATGTCAATTCCATTCCAACTACCTGCTAGCCACAATCCCTTCTCCTACCTTTGCAAATTCGGAGACCTGAGTTTTGATGTAAAGTTCACAGCTTGAGAAGTGGGGGCATTATTATTATTTTTTAAAAATCAGCAGATGCATTCACACAGAAAGGCAACTTCAGGTTTTTTTTGGGGGGGGGGTTACTTTCCTGTCGACAGGCCTGAGCTGCTACAGTAAAGACATCTTCTGCCAGGGAGAACAGAACTACGCATGACAGGATTACCAACTGGACGAAAAGTCCAAGGCTGCATTACACTCACAACAACCTCACTGCATCACTATAGAGAAAGGTGCCAAGTTCCTCTACCACTATCCTAAGCTTTTTGGGGACATAAACAGACTGCAGGACTCAAGGATTGGAAGAGAGCGGAAGACAGACTCAAAAGCTGCCAGCCAATGTGGAATGGGTCGATTTTGACTGGGAAATGTGGGCGTTGATGCGTGTAGCTGAAGGGAGATGCGGGAAGCCAGGCAAGGGGGAACAAGCACAGAGACATGATCAATAGAAAAGTTACGTGTACTTGATGTGTACTTTTGCATACAGATGAGAAACCAGAGCGCAGGAACCCTGACAGTTGTCTCTCCAGACTGTTCCCAGAATTTCAGGAGGGAAGGCAACGTTAGGTTCTGGACTTAGCAGCACGCTAGAAAAGTCTCTGGCTTCAACCGCTGCATCCCCCCCCCCCCCCCCCCCCAAACTCCCCGCTGGACCTGCCAGGCTGTTCAACTCTCCTACAAAAGGCATCTTGAAAAAGTTTCTGGGCACACAACCATCAGAAACCAAAATGATCACGACCAGGGAAAGGAAAACCAAGAGTTATGCAGGTAAAGCACTCAGACGTTGGAAGCATGATAATGAAGGGATTTGGCACAGCTGAAACCCAGAAAGTGGCTCAGCATCCGGCGCCAACGCGAACTTTGATCATTCGAGGAAGACACTGCAGCACGTCTCTCCGATTTGCTCTTGTTGAGACCGACTGTGGCCTCACTTCAGCTTCGTCGTTGGATCATCGTCCCGGGCCTTTATTTCAAAAAGACTGCAGGCCCTTTGCTGACAGACAGCAGTTAAGACAGGATCGCTGCTGTCTGCTAGGAAAAAAAGGGACTCCAGTTCTTCAGCCCCCGCGGGCACTGAGAACCCTCCAGAGGTGACTCCAGAGCACAGAATCTCCAGAACTTAAGACTTTGCTGCGACCTCCATAACCCGCTTGCGCAAGTGGAACATGAACTCTGTCATGGTGGCACCCAAGCTTTGGTTGATGAGGTATCGGGGAAGGCGGCCCTGGAAAAAAAATTGCAAGAGTGAAAATGGAGAATTTGTTTTACATGTATATTATAAAGCTGTCTGTTTGAGTATCAGGCTAGACACGGGGAGGGGGGGGCTTAGGCTCTGCCACAAATCCCACTGCATGAACAGGGTCCACTCTCACAAACACAAACTTAGAGCAACCTACTCTGCAAGACTGTTGTGACGATCAAATGGGAAAGAAGGCCAACCTGGCCATACAACTTGGTCCACGGGCACTGCTTATAACTCAGGACAGATTAACATAAGGAGTTCCATAAACATCTCTCTTTTCGGCTTGAGTTCTTGTCTCTGCTCTCTATATTTCATTGAGTTAAATTCAAGGGCCAGCATTATAATTTGACCACAATTTACATCCCATTGCTGGGCATCACACTGACAGGGGATTTGGAAGGAAGACTCGTGACAGAAATTCCAAAACTTGACAAGGCGCAGATGTGCCACATAGAGGTCTGGGATGCTGGACCGTGGGCCACCCTGGCAGACTTGGCCCTTTTGGATAAAGGATGAGTTGGTTAAGACCAGACCGTCTATTTGTCATGGAAGTGCAGTGCTGTTTCCAGGTGCTTGATGGAGGTGGGATATGGTTCTGATTGGTAAAAGTCGCTTCTGACATTTATTTTATTTATTTATTTTTATTTATTTCTTAAATTTATATACCGCCCGATCCCCGAAGGGCTCCGAGATGGGGATTTGTGTGGGATTGGAGAAATCCACTTGTCACTCTTAGAAAGAAGGCTGACTTGGTCCATTTAGCATAAATATCTGCACATCTGGGATTTTCCCTTATCTTCACTTTTGAGTCTTCTGTGGAAAGTGGGTCCACAGGAAGCAGAGTAGGGGATAAGGACCCTTTAACTTTCTGTTACCACAGGAACTCTGCACAGGCTCTGAGGGACCAGCTGCAGCATAGGCAACGTGTTTGGCTGGAGCAAAGAGGGGGAATAGCCTCAGCTGACTCACAGGCCTGATAAGCTCTCTCAAGGGGTTCTGCTCTAGGCTGGTGAGCACGCTGTGAGGGCGCTAGCTGAGGCAGTGCCCCCCACCCCCAATGCTAATCTCAGCTGACAAACCTGCTAGGGGCTCACCAGCTGAGGCGGCCCGGCCCAACCAAATCACATTTATGATGTATTGGGCCTTTGTAACAAATGAGTTTGATACCCCTGGTTTAAGGGGAGGGGCTCAATGGCAGAACATTGCCGTGGCCTGCAGAAAGTCCCAGGTTCAATTCCTGGTGCCTCTAGTTAGAAAAGGGTCAGGGGAGAGGTGCTGTGAAAGACCTCGGCCTCAGTCCAGAGGCAGTTCCTGCCAGTCTGATGGACCCTCGGTCACATTCAGCGTTCAGCTGCTCATTTGTGTGCATGCGTACGAATAATATTTATGACAGTCACTGACTGGCGGCAAATTTACAAAACAGTTTCACACACTACTCTTACAGTGCCTTTCCTCAAAATAAAATTGTGCCGAAAATAAAATAATCCCAAGCATAATAAAATTCATTCCCCTTGTAAAAGTTCAACCAAATGCTTCGGCAGAGCCGGACAGCCAGCGTGGTGTAGTGGTTAAGAGCAGGTGCACTCTAATCTGGAGAACCAGGTTTGATTTCCCGCTCTGCCACTTGAACTGTGGAGGCTTATCTGGGGAACTAGATTAGCCTGTACCCTCCAACACACACCAGCTGGGTGACCTTGGGCTAGTCACAGCTTTTCAGAGCTCTCTCAGCCTCACCCACCTCAAAGGGTGTTTGTTGTGAGGGGGGGAAGGGAAAGGAGATTGTCAGCTCCTTTGAGTCTCCTTGCAGGAGAGAAGGGGGGGGGGGAAATATAAATTCAACTCTTCTTCTTCTTTTTGAAAGCCAACCAACCTTGCACATTTAGCAACTCTGAGGCAGCTCATTTTTCCTCTCTGAAAGAATGTCCCTTAGTTCAGCAGCTCTTTGGATGTCTGCAAAATCTAGCAGTATGGGTAGCAACAATTTTTGGCAGACGTGATTATGTACACCACAATCAAATATCACATGTTTGGTCGTCTCTCTCTCACACATACACTTGTGTGTGTGTGTGTGTGTGTGTGTGTGTGTGTGTGTGTGTGTGTGTGTGTGTGTGTGTTTGTTTGTTCAGGGCCACACACCCTCTTTGGAACCTCCTACAATGCCTGCTCTGTTTTTACCTTGAGGTCCGCATTGAGTACCCAGATCAAGGTGCAGAGATTCGAATTCGTGGGACATTTCAAGGCCACAAACCCCCCTGGCCCGTTCTCTGCCCTGGGAAAGGAAAAGAAAAAACAGTTGGCTGCTGGATAGAAGCAGGAAAGAGGGGCGTAAACAGTACAGCAGGCAGGACCTAGAGATCAATCAATCAATCCCTCCCTCCCTCCCTCCGCCCACCTTTACTGGCATATTATACAAGAAAAATAAATATTCATAAAACATACTCAAGAACAGGCTGTTGTGGGTTTTCTGGGCTGTGTGGCTGTGGTCTGGTAGATCTTGTTCCTAATGTTTTGCCTGCATCTGCAGATGCAGGCAAAACATTAGGAACAAGATCTACCAGACCACGGCCACACAGCTCAGAAAACCCACAACAACTAGTTGAATCCGGCCATGAAAGCCTCTGACAATACATACTCAAGAACAGCCTGTACCTGATCACTGTTTATACACGCATCTTGATGACATATGAGAAGAATTTGGTCAAAGTTGTAATCCAAAGCAGTGTACAACGAAATCATAAAATTTGCAAATAGGGATGCTTCAGGGTGTGTTTTTTTTTTTTTGCTCCTGCTCAACAACTGATATATCTTTTTAGGGAAAATATTTTAAAGCTCCACATTAAGAGTCTGAGAGAATTCACCATTTGGGCCTGCCACTGAAAAGTCTACACAGACGCGAATCAAGGGAGACTTCTCGGCAAGCACCCTCTCCTTCAAAGGTTGAAAGCCGTTCTCTCCCAGGATTTGCTGCTGAGGTGGCAGAACAGTGATGCTGGATCCAGGTTTAAACCCCCTGTTCAAAACTGGGCACTACCTTAAAAGAGGGCTTGCAAACAGGAACAGGAAGTGGGTGTTACTCCCGCCTTCTCCCAACTCCTACTACACAGATGGCCCAGCAAAAGAAGAAAGACAAAATAAAGAATTCTCCTGAAGATGAGTGATGCCTCCTCTGACAGCTTCCGAGTATTAGACATCAAGACCCCATTTCAAAAACTGCAGCAAGAACGATAAGTGCCGGGAATAGTTGTCTCCTTGAATGGCCGCTCCATTCTTCACACAGTGAGCCAAAGTCCAGAGGCCATTCCGACATGCGGAAGGACACTGATCGGCTCATAGATTTTCCCACCAGTCAAGCAGACACAGAGCTAAAAGCCGATGGCTTTTTAATGTGATTACTTGAGGAAACCAGAGTTGTTGAGTCCGGCCATCTCAGCTGGTCTCCTCCCGCTCTGATAACAAAGAGGGCTTGTTGGGAGATGCTCGGTCGGGAGGGTTGATAATCACAAGATAGCAGCTGGGAGCTGCGGAAGGGCCAGACGCTCAGGCACAGCAGTGGAAGAGAGGCACCGGCCAGAAGCGGCTCATGGTAGACCCACCCATGAGTTCAAAATGTATTAACTGTGCGCCACATGCAAGGCCCAGCGTGTGGCACGCTCACACAAAGTGAACAAGAGAAATTACGTTGACAAGCCAACGCTGGCAGCAATTGCTTGGTGGTGCAACACACAGCTTCAAGGAAAGGACCCATCTGACTATTATTTGCCCTCAAGGTTGCACAGAACAACAGGGAGACAGAGCAACAGACACACAGGCACAGAGCACCAGGCACAAAGTTTCTCCAGC
The DNA here is from genome assembly GCF_021028975.2 of Sphaerodactylus townsendi. Taxonomy (NCBI): domain Eukaryota; kingdom Metazoa; phylum Chordata; class Lepidosauria; order Squamata; family Sphaerodactylidae; genus Sphaerodactylus; species Sphaerodactylus townsendi. Next base: position 6,496,777 of record NC_059439.1, on the reverse strand, counting down.
TGGAATATCTCCGATTGTGTCCCACACATCCACTCAGAGGTTCGTCCCTGCAGTATAAAGAGCCTTATGTATAGCCAAGAGGTTCTTGTGTTGGAAGAGAAGGACTTTATGCCTTCTCCTGCCTCAACCACAGAGGGGTTTTTACTAGATAGGGACCAGTGATTGTTACCTTTACTGTACCATGCTGGCACTATCCCTTTGATGTTAGACTTTGATCTTAGATACTCTTAGAGACTTCCTTCTTTCCGGTTCTCTCCCCCCCCCCTCCATCTTGTTCTCTAATCTGCAGCACCATGTGTGTAGAGAGGATAGATGCTCAGTGCATCCATCCCCATCCAGCTAGATTAGAACAGAATAGTGAACCTATCTAGCTGCCTTTCTATCCAGAATGGAGTACACTAATAAATACTCTTTTTATTAGTTGGTTGTGGTAGGTTTTCCGGGCTGTGAGGCCGTGGTCTGGTGGATCTTGTTCCTAACGTTTCGCCTGCATCTGTGGCTGGCATCTTCAGAGGTGTATCACAGAGGGAAGTCTGTTACACACTGTGTGATATACCTTCCCACCACAAAAAACCCACCAAAACCAGTTGAATCTGGCCGTGAAAGTCTTTTTATTAGATTAGAAACTACAAACAACTCCGACTTTTTCTTTGTGCCTAAGCTCACACGCGTGTTCGGGATCTGCTCCGCTGTGCTCAGCCTCTGTGCACTCTGCTCGTTGTGTAAATGGGCAATCTCCACGGGGAGATTCTCCTACACTCTGAACCATGGGAAAGCACTGCTGTCAACAAAATGGATCTGTGGGAAGCAATCCCTCCAATGTTTCATAAACTTGCTCATGAAAGAGGCCACAGAGAAACATAACTAAATTTACAGGGGGCACCAGTGTTAACCTGCCCAAGATACCACCTCTCCCTCAGCCTCCCCCTGCACTACAAATACCCACTTCAGAGAACACAGAAGAAACACACTGCCCAGTTGAAAAAAACTAACAAGCCAGACCAATCCTTTCAACCTTTCAACAGGCCAGAGCAAAGATATCGGTAGCGGAGAGGTCTGCATTTGTGGTTAACCATTCAGTATTTTCAGCCACCCAGGATTCAAAACAGTTCCCGAGACAGGAAATGAAGTCTGAACTCGGCACACTTTTGGAGAGAAGGTCGGGGTTGCCAGCCAATACTTATTTGGCCTCACAAGAATGATCAAAGAAACAGACCCAGCTAGGACCGAAGGAGTTTGGGCAGGAGCAGACAGGAATACAGCTCACATGTACCCTGCACCCTCTTGGATCATGTCCGCCTAACTTTAAGATCAAAAGGGTTATGCAGACATGGATGAGAAGTGGGTGGGGCTTTTGCCCAGCAAGGCTTCTGGTTGGTTGGTTGTGCAGATATTTTAAAATGTTGCTTTGGCAGCAGCTGCCACTCACAACTCAAGGATCTAAATTACTTTTTATATATACAAAAAAGACATCCTAATTCTTCTCAAAAACAGGATTAATCTCTTCTGTGTCATCACTTGCTATTGTCATACTAATATGCTTATAATAATGTCTTATTTCTACTACAACTGAGCCGACCCACTGATATAGCAGAAACAGTATTCTGAGAACGTACATTGTGTCTTACGTTTTGTGTAAGTATACCTTTATAAGTAAAAGACAGAATTTTTAACTGCAAATGTTTAAGAAGAGATACGAGCTAATACAATGCAAGTGCTAAATCTGGACTTTCTTCTCTAGATTGAGAAGTTATGTTCAGAAATAGCATTCAATGGAGCTTTAATGATGTAATTCTGTTTTGTCTTTGAATGTAGAGGTTATTATAGGGCAAGACTGCTTTGCTCTACAAGAGTTACATCACATATTTCAAAGCTGCAGCAAGTGCATGTGATTTCTTAATAAGGTAGTTCCTGTGAGTTCTGATTGTTAGCTGAATGACTCAGAGTTACCTGGAGTGATAGATAGCTCATGAACAGAGGATTGGTTTAAAATGATTTCATTGTAGATTAGGTAGTGATGAGTTAATGCTAAAGACTGGATAAAAGCAGGAGTTTTAGTTCACTCAGTGCCCCCTTCCTGTCTTGCCCTCAAGCCAGACAGGAAAGATGCCACTGGGCACCTGGGACTCTGGCTTTCTAGTCAGATTACCAGATGTTACTGGATTCCTGGGATTTGGTCTTTGCCTGGCAAGAGATCCTTTGGATTCCTGCTGGGACAAATAGCCAATAAGCTGTCAGAATTCTAAATGTGCTTGCAGGCGCAAAAAGAACGGGGCCCCCTGCTCCAAAGCATACCACAGAATCTAACCATCGGAACTGCCCCTTCCTCCAGAGCAGAAAGTCAGGAGATCAGTTCTAATTCCAAGAGAACTGCCAGCCCCACCGTGGGGTTAATAACCCTAAGTGGAAGAAAGTATCATGTATCTGCAGGATCCAAACCAGTGGATAGATTTCATTTTTCAGCAGCTGCCGGTTGCTATTTGTACACACTTGCATCCAAGTATGAATGAGAGCCAACATGGTGTAGTGGTTAAGAGCGGGTGCACTCTAATCTGGGGAACCAGGTTTGATTCCCTGCTCTGCCACGAGTTGTGGAGGTTTATCTGGCGAATCAGATTAGCTTGTGCACTCCCACACACGCCAGCTGGGTGACCTTAGCCTAGTCACAGTTCTTCAGAGCTCTCAACCCCACCTACCTCACAGGGTGTTTGTTGTGAGAGGGGAAGGGAAAGGAGATTGTAAGGGGGGATATAAATCCAACTCTTCTTCTTCTCAAGGCAGACTGCAACTGAAAAATGTAAACTGTCCCTCAAAACACCAGACGTTGCAGAAGAAACAGAATGTTTCAAGATGGTCACCCACTGGAAACCTTTGTGATGGCCAAAGCCTAAAGGCAATAAATTGAGACCCCAACAGCCAAACACTTCTACCTGACGTATTTTGAAGTCGGCGGGCGCAAAATATGAACTGTTGACATCCCTGCTGAAATGTAGCGGTCTCTCCTTCTCTCAATCCGACGCACGTTGACAAAGTCCCTGGGATCACAGAGGGAGAAAGCAAGAGGTTACCAACTGAGTTTTAAAAAGGGCAGTCAAGGGGGGTAACCCAGTCTGGACCCACCTGGGCGATACAACACCGCCAGCGGCGCCTGCAGCCACATCGTAGGATATTGTCGTGTTGTCATCGACTCGTTGCAAGATCTGTGAAGAGAAAAATGAGGGTGAGTTTTCACCCATCTCTGCAGACAAGCCAGTAAAAATATAGTTTCGCGTGGGCTTCTTCATGGAATCCTGTTTTATGAGAAGGTCAAAGATTTCTGATAGAGTTTCCAGTACCTCTGTTGTGGTTGCAATGAGATCCCTTTTTTCCTCACTGAGTTTGCAAGATGACTAAGACTTTACACACCTGTTGCTTTTTTATCTGTCTATCTTAAATAGGTAGTTGGAACAGTTACAGAAAAAAGGTTAGCTTAATTGGGGTGTTGTGTGGTTTCCGGGCTGTATGGCCATGTTCTAGTACCGTGGTGGCGAACCTTTGGCACTCCAGATGTTATGGACTACAATTCCCATCAGCCCCTGCCGGCATGGCTAATTGGGAATTGTAGTCCATAACATCTGGAGTGCCAAAGGTTCGCCACCACTGTTCTAGTAGAATTGTCTCCTGACGTTTTGCCTGCATCTGTGGCTGGCATCTTCAGAGGATCCTCAGATCCACAGATGCTACTAGAACTTGGAGAAAATGCTACTAGAACAGTGATGGTGAACCTTTTCAAGACCGAGTGCCCAAATTGCAACCCAAAACCCACTTATCGCAAAGTGCCAACACGGCAATTTAACCTGAATACTGAGGTTTTAGTTTAGAAAGAACGGTTGGCTCCGAGGTGCACATTACTTGGGAGTAAGCTTGGTGAAGCAACTACGCAACACTTTGAACGGGTCATGCCCAGTGGCTCAGGCCAGCCTATATGTGTGTGTGTGTGGGGGCCATTTTCCACCCCCGCATGATGAACTCTGTGCGCGTGTGCCCATAGAGAGGGCTCTGAGTGCCACCTGTGGCACGCATACCATAGGTTCCCCACCACTGTACTAGAACATTTCTACTAGGAGAAAATGCTACTAGAACATGGCCATATAGCCTGGAAACCACACAACACCCCAGTGATTCCGGCCGTGAAAGCCTTCGCTAGTTTAATTGCTTTTAAAGAGTTGTGACTGGTCTTGCTATATCAGATGGTCTCATATGCACCTTCTGATTGGCTATGTGTACTTATGTTGCTTTCTCTTATTGAACCAATCAGACAGTTAGAAATAACCATATGACTGATAAATCAAACTCAGAGAAAGATAAGATTGCCTATTTATAGAAAAACATTTTTATGGCGAGCAAATCCAATTTTTCTAGCTGTAAGTCTCAGAAGAGGAGGGAGAATCTCTCACTGCACCTTCACATGGAGAATCTCTCCCGAAATTCTAAGCCAGCAAAACCAGTTCAATTTAGTATGTAGATATGGAAGACTCCTCATCAAAGCCAGAACAAAAGAACATTGTTTTTCAAAAAATTACCACTACGAAATGGAATTTGCCTGCTCTACCAGAATCATCTTGAAAAGAGTTTAACATTGGATTAGGTGCAATTATTTCTAAACCTGTTTTTTACATCAGTTCACCTAATTTTGCAACAACCCCCCCCTCCCATCCAGATCCCCTGAATGCATCAAGCCACATCAAGACAGCAACTGGCAAGTGACACAGCACCAAACACAGAATATAGCATTGCAGAAAGAATCCCCATCATTCAGGCCATAGATGCCAGGAAGGTGGACCAAGGCAAGTGGTGACTGGGAAGTTCAAGAAGGGAAAAAACAAATGGAAAACAAAACTAATAATAATAAGAAGCCTCCACAGCTCAAGCGGCAGAGCGGGGAATCAAACCCAGTTCCTCCAGATCAGAATACACCTGCCCTTAACCACTATGCCACTGCTGGCGTAGGACAAGAGGCAGCCTTAAAAGATGCTGCGTCCCATCCCCAGGCCAAATCAAGCTATAGCCCAGGCTCTTCTGAATGACGGCTGAACGTATAACTTATGGCTCTTCTCTGGTTGGTTCCTCATTGGAGGCGACAAGAGAGCAGGGTAATAACTTTAGAGGGCGAGTCTGTCACACCCTGAGCTGCATGGCCCGGCCAGCCTAGTCTCATCAGATCTCAGAAGCTAAGCTGGGTCAGCCTTGGTCAGTTTCTGGATGGGAGACCATCAAGGAAGTCTAGTGTTGCAGTGCAGAGGCAGGCAATGGCAAACCACCTCTAAGACGACATGCAGACAAAGCGAATGCATGAATTCTTTTGGCAAACCACCTCGAAATGTCTCTAGCCTCAAAAACCCCACAGAGGCATCAGAAGTCAGATGCAACTTGATGGCAAAAAAAAAGTATGTTGCAAAAAACTGAGTAGGCATCTAATGGCCCCTGTCAGACCAATGAAGTTGTATTCTAGCCTGTTTCCGTGGCCTTTTAGAGGCCACTGATTCAGAGGCATGGATCTGCAGAAGTGGTCCCTAGCCCTTAAAAGTCAATGCTGGAATACAACTGTGCTAGTCCTTAAGGGGTCCCTAGAACCAGAATTACCCCTGCCCAGTGGCTACTTTCGAGAACACGGTTTGGGTGGCCACAGGCTGATTCAAGCGACCAATCTAGAAATGTTTACCTGGCACGTTAACAAGGTTTTATTCCACAGGACCATCTTCTCGGGCTGCAGAATCATCTCCTGGTAGATAATCTCAGCAGGACACTGCAGGACAGCCTGCAAGAGAAGGAAGGCGGTGTTCATTCTAATGGCCAGCAGCCCGGCACAAACCTTTCCACGGCTTTCATTTGGAGCCCCACTTGGACAGCACTCCCCCTCCGCCCCCTTTTTTTTCTTGAAAGAAGACCAAAATAAAGCAAAGCAACAAGATGGAAATCAAGTCTCGAAACTTGCCAGGGCTCCTCATACCTCCTTCCCTCCCCTGAAAGTCAGTAATTCACTTGCTGACATGCACCGCTGCCGCCCTCAGCAATCCATTCCCGTTCTGTGTGAAGCCACTCAATTCTGAAAGGCAGCTGAAGGGCTAACGGGACCTGCACACTTTCAGTCATACTGCTCTCCTGGGCAACAAGCAGATGACCTTATTGTCATATTAGCACCCCCCTTCCCGGAGGGGATCAAGGAGAGTGTAGCTGGAGAGGCAACATCGCAACACCGGCTTTCCCTTCAAATCTTGAAGAAAATACTTCTTCAAGGAGTTAGTTCTGGCCCAGTAGTCCTATCCAGTTTAACTGGGAGTGGAGGAGAAAAAACTCTGCTTGGACTCCAGCTTAAGTAGAAAGAATATGAAATGGTCAAGGGTGGATACACAACAGCCTCTGAATAGGCAGGACACCACTTCTTGCTGCAGCGCTAGGTGCATCCCTTGGGTCATCCCGGCAGCTTACCTTGAGGATGAAAACCTTGCCATAGAACGGCATCTCAAGGCAGTGAACTGTGTCGCCAAAGTCCTGCATGAGAGGTGGGAAAGGCATGTAAGTTCCTCAGCCACGCACAGGGCACTCTCTTCTGCAGCAGGTCCCTAGCTGACAAGCACTCTGGGGGGTTGATTCACTATCGTTTGTGGCCAGTATATTAAACAAGCAACCCACCTTCTTCGCAGACCACAGGATGGGGAAGAGTGTGTGATACATGCTAGCTTACCCCTGACCTCCAAAGAGCCAACCTGCACCAAGTTATCCCCAGGACGTGTACCAGCTCAGACTTTGGTAAGTAGCCAGGGAAAAGATCCCAAAGAAGGGAAAGTCACCAAGAACACCTGTCTGCAGTTCCCTGAGTGCACCTAATTTGGTGCACAGAGGCGCACATCCCCAGGCAAGAAGAGAGAGCCAGTGTGGTATAACAGTGCTGGACTGAGAGAGAGGAGGTTCACGTGCGAATCCCAACTTTGCCTAGCCTATTTCACAGGGCTGTTGCGAGGATAAAGGGAGGCCAGAAGACCATGTGCATTGGCCCAAGTCTGCTGGAGGAACAGTAGGAGAAACACAACACCAGGCAGGCAGGTAGAGGTTGGTGATGGGATATTCCAGAAGAAACAGCCATGCTGGACATGGTCTGTTTTTGCTTCATGCGACTAAAAGGCAGGGATGCATGCATTCCATGCATGACATTCAGCACCACTTAAAACAACTTATGCAAACAGAGCTTAAATTATACAAAACTACCTACATGTATTTGTTTTTGTATATTTTGTTCAGCAAGTCAATGGAAAGGGGAGATCAGGAAAAACCTCCTGACCATCAGGGCTGTTCGACAGTGGAATGCACTACCTCGGAGTGTGGTGGAGTCTCTTTCTTTGGAGGTTTTGAAACAGAGGCTGGATGGCCATTTATCAGGAGTGCTTTGATTGTGTGTTCCTGAATTGCAGGGGGTTGGACTTGATGGCCCTTGGGGTCTCTTCCAACTCTATGATCCTATGTCAGGGAAGGACAGATTTGCCCAGCCTCCATCCCTGATCAGAGGAGACCTGCCTAGTGCTTAGACCTGTGCAGCCATGGATTAACGTCAGCATTCTCAGCAGCCGCCCTTGTTTTTCTGGAATTGCTTTTAGGCACCTACAGTTCTGCTCACTCCTCCATTTCCTCCTCTTGCATTTTAGGGCTGTAGAAATGAGCACTGCTCAGCAGGCACTGCTACCAGCTCACTGCCAGCACCCAATGATGAGCCATTTCCAGCTACCAAGCCACACCCCCTTTTGGGAATGGCAGGAGCACAATCTGTGGGTTAACGTTTACCAAAAGATTGAGGACAGGAAACCGAATGAGCCATCGGGCACCTCACAAAAGTTCCACCCATGTTAGTTTTCAACGTGACTTCACAGCAAAGAATTTCCCCGCCCCACCGCGTTCAGAGCCTGAGGTTGTATAAACAGGATATGAGTTTCAAAAAATAATTTCTAAAAGCTGTGCACAGCCTATTTATCTTTCACCGGGCTTGGGGTTTTATTTTTAAAAGTAGAAGAATGGCATCACTTGGTAACTCCTGTTTGTAAACACCGTGTACCTGAAGGGGAAAAGTGGATTTTGCCCTTTTTCAGCACATCTAAAAGAACTAGAAAAATGTCTCCTCTCAGGGTGATTTCCAGTTTAACAAAAAAGACATTTCAAGTTATTGGGGAGTTTGGCCCCCCCCCCCCCCCAAAAAAAAAAAAAAAATTACCCTGTAAGCTAGGGAAAGCTGTACTCCTTAAGGGCAGACTGCTATTTCTGTTTTTAAAAAACCCACTAGGATGACCCATAAGGGTCTTATGCCACCCATCAGTAAGGAACGGTCTGCTTACGCTGCATTTCTCAAAGGTCCAGTTCTCCTCTTGAGCTAAGATCTGATCCAACCCTTCCATGGCAATCTTGCCTTGCCGGACGTACTCCCTCTCCTAGGATGAAGCGGACATTAATTCCAGACAGCAAACGACTTAGTAACATGCACATTGAAGGATACTTGCTTCAAATTTATCCCAACTTCCTTGCCTGCTTTGATCTAATCTTCTGGGTAAACTACTATGGCAGGGAACCATTCATTCTGGGTAGGGTGTTGACAATTCTTTTTCAAAAATGACTTCTGCCTGCAAGCTCACCAGAGCCTCTTCTCATGGGGCGTCACCTTGATTTTTTCTATTGACTGGGACAGTCAATAGAAAAGTAATGCAAGTAATGCAAAAGAGTTTCCCTTTTTTAACTTTGTTTTTTAAAAAACCAGTGCATGGTTGCCCACCTCTGAGCTTCAGCAATACAGCATGATCCAGGCCCAGCCTTGCAAATCCACTTACCCCTCCTGTGTGCCCTGGCATTTCCAGCTGATCTCCTACTTCCTATCGCTCCAGTAATGTTTGCGGCCACTTACCGCAAGACAAACAAACCAGCCTGTCAATGTACAGTTCTTGAAGAGGAGAAGGAAGAGTTTGGATCTATACCCCACTTGTCTCAACCGCAAGGAGCCTCGAAGCAGCTTACAAACTCCTTCCCTTCTTCTCCCCTCAACAGACACCTTGTGAGGTAGGAGAAGCTGGGAGAGTTCTGAGAGAACTGTGACCAGGCCAAGATTGGCCAGCAGGCTTCATGTGTAGGAACAGGGAATCAAATCCTATTCACCAGATTAGAGTATGCCGCTCATGTGGAGGAGCAGGGAATCAAACTGGGCACTCCAGATTCAAGTCCCTCTGCTGTTAACTGCTGTGCCATGCTGCAGTGCACTTTCCCTGCTTGTCTGCAGTAAGCAGCAACTGCTGCCAGGGAGATGGAGATCCTTCAAGAATGCAATAAAGAGCCCACTGAGTCCCCAAGTTCTTCGAAAGCCACGTTTTGATGTAAGCAACAGTCCTTACTAATTACCACCTTAGGAAGAGACCGATGCTGCCCTCCAGTGGCTGACAGGCAACGACAACTATTCACAGCTACATGGTTTCCTCTATACCAGGGGTAGGGAACCTTTTACGCTCAAAGAGCCATTTGGATCCATTTTCCACGGAAAAGAAAACACATAGAGCCGCAAATACTTTTTGACATTTAAAATGAAGATAACACTGTGTATTTTGGTTATTTACCTTTACTCTTTGTATATAAAACAATTATAGTGTGTTGCTTATGAAATCCACGAAGTGCTACAGAGAAAAATATTTTTTATTTATGTAAAGAACACATTTTTAACATTTTGAACTTTTAAAAGAAAATAACTAAAAATTAACAAAAAAAACGTGACCCCCTGCCATCCCAAACGGCGGACGGACACCCCCCCCCCACGAATCCCAGCCAAGAAGGCTGCCTTGCGCCTGCCCTGTCCCCTGGGTGCTCTGGGGGTGTTTGGCCTGCTCGACGGGCAGCGGCGGCTTCTGCAGCCCTCCTCCCCTCCATGGCAGAGATGAGAGTTCCCCAGCTCTGCCATGGCGGGAAAGAGGCTGCAGAAGCCGCCGCTGCCCCTCGGGCGGGCCAAACGCCCCCCAGAGCAGACGGGGACAGGGCAGGGAGACTGGCGCACAGGTCACCCCCTCCCTCCATCCCAGGCCCCCCCCCCCGCGAATGATCGCAGCCATGAAGGCTGCCCTGTACCTGCCCTGCCCCCAGCTGCTCTGGAGGTCGGTTGGCCTGCTCGACGACGGCTTCTGCAGCCCGCCTTCCCTCCATGGCAGAGATGAGAGTTCCCCAGCTCTGCCATGGCGGGAAAGAGGCTGCAGAAGCCGCCAGTGCCCCTTGGGCGGGCCAAACGCCCCCCAGAGCAGCCGGGGACAGGGCAGGGAGACCGGCGCCCAGGTCACCCCCTCCCTCCCTCCCAGGTCGCCCCCCCCGTGCGAATGATCGCAGCCATGAAGGCTGCCCTGTACCTGCCCTGCCCCCAGCTGCTCTGGAGGTCGGTTGGCCTGCTCGACGACAGCGGCGGCTTCTGCAGCCCGCCTTCCCTCCATGGCAGAGCTGAGAGTTCCCCAGCTCTGCCATGGCGGGAAAGAGGCTGCAGAAGCCGCCGCTGCCCCTCGGGCGGGCCAAACGCCCCCCAGAGCAGCCGGGGACAGGGCAGGGAGACCGGCGCCCAGGTCACCCCCTCCCTCCCTCCCAGGTCACACCCCCCCGCCCCCCGCGAATGATCGCAGCCATGAAGGCTGCCTTGTACCTGCCCTGCCCCCGGCTGCTCTGGGGGGCGTTTGGCCTGCTCGACGGGCGGCGGCGGCTTCTGCAGCCTCTTTCCCACCATGGCATGGAGGGAAGGCGGGCTGCAGAAGCCGCCGCCGCCGTCGAGCAGGCCAAATGCCCTCCAGAGCAGCCGGGGACAGGGCAGGGAGACCGGCGCCCAGGCCACCCCCTCCCTTTCTCCCAAACGACGGACGGACACCCGCCGGCCGCCGCTTTTTTCTCCCCCTCTTTGCAAAGGGGGGGGGGATTCCCCACTCTCCCCAGGAAGGGGCCGGGAGCCGCACCACAAGCTCGAAAGAGCCATTTGCGGCTCGCGAGCTGCGGGTTCCCGACCCCTGCTCTATACAGCTAAGGTAGTTTTCGCTTTTGCAACAGTTGTGCAGGTCAGCCTGGCTTCCCGTAAACTTTGTCCTGCGTTAGAACTAGCCAAAGATCCCGAGCTTTCGGGAAAGCAAAGATCCAGAGCCAAGAACTCTGCGGCTTTCACTTCCTATTATGTTACGATGAGATTTAAAGAAGTGATTGTGTTAACAACCAGACAGCTCCCACAGGGCTGGACTGATGGCTAAACAACAACGGAAGCCACAGTATTGTTCTGAGAGACTTGCAAATGACAAAGCAGAACAGTGACCGAGTGGATGAATGCCAAGGCTGCGCAGCCCGTCTGATCTCCAAACTAGCACAGGGGTCTGCAACCTGCGGCTCTCCAGATGTTCATGGACTACAAATCCCATCAGCCCCTGCCACAGGTTGCAGACCCCTGGCCTAGCAGACTTCCGATTACAAAGGAAGGGTGACCCACAGAAAAAGTCCCACTTCTTTTTGAGATCCTCCTTCTGGTTGCATGGAAGGAGAACACCATGGATCGGTGAAAGAACATCAGAAGGTTCCAGGTTCAATCCCCAGCACAAAAGGATCAGGTAGCAGGTGATACAAATGACGTGTGCAAATGATACAAATGATCCTGTAGAACGCTGCCAGTCTGGGCTTTGCTCTGACTCCACAAGATGAGGGTCTGACTCCGATAGCTTCAAGAGTTCATTGCTGCCTTTCACAAGAGCCCCCTGAAACCAAATGAAGGCTGAGAGAATGTTTCTGGAGCACATCCAGTGAATTTGGGGCTTCTAGCCCCTGCCAGCCATGTTAAGTCCAACACCTCGGCTACTGACTTTAAGAACATAAGGAAGAGCCTGCTGGATCAGACCAGAGTCCATCTAGTCCAGCACTCTGCTACTCGCAGTGGCACACCAGGTGCCTTTGGGAGCTCACATGCAGGATGTGAAAGCAATGGCCTTCCGCTGCTGCTGCTGCTCCCGAGCACCTGGTCTGCTAAGGCATTTGGAATCTCAGATCAAGGAGGATTAAGATTGGTAGCCATAGATCGACTTCTGCTCCATAAATCTGTCCAAGCCCCTTTTAAAGCTATCCAGGTGAGTGGCCATCACCACCTCCTGTGGCAGCATATTCCAAACACCAATCACGCGTTGAATGAAGAAATGTTTCCTTTTATTAGTCCTAATTCTTCCCCCCAGCATTTTCAATGCGTGCTCCCTGGTTCTAGTATTGTGAGAACCTTTCTGGATGTCTTGGTGTGTGCACCTGTGCATCCACAGTAGGGCTGTGCATCCTTTGCGTGCACATGAGATGTCACCAAGGCCACGCTGGTGAGGCGAGTGTTGGAGGAGAGGGCTTCAACCCAGAATCAGAAGCACGCACCAAAAGCAGCCGCTGCCTCAGGCTTACCTCATCCGTGAGTGCCCTCTTTCCCAACAGCTCATCGTCGGAGTCATCTGATCCTAAGGGTGGAAAGGAAGAAGGAAAAGGTTTGGGAGAGCGAGATCGGAGAGTGTTTGTGGGAAGGGTGGGAAGAGGCCTTTCGAGGCCTGTGGCCCAAAGATGGCGCAATTGTTTCACCCAGCGCAAGATCAATACAGAACAGATGCTCGGTTCACTGGATTGAGAGAACGGGCTGGGCAAAGGTTTCTACTGGTGCTGGCTCTCTGGCAAGGCACCCAAGATCTGCAGAGAGGAAGGCATCGCATTGATGCCCCTCAGGGAGTTGGATGACAGCCAGGCATCAGCAGAACCAGAAGAAACTGGTGTTATCTTCTGAGTTTGCCTCACCCCTGCTAGCCAGGTCCAAGGCAAGGTCATGCAACAGTGCGGAGGGAATAGCTTAGAGCTGGGGAGCTGTGGGGCAGAGCCAGAAGGGGCACTTCAAACAGGGGGTGTGGAGAAGACTCTACTCCCAAAACAATTGCCCAGAAATTTCCAAAGCCAACATACAGAACCTGCACTCTTTGTGCTGTTCCCTTCTGAATTTCCCTTTCAACCCAAAAGAGGTACAGGGAGTAAGTTTGTGGTTCTGACGAACGGACTGCCAGTACAAGCCACCATTGGCTCACCCCACGCTCTGCAACGCAAGCAGAGAAGCATACCAGAGGGGCCCCCAAAATGGAAGAAGCATTCGTTACCTGCAGCAGATTCTGGAGGGGAATAGAACTGGCCGTCGGAAAGCGCTCCGGAGTAGAGAAGCGGGCCACGGGCCACAGCAGCCTGAGCCGCCAAGTACCCTAGAAAGCAAAGAAAAAAGAGTACTTGTGGTCACTCGTAATGGTTACCTCTTCATTCTAGTTTTGTCCCCCTATTCCTCCGAGGACTTCAGGACAACATAAAAGTCACTCTCCCCTTCCATTTCATCTTGACAAAAATCCAGTGAGGGAGGTTAAGATGAAAGAGAGTAACTAGCACAAAGTACCCGTAAGCATCCTGGCTGAGCAGAGATTTGGCTCTTTATCTTCCCAAGATGGATGTGGCATTTGCCACTGTTAATGACAAATTAGCAGCAGTGGCGTAGTGGTTAAGAGCAGGTGCACTCTAATCTGGAGTAGCCGGGTTTGATTCCCTGCTCTGCCGCTTGAGCTGTGGCGGCTTTTCTGGGGAATTCAGATTAGCCTGTGCACTCCCCAACACACACCAGCTGAGTGACCTTGGGCTAGTCACAGTTCTTCCGAGCACTGTCAGCCCCACCTACTTCACAGGGTGTTCATTGTGAGGGAGGAAGGGAAAGGAGTTTGTAAGCCCCTTTGAGTCTCCTTACAGGAGAGAAAGGGGGGAATATAAATCCAACTCTTCTTCTTTATGTGCGAATGCTCTTTGCAGACTTTAGTTCCGCATTTAATACAATCTCGCCACAAAGACTGGTGACGAAACTTGTGGATCTTGGACTCTCACATTCAATCTGTTTGTGGATTAGGGACTTCTTGTCTGGACGTTCCCAGAGGGTTAGACTGGGAAATCGGGTTTCCTCAGTTCTTACTCTAAATATGGGAATGCCACAGGGCTGTGTGTTGAGTCCTTTACTGTTCACCCTTTATACATATGATTGTACTCCTGTCTATCATAGTAACACCATTATCAAATTTGCTGATGACACAACGGTGGTGGGGCTCATCTCTGGAGGGGATGAGTCTGCCTATCGGAATGAAGTGGACCGACTGCTCTCATGGTGCAGGGAAAATAACCTGGTTCTTAACACTAACAAGACAAAGGAGCTCATAGTGGACTATAGAAGGAATAGCTCAGAAATTCAACCCTTGACTATAAATGGAGATCAAGTGGAGCGGGTGGCTAGTTTTAAATTTCTGCGCGTTATGATTAAAGAGGACTTGACCTGGGGCGTACAGACTGCCGCGGTGGTTAAGAAAGCCCAGCAAAGACTGTACTTTCTGAGACTTTTAAGGAAGCAACAACTAGATGGAAAACTTCTGGTGTCCTTTAACCGCTGTGCTATAGAGAGTGTCCTAACCTACTGCATCTGTGTATGGTTCTCCAGTTGCACAGTAGCGAATAGGAAGGCGCTCCAAAGGGTGATCACTAGTGCACAAAGGATTATCGGCTGCCCTCTTCCCTCCTTGGAAGAAATCTATAATTCCCGAAGCCTAAAGAAAGCCCAAAATATTCTGAGGGACCCGTCTCATCCAGCACACTCTCTTTTTAAACTGTTACCATCTGGCAGACGATACAGGGCCCTCAGAACTAGGACAAAGAGGCTTAGAGACAGCTTCTACTCTAGAGCTGTGGCTATGCTAAACTCCGCTGCTTCATATTGATGTATTTGGGGCTGTGTAGGGATGGGTGGAGGAAGGGGAAAGTGAGGATGATGTATGAGTCTGAAATTGTGTGCATCGAGGAATGCTGCTGTAAATTTCATTGTGCGTGCACAATGACAATAAAATGCTTATGCTTATGCTTATGCTTCTACTACTACGCTGGTCCCAGCATCATGCCCAGGGCTCAAAGCTGCACTGCCCCACATTTCTTTCAGGGAGAAAGACAAGAATGTGAACAAAGAGAGAGAAGTCACTTTGCTTCCCTGTAGGAGATGGGAACAACTGCTTCACTGGAGCCAAGCATGGCAGCCAATTCCGACAGAAAGGTCAGCAGAGTTTTATTAGCAGCACAAGCACTAGTGAAACAGCAAAACAACACACATGCTGCCCCCTAATCTCTCGAAGAGGGTGGGAAGGCAGGAGCTGGCCTCTTTGTCCTGTGTCTGCGTCCAAAGTCTCTCAGTGGTAGGTAGATAAGTGTGGGTCAGTGGGGCAAACGCTCCGAATGCGTGCTGCAGCCCGCTCCCAGGAAACGTTCACCAATTCTCCAAAGAGAGACTTGCCTGACATCTGGAGAGCTGAGAGGACTTTACAATGGATGCTTTGGTCCAAAGCCACAAGATAACTTGTTTACATGACTGCACATGTGTCAAGTTGCCATGCCCAATGCAAAATCTGCTGTCCATGGCAAATTTCGACATCTGAGTATCTTTGATGATGATGGCAGGTGTGAGACATGAGCAAAATGAAGTAGATGGCCGTGTTCTCTCCTTTTGTGTTCTAATTTTATAATAAATGTATATGCCAAAAAGGCTATGTATGTATGTACATACGTACGTACGTATGCATGCAACTCCAAATGTGCCCAAATGCTCAAAAAAGTTTGGCATCCTTGGTGTAAAGACTTTCTAGCCTTCATGGTTACAAGGAATGATATGGAAAATATCTTCAGGCCTCTCCCTGTCAGCCGTTTCTGTGTATCGAGTTCCTGCAATTTTGAATCACAGAATCCCACAAGACTAGCCAGTGTGTGAAGCTGCAGCCTACATTCTGCTGCACATGGCAGTCAAAGGGCAGCGCCAAGCACACACACCACACTTCCGCACAAAAGCAGGAATCTCTCCACATGGCCAGCCGAACAACTCAACCTTTCACATATATTTTTTAAAATCTGTGCAGAGAACAATGGCCCCTTTGCCTTCCTATCTACAAATGAATTAAGCCCCTAATGCAATAGAGCGTTTATCTCTCCCAAGCAGCCTTGTGTGTGTTCCTACCCCAAAAGTGGCATTAAAGTGTCCATTTGCTTCTGTCGTCTTTACTTTTAAAAAATTGGGAATTCTCCTCCGGACAAACCTGCTTTTCAATTGATTGATTTATTCTGATAATTTATGTGCTGCCTTATCAGTGATCTGCTCTTTTTCCTGCACAGGAAAAGAAATGCACACTAAGTGGCCTCAAGGCATCACCACGTAGGTTCCTCAATGCCCACTGCAAATACAGCCACTTCCAGAACAGTTCCCACCTGCCCCACCCTTCTGCCCAGCGAAATGTCAAAGGTTGGCCGATGGGCGCCAAGACCAGTTCCCCTCCTTCCACGCACAGACTCACACTGCTCTTCCTCGGCCTCCTGAGGTAGAACTTTGAAGTCCAAAAACCATGTTTCCAGCCAGGCAAGGACAAATGAGACAATGGGCAGGAGATAACCGAAGGCACCTTTGGCCAGGAGCTGCTCCAGCGGGTTGTTGGGAGGAACAAAGGAAGAGATGTTTCAAGTTAAACGCTGGCAATCATTTGCAGCACAAACCTCTGCGGAGTTCCACCCTTCTAAGTAATAAGAACAGAAGCAAAACCATGCTGGGTCAGACCAAAGTCCATCAAGTCCAGCAGCCTGTTCAAGCAGAGGCCAACCAGGGGCTTCTAGGAAGCCCACTAATAAGATGATCGCAGCAGATTACCCTGCCTGTGTGTGTGTGTTTATTTATTCATTCATCAAATTTATAGGCCGCCCTCCCCCGAAGGGCTCAGGGCGGCGGACAACAGAGTTCAGATAACGTAATGTATAATTTAAAATAGTTTTAAAACCCATAATAGTACATATAAAACCAGCAGGAACTATTTAAAACATAGGCAGATGGCGAGATAAAATCCCAACCCCCCTCCCTCCCCCAACTGAGCCCACCGGAGGCCACATACAAGCGAGTCATATTCGACCCGGCTGGCCAAATGCCTGGAAGAACAGGTCTGTTTTGCAGGCCCTTTGGAAACTCTGTAAGTCTTGCAGGACCCTGATCTCTCTAGGGAGCTTGTTCCACCGGGGCGGGGGGCGGGGGGGGGAGGGCCATAAAAGCCCTGGCCCTAGTGGAGGCCAGCCGGATGTGTTTTGGGCCAGGGACCACTAATAGGTTCTCCTCCAAAGATCAGAGGGAACTACTGGGGCAATACGGGGAGATGCGGTCCCTCCAGTATGCAGGCCCAAGGCCGCTTATAGCCTTCAAGGTTAAAAAGAGCACTTTGAACATGACCCGGAACTCGATGGGCAGTTCCACACCACCCAAGGTAATAGGCATGCTCCTCTGATACAGCAGAGAATCGGCATGCTTCATGATTAGCAACTGCTTTGAAGTCAGTGGACTCAGGCATTCGGGATCTGCTCAGGGATCGGAACTCTGATCGTGGACTCAATAAAAAGGTAAAGATGGGACCCTGTGAAAGCACCGGGTCATTACTGACCCATGGGGTGACATCACATCACGACGTTTGCTAGGCAGATTATGCTTCTGATTACTGCTGCCTTGCCCAGTCACGTACACTTGACCCCCAACAAGCTGGGTACTCGTTTTTCCAACCTCGGAAGGATAGAAGGTTGAGTCAACCTGGAGCCGGGTATCTGAGGCCGACTTCCATCGAGATCAAACTCAGGTTGCGAGCAGAGCTGCAGCTTATCGCTCTGTGCCACGGGGCTCCTTGACAGACTTGACATCCCTTCAAACACTCTTTTTTCATTTAAGAACATAAGAAAGAGCCTGCTGGATCAGACCAGAGTCCATCTAGTCCAGCATTCTGCTACTCGCAGTGGCCCACCAGGTGCCTTTGGGAGCTCACATGCAGGATGTGAAAGCAATGGCCTTCTGCTGCTGCTGCTCCTGAGCACCTGGTCTGCTAAGGCATTTGCAACCTCAGATCAAGGAGGATCAAGATGGGTAGCCATACATCGACTTCTCCATCAATCTGTCCAAGCCCCTTTTAAAGATATCCAGGTTAGTGGCCATCACCACCTCCTGTGGCAGCATATTCCAAACACCAATCGTTGCCTTTTATTCATCCTAATTCTTCCCCCCAGCATTTTCAATGTATGGCCCCTGGTTCTAGTTTTGTGAAAAATTTCTTTTCTTTTTTGCACAACCAGACTGGGTGTAGATTTGAGGACAATTTCCAAGGTTTTAATTGGCTGCCTTCAGGTACCCTTTTTCCCAGGCCACTCCTCATCCCAAGCTTTTGAAAAGTGTCTGTGGAGAGCAGAAGGGAACCCGTGGCTGCTACTCACGTCTGAGAGGATGACTTTCACTATCAGGAAGGCGCTGGACACCAAGGTTGAGACCTTGGGGGGAAAGAGAGAAAAAAGAAAGCCATCAGGAGTCACATTTCTCTTTCTCCAGCAGCTACAGTGGAATTAACAGGCTACCTTAAGAGCAAAATGTCAAACGACAGCCTCTTACCGCAATAATCCACCAGTGCCGGAGCCGTAGAATGGCATATCCCAGAAGCAGCAGTGAGAACCGGAAAACAGCTAAGAGCTTTTTTTAAAACAAGGGACAAAATGGCAACAGTGAGTACACAAACAAAAAAAGGAATACTTTTTTCAACCTAAATCGACAGAATCTGCTTGCTTTCAGAGTTTGCAGAACTCTAATCAGAACAGGAAAAGTTCTGTAAAATGCAAAAGTTGCCACCTGTTGTGGAATCAGTCTGACAAAACCCTTTTATTGACTTTAAATACATTTCATTGGAGTCACATATCCCTGATCATCAGCCTTCCCCTTAGTTGGACTTGCAAATCACATCTTCATCGGGATACTTACAAAGATGTCAAAAAAAGATGATTTATAGTTGTAGTTGATAATTTCTTCTTTCAAATTATACTGGATGCCTTTGGAGGTCTATGGATGAGCAAGATTCAAGGCAAAGAAGTTAAGAAATGTCAAGAGTTTGGTAAGCAAACAACAGCTAAATTGCTACTCTCTACTGCAGTCACTCAAGACGTAACCCATGAGGGAATGAAGTCTCCTCTTTCCCTACCGTCTCCCTGCATTCTTGGCTTTCTCTTTTCTTGTCTACAGTATTTCCTAAAGCCTGAGCTTGAACTGATCAGCCCTGTGAGAAATATAAACATATTAATCTCCAGTAAGCTCAAATAGAAGAGAAGAAGAAGAGTTTGGATTTATACCCCATCTTTCTCTCTTGAGAGATTCAAGATACCTTGCAAGCTCCTTTCCCTTCCTCTCCCCACAACAGACACCTTGTGAGGCAGGTGAGGCTGAGAGAGTTCCGAAGAACTGTGACTAGCACAAGGTCACCCAGTAGGAATGTAGGAATGTGGAAACACATCTGGTTCACCAGATAGGCCTCTGTCACTCGGGTGGAGGAGTGGGGAATCAAACCCAGTTCTCCGGATTAGAATCCACCTGCTTTTAACCACTATACCACGCTGGCTCTCACTCTCAGAGGCACTTGTTTACTCTATCTCTGCATGAGTCACTGCTCTGAGTTTGACTGTGTCCAACTAGAAGATGCAATCCCATCAGTGGTTTTTGGGGAAAAACCATGATGTGGGGGCGGTAGCAAATCCTTAACCTTATAAGCATTACCACCACCCCCCCCCCACGCACCCAGTTCCCACATGAATCTTTTTGAATAATAGGAGTGCAGTAGACCTCTAATTTTCTTTAAAAAAAGACAAGCGGTGTCTCTGCTCTCAGCAGTTTGGCAAAGGCAGTTCAAAGTCCTCTTTTGTCCCGTGACATGCTTCTCTACCACGAATGAAGAAGAAGAAGAGTTGGATTTATATCCCCCCCTTTCGCTCCAGTAAGGAGACTCAAAGGGGCTGACAAACTCCTTTCCCTTCCCCCCTCTCAACAAACACCCTGTGACTAGCCCAAGGTCACCCAGCTGGCGTGTGTGGGAGTGCACAGGCTAATCAGAATCCCCCAGATAAGCCTCCACAGCTCAGGCATAAGAGCAGGGAATCAAACCCGGTTCCTCCAGGTTAGAGTGCACCTGCTGCTCCCTTCCCAAAAGCAACCCTTTGGGAAGCCTCAGGGGCTGGCCTAGAAAGCTGACTGACTGAGGGCAGATAGGAATCCTCCCCTCTGTGACAGGCCCTGCCTCATGTCCCAGTCAGTCGCTTTCCTGACACGAGCTTGCAACAAATGCTGGCTTTCTCCAAAGGAGGCAGATCAGCCTGTGCGGATATCCTCCCTTCTGGTCAAGTGCTGGAGCTGCTCATTCCTTTCCCAGCCTAAGAGGAGCAACCATATAAAAACAATATTCTGAATAGAAGAAGTACAGGCAAGTAAGGGGAGCATGTGATGATTTTGGTAACCTTTGGGGATGAGCAGGCAGAGATGCCAGTCTCCCGAGGGTCTCCTTGACTCCAAGCAGCACTGCTTCTTTAACATCACGCAGGGCCCAACGTGATCCAGGCCAAAAGATGGGACTTATGGATGGCTTCTGACATGACACCAGAAGCGGCACATCCGCTAGCACATAGGTGTCAAACTTGCGGCCCTCCAGATATTATGGACTACAATCCCCCTCATGCCCTGCCAGCATCATGCTGGCAGGGGATGATGGGAACTGTAGTCCATAACATCTGGAGGGCCGCGAGTTTGACACCTGTGCTCTAGCAGGATCCAGTGAACAAGGAGAGGCACGGGGGAGTCGGGTGGCTTTTCAGGGCTACACCACAATGGGAGTGGATTTGCAAGGCATTTCTGCACTGCTCCTCGCTTGCCGCAGCAGCTATGCCCAGGAAAACATCGCTTCTACCATTCCTGAATGTTTTCCCCCAGGATTCCAAGAAAGAGCGAAGGCCCACTTCCCAAGGCCGGCTTCCCCCCAACTCACGTTCAGCTCGATTATCCAGAGAAGTGAGATGAAAAGGAGGTCGAAGGTCACAAAGAGGCAAAAGGTCCGCCGGACATCTGAAATGATCCTTCGCCTTTCCGGGGAGAAGTAGTGGTGGGGCGAGAAGCCCTGGCTGTACGAGAGTGAGGAAGCAATGGCAGGAAGGCTCTGCTCCAGGTCACCATTCGGCAAGCCCCACGGCTTGCTCATCCTTGGACGGGTTGGGGAAAGTCCTCAGGGGCTCATGCGTGGACACGTCATCCGGGACCTCACCCACGGCTCATCCTTTGGTACAAGACATAAAGCAGACAAGACCCCTTAGCACACAGGTGCCAAACTCATGGCCTTCCAGATTTTATGGACTACAGTTCCCATCATCCCCTGCCAGCCCCATGAGGTTGGATGGACTGAGAAAGCATGGCTGGCTCATGGTCATCCGTAAGATTCACAGCTGAGGGAGAAATACAAACCTCCACTAAACCACACCAACGCAGAAACACAGGGCTGGAGGGTACCTGAAGGGTCATTCGGTCTACAGTGGTCCATCTTGTTTCGTACAATGGTCAAGAAGATGTCCTGGGAGACCCACAATCCTTCAAAACTGGGATCCGCAGATATGGAACCTCTAAGCAGAGAGGTACCTAAGTCTCTGTGTGAATGCATTCTCAAAGGCTTTCAAGGTTGGAGTCAACTGGCTGTTGTGGGCTTTCTGGGTTGTGTGGCCATAGCCTGGCAAGTTTGGCTCCTAACACTTCGCCTTCATCTACAGCTGGCATCTTCAGAAGCACGTGACAGTGAGAGGTGTTTCTCCCCATGACATATTGTCCATCCATCTAGTCCAGGGGTCTGCAAACTACGGCTCTCCAGATGTTCGTGGACTACAATTTCCACCTTGCCAGCATGGCCAAGTGGCAGTGCTGACGGGAATTGTAGTCCATGAACATCTGGAGAGTCACAGTTTGCAGACCCCTGATCTAGTCAGTTCCTTCATCTAGTCAGCACCCGCTTCCTAAAAACACTTGGTGGGCATCAGAAAAGGTGGTAGTGGGAACCGTGGTGCCCACAAGCACCCTACTGGGGACTCCTGCTCTATCACCCCCCCCCCCCATCATCCTCTTTATCTTAAACTGAAATATTCCCAGCCTTTCAGTACAGGAAGGTTACTTCCAACTCTACAACCTGCTTGTAAAGATGAGATGATTAGATGAACAGACCCTGCCTGACCCGCGCCACACCTACGCTGGCTTGGATGAGAAGCTCAGAAAACACTGGGCCGCTCTCATTCTCCTTTATATTTGCCCAAACCCAGAGGGGGGCTGGGGGAAATGCACCTCCACAACAGCATCAAGAGCTGCAACTGTTCTATCAGATGGTGGTTTGGAGATTTGGAAAGCAGCAAAGGTCAGCTAATCCAGCTCTCTCCCCGATGGCGGAAGCAGGCCTGAAAGAAGTTTCTGCAGAAAAGAGGTGGCAGATTTTCAATGCAGTCAAGTCGCCAAGCCCTTCTGCCTGCTTCACGCAGCTCTGGCCAAGGACCGCTGCCAGCCCACGCCTCTCATGGATCAAACTGCGAAATCCAAGACACCACTTTTAGGCTCGCGCTCTCTCTCCCCCCCCCACCCCACCCCACATGGATACCCCAGAGGTAGGATCCAGGGATACAGGAAAAGGGTTCCAGGTCTACGAAGAGTGAAATGTCTGAAGAATGGTTCACTTTAGATCTGGGAAAAACAATCCCCAAACACAGAGTATATTCATACTTAATGGCTTTTGCCCAGAGTGACTGGGGTCTGCAACCTGCAGCTCTCCAGGTGTTCACAGACAACAATTCCCATCAGCCCCTGCCAGCATGGCCAATTGGCCAATTCTTGCATGATAGCACCATTCAGACTCTGAACAACAAGGTAAGTCAGTATGGGTGGAGGAAGTCCTTCAGATCCTAAGAGCCCAGGCTATTTTGGGATATTAAAGATTAATATCAGCATGCTTGATTAATATCAGAATGGCCAATTGGCCATGCTGGCAGGGGCTGATGGGAATTGTAGTCCATGAATATCTGGAGAACTGCAGGTTGCAGACCCCTGGCCCAGACTGATCTTCTCAGATCTCGGAAGCGAAGTAGGGTCAGTCCTGGTGAATATTTGGACAGGAAACCAATAAGGAAATCTAGGGTGATGTCACTGGCTCTCCTTATGTGCTCGAAGTGCCCTTTGTACTGCAGGTACAAGTGCTGCAGGTGTACATCCCATACTGCCAGGCAAGGCAGCTCTGTGCTAAGGTGATTTTCCAAGTCATTTTGCTTTACTTGCAGCGGCAAAGGGGCATGTCACTTCACATCACTCACAAAGAAGCGGTTCTTCCGCTTCCTGTTGGAGTCAAGAAGCCAAAGCACTTGTAAGGGAAGAGGTTTGGCCATCTGTGATTCCTGAACAGCATATGCCAGGGCCTCTGCTCAGCTTCTTGCTGACACCCCCCCCCCAAAAAAAAAATAGTCCAAAGACCAGCCACGCCAATACAGCCAGTTTCAAAAGGTCCAAACTGATTCACAATCTGATGTTTAAGGAGGGTGATTCCTCCCCCTCACCCCCAACGGGCCTAGTTCTCATGAAGGTGACAAAGTTAAGACTGGACTCTGCCACTACAAGCAGAGGCGCTCAGGACAGAACGGGCCAGTGGACAGAGGTTTTCTGAAAATCAGACAGAAATCAAACCTGTCTGGGAGAAAGGAAGGACAGAAGCCCCAGCTGCCTACGTGCAGGTGTAATGAGATTCTTTCCAGTGTCCTGTTAGAGGACGTGGCACAGACTTCGCCTGAGCAAAAGTGTTCCGTGGCAGAGTTCTCCAGGATTCTGGAGGGAATTCTGCATTCCAAACTGGCCCCCAACTTGATGGTTTGTAACCAGAACACCAGACAGAAAACCTCCAGAAATGTTAACCTTTTTTAAAAAAGAAGTAGAGTTGGATTTATTTCCCCCCTTTCTCTTCTGTAAGGAGACTCAAAGGGGCTGACAATCTCCTTTTAACGTATAGCGTTATTTCATGTTATAGAGCAATTCCATCAAACGTGTATCCATCAGTCCATTTAAAAGCTTAGTAACTTGAAGCATAAACACAATCTCAAAATACAGTACTAATTAATAATTTACAATCATGAATCAATTCCAAGCTTTCCCAAATATTGCTGTTCTGCTTCTGCTAAAAAAAAGAAGCAAAATCTCACACAGATGCTTGGTATTCCATTAGTGGACACTCCTTCACTATATGCTTTGCCATTTGTTTAGGATATAGCAAGATAAGAAGACCAATCTCAACTCTTAATGCTACTAAGAAGCAATTAATCTAACTTTTCTGTAACTGTTCTAATTCACTGTCCAAGATTTTGTGTGCTTAAAGCAGGAGTGTCCAACTCTGGAGCTTCAGATGTTCATGGATTACAATTCCCAACAACCCCAGTTCATGGACTACAACTCCCATCAACCCCATTGGCCATGCCAGCAGGGGCTGATGGGAATTGTAGTCCATGAACATCTGCAGCGCCAGAGTTGGACACCCCTGGCGTAAAGCAACTTTAAGCAAACAAAGTTCTTTGGCCATTTATACACTTGTAGTCTGCCCTGCAGAGAGCATACAGTCCCTTCAGGTCAGATTCTTGGTTGCATGCATGGTTTCTCTCCTCCTGAATTCACCATGCTGCAGTGCATAGAAGCTGGTAAAATGTGACTCCCCACTCCTTGCAGGGAAAGCGAAGGGAATTACTGTATATACTTGTGTATAAGTCGACCCGCATATAAGTCGAGGCACCTAATTTTACCACCAAAAACTGGGAAAACTATTGACTCCTGTATAAGTCTAGGGTGGGAAATGAAGCTACTGGTAACTTTCAAAAATAAAAATAGATACCAATAAAATGACATTTATTGAGGCATCAGAAGGTTAAATGTTTTTGAATATTTATTTCAAAGAAAAATAGTAAACTAACTCTGTAAGTGGAAAAAAAAGGGTCAACAAAAACAATATGGTCTCAACAATAACTTTAAAAGTACAAAAACCTTAGCTCAATCAGCAACCAAGCCAATACACAAGAGTTAAAATCCTTCAAAAATGGATTCCTCCTCACCATCTGTATGCCCAAATGTAACCCGACTCAGATTTTAAGAGGGGTATTATCAGAAATTGAAAAGGAGTTCAAGTCTTTGACAGTGCGATCCCACCTTGCGACCCTTAACATTCACCAAACTTACAACAAAAGAAACTTTAAATCTGTTTTCTGTTTCATAAACAATAGTGTGCAGTATAAACAATGAAATGTGGCAAATCAATACAGAAACAATAATCAACATATAATAGTTCTGGCCTGCTATGCAAAACAGACTAGGAGGGTCTCAGTCCTTTACAGGAAAACTCACTGCAAAGCACACAGCTGCATGGGGAGCAATAAATGCATAAATATCCACTGACTGTTGAAGACTGCTCAAACTCTTCATTAACTTGTAAACTCAGCAACTAAAAGTAGTGATATCGTAGCTACTGCTAGACAGGGACCTTTTCCTTGTGATGGGAAGTTCCCTTGCCTATAACTTGCTTAGTCAGAAGCCTGTCTCAATGGCAACTAGGACCTTGAGTGGTCCAACAGGGTGCCCACTGACACCTTTCCTTGCGCCCATTAAGGGTTTTGAAAAAAGGTAAATATTTGATAGGGTGCATATTTTTTATACATTGCTTTAGCAACAGCTGCCACCACAGCAAAAGGATCTTCACAGTATGACTGAAGGGAAGCTGCAGCAGCCATTTTGTGGCAATGCCCACCGTGCTGTGTCAGAATTCCAAAGGTTCCCACAGGCTCCAAGGTTGGGGACCCCTGGATTAGTGTCAAAGTGTCAGATCTGGAGGCCCCAGTTCATATCCCCACTCTGCTATGGAAGTGTGTTGGACTGCCTTGGACCGGTCACATATGGTCAGGCCAGCCTACCTTACAGGACTGTTGTGCATATACAAAAAAGGCAGGGATAATGTTCTAAGCCACTTTGGAGCCTTACTGAGGGGCGGGGGGGGGGGGTACAATTGAATAAAACAGACATTTGATTATGATTAGAAATGTGATTTCCTCCCCCTGAGTCTCTCTCTCACACACAAGCAGACAGAGAGGTAGAAGCGGATCACGTAACTCGCTAGAAGACCAGCTAACCAGCCAACCCTTTCTCTCTTGTAAGGAGACTCAAAGGGGCTGACAAACTCCTTTCCTCCCCCCCTCCCGCCCACAACAAACAGCCTGTGAGGTAAGTGGGGCTGAGAGAGCTCCAAAGATCTGTGACTAGCCCAAGGTCACCCAGCTGGTATGTGTTGGGAGTGCACAGGCTAATCTGAATTCCCCAGATAAGCCTCCACAGCTCAGGCAGCAGAGCGGGGAATGAAACCCTCCAGATTAGAGTAAACCTGCTCTTAACCACTACACCACTGCTACCTCATGTTAACAACCCTTGAGCATTTCAAGATGAATGAGAGGTTGAAATGAACCTATTCTTAGCAAACTGACTTGCCGTCATCCCAAGCCCAATAGCAAACTGAGAGGCCAGTCACAAAACAAGCAAAAACCCAGCTACAACGAAGGATCTCTACATACTGAAAAGTATCCGATTATGTAAAAAAAATACTTATCAAGAAAAATGGCAACATTGACAACTTTAATAAGAGACAGTAATACAGAGAAGTTTACAGAACACTGGAAAACCTTTACCGACTATCTATTGAAAACATATGGTGATATAGAAATAATTGCAGGATTTGAGATCTAAAAGAAAACAGCAGAATGAAAGAATATTATTAATGATACGGAGTGTATTTGATAAACTGTTTTATTATGAATATATAAACGAACCTAGATTAGAATTCAACAGTAAGATAGTGGGAATTCACTGTATGAGTGTGAGATGTTTAGTTAGTTATAACTGGTTGTGTTTGGATATTGTCAAATTTGTGTTTTATACTTCCCTGTGGCTTTTCTATTCATTATTTCTAGTCTGTATTAATGCAACTGTGGATGTGGGGGTGTATTTGCATTTTTCCCCTTTTTGTGTGTTGGAAAAATAAAAATGTATTTAAAAAAGAAGAAATGAACCAAGGAGGACTGAGTGTCCCCTCTGATGTTGCTGATATACGATTAAATGGGGGAATGGAATTAAAGGGGACAGGGAATTAGTTAATCTAAGCCCCTGAGAACTTAAGGAATCCCAGAGAGGGCATAGGAAATCTAAAATAGTAGCGTATTGTCGAAGGCTTTCACAGCCGGATTCAACTGGTTGTTGTGAGTTTCCCGGGCTGTGTGGCCGTGGTCTGGTAGATCTTGTTCCTAATATTTTGCCTGCATCTGTGGGTGGCATCTTCAGAGATGTATCACAGAGAGAAGTCCGCCAGACCACGGTCACACAGCCCAGACAACTTACAACAACCAGTAAAATAGTAACCCTTTCTCTCTGTGACTGATCACAATCCCAGGTTGTCAGCTAAACTGGACCTTCACAACACCCTGGAGTATCAGATGCTACAGCCAAACAATGAGAAAAGGTCAGCATCTTTGCGGTCCACTAGAGCAACCCAGAGGCATCCAGCTGAGGTCTGTCACAGAGCCGGACTGACCTTCCCCCCAGCCAGCTTACTCGCCAGCACACACACCCCCCCCACTGGCCCTCTTGCTTGCCATGGCCAGTCCCACCCCCCAACACTAGAATGAGTTCTGCGTGGCGATTGGCTGTGAGTGTGTCATCACCATGCTTTCCAAGGTTACTGAATTATATCTTAGGATAACCTACTTTTGCATTACTGCTACCACAAACCCTGTCCACAAAGATAGAATTTCTTCAGACCTGTGGCTCTTAATGGTTGTTCTTGGGGTCCTGTTCACAACAGGAATGGCCAACACAAAATTTGTTTAATCATTTAGTCACAATTGATCATTTTGTCCTTTATCTCACGGTTCATTTCAATTTTGATATTCAGAAGGAAGTCCTGCAATTGTAGATCATGCATTGAAGAAAGAGGGTTATTTTTAAAAATTCAGTTAAAATCATGGTTATTACACACACACACACACACGCGCCCCACCATGGTCACTGGTCTACAGCAGGCGTTTCTTCAGTTTAGGATTTAGAAAGACTCCTTTTTTCTTTAAAAGGAGCCCAACTTAGTTTTTCTACTTTTTAGTTTTTATATTTTAACTAGCAGTAAAGCCCATTGAATTAAAGCCATTAATACAATGGGCGCTAGAAACTTGGTGGGGGACAACCCAGCCTGCTTCTCTTCCCCAGCTTGGCCCCCCAGACCAGCTGCATCCAATGCCTGGACTACTCCCTGCTTTCCATTTGGCCACCCACCCCCCACCCCCCGGTGCTGGCCTGCTTGCTCACCCACCAGCCTCCCACTTGCCGCCCCACCCCCCCCACCCCAGGGGCCTGCTTGTTCGCCCTCCAGCTTACCCTCACCCTTCCCCCCAGCTGGCTTGCTCAACAGCCCCCCCCCCCGGTCGACCCTCTTGCTCGCCATGGCCAGCCCCTTCCCCCCAGTGAGTCCTGCGTGGCGACTGGCTGTGAGTGTGGCATCACCATGCTTTCCAAGGTTAGTGAATTGTATCTTTGGATGCCTTACTTTCTGTAAGGAATTCCATAGAAGCAGAAAGAAAAGGCTCTTTGGTGAAAAAGACCGTTTATTCAGACATCTTAGAAAGCTCAAGTACACGCAGTGGCAGGAATGACACTTCCCGCCAGAAGCACAGGTTATAACTCTATCCATCCCGCTCTCGGCTTCCCATGGGGAGCGGAGACCGCATCTCCGCAGCGCCCAGAGATAAGGTCGCCGATGGCACTATTATCGCCCGGGCTGTGGAATGTATTACTCAAGGTTAGGTGACTGCCCTTCCCATCAACACCACTGAATCATACACTCTGCCTCCCTTAAAGACCCACCTCCCACTCCGAAGGTTTATCGCGGCGGTGGAAAGCAGAAATAAGGGTGGGAAGCGTCAATATTTTGAGAATAAACCCATTGATTATGCCAAGAATATCCCACCCAAGAGACTAAATATTGCAAGCGTTTTGGGTCATGAGAGTCCAGGATAGTGATCAATTTCGTAATGCTTGTGTATGTAATAATAGTCAGTGGGGTCTCTCTCTGGCCGAATTGGTCGTACCAGGCATCGGAAGCGGGGAGCCTCGCGAAAGTAAACTGGAATGGAAGACAGGATGAATGTTACTAAGAGAGTTAAGAGCAAAATCCAATCGGACGCAGTGACATCATTAATCACTTTAGTAATCTGTGAAAAGGTCCAATCTTTTGCCTAGTTTGGAAAATTTATGCACGTCTCTGAGATTTTTGGTAGACAAATACACTTAAGCGCCCTGCATAAATCCGAAGGTGCTTATCCGCTTACACAGCTTTTAGGAGTCCTATAGCCTGCTGTAAAGGCAGTCTGGACCGATTTCCACCCTCGGCTAGGGATGAAGAAATCCATTGTTGAAACTCTGGAGAGGGATCCAATGCTGTCGCGAGGGGTAGATTCGCGACAGCGGCCGGAAGGAAGGCGACCGACCCACAATTTCAAGGGGTTTTGTACTGCTATATGAGACCGCATTGTTATAGGCGTATCTCGCAAAGCCGGAATGAAACCGCACCAGGTAATGTCTTGGTGGTAGTTGGTTGTAACAACGTAAATACTGCTCTAGGGTTCTGTTCGTTCTCTCCGACTCACCGTCACTTTGAGAGCGTGTGGTAGGGGGCTGGCGACGCGGGCTGACCTAACGAAACCCTAAAAGAAGCCTTCGAGAACTTTGAAATGAATTGTGGGCAGCGGTCGGAGACCACCTTAGCGAGGCGGAGTGTAGGCGGTAAACATGTTGAATGAACAACCGTGCTAACAGGAGGCCGGAGGATGGAAGCACATGGAATAAAATGGGCTTGTTTAGAAAATAAGTCCCACCACTACTTATAAGACGTTGCCATGACTTTCCGGTAAAAAAATCTGTAATAAAATCCATGGAGATGACTTCCCAGGGGCGGGAGGCCACCGGGAGAGGTTTCAACTTAGCCCCATGGGGCTTTCCCGGAATGTTTTGAAGCTTTCTGCACAAACAGAGCAACCTTTAATATACGCCTCAATGTCCTTGTGCATTCGCGCGCCACCAGAACTGAC
The DNA here is from genome assembly GCF_021028975.2 of Sphaerodactylus townsendi. Lineage (NCBI taxonomy): Eukaryota > Metazoa > Chordata > Lepidosauria > Squamata > Sphaerodactylidae > Sphaerodactylus > Sphaerodactylus townsendi. The sequence goes on along the minus strand of NC_059439.1, from coordinate 6,466,663 downwards.
GGCGGGCCAAATGCAGAGTTTTCGAAAGCCAAAATGTCCAGCTTGGGCATCGTGGCGAACTTCAAGAATTACCTGCTGAATTGCGTACCAACACTCCCCCTCCGCCAAACTCCATTCTCCAAGCGCTTAATTGGGAGTCACCTTTCTCTCGCCCGGAGGCTTCGATTGCAACCCGCCCTCCTCGAGTTCCCGCTTGGGAAATAGAGAGCGAAGAGACTGGGAAGATGGGCGGTGAAGGAGGAAGTGGGCCGTCCTGAAGATAGGTGACAACCAGCCCCAACTTGGGAGAACAGTCGCGGTGAATGTCCCGTAAGGCAGCTCCACCCTCGGGTAGCCGCGAAAGCCCCGCGTCAGCCAGTTTATTGAAGTGCTTCCCGGGGAAAAAAAAAAAAAATGGACTGTGAAGAGAAGCGAAAGAAAGAAATGGAAGCCCCAGCGACTGGTTGCTTCGCCGGAACAGGACATCTTGGCGAGGGGTGGAGAGAGCGGTAAGTTCTTGTGATCCGACCAAACCTGAGAAGGGTGTTTAGCCCCCCTCCAGCCAGTGGCGCCAAGTGGAGAGTGCTACTTTTGCGATGGCGCGGTCTCTTTATACCGATCCACAGTCCAGTTGGAGTTCAGCACCGGAGAATTTCTTGAGTAAATAAGCTACCAGGAACCAGCCTATCATCTTTATTTCTCTGCAGCAGACTTGCCCCAAGCGCTTTGTCCGAGGCATAAGCCAACGCGAGACCACATACGGGGAGATCTGGGTCAGGGTGCTTTAGAGACGGGTTGCGATTGGTAAAAGCGATTTTAAAAGCTGAAAAGGCTGTCTGACATTCCTCAGACTTCAGAAGAAAGGGGCCCGGAGCTTGAGCAGGTCGAGTGGATCTTTACCCTTAGATGCGTAAGAGGTCTGTGAGAGAGGAGAGTCCAGTTCAGCGAATTGGGGTATAAAGAATCCACGATAGAAGTTAGCAAAACCCAGAAAAAGATTGGAGCTCTTTTAGGTTGGTAGGGGCGAAGGCCATTGAAGGACAGCATCAATCTTAGCAGGATCATTTTTAAGCCCTCAAGCTGAGATCAGTAGCTTAAATAGTCAATAGAGGTCTGGTGGAAACAGCTATTTGGAGAGTTTGGCAAAGAGAGTTGTTAAGCGAAAAGCGTTTCAATACTTCCCGAACTAATGCTTCATGTTCCCTCCATGGTTTGTGAGATAAATTAAAAAGCGTCATCTAAGTACACGACTACTCCCTTGTACAATAAATGGAAGTGAAAGAACTTAGTTGATAAGGGGCCATAAAAGCTCCGGGGGCTCCACTTAACCCGAATGGCATTATTAAGTATTCAAATTGTCCAAACTTTGTGTTAAACGCAGTCAAGTGTTCATAGCCCTCAGCAATTCTGACTCTGTAGTAAGCTTCTCTCAAGTCCAACTTAGTAAAGATCGTCCTTTGCCCAATCGCGTCTAAAAGGTCCTTGATTTAGAGGCAAAAGGGGTATTTCATTGAGGACAGGAGACTGCATTGAGACCCCGGTAATCTGTGCAGAGCCGTAAAGCCATTATTTTTTTACAAACAAAACAGGAGCAGCATGTTATTGTGTTTAGTAGCCCGCCCGTGTTATGAACCCGCGAGCGAGGTTCTTATCTAGAGAAAGCCGCACGAAGTTCGCTTCTCTTCATTAGGACTCATCGCATGGTAGATTCTACCTTTTGGGCAGTTAGCCCCCGGCTGTATAACGATTTTTTTGCAGTCGGAGGTGTCTCTATAGGGGTGGCAACTGATGCGCATTCTTGCTCCCTACCGAAAAACTCTGGCTAAATCTTGGTACTCTGGTGGGATGCCGGTGAGAATCGGGAGCAATCGCTGATGAAGCCAGGGGTGTCAGGAGAAGTTGAGTTTCCCAATTCATGTGTGTTCACCGCCAGGGAGGGTCGAAGTGAATTCTAAGATCCTTTCTTTCCAAATGAATTTTTGGTTCATGTAACAACTTAACCATGGCATGCCCAGAACTATTGAGTGTTTGGCCACTGGCGCCAAAATAGAAACTAATTTTCTCCCAATGGTGCGGTATAGCGGAGGAGAACCGGTTGTGTTTTAGAACTGGGCCGGTCGCTTGGTTCCCGAGAGGGCTGCTTGCGTCCCATTTGGGTGAATGGTATATGAGCTTATGGGGGAATTTGGTCCAGACCTAGCTCCTCTCTGCCACCTGGGGCGCGGTAAGCAATGGGGCAGCCAGAATCCCACAAGGGCCGAGGCTATAATGCGAGTATGCTTAGCGGGGGTTGGCCAGAAGCGCTTCGGACAGTAATGGGGCTGCCTTCACTTTCCACGGCGTCAGGAGTCGAACCCACATGTCCATGGGGGCTGAAGAAAAGGCAGAACAACTGCTTCCCCCTCCTCTAGTGCGCGCATTGGCGATGACTGCTTTGGAATGAGGCCCGTGAGGCGGTGCGATTCTTTGATGGTGGCTTGGCAGGATGGGGTGCAGCTGGCGTGGCTGGAAGCGGTTGTTTTTTATTTCTTCGGACCCAGTTAGGCTGAATGACCTGGCCCTCCGCCAATAAAAGACACAATCCCAAGTCGGCGGCCAGTAGCTCAGCGGTGAGGATACCGGTAGAGCACAGGCTGGGCCCCAGAACTTGGTGGGCGCCGTGGCAGGTTTTGGCGTGGGCTGGCCTCCCGGCACGCAGCGTATTCAAAGCGAGAGCGCCACCTGGGATCCCAACTGGATCCAATCAGCAATAGTGCGAAGGAACCCGAATTAAAACACCGTTTCCGCGCATGGCCGAGGGTGAAGTCAGGCCCGTCTACTTTCCATGACCAGGTTGCATCTGAGGTTTGTAATCCCATCTACAGCGGTGTGAATATCCGATCCACTGGCGCTCGATCCATAGGAACCCAAGCGCCCCAAGCATTTCATGTAAAGTCCCCCATGGTGCGTGCGTCCGTCCCTGCGTTCCAACGGGTAAAAGGAAGACTTTCCGTGCTGTCACGAGGGGCGGAAAGAGTCACCAGCGAGACCCGTTCTCCCGCCCGGTTCCCTCCAGATCCAGAAGGGAAAGGTGCGGGAGCCCTCTTTGAGAGGAGCTACCGCACGCTTCCCCAGAAACATCCAACTTACCTCTCTCCATGCCGAGACACCAGAGGTCCACTGCACTAGGAATATAGATGAATTAGGATTCCTGCCACAATGTATCAAGAATTCCATAGAAACCAGAGAAAATAAAAGGCTCTTTGGTGAAAAAGACCGGATTTTATTCAGACATCTTAAGCTCAGAAAAAGTACACGCATGGTGGCAGGAATGACACTTCCCGCCATGAAGCACAGGTTACATAACTCTGTATCCATCCATCCCCCTCTGCGGCTTCCCCATGGGACTGCAGGAGACCCCTCATCTCCAGCGCGTACCAGAGATAAGGTCTCCGCCGATGAAAACTATTATTGCTCAGCCGGGCTGTGGAATGTACTCAAGGTTAGGCGGCTGCCCTTCCCATCAACACCATTGAATCCTTTACACTTTCTCATTATTGCTACCACAAACCCTAAACCCTTCACAAATTTGTCTTTTTTTTAAGCTGTAAAAAAAATGATTTTGTTCATTAATGAGGTGACCCTGGCTGACATCACAACAAAAAGCCTCCATCTCTCACCTAAATAAGATCTGTTCTACTGAGACTCACCAGGAGGCAATTAGAATAACTGACTGATGGAAATTTGAGGTACCGTGGCAACCTAGCACCTGGGATTTGTTAAGCCCTGATCTATAAGGACTGGGTGGAAATCCCCCTGCATCCAGGAGGCAGAGCAATTGGGATAGGACAGCAATCTTCATTCACACAGGATCCAACGTGGCACACAGGGTGAAAGTCAAGAGCTTCACCTGTAACTACAGGCTGAAAATAGAGGCTTACCTGCGGAGTGGCCAATGTTTGTGAGCACCAGCAAAAAGTGAATTTAGCTTTAGCACACATTTGGCTCCCTGTAGGCACTGAAATGTGGTCAAACATAGTTTGCCATATTGATGACAGGACAGCAGATGTACAGCCAGTCTGAGAAATCAAATGATATCAATGTTAAGTCATAGATTTTTGTGGGGTTTTTTGGAAGAAGCCTTGGTGGCTTCATTGAGCCAAAATCCAGATGCTACTGTTGGGAGGGGGGAATTGCTGGGGAGAGCTTTAGCTTTGCAGGTGCTGCTTTATCTGTTTCCCTGGCCTTGGAGCTCGGTGGCTGGGACGAGACTTCAGGCTGGACTTTTGCTAACTGTCTTGGTTCACATGTCAGGGTGGAGATTTGCTGCAACATATTATCAACCGTTTTGGCGCCTTTTTGCCAGAACTGTCTTCTGCTGTCTTTCTCATGTCTTCAATAAAATCCTTGAACCCATCAAGTGAGTTATTGTCTGAATGGGGAAATTGACAACCAGCCACTTTGGTTGTGCAGAAACAGAACAACCACCAAGACATCTGCGAGAACGGTATAAGAAAACATAATTTTGCCAGATTGCAAACGTTACCACAATACCACCAGTTTATACATTGCAGGGCCATGGATCTCACTGAAGAATGCCAAGTTGGAGAAGACTGGAAACAGAACTTTATCAATCTCCCAACATTTCTTGGCATCAATTTGACCTCCAGTGCCTGTGAAGAGCAACACATGACTCACAGTGACTAGAAGATAGTAAAGCGCTGTCAAGTTTCTTCTGACCCATGACGACATATGAATCAATGTCCTCCGAAGTCTACCAGTAATAGCCCAGCTCAGGCCTTACAAACTGAGGTCCAGGGCTTCCTTGACTGATTCAACCCAACTCAAGTTGTGTCATGCTCTCTTCCTGCAGCTTTCAACTTCTCCTAGCATCGTAGGCATTCTTTTCCAGTGACTCTTGTATTCTCAGGATGTGACCAAAATACAATAGCCTCAATTTAGTAATTATAGCTTCTCAAGAGAGTTCAGGCTTGACCTGATCTAGAACCCACAGAGTGGCTTTTTCAAAGGAATCAATTTTCTCCCTGTCACCTTTCTTATTGTTCAACTTTCATACCATACATAGTAATGGACAACACGATGGTATGAATTAACCTCCATCTTGGTCGCCAATGACGCATCTTTATCCTTAAGAATCTTTTCTAGCTCCTTCACGGCTGCACTTCTCAGCTTCAACCTCCGTCTGATTTCTTGGCTGCAGTCTCCCTTTTGGTTGACAATGGAGACAAGGAATAGAAAATATTGAACAATTTCAATTTCTTCTTTATCCTTCAAGTTGTATAACTCCACAGTACTCATTACTTTTGTCCTCCTGATGTACTCTTACTTCAGTACTTTCTGCTTTAACCTTCCACGGGAGTCATTTCATGTCTTTGCTAGTTTCTGCCAGTAATGTGGTGTCAACTGCATTTCTCTAACTATTAATGTCCCTTCCACCAATTTTTACTCCACCTCCATCTAAATCTAATATGGTTTCCAATATTATATGAAGAAATAGGGAGATAATACCTCCATGTCTGCCAGCTTGGCCAACTGTGCATCAAAACAACCAGATGTTGGGGCAAACCAGGTTCTTTTAAAACCAACCACAGCTTCTCATGATCCACCCCGTCAAAAGCAGTGCTGTAATCTATGAAACACAAAGTGATTTTCTTCTGAAATTCTCTCACATGCCCCCAGTAACAAATGTAAATTTGCAAAATGATCTTGACGGCTTTTCCTTCCTTTTCTGATCACCAGCCATCTCTCGCTCCATATGTGGTTAACAATCTTTGTTGTAAGATTTTGAGAATCATTTTACTCACATGAGAAATTAATGTGAGGTTCAACAGTTGCTGCAGTGTTTTTTGGGGAATCGGAACGCAGACCAAGCATTTCCATCCTTGGGGTCATTATTTAATTCTCCATTATCTGTGGGCACAACCCTATTAAGATTTTGACTGACTCCGTTTCTGTGGCGTGGAACAGCTTTATCGATGCTCTGTCTGCTCCTGGTGATTTGTTCTTCCTAGTTGTGCTCAGCGCAGCTTTCACTTCGCTTTTTAAAATTGCAGTTTCTTCTTCATAAGATTCTGCTTTAAAGGAATCTGCCATCCTTTCATCTCCAGGCAGGCAAACCCTGACGTCCCACATCTATTCAGAGACGGCTGCCTCAGAAAAACACAGCCCTTAGCTAACCATATGTGCCATATGATTCAATTCAACGATATAGAGTTACAAAACAAATATAGGCTATGGAGTTAATATAAGAGATCTATTCCGGGGATCAGAGTTGTACAAGTATTTTAGTAAAGGATCCCAAACTTTGTAATAAGAACGATATGGTTCTTGAGCAACAGAAGTGTATAGGCCTATTGCTTCGGTACGTTGGATGCTGGAATAACCAGGATGTGACGGGAATGGCTATGCAACTTAGCTTACTTGCACTGGCTTTGTTGAATTCCTGTGCTGAATGTTCTGTAGCTTAGCTCTTTAATTATAAAAAAGCTGCTGACCCCTTCTCTTAGCCTTGATCAGATAATCGAGCCCCAAGAGGTCATTTCCTACCACCACCACAGCTGCCCTGCTATCAAATCTGCTGGCAGACAAACATTAACCCCTCCCACCCCCCCCACCCCCACCGCCCAGGTGCAGACTACAAAATACATGGAAGCCTGAGCCAACTCAGTCAAACTGTGGGAGGTGAGCAAGCATTTATAAGATGGCAGGAAGCATTTCTCTTGTAAGTGCTGCCAATGCTTTGTATGATCAAATAGGTCAGAACAGAGAGGGGGGATTGTTTTCCTAAAGAGGATTGGGGTGGTAAAAATCCTGGTGAAATTAAACAAAGAGTATTTCTTCTCAAGTCACAAACCATTATTTTAGGTGATGCTCTGTCAGTATCTCAGCATGTTTGTCTAAAGCAGAGATTCAGAATTAGACGGCTACATCGGAATTGCCCGGCACACTCACCCTGCCCAAACCAAAGTCCACCAATAAAGACAGGCTGTAGAAAGAGAAAGTGGTGAGTGGACGGGGGAGGGTAGTAGTGGGACCCTCCACACATGCACAGAGGCTGGATCGCAGCCTACCTGCATCTGTTGAGCTTGCTGGGAAAGCAGAGGTGCAGCTACAAGGGGACCGGGGGGGGGGGCGTTGCACCAGGCGCGCATCTGGTTGGGGGGCAGCAAAAATTTCAGGGTTTTTTTTGTATTTTTAGAATGATTCAGTTTTCAGCCTGCAGGGGGTGCAGTTTTTAGGTTAGCACCACCAAAATTTCAGGGAGTTTTCGGAAGACTCTCCTGATGATACCATCCAAGTTAGGTAAGGTTTGGTTCAGGGGATCCAAAGTTATGGACTCCCAAAGGGGGTGCCCCATCCCCCATTGTTGCCAATGGGAGCTAATAGGAGATGGGGGCTACACCCTTGAGAGTCCATAACTTTGGATCCCCTGAACCAAACTTCACCAAACCAGGCTGGTATCATCAGGAGAGTCTCCTAAAGATACCCTGAAATTTTGATGTTGCTAGCCTAAAAACTGCGCCCCCTGCAGGCCAAAAACAGAAAACGCTAAAATATACAAAAAACAAACCTGAAATTTTTGCTCCCCCCGGCCCGGACCTGGTGCAATGCGCACCCCAAAACTGGGGGGGGGAGGCAAAACTCAGGCTCCATTTTCCCTAGATACGCCTCTGTGGGAGTGTCAGAACCTGCAGGCTCAAGAACCAAATGGCCCATCGGGAAAGAGCTGCTGACAAGCCAGCCAGGTCAGCAGAAAGGCCTATTTATATCAATGGTGTCTTCAAAAAGGCTGTTCTTAAGCTCAACGGGAGATCAGAACAACTCATATTTAGGCTAGATCAGGGGTCCCCGATGTTGTACCCTTGGGTTGCCACAGGAGGCCACCAATGCCTTTCTCTGGTACCTAAGTGTTTTTAGTAAGTGGGCAAAATCAGGTAGGACTTTTGCTCAGCAAGGCTTTATATATACATGGATAGTGATGGAGTACTGGAGAGAGATCTGCATTTTGTGGCAGTCTTGGAATTATATGAAGACTCCAACAGCGTGGGTCTAAGTCAGGGGTCTGCAACCTGCGGCTCTCCAGATGTTCATGGACTACATGCTGGCAGGGGCTGATGGGAATTGTAGTCCATGAACATCTGGAGAGCTGCAGGTTGCAGACCCCTGGTCTAAGTCTATGCAGAGTGCCACCTGTCAGACCATGCGAGAATGGAGGAAGAGCTTCCAGAATAGGGGTGGAGAGGGGATGTGACTCCCAGAGTTTCTCTTGCCAAACGTGCCCACCAGTAGGTGAGCAGCCAGATCTGGCATGAACTTTGGATCCATGGATCCACTACACATGAACAGGATAGCACACAGAAACACCCACTGATAACTGCCCTGTGGCAGTTGTCCTTCACACACAACCCCCTTAACGGCAACAGATGGTCCCAAAACAAGCCCCGCACACTGGTGCCACCAGGCCTGACAGTTCAGCTGGCAGCCTCAGCACTGGCAAACTCAAAGATCATTGTGAGCAGACAACACCTGGAGGGGCACTTCCCCAAATCTGCCCTCTACTTCTCCATGTGCTCCATGAGAAAGTTTTGGGGGACTAAACTTTCCACTTCCACCTAGCAACCTGACTTACTTGTTAACTGCCCCCCACCCCCCGGATGACCTGTGGTTACCAGGACTCCTGACAACTGGATGCTTAGAGCAATGTCTTTGCCATTGAAAACACCCACACAGCAGAGGAGGTAAATCAGCCTGCTTAATTTGCCCATTCTCCTTCGGTCCCTGTGATGGAGCTTTTCTGCCCACGCAAACAAGCACAGAACTCCTTTTGCAATTCATTCACTTATCTGGCACTGCATGAAGCTCACACAAAACTCAGTGTTCCCAGGCCTGCAATTCATCAGCCTCCTACAGGTCCACCCATCTCTTTCCTCACTCAACCACCACAGTATCTATTCCTATTTTATTTATTTTTATTTTACTGCATTTATCCCCCACTCCCAAGGGACCTAAAGCTGCTTATGTTGTTCTCCTTTCCTCCATTTTATCCTCATAACAACCCTGTGAGGTAGGTGAGAAGGCGCGACTAGTAAAGCAAGTGACCCCTGGCAGGGTGAGAAATCGAACCTGGGTCTTGGGAATTCTAGTGTGACACTATCCCAGAGTTATCCAACTCTGGCGCTTCAGATGTTCATGGACTACAATTCCCATCAGCCCCTGCTGAAAAGCAGAGAGAAACCAATTGGCTTGATGCCAGCAGGGGCTGATAAGTGTGAATCCATGAACATCTAGCCTCAGAGTATCTGGCACCTGCTCTATCCACTACACCACGCTGGCTCTACACTGAAAACCTTTAAAGGATTTCTCTCGCCTTCTATATAGCCCAGTTAATAGCAATACTTCTCTTATTGCTCTGTGGGATGTGAGGTGGAGGCAATACTCAATTTGATCAACTCCTGGTCTTCATATTTTCAAGTGGACACTTCAGTTCTTGTTTTTTTCAGAATTCCAAAGATGTAACTTGACACCTTTTTAGCCATGAAACCGTGCTTAGCATTTGACAGGGGATGATTACACAATGTATGTGTTGCTGCTGCTGTATTTTAATTAATTTCAATGTTTATATATATATTTTATTACTGTATTTTATGTGTTGCCTATTGGTCTAACTGTTCACCGCACAGAGCCCTTTGGGGATTAGGCGGTATAAGAAAACTAATAATAAATAATGTGGCCTAAAACAGCTCGTTTGCAGATTCTTTTATGTTAGCTTCAGACAATCCTGCGTTCTATTTCCTGCAACCTCAATGTAGGAAAAGCAGTGATTGGAGTCAATTTATTTCGCAAGACAGGGAAACTTCAGGAGCATTCTCAGCTTTTCTCAAACTTACTTTGCTGTGAAGTTTTGGGGAAAATAGCCAAAAAGCTTGAATGACTGGAATGTCACCTTTACTGCTTCCACCTGGAGCTCCCATTCTCACACCCACCTGCACAAACTGGTGTAGTAGAAATCTGTCAGCAACTCACAACTTGGTCTAAAGCAAGTCTGTCCATTAGTAGCAGGGCAATAAGAATCTATCTTACAAAGAAGCAGAGCAAGATCTTTCTTGCCAATACTTCCATGAAATCTACTCCTTCCACCTGAATCTGCCCTATTTGCAAAAGCTTTGTCATATGCTGTTACTCACACAGGGGCTTTGAAACCAACTGTTACTTTCCCCAAAAATATCAAACATATTCCCTTCTTCTGGCCGACTCAAGATGTATGTATCTTCTTCTCCTCCCTTTACTCCATCTCTTTTCACCACCAAAAGTTTGGTCCTCATTTAAAACCAATTTCCTGGTATACTTAGTGAAAGATGCCATAAACATTTACATCATATCAATGATACAATATTGAGGTAAAAGAACAAACTGTATAAGAACAAATGAGGACTGTACATTTGGTGGTGGTGCAAGTCCCCAGTTTAAATCTTGCTTCCCACATAAATTCATTAAACAGCTGTGAGCAAGTTACTATTTCTCAGAATCAGCCCCCAACAAGCAGTAGGGAATACTGTTAATTACCTTATAAGGTTGTTGCAGGGATCCTTTCCATATTACTGTACATTGGCATATGCCATCTCTACACAATTCCAAAACTCAAGGTTATACACAAAGTGTTCCCAAGAGACCTCTCATGCAAACCCCAAACCAGACACCACCTGTTTAACATCAGGGTCATGATGCATGTAAATTATTACTGTTATTACCGATCAGTAGCTGCCAAGCATTCAAACAATATATTGTCGAAGGCTTTCATGGCAGGAATCACTTGGGTGCTGTGTGGTTTCCGGGCTGTATGGCCGTGTTCTGCTAGAACACGGCCATACAGCCCAGAAACCACACAACATTCAAACAATATATCTATTTTATCTGTAATTCATTATCACTGAATCAAGGCAAGTTACCAAATATAAAACAATCCAATAAAAACAGTATAAGAATAAGGCATGCAATAAGCAATGATAAAACTGGGTCATAAAAACAAGAAGAACATTCTGTAAAAACAAAGTAATCGTCACAACACGTGGAACAACCACTGTGATATAGCAATTGGAAGTAGGATCTGGGAGACCCTGGTTCAAATCCCCATTCTGCCACTGAGGTTTGCTGGGCAGCAGCCATACATTTTAAGCCTAACCTACTGATTAGAGTTGTTGTGAGGATAAAATGGGCGGTAGAAGAATAACAGAAGCCAGCTGGGTCTCCATCAGGGAATAATGTGGGGTATATATAATAAATAAAGACTACAATTCTAATTCCTTGTAAACAACTATCTTGGCCTTAAAAGGATGCACTTTGAGTCAAGAGGCATTCTTTAATATAATGGGACAATGATTGCAGGTCAGGAATGACACAATGTAGAGACTAGCAAACTGAACAGCAAATCCACAGTTCAAGTCTCACCTCTGCCATGAAATCCCCAGAATCCCTATGCAGGACACATTCTCTCAAGCCTTCCTCTGTGATATGGGAGCAATTACAACACTAAACTGCCTTACAGGGAGGCTGCAAGAATTACAAGATGCTGTACGAGAGCCGGCGTGGTGTAACAGTTAACAGCATCTGACTAGGACTAGAAGACCCAAATTCAAATGCCCAGTCTACCATGGGAGGTAGCTGCATGACTGTGGGCACACTCTCAGTCTCGCAAACCCCAGAAAGGGGGAGAAAGTTGTAAACCACTTTGGATTTCCCACACATTAAAATTGGGCTGTAAATTAAAACTCAAAAAATTGGACACTCAGGAAGCATGCCTAGGGTGATTTCTGTTTAAAAATCATTGCCTGAATCATCTTATAACACTCACAATAACCCTGCAAGGAAAATCAGAATTATTATCCATGGGTTACAGGTGAGGTCTCTTTTATTTAATTACAGATGACACCTGTAATAGGTATTTAATTAAAATACCCGTATGCTGCCTTTCCGCGCAACTCACAGGCAGCAAATGGTCACAACATAACAATTAACTTTAGAATGCAAAATATTACATTAGTTTTTGAAAATTAAAAAAAAACATGTATATAAAATGCATCATATGCCAAAACAACAAAAGGTGTGTGTGTGTAGTGGATCAAGCTAATTAAACCAAAGAATACCAACGACACCCAAGCTGCTGGCTAATGAAAAACCAATTATAATTAGATGAAAAGTGCTCAATTTAATAAATTTTATACATGAAGGTATAAAAGCCACATAACAAGCAAACAAAAGGACAGACAATAGTATGTACATGCACATATATGTGCTAACCAGCTGGCAAACAATACAAACGTCCTCTTAGGGGAAAAAAAATCAGAATGCAAAAATAAGCAGTAAGTCTTTAAGTATTCCAGGTAAGCAGAACAGCCACAATAATAAATGTGACATAACAGTACACATAGGATTTTCAGGATGACCCGCACTTTGCTGGGGGTGGCTTGTTCAGCAGGGCACAGATTTTATGGATTTGCCCAGAAAGGACTCGACATGGCAAGACTCAGGCAGTGAAGGGCAGCTTCTCTAAAAGCTCCCAACTACTGGGCTAAGTGCAAACAGATGTCTTCTCGTCAATCACATGATGCCTACCATTGCTACACTTTAACATGTATCGTGACAATTAGGAGGTTGAGGATTTGGGATGATGGGTGCCAGCTCTGGGCTGAGAGATGGGGGAGGATGCAGATGAGGGACCCCAGTGGGTGTGATGCCACAGAATCCACTTCACAAAGCGGCCATCTTCACTGGGGGAAGTCACAAGTTGTAATCTCAGGAGATGTCCAGCCACCACCGGGAGGTTGGCAACCCTGTCTGGTATTCATCACAATGATGTCCTGCCCTTGCATGCAGCAGAGGAGCGAGGGGCTCCAGATCGGACACTTACCAGGCTAGCTCCGACCTCATCCCGGGCCTCACTTTCCGCCCCTAACAGACACCAGGGCCACAAGGCGGAAGCAAACCCTCACGGCAGGAACCGGCCACCACTTCCGCTCACATGACCCCGGGGCCTGTTAAAGTGGCATCGAGCATCCGGCGTCCTAGAAGTCTCGCCCCGTTCTCTTGCCTTTCTATTGGTCGTGTCTCTGATTGGTCACTCTGCTCTGAGAGGCGGAGTCAAAGGTCGGGACGCGAAAAGTCCCGCCAATTCTGAGAGAAAACCGCCACACGAAGTAGGCGGGGCCAGAAAGGGAAAAGAGGGCCGTCTATTGGCTGATTGGGCAAGAGGGTGGGACAAAAAAAGAGGAAGGAATTGTGCTCGGTTATTGGCTGAGGTGAAGATCAATGTGGAGATATGCAGGGTTGAGCTCCACTCCCTGATGTGGTAATTTGTTTTCCAGATAAGGTTTGCTTTAATCTTTTAAAAAGAACCCCCCCCTCCTGACTTATTCCAATCTTTCAAATGAAAAAAAATGGAAATTTATGGGGACATTGAAAAAAAATACTCCTATGAACTGGTTGTGGTGGGCTTCCCAGGCTGTGTGGCCGTGGTCTGGTGCATCTTGTTCCTAACGTTTCGCCTGCATCTGTGGCTGGCATCTTCAGAGGTATATCACAGAGAGAAGTCTGTTTCACACTGTGTCCAGTGAGAAGGGAAAGTTTAGTGGGGTATATATTGTCCATGTCCCAGGGTGGGGAACCAATCATTAAGTGTTTGGGTGGGACTTGCTATGCAAAGGTGTGATTGAGTGCATTGTATTGCTGGTGGGGTTATCAGTCCATTTTTTAAGTACTGGGAGCCAGGCTTTGCTAATTTTTAACGTCTCTTCTTTCTTATTGAAGTTGTCCTGGTGTTTGTGAATTTCAATAGCCTCCCTATGCAGTCTGACATAGTAAGCTTCTGAATTGTCCAGAATTTCAGTGTTCTCAAATAAAATATTATATCCAGTTTTGTTTAACACATGTTCTGCAACTGCAGATTTTTCAGGATGGTTAAGCCGACAGTGTCTTTCGTGTACCTTAATACGGATCTGAATGCTGAACCACAAAACGCAGCATTCAGCAAGTTCCACCCAAACACTTAATGATTGGTTCCCCACCCTGGGACATGGACAATATACCACACTAAACTTTCCCTTCTCACTTAGACACAGTGTGAAACAGACTTTTCTCTGTGATACACCTCTGAAGATGCCTGCCAGAGATGCAGGCGAAATGTTAGGAACAAGATGCACCAGACCACGGCCACACAGCCCAGAAAACCCACCAGAACCAGTTGAATCCAGCCGTGATAGCCTTCGACAATACATTGTTCCTTAAGTTTACTAAGTATGACGCTTAGGTTACAACCCATCAATCATCAGTGACTAGAACACGCTGTATAAAACTCTGTGCTTTTGTTTGTATATGACTATGTACTAGCAATGAAACTGAGTTTTTAAAACAGTTTGAACCAGCTGACTTAAAATAGGCCAGGTGGCATTTCCTGGCTTCTATCTGTTGCGGAATACACCCTTTGGCCTTGACCCAAGAAAAAGAGCAGAGACAACATAATCCGGAGCGCCTAGTGCTTAACCTGTGAGCTAAGCCTTATGGCAGGGAGTTCTGAATGCACAGTGGATTCCTAACTGCTGTTTCCTTCGCCCCACATAGCCACATAATGCACATGCAGCAAACTTTTGTGCACCTGGTCTGACCAGCTCTTCACATAGATTAATTGATTATAGGCAATTGACATATTGTAGTGAAGACGGACACTCCTTAGAAATGGTCATTGTTCTTTCTGGATTAAAATTTATTTGCAGCAAAACCCCACTCATTGACCTCTGCCACACATATGGCCAAGCAAAGTTTTCACAGCTAGTAAATCTGTTTATGCAGATGTGTAATCTACCTTTGCATGCCATCTGGGCTGGGTTTTACCACAAGCTCTTGGCACACCTTTATAGAATGTACTTTTGTTCAATCTAAACTGGAGCAACTATTATTTATTTATTTATTTATTTATTAATTCGGCTTTTATACCGCCCGATACCCGAAGGGCTCCGGGCGGTGAACAGCAAGGATTCAGAGACAACAGGAGCAAAACACATATACAATATAAAGACATAAGCTCCATCTCATGTCAGCACTAAAATAACCTAAAACCAGCAGAAACAAATTAATACATAAAAGCATAAAAGCAGGCGTCCAACCTCAAATTTAAAACCTACCCCCAGAAAAAAGGGGGGGACGGTAGGCCCCTCAATATGAGGGGACCCTGATGTAACAGCCCTGAAAACCAGAGGGGCAATAAGAGAGCAGTAGGGGGGGCACCATATCCAGCTGACCCAGACACTCCCAAAGGCCCGGTGGAACAACACACAGTCTTTACAGGCCCTCTGCGGAACCTTCACCCAAGGTCCTGCACGGGGCCCAGTTGACAGTTGGAGGAAGGGTGTTCCACCAGGCCCCGGGGAGCCAGTGCTGTAAAGTCCTGGCCAGCGTGGAGGCTCAACCAGCATCATAGAGGGGCCAGGGGATCACCAGCAAATTGGCCTCTACTGATCGCCCAGAGAGGCCGAGTAGGAGATATAATGGGGTGATCGCGGTCCCGAAGGTAACGAAAGGAGTCCCAGGTCAGCTGCTAAGGTCCTTAAAGGTCAAAACCCACACCTTGAAGATGATTCGAATTGACTGGAAGCCAGGTGCAGCTGGGCGCAACACAGGCTGAATATATGGTCTCTAAAGGCGCCTCCTGTGAGCAGGCGAAGCCGCAGCATGCTGAGACCAGCTTTAACTTCTGAATCAAACACAAGGGAAGGCCCGCATACAGCGAGCTACAATAGTCTAGCCTAGAGGTGCCCGTTGCATGGATCACAGTGGCCAAGGTCCATTTGGGGAGAGAAAGGGGGCCCAGCCGCCGGGCCTGGCAGAAGATGGAAAACGCAGTCCGGGTTGTAAGGGCCACCTGGGTCTCCCATAGAAAGAGATGAATCCAGGTGGACCCCCCAGACTTTCTGCGAGACGAGGAGGAGGTCGGCGCCAATGAGACCCCCCTCCCACACCGGGCGGGCTGGAAATCCCAGCCCAGCCTCTCCCTCGCATGGCCCAGCCAGAGGACCTCCGTCTTCGATGGATTCAGTTGCAGCCTGCTCTGTTTCCAAATCCAACCAGCTACCGCCTCCAAAACAATGCTGGGAGAGCCACAGAGCGTGATCGCTCCCCCCCTCCATCAAAAGAATGAGCTGGATGTCATCAGCATACTGATGACAAATCAGCCCAAAGCTCCATACTAACTGAGAAAGGGGGCGCATATAGATGTTAAATAACAGCCCGGGGATAACAGTGCCACCTGAGGTACTCCGCAACGAAGCGGGCACCACCGGGAGGCTTCCATCCCCTCGCGACCTCACTTACTGGCTCCGGCCCCGGAGAAAGCGAGGCAATCCACTGAAAGGACAGGTGCCCCGCTTTACCCCAGAGGCGGCCAGGCGGTGGGTCAAAAGGTGCGTGATCGACCATATCAAATGCCTAGCGGTAAGATCCTAACAAAACCAGCAGCGCCAATCCGCCTCGATCAAGAGCTGTATGCGGTGAGCACATCCGTGATGGCATTAATGCGTGAGCAGTCTCTCGATCTCCATGCCCCAGCACGGAAGCCGGACTGGAAGGGATCCCGAGAAAGCCGATGTGTCATCCAGGGAAACCCTGAAGCTGCTCCAGCACCACTCTTCTCAATTACCTTCCCAGAAGCGAAAGATTCGAGACGGGGCGGTAATTGGCCAGATCCACTCGGATCTAACGATGGTCTTTTTAAGAGTGGGCGGACCACTGCCTCCTTCAACTCCATCCAGGAAGAGACTCCTTGCTCAAAGGGAGCCATTGATGATATTCAACAGATGGGGTCGTAGCTCCGCCTGACAAGCTTTTATAAGCCAGGAGAGACACGGATCCAGAGGACAGGTAAGTAGGTCTAACAGCAGCCAAGGCCCTGTCAACAGCAGCTGGCATCGGAGAGCAAGGGAGAACTATGGGCCAAACTTGGGTGAGATTCAAGACGACAAGGGAGCCTCCAGTTCACTAATTGTAGACAACGTGGCAGGAAGGTCCATGAAGGCGGAGCGACGTGACTTTATCTGCAAAAGCTCATAAAAGCCTCTACAGCCAACAGCCAATCGATTGATTTGTGGACCTCTCTGATAAGGGAGGTCAAAGACCGAATTATCACGGAAATAATTGTGCCGGGTGGGAGCTAGCAGATGGCAAGAGAGGGAGGAAAAGAGCTCTCTTTGCCTCGCTTCGTTGCCATCCTCATAGGCCTTCATAAGCGTCCCTATAAGATGTTCGCTACTCGTCAGTCAACGAAGATTTCCTCCACACTCACTCTATTAGTCGTCCTAATGGCGCCCGTTTCATATGGCGCAGCTCCCTCGGTTATACCAGGGAGCCTGCCGAATCTGACCGGGCGAAGAGGATGCCGGGGAGCAACAATCTCGATGGCATCGGAGAGCCGGGAATTCCAGTCCCTCCCACCTGCTTCCATCGAGGTGTGCCAGCGGGTTCAGGGTCCCATTAAGAGCATTCAGGAAACCAAGTGGGATCCACTTAAGTCTCCGCGGTAGAACGCATAAATCAGCCCCTTGCCTACAGAGCGGGGTTATTGGCGCGACAAGTCCATCCGAACCTTCAGGGCATAATGGTCTGACCATGGCACTCTATCTGGTAGAGGATAATCGACCCATATCAACCTCCCTAACCCAAAGACCAAATCGAAAGCGTGTGGCCCGGCCTCTATGAGTGGGGCCAGAGTTTACCAGGGAGGCCAGGATGTCACGCATGGATTAGACACTCAGGTCCACAGCCGCTGTACATGAAGCTGGCGGTCAGCATGGACATTGAAGTCCCCAGGACAATAAAGCCTGGAGGAACCGCAATGCCCAGTCCGCCACCACCTCCAGCAGCCGTGGCAGGCAGTCCCTCGGCGCGCTAGGGCTGACCGGGTACACGCAAGAGGACTGCCATCCCTCTCCCGCTGGCCAACCACTCCTAGACCTAACACACTCCATGCCAGCTTGTATCTCTGGGACAGGGGCAGCCACTGAAGGGAATGGAATCCCGGATGAACAATGCACGCATACCTCCCCGGCCCTGGTGTTCGCGTGACGGTGGAAACATCGCATGAAACCCGGGTGGCGCTTGGTTTCAGCCCAAGGCTTAACCGGTCTCACCCTCAGCCAAGCACCCAAGTTTCGGTGATACAAGCCAGGTCCATCTGCTGGGCTTCGAGATAGTCGCGAAGCACAGTGGTTTTATTGTTAATGGACCTGGCATTGATCAACACCAGAGACGAAGCAGAGTAACCCTGAACCCCATCACCGCCGTCCCTAGGGATAGGTCGGAGGTCAGAAGGCGAACGAGCATAGCCATATCTCATTCGTCTTCTATCATATGGCCCCCGCCTACCGCTATATCTACCCCGTCCCATCAACACCGGGATCCCCAGCCCCAATTCAGGTGCCCCCATTGCTCAATATTACAGAATGTACCAAGGCCAATGGCTCTCTGTCATAGTTTGTGGAGCTGTTCAAGTGATCAAGTGGAAAAGGGAAGCTTGGGGCATAGGGATGCCAGCCTCCAGGTAGGATTGGGGGATACCTAGAATCCCAGCTCATCTCCAGACCACAGAGATCCATGGAGAAAATGGATGCTTTGGAGGGTGGACTCTGTGGCCTCCTTGTACCCCACTGAGGTGTCTGTCCTCTGCAGGCTCCACCCCCAAATCTCCAGGTGTCTCCCAATGTGGAGCTGGCAACCGTAATCCCCCCCCCCCCACCCAATCAGTGGTTGAAGAGGACCTGGGAAAACCAAGTGAACAAGAGTGTCTGGGACTCTTGAGAGTCTAACTGACCAATCTGATGGAGAGCTGCTCCCATTGAAATGAATGGGCTTAGATAGGAATAATTCACCTTAGGATTGTACTGTAAGACTTGCCACGTTGTTTCCTTCTTAGCCTTTAAAGTGACAAACCAAATTAGTTTCAGAATGCACTTTTTTTTGCATTTCTGCATCCCCAGGGCTCAATGAAGATGGAATAGCTAGGCTTAGCACATAGTTAGCAATTTGAGCTACCTGGTCTAGCAAACTAATGCTGGACCAAAGATGGTAGGGGAAATGAAAGGAGATCAGCATGTGTCTTTTCTTTTGGGGGAAAACAGTTGAAGTGCAGAGCTTCAGTTGAAAAAAAAATTACCAGCTACTTCTAAAAAGTATGTACACATGAGACAGAAGCGTGGAGGGCTTGCAACCAGCTTGCACACTTCTCCCACAAACGCAGTGCTGGCTGGGGGCAGAGTGTCACAATTTGTGTGCTGAGAAACTGTGACCCTGACACAGTGCAGGTTTTAGCTAAATGATTGGATGGTTGCTGGACGTTTATGTATTATAACCTCCCCCCCCCCAAAAAAAACACCTTTTTGGGTTGGGGGGGTTTACCTAAAAGGGTGGCAATACAAGGGAGCTAAAAAATCAGATCCCCCCCCCCCCATGCGGATTTTTTTCCAGCATTTTTTCGGGTCCATTCAGTCTGCAGTCTTAAAAAAAACCCTCTCCCTCCCTTTCTCCCTTGCCTGTAGTCAGGCCAAGCCCAGAGTTCAACTGTGGACTATTGGCTTTTGGGGGGGAAATTTCTGGGTCTATTAAACCCGAGGCCAAAAAATGCTGAAGAAAGTGGCCACTCCTAATAAATAACATGGCAATCTGAATAAATAACATGGATCCTCTGAAGATGCCAGCCACAGATGCAGGTGAAACGTCAGGAGAGAATGCTGCTAGAACACGGCCATACAGCCCGGAAACCACACAGCACCCAACATGGCAATCTACTAGCTCCTTTGAATTCCTAGGTTTTGTTTCAAAAGAAAGCCCAGAATTCAGAGAACTTAGAAGACACTTATAATATTATGGTGACATGTCACAGATTTTAAATCTCTGGCAGGGTTGGGCATGTGGAGAGGAAATGGCAGCCATGAATTCCATGCCAGAGACATACGGCCTATAGGGACATAGGGTCACCCATGTCCCCAGGTGCACACCATCTGGTCACTTGTGTGTGTGGGGGTGCCGGGCGCCCCCCATAACCAAAGAGTGTGCACCCCAGCTGCGTGGCACCAAGCCCCCACCCCCCCGACTGCACAAAGGCTGGGTGTGTGGCTCGGGGTGCATGGACCCATCCCCCAAGCCCTGCCCCCGGCCTCTATGCAGGCAGGGTTTAGGGGGCAGGCCATGCCCTGAGCCCCACCCCTGAGCATGGGTGGTCACGGGGAAGGGGGGGTGCCTGGAGAAGGAGTTTCTCTGGGCGCCATTACCCCCCGATATGCCTCTGTTCCATGCACAAGGAAGTCAAGGGAAAACTGCCACATGGGAACTCACTTACCCTTTTCTATTGGAATAAACAATGAGTATAGACTTCTTTTTAGGGCAGGCTGAAGCACACTGGGCCACGGTCTGTGTATGAAGCCGAGGGCTTAGGAGAACCATGACAAAGCAGCCAACTGGGCCGCCTGATCCTGTCACGCTGCATCCCGGCCAGAAGATAACAAACTGCTACACACTCTGGGCAGCGTTCGTGAAAAGAATCAAGAAATAGGCTAGTCTGGACGAAGAGAAAACATGACTGAAGCCCAATTTGAAAACAGCTCTTGCCTCTTCCAGGGGAAGAGTGCCAAAGAGCTGCCCAGCTTGACTTGCTTCCTCCTTGAAGGTGAAACGTCCGCTTGCAAGTACTTCTTTGACAAGAAAGCCTGCTGCTGTACACAGTCCCAGTGGGGAGCTGCCATGGAAATAAATCCCCCTTTTTGAACTAATGCAAAGGGACTGCTCTGTTGGGAGGGCGATTTTCTTGTTTATGGAGAGCAGAGGTCGGGTGGAGGGAAAAGCGGGCCTTAGATGAAAATCAGTAGACTTCCCATGGCCTGTAGCTCCATCATGTTTCAGAGGAAAAGAAGGGGCATTTATTTCAGGAGAGTGGTTCACAGTTTGGAAGCACGCACATCAAATAAACAAACGGGTTCTTTGGGATTTGGTAGCAGGATATTCCCTGCTACGGACATTTAAAAAATGTTAATTTTCAAAATATGTATTCAATCACGAGGTGGAAAGCCCATGTTCAGTTTTCAGAAGGCAGACGGTTGCAGATATTTTCATCTCCCCCCCACACACACACCACCCACTCCCAAAATATTCAAGTGTTGAGAATTTTAAGCAGCTCAAAGCAGCTCAAATACAGATCTCAAATAAATCAGGTGCCGTTCTTTCCTTGCAGAAGGAAAAACAGAAGATGTCAGCGAAGTTTTATGATAAAAGAGACAAGAGTTAGTTGGAAGAGAAAGCGAGCAGTCTGCTTTTGTTACTTCATGCCGTCTTTTGGTTCAGAATTCCTTGGGGGGGGGGGGGATCCTGATCCATACACTCAGCTTCACCCTAGGGCTGCCAGGCCTCCAGGGGAGCAAAGCGTGGTGTCCATTTATTTAAATAAAGCTGCTTAAATAAAGCTTTCCCAATAAAAGAGTTACCTGGGGCTAATAGCACTTAGCACACTAAAAATAATAATCAAACTGTCCCAAGCTTTTCTTTGTTCATTGATATTAGCCTTTGAATTTATTAGCTTTTTGGTTTTTCAGTGTTCAGTCTTTTGACTGTGAAGCCAAGAGACAGCTTGTATTTAGGAATACTGAGCTTTCTGCACTGCCCTGCTTATTCGTTGGATAAACTCCCTGGTGATCTCCCTAATTTACACTGACCTTAGCCTACGAAGATCAGTTCCCCTGGGAAAATTTGGGTGGCGTTCTATGGCAGTATGGCCAGTGGTGGGATTCAGCCGGTTCGAACAACTTCGGCAGATCCGGTTGTTGAAATGGTGCTTGTGAACAACCAGTTATTAAATTATTTGAATCCCACCACCGGATCCGGTTGTTAAATTATTCGAATCCCACCGCTGAGTATGCCCCCTCTGGCCCTGACCTGGATAGCCTAGGTGAGTCTGATCTTGTCAGATCTTAGAAACTAAACAGGATCAACGCTGGCAAGTATTTGAGTGGGAGATCTCCAAGGAACACCAGGATTGTGACACAGAGGCAGGCAATGGCAAACTACCTTAACTGTCTGTTGCCTTGAAAATCCTACAGGGGTCGCTGTGAGAACTTGATGGCATTTAAGAA
The DNA here is from genome assembly GCF_021028975.2 of Sphaerodactylus townsendi. NCBI lineage: Eukaryota > Metazoa > Chordata > Lepidosauria > Squamata > Sphaerodactylidae > Sphaerodactylus > Sphaerodactylus townsendi. The sequence continues at coordinate 6,444,530 of NC_059439.1, read as the reverse complement.
AAACAACAGCAGGGGTCCCTCCCAAGCCCAAACCCCATATTGTCAGACCCTCCCCCCAAACATCTAAGCATTTTTCCAAACCAGAGTTGGCAACCCTATTTCCAGCCCAGACTTCTGCTCGACCTACTGGCCATGCTAATCAGCTCATGCACTTACAGTTAACTTAAGGGGAGAGGGTGATCCAGGACCTGAAGAGCTGTGGAAAGCGGCCTTTCTGTGAGTCTTCTGGGCTGATGTAGGAAGGAAGAGCAGGTCACGTCATCGGTTGGCAGCCTCCCCTCCCCATTCCACACGCCATAAAACACACACTTGAAACACTGCACTTATTTACAAAGCTTTAATAGACCAGCGAGGCACACAGGAAGAGGTGTAGGTGTGTGCGGGGGAGGGGGTCAAAAGGCAGAGAGAGAGAGAGAAAAACAACCATTTCGGTTATGCAAGTGGATTGGACCTTGCGTCTTCTGCTTGGGGAGGTGTGAACAGAACATGGGGTCGGGTGGGAGGGCAAGGGTGTCAGTACTGTTTATGCTCCCAATCTGAACCCAGCGTCAAGATATCAGGTCATTTGTACATTTTCAAATTCAGTTTCCAGCAAACTCTCATCCAACTGCCCGAATTCCTTGGCTTCGTTCAGGGGGCCCCAGCCTTTTTGAGCCTGTAGGCACATTTGGAATTCTGACCCGGCACGGTGGGGTGCAGCAACAAAATGGCTGCCACAAAATGGCTGCTGCCAAAGGAAGTGTATGCAGAAAACAGTTGGCAGGAGCCAGAAAAGATGTTGCTGGGTGTCCTAGTGCCGGTGGGAACCCCTGGCTTGGATAAATGAAACTGGAATCCAGTGGCAACTTACAGACTCGTGCAATTTGTTCCAGCCTACGATTTCATGATGCAGACTTCACTGCATAAGACATGCCCAACGCTGCACTTCATGCCCTTTGGGAAGTCAGCCCTGAAATGGGAAATTCTACTGGAATAAACTGTGTTGACTTGTACGGTGATTTTTGGGTTAACTACTAAATAAACATACTGACTGACCTGTACGGTGTCACTGGGCCTTGCTGCAAACAGACTAGCATGGCTACCCTTCCAGAAGATTCCCCTGGATACTTAAGATTATTGGCTTAGTTAAGGCCACTGGTCACTGGCCTCGTAAAACATGGTTGTAGAATTTCTGATTCATAGGGTTGCTGGCTGTGGCTAAGGAAATTCCTGGAGAGGTGGGGGCAGAGTTTGGTGAGGTGGCAGAGCTAAGCCGGAATGTCGTGCCATAGAATCCACCCTCTGAGTTGGGGAATTCCTGAAAATTGAGGGGGGTGGGGAGTGGATCCTGGGGTGGGAAGGGTTGCGGTGGGGGAGGAAGGGACCTCTGGTGCAGGGTATAATGCCACACGGTCTTCCATTCAAAGCAGCCATTTTGTCCAGGAAGGTGGCTCCCCTCTGCCATTTGTCACCAGCATCTGGCCACCTGCCTCTGACCTTGGAGGATTAATTCCCTGCTGCTGTGCCTTCTAGGTGCCCTTCCTTCTCCCTCCATGCTAAATAATTCACTGAACACAAACCAAAGCACGGTCAAATGAAACACAAAGTTTAGAACAGAAAAAAAACCGAATAAAAGAGAAAGTAAATGATTCAATCTGTCTAGGTAAATGGGAGTTTTCTGCTGACGGACGAGTCTCCCACTAGCTCTACTCTTCATTTCTTCTGCTAGGTGGTTGTGCGGATAGGGGGTGGAGAGGAACGGGTTTCCAGGTCAACGGCACGAGGAGGTCTCTCTTCCCATCCAGACTGACTCAGTTCCATGACGTGATCTGCAGAAGGACAGCAAAAAAAGTTATATAGAAAAGTTCGCTTGAATATCACAACATATTGTCTTATTGTTCAAAAAGCACCCAGAATTCTTCTCTTCCACTTGTTGCTTTTCTATGTATTTCTTTTGTGCCAACTTTGTCACCGCCCAGAGCCCTTCAGGGGTTGGGCGGTCTATTAAGTCTAATAAAATAATAATAAAAATAATAATAACTTTGGCCTTTGTTATTTTATGTTCATTTTACTCCTTGCCAACTGAGCCAAAAGGCAGGAGATATCATGAACAGAAAAAGAGAGAGGAAAAATGTATTGTCAAAGACTTTTCACGGCCAGAATTTGCTGGGTGTTTTGGATTTTCTGGGCTATGTTGCCGTGGTCTAGTAGTTTTTGCTCTGAATGTTTTGCCCACATCTATGGTTGGCAACTTCAGAGGCATGTCACAGAAAGAAGTGAGCAATGGAGAGAAACACATCTTACCATGATATGTCTCTGAAGATGCCAGCTGTCGATGCAGGCAAAATGTTAAGAGCAACAATTACCAGACCACGGCCACACAGCCCTAAAACCCACAACACCCAGAGGGCAAAAAAGTCAAGAAGAGATATGGTAAGGACTAAATATGTAAGATATCCTGATGACAAGTAGATTCAGGGTTCAAGTGGAGAGAAACTGGCCGGCTGCTGTGTGAAATAAGTATGCTGGTTCATCTATTCCGGACTAGATGGGCTATTGCTCTGACCCAGCAGGGGTCTTCATGCATTTTTGTGAACTAGAACAGAAGTCCCCAGTTGGTTCTGGTGGGTGCCTTTGTGCCTACTAACATGTTCTGTGGCTAAGAGCAGGTGGATTCTAATCCAGAGAACAGGATTTGATTCCCCACTCCTCCACTTGAGTGGCAGAGTCTTATCTGGTGAACAGGATGTGTTTCCGCACTCCTACATTCCAACTGGGTGACCTTGGGCTAGTCACAGTTCTTTGGAACTCTCTCAGCCCCACCTACCTCACAAGGTGTCTGTTGTGGGGAGAAAAAGGGAAAGGAGTTTGTAAGCCACCTTGAGTCTCCTTACGGTAGAGAAAGGTGGGGTATAAATCCAAACTCCCCTTCTTCTCTGTTGCCTTGAGATCAGTTGTTAATAGCGAACGATCATCAGCTGCCACCTGGAGGCTGGCAACCCTACCCCACCCACTTCCTAGAAAACACCTGGTGGGGGCCATGGTGTCCAAGGTTTAGGCATCCCTTTGTGGTGCTTTGCCATTGCCTGGGACAGAAAGAGCCTTCCCGTTCTACCACCTTACCTGCAGGAGGTGGGTCTCCCTTCTCCAGCTCCTCCTCTGCCCCCTGGCTCTTTGGTCCCCCTTCTTTGGCACTTTCTTTCTCAGACTCATCAGGGTCGCTGGGCTCCTCTCGCACCTCCTCTACAGATCCAGCAAAGGAGACTTTCTGCCCACCTAAGGGGACCAAACCTCAGTGACAAACAAGAAAAAATATTCTTGGTCCCCCAGGCCTCCTCTGGTTCACCTTATCTCTGCAGTCATGAGCATTCCCGCTTCACAGTCAGCCGAACAAACCTTGCCTTAATTTCATTCTGTGGACTGAGGCCCCCTCCTTGATTCTTCTCCTGAAGGCAGGGGTGTCCAACTCTAGCGCCCCAGATGTTCACAGACTATGATTCCCATCAGCCCCTGCCAGCATGGCCAAGGCTGAAGGGAATCGTAGTCCATGAACATCTGGGGCGCCAGATTTGGACACCCCTGCCTTAAGGAGTCCAGACAGAGGAGCAATTCTATAATTGGTGCATTGATTGCAGTCGGGTTAACAAAAGAAGAGCGGCACCTGCTGACATAGATGGTCTGTGAAACTGCTGAAGAAATGTCACAATGGACAGCTGAAGGGAGGGAGGCCCAAATATGTTCTGTATGCCCACACCGGTGTCTAAACACTTGTTGCGGCAGGCTCTGAAAGATGTGAGTTCATTTGCCTTATGCCAGTGTGCACGTGGGGGGTGGGGGTGGGGGGGGGGAGATGACAGGGAATGAATACAAGAAATACAGGTGCATGTTCTGAAAATGTTGCACTGAAGCAATAGAATTCTGCCTCCCCAAAACTGAAATCTGTGACCTATATAACTTTGCAAACTATGAATATCTGCCTATTCTTACTGGCTTTTCATAACCTGCCTTTGCTATTCATATAGCAAGGCAAAGAGCTATACTGAGCAGCGCGGTTGCGGAGAAGATCCACAGTTCCGTTTCCATGGCAATAATAACTGGAGACAGTCAAGGATTTTTTGATTCTGTAGAGAATTGAAGGCGATATGGGGGGTGCATTTGGGATCGGAGTGCTGCTCTGCGCACCCTTGTCTCAGTTCACAGCTTTGTTAAGTCTTTGCAAGGCTTCAAGAAACCTGCAAACTCTTTTTGGCCTGAGTGGATCTCATGTAATGAGTGCATATATTATGGGTACAAAACTGCTAGGGAGGGAAGGCAGTGCGAGTGCAGTGCCTGATCTCATCCTATCTTGGAAATGGTGAAGGGTTGGTATTTGGAAGGGAGGCCGAGGAAGGCTCTGAAGGGGAAGGCAACGGCCAATCACCTCCGCTTCTCGCTTGCCTTGAAAACCCCTTGCTGAGGTTGCCATAAGTTGGCTGTAACTTGACAGCTCTTTACACACACACACACACCAACAAAACTGTGACCACACCTCCTCCAGTGATCTTAAAAACTATTTCTATCATCCAGACAAAATGGGTACCGCATGTCCCCGATGATCCAAGAGATCAATCCTCATCAACCCCTCTTACATCTGACACTGCGGGTCCCAAAGTTACCTTTCCGCTTCTGCGATTTGGAGAGAGCTGGATAGACAGGATGCTCCGATTCTTTGGGCTTATTTTCCAAGACTTCCCGAGGAGACGTAATGAAGGTTGGGAGAGAATGGAGAGAAAAAGGAAAACTGAAGAAATGCCTTTCCACAAAAATGGACAGGGAAGGGGAGGTAATGGGATAAATAGAAGAAGCATACTGGTTGTTGTAGGTTTTCTGGGCTGTGGGGTCGTGGTCTGGTAAATCTTGTTCCTAACGTTTCACATGTATCTGTGGCTGGCATCTTCAGAGAAATGCACGCACTTTTCTCTGTGATACACCTCTGAAGATGCCAGCCACAGATGCAGGTGAAACGTTAGGAACAAGATCTACCAGACCATGGCCACACAGCCCAGAAAGCCCACCACAACCAGTTGAGTCCAGCCGTGAAAGCCTTCGACAAGACATTGAAGAAGCATACGGGGCTCCAGATCATTTTGCGCATTCTGCTCCTTGCTCTGTACGGTCTCATGAGTTTCTCTGCTGAGGACTAAAAGATTATGTATCCAGATTAGTATTGAGTGGGATTTTTGTATCCAGAAGCCCACAGCCTATTGGCCAAGCACCAGGAGTGGATCTACAAAAAATAGCACCCGGGACAAACTTTCAAACTGCACCCCCCACAACCTCTTGCGATCTGGATGTTATGCCCCTATTGATACACCCCAAGATCGCATTAGCCTTTTTTACTGCTGCGTCACTCTGACTGCTCATATTCAACTTACTGTCCGCCTGTATCCCAAGATCTTGTTCCCACACACTACTACTCAGTAGTGTATCCTTCATCCAGAGAGGAAGCGGGTTGGGAGGAGAAAGAGGGTGAAGAGAGAGAAAGGGGGAAAGAAAGGGGAGAAGAGAGAGCTTCGGTGGCAGGGTGCGGAAAATGTCACCCACGTCGTCCCCTCCGCAGCCATCGCTCCTGCCACAAAAGTCTATGGCTGCTTTCAATTGTTAATTTTTAATTTTAAAGCAACCATGGGCATTTGCAGCAGTGGGGTGGGCGAGGGGGGAGGCCAGGGAAAGAGCGCCCTCCCTGGCCTGTCTCCATACCCAGTCCCCTCCTGGCCACAGCACTGCTAGCCTAGAAGTAAATAAACCTTAATTTTAAAGCAACCACAAGCTTTTTGTGTGGAGGTGGTGGTGGGGACTTCCCAGGTGACTGGTGCCTGGAGCAAGAATCCTCCCTCGTCCCACCCTGCATGCACTGGCGTAATGCCCATTGGGCAAGGTGGGCAGCTGTCCAGGGCATCACCTTGTGGGGGGCATCAAAATCCTGGGTTCGTTTTTGGGTATTTTAGTGGTTTTCCATATTTGGCCTGCAGGGGGGCGTAGCTTTTTAGAGTTATGCAGCGCCAAAAAAATTTCCAGCGTGTATCATCAAGAGGACTGTCCTTATGCTACCCCCCCAAGAGTTTGGTGAGGTTTGGTTCAGGGACTCCAAAGTTATGGACTCCCAAAGGGGGTGCCCCCTATCCCCCATTGTTTCCAACGGGAGCTAATAGGAGATGGGGGCTACAGTTTTGAGGGTCCATAACTTTGGCCCCTGGAACCAAACTGCACCAAACTTCTTGGGGGTATCATTAGGCAGTCTCCTGATGTGAACCCTGAAAGTTTTGAGACTGTGCCTTCAGAGATGTGCCCCCACAGCCTGCAACCCCCATTGACAAGCAATGCAGAAAAACTCCAATGCAGAAACAAAGATTCTTTGGGCAAATTTCTAGGGATGTTCCTTTAGCAGAGGGTGCATTTTGATGTAGTCGGCACCAAAATTTCAGGGTATCATCTGGAGATGATGGCACCCCCCCAAGTTTGGTGCAGTTTGGTTCAGGGGGGCCAAAGGTATGGACCCTCAAAACTGTAGCCCCCATCTCCTATTAGCTCCCATTGGAAACAATGGGGGATGGGGCACCCCCTTTGGGAGTCCATAACTTTGGACTCCTTGAACCAAACCTCACCAAACTTGGGGAGTAGCATAAGGACAGTCTCCTGATGATATGCTGAAATTTGGTGCTGATATGTCTAAAAATGCACCCTCTGCAGGCACCAATGTCCTGGTGCAAAAAAAAATTGGTCGTGGTGGAGTGGCCGCCCATGGCGGGGGCCCATCCAACTCAGGTTTTGCCCAGGGCTACAGTTTGCCCAGGGCTGCCTTGTTACGCCCCTGCCTGCATGGCAGGGGGTTGGATCTGATGGCCCTTGTGGTCTCTTCCAACTGTATGATTCCAGGATTCCCCTTCCTTATGACCTTGACAAGCACCCTCATATTAAAGCAAAATACCACAACCCAGTGATTGCCATCTGAAGGTATAAAAAGACAAAAACTCTATGGTTCTTCTGCAGTTCGTTTTTGTGGCACCATCTATTGTAAGAAAGGGGCTTTAGACCTTTTCGGTCAACATCACACAAACAAGGAGCCTATCAAGCGTGTGTGATCGGAGCTCATGCGTGGTTCTCCTGATGCACGGGGTCGCCACTTCTTGCCAACAGCGGCAGCATATGTATCTACCAGGCCAACACAGCGTTAGCTCGTGATTTTTCAAGGTTTGCAATTATGTTTACTGAACAGGTACGTGCCAGCTAACTATTTATCTTCAGAGCCCTAAATGGTCCGAGGCCTTCGTATCTGCTGGACCACCTCTCTCCACATGTTTCCCAAAAGAGCGTGACACTCCACAAATGACAACCTGCTGGTGGTCCCCGGCCTGAAAGTTGTCCAGCTGGCCTCAGCCCAGAACAGAGCCTTCCTGGTTCTGGCCCTAGCCTGGTGGAATGCTCTACCAAGCAGGGGTGTATCTTGGGGGATGGGGTGGGGGGCTCGAGCCCTTCGGGGATGAGGCGGCCTATAAATCCAACCAAATAAATAAATAAATAAATGACCCAGGGACCACTTGGATTTGTTATGGTGGGGGTGCAGATTTGTGGGGGTTGGCGCAAATTGGGGGGGGGGGGTGGGTTGGAAATTTAGTACTTGCCCTGGGCACCATTTTGCTCAGGTACGCCATTGCTGTCAGGTGAAACCTAGACCCTGGAAGACATAGTACAGTCTTACAGGGTCTGCAAGATAAGAGTTGTTTTGCCAGGCCTACTGTTGAGGCAGCAGCTGTATCTATCCGTCTACTCTAGCCAGCTTCCCCTCCCCTTCCCTGTGTGAATGTGGACTTTATCAGCAGGTAACATCTTAGGTTGTTTGTCGCTGTGAGGAGTTTAACAGAGTCAGGATAACAGCTTATTGATTTTATTGTTATATTTTAATGTTGTAAGCCACCCAGAGCTTGTATGGGGAAGAGCGGCCTATAAATAGAATAGAATACAGTAAAAGAAATACAGTGTCCTTAGTTAGGCTCCTGGAGTGCCTGAATGTAACATCCGGAAAGGGCTTTTGCTTGCGGGGCCTCGGGGGATGCCCATTCCTGTGAAATGGGAGAATATAACGCCGCAGCATTGTGCGACCTTGTCAGTCCATGGACAGGTGAGCGCTAAACAGCGCTGGCTGCATCTGGTGACCTAGTTCAGTGCATGCAGTTGATGCTCCAAGAATCAGAAGGAGTGGCATTTCACTCTGGCATTACATTCCAGCTACCCAGTTGTGGAGTTCAAGTCCAGCAGGACAATGCCAATCCAGGCATGTAAGGATGTGTGTAAGGATGCTACATGAAAACTGAAAACATGGCAGGAGCAATCTAGGTTTCCATGGTGTGTAGCAAAGTCAATGGCCTGCAATCTGATGTGCTCAAAACCAGTGGTCACTCTATCGAACTTGTCTGCCCGAATGAACCCATTTTTATTATTCATTTGCCCTTTCAAACTGTTGCTCTAAGCTCACCTGGTCAGTTCTGTTCTTAAGCATTCAGTGCAAAAATTAATTTCTGTCTCTGGAGAACAGCCTTTCTTACTTCTTAACCAACAATGTATCGACAGACGCAGTCCCAGACAAAGAGGACAGAAAGGCACCTGTATGTCTATTGGCTGACCATTTTGACAAGTGCTGCCTGTCATGCCATAATATATGTTTAAAAAGTACGTACTGAAATACCCTTTTTTTACAGAATTACAAAATGCCCAAAGGCTTCCTCCTTTACTACAGTTTTACCTCGAGTCTAGTGCTTATCACACTAATGGTGTAACTAAAGAAACCATGATCAAAATGCCATCTCTGGAGTGTGAAGAAATAGCATCCTTACCTGTGCATTGCCTTAACAAGGCGGCCTTGGTTCCTGAGCAGGTCTGAGATCCTGCAATATGGAACAAACTCCAATGAGCTGGGAGCAGAGTTGGCAACTTCTAGGAGGGGCCTGCAAATCTCCCAGAATTACAACTGATCTCCAGAAAAAAAGTTTAAGCCCAATGGCGCCTTTAAGCCGGCAAAGTTTTCTTCTTGGTGTAAGCTTTTGTGTGCACACAACAAGTTTATACCAAGAATAAAAATTCGTTGCTCTTAAAGATGCCACTGGCCTTAAACATTTTTCTGCTGCTTGAGGCCACCGTGGCTGCCCACCTGAACTGATCTCCTGCCGACAGAGGTCAGCCCCCCTGGAAAAGAAGTGACTGCTTTGGAAGGTGGACTCTATGGCATCCTATCCCACCGAGGTCCCTGGCCTCCCTACATCCTGCCCTCTCCAAGTTCTGCAGCCAAAATCTCCAGGATTTGAAACTCACGGCTGGCCACCTTAGCTAGGAAAGACAAGGTCAAGATATACTCCTCAGTGCCCAGTATACTTTTGCTACTAAACATAATATTAAACCATTGTAGCAGTATAACATTTTTTTAAAAAAGGAAACAAGTTTCTAGTCCCCATAGTTGTCAATCACAAGCTGCCTCTTCCCACTCTGAGTTTACGTATCCAAACAACATGCAACAGTCAAATTAAAACGGCTCTTCTTTTCCTCACCTGCTGATTGACTGATCGATTGATCGATCGATCGATCGATCGATCAATCAATCAATCAATCAATCAATCAATCAATCAATCAATCAATCAATCAGTAGTCTAATGCAGCCAGATTTCCATAGCTATTCAGATCCCCAATCTGTGCCTCAGAGCACCAGACACTTAGCCATCTTGGGTGCCAGACCTTTGCTCTGGAGCAATGAGAAAAAGTGTAAACTTGGACAGAGGGACTGGGGGCGGGAGAGAGAAGAGAATGCCTTGTATAGTAGCCACCTCTATCTTAATGCTCATTCCTGCCGGAGAAGAGAGATGGTTTCCTAGGACACTAGCGGCTTCTGTAGTGGGCTAAGGAGAAATGCTGTGTTGAGCTCATATCTGTATCTGTGAACGTTTACAGGTTCCTCCCTGACAGCAGAGGTGATAAATGAAGGGAAATGTATTCAGTACATGCCGTGCACCCCCAGTGAGTGGGATCCGTGGCAAGCAGCAGGAGAAAGCCCTTTAAATAGAATTACATCACCAAGGTAACAGCCTACGTGCTTGAGAACCACTTGACCTCAGAAACGGCACACGCCACACCCCTTTGAGATGTCACCCTAGGCGACAGCACATTAATATACGTTTGCTGGAAGAAACAGGGGGAAGGAATTCTGTAACTTCAGATTTGAAAGGACAGGGAGTCAAAATCTAAGTATTTATCAGGGATTGCAGATGCTCGGAGCTGAGGAACATCTGGAACAACAGTTTGGGATTCACTGGAACGTGTCGTGGGCCCTCCACCCAACACTTAAAAATTGTTTATTGCACTACATGGGACAAATCTGTTTCTTGGCTCAGTACTTTGTTGGAGAAGACCAAAGGTCCTCCTATCAGGGGTCTGCAACCTGCGGCTCTCCAGATGTTCATGGACTACAATTCCCATCAGTCCCTGCCATGAACATCTGGAGAACCGCAGGTTGCAGACCCCTGTCCTAGTTCAACCTGAGGGTGGGCTACACTTTTACAATGCTGGTGTCCCTCATATAGGCTGCGAATCATAAAGGTTTCTGATGTTTTAAAAACTATTAAAACTATGTTTTTAAAACTAAAACTATGTAGAGACCAGACATAGTTGAAGGCACACCCCTGCAATAATCTTCTATGTAAAAAAAGACAGCCATGATGCTGTGCGTTGACACTGGACTTCCAGAAACCAGAGACAAACTAAGCTTGAAGCTCATTTTATCTATTCCCAATGTCCACTGGTAGACTGGTTTTCTTTATCATTTCTCAAACCATCCAAGCTGGTTTTAAAATCTGTGGGGCAGGTAAATCTGTAAGCGAATTTTGTACAGTGTGAAATCCATTCTTTATTTTCTGTAACATGTATCTGCCCCAGCCAACTACAGACCTTATCAATATTTTATTATAGGGTTGAGAGTTATGAGTTGAGGGGAGGGAAATGGAGATGTAGGGGGTGTAGTCCGGGAAGGGTGAGGTTTGGGGAGGAGCTTCAAAGGGAGGGGGTAATGCCGTAACAGTCCACCTTCCAAAGTGGTCACTTTCTCCAGTTGAACTGACCTGTATCGCCTGGAAACCAGTTGTCATTTGAGAAGATCTCCAGTGACCACCTGGAGTCTAGCAATCCTAATTTAGTACTGTCATAGACCAGCAGAAATAAATACATCAGCAGTGTAGTTATGAGAACACACAAACACACACACAATTCCATTACATATATATTTTTTAAAAAACAATATGTGACTGATTGTGGTGGGTTTTCCGGGCTGTGTGGCCGTGGTCTGGTTGATCTTGTTCCTAACGTTTCGCCTGCATCTGTGGCTGGCATCTTCAGAGGTGTATCACAGAGAGAAGTGTTTAAGTCTGAAAAAGTGTACACTTCTGTAAAAGTGTACACTGTTGATTAGCTATTGGCCAGTCAGGTAGCCATTGCTTACATGTTAGTGAGCACGTGCATCAGAAGTTATAAAGTTAACTTGTTTTCTTTGTTCCAGCAGAGCAAGATGTAAATCTTAAGTGTATAGCTAGCACTGTAAATATAAAACTGAGCAGTACAGCATTTATTTGTTTTCTTTCGATGTAACCCTACCATTTAAGCTAGTAAAGTTTTATATAAAGCAACGCAAAATATCTCTGGCTCTCTTTGCTACGCAAAATATCTCTGGCTCTCTTTGCTGCTTCCGTATCTCTGTTAATTAAGTATCTCTTTTTACATATGCCTACACTGCCTCTTGCCTTACGGGCTTGTCAGAGACATCAAGAAATCCACAGCCGGGAATGGGAACAGATGGACGCCCTGGTCTGATCCAGTACAGCTCTTGTTATGTTTAGTGTGCCATGTTTATGGTTTGTTTCAACTGTTTCAGATTTCTGTAATCCCAATCTTGTGGCATTGTTCGTTAATGTCCCCTCTTGTCGATCATATTGACTTAAACTGTGCAGCCCGCCTGGTCTCTCAGTGGGAAAGGCAGACATGTAAATAAATAAATACAGTCCCGGTGAATGCACCTTTCTCCCTGTTATGGTTTTGGGGCTGGACTTTCATTCTTGCAGGACTGTGTACAGTTGCAGATAAATCTGGAGCAGATCCAAAAGGCATCCTTTCGTCTGGCTGTTGAGGGTTTTTTGGACTGTGTGACTGGGGTCTGGCAGTTTTTTTACAAAACATTAGGAGCAAACCCTACCAGACCACAGCCACACAGTCTGGAAAAAACACAACACCCAGTTGATTCCGGCCATGAGAGCCTTTGACAATACATTGTCTCTTCTTCCTTCCCAGGTGCGAGGTGGGATCTATAGCGCAAAACACACCCGAGGTGATCATTGATTTCTTTTCTCCCTCCTCCATGGAGGCAAATTTTTGCAACAGACAACCGAACCCAGCAAGGAACAATCCAATGGCAACGTCACTCAGGGCAAGGTCAACGTGCAACATAAACTTGGTATTTTGTGGAAAGTAACCCTCTGGAACTACCGGGCTAGTTCACAAAGAAACCTCAACAACCATCTAAAGAAGGCAGTCAATAGCAAGGCAGAGGTGTGTGTCTGTGTGTTCTCTGCTGCCCCCTGCTGGCTCTGACTCCCCGCTCCCCACCTCTCCGGTTCCCTGTTAATGCAATTGCTGTACCTTCCGGCTGACACAGGCCAGGCATTTCTCTCACGGTGTCGTCTGAGTCCTGAGCCTCTTCCTCGTCGTCCTCTTCATCTTCTTCATCTTCCTCGACATCCTCCGCATAGTCTTCTTCCATCCAGGAGCTGTTGGATTCCAAATGGCTCTGTGCTAAGCGCTGCATAGCTGTGATGCATTAAAAGAAAACAGATAAACACGGGAATACCCAGAGGGGTTTGAAGACACAGGACCGCCATTCCCCTAGCTTTGTATGCTTCCGGGCATTGGGCTAGTAGCTATGAAAGACCCTCACAATCATCAGAACCCCCAACTCTATCAGCAGTTTCATGCCAATCTCTACTTGTAGGGGAAAAATGTTTCTAGTCCTCCTGGCAGCTGGAAAGTTTCACTGAAATTCCACTGGTAGTATCTGCCATCAGTGGATAGCATGTGTAGGCCCAGTGAAGCCATATACGGTTCATGTCTTGAGTCTAGTTCATCATCATCTTAATGGCATAGTAAAACCAGAATAATGGCATAGTAAGACCAAAATAAATTAACAATTGAAGATAATATCACTCATTAAAGATAAAAAGGATAATAAAATATTCCTTGTAGGTAAAAGACATAATAAAAAGTAGTAATTACAAATTTTTAGAATGAATGGCCGTTTCCGCACGAAGGCGGAAATGGCCGGGTCGGCGTTTATGATGCCGACCCGACGACGCTGGGACCGTCCGCATGGACGGTCCTGGGAACAGCCGGGCAGCTGGCGCCACAGAGCGCCGGCGCCCGGCCGACCCGGCATGTCCCCGGGCCTCCGGCGCGTCGCCGAGGCCTGGGGAAACACCCCCCTGGCCCTGCGCGCCTGCTCCAGCGGCGCAGGGCAGGGGGGCGTGTCCCCAGGCCTCGGCGACACGCCAGAGGCCCGGGGACAAGGTGAGTGCTGGGTGGGCAGCGGCTTCACTGCGGCTGCCCACTGTTCGCTCGGCAGCGGCTTCACTGCGGCGTTTCCCCAAAAAGAGCGCTGGGAAGCGCTCTGGGGAAACGCCGGCTTCAGGCCGGGAGGGCGGCGCGAGGACAGCGCGGCTGCGTTGCAGCTGCGCCCCCCGTGCGAATGGCGGCCTGGAGACGGCGTTTTTACCGTCTCCAGGTCGCCATTCATTGCCCGTGCGGAAACGGCCAATGATAATAACGTGACAAAGAAACCTGGCCGTCATCTCTAACATATGTGTATCTTCATTGTTCAGTAGAAATACAGTCTTTTGCAAGTCGGATAAATAGTCAGTGCCCGCAAACAAGGGAAGTAATAGCTTGGCCCTAGCTATGCTGTAGACTGGACAATGATGCAATACATGCACTACAGACTCTTAGCAATTCATAGCGCAGATGCAATATGCAGAAGTTTTAGGGCCCTCTCCTGGCGTAGGGCTGAGGGTAGTACGTTGCATCTTGCAAGAGTTAATGCATGCCGAAGTTTAGGTTCAGGTTCAGCTAATAAAAATAAGTATTTGGCTGTTACAAAGGGACTAAAGGGAATCCCAAGGAAAAGTGGAGAACAAAACTTCTCAGCTTTACTCATTAGGGTCTGATGCTCCAAATCAAAAAGTCTTTTCCTAATAGTACGAACTATTTCTATGGGATGCAGCATACTTAGCGTCTCGAGAGATAAACCTAATTTGCAAATTTTGGTTTCAGTGCATGCCAACCAATTGTTAGTATGTACAACCAATCGTACCTGGGATGTGAGACTCATATTCTCCTGGTTGAAGCAAAGATGGATCCAGAATTTGAATGTTATACACCCTTGGGCAGCACATTGGAAACCCCTGGTTAAAATGTTGAACTAGGGTTGGGCAAAACCAGGTCCAACTCTCTGCTTGCCATGAAGCATCCTGGTTAAACTTGGGCCAGTCACTGTATCTCAGCCTCTCCTAACCTCACAAGGTTTTTGCTGTTTGGATAAAATGGATGCTGCCCTGAGATTCTTGGAGGAAAGTTAGGATAAAAATGTTGTATCTAGGTATTTAAGTCCCTGCAATGGCCAGAGGAGGTTCTCTAGGTGTCGCTTTAAAATATCCTTGAACTCTAATGAATCATAACGCAAGCAGAACGCAGCAAGGTTTGCATTACTCCCTCACCCGCATGAATTTCCACCTCCCCAAATGCAATTGCGTGAAGCATTTCTGTATTCTTCTCAAGATTAAGAAAAACCAGCTCTGCAGGGTAAAATCTCAGCAGAGCAAACAAACCCAGGAGGCGGAACAAAGGTCATTTGGGAATGCCCTGCGTAACACTTTCGGATTTGGTCTTTGCAGAACCGAAGACAGAACACCTGGGAGATGCTTTGCTTCCTTTGCTTTCAAATAAATTGGATGGATTTTCTTCTGAATTTTAAGGGTGCCAATGTACATTATGGAATGTAGGACATTTTATGGGTTCTTAAATGCTGGATGTTTTATGATGCTATATATTTCTTCCTTGTAAACCGCCCTGAGCCCTGTTTAGGGAAGGCTGGCCTGAAAGAAACATTAGGTTAGGCTAGATTAGCAAAGAAAGAAAGAAAGAAAGAAAGAAAGAAAGAGAGAGAGAGAGAGAGAGAGAGAGAGAGAGAGAGAGAGAGATGGAGAAAGCTGCTAGGATAACAGCTAATTTTCTGTTCCGATTTAATGTGGTTTAGATATAATGGCTTTAGGATTGTTCAGGTTAAAAAAATAGCAATGAATTGTTGGGAAGGTGGAGGAGGGATCCCTCCCAATTTGCCCCTTGCAACAGAAAAAAGGTTGAGTCCAGTGGCACTTTTAAGACCAACCAAGTTTTATTCTTGAGGTAAACCTTCATGTACACGGACACTTCTCCAGATACCCCATGCAGCGTGCACCAATTCTTCTCTTTAAGATCATGTAGTCTTCAGATGGGCCTGTCTATAACATTATCTTCTCTGTGTCCTCCAAGTGCAGTCTGGGAGTTCTTTGATTGAATTTTGAGGTGCTCAGAGATTAGAGAAAAGAGCCTTAATGCCCACCCAAGGTGGCTATTCAATTATTATAGTTTTAGTGATCCAGCTGTGTTTAACAGGAGATCACAGTATGCTTAACTCTTACAATATACTGCAGTCCTAAACAGTCTAAGCCTCTTCAGGATTGCACAGATAGTCGTTATTGTATATTAATACAGCAAGGTACAAACTTTCCAGCTTTGGTAGGAATGACTGGAAACCCAGATTTCTGAGGGTATGCGTTTACATGCACTGAAACCAAAATACACACATGTGCTCCTTTCGTACAAAATTGCATCTGCTCGTACTGGGAGAGTTGTAACAATCATTTATGCACCATGCAGTATTTACTTATGCACAATTAGATGCCATTGTGTGAGTTTGGAACACTCAAAATCATAGCAACTGAACAGGGCTTTAGGAGAGCTGGAAAATGAGATTGCCAACTCTGTGGTAGAAACTTCCTTGATTTAAGGGTGGCGCCTGGGGGAAGGGGACAGATTTTAAAGAGAGAGATTGGAAGAGACGTGCTGGCATATAGTCCACTTGACAAAGCAACCGTTTTCTCCAGGGGAACTGATGTCTGCCCGCTCAAGATCAGTAGCAAATCCAAGAAAACTCCAGGCCCCACCTGGAGGTTAGCATCTCTAGCTAGAAACCCTCTTTATAGATTTCAAGCAGAAGTAGAGACCCACCCACCCACTCAAATTCTGGCCAGTTATTTTGAATGAGCACATGAATTGAAATCAGAATTGGTCAGTGTTTTACCGCAACGTTCTTTGCAGGGTGAAAAAGCACCCCCTCCCTTTCCTTGATTTTTCAGCTCCACTTGCCAAAATTGCTTTCCGGTTGATTGACTGGACCCTGCCCTTCAACACAATGGCGTTTAGTGATGTTATCTCATAAGCATGCTGGTAACTAATCAGGGTTGTCTATTTGAGGACTGGGTTTAGGAACGGAAGGGATCTCAGTGGGGGACAGTGCCACCGATCCACTAGGACAGGGGTAGGGAACCTGCGGCTCTCCAGATGTTCAGGAACTACAATTCCCATCAGCCTCTGTCAGCATGGCCAATTGGCCATGCTGGTAGGGGCTGATGGGAATTGTAGTTCCTGAACATCTGGAGAGCCGCAGGTTCCCTACCCCTGCACTAGGAGGACCAATTTCTGTAGTTTGAAGATCAGTCGTAATTCCAGGAGACTCTACCTGGAGGTTGGCAACCCCATGATTGAACCAGGAAGGAGAACCTGTCGATCTGCCTGGCACATTTTCATCCCGCGCATCCTGCAAAGAACTCAGGGCAGCACTCATTTTCTCCTCCCTAAATTTTATCCTCACAACAACCCTGTGAGGTAGGAGAAACTGAGAGAAAGGTTGCCTAACCAGTTCCATGGCAAGAGCTGGAATTTGAATCTGAGCCTCCCAAATTCTAGTCTGATGTCCTAATCTGTACAGTACACAGTGGTGTAGAAGAAGCCTTTCAGGAAAGCAGTAGGACAGATTTTTAAAAAGAAAATATTTGCAAAATCAAGAGTGTAAGCAATATTTCTATCCCCCATCCAAATTGATCTTTTTTTACCCTACCACCAATGTAAAATCTAGTTCTCCAGGTAGATCAGTGGCATAGCACCCAGGGGGAGGGGGGCATCTTGCACCAGGCTTGTGCCAGTGCAGGGGCATGGCGGGGGCTTTTGGGGTGGGGTGGGAGGGTGGCAGGGCCACAGGGCACACAAATGCCCCGGGTGCAGTTCCCCCTCTGAGGCAGGAACTGAACCAGTCTCTCCGGCCCTTTACGCTTGCACTACTTATCCCATGGATGTTTGCTTCACAGTGAGTTTTCCCCACAGGTTTTTGTTTACACAGGGATTCCCCTTCACATAATATCCTTAGCTGAGCAAAACCACCATTTTGCTCACCCACCGCTTCCATGCTCTTTCTGTGCAGCCTCCATTTGGGGAAGTTGCCTGCCGTCCCTACTTTTTGGGTGTTGTTTCTGATCCAGAGTTACTTTACTAAATCATGTCAACTTCATCTCAGTTTCATCTTCAGTGGTAAAATAAAAAAACCAAAAAGTCTTTCTGATCATTCTGAAATAGTGGCCCCAAGAAACAGCTGTTGTGTGGGTGGGAGAAAGCTGGGAGGAGTGAGAAAACCCTAAGAAATCTTAATGCATATGGAACTTCTTTGCTTTCCCTGCAAGGAGAGAGGAAAAGTCAAACTTAGAGAGCGTTCGGAAACTGCGGAGATTCTCTAATTTTACAGCATGGTGAGTTCCGAAAAGGGAAAAACCGATGCTTTACCAAGAATCCGACCCAAAGGGACTGCATGCTCAATTCAGAGGATACCACAAGTGTGTAAATTGCCTCAAGCTAATCCATCTCACAGGATTGCTATGAAGATAAAGTGGGGACAAGGGAATCATGCATGCTTGTCCGAGCTCTTTAGAGGAAGAGGATGTTAAAAAGGGATTGCATAGATAGGAGAAGTCGCCAAGGGATCTTGCTTCCTGGCAATAGATTTATTTTAAAATATAATGTCTGCCTGACTATTTAGCAACCCTAGCGAAAAGAGGGTGGAGTATGGGGAAGGAAAAGACCCCAGCAGTAGAGGGAGAATACTCAGATGTTCATGGACTATAATCCATCAGCCCCTGCCACCATGGCCAATTGGCCATTCTGGCAGGGACTGATGGGAATTGTAGTCCATGAACATCTGGAGAGCCGCATGTTGCAGACCCCTGGTATAGAGCCATAAAGTCCACCTTCCTAAGAAGCCATTTTCTACTGGGGAACTGAGCTCTGTAGTCTGAAGATCAGTTGTTACCTCAGGAGATCTTCAGTCATCACCTGGAAACTGACAACCCCAACTTTAGCCACGCCCTCCCTCTGGCCAAAAGGATACAGCTCTTCCAAGGCATCCCTCTCACTTTGCCCCTGGCAACACAAAAAAGTTTGAGTCCAGTGGTGCTTTCCCTGCAGCCAAGCAGGATTTTCACGTACGTGGTGCAGATTGTTAGCATTGTATAGCCGACAGCTTCACTCTTGTCAACGGAATATTAACAAACATTCGGGGTCATGACCCAGGAGAGCCCACACCTGCAAGGTTTTTAACTGATCAGAAGGCTTTGTGCAATCACTGCATTTCTAAACATCCACATCCCACCCAGTGCTTAGGAGGGGTGACCAGGATATTAACAGAAGTTTCTTCACAAAAAAAAAAAAAAAGTAAACAGACCAGCGGCACTGAAAAAGCACAAGGCAGGAACTTTCTCACACTCCCAGAAATGAGACCAGTGAAAAAAATTGTTTCCTTGTTCATCAGACTTGGCAGTGACCTAGTCCTTAGCGAGGAATGTAATTCGCCTGGTTTGAGAAAGAGAAACATCAGCCTTCCGGGCGAAAGAGAGACAATATCTTCATTGTTGATGGAGAGATTTGCCTGGGTTAGCATTTGTCAATTTCTTTTTCCAATACCCTCTGGTCTCTTTGTCAACATGTTGCTCTGCTCAAGCCCTGCTTGTGTTGATTCAACCAAAGGTTAAAGGTTTGTTTAACCAATGATTAAATAACTCCGCTTTAAATGGCATTATTTGCTACCTCTTGCCCACCCCACCTCTGAGACTTTCCAGACTGGGAGGAAGAGGAAATTGAAATAAGTTTGCACATATGTTTGAGTGTAGTGAGAAGCAATTGGTCGCCAGCAAAGTCACTGTCAGGCTCTTGAAAAGGCATGCTGGTGCTGTTCCTTGGCTCCATCATCAACCAAAAGGGGGACTGCAACCAGGGAATCAGAAGAAGGTTGAGGCTGAGAAGAGCAACCATGAAGGAGCTAGAAAATATCCTTAAGCCTCACTGGTGACCAAGATCCAGTTAATTCATGCCATATTATTCCTCATTCCTATGTAGATGTGTGAAAGTTGGACAGTGAAGAAAGCTGAAGAAGAAGAGTTTGGATTTATATCCCACCTTTCTCTCCTGTAAAGAGACTCAAAGGGGCTTACAATCTCCTTGCCCTTCTCCCCTCACAACAAACACCCTGTGAGGTAGGTGGGGCTGAGAGAGCTCCGAAGAACTGTGACTAGCCCAAGGTCACCCAGCTGACTTGTGGGAGTGCACAAGCTAATCTGAGTGCACAGGCTAGTCTGAGGTAGGAAGCAGATTCCTTTGAAATGTGGCATTGGAAAAGATACCGTGGACAGCCAAAAAGGCAAATCAGTGGGTGGTAGATCAAATCAAGTCTGAACTCTCCCTAGAAGTTAAAATGACTAAACTAAGACTATTGTACTTTGGTCACATGACAAGACGACTCACTGGAAAAGAAAACCATGCTAGGAAAGGCAGCAGAAAAGGAGGAAGACCCAACATGACATGGATGGATTGACTCTAAAGGAAGCCACGACTTTCAGTCTGCAAGACTTGAGCAAGGTTGTTAATGATGGGACATTTGGGAGGACATAAATTCATAGGGTCGCCATAGGTTGGAAGTAATGTGATGTCACTTAACACACACAGGTTTGCTATGTAGTGATGTGGAAAGTACAATGGAGTTGGATTGTCGAAGGCTTTCATGGCTGGAATCACTAGGATGTTGTGGGTTTTTCGGGTGTATGGTCGTGTTCCAGTAGTATTTTCTTCTGACGTTTTGCCTGCATCTGTGGCTGGCATCTTCACTGATGCAGGTGAAATGTCAGGAGAAAATGCTACTGGAACACGGTCATGCAACCCGGAAAACCCACAACAGCCTACAATGGAGTTCCCTACATTGTACAACTGTGAAAGATACAGTTCTCCTTTGCCTCTGGTCAGCCGGAGCACCAACCATTTTTAATTTTCTGGATAAGGAACTTAACTGCAATGCTGAACTTCGTTGCTTTTTTTTTTCTTTTGGTTATCCCAAACTGAACAATCTAGATCGGAAATGGGAAGAGCACCGGCTGCATTAAAAATAGTACTGAACTATTTTTTAAGCCTCTACTGCTCATCTCTCCCACCAGGATTCTATTAGCTGAAGGCTTCACCTTTTACTTTATTTATTTAATTCAGTAAATGCAGATGCCGCCTCTCTAACCAACGGCTCCAGGCCGCTTCCAAAAATAACGCCAAACAATTGAAATGCCATTAAAGGAAAGTAACCAAAATAAAACTAACTCAAGTGGCAAAGAAATCCAGGACCCCATCAAAGCAGGAGCACTCGAGAGCACCATAAAAAGGTAAAAAAGCAGGACAGAACAAGGCAGAAAGCAGGATAAAGACGTGGTACTAAAATAGTGGGGTATAAGATTCAGTGAAAAGGCCGGACAAATAAGGATATCTTGACTTTGGCACCAGAATGGTAACAGCATTGCCAAGAAGACTGAACATTCATGTGCTCTCGATATTCCTTATTTCCTGGACAATTTTCAGTTCTTGTCAGATTGTTTGAGGAGGGGGTTGTTTTCTTTTCGTGTCTTTGGATCACACGATCTTATTTGTCTGGGGTCTCTCTTGCCTGTGCAAAATCCTGTTTTGTGGCTTTTGCTATCTGCACAGGGGCCATCCAGCTGCCCAGATATTAGATACAGTGACGACCACCCAGTTTTTACAGACTTGTATTAGATTAACTTGGAGAACCAATGTCTGTTGAATGTTTAAGTGCAGCTAAGGGGGCACAGCCTCGGCAGGAAAAAAATATTTATAATATGCCTGCATCCATGTCTCAATCCTAGCAGTTCTTGGAGATCACCCATCCAAATTCTAACCAGGGCCAACCGTACTTAGCTTCCAAGGAGAACAAGCTAGTCTGGGGCCATCAAAGTCAGGACATGAATAGAAATTAGCATATGCAAATGTTGCCCTGTTTTTGAAGACTCTTGTTGGGTCATCCTTATCTGGGAGTCTAGAATTCTTAAGGGTCAGCAGCACTCCCAGAATTCTCTGCGTATTACTTTTCAGAAAAGCGATTTCGCTCAGCTTTTCCCAGCAGTGCCAGAAGGTCAAGATGGCTTCGGGCCAGCAGTCACCTTGTAAACTGGAAAAAAAATATATTCTACACAAAATATTTCTATTTCTGTTTTGGTACAAAAATGGTGTGTGGGAGGGGGATGCTTTGAGTTTATGAAGGACAGACTTCTTTGTGGAGGGGCAGGGAACTTTCCCCTGAATCTACTGAGAGCAAAAGAAAAAAAATTGTTTAGCCACAAAGTTTATTATCCCTGTTAAAGTGGAAGTTTCCTCGCTGTTTCTGCACTCTGAAGGTCACCAATTAAAAAAGAAGGGGGAAAAAACCCTGTTTAATGAAATGTTTAGAAAGTTGGAGGATGAGGAGAAATCCTGGTTTTGGCACAGAGTGGAAGTTAAGACTCATTTCAGAAGATTCCAGACTAAGGGAAAACCTTTGCAACCGCAGCTTTACGGCATATAGGCCTGCTGGCCCAGGGTGGCTGGAGATTGTAAAGGATTCCATGGTGTTGATGGTGAAGTAACCTGAGTGTACCCGCACAGTCCGGCTGCATGGGCCAGCTGCATCGGGCGGAGACTTTATCTCTTTGCTGAGATGAGTAGACCTCGCTCCCATGGGAAGCAGGAAGGGGGATGGGGTGAATGGTGTTATAACCTGTGCTTCTGGCGGGAAGTGTCATTCCTGCCACTACGTGTAATGCGGAGTTTAAGATGTCTTTAATAAACGGACTTTTACATCCAAAAAGCCTTTTATTTCTGCTTCTATGGAATTCCTTACAGAGATCCTCCAGAATTACAACCGGACTCCAGATGACAGTTTGCCAGGAGAAAATGGAAGCTCTGGAGTGTGGGCTCTAGGACAATGCAACCTGCTGAGGTCTCTGTCCTCCCCAGTTTCTGCCCCCTAGGCTCCAGGTGTTTCCCAATCTGAATCTGGCAGCTTACCCCCATCCTCTGCCAGTGGCTGCAGGACTCCGGGCAACCCTATTCTGTTAGCTGATGAAAAAAGGGACTAATAGCCATGCCAAAGTTAAGTGTCCAGGTGCCTCTGTCTCAAACCCCAGACTGTGGTTGAATGTCCTCCTTTCCCCTGCCAAAGAAACTCTCCGCCGATGCCATTACTAGTACTCTCTGTACTAGTATTTCATTCTAGAACATTCTCAAACAAGTCATGTGACTTGGTCGAGGTTATGATAAAGGCAGCGATGCACAACAAGAAATACATGCTTTCCAATCACGTACCACTGTACAGTTCAAATTTTCAGTCTCCCAGCAGCTTAAAATGAAACAGAATTTGTGAATTTGGACTTTAGCAGGGAGAAGAGGGCTGTTTAACCTTCCTCCTCTTTTCATCTTCCCTTTGGAAACCAGCCTCCCAGTGGTGTAGCACCCATGGGGACACGTGTGGTCACATGTCCCAGGCAGAGGCCATTTGGGTCACATGGGCGCGAAAAATTGCCCCCCACCCCTCCTCCCTCTCCCCACTGTGCCCCATCCAGGGGCTCCCAGCCAGGCCCAGCCAAGGGGAAGGCTCAGCCAGCACACCCAGGGCTGGGAGCGGCGTGGCCAGTGCTGCGGAGGGCGCGCTGGCCAGGGGGAGGGCCTTACCATTTGGGCGCGCCAGGCAGGAAGGTGGCAGTGGGGCCAGCCTCTCCCCGGCCAGCGCGCCCTCTGCAGACCCAGCCACGCTGCTCCTGGGTCAGAGGGGGGTGCCGTGTGGGGGACTGATTTTGCCCCGCTGGCTCAGGTAAGTGCGGCGCAGGGGGGCGTAGTTACCATGGGGTGCAGAGGGGCGTAACTACATGGGACACAGTAGGTGTAACTACCACAGGGCGCGGGGGGGGGACAATTTTGCTCCAGGCACAATTTCCCCCCCGCTACGTGTCTGCAGCCTCCCCAAGTTGTATTTTTTCCTACAGGCAAAAGATACCACTCATGACACCATGAAGATTCTCCTCCCCGGATTTTATACAAAAGAGAGCACCTTTTAAAGCAACAGATATGAAGCCCTGTGAAAAGGGGTAGGCATGATGTGTGGGAAGGCAAAGTGCCAACTCCCCCTCAGAAGATCAAGTACTGTGGGGGGTGGGGGGGGAAGAATTGCAGAAAGACAGGTGTGAACCATGTAGCTGCGAGGGAGAGGCGGGATGGCAGCAGGGGATGATGGGAAATGGATGAGGGCTGACTTCCATCGGCAAAGGAGCCAAGGAGTATTTGTGTCAGGGAAGGAAAGGGTTGTCTTTCTTTTCCTGACGCAAATACTCCATGGCTTCTTTGCTGGTCGATGATCATCAGTGTGGAAAGGGCGAGGGACTATTCTCACATTCGTTATGAGACACAGAACGATTCTAGTGACAGATGATGTGCTCCTCTCTTTTGATTGGATGGCTAATGCAGGGGTGTCCAACTCTGGCACCCCAGATGTTCACGGACTACGATTCCCATAAGTCCCTGCTTATTCCTTTTCCAGACTCTTGCCTGCTCCACACTGCCTTTCTCCTTGTGCCTGTTCACCCATCTGATTTTAATTTCACTCCTTCTTTGTACCTGCTTCAGATCCAATTCATTCTTTTGGGTGGCCCAAAGTGGGTGCAAGTCTCCCAACAGCACCCTCACCAGGACCTTCTACAAGGCACCCCGTTCCCCCACCCTCAAGAAAATAGTTCCAGGTGGAAGGTAGGACAGAGCTGAGAATCCTGCTGGCGGCCAATCCCCGCTTTCCCGTGGGCTGCCTTCTGCAGTAATAATTGGCAACCTTCATCACACAAACAGCAGATTGTGGAAATGCACACAGCGGCAAAAGGAGGGTTTTTGTTGTCAAACACGTTCTGGGTTGCAGCCACCTTGGCGCTTCCAACCTCCATTGGGGGGGAGAAGCTCCTGATTGTCACGGGGAGGAAACAGGGGGATCGGGCTGACGCTGGTGCTAAATTTGGAAGGTACTTGCAGGCACTGCGTGCGAGTCCACACACACATATATGCACACAAGTCGCACCGTGCTGCTGTCACTCATCTCTACCTGGCATTACGTCAAAATCATAAACATAGATGTAGTTGGAGAGAGGAGGAGTAAGAAGTGACTATTTGAAACTGAGAGAGAGAGAGAGTCAGAAGAAACCAACAAAGACCCAGTGTGGTAGAGCTTTTTTGGCTCTGGCCACAGTCTGGTAGGACTTATTCGCCCTTTCAAGCGAGAACTGGGCCACGCAGGACTTATTACAGTTTCGCAGGACCTGTAAGGTGAAGATGTTCTGACAGGCCTATGGTTGAGATTAGCAACAGTTTCCAACTATACTTTTTTCAACATTAAGAAGACAGAGCAGTCACACATTCTTCGGGTAAATAAATGAGTGTTCCTCCATTACGTAAAGAAGATTCGATTCTCTTTGCGTTAGAATCATATTGAAGCACTGGTCCCGCCCAAACCATTATTCTTATTTGCAATGTTCAACATGGCGCTTTCATGAAAGAGCATATACAGAGCTGCGGACAGCTATCAGCGTTGCTTTTTAAAGGCGCTCGCTTTATTTTGTAAGGGGTCCCATGCTGCTGCAGGAAACACAATGGTGGGCACAACTGTAGAAAGGCAAACAAATTGCTGCTGATAGCCATCCTGAGTGCTCCAAATGCTCTTTTCTCAAAGTGTTGTGCTTTTAACATTGCAACAGATAGTGGACAAAACTGACACTTCAATACGATTCTATAACCTTAAAACAAAAATTGGACGGGGGCGGGGAGCCCTGGTGGAGCATTCATGCCCAAAAAAGGTCCTGAAGATATGGTGTATTCATTCCCACATCTCCTGTCTTCTTTATGTTTTAAAAAAGGTATAGCCAGCCTCCCCCTTCACCCCTTTCTCTCTCTCCTTTCCCCTCTACCTTCCCCCCTCCCCATTTTATATGGTACTTGGGTGCCCTGGTTTATAGGGAGGTTTGTTTTTGGTCTGATCTTGAGAAGGTTCATATTCCCCTTGGATATGATTTGAATGGCACTGGAATGTTGATTACAATTTTATTGTGGTTGG
The DNA here is from genome assembly GCF_021028975.2 of Sphaerodactylus townsendi. Lineage (NCBI taxonomy): Eukaryota > Metazoa > Chordata > Lepidosauria > Squamata > Sphaerodactylidae > Sphaerodactylus > Sphaerodactylus townsendi. The sequence continues at coordinate 6,418,906 of NC_059439.1, read as the reverse complement.
GTTTAATGTTTTATGATGAGGACTGTTGTCGTTGCTCTGTTCCCAAATGCGGGAAGGCAGCCTATGAGCCAAAAGATGCCCGAAGGACGTTAGATTGGCCTTGACCAGAGCCAGGCCTTTCTCTGCCCTGGCTCCAGCCCAGTGGAACTCTCTGTCAGGTGTCCTGTGGGACCTTAAACAGTTCTGCAGGGCCTGCAAGACAGAGATGTTCCACCAGACCTTTGGCTGAGGCGTCTCTCCCTGTTGCCTCGAATTCATCTGCTGGCCTCCCAACTCACAACCATATGTACTATTTATGTACAATGTTACCTCGGTTATCCTTGACTTCGGTTTTCATTGGTTTCGGGTTTTGTCGACCTTTTCTGGGCAAAATTTGTCTCGGTTTTCGTTGATTGCCTCGGTTTTCGTCCTCAAACCCAGAAAAAGTTTGCCCAGAAAAAAGTCCATGAAAACCAAACTAAACAAAAGTCCACAAAACCCTAGTCTATTGAGGTACTCCTTATTTGGGCAGTGACTCCCCGTGATGTCACTGCCCAAATAAGGAGCTCCCTCTGCCTCCCAGCTGGGGTTTGAGGAAGCCAATTAATCCTTTCCAGGCACTTTTTGGAGTGCCTCAAATGGATTAATTGGATTTACATTGATTCCTATGAGAATCCCCTTCGGGGATGGGGCGGTATAAAAGTCCAAACAATAAATAAATAAATAAATAAATAAATAAATAAAAATGGTGCCTCGGTTTTCGTCAATTTCGGTTTTCGTCGATTCCTTTCGGATGAATTATCAACTAAAACCGAGATACCACTGTATTCTTATTGATTGTGATGCTAACCCCTTTGGTTTCAGTTCTATTATGGTAATCTGGAATTTGCCCTGTTACCATCTTGGGGTTATGGTTTGAGTTAAATTATTTGTAATGCTATGTTTTAAACTCTGTAAGCCACTCCAAGCTTGACCTTGGTTGGGGAAGGTCGGAGACAAATTCAATAAAATAAAATATAAATAAATAGTATGGCAGCTAGATTGCTGAATGAGGATCTGGGAGACCTTTCATTTGCAAATCCAGAAATGTACCAGTAGCCATTGCAAATATAAACATAATGTATGTGTGTTTTCCTAGTTAATGTTTTCCTAGTTAAATCAATCTAGCTGCAGCATTTTGTGCCAGCTGCCATTTCCAAAACATCTTCATGGGTAGCTCCACAAAAATAGATATGGCGGTAGTCTAGCCTAGAGGTCACTGGGACACAACGGATCTCAGCAAGATCTCTTTCTCACTACAGATGCTTCATCAGCACCCCAGTTGTGTTGTGTGGCCCAGAAGCCATCTATCAGAACTATGGCTGGGTCTCTGTTTCATCTCCTACATGTTGGAGTTGCACTGAATGGCCAGCTGGCAGTCACCACAACAAGACAGAAGAAGAAGAATGGTTTAGATTGATTCCCTGTCCTTTTCTCCTGTAAGGAGTCTCCAAGCAGCTTATAAACTCCTTTCACTTCCTCTCCTCACAACAAACACCTCATGAGGGAGGTGGGAATGAGAGACTTCGGAGAGAATTGCGATTGGCAATTGCAATTGGTCACCCAGCAGGGAAGTAGGAGTTGGGAAAAAAAATCTGGTTGGGAAACAAATGTAACCAGACAAGAGACCACCACTCACGTGGAAGAGTGGGGAATCAAACCTGGTTCTTCAGATGATCCACTGCTCTTAACCCCTATACTAGTGGTGGCAAACCTATGGCACGCTGCCAGAGGTGGCACTCAGAGCACTCTTTGTGGGCATGTGTACCGTCACACCAGTTTGGGCACTTGGCAGTGGCATAGCATCAAGGGGGCGAAGGGGGCACGATGCACTGGACGTGTGCCCCTGTGGGGGCATGGCGAGGGCATTCCGGGGTCGTAGTGGGGGTGTTTCGGGGCATTCTGGGGGCGTTCCAGGGACGCAGGGGCATGGCAGGGATGCAGGGCACATGCGTGCCCCAGGCGCAGTTTCCCTTTGCTCCACCCCTGGCACCCGGTCTCTAAAAGGTTTGCCATCAGTGCCCTACACCATGCTGGCTCTCAGCAGCTTTGTACTCTTGGCAGCTGTATCATACAGCCAAGTCTCAGTGATGTTTGCCAGCTCACCTTCCTTGGCCAGGACCAAACAGGTTTGTTATTGTTTTCATGAGGACAGATCCAACATAAAACAGCACCAGTTCTAGGGAAGATAGGAAACTGCTTTGACCTCCATCGTTTCCCAAGATTAGATGAAGGACTGGACTTTGGGACTGGCGCCCAGTTGCCAGTCCCTCCTTCTCTTTAGATAGTTTGTACAAAGGGAACGGATCTGTATTTTGTCTTTGTGCTTCAGTTAATCTCCTTGTTTCCAATTCCAATTCCAAAGCCTTTATTGGCATTATAAACTACAGAGTTAGTAGAAAAGTAGAAAAGAGGCATTTATCTACTAACTGAGACATTAAAACATTAAAATGCATTAAAACATTAAATACATTAAATACATTAAAACAATGTTAAACGTTCACAACCACGCCTTGTAAACCGCACACATATAAATTAATTAACCATTACTACTATGTAGACAATGATTGCGCCTGACCAAATAGTGCCTCAAAAAACTTGCAACATTCTCACATAAGATCACAGGGACCCATTGAGTAGAAAGTTCATCACAGATGGTAACCTGACAGCTGCTGGAGCTTCTACCAATGGACAGATGTACATGGGAGCGTATAGGACTTCAGAGTATTGACACCTAATAGTACATGTTGAGTCATTCTCAACGTAAAATGTTACATTGACATAACCTTGATCGGACAACTCCCAAGGCCTGTGGGAGCAGCTTTTCCCTCCCAAGTAACATTCTCAGTTTCTCTCGCTCAACTAAAAAAATGATTTAATTTCATTATGAATTTGGATGGCAGACATAGTTTGGAACTAGTCAGCTGTTAAGCCCATGTTGTTAAGTTTCTTATCTATGTCAGCCAACCATTTCACAGATGTAGATTCTGATAAGAGTTGATGTATAAAACTATTGGGTCTGGGCTCAAAATGAATTTGGGTCCAGTACTTAAGTACTCTTGTCCATGCCATCAGTTCCATACTATTTTGTCCAGTTTCTCTGCATAGGGTGTCATATGGAACACCTTGGTGACCCTAAAATTCTTCGCAAAGAGTATCCCTGTACTGAGTCATAAGGTGATTTAATTGGAACCATATTGGGCCTCCATATAATAGTTGAGGGATTATCTTTGGCGCTGAAGATTCTCAGTGCAGCGGTGACAATTGGTGTCCTTTAGAGTAGAAAAATCGGAGAATCGCTGCAGCATTCACCCTAGCTTTGTTCTCTGCTTGTTTGCTGTGAGGGACCCAAGATAGGTTGTAACTGAATAGGAGCCCTAGATATCTAAACTGACTTACTTGCTCTAGGACATGGTTGTTCACTTTCCAGCTACATTTACACCTAGATTTTGCAAAGATCATGACTTTGGACTTGTCATAGTTAAGCGCCAGCTTATTTTACATGACAGTATTCTGCACTGCAGTTTAGTAGGCGTTTTAAGTTTCCAACGGGGAATATGACAAGAGAACAGCCGCCGGCCTCCGCATAAAGCAGGGTGGATATATGCAGCTTAACCTAAGCGCATGGATGGCCATCAATTTTAGTTAAGGTTGCAGGGAAGTCATTGAGAAATAGGCAAAATAGACTGCCAGTGGGCAACCTTTGTTTAACCCCTTTGTTAACCATAATTGATTCTGTTAACGTGCCATCTCTTGAAGTTCTTATTTGGCAAGTTGTATTCGTGTGGAACGCTTAATTAGAGCTAAAAGTCTCTGTTCCATGTTTAGGGTTTTTAATTTATGCCATAAAAGTTCCCTATCTACTCAATCAAAGGCACCTCTTCAAATCCAGAAAAGCAGCATAAAGCTTGCTTTTTCTTGTGCCCATGTATTTGCTTGCAAGATGTTGGAGAATTAGACAGTGATCTAGAATAGAGTTACCTGCCCGCCGATTTGTTCTGGGCCGAGTAGCTGATGTTTGTCTGTCCAGCTCTTTAATTTTTTCAGTAGATAGTTAGCATACAATTTGCCTACGATAGATAAAAGGCTGATCGGCCTATAATTAGAGGGACACTGGGGGTCTCCTTTTTTATAGAGGGGTATCTCCTTGTTTCTTCCCCTCCTTTGTGGCTCGTCATTTGTGTACTTGTGTATTTTTGTAGATTTTAACTGAGGGATATAATAAAATGACAATGAATGCAAAAAGTGTGGCAGGGTCATACTGGGCAGACCTGGTTTCCTAACCTCCACCCCAGCGGTGGGATTCAAATAATTTAACAACTGGTTGCATACAAGCACCATTTTAACAACCGATTCTGCCGAAGTGGTGCAAATCTGCTGAATCCCACCACAGCTCCACTCCCTCTGCAAAGCGGCTCTCTGGGTAAAGTTCGGCCAAGCACTTGGGCTCCACTTCTTTTCGTATTTCTTGTTCATTTCTTTTGACTTTTTTTCCCTTTGCCACAATAGCTGCATAAGCAAGGAAGATGATTTTGTGATGCGCGCAGTGGGTGGTTTTTACCCCTTTCCTTCCTTGCTGTTTGCTCTGGAAAAAAGGCACTCGATCTGCTTTTGCGTGTGTATAAAGTGCTGTCGAGTCACAGCTGACTGATGGTGACTCCAGCAAGGGGTTCTTCGAGGGAATGAGAAGCAGAGGCAGTTTGCTATTGCCTTTGGCCTGCAGAGCCTTCCTTGGTGGTCTCTCTTCCAAGTACCGACTTATGGCAAACCCAGCAAGGGGCTTTCAAGGCAAGTGATACAGCAGCGGCTTCCTTGGTGGTCTCCCTTCGAAGTGCTGACCCTGCTTAGCTTCCGAGATCTGATGAGACTGGCGTAGGAGGCTAAGAGCTCGTGTATCTAATCTGGAGGAACCGGGATTGATTCCCAGCTCTGCTGCCTGAGCTGTGGAGGCTTATCTGGGGAATTCAGATTAGCCTGTACACTCCCACACACGCCAGCTGGGTGACCTTGGGCTAGTCACAGCTTCTTGGAGGTCTCCCAGCCCCACCTACCTCACAGGGTGTTTGTTGTGAGGGGGGAAGGGCAAGGAGATTGTAAGCCCCTTTGAGTCTCCTGTAGGAGAGCAAGGGGGGATATAAGTCCAAACTCCTCCTCCTCCTCCTCCTCCTCCTCTTCTTCTTCTTCTTCTTCTTCTTCTTCTTCTTCTTCTTCTTCTTCTTCTTCTTCTTCTTCTTCTTCTTCTTCTTCTTCTTCTTCTTCTTCTTCTTCTTCTATACACAGTGGTGGGATCCAAAATTTTTAATAACAGGTTCCAATGGTGGTGGGATTCAAACAGTGGCGCCACCGCACACACACACCTCCAGTCCCTATTGGGCAGGGAGGTTGCTTTAGTAACCCTTTCTCGGCACTCAGAAAAAATTAATAACCACTTCTAGAGAAGTGGTGAGAACTGGTTGGATCCCACCTCTGCCTACCCCATGCTGCCTCCATCCCTGATTTGCTTTTACCTGTACCTATAATTTTCTTCCCATTCTGGTAAAAGTTGTTCAGGGATGGGAAAACGGCAGGAGAGGAAAAAATAGTAAAGCCTCTTCACATGCACCTGATAATGCATCTCTGGCTGCAAAATTTGCAAAAGTCCTCTAAAATCACTACGATATTCAAGGGCAGCAGCACCTGAAAGACCAAGAAAGGCTCTTAGAAGTCAGAGTTTGGGTTGTCAGATACTGGAAGAAATGAGCTTTGGTTCACAGTATGGAAAATATGTTTGGTCTTTAAGGCACTACTGGAGTCCAATGAGAACAAACTAACTGTGAAACCTTTATGTATACTTGAACTCTCAGCCCAGCGTACCTCACTGGGTTGGGATCAGAGGTGGGAATTAGGAGTTCACACCGGTTCTAATTTTTCGCCTAGTTCGACAAACCGGTTGAAATCCCACCACTAGCGCGGTGCTTGCCTGAGCCCCGCCCCTCGGCCTGTCCCTTCAGCCGGAGCAGCCTGGCATGGCCAGGCTGAGGGGCAGCCCATGGCAGGCTCCCCAGCTGCCCCTTGGCCGGGCCCCACCAGGCTGCCCAAGACCGCGCCTTCCTCCTCCACCGGCTAAGTGGGGCATGGCTGGGGGGGGGGGGGCGCAGCAGGAGGGGGGCGGGCAAACCAATTACTACATTTTTAAAATCCCACCACTGGTTGGGATGGCCTGTAGTTATTTCAGGTGCGCTCAACTGCTTGGATATCACCAGTGGGATTTCATCCTACTTTTCTCCCCTTCCAATAACAGCTCCGTGTGCCATATCACAGTTTGAACATACAGGGAACTGACATGCTGAATCGGACAATCATTCCATCAAAGTCAGTATTTCCTCCTCATATTGGCAGTGGGTCCCTGGGGTCTCATGTAGAGGTATGGCTGCCAATCTCTAAGTGGTGGCAGGGGATTTCCTGGGGTTGTAACTGATCTCCAGTCAACAGAGGCCCTTTCCGCACAAATCTCCAAAGACGTTTCTAAAATGTTTTTATTCCCCCATCTCAGTGGCATAGTGCCAATGGGGCCGGGGGGCGCCAATGAGGCCGGGCACATGTTGCGGCGTGGCATGGCAGGGGTGTTCCGGGGCGGAGGGCACTGCCACGGCAGGGGTGAAGGGCGCACGCGTGCCCTGGGTGCAGTTCCCCCTCGCTCTGCCCCTGCCCCACCTTTACTATGATCTATGTCTGCACTCACTCCCTTGAAATGATTCCTGACTGCCATTTTGTGATTTTGCTTTTTTGTGTGTATGTTGTACAATTGATGTTTCTATGCTTCACAGTTTCTGTGCCTTCTATACTCCCTCCTTCAAAGATCTGCCCCCCAAAACTAAAGAAACTCACATAAATGGTACAGGAAAAACAGGTGAGCAGGAATGGAGAGGGAGCTGAGGAGGAAGTTCGGGGAAAGCAGAGAGGCGAGGGAAACATCTTAAAGAGAGTGTACAGGCAAATGAAGCTGTTCTGAAAACATTTCGACTAAGGAATCGTTTTAAAAGAACATTCAATTAAAATGTTTTGAGGCTGTTTTGGGAACCCAAGGGGGTAGAAAAGGAGCAGCAGTAATGTGGTGGTTAAGAGCAGGTGGTTAAGAGCAGGTGGTTAATGTGGTGGTTAAGAGCAGGTGGGAAATTCAGATTAGCACTCCAACACACACCAGCTAGGTGACCTTGGGCTAGCCACAGTTCTTCCGAGCTCTCTCAGCTCCACCCACCTCACAGGGTTTTTGTTGTGACGGGGGAAGGGAAAGGAGTTTGTGAGCCCCTTTGAGTCTCCTTACAGGAGAGAAAGGGGATATAAATGCAACTCTTCTTCTTTTTCTTCTTCTTCTGCTAAAAAACAGTGCAGGACTCCATGGAGGAAATGTTTTGTTACCTGCCTAAAAATGTTTTAAAAGGTTTGTGCGGAAGGGGCCAGAGATCAGCCCATCTGCTTCAGAACGTGGACTTTGTGGTATTATGCCACAAACTCCAACCTTCTCAGTCTTCACCCCCAAAATCTGCAGGTATTTCCACTCTGGGGTTGGCAACCTTGTGCAGAGGGCTTTCATGTCACCGACTGCCTGGTCCTTTTACAAACAAACAGGAGATGCTGGGTGTAATGCCCCCAGAGAAGCTCTTACTATTTTCTTATTAAGCAATAAGCATCAGTTGTCTCTATAGCTTGTTTGAGTTTAGTTCCTTTTGTATAGTGTTCTAAAAGAGGGAACTTTAGTTAGACCCTGTCCCTTTAAGAAGCCCCCTAGGGGCAGTCTCCCTTTCATTACCCAGTAGTGGTCCTGTTCAGTTAATTTGGTCTAAGGTGCCAGTGGAGCTGGAAGGCTGCAATATCTCTTACGTCTAAGGTGTATAAATATAGAGCATTAAGTCTAAGGTGTTACAGAGAGTCCAGATAGAGGACTCTGAAGGAACCAAAAGAAGGCACAGACAAAGTTGACTTTCTTGGAAGAAGTCAAGGAAGAATCAAAGTCTCAAGCTTCAAGTTGTTCCAGTCAAGCAAGGACTTTGTTTTAGTCAGACCCTGGGAGGAGTTAGGATCTCAATTCTTCTATACAATAAAGCCTCTTTTTAAAAAAAAAAACTGTTACACCTTGCTTGTGAGTCTCCCACTCTGTTCTGGCCGAGTTCAGGGCACCTAAGATATTTGACTTGGGGAACAGACAGGACACTGGGGATCGAACCTCTGGGGGTGTCCTGACTGCCAAGCAGAGACTCTTCCACTGAGCCACTCCTTCTAAACATTTCAAACGGGCTTGCCATGTGGCCTGGGGCGGATTGCAGTTTGAGAAACATAAGATGAAAGAGCTGCATTGTTCTTTTGGATCCCAGCCATCATTGTTGTAAGGATGCAGGCGGGGAGAGGGACGCTGCACACGCATGGCTGTGAGTCAGCTCATCTCCATGGAATCCTGATTCTTTAGATCCAGAGTGACTTCAGTTAATGCACAATGGAGCAAAGTCTGGTACGTGAATCCCACCCCCCACCCCCCACCCCCCATGCAGATCCACACTGTCTCCCAACCCGGCAGAGCCCAACCCCAAGTCCATTTTGTTCCTGCAGGAGGGCTAGCTATCAAACAGATGGCATTGTCAACCGCTTGTGGGAAAATGTAAAAATAAAAGTGCAGGGCGGGGAAGAGGGGGCACTTAACACATCCCCGTTAAGCACCCAAGGGAATGGTTTTCTTAGCATCGCCAGTTCTGTGACAGCATGAAGAAATTCATCAGCAAGGGTGTGTCACGCAGGTCTAAGAAGAGCAGGTCATCAAGTAACGGGCACGTGTGGTTCCCATTTGCAAGGGTTTTGTTGTCGTTGTAGTTTGGGGGGGGGGATGTGCAGCTCGAATATATGCATAACAAAACTTCCCACTCACACAACCAGAATTCTGCAGTTTAGATCAGATCTGCATGTTTTCTGAATGTGCCTCACTGTTTCTTACTTTTCTCAACACAGCCCAGGGGAAGGAGGCAGGAGAAAGGGCACTGCATTGTGTTCCTGCATGGCAGGGGGTTGGACTTGATGGCCCTTGGGGTCTCTTCCAACTCTATGATTCTATGATTCTATGACATCGCTGGTCAATTCTGGAATTTGAGGAGCAAAATATAAGGTGGAGCATTCCAGTTGTGTGGTGTGAGGCAGTGTGGCCCCAGCATCTGGGGGATGCTCACAGGCAAAGCAGGCTCCCCCATAACCTCCAAATTGTGGGTTGTAAGGTTGCAAAGTAAGATTGCCAGCTTTCAGTAGCACCTGAACATCTCCGTCTATTTGCACCTGGCCTCCAAATGACCAAGATCAGTTCTCCCTGGAGAAAACAGCTGCTTTGGTGGATGGACTTTCTGACATTATATCCTGCTGATGTCTCTCCTTGCCCCAAACTCTGCCCTTCCTAGATGTCATTCCCAAAATCTCCAAGTATTTCCCAATCCAGAGCTGGCAACCTGATTGCCAATTCTGGCTTGGGAAATGCATGGATATCTGGTGGCTGGGGAGGACAGAACTTGGGAAGGAGAGTCAGTGGGGATGTGACATTGAGGACTTCTGTTTCTCCTAGAGTCTATGGTATACCATAGAGTTTGCCCTTTGAAGCTGCCATTTCCTCCAGGGGGGATGATCTCTGTAGTTGAGATCAGCTGTAATTCTAGGAGAACTCCACCAATTCGAGATTGATAGCCTTGTGTGTGTGTGTGTGGGGCGGGGGGGGGATTGCAAAAGCTTCCCCTGTGTGGATGCTCCATGCAGAACTCACGGAGCAAGAGATTTTGACTGGTCTTGGGGGTCCTGGCAACCACCTACCCTTGCCCCCTTCTGGAGCCAGCTGTGGCAAGCAGGGAGAAAGCATTTAAGGATGGATGGAGTGGGACTTGCAGTCATGGAGGAGCGGAAAGTTCAGAGATTTCACAAGGGCTGCCTTTAACAGAACCCTGACACTGATAAAGAAGCAGCTGATGTTTTAATTGCACTGGTGAAATTGGGGGGAGGAGTTAACTGCTACATTTTCTATGCATCTGGCTGCTTCTAAAGGTGCAGTTTCAGCTCAAGCATAGAAGAGCAGAGGAAGAAGAATTGGGATTTATACCTCCCCTGAAGGGCTCAGGGCGGTGCATAACACAAGAAATATAACAAATAGAGCACAACTAAAACATAATCAAAATATAAATATATAGAAATATAAACTCTATTATCATTAACATAACTAAAACCCCATTAAAATACAGCGTTCAAAAATATACAGTAAGTAGCATCCGACACTAACCCCTCCCAGAGGGGGAAACGGCAGGTCCCACCAATGTTATAAAAACCGCATAGTTTACAGGGAAAGAAGAGAGAGAGGAGGGGGTGCGAATCAGTGGCCGGCCTCTCCAAAAGCCCGGTGAAACAGCTAAGTCTTGCAGGCTCTGTGGAACTCACCAAGGCCCTGCGGAACTCACCAAGGTCCTGCAGGACCTGAACAGCTGGAGGGAGAGTGTTCCACCAGGCAGGGGCCAGGGCCATAAAAGCCCTGGTCTGAGTGGAGGCCAGCTGCATCATTGAGGGGCCGGGGACCACTACCAAACTGAACTGGGACATATGGGGCAAGGCACTCCCGAAGGTACAAGGGTTACCAATACAGTGGGCGGATACCTCCAAAAACAAAAAACAAATAAGTGGGTGCTAAATCAAATCAAGCCTGAACTGTCCCTAGAATCTGAAATGACTAAATTGTGGCTGCCATACCAAGGACGTAGGCAAGGGTTCAACCCCCCCATTACATGTCCGAAGTCTGCCCCCCGTTTGTGGGTTTTTAAAATATTTTAAAGGGTTTTTTTGGTTTTTGGCCTGCAGGGAGCACAATTTTTAGGCTAGCAGCACCAAGATTTCAGGGCTTTTTGGGGAGACTCTCATGATGATACTACCCAGGTTTGTTGAGGTTTGGTTCAGGGGATCCAAAACTATGGACTCCCAAAGAGAGTGCCCCATCCCCCATTGTTTTCAATGGGAGTTATAGAAGATGGGGGCTACACCTTTGAGGGGCCTTAACTTTGGACCCCTAAACCAAACTTCACCAAACCTGGGAGGTATCATTAGGAGAGTCTCCTAAAAATACCCTGAAAGTTTGGTGCTGCTATCTTAACAACTGCACCCCTGACAGCAGGCACTCCCCAAGTTTCCCCAGATTATCCTTTTAAATCCACCCCCTTCAGCATGTATTTAAAGGGAGAATCTGAGGTCCCCAATTTAAACATTGAAAGTGATGCTGTTTCAGGGTGGGAGATAATCCACCCCAAAACAGCATCACTTTCAATGTTTGTTTAAACTGGGAACCCCAGATTTTCCCTTTAAGGTGGATTTAAAAGGAGAATTTGGGCTCTTTAGTTTAAACACCATTGAAAGTGATGCTGTTTGGAGATGGAGTCCAGCATCACAGCGGGCCGCCCAATGGGGGGGGGGGGGCAAAATCTTTTGCACTGGGCTCCATTTTCCCCAGCTATGCCTCTGCCCAGAGGGGAGGGCAGAAGGAGCTGCCGGCTGCCGGCTGGGAGTCCAGCTGGTGGGGGGTGGGTTGGGGTTGAGGAAGGCGGGACAGGGAAGTCGGCTGTCCCCAGCCTCGGAGAGCTACTTTTATAAGCACTGAGGCTGGGGTGGGGCTTGGGGAGGTGTAACCATGCCCCCAGGGGCGGGTGGGGGCATGGCCCCACCCCCAAATCCCCCCATAAAAATCTATACCTATGTCCCTATGTCATACTTTGGTCACATTATGAGAAGACAAGAGTCACTGGAAAAGATGGTAATGCTAGGAAAAGTTGAAGTCAGAAGGAAAACAGGAAGACTCAATATGAGATTGATTGACCCTATGAAGGAAACCATGGCCCTCAGTGCAAGACCTGAACAAGGCTGTTAATGGGAGAATGTTTTAGAATATCTTTATTCAAAGAGTCTCCAAGAGATGGAAGCAACTTCATAGTCCTGAACATACACATTAATTGAATCTGCCTACTAAAATGTTGTGATGTGATATTACCCCATCGGTCAGTAATGCCCCAGTAATTGCACAGGGGACTAATTGGCTGCCTTTTAGGGTATCTATCAGAAAGCTGGGGTGGGGGAGGGGGCGGTATTGCTTATATATAACCTGGTAATCAGCTGCTATGTGTGTAGATAGCTGAAGTAGTGGATGGGGGAAAGTCACCATAGTTAGGAGTGCCTGGAGTAGATATGGTAGAAGAAAGATTACAGGGAGGGAGCTTACATTTATTCAGGTTATCTGCTTTTCCCATCCTCCTTTCATCCCAGGATCTTCTAAATGCCACATCAATGACTCTGGGTGATAAAGGGCTGCTGTAAAATGTCACGTTGGTAAATAGGAAAAGAAACAACTGGTATCTGGGATTTAATCCTGAATGAATAAACTGACCTGTCTTTTGTTACTGAGATCTAGTTCGATAAGGCACATACAATTAGTTTATCTCAGGGTGTAAACAGAGGAGTTGCAGCCTCTCCATAAAATGCAAACGGCTGGTTCATGCATCTGCTTCTGGCCTTGGCAGGGAAGGAAGAGGGGGTTTAACTCTTCAACCTCCCGTATGTTTTGTAGCTTCCCCAGGGATTACCATTTTGGTAGGGGGAAATTTGTATTTTTAAAGGAACTTTTATCTTTTAAAATGTTAATACCAGAGTTGGGAAGTCTATTAAATGGAACCTGAAGAGTTAACGCCTGCCTCCCTTCCCTGCATGTCCCCAAGGCAAATGGAAGATTCAGGAGATATCAATTTACATTTATAGCTGAAAAGGGAGATCTTGTGTGTGTTCAAGCTCTGAACTGTCTCTTCTAGGGCTCTTGGCAGATAAGTAGTATAGGCTCCCCTCTCCCAAACTCACCATACCTCAGATCAGAGGGTTTCTGAAACCTTTGAAAGCATTACTTTTCCTCTCACTTTGCAGGGAAAGTGAAGGAAGACACTTGTAAAGGGTTTGCCCATTCTTCACCACCTTCCCCTGCCCAACCAACAGCAGTTCCTCCCACAATTCGGGGCAGCAATTGATAGCAATTGGAAGAGCTAGCTTTCTGTTTAAAAAATTGAACACTGCCGGTCTGTCACTGGAACAATAGATTGGTGAAATCTACATGGGCTTGCAAAATAATGCTAGATTCAAGACGGCACACACAAACACACCAAAAAAAAGGTATCAGAGAGCAACCTCCTAAGTTGGAGGAGGTTGTGTGGAGAGAATGGGTGCATAAAATCGCAGCTTGGCTCAACTTGGCTCAACTTGACTCTTCAGAGCAGAAGAATCTCATTTAAACAACAACAAAAAAACCCCCCGAAAAATCCCACTGCGAGACGGTAGAAAGTCTGTATTGCCCACTATGAAGGCAAGGATCTACCAGAAACCTCCCCCGGAAGGGAAAACAATTCAACCACTGGTGGGCAGTATCATCCACAAACAGTCTCATCTGAGTTTCTCTTCCTTGTCTGCCTGTTGTGGGTTGTCTGTCCTGTAGTCTGGTAGTTTTTGCTCCTAACATTTCACCCGCGTTTACACCTGGCATCTTGAGAGGCATGTCACGGTAAGATGTGTTTCTCTCCCTGGCACAGTGTGGACAGATTGTGAGGTGGGGTACCTGTTTGGTCTACCCCGCAGGTGGGAAGGGTGTGTGTGAAGTGCATTTGCACGTGTCTCTAGGTGGAGTTCATTTGTAGTTGAATTTCACTTTCTAGGCTTGTCCACCTCATTATTGTCTCCATGCTCTCATTCCCTGTCTCAGATTATTCACATGACAAATTATCATTCACACAAACAAAAAAGAAACGGAGTTGGTTGCCAACTTTCACCCCAGATCTTTCTATGGCCTCTTCCAACAGGTGGTGAACAGCATGCTGCAGGGCTCCATGGGGTGCATGCCAACGAGACGAACAGCTGGCCCCCCACTCCACCTTCTCTAATGGAACTAAATTATCTCTCTCATCCAATTGGGTCGATTTCCCACTGGAAAAATGAAAGTGGGTACAAACCGATTTGATTCAGGATCTTTTCAGTGCGGTTTCATGGTCCCCAGTGCAGCAAGACGACCCCTGCTCTAGTCGACACAGCAGCCAGGCTGAATTCCCCACTGTTCGCGGATCTGCTGCACGATCTGCTCAGGGGCTTCCTGATTGGCTGTTGTGATGTGCTGGGGCGGGAATTTTTTTAATTTTTTGCACTTCGGATCCACGTCTGCGTGAGCATGCGCAGAAGAACTGCATGCAATGCCCCATTTCTGTGCTACTTTGTCTCGTATCCACGTGGATACGAGGTGTACCGTTCCTTTGTGTTGCAGAAAATCAGAAAATCATTCTAAACAGCCCCATGTCACCACGTATCCACGTGGATTCTAGCTACATGAAATAAAAAAAAATAAAGAGCCGCGCACAGCCCACTGTGCCCTGATTGGATGGGAGACTCCACGTCACTCGCAAGAACAGGTAGTTCGAATACGGATTCACCCTCCCAACTTTCCCACTGCTCCAGATTGACCACGCATTTTTCAAAAAGGTCTACTTCCTTTTAAGTTCTAAAATAACACGTGCTGGGGGTGGGGGGGGAGCAACAGAAACGGGGTGAATCCGCGTTCGGCGCTGGTGTAGTGGGGAGTTCTGCAGGAACCCTGGATATTTGGAGTGACGAGCACGCATCTAATCATGAGTGGGGAATCGACCCAAGAAAACCCGAAGCTATTCAGTCATCACCTATTTGCTTAAGCGCCTCGCCCAATTAGCCTTGGGCTTCCTAAATGCTCACAAATGCTTCTCGGTGTCCAGTAGCTATTTGGCACAGAGCAAAGCACAGCACAACACAGCAAAAATGGCCAGTGGAGATTTCCAATTGCGCTTCAACATTTCTACTTGACAAACAGCAAGGAAGAGAATATTCCAAGCTCCCTTACCTTTAAGAGAAGGAGGGGTGTAGGCACAGGGGGCGTTCCTTTTGTTCTTAAGGTGGTAGCCTTCGCCCAAAGCTCTCTGGAAAAAAGAAAAAGTCACCGGTTCAAAGACAAAACAAATCTCTGAAGGTTTCCCAGAGGATTTAGGATTAGGGACGTGAGTTGACATGTGAAAAAATCGAGAAAGCAAACAGATGAGTTGGTTAAATTAAGAAACTTGGTTTGCACCAAAGTGTTGTTGTGTGAGCGTAGATTTTGCCTGCACATGGCTGGGCTTTTTGCAGAATTTTTTTTTAACACAGCTGCTCCTCCACACTCCACCTTGAAAACTGATTCTGAAATGCCAGATTCCAGATTAAGAGTTGTAACCCAATGAATGAAACCTCAGTTGGTTAAGAATAAGTCTTGATCTATGAATCCTTTAAGTCTACGCACATGTCTGTATTCATAAAAAGGACACCCTGCAATCAGTTCTTTGCTTTCAGAGGCTGATTCCGCATGGGCCAAAAACAGCAGTGTGAAAACAGTGTGAAAACAGCATAAACCCTTTTAAACCAGTTTAAACCCTTTTGCACCATTTTCACACCATTTTCACACTGCTGTTTTTGGCCCATGCGGAATCAGCCAGAGTTTTTTTTTGTGGGTGGGGAGGCACCCCCTCCTGGGCATGAGGAAAGGATGTGTGTGTGTTCAAGATGGCACAAATCATCAGAAGATGCTTCTAAGTCCTCATGTTTAAAAAATAATGTATCCCACCCTTCCCTCTCCTGTCCAAGGGACCTTCATTTTCTTCTTTGAGGGAATGAGCTTCTAAATTGACTTCTTCATTCCCATCTGCCAAGCACATTTTCACTGAAGGACAGAATGGTTTATTTACTGATTTCGGCTTCATCCTGCACATAAGGAAGGTCATTCTCACGCTTTTATAGAATAAAGACATTTCTACAGTCAACACAGTAGGTTCAGATCCGGATCTGGGAGGATTTTTATTTGGGTAACTTATCATTCCAAGGTTAACACACACACACAAAAACCCTTGCTGGAATCAGACTTTGATCAGTTATTTCCTTGATGCACCAATCTACTTCTGAGTCCAAAACAGGGGGTACATTTTATGAACTATTTGCCCAGGGCTGCCAATTTCCAGGGTGTGTGGGGGGGGGGGATTACAAGTAATCTTCAGTTTTAGACCCGTTCCGCTGGAGAAATGACACCTTTAGAGGGATGACTGTCTGGCATTATATCCCTGCTGAGCTCTCTTCCCAAACTGCCCTCCTCAAATCTGCTGGAATTTCCCAAGCTGGGGTTGGCAGCCCTACGTTGACCCGCTATGAAAAGCGCCTTCCCCTTCAGAGACTTTTATGCATCTTGAAAGGGCGTGAAAATGTTTGCCCCTCGTCAGAGGCAGCTGGATCAAAAAACACATCCTTATCTTCTCACACTGGATCAGTGTGGTGACATTGAGAGCATCAGTTCAGTGGCCTTGGAAAAAGGGTTGGGTTCCCTCACACCATAAATGGGGTCTACATGGATCCCTTTTTCTTCAGTGAAATCGCCATGCAGTCACTCTGACTGGCTAGCTGGTGCCATCATGTTCTCTACCTGATCCCTGATAGGTTCGGATCCCAGAGCAAAGAGGGAAAGAAGTCCAAAGTGGAGGCATCTGATGGGTGAGTCAGCTAGGCTGAGAAAACAGGCCATATTCTTGAGGGTGGGTTGGAAAAGCATTTTTGCCCCCTCCAAAGGGCCCTTTTTGCTCAGCAGTACTTGGGGGGAAAGAGCACATCTGTTGGAATGACACCTGTGAGAAAATAACATGTGGGCCCACAACAGCCAAATTTTCATTGTTAATAGACTGCGCCACTTTGCCAGGCCGTAAAGTTAGTGGTGACGCTATTTTCTTGCAGGTCTGCTAGGAAAATAGTCACCTGAGTGTGGAGGAGAAGAGTTTAAAACAAAAGCATTTTTACTCTTGTTCTCTCCTCACTTTAATTTCTCTGACTCCTTCATTCCCACAGTCTTACATGACTTTTGTTAAACTCAAATCAAGAAGGGAATGAAGGACCCTAGGAACTGAACTGCAAGTTTTAGACCGTGGAGTGAAGAACCCAGAATATTAGTTTAAGGCAAAGAGACCCCAACTTTTTTGAGCCTGTGAATTCTGACAGAGCATGGTGGGTGCAGCAACAAAATGGCTGCCACAGAATTGTTGCCTCAGGATGCAGAGCCAGTAACAAGATGGCTGTCCCATTGAAGATACTTGTGCTGCGGTGGCAGCTGCCACAAAAGCAACATTTTAAAAAATGTGCCTAGTCAATCAAATCTCCAATAGCCTTACTGGGCAATAGCCGTACATGGCCTTACCTACAAACTAAAACAATTTGGCAGCCGTCAAAAAAAGTGTTGGCGGATGCCATTGTGCCCACAGGTACTACATTGGGGGAGCCTTAGTCTAAGAGCATACGAAGTTGCCATCTTACTAAAGCTAAACAGGTTTTCTGGGAATCTCTGCATGCCAACTTTCAATTCTGCACGGGGTTTTTGTCGCCTGTGCCAAACTCTGCTCCCTACCTTCAATGGAGTGAAAAGTAAGGGTGAAAATTCTATTCTCTGATATTCAAAATTAACAATTTATAAATAGAAATAGATGAGCTCTTTGAAAACATGGAGGCTATGGAAGACCAAAGTCAATGGTTGTGGAGATTCCAGGAGCCAGTCACACCAAGCTTCCCTTCACACCACTAGAGGAAGCCTCCACTGCCATTTTGATACCCCTCAGAATCTGGTGTCCTTGACAATTGACTAGGTTTGCCTAGTGGTTGGGCCAGCCCTGAACAGCAGATGTCAAACAGGGAATGGATGCCATCAGTCAACTGAGGCTGTCCTTGAGGAATCAGAGATGTCAACTTACTGGGGTTATTCGATTTGTTCCTTCTTTGTATTTGTAATTTATTGCTCTTGTTTGCCTTGTACACCACTCTGAGCCCTTTGGGGGTAGAGCGGTCTATGAAATAAATAAACAAACAAACAAACAAACAAACTTCCAATCTGTGGGGTTAAGAATTAAGTTCACACGTTTCAATTTTGAGAGCTAGTTTGGTTCTGGAGATTTGCTCTGAGAGGGAATTAAAAGGAAAATGTTTGAACAGGGAAAGAAACAGGGAATGACATGTTCTCTTCTAACAATGAGCACATTAGCGTTTGTGTGTTAAACTGCAAGTTCTCACACTTCTTTCACTACCTAAAAATAGACCGCTGCTTCTACTATTGCACAAGTCATTTTTCAATAGAATGTGTTAATTATGGAATGGATTCAGTAAAAAAGCATTAAATCTTCTTCAACCAGTCAGTAGTCAAGTTAGCTGACTGTTGTGCGCTTTCCAGGCTGTGTGTCTGTGGTCTGGGAGTTTTAGCTCCTAATGTTTTGCTTGCATCTATGGCTAGCATCTTCAGAAGCATGTCATGGGTAACGTGTTTCTCTCTATGGCACAATGTGGAGTGGTTTGTGTAGTTTTGTCAACCTCTGACATGGAAGAGGGGTAAAGTGTATTTGCATGTATCCAAAAGAAGTTCATTTGCAGTTGCATTTGTATGTAAATGTCCTGGTGGTTTGAATGTGTGTGACTCATCCCAGAAATTGGAGTGAAGTAAGGTGATGAAGGGGAGAAGAGGGAGGGAAGCAGTTTATAGCATCTGGGAGATTGTTGAATGGTGTTTGAAATATCCTCTGGTTTTTGGTTTTGGTGTTTTTTAGTACTGGTAGCCAGGTTTTGTTGATTTTCTTTTCTATTTTTTGTTGAAACTGTTCTGGTGTTTGTGGATTTCAATGGCTTCCCTGTGTAGTCTGACATAGTAGCTGTCAGAGTTGTCAAGAATTTCTGTGTCATCAAATAAGATCCAATGTCTGGCTTGGGTTAAACCACTTGGACATACACATTCAAAGGAAACTTCAAATGAACTCCACCTGGACACATGCAGATGCATCTTATCTCCCTCCCATTTCAGAGGTTGACAAAACAAATACCCAACTATTCAAAACACTTGACGCTTTTTCACAGAGAGAATCACATCTTACTGTGACATACCTCTGAAGATGCCACCTGTAGATGCAGGCAAACCATTGGGAGTTAAACCTGCCAAACCATGGACACACAACCTGGAAAACTCACAACAGCCAGTTGATCCTGGCTGTGAAAGTCTTGAAAGTTAGCCTTTCTCCATCTCTTCTTCACCTATCTGCTCTAGCTTTCCCCCTCAGATTCTGTTACATTGTTAGAAAAACTTAATCATGCTCTTTATTTTGAAAGAAGTCCTGGAGAATTCAGAGCCCACACACTGTTACGTGTCACTCGGTTGGTCCAAATAAAAGATACATGGATTGTGTTCCGAGCTTCAGTACTCTTTTTATTTTGGACCGGGAAACAGGTCTGTGTGTGGGGGAACATTCTACGTTCTGTCTGACCTCTGCTAGGACTTTACCTTAAAAAAACAAACTGCCGAATGGGAAATGGGGGTGGGAAGGCAAGCTTTCCCGGCCAATTAAAGGGATAATCTGATAAAATAACAGAAAAGTCATGGGGTGAGCTTGAAATATAGCCAAACTTTCCTCAAAGACACTAAGCTTCTGGCTGCTGACTTACCCCCCCTCCCCTCCACCATTCCACTGTGCCATGCATTTCAGAGGAATTTAATATGACTGAAGATCAAGAATAAGTCAGGGGAAAATGCCGGCAGAAATAAGCTTGCTCTGCAGGTGGTGGGTGTGTGCATGGGGAAAACAGTGAGCAAGTTTGGCTTTGCAGGGAACACTTTTTTGGCTGGTGTTTGGGTAAATTCCAAGGTCTTCCAGTGCAGAGAAGCGGCCAGTCCAGTAGCAGCACAAAAAGCAAAGGGCTTTCGGTACAGAAACACAGAGCAGCAGTCTGAGAGCCCTTGATGTCTCTCCTCCTCATCCCTCTGATGACTTCCCAAGAGACGTGGAAAAGGAAGTTGCATTTTCCCAGCCAGCCCTTGCCCAGACATTTACGTGTGCTTCCCAGCTTCAGATCTCAAAACACCCGGCTTCTCCCCTTTTCCTGCACCTTAGGGTATGTTCTCAGATCAAAGGGTGTCATGACCTCATAACTAACGGCTTTTGCATAATAGCCCTGCACATCCTAGTTCAACTGATATCCCAAACAAATGGGGAAAGGTTGTCTTCATTTTTTTACAGCCATTTGATACCATTTGATAGCCATTTTTATAGCTATTTGTAGCTTCTTGGTAGGAGAGAAGCAGAATCTGCAGACCGTGTTTTGCATCACTGTCTCCTTTATGCAGAGGCAAGAATGTCACTATTATTGCTCTATTTGAGCAGCACAGATAACTGGACTGACCAGCAAAAGACTGTATATTTATTAAATAACAACTCCAGAGCCATCCTAGAACAGACTGCAAGGTTATATAAAGCAGTGGTGTGACCGCACTTGGAGTACAGTTCTGGTCACCACATCTCAAAAAGAATCAAAGAGACAGAAAAAGTGCAGAGAAGGGCAACAAGGATGATTGAGGGACTGGAGCACCTTCCTTATGAGGAGAGGCTGCAGCGTTTGGGACTCTTTAGTTTGGAGAGAAGACATCGGAGGGGGGACATGATTGAAGTCTATAAAACTATGCATGGGGTAGAAAATGTTGACAGAGAGAAATTTTTCTCTCTTTCTCACAATACCAGGGGGCATCCATTGAAAATGCTGGGGGGGGGGGGGGGGGAATTAGGACTAATACAAGGAAACACTTCTTCACACAACGTGTGATTGGTGTTTGGAATATGCTGCCACAGGAGGTGGTGATGGCCACTAACCTGGATAGCTTTAAAGGGGGCTTGGACAGATTTATGAAGGAGAAGTCGATCTATGGCTACCAATCATGATCCTCCTTGATCTGAGATTGCGGATATTGTATTGTATTGTAGTGAGGGAGGGAGGGGAGGAAAATTACATGCTGAATTTCTGGGACAAGCATCTGTTAAAGGCACAGGGAAGAGCTGACCAGTGTGGGGGATGCCTGTGATCTGGTTCTTCCATCCATTCCCTATTTTTTTAAACCTCTGGGGAGTATGACCATAGGGTGACTACAGGATCATTGTGCATCACGTGCAGGGCCGGATTAGGACCTTCAGAGACCCAAAGCACAGAAAAGATTATAGTACTCCCATATACTGTGTAAGTAATCCAAATAAAAACAATAGAAAACTGTCAAAAATACATACATATTCTAATGAATAAATATCATTAATTGTATGAAACAAAACACCCATTCTTCCACTGATTTCTTGCCTTGAAGATACAAAGCATTTTCACTTACACGAATCAATGATGCAAAATCATGCTTATTGTTGCTTACTTATAACTTTATTTATACTACAAAAACTTTTCTCCTGCATTTTTAAACTGCCAAAAGTCTTTGATCATTTCCTCTAAATTAATCTGATGTAACAAATCTGCTTCAATATTTAGCAAAGAGGGGAAAAACCCTCTATGGGGCTGGAGTGTTGTGTGAAGATGGCAGCCACAGATGCAGACAAAACATCAGGAGAAAATGCTATTGGAACACGGCCATACAGCCTGGAAATCCCACAACACTCCAGTGATTGCGGCCGTGAAAGTCTTTGACAATATGTTGAACACCTCTATGGGGCCCTTGTTACTTGCGGCCCTAAGCACACTCTTATCTTTGCTTAATGGTTAATCCAATGCAGATCCCATCCCAACAGCTGTCACAGAAATTCAGCATGTAATTTCTCTCTGCTACCTATCTCTTGCTAAGAAAAGCTTGGGCAGATACACTTTTGTGCATGAAGCTGCTGTAAAAAAAACACCCCCCCCCCCCCCCCCCCGCCCAAAATGAAGACAACTTTCCCTGATTGCTTTTTGGGGATCTCCAGCCACCATTCGCAGGTTGGCGACCGTGCTACTGAAGTGGGCAGTGCCCCAGAAAGCTGTGCCGTGGCTCAAGAACAGGAAACCACAGGAATTGAAGTCCTTTAGGAGTAACTAAGCTAGTCCATGCTGACTGTCTACCACCAATGAGAGAATGTTTTTTAGGAATGAAGGGGGCTTGAATGCAGACTTTAGGAATGACTGTAGAGACAGGTGGGCACGGTGTAGTGGGTAGGGCCAATCGTGACTGATAACCTTGGTGGTCCCAGAGTACTGTGATGCATTATTGGTACTACCCATATATGTAGTAGAGGCTAGAACAGGGGTAGGGAACCTGCGGCTCTCCAGATGTTCAGGAACTACAATTCCCATCAGCTTCTGTCAGCATGGTCAATTGGCCATGCTGGTAGGGGCTGATGGGAATTGTAGTTCCTGAACATCTGGAGAGCCGCAGGTTCCCTACCCCTGGGCTAGAATGTCAGACTAGGATCTGGGAGAGCCAGGTTAAAATACCCACAATGCCATGAAAGCTTGCTGGGTGACCTTTCGCCAGCCACTCTTTTTCAACCTAGCCTACCTTGCTAGGTTGTTGTTGTAAGAATGAAATGGAAGAGGCGGGAATGATATATGCTGCATAGGGGTCCCTTTAAGGAGAAAGGTAGGGTATGAATGGAGTGTCCACAAGCGCAATGGACTCTAATCTGGTTAATCAGGTTTGATTCCCCATTCCTTCACAGGAATCCGCTCAGAAACTATCCTGATTGGCTGTTGCATTGTGTTGGGGCGGGAATTAAAAAAAACATATTTTTTTTGTGGAGCCATGTCAACACGCACATGCGTGAGTCGACTTGGAACGAAAACGACAGAGCAGCTTGTTTAAGCAAAGCTCCGTTTCCACGTTGCCTCTCTGGGAATTTTTTTTTTTAAAAAGGGCTGCATGCACATTGCTCACAGCCCACTGCGCCCTGATTGGATAGGAGGGTCAACGTCACTACGGCAGGAAATTCAACCCCCCTGATCCTCCCCATCGATCCAGATCCATCATGTTTTTTTTTAGAAAGGGTGCACATCCATCCAGGTCCGGGAAAACCCCGTGATAAGGCGGACAAGGAGCGCCAGAACCGTAATCGGCAGGAGAGTGGCGGGGGGTTTTGCATGAAACCTGGGTATTTTGCGTTAGTATCATGCATTTAATCGTCACTGGGGATTCGGCCACTGGGTGCTGTGGGTGTGGGGGGATGAAATTTACAAATCATTTCTTGCCCTTGTAAACAATCCACACTTCTTTTCTGCATTAAAACTAAAACTTTTCATTCTTATGCTCCCTATAAAAAGATTGACTTTTAAGGTTGCATTAAAGACAGAATTCTATACATTCTGAAGAGCCCACCCCCTTTGCTTCTTCCATGATTCACTGATGTGAGCGCCTCTTGTGACTGGAAAGTAACAAGCTCCGAACAGTGACTCATTCAGGCTCCTCTGAAGGTTAGCCACAGGACCTGTGGTTTAGCGGTCCTCTTAAGGCCTGCCAACCGGACATGCTCTTGAGGTTCCAGATGTGCAAGAGCCCAGAACAGATCAAGACTGTGGTGCACTCATGAGGAGTCCTCAGGCACTGAGATTCTGCACCAGATGTCAACGTGACATCAGGGGATCACAGGAGATCACTGATAAATATTGGTGGGAAACAAACCTCTGCCACAGCAGAAAGAATACATACTTTCCTTCCATCCCACAACACATACTGGTTTTATAACAATTATAGGTCCTCCCAAAGAATCCTGGGAATTATAGTTTGATGGGGGTATATGTTGAGATCTCTGATAGAACTACAATTCCCAAAATTCCTTACAGGCATAGTAGAAGAAGAAGAAGAGTTTGGATTTATATCCCCCCTTTCTCTCTTGTACGTGACTCAAAAGGGTTCATAATCTCCTTTCCCTTCCCATCCTCACAACAAACACCCTGTGAGGTAGGTGGGGCTGAGAGAGCTCAGAAGAACTGTGACTAGGCCAAGGTCACCCAGTTGGCGTGTGTTGGAGGGCACAGGCTAATCTGAATCCCCCAGATAAGCCTCCACAGCTCAAGCGGCAGAACGGGGAATCAAACCCGGTTCCTCCAGATTAGAGTGCACCTGCTCTTAACCACTACACCACTGCTGCTCATTCCATGGCTCACAGAAAGCTATATTTGCAATTAACTTCAATTTTAAAAGCCACATTTATTTCCATCCCTGGCAGAAAGTCTGCCCTTCAGGGAGACTTCCAGCTTATGAATCCCTCCAGTGGAGACTATTCCAAGGTGGGGGCCACCTGCCACAAGCCCCATCAGGCACAGGCCTGGTCTGTTGTTCTGGAACATGGGTAAGGTTGCCAACCTCCAGGTTGTAGATGGAGACCTCCTGGGATTACAACTGATCTCCAGGTGACAGCCATCAGTTCACCTGGACAAAAATGGCCATTTTGGAAGGTAGATTCTTTGGCATTATAGCCCATTGAAGTCCCTTCGCTCCCCAAACCCTGCCCTCCTTCGTCTCTAACCCCCCACTCCAGATTTCCAGGAATTTTCCAACCCAGAGCTGGCAACCCTAAACATGGGGCATGTGCCAACTTGGGCAACAGAGTTCCACAGGGCTACAGGTGGTGTGTCTACGAACCACATCTAGCTGCTACAGAGAACAAATGGCGGCTGAAAACTGCTTCAATTTTCTGTCTGGACCCAGTCTTTCCATGCACTTTCTGTAGTGATGTGTGCCTTTAAGAATTTGGATTGATGGGCAGAGTTAAGAGTCCCGGGAAAAGCAGTTGGAACTAAGACCTGCGAGAGTTAACACTGAGAGCTTTCTGTAAGCAGTTAACTGTTCCAATAGTTCACCTTGTTACCCATAAGTAAACTTGTTTTAAGCCACTATGATCATCATGTCACCCATCTGGACACTTTCCCCTCCAGTTCACCTCACCATCAGGAGAGTTCTAGGACACTGACCTGGTATGGAGATCCTTCATCTTCTGTAGGGAGGGTGACACAGGAAAAAAGAAAACAAAGCATATGGTCAGTCAAAGCAAATAGCCTGGACACCACTCACAGTATTGCTAGATGTCCCTTGTTTTTAAAGAATGTTCCTCACTCTTGAGCAAGGGTCTTCAAAAGGGTGCCTGAGGGCACCAGAGCACCCACCAACACTTATTCTGGTGCCCGCCAAGTGTTTTTAGCAGCAACCAGGGCCAAGTTGGGCTTTTGTTCAGCTTCTGATTGACTACTGGAAATGTGATTGGATGTTGCTTTGGCAACAACTGCCAGCACAGCCAAAGGACTGGCTGTAGTGCTGATGTTAAGCTGTGACGGTTCCTTATTGGCTGGCTCTGCCTCCAGCAGCTGCCATTTTACAGCCGCCATTTTGTTGCTGTGCCCACTGTGCCGTGTCAGTGCGTTCTCAGGCTCAGGAAAGTTCAAGAACCCTGCTCTAGAGTTTTGTAAATTCAGCACAGCTAATGAGCATCTTCATCAAACCTTGCACCATTCCAGACAGGTAGCCATCCAGATAATGACAGGAGTTCAGCTGTACCTGAAAGGCTAACAAAATTTGTCTAGCAGAAGCTTCTTGTGGGTGAGAACTCTGGCCGTTGTGGTTTTTTCAGGCAGTGTGGCTGTGGTCTGATAGTTTTGGCTCCTAATGTTTCGTCCCCTTCCATGGCTGGCATCTTCACAGGCTTGTCATGGTAAGACGTGTTTCCACTCTGCCACAGAGAGAAACACATCTTCCTGTGGGCGAAATGTTAAGAGCAAAAATGACCAGACCACGACCACACAGCCCAGAAAACCCACAACAGCCATTTGGCTCTGGCTGTGAAAGCTGTCGCCAGTCAGACGGAGAGTTCGTGCCCTCGCCAAGACTTCAGATGGATAAAAAAGTGCTACTACGCTCCTGTTTTATTTTGTTGTGGCAAACTTGTGTCAATGACCCCACAACCCAGATCAGCTAAACAAGCAGCTGGGCGGGAGGCCCTCTGCACAGGGCAGGCAGATCCAGATTGCAAACGGGTTGAATGAACTCTTGCTTTGGGTGATCTGAATGCAAGCCATAAAAAGGAGGGTTTTCAAAGCAAGCCCCCCATGTGAGCCACGCACACAAACAGCTTGCTGCGTCGAGCAGCCGCACGGCAGTTATCTTTCAATCAGCCACCCACTCATCTGCTTGCATGTGTGGATGGGGCTTGAGCATCTCCTCCTTTCCAGTAATGGCTCTATTAGATCTGCCGTGCATTACGTGGGAGGCAGAATGAATGCCCCGCCATCAACGCTGTTTAGAGCAAGGTACGCTAACAAACGAGGCCGCTTGGAGGCCGCTTGAATGTTAGCAAAGAGATGCTAATAACCCAGCTGGGGACACTTGCACATGCCTGGGATCAGCTGAAAGCAGACTGGTAGGGTGCCAACCTCCAGGTGGGGCCCAGAGTTCTCCTGGAATGATGATCTCCAGATTTCAGAAATCACTTCCCTGGGAGAAAACGGCAGCTTCCAAAGGTGCACTACTGTATGGAACCATACACACCTGCTGAGCCCCTTCCCCTTCCCCACCCCAAATCTCCAGAAATATCTCAATCTGGAGTGGGCAACCATAGAGCAGAATCATCCCCCAAATCGGAAGGGTTAGGGGTCCTAAAGCAGGCTGCAATTGGGCATTCTGATCACAAAACCCTGCTCCTTTCTCCCAGAAACAATCTCCCTCCAGTAGTGGTGTAGTGGTTAAGAGCAGGTGTGCGCTAATTGGGAGGAATCGAGTTTGATTCCCTGCTCTGCTGCTTGAGCTGTGGAGACTTATCTGGGGGAATTCAGATTAGCTCCAGGCGCATCTCCAATAATAACGCCAAATAAGTGACCTTGGGCTACAGATCACAGTTCTTCTGAGCTCTGGGTCAGTCTCCCCACCCACCTCACAAGGGTGCCGAGCCAGAGGAGGGAAGGGAAAGGAGTTTGTAAGCCCCTTTGAGTCTCCTTACAGGAGAGAAAGGGGGGATATAAATCCAACTCTTCTTCTTCTTCTTCTTCTTCTTCTTCTTCTTCTTCTTCTTCTTCTTCTTCTTCTTCTTCTTCTTCTTCTTCTTCTTCTTCTTCTTCTTCTTCTTCTTCTTCTTCTTCTTCTTCTTCTATGCAGAGTTTTGAATCCACAAAGGAAGAAGAGGAGTTTGGATTTATACCCCACTTTTCTCAACCATAAGGAGTATCAAGGCGGCTTACAACTCCTTTTCTTTCTCTCCACACAACAGACACCTTGTGAGGCAGGTGGGGCTGAGAGAGTTTGGAGAGAACTGTGACCAGCCAAAGGTCACCCAACAGGCTTCATGTATAGGAGCAGGGAAACAAATGCAGTTCACCAGATAACAGTCTGCAGCTCATGTGGAGGAGTGGAGAATCAAACCCAGTTCTCTAAATCAGAGTCTGCCGCTCTTAATCACTATATCATGCTGGCTCTCAACTACATGATATTCTGTTCGTGTCTATTTCCAGGTGTGCTTTGGGTCCCAGCAAGCAGGTTTGCTTGGGGGAATTCCCAGTTAAAAATTAAATTCTCAAGTATATAGGGAAAGGGTCAGACCCTGACTGCTGTTCTTAAGGAAAGGGAACTTAAGCCTTCCTTCCCTTGCTCTTTTCCTGACCCACACTTGCCTTATTAGGGAAACTTAACATGTATGGATGGGCTTCAAATGAACCAGTAACCTATATGTAACTTTCCCTTAGTGCAGAGGTGTCCAATTCTGGCACTTCAGATGTTCATGGACTACAACTCCCACCAGCCCCTGCTGGCATGGCCAATTGACCATGCCAGCAGGGGCTGATGGGAATTGTAGTCCATGAGCATTAGAAGTGCAAGAGTTGGACACCCCTATCCTAGTGGAATAGGTATGTCTGAAAATCTCTGTGACGAGCTCAAACAAAACTGAGGCTAAGGCCGTTTCTGCACGGGCATTTAATGGCGGCCTAGAGACGGCAAAAATGCCATCTCCAGGCCGCCATTCGCACAGGGGGCGCAGCTGCATCGCAGCCGCGCCGCCCTCGTGCCGCCCGCCCGGCCTGAAGCCGCCGTTTCCCCAGAGCGCTTGGAAGCGTTCTTGTTGGGGAAACGCTGCCCCGAAGCCGCTGCCGAGCGTAATCGGCAGGAGGCTTCTGACGCCCCACCTCGGCATCTTACCTGTGTCCTTTGGCATGGTGACCGCGTCGCCGAGGCCTGGGGACACGCCCCCCTGCCCTGTGCCGCTGGAGCAGGCATGCAGGGCCAGGGGGGCATGTCCCCAGGCCTCGGTGACGCGCCGGAGGCCCAGGGACATGCCGGGTCGGCCGGGCGCCGGCGCTCCGCGGCGCCGGCTTCCCGGCTGTTGCCAGGACCGTCCTTGCGGACGGTCCCAGCGTCGTCGGGTCGGGCGAGAAATCGTTGACCTTAGCCGCTTCATCGCCTACCGTCGCGGAAACGGTAGCTCTAAGTGTGGCCTTCTTGGTGGTTGCTCCCCTGCTCTGGAACTCTCATCATCCAGAGGATGGCTATTGAATTATCTTGCTCAGGAAAATCTTCAATGGACAGGACTTGAAAAAACAAAGGTTCCAGCAGGGGCGGGATGTGGGGGAACTGTGCTTGGGACATGTGTGCACCCTGTGCTCCTGCTGCAGCGCTGCCCACCCCAGAACGCCTTCCCTGAGGAGCGCCCAGGGCATCGCACTTCCACCCCGGCCCCGTGGGCATTACGCCACTGGGTTCCAGAAACATTTTTTGAATGAACTTCCTTTACAAAAATTATCCTTCATTTTTAAAACAGATTTCTTGTTCAGGAGGGCCACCATGTACTTTGAGACCCTTGTGTCTAGAGCACCACAGGCCTGGAGGAAGCATTGCACTCCCAGATGTTATTTGTTGCTTGCATGCAGATTTCTCTGTGCCGGAAAGCCAGGATTGGACATGAGAGTGCAGCATCTTGGAAAGGCTCAACCAGAAGGACTGGACAAGCTGAATTTGTGATCTTGCAATGTCTCCATACTCCTAGGGTTGCCAACTGCACCTTGGGAACTTCCTGGAGATTTAAAGATGGAGCCTTGAGAGGACAGAAGCTGAGGGTGTGGAGGGGACCTCCGGGCTGACTCTGTGCAAAACTGTCATTTCTTTCAGAGGGACAGAGCTCTGATGCCTGGAAATCAGCCAGCGTGGTGTCGTGGTTAAGAGCAGGGAGATTCTAATCTGGAGAACCAGGTTTGATTCCCCACTCCTCCACTTGAGTGGCAGAGGCTTATCTGGTGAACCAGATGTGTTTCCGCACTCCTACACTTCCCCCTGGGTGACCTTGGGCTAGTCACAGTTCTCTTCAAACTCTCTCAGCCCCAGCTACCTCACAAGGTGTCTGTTGTCGGGAGAGGAAGGGGAAGGAGCTTGTAAGCCACCTTGAGTCTCCTTACAGGAGAGAAAGGTGGGGTATAAATCTAAACCTTCTTCTTCTACCACAATTGCCAACTCCAAGCTGAAAAATAACTGAACATTTGGAGGGTGGAGCCTGGGGAGGGCGTGGCTTGGGGAGGGACCTCAGCAGAGTATAATACTATCTTCCAAAATGGGAAGTTGATGGGAACTGTAGTCCATGAACATCTGGAGAGCCACAGGTTGCAGACCCCTGCTCCAGATGAACTGATCTCTATCACCTGGAGATCCGCTGTAATCCTAAAAGATCTCCACCCACAGCTGGCGGTTGGCAATCCCATTCTACTACTCTTAGGCAACAGAACTACATGCCCAGGGTGGTATCATGAATAGCTGGACCAATCACGAGGGCCCAGAGTGCTACAATTTTGTTTTTTCTTTACTGTGTTGTGGCATAAGATGCAAAGCCTTGATTTGGGATTACAGAAACTCAGCATCCCAACACCTGACGTTTGTGGTAGCTGGCTTCTTGAACTAGTGAGATGTGTTTATTCTTAATCAGCAGGAATGTCTGGGCATGGGGACACAACTCACGGTTCCCTAGTTGGCATTCAATGCCTGAGCTCTGCCCTCTAAGATGTAAAGCAGCGATGAGAAGAGTGTCTCTCTGAGCACGTGCAGAGCTGTTTTTCTATCATCCACAACACACCCAGAATTTGAAGTAGAACTTCCAGAATAGAAGAATTGACTTCAGAAGGTGCATGAACATCAGATGGTCTCATTTCAGAAATGGAGGCCATGCTAAGTTCTCAGGGCCAGCCTTGGAATTTGAAATACAGCCAGCCACAATTTCAGCCAATTTCAGTGGGCCATTCCTTCTGTGAACTGTGTGCTGTTCCTTCTGTGAACATTTCTTGGCCACATAAACTTTGCTGGAGGATTTGTGAGGGAATGTTCCTTGGATGGAACAGAAGATATTCCATCCAGACTTCATGCCGTTCCCTGCACAACAGCAGAGTCTTTGTTGGGAGAAGGAGCTACCAAGAGCTAGGAGCTCTTCTGTCAGAAACCCCATGAGAGGCAAATCTGCCTCCAGAGCCCCCTCTGCTCCAGATGCCAAGGTCTCAAAAAGTAAGATGGGCATCTCAAAGAGCTGGGAGCGTATAAGATTATGGAAATTAAAGATCGTTTTTAGAAAACAAAACCCCTATTTCCCCAACTGACTTGAGAGCGAAAAGCAAAGCTCCAGGGATAATCTTCCTGAAAAACATGAAGTAAGCCCCGTGGTGTAGAATTGTAAGCTGCAGTACTACAGGTGTTGCCTCGGGCCCCATCCCCCCACCCCCCGTGCGCCTCCGGTCTCCACTATACAGAAGCAGCAGCTCCTTACCAAATGACTCTCAGTATAAATAGAGAAGTGGGACGTAGCCTTCAGTCAATAAAGAAATTCGAGCTAGTCAGCTCCCAGGGGACGCTTGGCCTCACAGGGTCTTCGCAGGCTCCAAAAATGGTTAGTTCTCCCACAGTCACCCCTTTCAAAACCCCTTTCTCTATATTTCCATTGGGACGGCGTTCAGTCTCAGGGTCTTTCGACTGCTTGAATGTCCTGATGGAAATATAGTGAAAGGGATTTTGAAAGGAGTAACTGTGGGATGCTGAGTAACAACTAACCATTTTTGGAGCCTACAAAAACACCACGACTGGGAGCCAACGAGCTCAAACTTCTTTATTGAGTGTCTAAGTGGTGAAGGCTAAGTCCCACTTCTGTGTTTATACTGAGAGTTATTGGGCTTCTGTATTTGCACTGAGAGTTATTTGGTAAGAACATCTGGAGCACCATAGGTTGGCCACCCCTACCTTACATCAAGCCCCCCTTTCCCTCTTTCTCCTTCTAGCCATATTTGGAAGACTCCAAACTCACCAGGGGATGAAGTTTCTGACAGCTGGAACAGCAAAGCTGGGGTCGGCCTCCGCCGGCGGATCTAGAAAATGAATGAGAAGGAAGGTTGCTTTTCTTTCTTGTCTTCTTGTGGGCAACACATACGATCTCAGACTGGGTTTTTTCATCTCTCCAGACCTGTCAATTGTGCCTTTCTAACTTCAAGACTAGGCAACTGCAATGCAGTCCTTCAGGAGCTGCACTTGTAGGCTGTTTGGGAGTTCTATTCTTCTGGGGAGTGGTAGGTTGCTTATTCTATTGCACCAGAGCTCTGGAGAACTTCAGAAGCTTCCTTTGACTGGCCCTTCCCTTATTTCCCATCTGGAGTCAGTTCAACTGTAGAGGCAAACTAGACATATACCTGAGGTGCCAGAATTCCTGTGATGGCTGCCTTTGCTCTGCACATGTCTTAGAGCAGGGGTCCCCAAACTACGGCCCGGGGGCCAAATGTGGCCCCCTGAAAGCATTTATCCGGCCCGCCAGGCATGGTGGCGATGGCTCCATTCATGTGCAGTGGGGGCTCGAGGGAGAGGAGGAACCGGCCCCAACGGCTGTTGATTGCAATTACATGATGGCACCCCCAAATCTCCATGAATGTTCTGACCCAGAGTTGGAAACCTTACACGTGGCAACTCCTGCTCTGCCCTTCCCTCTCGGCTACTCCATGTGTTGCTCTCAGGCTTTCTGTTCTGCCTCACTCCCATTGGCATCAGCCAGGCTGGTGAATCGCTCGCTGGCTGCTAGGGAGGAAGAACCCAGGAAGATACCTGATCCTGGGTTAGATGGAATGCTTCATTGGGAAAGTTCTGCTTTTTTTTTTACAGGGGAAGGTATGCCACAGCCTCCCCA
Source organism: Sphaerodactylus townsendi (assembly GCF_021028975.2). Classification (NCBI taxonomy): domain Eukaryota; kingdom Metazoa; phylum Chordata; class Lepidosauria; order Squamata; family Sphaerodactylidae; genus Sphaerodactylus; species Sphaerodactylus townsendi. Next base: position 6,386,861 of record NC_059439.1, on the reverse strand, counting down.
ACAATATTTGGAGCCCACCCTGTACTTGACATACTTTGGACACTGTTCTAAAAATAGACCGTGACAGAATGGCTGAAAGGTGAAATCAAACATTTTACAATCATTTGTGCATAGGAATTTGTTCATAGTTTTTTTTAGTCCGGCCCTCCAACAGTCTGAGGGACAGTGAACTGGCCCCCTGTTTAAAAAGTTTGGGGACCCCTGTCTTAGAGGAAGAGACCCTCAGTCCTTCCTTGGATGAAGAATACCGAGGTAGCTCATTCAGACTGGAGAGATCTCCTGCATTCCAGGGGACACCTTGGATTGGATCCTGCCTGCTTTGCCTACTGGTGAAAAGGGGAGGAATGGCTCCCTTCAGACCATGCAAAGGACTATGCTGGGGATCAAAGAACCCTCATAGACATAATCCACAGAGTACACAGGTTGCAGTGAAGAAAGGGATTTGGAGTGATTGAGTGAGTGAGGGGGAAGCTGATAGGATCCAACTTGTTCTGAGATCACCCCTGTGCAGTGGGCTAGCAGCAGACTACCTTTGCCATCTCTGGGCTGGGAAATACCTGGAGGTTTTGGGGGTGGAGCCTGAGTAGGAGGGGGACCTCAGTAGGGTATAATGCAGGGGTCTGCAACCTGCGGCTCTCCAGATGTTCATGAACTACAATTCCCATCAGCCCCTGCCAGCATGGCCAATTGGCCATGCCCTCCAATTGGCCATGTTGACAGGGGCTGATGGGAATTGTAGTCCATGAACATCTGGAGAGCCGCAGGTTGCAGACCCCTGGATAATGCTATAGAATCCCACTCTCCAAAGCAGCCATTTTTTCCAGGGAAACTGATCTTGGAGATCAGTTATGGTAGTGAAAACCCTACAGCCGGCTCATCTGCTGCCTGAAGCATTCATTGGCCACAGGGTCTATTGCAGGCAGAAACAAAGGCTGGGGAGGAGGGACTTTAGCCCTCCTTGGTCCAGAGCTCTTTGACCCTTTAAGTGAGCCCACCATTGGAGTCGAAAACTGCAAGGTATCTGGGACCCAGTATTCTTGCACAGCTTTCCTCTCATTTGGGAGACCAGCCAGTCAGCCTAATTTCCCCCAGTTCAATGCAATGTTCAATGGAAACAGCAAAGCCCTGCAGTCATTGGGGATTGTCCTAAAATTGGAGAATTTGAGCAGGATGCCTGAGGAAATGTCACAAAGGAAATTCTTGAGGCACTCAGAAGATTATGCAGATTTGCTGTGCCCTTCTCAGCCCACTCACTAGGGATGCTGGCCTCCAGGAGCGACCTGGAATTCCTGCTCATCTGCAGATTCCCTTGGAGAAAATGGATGCTTCAGAGCATAGGTGTCAAACTCGTGGCCCTCCAGATGTTATGGACTACAGTTCCCCCTGCCAGCATGATTCTGGCAGGGGATGATGGGAGCTGTAGTCCATAACATCTGGAGTTTGACACCTGTGCTTTAGAGGGTGGAGTTTGTGGCAGCATTGCCCCCCCCCCCCAGGTCCCTGCCCTCCCCAGGATCTATCCACAAATCTCCAGGAGTTTCCCAGCCTGGAGCTGGCAATTCTATCCCCCCATCCCCTGCAGCTGATCAGGGGGAACCTGACAACCCTACTATTGACTGAGAAGGGTGTAACTCTCCTTTAGACAGCTGTGGTGTCTGCTGTGGTGGCACAAACTTTTATAGGCAAGCGCCTACTTCGTCAGATGCGTGAAGCGGTATCTTCAGCTGACATATATACAGGCGTGCTGACAAAAGGCACAGAGGAAAAATTTAAAGAGCTCATCCTTTACGAGGTATCAGGAAGAGGCATGACATGGAAGAAGCATCCACCGCCTTTGAGGGCCACTGTTTTCAGTGTCTTCCCTGTGCCCATTTCTATCCATGTTCCTGCAAAGGATAACACTTCATGTGTTGGACAAAGAGGAAAGTTTATAGCTCAATTAATCTGCTAGTCTTTGAAGCTCTACAGGACCCTGCTGCTTCTGCTGGCCCGGTCCAATAAAGCTGCTCCTCTGGAATATGTCACCGGCAGGGCCTAGCAATTCCTTCGTATGCCCAAACCTAATGTAAGTTGATAATGTTTATACATGTTTTTAAAATAGACATTGTATATTTAAGTAGATAGTGTTATCTTTGATCTAACCAGCATCACATAGTAGTTCCATGGTTGGACCATCACTTTTATATTTCATGGATCTGTCGGGCAACCTGCCTACAACTACCTACAAAGAATCTATGGTCAATGTATTGTCAATACACTGGGGTGTTGTGTGGTTTCCGGGCTGTATGACCGTGTTCTAGTAGTATTTTCTCCTGACATTTTGCCTGCATCTGTGGTTGGCATCTGATGAGGATCTGATGAGGATCTGATCCTCTGAAGATGCCAACCACAGATGCAGACGAAACGTCAGGAGAAAATGCTACTAGAACACAGCCATACAGCCCGGAAACCACACAACACCCCAATCTATGGTCAGGCCTGTATATACTTTATTCAGGGATTTATGCTCTGCTTTTCTCCCCAGTAGGGTCCCAAAGCAGCTTACAATATCACTCCTCCCTTCTCAATTTTATTACAGGACAACAACAGTCCTGTAAAGTAGACTGGCCTGCAGAGTGACTGACTTAAGATCAGCCAATAGCATTGATGGCAGAGTGGGAATCTGAATCTGAATCTCCCAGCTCCTGGACTGACATTCTGACCACTAGACTACACTTTGGTATTGTGTATAATAAAAACAAGACATTCTGTACCTGGAGACCCCCACATTGAACACTGGAATTCTGTAAAACATTTGCAGGGCGTTTACAAAGTATTTGTTTATTTAGCATGATTTATTCTCAGCTGGCAATCGCAGGAATGAGTAATGCAGGGCGCTGAAGCCCCACCCCCTGCCCAAAGAGAATCCTGACCAGTAGCCCTCTTGTTGGTTTAGAGATTTCAACATGGTTAATGACCACACACTTCAAAGCCCACCTTCTAAGCCAGCAGGGCTAGAAAACTTGCTTTGCTTTTAAATGCAAGCCAATATTTCCAACATGCAGCTCTTTGCTTGTGCGAGTTTGCACCTGTGCAAACTATAAGAGTTCAGCATACAGGTAGGAATGCCTGTGAGTGTGAAAATGTATAGAGGTGCATGTAAGAAAGTACCGGAGGCAGGTCATTCTTGCCAGAAAGGCTCTTGATTTCTGGAACTGAGCATGAATGTGGATGAGCAAACAACATAACTCAGTGTGTGTACCTGTGCCTGTCAAAACAGCACAATTTCTGCCAGCAAAGCTTTTCCTTGTTTAACCCTATTAGTGCATTTTTGGTGCCTGCTCACAAGTTTGTCAAGCGCTCAGCACTTAACTCATTGAAATGCATGTGTTTGGTTCTTGAACTCTGCTGTGCGAATAACACACAGGGTGCATTATAGCCACAGAGAAAGATGCATAATGGAACATGTGTGTTCTAGACCTATATATACTTCTCCAATCTTCACCCAGCAATCGCACCATTCATTGAGAAGTGAAGCGCCTGTGTCTATTCCTCAGTGTTCAAAAGCATGCACAAGCACTAGATCTGCCGATTTGTGCCAAAGAGTGAAAGATTCGGCAGGAGAAATCTAACCAATCACTGTCAGCTCCAGCCCTTGACCTGGAGGACACCCCCCTCCATCTGTCCCCCTTACCATTTCGACTGCCCGAGGGTCCAGTTGGCTGGGGGGAGCAGGCACAGAAAACTGGATCTTCTTCCGCTCCTTGGGGTCCATCCCTGAGTCCCCGTCCGTTCCACTCCCAGCAGGAAAGTCTCCTACTCTGTTGCTGGGGACGTGGATGCTCCTCCTGGATCAAGCTCCGCTGGCAGAGTGCTCTGCCCACCCTGGCCCCTCAATAGCAGCAGAAGTCCCCGGTGCCAACTTCTGGCTCGGCACAAGGCAACTGAAGGGGGCAGAGGGAAAAGCTCATTCCTGCTGCGCTGGGGACTGGCAGTGTAGGTAGATAGGGGAGGGCAGGAGGAGGCTGAGAAGAGGAGGGGGGGGGAGAAGGGGAGGGACGCTGGGTCGCCCTCCCTCCCTGCCTCTCCAGCAGTTGAATTATTTAATCTTTTTCTCCCAAGGCAGGTAAGCATCAGGACTCTGACTCCTAACAAGTCCTCGGCTGGGTGCCCATTAAAACAGATGCCAGATAAAAGACACCGACCGCTCTCGTGGTTAACCCTTTGGTGGACCAGAAAACTGGGGCAGGAGGGGACTCGAGGCAACGGAAGACACCTTTCTCCACGAAAGCTGCACCACTCATCATCCCAAAGAGCCTGGGTTGTGTTTTGACTTAGGGGCAGCAGGTCTCAGAACACAGTAAATTGTTCCTTGCTTTGTCTACTTCCTGCTCACCCCACGCGACCCTGAATGAGGACCAAAGGGGCTCACTTTGTTCTCCTCCTTCCGCTCCCCTATTTTACACTCACAACAACCCTGCGCGCTAGGCTAGAGAGAGTGAGTGGGGCGAGATCACCCAGCGAGCTTCCACTGCAGAGCCTGGGCCTCCCAGATCCTGCGTCGACACTCTGGCCACAACACCGTGCTGGCTGCCATATGAACAATGAGGGTGACTGGAGATGAGCAGCATCCTAAGGCATAATAAGGGCAGCTGCTGAGCCTCTGCAGATTTGGGAGAAAGAGGGGGGGGGGGTTGAGCACCAGGGCCTTAATTAACTCCCGAGTAGACCTACGGTTAGGCCCTGACCTGGATAGTCCAGGATGGTCCAATCTTGTCCGATCTCAGAAGCTAAGCAGGGTTGGCCCTGGAATGGGTACTATTTGGATGGGAGATTTCCAGGGGATAACAGGGTTGTGACAAAAAGCCAGGCACTGGCAAAACATCTCTGAACATTGGGGTGCTGTCTGGTTTCTGGGCTGTATCTGATGATCCTCTGAAGATGCCAGCCATAGATGCAGGTGAAACCTCAGGAGAGAATGCTGCTAGAACACGGCCATACAGCCCGGAAACCACACAGCACCCCAGTGATTCCGGCCGTGAAAGCCTTCGACAATACATCTCTGAACACTGCTTGCCTTGAAACCTCTGCAGGGCTGCCACAAATCAGTTGTGACTTGACTCTTGACAGCCCAAAAAAGCAAAAAAAACCTATTTTGACCGGGGTGGGTTGCCCAGCCAGTGGGTCAACATGTCTCCCTATCAGTCATCAGGAGTATGGGTGGCAGTGCAGGGGGAAGCATTTTGGCTATAGAGGCCAAGCACCTATGGGAAGGGCCGGATAGATCTTATTTTGGGTGGCAGAATACCTTAACGGTCTGGGCGTTGGCCCCCTGGAACTTATGCACCAAATTGGTTGTGGTTTTTCCGGGCGGTGTGGCCGTGGTCTGGTGGATCTTGTTCCTAACGTTTCACCTGCATCTGTGGCTGGCATCTTCAGAGATGTATCACAGGGAGAAGTGTATAACGCTTCTCTCTGTGATACACCTCTGTGATACACACTGTGTAACACACTTCTTTCTGTAATACACCTCTAAAGATGCCAGCCACAGATGCAGGTGAAACGTTAGGAACAAAATCTACCAGACCACGGCCACACAGCCCAGAAAACCCACAACAGCCAGTTGAATCCGGCCATAAAAGCCTTCGACAAGACATTGCACCAAAGTTATGAGGGCAGGATTTTACAGCTATGAATGACAACCAGGCGGATATCACTTAAAGCTAACTTTGTCAACAGATAACTCGCCATGCCAAATTCCAGAGGTCATTGTTTTGATGTCAGGATGTTTTGAAACATGCCTGTGTGGTTGTGCCATGGATAAGAAGAAGAAGGGACAGCCCTTCCCAAGACTGTTTGCAATAGATGGGGGAGCTGACGTCAGCTGCCCATAACAGACAAATCAGGCAGCGGCCCTGGAGAGGTTTTGCAAGCTCCAGCCCAGCCTCTACTGTGTTTTATCGGCCTCTTTCTTCAGGGACTGTGGCAAAAAGAGAAATCTCAGGGCAAAGTGCCAGAATCAAGAAGATTATTTTCTGCTTGACGTGATAAGCTCTTTTGCTTCTGTTCACCCTCAGCCCTGCCTGCCTCGTGATCTGCCGGGGGCCACACCCTTTTCCCCAGAGAAATCAAGATGTCTCCGGAGTCAGTCAAGTGGAGCAATGTGGGGGTCACTCACTTTGGACCTGACCAACAGCGCTGGGTAAATGGTGAACCGACACCGATCACTGTTGATGCAGAAGGGTCTGAGCCCCATGCCACACATCACGTAGTCCTTACAGGCCAAGTCAACAGATGCCCTCTGGGAACTCCGTGCATGGAATTTAACTCTGGCACATTCAGGGGAATGATTTGGGCTGGGAGCACAGCACACAGGGAAGGGGGGCTTCAGCCGTAACCCCGCTCAGAGTTCCTGACCAGGCAGGAGGAATGTTAGCCTCCAGGAGGGACCTGGCGATTGCCTTGAATTGCAGCTCATCTCCAGCAGAGACGTATCTAGGGTGGGATAAGGCAGGGCATGTGCCCTGGGTACCACTCATTCAAAGGGGGCACCAGCCCATGTCCTGCAGCCTCCGAGTGCCGACTTGAATTGCACCCAGTGGTGTAGGGAGGAGGGGCATGGGGGGGGGGGGCTTGAGCCCCAGGTGCTACTTGAGAGGATCATGTGAGGGACACATTTGGCAGCCCACGTCCCTCCCTGTCTCCACTGGCTGTCGAATCAGGGAGTGCCCAACAGGCTGCCAGAAGGGGGCCTCAGAGATGCTTCTTTGAGGGGGTGCTCCAAGCAGCCCAGAGTGCCCCTCCCCCACAGAAGCATCTTGGACTTGGAGGCAAGTGGATGGTTGCAGAGGCTCCGTGGGCCACAAGGCAAGGAGCCGACTGCAATGTGCCGCCAAGGCGTGGGGCTAGGTGCTCCTTGGCAGGTCATTTCCTTTTAGCTTTTCCCGGCTGGGCTCAGCTGGCTGCAGGCTTCATCTCCCACCCAGCACACAGCCATCGGGCAGCCACTTCCCCACACTTTCGGGACTCAGAGCTGGGGCAAGAGCTGGTGGGGCAAAGCTGGAGAGGAGGAGTGCAACCAGGGACAGTACACGTCAGTTGTGTCAGGGGAGGGCCACATTCATGTGGCAGCAGCTTTATGGGCCTGGCCAGCCGGCTGGCCTCACTCATGAAAGGAGTCCATCCACCACGCTGCACTCCTTTCGGGTCAGAAAGGCTGCTAGCAACTACAGGCAGCTGGAGATGGAAAGGGACAGGCCAGGGCTGCCCCTCGCAGCGACTGGCCTCCTCTTGCACACCTCTTCCTTGGCCTCTTCCACTTCCTCCCTTCGCATGTGCTCCTGACCCACATGGTCCATCTTTGAGGGCGAGTGAAGCCTCCCTTCCTAGCCACAGAACTGCTGGTGTACCCAATGGTGTTGGGCAGCTCTTCCAGGTGTGCAAAGCAGGATCTGGGGATCAGGGCCTTAAAAGTGCTACAGGGGCATCGCTTCCCAGCACCACAGCAGATGTGCTATCTTGAAAGACTAGCTTCTCTCCCCCCTGTCTGCCCCCTGCAAAATTGAAGGGGAATCTCATGTTGTGGGCAGGGGTTCACCCAAGGACTGAGACATCCAGCAGACCCACCCTGTGTTCAGCATAAACGGCACACCTGTGCGGCCAGCCACAAACAGGTCCCAGCGTCTGCCAGCTGTGGGCAGGCACCTTCCGGAAGACTTGCAAGGATTCGTGACTGATGGTACAAAGATTCTCCAGAAGTGGAAAGTGTGTGAGCTAACCCCTTTGCCTTGAGGTCAGGGTGTGTGTGCAGAAACTGTGTGTGTGTGTGACATAATTTCAGTGTTTGCCTCAGGCACCATTTTATGTAGCTACGTCTCTAACTGGGCCCCACCCAAACTCCACATGGAGATTGAGGGCGGGGCACACAGTTGGATGCCAAACTCCAGCAGACCTGAGCACAGCCTGGCTGGGTCAAGCTTTAAACTGCAGACTTGGAGTCTGCAGTTTCGAGCTCAACCCAGCCAGGCTGCACTCAGCACCAAACTGAGCCGTGGGCTCCATACTGCCAGCTCCGCCCCCAAGCTCTGAACTCAGCCTGGCTGGGTTGAGCTATAAATTGCAGGCTTAAAGCTTGACCTGGCTAGGCCGAGTTCCTGACCTTTGGAGATGGCACTTGGGGTTGGAGCAAGCAGTATAACGCTGACCCTGGGCAGAGCAACTGCGTGGTCTAACTCTGAGTTCAGCCCACCTAGGTCAAGCTTCAAACTGCATTGAAAGGTGTGCTGGCCTAGAACTCCATGTAGAATTGGGGTGGGGGGAGCAGGTCAGTAGTGCCAGGAATTCTTGCCGTAGGCACCATTTTCTACAGCTATGCCTCTGATCTCCATACTATAGAAATCAGTTCCCTTGAAGGAAATGGCTGCCTTAGAGGGCGGACTCTTGGGCACTGTTACCCCATTGAGGTCCTTGCCTCCTCAGGTTCTATCCCCAAATCTCCATGAATTTTCCAACCTGGATCTGATGACTCTAACTCCCATCGCTTACAAACAACTTTCCCCAATGGGACATACAGCAGATCGCAGGGGCTATTTCAGGATGGGATAATTTCTCAGGGGAAGGTATCAGCTCCTGTTCCTTGTAGCCCTGAGAGCCAGCATGGTGTAGTGGTTAAGAGCAGGTGGATTCTAATCTGGAGAACCGGGTTTGATTCCCCACTCCTCAACCTGAGTGGCGGAGGCTTCTCTGGTGAACCAGATGTGTTTCTGCACTCCTGTATTCCTGCTGGGTGAGCTTGGGCTAGTCACAGTTCTCTCTGGACTCTCTCAGCCCCACCTACCTACTCACAAGGTATCTGTTGTGGGGAGAGGAAGGGAAAGGAGTTTGTAAGCCACCTTGAATCTCCTTACAGGAGAGAAGGGTGGGGTATAAATCCAAACTCCTCCCCCTCCAAAATTGGGTCTATGCATATCTGGGAGTTAAATTTGAGCACTGCAACTCCCAGAGAACATTTAGCTGATATGGGCTTTTCACACACTTGTCTCCTTTGCATTGAGCATACATCCCCTTATGGTTTGGTTCTCAGTTTCACACACCTTCATCTTCTGTCCTGTCAGGGCCTGGATTTTCTCCTCCTTGGAGCAGCAGTTGCCTAGTGGTTAAAAGACAGTGCACTCTAATCTGGAGAACCGGGTTTGATTCCCCGCTTGAGCTGTGGAGGCTTATCTGGGAAACTAGATTAGTTCGTGCACTCCAACACATGCCAGCTGGGTGACCTTGGGCTAGTCACAGCTCTATGGAGCTCTCTCAGCCCCACCTACCTCACAGGGTGTTTGTTGCTGGGGGGGGGGGAGGAAATGGAGATTGTCAGCCCCTTTGAGTCTCCTACAGGAGAGAAAGGGGGGATATAAATCCAAACTCCTCCTCCTCCTCTGTTCCTGAAGCTCTGGGGATGAGGGAGGTGAGCAGGCAGGCATCTGGCTTTCCACAGCTTGCCCAGAGCTGGAGGGCTGCGGGGTCACTGCACTGGTGTCTGGCTGTGGGTTCATGTCTGGCCGCACAGGGCCTGCTTCTCCCCATTTCACTTCTACTATTGGCTGTGGACAGGAGCCAGGGTGACTCATCATCAGAGGAGTCCTCTGTACCTTCTGGACTCGGCTGATCTAAGACATCCTGTGGAATTGATATGGTGTAGCAAAGTGATGTTAGACCAAAGAGTACCCCCCCCCAAAGGCAACAGGCAACCCCTCAAATGGAGGTTGCATAGAAAGAACAAGGAAGTGGTGAGTGGGCAAAATGGTGGATTGGCTTAGCTCGGGACATGTAGTAGAAGGAGAATTCCAGTATAAACAAACAAAAAACAACTTGGGTGCTGTGTGGTTTCCGGGCTGTATGGCCGTGTTCTAGCAGCATTCTCTCCTGACGTTTCGCCTGCATCTGTGGCTGGCATCTTCAGAGGATCTGATGTTGGGAAAGCAAGTGGAATATATATATCTGTTGGAGTGTCCAGGGTGGGTGAAGAAACATTGTTTGTGAGTAACAAAGAAGGCAACCAGGTCAATAGTTGAGGGCATCTGAATAGAAGTATGAGTAACAATGAAGTCTATAGCATGGGAGTAACAATGGAGATAGCAAGGTCACTGGTGGGAGCATCTGAACAGAAGTATCTGTAAAGGATTCAATGGTGTTGATGAGAGGGGCAGCCGCCTGGCCTTGACTACATTCCACAGCCCGGGCGATGGGCCAGCTTCTCTGGCGGAGACCTTATCTCTGCGAGGGAGATGAGACCTCCGTTCCCATGGGAATCCGGGAGGGGGGATGGGATGGACAGAGTTATAACCTGTGTTTCTGGCGGGAGATCTTATTCCTGCCACTGCGTGTACTTGAGCTTTCTAAGATGTCTGAATAAACGGTCTTTTACACCAAAGAGCCTTTTATTTCTGCTTCTATGGAATTCCTTACATTGTGGCAGGAAACCTAATTCATCTATATTCCTAGTGCAGTGGACCTCTGGTGCCTCGGCATGGAGAGGTTGGATGTTTCTGGGGAAGGTGCGGTAGCCCCCAAAGAGGGCTCCCCCCTTTCCCTTCTGGATCTGGAGGCACCGGCGGGCGAACGGGTCTCGCTGTTGCCTCTTTCCCGTCCTCGTGATCAGCACGAAGTCTTCCTTTACTCCGCTGGAACGAGGGACGTGAAGACGCACTCATGGGACTTACATGAGTCGCTTGGGGCGCTGTTCATGGATCGAGCGCCTGTGGATCGGATATCTACCCGCTTTCGTATGGATTACAAACCTCAGATGCAACCTGTCACGGAGGAGACGGGCCTGACCACCTTTCATGCGGTAACCCAGGAGTCCATTGAACGATTCCTGGACTCGTATTTTCGTGATGCTCCCAAAGAACCCCCGTGGCTCAGCACTGGGGCCCGTCCTAAGACCACCGGCGACACTGTGACTATACCAGGGATTGGGAGGGTATCCGTACCGTCTTCCGATCGACCCCTGATCCCGAGCAGCGGCTGCACCTGAGATGCCCGATGGAGCCACCGGTGGAGTACGATGCCTCGCGTCCAGACGACGAGGAGTCCGGAGAAAGCCTGCCCTCCCAGCCGGATCTGTTCCCTCTCCCATCGAAAGAGAGCTGATGAGGAAGTGGGCCGACTGCGAGATGCCCAAGAAGCATGGGCCCGTGAACGCCAGCTATGGGAAGAGGAACGGGAACAGCTGCAGCAAGAGCTGAAAACCTGCAGAGAGACCGGAGCAGCAGCGCAAAGAAGTCCAACTCGAATTGGACCGTGCCAAAGAGGCTTCCAACGGCAATATGCGCAGAATCTATCAGTCCATGATAAAGTCCTGGAACACTCCAAACTGAACTTACAGCGTCAACACGAAAGTGTTCAAGCCTTGCGTACACAAAGTGAACTCACTGCAGCTGTTCAACGGGACGAACTGGCTAAATTGGAACGGGAGAAAGCAGCTTTGCATGCGCACCAGGATGCATTGACTCGCAAGCAGAGAGAGCTGGCTGCCTTGGAGAGGGAACTGAAGAAGCAACAGACCAGGACAGCCCAAGTTGGAGTCTACGCTGTCACAGGTACAGCCGGCGCCAGAGGGGCGACGCTGCTGGGTCCAGCCACCTTCCAAGGACCGGCTCCCACCGAACACCAGCGGCACCGGCGTTGATACCTCCACCGATTCCAGCCCCCCCCGCGCAACCGCTGCCTCAACCCGCTCAACCTGGCGCAACCGCCGCCCCTGCGGGCGCCAAGGGCCGTGGGAGAGGGGTTACTACAGGCCTCCAATACCTGCCCGCTTCGATGGGACCGCTTCCAAACTTCCCTACTTCATCTTGCAACTCGATGCCCACATGGAGTACTATGATGATTTATACCGGTCTGAGCGCGAAAAAATACGGGACATCGGCTCAGTCCTGGATGGGGCAGCAGCTGACTGGTTTGTGACTCTTTTGAACCTGCAAGATGAAGATTCTCGCGACGGTACCCGCATTCCTCCAAGCCTTGAGGGCTCGCTTCCAAGATCCAGGTGCGGAAAATGAAGCTATCCGCACCATCAAAACTATTCAGCAAGGCAACCGCCGTTTGCAGAATTTGCCCGTGAATTTCGGTGGCGGTGGCTGCTCGACTCCTCCTGAGTGGCCTGAGCGCATGAAATGCGAATACTTCTCGGATGCTGTCGACGGCAAGCTGCGTGAAACGGTGTTTTAATTTGGGTCCCCCGCACTATTGCTGATTGGATTGCATTGGGATCCCAAGTGGCGCCTCGCTTGAGTATCGCCAGTGCCGGAGGCCGCCCACCGTAAGCCGCCACTGGCGCCCACCAAGCCAAGCCCAGCCGCTCCTACCGAGACCACCTCCGAGCGCCGTCGCCGACTGGGATTGTGTCTTTACTGCGGCGGCCCCGGCCATCTAACAGCCAACTGCCCGAAAAAAAAACAGAAGCCAACCACTCCGCCGCGCGCACTCCATCTGCCAAGCCACCACGCAAATCAGGGTCGCCCTCAACGGGCTCGCCTAAAGCAGTCATCGGCGACCCGGAGGAGGGGGAAGCAGCTGTTTGCCTTTCTTCAGCCCCAATGGACATGGTTCGACTCCAGACGCTGTGAGTGAAGGCAGCGCCCCATTACAATCCAAGCCGCTTGGCCAACCCCGCTAAGCATACTCGTGATTATAGCCTCAGCCCTTGTGGATTCTGGCTGCTCCCATTGTTTAATGCGCCCCAGGTGGCAGAGGAGCCAGGTCTAGACCAAGTCCCCTGGCTAAGCCCATACCTTTCACCCAAATGGACGGCAGTCCTCTCGGGAGCGAAGGACCGCCCAGTTCAAAATGCAACCGGTTCTCCTCCGCTCGCTACGACCATTGGGAGAAAATTAGTTTTATTCTGGCCAGTGGCCAAACACTCCCTAGTTCTGGGCATGCCATGGTTGTTGTTACATTAACCAAAATTCCTTTGGAAAAAAAGGATCTTGGAATTCACTGACCCTCCCTGCGGGGAACACATGAATTGGGGAAAACTCGACTTCTCCTGAAACACACCCCCCCTTAGCTTCATCAGCGATTGCTCCCGAGTCTACCGGCATCCCACCGGCGTACCAAGATCTGTAGCCAGAGTATTTCAGGAGCAAGAATGCGATCAGTTGCCACCCCATAGAGACACTGACTGCAAAATCGTAATACAGCCAGGGGCTTAACTGCCCAAAGGTAGAATCTACCGTATGAGTCCCAATGAGGAGAAGGAACTTCGTGCCTTCTTAGACAAGAACCTCGCCAGCTGGGTTCATAACGGGCGGGCTACCAACACACACACATGCTGCTCCTGTATTGTTTGTAAAGAAGAAAAGATGGGTCTTTACGGCTCTGCACAGATTAATGAGGGTCTCAATGCAGTCTCCCTTCGTCCAATAAATAACACCCTTCTTATGGCCTTTTAATCAAGGACCTTTTACGACGATTGGGCAAAGGGACGATCTTTACTAAGTTGGACTTGAGAGAAGCTTACTACAGGGTCAGAATTGCTGAAGGTTATGAACACTTGACTGCATTTCTAACACAAAAGTTTGACAGTTTGAATACTTAATAATGCCAATTCTGTTAAGTGGGGCCCCCGGAGCTTTGTATGGCCCTTTATCAACGAAGTGTCTCCAGTGATTTGTATTGTACAAGGGAGTAGTGGTGTACTCTAGGGGATGACGCTTTTAAATTTATTCAACAAACCATGGAGGAGCATGAAGCATTGGTTCGGGAAGTATTGGAAACGCTTTGCTCAACAACTCCCTCTTTGCCAAACTTTCCAAGTGCCATAAGGTTTCCACTTCAAAACCTCTATTGACTATTTGGGTTACCTAATCTCGCCCGAGGCCAGCCTACACAATGGATCCTTCTGGCTAAGCATTGATGCGGTCCTCCAATGGTCGGCCCCCACCAACCGTAAAAGAACTCCAATCTTTCCTAGGTTTTGCTAATTTCTATCGTGGACTTTATACCCCAATTCAGCTTGAACTGACTCTCCCTCTCACAGACCTCTTACGCACTAAGGGTAAAGATCCACTGTCTGCCAAGCCCGGGGCCCCCCTTTCCTGGTCTGAAGAATGTCAGACAGCCTTTCAGCTTTTAAAGTCTGCTTTTACCAACCTAACCTATCCTAAAGCACCCTGACCCAGGATCTCTCCCGCTTTTGTGGTTCACGTGGATGCCTCTGACAAGGCGCTTGGGGCAGCCTCTGTTGCAGAGAGAAATAAAGATGATAGGGCTGGTTCCGTGCTTCATTTATCAAAGAAATTCTCGGTGCAGCTGAACTCAATCTGGACTGTGGGGGATAAAGGGACTGCGGCCATTAAAGTAGCACTTCCACTTGGCGCCACTTTGGCTGGAGGGGGGGGCTAAACACCCCTTTCAAGTTTGTGGTCGGATCACAAGAACTTGGCCGCCCTCTCCACCCCCCTCCCCCTAAGATGTCCGCGAAGCTAAACTCGTTAGCCGCATTTCTTTTCTCGCTTCTCTTTCCACGGGTCCATTTTTTTTCCCCGGAAAAACCAATAAACTGGCTGGAAATGCGCTCAGCCTACCCGGGAGAGGGGTGGAGCCAGCTTACTGCCGGGACATTCACACAGACCACTGTTCTCTCCCCTCCCAATTAGGGCCTGGCTGTCACCCGATCTCAGACATCCACTCCTCCTTCCTCCGCCCCATTTCCCAGCCTGGTCTCTCCTTTCCTACGGGAACTCTGAGGAGGCGAGGTTTAATGCGACTAGCAGCCTCCGGGCGGAGGGAAGGCAACTCCCACCATGCGTTTGGAGAATGGCGCTTTGGCGGCGGGGATTGTTGGTACGCGATACCTCCCTCCCTCCGCAAGCAGGTTCCTCGAGGCTCGCCATGATGCCCGGCTTCGGCTGGGACATTTTGGCTTTCTAAAAACTCTCTGCATTTGGCCCAAGCCGTCAATTCTGGTGGCGCACGATGCGCAAGGACATTGAGACGATATATTAAAGGTTGCTCTGCTCTTGTGCAGAAGCCACGAATAGACCGCTCCCGGGAAAGCCCGGATGGGCTGGTTGAAACCTCTCCCCGGGTGGCCTTCCCCGCCTCTGGGAAGTCATCTCCATGGAACTTTTATTACGGATTTGCCAGAAAGTCCATGGCAACACGGTCTTGTGGGGTGGTGGTGGACTCTATTTTCTAAACAAGCCCATGTTTGCCCATTCCATGTGCTTCCATCCCCTCCGCTCCTAAGTTAGCTCGTCTGTTCATTCAGCATATTTACCGTCTACACTCCGCCCCCGTTATTGTGTTCTCCGACCGCTGGCACCAATTCATTTCATATTTCTGTAACGCTTTTCTAGGGTTGTTAGGGGCCGCTCCGGCGGTTGCCGCCCTACCACGTTCAAAGTGACGGTGAGTCGGAGAGAACGAACAGAACCCTGGAGCAGTATTTACGTTGTTACACCAACTACCACCAAGACAATTGGTGCGAGCTCATTCCGTTTGCGGAGTACGCCTATAACAATGCGGTTCATAGCAGTACGAAAAAAAACCCCTTCGAAATTGTGTCTGGTCGCTCCTTCCCACCGTTGCCGCAACTACCTGCGGAAGCATTGGATCCTCCAGAGTTTCAACAATGGATTTCATCTCTGGCCGAGGGGTGGAAATCGGTCCAGACTGCCTTACAACAGGCTAAAGACTCCCACAAGCTGCAAGCTGGATAAGCACCGCTTCGGATTTCCCTCTCGCGTGTGGGTGCCTGGGTGTATTTGTCTACCAAAAATCTCAGAGACGTGCATAAATTTTCTAAACTAGGCAAAGATTCGTGGGACCTTTTCAGATTACTAAAGTGATTAATGATGTCACTGCCCGATTGGATTTGCCTAACTCTCTTAGTAACATTCATCCTGTCTTCCATTCCAGTTTACTCAAGGAGGCTCCCGTTTCCGATGCCTGGCACGACCCGCCGGAGAGACCCCCACCGACCATTATTGATGGCCACAAGCATTACGCAATTGACGCCATCCTGGACTCTCGCTTTAATCGCAAACGCTTGCAATATTTAGTCTCTTGGGTGGGGTATTCCTCTGGGTATAATCAATGGGTTTATTCCGAAAATATTGACGCCCCCGCCCTTATTTCTGCTTTCCACCGCGCCTTTCCGCACAAACCTGGGGAGGCTCTTCTTTAAGGGAGGCAGAGTGTAAAGGATTCAATGGTGTTGATGAGAGGGGCAGCCGCCTGGCCTTGACTACATTCCACAGCCCGGGCGATGGGCCAGCTTCTCTGGCGGAGACCTTATCTCTGCGAGGGAGATGAGACCTCCGTTCCCATGGGAATCCGGGAGGGGGGATGGGATGGACAGAGTTATAACCTGTGTTTCTGGCGGGAGATCTTATTCCTGCCACTGCGTGTACTTGAGCTTTCTAAGATGTCTGAATAAACGGTCTTTTACACCAAAGAGCCTTTTATTTCTGCTTCTATGGAATTCCTTACAGTATCCTGGCCTTTGTTTCCTTTGTCTATAGTCATCCTGTGTTTGTGTGGAGCTGGTTAGACACTGTCTTGACTCTAGTATTTTTCAACACTGGCAGCCAAGTTCTGTTCATTTTCATAGTTTCTTCCTTTCTGTTAAAATTGTCCATGTGCTTATGGATTTCAATGGCTTCTCTGTGTAGTCTGACGTAGTGGCTTTCAGAGTGGCCCAGAATTTCTGTTTTTTCAAATAATATTCTATGTCCAGATTGGTTTATCATGTGTTCTGCTATTGCTGATTTTTCTGGCTGAAATAGTCTGCAGTGCCTTTCGTGTTCTTTGATACGTGTCTGCGCGCTGCGTTTGGTGGTTCCTATGTAGACTTGTCCACAGCTGCATGGTATGCGGTAGACTCCTGCAGTAGCTAAAGGATCCCTCTTATCCTTTGCTGATATATACTCCACTTGCTTTCCCAACATCAGATCCTCTAAAGATGCCAGCCACAGATGCAGGCGAAACGTCAGGAGAGAATGCTGCTAGAACATGGCCATACAGCCCAGAAACCACACAGCACCCAAGTGATTCCGGCCGTGAAAGCCTTCGACAAAAAACAACAACAACACACACACAGGAATTGAACAGCCACAGGGTAAATAGTGCATGCTTCATTGGCCATGATCTGCATCAGTCATATCAGGGACACAAATCTCTGAGACAAGCCTCCAGGTACAGAGGGACCTTCTAGGAACTTGCCCAATAAATTAAACAGCCAATTTACTCTGCAGCAGGCTCCGCCCTTAATCTCCAAAGCTCCTCCTTCAGCAGCCAAAACTCCATAAACCTGGCAACCTTGAGGCAAAACTGTTCAGGCAAACCCTAGACCAGGGGGAAGCCACCTCTGGAGCCAAACAAGGTCCACATGCAGAGCAAGAGATGAACAAGAGAGAAGACCAGTCAAGATTGGTTAGGTCTCACCTGGAATACTGTGTACAGTTCTGGGCACCACAGTTTAAGAAGGATATTGACAAGCTGGAATGGGTCCAGAGGAGGGCAACCAAAACGGTAAAAGGTCTGGAGTCCATGCCCTACGAGGAGAGACCTAGGGAGGTGGGTATGTTTAGTTTGGGGAAGTGGAGGTTAAGAGGCGACATGATAGCCATGTTTAGATATCTGAAGGGATGTCATGTTGGTGAGGGAGCAAACTTGTTTTCTGCTGCTCCAGAGACTAGGACCAGGAGTAATGGGTTCAAGGTGAAGGAAAAGAGATTCCACCTAAACATCAGGAAAAACTTCCTGACAGTAAGGGCTGTTAGACAATGGAATGTACTGACTCGGAGTGTGGTGGAGTCTCCTTCTTTGGAGGATTTTAAACAAGAGGCTGGATGCAAGGACATAAGTAAGGGGGGTTTCCCTCAGGTTCAACTCCCCCCCCCCCATTACATGTCTGAAGCTCTGCCCGTTTGTGTTTTTTTGGTTTTTTGTGTGTTTTTCAGGTTTATGGCCTGCAGGGGGCACAATTTTTAGACTAGCAGCACCAAACGTTCAGGGAATTTTCAGGACACTCTCTTGATGATACCACCCAGGTTCGGTTCGGTTTGGTTCAAGGGGTCCAAAGTTATGGACTCCCAAAGGGTGTGCCCATCCCCCATTGTTTCCAATGGGAGCTAATAGGAGATGGGGGCTATACATATGAGGGTCCATAACTTTGGACCCCCTTCACCAAACTTCACCAAACGTGGGTGGTATCATCAGGAGAATCCCCTAAAGATACCCTGAAATTTTGGTGCTGCTAACTTAACAATTGCACCCCTGACAGCAAGAACCCCCCAAATTTCCTCAGATTTTCCTTTTAAATCCACCCCATTTGGCATGGATTTAAAGGGAGGTCCCCAGTTTAAACACTGAAAGTGATGCTGTTTCAGGGTGGGGGATAATCTACCCCAAAACAGCATCACTTTAAATTTTGTTTTAACTGGGGACCTGGGTTCCAGCATTGCAGTGGCCACCCATTGGGGGGGGGGGGGGAAGGGCACAAAACTCAGATTTTGCACCGGGCTCCATTTTCCCTAGCTACACCTCTGCCTGGAGGGGAGGGCAGAAGGGACTGCTGGCTGCTGGCTGGGAGCCCAGCTGATGGGGGGGAGCAGGGGATTCTGCCATCCCTGGCCTCGGAGAGCTGCTTTTTTAAGCACTGACATCAGGGGTGGGGCTTGGGGAGGTAAGGGAATGGATGGGTGAGGGAATGGCCCCACCCCTGAACCCCCCCCCCCGCATAAAAAATCTATACCTACGTCCCTGGCTGGTTGGCTATCTGTCAGGAATGCTTGGATTATGTGTTCCTGCATGGTAAGGGGTTGGACTTGATGGCCCTTGGGGTCTCTTCCAACTCTATGATTCTAAGAAAACCATTTGCATAACTGAAAAAATATAACTTCTTAATAGACACAGTGATTAGTAATGGAAAGCTGAATCAACCTTGAGCTGGTTCCCTTGAACCAACCTCCGTCAGGACTGAGCGGAGCTTGGACTGCAGCACCACGGGATTCAGACGCTGAGGGGAGGGATACAATGTCCATCTTTCGCCCATCTGCCCAACAAGATGCAAGTGGTGTGTGTTGGAGGGAAGGGGTACTATGTGATATTATTTTTCACTTCAGGCAGGAAATAGCTTGAGTTGCCCCTTGGGCAGGCTCCCCATGTGTCAGGGATTGCTCCGTTCACAAACCAAGATCAGGTAAATGAGATGCCCCAGTGATTCCTGGCAGACACACTGCAAGGCTGGATTTCCCACATCCAGATCAGGAGCAATGAAAGAAAGGATATAAACATTACATCTGGACACAGTGTGTAACAGACTTCCCTCTGTGATACGCCTCTGAAGATGCCAGCCACAGATGCAGGCGAAACGTTAGGAACAAGATCCACCAGACCACGGCCACACAGCCCGGAAAACCCACAAAAGTAGTTGAATCCAGCCGTGAAAGCCTTCAACAGTACATTACATCCCAAATTTGTGCAACACAATTGCAGAATCACAGAACACCTGTTTATTGTATTCTTATTTACGTACAGCCCTATCTCAGACCGGGGGGTGGATTTTGGATTGGGGGTGGAACCAGCAGTGACCAAGTGCCATGCAAAATGGACTCCCAGTTCCTCTTCCCATCCCTAAGACCACCATTTACTTTCAGTTCTATGGATGCATCCTGACAGCACTTTGGGACTTATTTTTGGTTAGACCTACACCTATTTTTGTTTAGGCCTTAGGAATGAAGGCTGCCACGTTTTCATTGGATCTTACACGGCACCATGCACATTACTGGCATCAAAGGAATGTTAATGGTCACTGTCCCCAAAATGGCTTGCAAGAAACAGTAGGACCTGGGAACAAGAGAGTGTCCGCTTGAGGAGACATAAGCAAACTTGCAGGCACCAGATTAATCTCTTTTGCTCAACAGCTGCATCAGTCCTCCTTTCGCCTGCATATTTATTCTGGAAACTCCTGAAATATTAAAAATAATCACTAGGAATTAGTCATGATGCAGCAGAAAACACTTTTTACCAGTAACTTAACCCCAGAAATCTGGACAATTATAGCAGAATGCCAGCCTCTCCTGGAATTACAGCCCACCTCCAGACTACAGAGCTCGGTTCCCCAGGAGAAAATGATTGCTTTGGAGGGTGACGTTGTGCCCCACTGAGTTCCCTGCCTGCCCCAGACTCCATCCTAAGTTTGCCTGATGTTTGCCTGATGCCTAAGCTTCCCAAAATGGCTGCTTTGGAAGGTGGACTCTGTGGTATTATATTCCTCCCCTCCCAACCCCCCTTCCCCAGCCCTCCCCCCACCAATCTCCAGGTATTTTCCAACCCACTGCTGGGAACCAGAGGCGGAGCTACCAGGGGATGGGAGGGGTGCGCATTGCACATGGTGCACACCTGGGGGTGGAAAATCGCACCCCTGCCCCCCTGCGGCATCCCCTGGTGTCCCCCCTACACTCTTACCTTACTGAAACAGTGCAGGCTGGAGAAGCGGCCTGTTCCCTTCAGGCTGAAAATGCCCTGGTGGGAACTACATTTCCCAGGAGACCTTGTGAGCTCTAAGGTCTCATGGGAAGTGTAGTTCCCATCAGGCCATTTTCAGCCTGAAGGGAACAGGCTGCTTCTCCAACCTGCACTATTTCACTAAGGTAAATGGCGGGGGAGGGGGCAGTGCACTGGGGGGGGGCAGAAAACACATAGTGCACACCAGGCGCAGTATGGCCCAGCTACACCTCTGCTGGGAACCCTACCCCACCCGCAAATCTCCAGGACTTTCCCAGGCTGGATTCTGCCATCCTGGGCTTAGGGACGTGGGCAACCCTAAATGGAATGCCAGAGGTGGGAGAGCAAGATGTAATGGAGGAGGAAAGAGCAATATTGTCCACATGTTTGGGTCTCCACTGGGGAGAAAAGCAGGGTCTAAATATCTACAGGAATGAATGAAATCCCATTTACTCCAGTAATAGTGTTAAGTGCACCCTTTCGGTTGCAGCTTTATTCAGGAATAGATCCCTTGGAGCTCGGGGAAACTTCTTTCTGAACAGGTATACGCAGGATCATATTGCATCTCTCTCCTCCAGAAGTCAATGAGGCTTCACAAAGTTTAACTTTCATTGCTTTGTGTCCTATATTAGATGACCAGAGCAGATTTCGATGGGAAAATGGAACAGAACACGAGGTAGGATTGCCAGCTGCCTGGAGGGAAAAAATGTCCTTCCCCCTTTAACAGATCATTAGGTAAAGGTAGTGCTAGCGCTGGGGCCTCCACTGACTCATAGGGTGACATCACGTCATGACTTTTACTAGGCAAACTATGTTTACTGGGTGGTTTGCCACTGCCTTACCCAGTCATCTACACTCCCCCTTGCCCACAGCAAACCGGGTGCTCATTTTACTGAACTCGGGAGGATGGAAGGCTGAGTCAACCTTGAGCCGGCTACCTGAAACCAACTTCCCTCAGGACTGAACTCAGGTCATGAGCAGAGCTTTGACTGCAGCAGTGCAGCTGACACACACACACACACGCACGCACGCACGCACGCACGCACGCACACACACACACCCCCGGGTCTCTCTCAAACAGAACAGGATGATCTTTACCTTTCTAGCCACGGCAATTAAACCTTCACATTCAAAAGGAGTGACACTCTGAATCAGGTTTGCCAACCACCAGGTAATAGCTGGAGATTTCCTTCTACTGCAGCTGATTTCCAGACAATAGAGGGTGGGATTCAAATAATTGAACAACCTCTGAAAATTAGCAACCTCTGAAAATTAGCAAAGCTGGGCTCCCAGTAAAAAATGGACTGATAACTGCACCCGCAATACAATGCACTCAACCACACCTTTGCCTAGCAAGTTCCACCCAAACACTTAATGATGGGTTCCCCACCCGGGGACATGGACAATATACCACACTAAACTTTCCCTTCTCACTAGACACAGTGTGAAACAGACTTCTCTCTGTGATATACCTCTGAAGATGCCAGCCACAGATGCAGGCAAAACGTTAGGAACAAGATCCACCAGACCACAGCCACACAGCCTGGAAAACCCACCAGAACCAGTTGAACAACCGGTTCTGCTGAAGTGGTGCAAACCTGCTGAATCCCATCACTGGGGCTGACCCTCTGGAGAAAAGGGGTGTTTTGGAGGGGTTTTTTAATTTTTTATTTATTTATTTATTTATTTATTCATTCATTCATTCATTCATTCATTCATTCATTCATTCATTCATTCATTCATTCATTCATTCATTCGATTTGGTAAACCGCCCTACCCCCAAAGGGCTCAGGTTGGACTCTATGGCATTATACCCTGCTGGAGTCCCTACTCTTCCCAAACTTTGCCCTGACACCCCTACTCTGAACCCCAGTGCAAAGAAGTCATCTCTGGAGAAGGCCTCAGACTCTACTTGCTGTTGCTGGCCCTCCAGAGTATTTGGTTGGCCATTGTGTGAGACAGGATGCTGAACTAGATGGACCACTGATCTGATCGTCTTGCCATAGAAAAAATGCAGCTGCCCATTTCCTCACATTAAGCCTCTACTAAAGGGACAGAAGTTTTTTTTCTCCAGGTTGTTGGCAATACTAACATGAAGTGGGATAAGAATTAGGGTTAGCTGGATACAGGAGTTACTGAAAACTTGCACAGTGTGGTGCAATGGTTAAGACCATGTGTACTCTAATCTGGAGAAGTGGGTTTGATTCCCCGCTCTCCCACTTGAGCTGTGGAAGCTTATCTGGCGAACTAGATTAGGTTGTGCACTCCAACACATGCCAGCTGGGTGACCTTGGGTTAGTCACAGTTCTTTGGAGCTCTCTCAGCTCCACCTACCTTACAGGGTGTTTGTTGTGGGGGTGGGGGAGGGAAACAAGATAGTAAGCCCCTTTGGGCCTCCTTACAGCAGAGAAAGGGGGGATATAAATCTAACTCTTCTTCTTTCTTCACGTAGAGGTTCCGTCAAGAAATACTGGCAATTGTAGTTTGATGTGGGTGTGTAGAAAAATCTCTGTTCCCAAGGAGATGGCCTAAATGGAAGCCAGAGTAGATGGAACAAGGCTTGAGTGACTCCACTCCGATCACAGCATTCTGGGCCAATTGTAACTTTTGGACAGTCTTCAAGGGCAGTCCCACATGGTACCACTGTAGTAATCTAATCTAGATGTTGCTAGGACATGCACCACAGCGGCAAGATCTTTTCTGTCCAGTAAGGGCTGCAGCTGCCTCACCAGATGAAGCTGATGAAAGGTACCCCTGGGCACCACAGCCACAAACAGGAGGCCTGGATCCAGAAGTTCCCCCAAGTTAAAAATGTGCTCCTTCAGGGAAGGTGCAACCTCATCCAGAACAGGGGATAATCCATTTGAAGGGTCATACCTTCCTCCCACCAGAAGTACCTCCATTTAGTCAGGATTAAGTTCCAGGCTTTTAGTATTCATCCATTTCAAAACTGCCTCCGAACACCTGTTCATGGTTTCCACAGCCTGCTGGTCGGTCGGTCGGTCGGTCGGTCGGTCGGTCGGTCGGTCGGTCTGTCTGTCTGTCTGTCTGTCTGTCTGTCTGTCTGTCTGTCTGTCTGTCTTTCTTTCTTTCTTTCTTTCTTTCTTTCTTTCTTTCTTTCTTTCTTTCTTTCTTTCTTTCTTTCTTTCTTTCTTTCTTTCTTTCTTTCTTATATTTAAGAAATTTATGTTTAAGCCGTGTGCCTGGTGTGTGGTGCGCCCCGCGCTCCCTTCCAGGCTGCAAACAACCTCGTGGAAACTACATTTCCCAGGGTCTCCATTTGCAGCCTGGAAGGGAACAGGCAGGCCTCTTCTCCAGCCTGCTCAGTTTGCTAAAGTAAGTGTGTGTGTGTGTGGGGGGGTGTCGTGGGGGGGGGTGATTCCCCCCTGTGGCGCCCCCCACCCACACACTTATTTTAGCAAACGGAGCAGGCTGGAGAAGAGGACTGCCTGGAAGGGAACACAGACAGGGCGCACCTTGTGAGCCCCAAGGTCTCCTGGGAACTGTAGTTCCTCAGGCCATTTTTAGCTGTTTTTAGCCTGTACTGTGAACAGGCCTTTTTTTCAGCCTAAAAATTCTAGGAAAAGGAAAGGAACTAAGGTAAGTGGGGGAAGGGGGTGGGGGAGTGCCACAGGGGGGCGCTGTGGGAGGGTTGGGGGAATTTTGCATCCCCCACGTGACCCAAAACCGTGCGCCCAGTGCGTGGCACCCCCCCCATCCCCTGGTAGCCCTGCCTCTGTGGGAGGCTGTACCACAGCATATAATGCCATGAAGCCCACCCTCCAAAGTGGGCATTTTGTCCAGGTGAACTGGAGATAAGTTGTAATCAATGGAAATCTCCAGTCACCAACTGGAGTTTGGCAACCATTGATGCAGCCCTGGTTTTTTGGGGGGGTATTCCATCAATCATTCTAAAATTCTATACACAAGTCCAGCCACCATAGAGAGTGTGTGCGTGTGTGCGTGCGTGCGTGCGTGAAGATTTGTCACAAGAGAATTCACAGTTGATGAACACCTGGGCCTCTTTCACAGAATTCACAGTTGATGAACACCTCTTTCACTTTCAATGCACTTTCTATCCACTTTTACAACTGTTTGCAAGTGGATTTTGCTATTCCGCACAGCTACAAAGTGCACTGAAAGTGGATTGAAAGTGCATTATTCTGTATGTTCAGAAGGGGGCTCAGTCACACAAAAGGACACTCAGATCAGTTGGAACAACGTGAAACTGTTCCACACAGCAGCCCTGATCTTGACCATTCAGTTTTCCTGACAGAAACTTCATGGAGGCCACTCGGCCACTCCGGGCTTGATTGAAACATGACCCCAGCAAAGCAAATGCTTTCTCTTGTGAGATTTCACCCTCACGCAGCCTCTCTGCTACCTGCACTAAGCAGCCGTGTGTGTCATATAACTGCTTTGCGCTGGTAGGAGTGTGCATGTGAAGACCCACAAGAGTGGGCTTTTGACTCCACTCTTTAAATCGAGGCCACTTTTCTAGTTGCCTACTTGCTGGAAAAAGGAAATAATTCCAAAGAACATCTCAAGTTTCAAAACATTTCCCAACTGCCACAGCACTCCACCGTATCTTTTTTCTATTAAAGAGAAAGCGTTTGCGTGTGTGTGCGTGTGTATTTTAGGAATCCCCACAAAGGCATTAGAAAAGATGGGAATATCTGGATTTTTCTCTTTCCAAGAGATTCTTGGCCCAGCGACAAAACCCAGTCATTTGGCGGACACGATTCATTACAAAACGTTTAGGCTGGCTCAGAAGGGAGGAACCGGAGGCCTCAGCCGATGAATCTCGGGGAATTTTGAGGCAACTCGGCCGCCTCCGTGGCCAGCATCCAGCAGTTCCAGCAAGTGGAAAAATATTTACCCTAACAGAAGGTCTGGCCAGCCACTCCACACTGTCTTATTTAGACCTGTACTGTTGACCCCCCCCCCAAAAGGGGGGGGGCGTAGTGCATGCCCATCAGGGGAGCAAATCTGCCCAATCTCTTTCTCTGCATTTTTAAAGCATAAATACTCCACAAAGTGCTCAAGGCCGTGGACTTGGCTGTATCAGGAACTTTCCAGAAACCTGCAAAACAGGAAGGACAAGCAAGCTGCATCCATACAGATACAAAAGCACAGAAAAATCTTGCTAAATCAGACCAAGGGACCCTGTAGCCCAGCATCCTGTTTCCAGCAAAGACTATTCAGATGCCCCCACCCCCATTGCAATTCCAGATGGGTAACCGGGTTGCCAAGTTCCCCCCTCCCCCGTCACCAGCAGGAGATGGTCCTTTAACAAAATAAAACAGGAGTCCAGTGGTACATTAAAGCAATCAAAATTCTTTCCAGGAGGAGAGGAACGTTCCAAAGAAGCCAGCTGAGAAACTCTTCGCCACACCTGCCTCCCCCATTTCACTCCTTTTCAGCCTTTGACATACATTCATCAGCCATATAGATGGACATCTAATTAAGTGATCTTTGACTCAAAACGTGTTACAATATATTTTGTTAGTCTTTGGAATGCCACTGGACTCCCAACTGTTTTTCTGA
The DNA here is from genome assembly GCF_021028975.2 of Sphaerodactylus townsendi. Lineage (NCBI taxonomy): Eukaryota > Metazoa > Chordata > Lepidosauria > Squamata > Sphaerodactylidae > Sphaerodactylus > Sphaerodactylus townsendi. The sequence goes on along the minus strand of NC_059439.1, from coordinate 6,360,827 downwards.
ACGTCTCTGGAAACACACAGTAAAAGTATGCCTGCAGTCTCTCTCCAGAGCTTTTGGGTCCCAGCCAGTGGTGGGATTCAGAAGGTTCGCACCACTTCGGCAGAACGGGTTGTTAAAATGGTGCTTGTAAACAACCGGTTGTTAAATTATTTGAATCCCACCACTGGCCCCAGTTCCTCATCTTCAGAGGAAGATGCTCCCTAGACCTGCAGGTTCCAATTAGCTCAGCTGTCACAGCTAAAAATATTTGTAGGCCTATCCTACAGCCCTAGGCATGTTTGCCTGGGAGTCGATCCCAGTGAATTTAGTAGTATTTAGTCAGCCTGCTCTATATGAATGTAAAAGACAGTTGCAAAAGACTGTTCTTTCTTTAATCAGGAATGATGCAATACTAAACGGTTCTCTGCTGGAATCGCCCTTCTCAAGGTAACTTAGTTAAAAGATTTATCTCCTGCCTTCTGCAGAATCTGCCAAGACAGCTAACAGCACAGAACAATAAACTTACTTTATAGAGACCTAAAACTATATTTGTATATAAATACATATCTATATCTATCTGTCTTTCTTTCTAAAACTCAACAAACTCAACAAAGAAATATCACATTTTTAAAAATATTGTCGTTTCTATACTGACATTCAGGACAAATTTCTAATTAAATGGAAGGGATTTCCTAATGAGAATAAGGTACATTTTTTCCTCTCTAGCCAAAATCCTGTTATAATGGATAAGGTGGCAAAGTTTTTACACAGCCATAAGACTTCGGGAATCTAAACCTTGATTTTGCATTATCGTTGGACCCCGTGTTTCTATACTTTGTTTATATGCTAATAAAGGTTTGTGATCTGTGACTTGTAAACAATGGAAATTGTAATTTCAATAGAACTACCCAATCCTATCTTGAAGATGGCAATCTTAGATACTACAAAATGAACGCAGAGCCATAGGGAGGAGCTCAAACATTGGAACTCTTTGACTCAGACTGTTTGGTAGATATCAGACCAGTGGTGTAGTGTCAATGGGGCAGTGGGGAGGTGCAACACCCCGGGCAGAGCTGCAGTGGAGGCGTGGCCTGGCTATGGCGGGGGTGTTCCGGGGTGTGCCAGGGCGTGGCGTGGTGGGGGCGGGCAGCGCTGTGGCAGGGGTGCAGGGCACGCAGTTTCCCCTCGCTCGGCTCTACACCAGACCCTCCTACTTTGCACAGTTAAGAGTACAGCCTCAAGCCAGACTGGAAACACTCCAAGCTCTGACCCGTCTTGGCTTCTGAAGAAGGCTATATTAGTAAACTCCTTTAGTGGGGAAATGACTCTGTCAGGATGTTTAATCTTGTAATACATCTGATTATACTTCAATATAAGAATAGCTGGAACGCAAACATATTTAGCGAATGTATATGAGGGAGCTGAGGGAGTTCATGATTCTGGACTGGCGTGCATGCACTCTGGACTCAAGCATGAACATACCACTCAGATGGTTATGGTGGGTTTTCCGGGCAGTGTGGCCGTGGTCTGGTGGATCTTGTTCCTAACGTTTCGCCTGCATCTGTGGTTGGCATCTTCAGGAGTGTATCACAGAGAGAACAGACATCCCTCTGTGATACACCTCTGAAGATGCCAGCCACAGATGCAGGAGAAACGTTAGGAACAAGATCCGCCAGACCACAGCCACACAGTCCGGAAAACCCACCAGAACCAGTTGAATCTGGACGTGAAAGCGTTCAAAAATACATACCACTCAGAGGTTTAAGCTTTAGCACAGACGTCAAAGATGCAACTGATGGGGCTAATGTGACCTGCTTGATTCCAGGGTGCAACCTGTGGACTACCTGAGATTTTTTTCCAGATTTGTTTTTTCATCTGTTCACATTTAAATCATCTACAAGAAGAGAACAAGAGTTTGTATTTATACCCCGCTTTTCTCAACTTTTATGGAGTCTCAAAGCAACTTATAAAATCCTTCCCTCCCACTCCCTACACTTTTTGAGGTTGGTAGGTCAGAGAGAGTTCTAAGAGAACTGTGACTGGCCCAAGGTCACTCACAAACAGCATCTTTTAACACTTTCATGACAATTGCATATAGCAACCATATTTATATCCTGCTGTGGTCCTTTCCTTCCCCCAGCCCTGGAAAACTCTCTGGATTTCTGATTCTGTGTCTCACTATGGAAAATCGTGGATGCCTCTATCCTAGGGAGCCAGGGCGTCAGGCCGAAAGCTGGCAAACTCAGCCGCATGTGCTCGTATTGGCTCCTTTTTATACAAGACTTGCCCCAAATGCAAAAAGCAGCATGGTGATTTATGAGGTACGACTACTAGAAGAAGGTAAGAACAGTTCCTGCTTGTTTGTGGGATGCTGTGTAATTCATGCGTTTGTTATCCTTCAGGCGGTGCTTACAAATGACGCAATTGTCTCCCAAGGAAAGGGAAGTTTTGTGACCCTGATCCAGCACATCTGTAGCTGCTCATAATATGTTCTGTTAATCATGGCATACAGCCAGAAGGCCAGGCAGGCGCACCCTCCAAATCAGATGAACTGCAATTCTGGGAGATCTCCAGGCCCCACCTGGAAGTTGGCATCTTGTTCTACTCACCGGTCTATAGGCAAGGCATAGAGGCGAAAGCCCACCCCGCATTGTTACCTCCTCCCAGCAGAGGGTTACTGTCTCTGAACATACAAGGAGATTCCCTTTCATCATCAGAGCAAAAAACCACTGATGGACCTCTGATGGACCTTCGGAGCTCTCCCAGCCCCACCCACCTCACAGCAGTGGCGTATTTGCCTAGGGACAAGAGGTACCCTCTGTCCCCGGGCGCCACAAATCTGGTCATGTGGGGGGCACAAAATTGACTCCCCATGTGACCAGAAAGACAGCAAGGCAGCAGGAAGTCCTCATCGTCTTCAGGTGCCCTCAACCCCGCCCATGTCATCATTGACATGGGCGGGACCAAGGAAGCCTGGCTGCCACCACCCCCTGGCTCCACTTCCCTTCCAGCTGCTTTCATAAGCACTGAGGCCAGGAGTGGGGCTTGGGGAAGCGGGGCCACGCCCCTGAGCCCTGCCCCTTGCCTCAGTGCTTATAAAAGCAGATCTTGGAGGATGGGGGATGGCAGAAGGGCCTGCTGGCTGGGAGCAGGGGGGCAGAGCCCTGCCCCGCTCCCAGGCACGGGGGGGGGGCACCTGGAGACAATTTGTCTCCGGGAGCCATTTCCCCCCGATACGCTTCTGCCTCATAGGGTGTTTGTTGTGTGGGGGGTGGGAAAGGAGATTGTAAACCCCTTTGAGTCTCCTTACAGGAGAGATAGGGGCGATATAAATCCAATCTCCTCTTCTTCTTTCCATGAATTTGCCTATTTTGCTTTTAAAGCCAACTAAATTGATGGTCAGAACTGAACCTTGTGGTGATGATGAATTCAAAATGGTCATTCTCACGCTTGAATCTATTAACCATCCATTAAATCCCACATCCCTGATTTATGGGATTATGAGAGAGGCAGATCAAATCCCCACCACACGCATCAGTTTATCAGCCCCTCTCACATCCTCTCTTAAGTTGCCTTTAGGTTTTTTGTTTGTTTGTTTAGTGCCTCAGTCTCTTTTGCTCGATCTTTAATAGCAATTTCCACCTATTTACCTGCAAGAGGCATTAGGTTTTCTGACATATAATTTTATGGTCTCCCCCCCCCCCCAACCAATGGTGTTATATTTACTAGTTTCTGACACTTTGGAAAGAAGGCTGATTTTAGAAATCAGCTGCCTATCTTTGGCCCATTCCACACGGGCCAACATGGGTACCGGATACTACAAAACACTTGGGGGGGGGGGATTTCGCACAGGTCCCGCCTCAAAAACAAGTCCACCCTGTTTTATTTACCCCAACCCAGGTTTTTTTAAATCACTGAACAAACAATCCTTTTGAAAAATCCTGGGTTGGAGCCACTCCCAAGCAAACGGCAGGAGGTGCCTTTCTTCCCTCCCTTCCACCCCGTCCCCCACTGTCAGGGAGAAGTTCCCCACCCATTCCAGGGAGGCCCTTTTCCTTTAAAATAAATTTGTGGGTTGCATCTGCGTTCCGTTATCACAACTGCCACCCAATTTGCTGTGCAGGACGGGCCTTTGTTAGGAGATCAACAGTTTCACATCTGAGTTTCTTAAGAACACTCAAGCACATGCTACCAGGATTCAAGTGACCTATCATCAGAGATGTAGCAGGGCAAAATGGCGGCCAGGGCAAAATGGTGCCCCTCACACCCCCCCACGCCTTGTGCACCCTACTTACCTGAGCCAGCGGCGGTTCCAGGCAGCCTGCCAGGGCCTGCTGGGGCGGGGACAAGGGGTGCTTGGCTGCGGCCTCCATCGGGACTGGTGGGGCTGAGGGGGGGCCCTGCGGTGGCCTGGTGGGCCCGGGGCCAGTCAAGGGAGGAATGGGGAGGAAGCAATTTTCCAGGGGCCCCACGTGACTGAACAGGGCCCTGCATGGGGCATTTGTCCCCACCTGGTCCCGTGGAAGCTACGCCACTGCCTGTCATTTGCCATCAGCTCTAGAATGCCATCTCTCAGTGTCACCTCTGCTTGACTAGGGTTCTGGTGGCTGCAGATATCCTGGGACGACAACTGATCTCCTTGTGACAGAGATCAGTTCGCCTGTAGAAAATGGCTGCTTTGGAAGGTGGATTCTGTGGCATTATAGTCCACCGAAGTCCCTCCCTTCCCCATATGCCACCTTCTCAGGCTCCACCCCCCAAATATCCAGGTATTTCCTAACCCAGAGCTAGCAACCTGAAACAGTAGCTCCAATACTGGGTAACCTCTTCACATTTTCCGCCATGAGAGCAGATGCCAATAATCCATTCAGTTTCCCTGCAATCTCCCCGTTTCCCTTTTGCAGTTCATCCGCTGGTGTTTAGGTTAGTGATTATAGCCAGTTGCCTCCTCTTTCTAGTTTGGTGGTTTTCAGTATTAGAGTAGGATGAATGGAAAACCAGATTCCTTCGTCTGTCATGGAAACTTGCTGGGTGACCTCAGGCCAATCAAATACTTTCTCCCTAAGCTTCCTTGCAGGGTTGTTGTTGTGAAGATAAAATGGAAGAGTGGATAATGATGTACATCACCCTGAAACCCCCCCCCCCCAGTGCTCTGACATACAATTCTCTTTTTGACCACCTTATTTGGCAAGACTTCCACTTTTAAAAGTTCTCTGATCAGCTGGCTGTAATGCGATAGCTCCCTAGGATACCCTCATGCACAAAGATCGTGTCTGCTCCCACCCCAGACTTAATCCTGCCAAGACATATAATCAAAGTTCTCCTCCCTTTTCCAGGATGCTCCATGTCCCCTAGTAGGACTCCTGTACAATTAAAAGTTGTGTAAAAGGCAGGAATCCAACAAGTCCAGCTTTGTCTCAGAAAGGATGTTGGGAATTGGTACCTGTTGGATTTCTGCCCATCTTGGAGCAGCTGAAAGGTACAGAGCCTCTAAGTGGTGCAATAGAATAAAGATTGGCTGGCACTGATAAGGTAATAGTAGTAGTACCATGGTGGCGAACCTTTGGCACTCCAGATGTTATGGACTACAATTCCCATCAGCCCCTGCCAGCATGGCCAATTGGTCATGCTGGCAAGGGCTGATGGGAATTGTAGTCCATAACATCTGGAGTGCCAAAGGTTCGCCACCACTGTAAGTAGTAGAAGAGTTTGGATTTATACCCCGCCTTTCTCTTCTGTTAAGGGGACTCAAGGTGGTTTACAAACTCTTTTCCCTTCCTCTCCCCACAACAGACAACTTGTGAGGTAGGTGGGGCAGAGAGAGTTCTGAACGAAGCCCAACATCAACAAGCAGGAATGCAGGAGTAGAGAAACAAATCTGCTTCACCAGATAAGAGTCCACTGCTCATGTGGAAGAGTGGAGAATCAAACCTGGTTCTCCGGGTTAGAGTCCACTGCTCTTGATCACTACACCACGCTAGCTCTAAGTACCTGCCTGAACTCTGTTTGGCCTTGCCTCATTCTGCCCCCTGCTTTGACAGAAGATTTTGGTTTTGAGTGAGAAGGGCAAGGAATGAAAGTGAAAGGGGCATGCTGCCTGTTCTGAACGAGCTTTCCCATCAGATGGGCTCAGAGAGTTTGGCGCAGGTGGGCACAGCGGATCCAGCTGCCTCCGTGAGTCACCTGGAATCCTCTGCAGAGGATTTGTTGTTTCACGGGAAGTGGGGGTGGAAGAGAGCACCTGCCGATTAAACCTGCTCAGTTATACAATCTGTGGAGCTTTGGAGAGACACTTCAGAAGGCACAGAGGTAGCATCTCCAAATATGCACAGGTGATCTCAGGGCAAGGAATGGAGCATGAAAGTTAAAGCTGTGTCTCTTGCACAGTGAGGCAATGCTGAGGCCCCCTTCAAAGCACAAAAGTTCCCTGCATTAGGGAACAGAACAGAATAGGAAGTTAGGAAGGATTGCCAATCTCCTGGAAGTACCTGGAAATCTCCTGCCATTACAACTGATCTCCAGATAGCCAAGATCCATTCCCCTAGAGAAAGTGGCTGCTTTGGAGGGTGGACTCTACGGTATTTTACCCTGCTGACGTCTCTCCCCTCCCCAGTCCCTGTTGTCCTTTGACTCAACCTCCCAAATACCTAGGTCAGAGGTTTCCAACTCTGGTGCCTCAGATGTTCATGGACTACAATTCCCATCAGCCCAATTGGCCATGCCAGCAGGGGCTGATGTGAATTGTAGTCCATGAACATCTGAGGCACCAGAGTTGGACGCCCCTGCTCTAGGTAATTCCCAACCCAGAGCTGGTACCCATAGAGTTAGGCAGCCAACAGACCCGGCTTTTTTGCCTCTGGAACTGGGGTGGGATTTTTTATTTATTTATGCAAAAGTCAGAATGTCAGCACCAAGGGGAAATTAAGATTCAAGAGTCCATCTAGTCCAGCATCTGGTTTCCTGCGGAAGGTGCCTGAAACTGAACCGGCGGCCTTGGGTGTGGCAAAGCACCAAGTCAAAGACTCTCCGCAGTTTTCCCTCAAACTGAAAATGATAATTTATGGGAAGAGTGTTAGATTCAGTTGAATTATGGATCTGCCCAGTAGTGTGTGTGAGTGCAGTTTATAGAAACTCCCCAAGAGATAAATATAAAAGGTAAAACTTACATTTATTCAAGCATCTCCAGTTCACAGCTTTGTTTCAGATAAAAGGTAGATAGGAAGAAACCCTAATCTAAGAATTACGTTCCCTATGACAAGTAGGCACTCTAATGCACCATCACGTGCGTGGAAGTGACAGAGTGCTTCAGTGGAAGAGCTCCACTGAGGCAGGCAGCCATTGTCCATGCGCTCAGGGCAAAGACCAGGTCAGAAGTGAGACCAGCATGGGGAAGAAAGGAAGTTAGTGGGCGGTCTCCTGGCCAGTGGCTTTGCCTAGGGCAGGGGTAGGCAACCTTTACCACCCAAAGAGCCATTTGGACCCATTTTCCATGGCCCCAAAAATCTACCGAGCCAGGTCTCCAGTTTGGCCCATCCACTCACCTTTCCTTCCAGCACTGCTCTAGGGGGCTGGAGGGACACGCCCACGCTACCCTTCAACCTCCAGGCCATGTGGAGCCGCAGTATAAGGCTGAAAGAGCCGCATGCGGTTCCGGAGCCGCAGGTTGCAGACCCCTGGCCTAGGGGTACCCCATGTCCCCATGCGCCCCCTAATGGAGGGTGCAAAAATGTCATGTTAGTTTGTGTGTTTTTTGTATTTTTCAGTGTTTTTTCAGTTTTCCACCTGCAGGGAACGCAGTTTTTAGGCTAGCAGCACTAAACATTCAGGGATTTTTCAGGCTCCTGATGATACCACCCAAATTAGGTGAGGTTTGGTTCAGGGGGTCCAAAGTTATGGACTCCCAAAAGGAGTGCCCCATCCCCCATTGTTTCCAATGGGAGCTAATAGGAGATGGGGGCTACATCTTTGAGGGTCCATAACTTTGGACCCCCTGAACCAAACTTCACCAAACCTGGGTGGTATCATCAGGAGAGTCTCTTAAAGATACCCTGAAAGTTTGGTGCTGCTAGCTTAACAATTGCACTCCTGATAGCAGGCACCCTCCAAATTTCCCCAGATTCTCCTTTTAAGTCCACCCCCTTCAGCATGGACTTAAAGGGAGAATCTGAGGTCCCCAGTTTAAACATTGAAAGTGATGCTGTTTCAGGGTGGGTGAGAATCCACCCCAAAACAGCATCATTTTCAATGTTGTTTTAACTGGGGACACCAGATTTTCCCTTTAAGGTGGATTTAAAAGAACAATCTGGGCTCCCTAGTTGAAACACCATTGAAAGTGATGCTGTTTGGGGGTGGATTCCATTGGAGGTGTTTCATGAGAGATGATGCTGACATTTGTTTGGTAAATGTTTTGCTGGGGGTGATTTGTGAGAGAGTTACATGCTTAATACCCACTTGCACTGGCTTGGAGCTGTTTCTCAAACTAACAACCTACCTCATACGGTTGGTGTGAGGACAAAATTAGGAAAGAGAGTTGGTGGGGAGAGAGCCATGTATGTTTTGCTGGGGGTGGGAGGTGTTTTGTGAGCTGGTGCAAAAAACATTGTTTGGTCGTGGTGGGGGAGGGTGGCCGTCCATACGGGGGGGCCCCACCAAACTCAGGGTTTGTCCCCCGGGCTCCAGTTTGCCTAGATACGCCTCTGCTCCTGGCCCAGACAAGGAGGGCAAACAAGAGAGACAACAACACAGAGTGAGATACACAGCACCTTCCAGTGTCCAGGCATGCAGAAGTCGCTCATTCCAACAGAGGGCTGCCAATTCCGAGGTGGGAAATACCTGGACATTTGGGAGGCACCCCTTGGGGAGGGAAAGGAGCTCAGCAAGGTGTAATGCCATGGATTTTACCCTCCAAAGTAGCCATTTCTCCAGGGGATGTCTGTTGTCTGGAGGTCAATTGTCATTCTGGGAGGTCATCAGGTCATGACTGAAGATTGGCAACCTCAGGGGATCTCAGTCAGGAACTTGATGCTGGGTCTTAGGTTTTGATGCAGAGCATTATATATTGAAAATTAAAACAAATTAAAAGCATGTTCAAGTGGCAGCGTTAGAAAAATTAAGCAATAATGGTATGTTCAATTAGTAAAACAGAAACTGCACAGAAATGCCTGCAAGAAGAAGCGACCTGGGTGAGGTGGCTAACTTTCAGGTGGGACCTAAAAGTCCCCCAAAATTACAAATGATCTCTAGAGTCTGCTTTGGAGGATGAACTCCACCGCACAGCATCCCTGCTGTGCTCCAAACTCTGCCGTCTCCATGTTCTGTCCCTAAACCTCCAGGAATTTCTCAACCCTCGCTGAAAGGGATTCTTGAAGAGCCTGCAATTTCTGTTCCTGTGAGACTTGAGCAAAGATCATTGGGTCAGGACATCTTCCCTCCTTTCTGTAACCCAAAGTTGACAACTCTAAAAGATGCATTACCTTTCGCTCTATTTCAGGATGCTGAATGGCCACAGCAGCAAGAGAAAATGTTTAAGGGCAGGCGGTTCAAACCACTTGCCAAATAGGGCACTGTGATTGGGGTAGGAAGGTGCTGAGGGGTATGGGGTAAGGTTGCCAGCTCTAGGTTAGGAAATACCTGGAGATTTGGGGTGCGGGGCTAGACCCTGAGGAGGGTGGGACTTGGGGAGGGGAGAATGCCACAGACTCCACCTTCCAAAGCAGCCATTTTTTCCAGGCAAACTGATCTGACATCGCGAGCCCTGCTGTCCCCCCTTAGGGGAGTTTTAAACTATCGGACGCCATCTGTTGTCTTCTGTAATATAATAATGTGGTATTTGAACGCTGTATTTTAACGGGGAGGGGTATTAAGATGCATGGAATTTGTTTATATATTTAATTGTATTTATATAGTTATGTTGTGAACTGCCTTGAGCCCTTCGGGGGAGGGTGGTATACAAGTTTAATGAATGAATGAATGAATGAATGAATGAATGAATGAATGAATGAATAAATAAATAAATAAATAAATAAATAAATAAATAAATAAATAAATAAATAAATTGTATTCCCAGCAGATCTTCAACCTCCATCTGGAGATTCAACCATACTATGAGGTTGGGGTAGGTGCCCACAAATCAGTCAAATATTTACATGCACCTGAATGGCTCCCAGTACACCAGTACCTGTATCTTTAAATAAATTCATCAAAGCTTTTATGTGAGAGTCTAAATTATTCAATTTTTATCACTCAATAAATTTACCATGTTTGGGCAATTTTTGAGTGATAAAAGTTGAATAATTCAGACTCACTCATAAAAGCTTTGGTGAATTTATTTAAAGATACAGCTACTGGTGTACCGGGTGCCATTCAGGTGCATGTAAATATAGTTGAGCTACCTGGAGATTGGCAGGTCTTGCATGGAAAGACCATTGTAAATCAGTGTGAATAGTTTTAACATTTTTCAATTAAACATTATTTAAACAATGGGAATAAAACACATTTTTATAACAGCAAGGAAAACAAACTGGTGCCCATTCCCAGTCAGTCACCCAGTGGTGGGATTCAAATAATTTAACAACTGGTTGTTTACAAGCACCATTTAAACAACTGGTTCTGCCGAAGTGGTGCAAACCGGCTGAATCCCACCACTGCAGTCACCCCAATGCCTTTGCACTCATTGGCCAGATTGCTGGAAGACCCAAGGAAGTTCAGTCCTTATAAGCAACTGGGAAGAAGATGAAAGCCCCCCATTCCTCCTCGACCCCCCCTCCCCCACCTATGTCTCCAAAACAAGAAGCTCCCAGGACTCAGAGTACCAGGGTTACCTGGGGCACACTCTCTGAGTCCAGTTCAAATAGTTTTTTGAGCGATAAAAGTTGAATAATTCAGACTTACTCATAAAAGCTTTGGTGAATTTATTTAAAGATACAGGTACTGGTGTACCAGGAGCCATTAAGGTGCATGTTTATATATTTGACTGGCTTGCAGGCACCTACCCCAACCTCATAGTATGGTTTTTCATTTGTTCACTTTATTTTGGTTTACTTTATTTTTCATTTAACTTATTTTCTCTTATTTTTTGTTGTTGCAATTTTTTGGTAGCTTTTTAATTTTATTGTAGTATTTAAACCTTGTTGTAACTTTTTTGTCAGGTGGTTAGTTGCTATTGGTTTTGATCAGACTGATTATCCTCACCCAAACTCAATATTACCATTAAATTTGGCTGCCATCTACTGAATTTAGTTAAATCTTGTCGTCACTGATTAATCATTTTGACATTCTGGGGTCTGTAGATTTTTAGAATTGTTTTAGTCGTTGATATGGATTTATATTGTGTCGTGTTTGTGTTGTTAATCTGGCCGGAAATACCTGGATGTCTGGGGGTGGAGCCTGAAGGGGCGGGGTTTGGGGAGGGGAGGAACCAGTTGGGTAGAATGGCATAGACTTTGCCATCCAAAGCGGCCATTTTCTCCAGGTGAACTGATCTCTGTCACGTGGGGGTGGGGTGGGGGAGATAGAAATTTAATAAATGAAATGAAACTAGTTCCGTCAAATCCAGTTCTACAAGAGTGTTGCAGGAGTCGATTGTGCCTGGTACCTGGTGACTTCATAAAATCTTCACCCGCAGAGAATTTTTGCAATACTTTGTGCTTTCTCTAAATAGAAAGGGGGCGGAGTGGAGTGAGGGATGAGTAAAGTGTGGCATTTTACCAAAAAAGGTGATAACCCACCTGCAGGGGGGAGTGTAAGTTTGATGCCTGAATCACTTCCATTTACATTTAAAACTCAGGCTCCCAGCACAAAAGAAACCCCCGTAGCCTTATGTATTTGGTCAATTTGTACCTTACCTCTCTTCCCAGTGGCAACCCAAAACACCTTATATTGTTCTCTGCTCCTCCATTTTATCCTCACAACAACCCTGTAAGGTAGATTAGGGTGAGAGAGTATCACTGGCACAAGGTCATCCAGTGGGCTGCCTAATCCAACACTCTGACCACCACACCATACTGGCTGTCATTTGTATGTAACCTTATTCATTTTTTCAAAAGGAAACAGAGAATTCAGAGAAGGAATCTAGGAGATCCCCAAGAAAGTGATCCTTCTGGCTCTGTCTAAAGTTGCCAGGTCTGGGTT